>NC_071336.1:10045000-11387500 GCF_027744825.2 Synchiropus splendidus
ATGAGGTTTCACATCTGACGGCCTTCAGAGAAAAAGCTTATGTCAAGAAGACAAAAAACGAGAAAACAACTGTGTTTATTTGTCAAGGGAATGTCGGCACTACAATTGAAGCAATGTCAGGGGTTGAAATTTGTGTAAAGCATTACCAGGCGTTACGTTTTCTTCAAACCAGAACACTGAATCTATGATTTAAATAGGTTTCAATTGGTGCTATTTTAGATTGTTTACTCTCCCTCCATGCTTAAGTCTCAATAGCACACGGTATTTAATACAAGCAAACTGGGCTCTTGGCTAATGTGCCCCTCTGACTCAAAGCTTCATTCTCCCATCACTGATGTTTTGACCTTCAAAAACAATCACAAATACTCTGACTGGCAGACATTTATTTTAGCTTCTTTGTGTACTCCAGAAACACTTCCTTTTTCCATCCCAATACAACATTTTTTTACGTGAATCAAAACAACTGCTGTGACTATTCAAAGCCCTTTGACAGTCACAGTGTTATCTAAGGTCAGACTTCATCACTCACAACATTGCCATGCAGCTTTTTTTCCCCACCTTGAACATCTGTCAAGGAAGGCTGAGGAACGTCAAGGTGCAGGAGAAAACTCATAAAAGTCAAAGAGCTTCCTTTGAAAATCAAAGCAAACTTTCTCTTGAATCTTGTGAAAGTCAGAAGCGTGTTTTAATGCAACGCCCCGGTTGGCACTGGATCTGGTGTTGTCCACACTGTATGTTATTGTGTGTTTCAGCTGCTTTCTGTCTAAAAGGCTGTATTCACATTTAAGGGCTGCGTGTGTTAGCAGCAACACTCTGTCTGGTTTATTGCTCAAAAGGGTACCACAGGAGCAATTGCAGTTAAAGGCCAATACCATAAAACTCAGCCTTTTATGGAATGTGATGCTCTGGCAACAAAAAAAAAAAAGGTGTTCATCTTCAACATCAAATCAAGAAAGCAATTAATATCACTTCAGATACAGCACAGACCGACATCATCTGTGACACAGCATCAGTCGCTAAGACTGTCAAATTGTTAAATCGATGATTCCTAGTTCAAAGTCATCCAGCAGGCTGGTCGCGTTTGCTAAACTCTATGTACCATAGACTCAAGTCCCTAATCTGTTGAAATTAGTGTCGCCCATTTTTCAATTTCGTCTTGGTCTTTTTACAAAGTTTGTTCTTCTTTAGCCATTTCCTTTTTAGTCGACAAAAAGTCACAACAATTTAGTCTAGTTTCAGACAAATGAAAACTCAGTATATTTTAGTTAAGTTTTAGTCACTGCCCACTGGTCAACATTTTAGTCATTCTTTCCCTTCAAGAGATACTTTTCATTTATTTATTCCACTTGACTGATGTTCCACGACTAAAATATTGACTAAAAATCCGGAATAACCATCTTTAATAAATAGAATGAATCCTCAATGCAACTTAGCTCTTAGTGTTTCGACTGTTGACTCAATATGCATTTACAAATGATGCACTTGTTCAGTTGTTCATGTTTTATTGCAAACACCAACAAAATAAAATAAAAAGTGGTGTTAATTGATATGAACTTTAGAACTAGACTTTTGTAGTTGAGCATCAACCGCTTTCAATAAAATACAAACTTAAACGCAGGGTTTCCACCAGGATTTTTACAACTTTTGAATTTGCAAAACATTTTTCGTCTTGTTTTTATTCGTCAACTATAACATGCATTCTCACAGTTTTCGTCTCAAAATTAAGACAAGTTCATACCACCTCAAAAAGAGTGAGTGTATTTGTTCTTGTCATGAAGTGAAATAAAACCCGCTGAAGAAACTGGGAAGTTGCCATTTGGATAAATCTTGGGGGCACTGTGGCATGCGCCACATTTCTGCTTTCAAAGAAATTCAGCCTGTCAATAAAATCCAAGCTTTTAAAGCGAGGAACATTATCATTGTGCTTCATTTTCTTTCACTTGAAAGCCTCCTCACCATTGTCTTGCCTTCTGCTCAAACATTAGAGGCTTGCTTAATAAAATGTTTTGCCAGCTGAGCCCATCTGTCAGGACTTCATTCTCCGTTCTGCTCGGCTTCCAGCCCCTCAACAGCTCTTTTGAAAAACCTGTTCGCTCAGCTGTTTTTGCAGTCTTCTCAGACAAGATATATTAAAAAGTGAAGTGCCAAGCACTAGGTCCCTCGTAGCAAGGAAATACTGTCACTTGTGTTGAAGGCGGTAGACACTCCACCCTCCTCTTCCAACAAACTCCTTCTCAGTAAAGGGATCTGGAGGTAGATCAGAGGAGCTTGCTGCAGTTTTAGTCACCAGCTATGTGGCCCTTTTCTGAATTTCAGTGTCTTTGCGGGTGGATAGCAGACCCAGCTAGATAAGCTTATCCCCGGGGAACCTGGAAGAAACTGGATTAGTGGCTCAGAATACACAAGAGGGAGAAAAATTGACATCTTTGTCCATGGCTGTCGCGGTAGGGGGTCATTACTTGGTCACTTGTTTGCGAGTTGAAAGGGGTGATGCAAGGCTTGAGTCAATAATGGTCTGGCACGGACTGACTTTAGGGGATTTGTATTAATTGAAATCTATTTTAATCTTCGATGGAAGCGCTATGAGATCATAAAAACAAGAAGTAAATGGCGCAAGATGTATAGCATAATCGATTAGAATTTTATGATGTCGTCCATAAGCCTTTCAGTAGGATGATCCCCCTTAAGGACTTTGTCTCAAGTCAACCTAATGATGACGGTGATGTATTGACACAAAATATCCGAGATAAATCACCACAACGTATATCAGCCATTGCTGTATTATTGGGGGAATAAAGCCAAAACCTGGTGGTATGAACGTGGTATGTATTTAATAATCTGAGAAATAAAATGATAAAAAAAAAATACTGGTATTCTGGCATAATTTTTAACAAAACTGAATTTATGTGAAGGATTTCTGATGGAAGAGCCACATAAACTATATATATATATATTTAGTCCACCCGAACTCATTGATGTCTTCCTCATTCAGTCGTTTTGGAACTATCCATGTGAAGTAACGGATATATACTGTACTGATACTTCCCTGAACGTGCGCTATATTGTGTTCTTTTCCTTTGGGCTTCTCCCCTCAGGGGTGGCCACAGCGGATCCTCCTCCTCCGTCTCACCCTGTCCACTGCTTCTTCCTCTCTCAAACCCCACCACCTCCATGAATCTCCTCTTTGGCCTTCCTCTCCACCTTCTGCCTGGCAGTTCCAACCTCAACATCTTCCTACCAATGTACTGTCTCTCTCTCCTCTGTACATGTCCAAACCATCTCCATCTAGCCTCTCTGTCTTTCTCTCCTAAACACCTGAGCACATGTGCTGTCCCTCTGATCTACTGCTTCCTGATCCTATCCATCCCGCTCACTCCCAGAGAGAACCTCAGCATCTTCATCTCTGCTACCACCAGCTCTGCCTCCTGTCTTTTCCTCAGTGCCACTGTTTCCAAGCCATACAACATTGCTGGCCTCACCACTGTTTTGTACACCTTCCCTTTCATCCTTGCCGACACCCTTTTGTCACACATCACACCTGACACTTTTCTCCAATGATTCCATCCTGCCTGCACTCACTTCTTCACCTCTTTCACAAACTCCCATCGCCCTGGACAGTTGACCGATAAATGTCTGGTATATTGTGGACAATTAATAATAATCATAATAACAGGACTTTAGAGGACTTTAAAGATTTAAAGCAAAGCTTTCAGAGGAATTAAACAATAACATGCAAAGCTGTTAGCTAAGCAGAAGTTAGTAGGAAAACAGGACAATACTACATGCAAATCTAGAATTATTAGTTCTACAAGTGTCTTGTGTATCTTGAGTTTTGTAATCTATTCCATTCAGTCCAGGGGCCCCGATGAAACAACCTGAGGATCCTTGGTAGCATAGGTGGATAAAAGTTTCATGAAACACTGCAGTCATCTTCAGAACACAGTAGGTGGCACTCTGTGTTTTAAAGAATGAATTACGGTGTAGCAAGTGCCATCTCGTGGCCATGGAAAATTGACAGTATTTCCTTGCTACGAGGGACCGAGTGCTTACAGGCCCATCACCGGCCTTCCTCCAAAAGACCCAGTTTTCTGATGTGGGCAGTGGATCAAAATCAACTGCAAAAACAAAATAAAAACCTGATTAAACACAAACCTATGAAGCACTGTGAAGACTGAATTCACCACCACTTTCGAGTCGGGAGTGAAGGATTGGATCATCAAGGCCTCCCAAAAGGTTTCTTCAATGTTGAAATATGACTCCCACTGATCATGTGTTAAATATATCACGCAGACAACTGTTTCTGGATTCATTACGACTGTCAGTTCAAATGGAAAACAGTAAGGCTGATAAAGTGCTAAATGATTAGGTGACAAGAATGGCCAGAACGACAGTGTAGAAAAGCCAAAGTCATGACTTGTTATCACAGTAGATGTGATAAAATCAGAGGAAAATCAACTTTCTCTGGATTAATGTTCCAATCTTTAATACCCTATGAATGCTAATGTGGCCTGTGGCACAAAGAATTAAATCCCCCTGCGGCTCTTCCATTGCTCCTTCCGAATTATTAAAACGCATTATCATTTTCTCGTAAGGTGAGTGAAGAAAAGATTGTGCTGATACACAGGCAGAAATGAGCATTTCTCACAGAGTCAGATCACGTGTGTCGAATTATCAGGGCTACATTTCGACCATGGTTGAGTCGCTAACATTAGGTCTCTGGGGAACAGGCTGGCGTGAGTGATCCGTGTGAGACAGAGAGTTAGTGAAGTGCGTACGCATGAATTAAGACGTGTCACAAGGTTGGCGCTAACTGTCTGGGGACAAAAACGTAGCCAATAGATAACTGCGGTAGTTATGTTGAAGATGAATGTTGGGGACTCTCAGGAGTTGGAATGTTGCTGTACATATAATGCTGTTTAGTAGAAGGTTTCTCATACAGTGGACAGTATAGAACTGACAGTACTACAGAAGCTACACACATCGAGTTATTATTGAAAACCTTCTCAGCCACGAATATATTTGAGGTCAAATTTTTCACCCACAAAATATGGCAAAGACATAAATTACAATCCCCGTTTTACATATGTGTTGTTTAAAACAAACAGCCAGACGGAATACGTCAAGCTAAACATCACATCACTGAAATAGTAGAAGCAGAAATACGCCGTCAGGTATGGCGTCGCCCGGGTGTGTACATAAATCAAAGAGAATTCATTTTTGGCTCCAGTGAAAACGTTGCAGCGTCTTAAAAAGGCTCCATTAAACAATGATCCGGTTCAATCAATTTCTGCGAACGAGCCCGTAATTAAAACTAATTGCTGGGCTTCCTGAAACCGGGAGCAAGATTGATAACAGCGCACATGAAATGGATCCGTCTGAAAAAAATAAGAAAGCATCAGGAATCAAATCGATAAGAGCTCAAGTATTTTAGCAGTCATTAACAGAAGTGTTTAATTACAGCTGCTTGAGGAACACAACGCAGGGTTTTCACCACTTTCTGTGGGATTCTGCCAAAGATTCCCATAGATGAAGTCAAGTGGATACATGTCATGATAGCCGTCTCAACTGCAAGCAAATACTATATATATATGAAATTTTAAAAAAAAATGTAACAAATGGTCTGGAGTTCCAGTGAGTAGAAATGAGGCGACATTTGAGGCCTTTTTTATTTTTGACTTTGGGAGATGCCGATACATTCAAGACTAATGATTATCAAGCTCAATTGTAGAGAAGAAGAAGCGTTTTGCGGCAACATCTACTGTTTCTCAACTGAAAAACAAGTAGGCTTTCACAAAACACATCTCGGTGAGTTGGACTCTCTTCCTCTAACATGGCCTCAAACATGTACAAAGTCTAGCATATTCTGCAATTTCTGATGCCCACTGTTGCTTGTCATTTCCTGCTTATATTACATTGCAGAAATCACAACATTGTCTGCGATGATACCACACAGCTGTGCGTTGCTGCATTGTATCACAGTCAAAAAAATCTAAATACAGTTCATTGAAATATACCAATCTAAATACAACTGAAGATTGTCAGCAGCTCACTGGACTTTGAAATTCAAGACACTGGTGGACATACATAGAAAAGGGACATGAGGTTGGTGTAAAATGAGTAACAATGTGCTGTTGCATGGCAAAGTCACCTTATGCATAATATGACGCACCTACTGTGCAAAAAAAGGGCAAAAACCTGTCTGGAGTCAGCGTCTATGGGGTCATTAACCTCTCTCTCTCTTCTCCAGGACTACATTAGCTCCTGTATTTGCTCTGGCGACTGTGGAACTGCAGAACTCTGCGCTGCATCATTAAATTTGCAGCTGCTTTTATACGACCTGAAATGTCAGACCCTCGAATAAAGAAAGTCCCCCTTTTGAAATATTGAGCAGCGGTATGTGCGCGTGTTTGCTTGTGCCATATCTTAGTGCTTTCAAACATGCCTCGCACTTGAAACACACAGAGCACCTTTACCTCAGCAGCAGCTTGATGCCATTGCCACTTACACGCAGGTTAAACACAGCAAGTCTAATGAGTTTAAACAAATTCAATACTGCTTTTAGATGCGTCTGCTGGAGGGATCTGCCTGAGCACATTGAACAAGTAATCACATTGGCTTAACACATCTTTAATGCGCAAACATGCCTTAATTATCTATAAAATGTAGGTGTTTAACAGCTCTGAAATAAGAATGACTCATACCAAATTCCAACAGATAAAAGATTTATCGAAGGCTGAGAGGAAGCATTTTCCTCAGACTGCATTTCAGAATAATTCACTTGTACTGGATCTGTTTTGTATGCACTATTTTGTTCCAACAAAATACTATAAAATACTAATATTTCCTTTTAAAGGGCCCCATTATAAGATAAGAGATAAGAGATAAAACAATGAAACGTCATCTTAGCACATATTGAAGTTAGAAAGGCCGATTACTAATCTGACACCTTCACAAAAGATGTGTTTAACAGATTCCTCCTGCCTACAGTTCTGATGTCACAAAAGCTTGTTCAAGCGACCTGCAAAGGTTAATGGGATGATGATGTACCATGATGTACCACACTGGATAAGTCGAAGAGTTTTCAAGCGTTGTTAGTTCCTTTTTGAAAGATGAAAAAATAGTTTTTTGACTGTGATGGAGATGAGATCTGCAATGATTTTTTTATTTTTTTTTCAAGACAGCAACAACACGTGTTACACGTTTCATAGCCAAAGGTGACGGAAGACAGTTGTCATTTATACTCACACAACAAATTGAAGGAAGTGACAAAGGTTACTGACAGTCCACACATTTTTATGAGTAAAATACAAAGCCAGATTGCTAAATGATGAAATGGCCTGCTCATTATCCTGTGGAAAACCAGCAACTTTGCTCCACACAGTTTCTCTCATGACCATGTCAGTTTTGAATACAATATTATGAAGAAAAGACAATCCGTCTTGCGATTAAATCAGATGTTCACCAGCTTAATAAGGGCGAAAACACATGTCAAGCACCTGAACACAGCCAGTCTTGGACAACTCCATGTTCATTGACTCTCATTCTCCATGATCACAAAACTGCTACAGCGCGTGAAAGAGTCACTGATCCAGGGGTTTTGCGGACGCTTTTTGTGCATCCAGATAGTGATCAGAAACTTTAATGGCTCCAGAGTTATTTTTATTTGCTGTGGAGTCACACTGCTTACGTAGTTTTTGGCATCGAGTGCTCAGAGTCGCCTGAGGCAGGAATCTCTCCCACTGCCGAGCGCTTCCCGTGACGTGGTGCAGCTCTTCAGGCGGGATCAAGTTCGTGGCCAAATGCCGAGTTGTTTGCATTCATATCTCTGACTTTTGAGCTGAAGGGACTTTGTTTTGAGACAGAGTACATGGAAAAAGAAATCCCCTATCTTCTTGGGATTTCACCAAACCAACATTATATTCTTCAGTTTGCAGCCATTTGGAAGTTTGGAAGATTGCAAATGCACCATACAGACGTCTCAGTTTCTTGTAAATCCGGAGGTCATCGCTGACTAAACACAAACTTCCGCCCTGGTCTGCACTTGCATGGCTTCCCTCCTGCTGCATTTCTGCCTTCAACTTACATTCTGCAACTAATAAATATTTAATGACTTGTACTTTAGCCTCGCGGAAAGAAAAAAAAAGATGGTATTAATATATCTCGCCGACCTGCTCAGGTGCCTTAGTGAGTGGGATCAGAAAACACAGCTGCACTCACAATGGAACCTCAATGAGGACATTGTTTGGGTGGATTCAAGCTCACAGCACCTTTGATGACTGAGGCCTCAAACACACATTACTGCACTACATTGTGTTGCTTGCATTCCTATCTTTCTCTGAAAAGCAATCTGTTATCAAGAGCCAGCAGAGCAAAGAGTGGATTCTGATTTGTAGAAATTATAGTGTATTTTGAGGCGACATAATTTTTTGTTTCCCATTGGGTCCTTTTTTTCATTTGGAAGCAAAGCATTTTCATGTTCTACTTCGAGATCAATTCATTCAAACACAGCATTTCCCCATAAGTAATTGGCAATGCTCCTTGACTTTCAACCTAAAATGTCACAGTTCAGCAGTCATTTTAACCACAGTCATGGCCAAATGCTTTGTAATGAGTGACGCTGCCCATCCCTATGTGACAGAAATAGTGTGTATAAGGGCATTAACTAGCTGCTCTTTATTATTCCTGATTTTTTAAACTGCAAAAACAGTCGATGAGTAGAAAAGGCAAATAAAAATCATTTCCGAAAATCTGCAAACGTGAACCTCTATTTCGTCTTTTCCCAAACGATTAAAGACAAACACGTCAAGAGTCGAAGATGCATGGCTCTTTGGTAAAGCAATTAAATCCTGCTGCTGAAACCTAGCAGGTTTTTGAAGCAGCAGTGGCGAGAGGCTCAGCATACGCAGCAGGGAACAAACCCTCCAAGTATGTGGGAATGCAAAATAGGGACGGGTGCAAGTATATCTGACTGAATAGGCGATCCCCAAAACAGATCCGAGTGGTAAGAGTGCACCTGTCATAAATACAATAACCAACAGCAAGTGGTTTATTTGCTGTTCAGTTTGCATTCTGTTGCACCCTGGCATTCCCTGCTTGAATTTCGGTTCCATGTAAATTGAAGGATGTAAACGCAGCTCTCGCCTTGTGACACTGAACTCGATTGACAATTTATTTGCATGACTTTTATCTACAAAGGGGGAATCGTCCCGATTCATTGCTTTTATGTTTGGGCATTTGTCTGCGCAATTTTCTCTATCAAACATCCAGGAAATTGGGCTCATGCTGTTAGCCATGCAAAAATAAGGCCATCCAGAGGTTTCAGAGCTCAGATTAGCTTGGCTTTATTCGACTGTGATGGTGGCCGCCGAATGCTGCCTGGTTTCTCTTTCTCTTATGAGACGAAGTACAAAGGAAATGCACCACATTCTACAGTTAAAGTTGTGAATATGTTTGTCATGTCGTGGGTAATTGCCTCCGTACCCGAAAAATAGGTGACATCCCGAGCCTTTCGGTAGGTGAGCGCAAACAAAAGTCTTGAACTTGATCAACCCAATCAGTTTCACTGTCTTCTCCGTTTATGACTTGCCTTCTCAACACTCGCTAATGGACTTCATCGCAAAGAGCCGGGTGATTCTCACACAGTGTCCGTGGCGAATCACCAGTGCTGCTTAAATCAAATCCACTTCAGTCACTGTTAATGGGAGCCTCTGACCTGGTGAAAGCAATAATTATCTTCAGCCACTTGACTTTCGCTCACAAGTTCCACTAAATCGTGTGAAATATATGACCAGTCGACCACATGAGCCGGGTTTGGAATGACATTCTAAATGGCCATGTCAAGGCCCACTCACGTCACATCAATGTGAAATGTGTGGTTCATAGCCCGGTCATAATAAAGCCAGCCACTAATCTCTAATCTCCAACCACTTATATCACTCGGAGGGTGTACGCCACCGCCAACTTTAAAAAACAAACAAACAAAAAAAAGACCCTCATGAACACATCATTACAGCCTTTTTGTCAAAGTGATTTCCTTGAAAGTTGCAGGAAGTCTGCAACAAACACCCACAGCGTTTGTTCCGCTTCTGATTGACTTTCATTTTCTAAAACGACTCACGTAGTGCTGTGTCTTTTTGATTGCCATGCAAATGCAGCGCTCATCCATATTCAAATGTTTATTAAGCAGCTTTCCAAAGTGAACACATCAGTTTATTTTCCCTGGTAATGTCACTCCACAATGAAAGCACGATTCTTTTGATCTAATGGGAAAAGAGAAAAAAGTAAAATACAGTCATGACAACTTTTGGAAACAAAAACATATAACTGTAAAAGCAGAAGAGCAAAACTCATTCTGATGGAAAGTGTAATGCCATCAGCTCCTAACCAGGAAAAGTCAGCGCAGTTAAAAGCCTGGTGTAGTTACTGAGCTCTGTTTGAATGTCGTCGCATCGTTCCAAATGTCATTTTCTTCTTCTGCACTAAAAACAGATTAAATTGAGTCAGCACTCATTACAAACAACACCGTTTTCAGAGAGTCTTGAGAGAAATTTGTACATGCATGTCAGCTGTACAGATGGGTACCTTTCACATTTGAACCGATATGGTGCCATTATCCGGTACCAGAGAGTCAGTTCCGGTACTCAACGGTACAAATTGTCGGTACTTCAGCGTGTGTTTATGTGGTGATGCATGTTCATTTGTTCAATGATAAAACCTCAATCTTTTTTAAACTGACATATTTATTTCTCAATGTATAAACTTTAACAAATATGTCACAACAACATTCAACAGCTGTTTGTACTGCTTCATCACACATTCACACACATTTCGTCAACTCCATGTCCCCGTTTTCTCTGGTGCCAGTGACACAGCTTTTGTAGTAAACACCCAATTTACAGGTACTTTGTGTTCCTAGTGACTCACATACTCAGTACTGACCGACAACTATGATTCCTATGTTTGTAACAAGTTTTGCTGCTAAATGCTAACGTGCTGCTAACTGTGCTGCTAGCGTTGTAGCTGCAAGGTCATTACACAATGGTGCGTCAGAAAATCGCTGTTCTACTATGCTGCTCCGGTACTGTCACAAAGATGCGTTTAAGTACCAAAGCATGCTACTGTACCATTTGTACCAATCGGAACTCGGTAGTGCCATCAGAATATGCTCACGTTATTGCGTACACATCCTTAATCAGATGCTTTAAATCTGAATTGTCTCGATTTTCTTGAGTTCTCAGAAGCCGCGGGCAAAAACAAAACTAAAAGAAAAATGCCAAGAAAAAAATACATCTTAAATAAATTAAATGAACATTTTTTATTCAATATCTTGATGGTTCAAGGCTAACTTTCCTGCTACAGAAATCACAAACCTTAATCTGCCTTTTGCATGCCTCAGAACTTGTTTGTTATTATCTTTTATGATAATGTACTGTAAAAATACATGACACAAGTTTTGTTCAAATCTGATAAACACAAGACAAAACTCACTTTAAATCGCATTGATCACCTGATCTGAATTTTAAGTGTAAAAATGGCTCTTCTTGACTGCAAAGAACATCAGAGACTTTTCTCTTCTAAAGGTTCATTATCCTCATTATTTATGGCCGTCGTAGGGTTCGTTTTCTTTTAATCCTTTGTTTTAGCAGTTAGTAACTGCTAAAACAAAGTAGTAGTAGTAAGTCTGAACCTGCCGATAATGTGTCGACCCCGCAGAACACATATGTAACTAGACGTAACAAAACAAAGGCTCATTCACAGACCCAGTAACAGCTAATATACCTTTGGCATTTCTTACATTAAAACATATCTTCAATATTCTGACGCTGAACCAAGTTCTGTTCTCACCACACATGCTTGTATAAAGCAGGGCGTGCGAAATTAAAACAAATCCGAAAGAGAAATGACTGCAATCCCAACAGTGGCACGTTTAAATACCTGAATTCAAAAGAACGTTTCTTCACATATAAAAGAAAAAGTCCAGCACGCGTGAATCTTCTCTTTATCTGGCAGGTTTTGAATGGCAGTGTTTTTCCCTTTGCAGAGAGTGTGTCGTGTCCCCACACCTGCATGTTAAAGGTAAAAGGGTTGTACATCACTGTCTCTGTGTGCAAGCATATGTTTTTGTTTTCCTCGCCTTTGGCTCTGTTATGAGACGCTGCCCATCCTGTCAGCTGAAATGGATGGTCGTCATTATTTATCATGCTGTCCACTCGTCAGCCGTTTGTTGTCACCAGGCGAGCTGTCAGCAGCCACAATATGGGAATTGTGAGAATGCACTTTTGCCTGGGACCTGATAGAAACCTAATAGCTGGGGTAATTTCGGTGCGGCGTCCTTTACGCCAAGGCGTGTGAGAGGATGACAGCTGGATGCATGGATTTAAGCTTCATCACATTCAGTATGTGTCGGGTTGCTTCTCTTTTCGGATGCCCGGCAATAATTATAAGCTCAGTGCATTGACATCTGTTCGACATCAGAGTCCGAAATCACTGCACACAAACAGCAGGGATTAAAATTGCAGCCTTGATGACAAAAGCCTTTTTGAAACGATGGTTAAGTTCATGTTGTAGCAACACTGTTTTCCACGCTGTTTATTGTCATTACAGCATTTCTGAAGCAGGGCGTAACACCTGGAATAATACTTCAATGGGTTCATTCCATTTAAGTTTGATTTGTGCAACAAATACGTCTTATTTTGGCGGAACCTCATTTTGTTGTGAGTGCAGCCCTTTTTTTTTTTTTTATGTAATTTCCATCCTCAACTTTAACAAAAAATGCTGAAATACTGAGGCAATTATTTATATTCTATACATGAAATACGCAAACAAAAACATTAACAATTTCGAGAGGTACCTATTTGCAGACAAGATGGCCGACCTCATAACTATAAACCGGTCGTCCATCCATCTTCTTTGTTATGTAACTGACCCTAAACACAGTCAGTATGACATCATCAACTCATTAGCATATCGACGACTCTACACAGCCAGTGAATTTGAGAAATATAGAGTGAGAAAATGCTAATACTACTGTTTTAATTGACCTATATTTTGTACAATCACCAGATGTGAGACTGTAGGCCTAAATCACTGTGGCAAGGGAATAAAACTCCTTTGTAGAGCAAGAACAAAAAATAGAGTGACAACACATAACTGTCTGATGTTTTTATTTTACAGCTTGTAATAAAGATCCCGCAGGAAGAAAATGTTTCAAGGTATCAAGGTTCCGTGCTCTATATACAAATATTATATATATATATATATATATATATATATATACATATATATATATATATATATATATATATATATATATATAATATTTGTATATAGAGCACGGAACCTTGATACCTTGAAACATATATATATATATATATATATATATATATATATATATATATATATATATATATATATATATATATATATATATATATATATATATATATATATATATATATTTATATATTTATATAATATTTGTCACTTGTTGGAAAGGGCTTATATATATATATATGCTACAGTTGATTCCAGTTATATGGCCACATGTTGAACATCCAACAAACAGCTGAGAATGTTGGACCACAACATGTCTCAGTCTCTCGCTTCTGAGAATTTCTAGACAGTTTTTCATGCTTTACCACTCAACTCACTTATGTGCATACAAGTGTGTGGCTGAATTGGTGATGTACAACCGGCAAGATAAGAAAACTATTGGCGTAGCCTCCCTTGCTTCGTCAGGCATCAAACCAGCACAAGTTGCCACCTTCCACGTGCATGCTTCTACAGCTTTGTCTCACTGCCTCGCAGTACAGTGACATTTTTCCAGGATGCGTGAGGCCATGAATGACAACGAGGGGCTCTTAAGAATGTGTGTCGACGGAGTGGCCTGGAAGGAGGAGATAAGAAAACGCGAGGCCATATGCTGCCCACCCCGCACATAAACACAGACATTGCCTGGGACAAAAACCCACACACATGACATTTAAAGACATTTATAACTATTTTATAACCCCTGTGATTTGAATAATCTTCCAAATTATGACATATCCTGCAGTGGTTTGGTCAAGCTTGTTTAAGCGGCTGCACGCTCTCTCATGCTGGGGGGAAAAACAAACAATTCGTAACTCGTCTCTTTATCTTGGACAAACTACTATCGATCACAAAGCTTCTGCTTCGAGTGTTTGTCTTTTGTTTCCTTGCTTCACAGTGATTGCTTTGAACAACGGACAACTTGCCCTTGCTAACGTCACTTTCCTTTTGTACTTTTGTCTTGCCTTGAGATTTAAATAGCCTTTTCACGACAGACGTATGTTCTGCTACTATCTTCAAGGCCCTTGCTGCCAAAATGAAGAGAAAAAAAAAGCAGTCAAGCTCTCATTTATAAGTAGTTTATTTTTATTCCTAACTCATTTTATGCCAATTCATGTTGTGACACGTTGTTGAAATGAAGCAGGACATGTGACATACCACAAATAATTATGTACCTGTCACAAAAATTTCATTAGGCCTCATTGTTATCCCTTAAAAGTTTTTTTAAATCTATTTATAAAATATTCATAAGGCTGTAGCTTGAAAATTGTTATAGATGAAGGCATACAGTAAAGGAAAAGAAACTTCAGTGTGACCCGAACTTTGGGATGGAAGTCAATTTACTCCTCTAATTTGTATATCATGACGTCACCATGCGGCCAAGTTTTGACAGCTGCATATCCAGGTGATACTCTTCCTCATTTCTCTGACAATGACAGAGCATCATCATTGTTCATGACAAGACTGCTGCCTTTGCGGATATCCTGTGCGTATTTTCACTTGCGTCTTTCCTCGCAGTTTTATTTTTATTTTTTTTTACCTCCACCACAATATGCAGAGTTTTGACAGAACCTGCCACCCCCACCAAGTCCGCGGACATGGTCAAGTAAAGACTCCACTCCATGTGCTGCTGATGGCCTGTCACAGCGAACGGACTCGCTGTCACTACGTAGCTACGTCACTTTCTGCCTCACTGAACAATATTCAACACAATATAAATTCCTCCTCAGAATCTGAGTCAGTACAGTGTGCTCTCTTACTCTATGTTTCACTACTACGTGACTACAACCTCCCACATCGACTCAACAGGTTTTCAAATTCTATGTGCTCGATGACTGAATAGAAACATGCTCGCACTAAAATTGCAGGTGTCTACCTTCTACTTGTAGCTTAACTACATCAGGCTCTATATTCGCAGCTTGGCTTGTTTAAATGCAATTATACTGCAAGTTACAATTTTGCAACAATGTCACGTCGGAGAGGTAACTTGAAGTTGAAGTATTAATTTCTGTTGTGGGTATCTGCTCATTGCTACTGCTTAAATTGTTGCACTTTCTGAGTGAATTAGCTCTGCTACTAAAGTAAATTCCCATGAACAAAATTGTGTTTTGGGCTGGATGGTGTTGGTCTTTAGCTTAGCTGAAGGTATGTTTTGCTCTTACCTGTACACGATTTCTTGATCAGCAGTGGGTGAGTGCATCTCAAAGAACACACCCTCAATCTGCAGTATTTATTTTTAAGTCTGACAACATTCAGTCGGGTTCAACTACGCATCATTTGGACCACCGTTCCACTGAAAAACTGAATGAAACATAATGTACATTTCAACATTCTCGCCGATGCGGCCAGTCATGGTGCCACCAACACTTCAGTCTCACTTAGAGACACTGTCCTCGAAATGACTATCACTTCACTCATGTCTGTTACATTGTTCGGCAGCGTCCGTTCAGATCAAGTGTTGCCCCCTCCCGTGCGTCTTCTTGTAGTTCAGCACTTTATTGCCGATCACTTGAAAACAAACAAGCATTTATCGAAAGTCTGCTCGCAGGTTAAGCACGGCTTTAGTGGAGCTAATTGTTGTTTTCTCCTTTTGGACTGGAATGCTTCACAGTCATTATTACGTTACAGAGAAAGACACAAACATGCACATCTGTTGCAGTGCTGACTCCCAAACCGAGTGCAGACGCTGAAAGCATTTCAAAGCTGCAGGTGCTCCCCGTCAGCCACAGATGCATATTAATATGCATAACTTTAACTCGGGGATATTTGCACAAAGATTTTCTTCACATTCTACCTTGCACAAGCAAACACCGAACCCTCGCTCGCTGCCACGCCTCGAGGATGGTAGGTGGCAGATGGAGCCTTATCTGAAGCGCCTTGTCGCAGGATGTGCTGGCTGAAGCCTTGAGAGAAGATGTTGATCATAGGAATGAAGCAAAGATGACAGTGATCTCTCTTGGACATCCGCCCTGAGCCTCTTTCAGACTTGAAAAATGCAGCATGTTCCAAAAATGGATGGTAGATTTAGGTAATTTGGCTACAGGCTGACAAGTGCAAATGACATAATAGAGTGGAGGAAAGGCCATTAGATTCTGCTACAACCTAGTAATGGAAACTAGCAGAAGCTGGAGGATCAATGCCTTCACTTTAGCATCATTAGATGTCGGCACATTTGCCAATATCCCCTAAAACCATTTAAGCTCAAACAGAATAGTTGAAGAAGTTTAACATTCCCTGATGGGTTTCTCAATAATGTAGGAGTTCAGCTAATTCCAACGACTATAAACCAATTGAGGTATTACCACCGCATTCTCAGCAACTTTACCTTCAATGAGTGAGGTGCGACTGGCCTGATGCATGGCTTTGCCAAGGTCATTCAGAATTGATTCCAGTCTTGGAGCCATCACTTCATTTTATCTTGAACAGGTTCAGGATGAGTTTCAAGACTACACATCTATTTGTTAGAGTGGATTGGAAAAAAAAAAAAAAAAACGGTGGCATTGCAACCAGTTGTGACATGGCTGCCGCTTCCTGTTTCTTTGTATCTCAGATCATTTGCGACTATTGGTTGAAATCCAATGATATTCTGTTCTAGTTTCAATGTATTTTATTTATTTATTTATTGAATGTCTTTGACTGTTGTGTTGCACTTAGGTGCCATTTATCATCTGACTCCATTTTGAGTCAGATGCAGAGTTCATTTACATGGTAACTTCTCTGTTTCTTCTATTCACTGAGTGTTTTTGCTGTGACCTTTTCCCTCTATATATTAAACTATGCATCAACATGCAGGCGACTGACCTCAGCATCAACATTAGGTGTGGATCTCCATTTGAAAATAGTCACTATGTGGCACCTTGGGAGTGTGAATGTGTGGCTCAAACCACCATGACACTGAAATTTGTAGATGAGAAAATGTATCAGCATTAAAGACGACCTCAAAGATACCACAGACTCATCCAAGATAGTTACTTGTTGTTCGGTCAGGACCTCAAAAAACATACTGTGGAGGATCCCAACAAGTCAAACATCGCACTACACTCACGGTGGAACGACATCCTCCCATTGTGATTGACAAGAAATGGCATCTAGTTCATGAAGCAGGAAGCATGTCACTTGTATAGAACTCTCCAAGTGATTCGAGTGCTTCTATCAGGATATGCAGAGTTTTTGATGGGAACATTAGATCAGGAAAGTGTCAGTATTTAATTTTAAAAATACAATAGTTTAGATCTGTCGCGAAAGAGTAGCAGCAGTAAATGACGACACTGACAAAGGAGGATATGCATGATAGTTTATGGTAGATCACATTGAACTGCTGCATCAAAAGATGACATCCCCCGCAACTAACCATCTCCAGCTCTTTTTGGAAAATTCCATCGACTCAGACGTTGTGTCTGACGGCTTCTGACGGCTTGGACTCATGGACAGAGAGACTGGTACACGAGGAATGAAAAATGATACTATGAACTAGAGGCTCCAGGTGAAATAAGAGCAAGAAAACTGACAAGGCACCAAAGACAGAGTAACACCAATGGCTGACATTGGTGTTGGTGAAGGGGTGATGCTCTTTCATGTTCCAATCTCCCACCATGCATTGATCTCACTTGGGATATACAGACAAAGAAGAAGAGTCAGCACTACAACAATTTGGAAATGCTGAAATACAGGCTGCACTTGACCCCTACAGTGGTTACTTAAAATTCCCATGACTCTTTGTTCAAGTTGCATTAATTCATCATCATTTTACACTAACAATTACAAATAGAATTGAGCTATCAATGATACTATTTTAGTTGATGTACATTATCTTCGCTCTGCCAATGTTTGTCAATAAATAAATAAATAAACTATATACACTTTTTAGAAGACACCTAGGCTGTTTCCATGTCACAAACCTTTCATTCTTATGAAAGTACATTCAGTCCCTTCACATTTCATCATGATCAACCCACTCACAGAGAGGGCAAAAAAAAAAATACTGTCTCAGTTGTGGACAAAAACACAAACCTTTTTCCGAAACTGAATATGATACCAACTTCAGAAGGAACGGGCTAAGCTTAAAACATCAGGCCATATACATGGATATTGGATGGAGACGCTTGGTTTTTACCAGCCTTATATGACCAATACATATTACATGTTTTCAAATAAATTCAGGTTCAGGCTGAGCAAATGACTATTGAATTGATTTTTGTGAACTTGTAACCGAAAAGGAAGACAGACTCTAATAATAGAGTATGCTGTTGGTTATGCGGAAAGGGCTGGACAGGATCTAATTAAGACCTGTCACCTGACAGGTTATCAATGCATGTCAGCCGTGTTATGATAAAACCAATTCACGCGGCTTATACCGCGATGATAGCTGTCGAAATGGTATAATGCCAGCTTATTTAAGGTTTGTATTCCACTTGATGGGAAGCCATAGTCGGGAAGTGTGAGAAGGGAGTCTGCTGTTGGACTTCCATGACAATACAGCAATGCTGTGAGTACTACATAAATCATAACGAGTAGCAGTACAAGTACTATGTATTCTTGGTCCATCTTACTCAGTAGAGAGACAATGCAAAATAAATGAAAACAAGCAGCATCTTTATCAGGGGTGAATCACCTCAACACACAGGCGCACAGGTCATTACTACTGTACTCCTTGTGTTCTATGTGAACTAGATTAAGGAAGTAAAACAGCCTCAATATAGTTATTCTACTTCTGACAAACAAAAGTGACGCTCGCCCTGAGCATTTTTCTTTTTATGATGATGCATATCCTTTTATTTAAATATATTGAATTCCTCACAGCTGCTCTGGGCCATTTGTAGTATTGACATTGTTAAGAATTCGAGGAGTACAACAAGGTGTCATAATTTAACACAGTTGTTTTTATTTAATTATTTTCTATACCCCCTGATGTCGGTGTTAAAGCTGGGTGTAGTTCTTTTCTGGCAGAGAGGCCTATTTTCTTCAAAAAGCAACCTGAGTAGAGGTGTCGAAACTGTCAATGTTAGCCAGCTGTGAAATAAAAATACTAATAAATAACAACAAGCAAACCTTTTTTTTGTTTGTTTGTTTTATCTACTATTGCCAAATGGCTTCTGACTCAAAGCGTCCCACTTTGTGTTGACACAATTCCTGCTGTTAATTGTCCTGAAACCCACCAGAATATGAATGCACAGGACCTTGCAGATAAGCGGGATTCAACACGCATAAGAAAGGCAGGGCAAACACCATGAATACTTAAACTCATACTTTAAAAATGAGTAAAAACCCAGCGTGATTCCTAAACTTCTATTCTGGTCACGCAGCCAGTGTGATTCCAACCCGGACTTGAACTCACAACCCAGAGGTGATATTAACCTGCACGGTTTTTACACACTGCCCTGTTTTATTTTATTTTATGTATTTATTTTTTTTATGACAAGTACTTGCGGCATAGCATAATTCCTCTACCCTCAATGTGTCTGCTCCTCCAACGTCATTTGCGCATTGACAGCAATGTAATGTCTTCGTGGGAATGCGGCCTAGCTTATGAAAGCCGAGGGTTTCGGGGGGAAAAAATGCCTGTGAAAATAATGAACATGCAGCCAGGAACCACCATACAGATTAATGTGTGAGAACAGAATACATAATAGACATGTGATGAGTTGTGATGCCTCATCATGAGCGTGGTCAACGACAGCACGCCAAGATCTTTCCCACACTTCCTTGGACTGTTGCCCTGCAGTTCATGAAAGCATTTTTTAATTCAAACAGCGAATAATGTCTGACAACTGATTGTGAGGCAGCTGAATAACAAAGCTGCAGGGAATCAGTCCTGCGACGACTCAATCAGAACTCTTTATCATAGTCGGAGAAGCACAATGAATAAAAAGTTGTTTTTTTAGGGAGGGATGTTGGCACAAACAGAGCAATTATCTAGGTAAATAATTATACACCATGTGCACACTGTTGATTACATCTTTTCCTTGTCATCTGAGATGGGAGGAAGAGGATCACTCATTGAATATGAATGAAATTAATTCCGGGTGATTTCCATTATGGCACCGAGTCATGGCCTTCGGTAAACTGCAAGGAGGGAGCGAGGTGACAGGGTGGCTGTCGCTATTTGTGGAGGTCGCTTATTTCATGACTTCCTTCACATTATGGCGAGGAAGAATTAACTCTGTTCACAGGGGGATTCACAGTGACAGAGAGAGAGCTGCTCAGTTCCCAGAGCTCATGTTCATGGGAATGCGTGACGCTGCAAAAACAAGCCATTTGGTTCAGTGTCACAGGAATGTGTTGCATTTTATAACATCAGGCAATGGCTATAAACGTCTGTTAAAATGCAGTATGTTATCTATGGAATCAGTAGCAAGCTTGAACTGTTGAAATGAATATGAAGCACAGGAAGAACACAAAAAGTCCACACAGAAATCACCCAGCTCCACTCCAAATCTAGAGTTGCCACATTGTACATTCAAACCTAGAAACCAGAGGAGACGCAGTAGTGATGGAGCATCGTGAAACAGTGTCCACATTTTCAGGGCCCACTATACGGCACTCGCAAATGCACTCGCACGGCTGCTCGCAAATGTTTAGATTTCAACAACCATTTTAACCAAGATCATTTTAAACAAATATTGCATCTCATTCGCTGGTCACTGGGACACAGCCAAAGCCATGTCAAATGTGATCAATTCAATGAGTGCCCTCAGTCTTAGGAGTATTGGGACACACTACACTTAGACGTGAACGTGCAAAACCCAGTGTTAGGGTCAAAAGCGAATGTGAAGGTGAGAAATGGGACACAGCCTAAGCTAACAGCTCAGGTAAGACAGACACCATCCAGTATAATTCCTACATCAAATGTGTTATTCCACTTAAGGTTGTTTTGTCATTGAAATAACACCTTACTTCTTGAACAAATGCTATGGAGTAAGCTTTTTGGACAGTCAAAAGGAAACGTGAGGAGAGGGATATGATGAGGAGAGCATCAATAAATCTAACACGACATGCGGAGGTGGTACAGAGAGGAATAAGGATACAGAACGCAGAAGTGTCAGTAGTGTAAAGGCAATGTGTCTCGCAAAGTCTTCTCAACCAGAAGTCAGACCTCCACAGGGCGTGAATGCCGGCGTCAAAACTAAGAAACTAGGAGAGAATCTGAGAGACCTATGTTCAGTGCAGTTCAACTCAGCGGCTTCTCACTTTGTACGGCTTTACTTTATTAATCCCAAGAGGGGAAAACATCTTGTTGGTGAACATATGATTGGGTCATATGGTTTAGGGAGGAGAATGTGATGAGAGGAAAACTGTGGCCAAAGCACACATTAAAGTCATGTGGAAATACATGTGGTTGTGATTTTAACTAGATACATGCAATATCCTTTTGAAAGTCAAGTGTCTTTCAATTCTAAGTTGCAGTTAGTATGAAAATATGTTCTGCTTAAGTTAACTTTTTGAAGAAAAAAAAAACAGCCATCAGTTCCAGCATAAAGAATAATGCAGATGACAGCCAGCAGCTCGAGATGATTCGTCTATAGAGTCCTTAAAACTATACACCCAAGGCATCTTGGAATCCATTTTAAAACTGAAGCAGTCATTAAGAAGAAGTAGTGCAGCTAAGGGCCAAATTACTTCCTACTCACTGAGCTCTGAATGTGTACACACTAGTACCAATGTAATTAAATTGCAGCGAACACACATTTGCTACAATGGTAAAACCTCGATCTTGGCAGACTCCTCTGAGTGAGTCAGAATCTTAGTGACGGTTGCCACAATTAGTCCTTCTGGTTCATACTGTTCCACATGCTGCAGGCCCTGCTAGTGGCATCAATGTCAAGGAGGGGCCTACACTCATGATCTCGACTTGCAAATGACTGTCTGCTTTCACCTCTAGCATCTAGTAGTTGGCGTTTTTGTGACATTGACAAGCTGACATTTCACTTACTTTGCATTATGTTTATCGCTTCCCATTGATTTTCTATCAAGGAGGATAGTGCGATGGTGAACGCTTCGAGATAAATGCTGGACTTGTTTGAAGTCAAAAGCCGGCACCTAGAGACTGGAAAAAAAGGCAGTACTGGATACATGGAGTTACTAACCCCTTGATCCTCATTTGATCTTTGCTTGTCTTTAAACGGTAGGATCAGTGTCAGGCTCCGGTTGAACATGGGAACAAAGGTAAGCCACTGAGTCTAAAAAAGGGATTTCAAACTCAGAATAAAAACACAAATTAGGATACATCTTGGATGCGGCTCACTCGGTGAACTTGCAAATAAGCAAGTTAACCGTTGCTCACCATGCAAGTATCATGGATATATTACACAACTGTTCAGCACAAGTAAATAAATATCATATATTAATCTACTTTGAAACTTTAAAGGCACAACTTGCTAAATACAGTCGTCTTTATTTCAGAAAGCATTTAGAAAATGTAGAGCATATGCAGGCGCTCTGGACCGCACGGTTCAGCAAGCTTGGCTTTTATTCTGCTTTAATAAGGTCCTGCCCACACTTGGGTTCATTATCAGATGCAATGTATTCAGGATAAAAGAGGGCAATGGTAATTCAGGGCTTGAAAAGTGTGGAGGAGGAATTAGTGCTATGAACTGTTGGAAAATGTAATGGTATACCTGGTCAATAGTTCCAGACACGAGCAGGGAACACAAGAAAGTGACATGTGCTGAATAAATCACACACACACGTGCACACATATATAATGTACTTACATAAGGAATATAATAGAAGGAACAAAGATACTTAAAGTAATTTTCCTCTGAAGCTGATTATTTATTCATCTGGCTATAAATGCTGTGTTTAATGGTACACTTCCTTGTTGAGGCACAATCCTTTATCAGTGTGATACAGCTCATATACCCCCTCGCATTCAGCTTAGGACAAGCTAGAACAATTGCATGACATTTGGGAAACCAAAAAGAAAAAAAGAAAAAAAGAAATGAACAAGCAAACCAGTCCTTGTCATAGTACATCCAATATAAAAATGATAAGTTACAAGGGACTGGGCCTTCTTTATTATGATGCTCAAGAAAAACAGGCGAGGCTTATAAATAAAAAGAGGATTCAAATATGTAAGTAGCTCCCCATGGCCAGCCACAGCTTCTACACTTGCCATTTGTCAAACATTTTAGCCTCTGCCCAGGTATATGAATAGCATCTCGCTCCTGCCAAGTAAGGCAGGTCGAAGGACTCCTTATTGAGTTCACCTCTGGAGAGGAGGGAGGCATCTCTTGTCAGTGTCCAGATGGACGCTGCCCTGTGGCCTATAAATAAAGATTGTGTTCTGACCTCAACCCATTCTACTGGCCACCTGGCTTGGATGATTTTATGTTTTATTTTTTTATATGTTTATAACCTCTGACTTCACCAGTTTCTATAAGATCAATAAACTAAATTCTGATGCATTTTTTTCTTCCTCTCCATAGTTTTCTAAAACATTTTTGAAGGGCGTATGAGATCTCCCAGCCTGCGACCTCCACCCAGTAGACAGTAACGGATTACCACAGACTCTCTTAGTCCAGTTGGACCAAGACAGCAACACTTGTTCAATAAAAACAGAAGAAGAGATGTGACCACTTTATCTGCAAACTGGCCTTCATTGATCAGCCTGTCTGCAACCAGTGACAGTGTGACGGCTCCATCTGGACTCGCAGATGTTCCACTCACCTTTTTGACTTCAGAGAACCTGCAGTACAACACATATAGCTCTTGCGACTGACAACTGCTTCTTTTTTATTTTCCTTAATTGGTCACATTGAAGATCAATACCGACCGTGAGCTTCAAGGTGACTTTTTTTCCCCCATCTATACGGACCTAGAACACTTCTCCCTGTTGGGAGATGTCGTTCGGGGCTAAGTTTGGGAAGTCACAGACCAGAAGTCCCTGCGAAGTATCTGGGTCATGTCTCTTTCCGGTCCAACACCCTGCTATTTTGATGTCATAACTCAAAGCTCCCCTCAACACACTCTAACGTGTCTCACATTTCCCATTCCTTATTGTCTCAGTCCGTTCCCTTCCTTTTTTTTTGGCCCAATGGTTTATACGCTGTCCTAACCCCTTGTCCCTCCACACTTATCCCCCTCAAATGATCCGCGGAAAACAGCCGGGAAGGAACAGAGCCAGAGGGAACAGTAAAGTTCCTAGGCTTTTGAAACATTCCTCTTTTTCCATCAGAGAACTGGAGAGGCTGTAGATAAATAAATCAGGACTGAAGGGAGTGAGGCATTTCAGCAGCGACTGAAAAAGGGGGCATTTGTGATAATATGACCAAAGCAGTATGATGACTTGACACAATAAAGCCATCTGCAAATGAATACAAAACAAACTAAAGCACAGGAGGAACCCTTACAATATAATATCATAACAATAACATCCCCTGTTTAACACATTTAATGAGACCCATTGGTGCAGGTAAATACAGAATGCAGACCCCAAAACAATGGGTGTCTTGAATCTATGTCTCCAGCAGAGGAAGATACATCAATACTTGATGTAGGCCAAGCATCACTAGACAGGCCCACTTTTTATATGGGTCATACCTATGATATATTTGAGAATATCAGAATTTACCGGCATGGCAACCCACCTTACCGATACACAACAAACAATATAACAAAGCAACATTTTTTTCCCCTCAGCCTTAAACCCTATCATCCCTCTAATAGAGTTTGAGCAGGAACTCACTTCCGACGTTGATCATCATTTGGTTCAGATTTATAGTGTTCTCACTCGTCTGACTCAACGACTGAGCAAACCACTGCAGTGACAGAAAGAAACTCCCAAGGCAGCTCTACTCAGTAAATATCTTTGAGCATGCATTTGGTTCCAAATGGATTTCCTGGCATAATCCCTCAATAACAATCTGCAATTGGCCAATAACAGTTCTCAGAATTTCAGCAGAGGCAGCAGGGTGTTCAAACAGACAGAAAACACTGCCCTTGCTTTATCTGAGTTGAAATTTACATCCATAAAATCCTACTTCATTGCACTGTTCAATGTGCAACCTAAGTGTCAACCTAATGCAGAACAGCAATTCAGGACCTCGGACAGTGATTCTGACCAATGAGGGATTGTGTCAAGGGAAAGCGATGGATGCAAAATATGGTTTAATAACCATAACAAAACTGATTTGTACTGCAGACAATACATATTTTGCTGCTTGTTGACTGTTGATTCATTATACATCAGCATTTCCTATGGATACATTATGTGTTGCCAATATGAATGGCTCTCCTTAAGCACCGCTGCCTGGCCTTTAAATAACATGGAGGCACTTGGAGTGGCAGGAAACACATAAGCGTTCACTGTGAAGTAAAGGCAACAGCAGTGAAAGAGCTTGTCAGGGCCGAAACAAAGGGCAGGCAAAAGATACAAAAGCACTATTTTCATTTGAATAGGAAAGCAGGGCTCAATGGTGGGTGACCATATTCTCATTACGTGACTGAAAGGCACAAGCTTTTATTGGTCATCAATCTCACAGACCTATTGATCGAAGTCTAGACCTTCCACTCCTGACAACAATAGCAAGCCAGTAAATATATACGCTTCAGTGTGATTAAAATACACACCCTGATCAAGAAAACACTTGCCACTGACTAACTCCTTCATCTGTATGGGTGTAATGGGTTTGCAGAGGAAAGTGGCTTCAGATGTGCTTAAGTGATGGTGAGGCACTCACTTCTCAGAGAGACGCATACTTCACAGCTCGATCACCGTGCCACAGGAATGAAAATGTTTTGCCCCAGTTGGACTAAAGATGTGTCCGTAGAGTTGGCTAACCCATCCAGACGTAATAATCATTCAAATCACTTTTTTTTTTTTGTTGTGAAAGCAACAGCATTTTCTAGTGTCACGTTTCTGTGAAAATGATGAGCATCTTGACATGATTTTGTTTACACACAGCAATTCCCGTTGGGCGTCAGAAGGAGTCAAACCTGTTGTGTGAAATTTCGCTCATCAAAAAGATCTGATTAGAACACAGGAAAATGTCACTTCGATTTGATGAAAGTAACCTTTCAAATGAGCACATTGTCACAGGTTTGATCACAACTACGACATTGTTTTACATCCATGTCTGCGATCTGAGTACAGTATGATTTTGGAGCTTTAATAAGTACAGCACGTCATGGCCAACATACAGAACTGACAGCCACACAACAGAAACATTCAACAACCTGATGATATCATGAGTTTTGTTTTTTGTCAAGTGTTCAGCTTGGTCTTTTCTTTTTTTCATCTACCAGATAAATGAACAATAAATATGCTGTCTTGTGAACCGATCGCACACATAGAGAGACACGGACATTGTAAGTGATTTACTTGTTTAGAGTGTGTTTGTGTTAACCAGCATTAGCTACAAACAACAGCTATAGAAAGTAAAGTAAGCCAAGTGAGATGAATGGGGCATGTAAAGTTGAAGCATTGCATGGAGAATAATGAGATGTATGAACAGGGATAACACTTAGGATAGACTTTCTGCTACACTCAGAGGATGAGCACAATAAAGAAAAAAGAATAAAAAAAAACAAAGAATGAAATCAGAGTGTAAATACAGTGGGACTGAAAAGAGGGTGAAATTACAGGGCTGAGTCCCTGACCAGGATTTGATGCAGACAAACAAATGAGAAAAAAGGACTACAAACGTAAAACAACCCAGAATGCCTCGGCCCATTGGGAAATATTCAAAAGACTATGCTTTCCCACACTGTTTCAAAAGAGACTATAGGGTTGCAAAACAAATTTACATTTTAGTACAGAGGAAGCCAGAAGTGCTTTGAAGAGAATCGGTGGCATTCATGGAACACCCTGCTGAGGCTTGCCGTCACAATGTCAAAATAGCAGCAGAAAAAAAAAAAAAAGCACACAGGAGTTGCTGTCCAAAATAAAATAATAAATTATAAACAATGTCTGTTTACACTATTGTTTACCAAAGCTCTGACAAGTTAAAGTGTAACTCAAGCTGAACATTTCCAAACAAGGCTTTTAACTCTAGAGTGACTCACTTTTGAATGTGAAAATATATCTACAGTGGAAACTGTCCTCATCTCAACTGACCTCTATTGTTTCTGTTATACTCTTTGTATTGTAATGGCAAGGCACATCAACAGTTCAGAGTTTCTACATCTAAATGTTTGACGGCTTCTCGGTCACCGTTCTCTGCTAGTCTTTGAACAACTATCAGCACTAATGAGCACAAACCTGCACTCCTTTTCGCAGCAGGAGAAGGACTATAGTGTTTTTGCAGAGCGCCAGACACTTCTGCTACTTTCATAGAAGTCTCTTTGGTGTCACTTAAACATTGAGGCCTACCATATCTTTGTTCAGTGAATGTCAATCCTAATAAGACATTCAGTCCTGTGGTACAACAATACATTGGTAACTACAAAGGAGCATGAACTAGAAGAATATGTTTGGACAATTGGGCATGAATTTAAGCCTTCCATATCACATCATTTTGGCCAGGAGAGGGCAAACCGGTCCTCAAATGGCCGGGGTCGTGCAGAAACTCCTGGTTTCCTGTTTGATGAAGCAACCTCTGTGACAGTAACCAGGGCAACATAGGATGTGAACCAAACCAGCTCGTGAGTTTCCCCTGGTGAAGCGCAGACAGTAGGCAGAAATCCCTGTCTGGAGAAGATGATCATCGCCAGAATGGATCTAAAGGGCAACTGTGACTTCCTGGGACTATTGTTTTAAATACCCTGATCTTCCGTGCATGTAGAGGGGCTGGGACAAAGAAGGACTGACCAGCAGGAAACTTTTTTTTCTTTTAGTGGACACATTTAGTGGACACATTTTTCATTTTTCTATTCGATGAACAGAGATTGATGAGGCAGCCTGTAATGCAATATTGCCTGAATATATTTTTAATATTTCATTTTAATTACAGAGGCGTTTGTCTTGCCTCTGTAAGGTGAGCTCAAAGAAAAGCCTTTTCTCTCTCCAGTTAACACTAACATTGACTCTGCCGTCTTCCTCTTGTGTTCACTTTGATGATGGAATCTGTGTTACATGGATGAGGCTGCTCAAACACAGACTGTTTGTGGATCCACTTTCATTCTACGTTGAATTTTCAACCGGTGTATGTGCAGTGGGAAATTGTCAGTTTCCCCTAATTTGTCCGGAGATAGATTTGGACAATATGAGGATATTAAATAATGAACAATGACAATGTGTTGACAATCTGCCAAGGTGAGGAGATTATATGGTTTCGGTCACATTCTTTCTATAGACTATAGAAGTATGATGATGCTACTAGTCTGTCACTCGCAGGGCATCGTAATGGGCACATTCCTCATCTTCTTACAGCCAGTCAAACTTTGAGTTGTTTTAAAACCTGATGTGCCTCTAACTTGACCACTCACCTTCAACACAGAAGGATGGAATATTTAGTGTTTAGTTTGAGGCTTAAAAGTTAGCTAAAGGCTAAATGCAGAACCACATTAACAAGATGTTTCAAGATGTAAGGAGAGAAATAATCATTGTTATTATGATGTAAGTTGAGGCAAAAAATGTTAAAGTTCTGCCCAAACAACAATAAAACCATACAAAAGAACAGTTATTTAAAAAACATTAATAAATCCTGATGTATTTATGAAATATTTCACACCCCTTTCTGGAGACACTTGAAAACAAATACATTTCCGTTAGTTTCTGCAAATACCATGTTTAAGTGTCAGTAGCTACAATTATTCACAAATTAAAAGGGATTTTTCTACAGGACTTTTGACAAAACACAATAGCGCTTTGGCCAGAGTTCTTTTGGAGGTGCGCCTGAAGATTTTTTTCAATGAACCAAGTGTGCAACGGCTTAATACAAATAATAATAATAATAATAATAATAATAATAATAATAATAATAATTATTATTATTATTATTATTATTATTATTATTATTATTATTATTATTATTATTATTGTTATTATTATTGTTATTATTATTTATCCAAGAAGAAAGCCAAATAGAGATCACACAAATAACTTGCTCATGAAGTCATGTCAATATATAGGTTGCTGTTGCTTCCGTGACCTCTTACATCCGACAGGAATTGTTTAATCTGCTGGCTAACTGAATACAGCTCATATAATTTGAACATCTGACTTATGCTCCACACGCAGTGGCTCATCTGTGGCGTTTCAGGCCATGAAATGACGAATCCATTCGATCAAAGTGACAGCACTTCCTGAGGTCATGCACCATGACTCTCAAGATTCTACAAATGCACACTATTGGACAGCCATTTCTTCCCTTTTCACTCAGATATCACAAAGCAAAGGGATAGAAAGCGAAGAAGCAAGTGTGAGTTGTTGAGGGTGAAATTAATGTCTTTTGGGAGCAAGCATGGCCAGACTTGGATCCTTAAGGACTGCAGGAGGCCTAATCTTGCCGCAACATCTGGCCGAGCCCCGGCACTTAAAAGGCAACATCAAGGCATCCCACTGTCTGAGAGGCTCGAGAGCAATTTCAGAGCTGAAGAAAGAAAGACATTCAGGCCCGCTCATCCTTTTCCATCCAATCTTATTCCAGCAAGTGTGTCTGCGTGTGAGTACTTTTGAGTTAAACGCTAGCCGCCAATTTTCTACAATCGATTACTTTCAACAAAACAAATCTCTCGCACATTCAATCAATGGAGGACACTTGCATTTTATTGATTACAGAAGATTATTTTTCCTTTCTTGCGACAGGAAAAACATATTTGGACTCACATCATCAACACTGTTTGTCCCACAGCCAATGTGATGGTAGTTTAAAACAAATGGAGATTAAACATTTTGATGGTTTTTGGATCCCTCCTCTGACTAGTTTGTAAAAACAACTTTTTGGTAGTGGATTTAGTTTTGTACTTCCTGAGCAAATATGACAAAGGATGCATAATCTGGTTTGGATGATCCCACATAATCTCATTTAACTACAGAGCCCTCTCAAATCTATAATCCTTTATCTCCAGAACATCAAACCAGGATTTAAAAAAAAAAATGCCATGGTACAAGAGGGTTTTAAGTTGGAGGTCTTATGTGGTTTGGAGGAAAGATCATTTGCTTTGATCAGATGGATTATGCGCCGGGTGGGCTGCCCAACTACGGAATATCATTCCCCTGTACAGACGGCAGGCCACTGAGTCATCGCAGTTATTGTCCTCAATATGATATTCAAAACAAAAAGAGCAACTTGAAAGGTTCAACGTTTTCACTCATCAGATGCTATTCTTTTTTCAATGTAAATGGTTACTAAGAGGTTTACTGCAAAAACTACTTCACAAATAAGTAAAAAAAAAACATTTTGTCCGTTCATTACTCTTTTAATATTAAATTGTGTTTATTTGACCACTTGATTTTACAGACACATGAAACCGAGAAACTCAAAGAGGAAGGTCAGTGGTCAGTGTCACTCGTGTTACATCCAGCAGGGCAGAAAGAATGATGCTAAAGTTTTGTAGTTATTCTGTGCAGAAGGATCTAGTCGATGAGTTCTGTCGCAGTGATATAAATGGAGTCAGTTATTAAGTCATTCTTAAGAGTTGCTTTTTGTATCTTTTACAACTTATTTTTGAGCAATATTGTATTTCACCATTGTTGTAGTTCAACCATGCTGAGGTGGGGCTGGTTCAATATAAAAGAAGATACTTGAGCATTCAAGCATGAAAACAGCTGATCTTATATAGTTAACCACAGTATGACCACTGCTAGTATTAGTTACCACCATACGAGGCACATCTTAAAATGTCTGAAAGGTCTCATATTCCCACACTTCAAGTCGGTTTATGATCACGTTTTATACTGTGTACAGTATACACCGTTTTAACTGCTCTCTAGAATGAGAAAACGAGTTGACATCAAATAAGTAAATATGGATAAAGGAAACAATTCACTTTGACCTACAAGATGAATTGTAAAACATTTTGATGAATATGAAAAATTACAAAAAAATAAATAGCGATGTGTACTACTACCACTACTACTACTTCTACTACTAATATCACCACCACCAACAACAACAATAATAAAATATGTTTAACAATGGCATCATGTTCTTTTGTACTGAGTACCAAATTATTATTTTACATGATCATAAATCAATTACTGATGATAACTGATACAGCGCCAAAAATGAATCATTAGAATTCACAATACATTGACGTATTTCCTCCAAGATGGCAAGCAAGGTTATATTCCATGCACAACAGTGCAAAGTACAGCACAAAGTTTTGCCAAATTCTCCATGAGTTGGTGTCACATAAATCAGTGCCACATGTTAATGTTAATTGTAATACAGCAAGTTTTGCACATTGCAGCTTGTGCATTCATTCAATCATCAGCCGATTTGTGGCGTTTGAACGCAGCGGCGGTCGCATGGCCGCCATAGGATTGATGCTGGAACAAGCTGCATGGTGTGTGAACACTGGAGCCATTCATCATGCGTGCAACTCTTTAGGGAAAGGACATGTGAGCTATCATGAGGCAGATGGCCGTGCGCGCCTCGCTCGCCAGCGAAAACAGGTCAGTGTCACAGGAACGCCATCAATCCAATGGCGAGCAAACAAGGGCCATCGGACACCTTTCAGGGACGCTGGACTCCCCGGGGCATTTCAGGTTCCCCCGCCTCATCTGTCTCAACCAACCTTTGAAGAAGTGGTCACTGGTGCTAATGAAGAGCACATCAATTCTAGACCCTAAAATAAGTGACGTGGAAACAAGAAGAGGCCTCGTAAGCCACAAAGTGCTCTCCATGACCCTGCAAGACGCTTTCACAGAGGTGAATGTGCGCTGAAGAAGTCAAGCTAAGGTGTCTGAAACTTGGCATACCATCGACTGACAAGTAGGAAGAACGAGGAGGAGAGATATCCCCTTTGGTGCAGCATTGTGCAATGAAGAAGGAAGTCTGAAAGAGGCTGACACAGTCGCCAGGTTATCGAGCACTCCGTTTTGAAATGCCAGCCGACTTCCAGAACAAGATACTGCATACTGATAGACAAGCAAACATCTCTGACCTGGTCATTGACCAACTAATGAGGTCCCGGGGGGTTAACTGAAAGCCACAAGGCAACAATTTCACGATATCACAAAGTCAGAACTCAACGGTCTCGACAACCCCTCACTCTTGCGAACCCCTGAGAATATTGTCAAACAAATCATATGAGTTTCAAAACTTGACAGAAAACCAGAAGAAACTAAAAGAAGAAAGAGAGAATAAACAACAGAAAATACTTTTGCATTTGAAAAAAAGTAATTTGGGCCCCCTGGTGGTCACGTTTAACCGCAGTCCAAACAGACAATGCCCCTCCCCAGAGAGAGGGCAGAGTTCAAGATGCAGCCAGCATCCATGACAGCATAATGGCATCAGAGGGCCGCCAGTGAAAAGCGTCAGTCTTACCTTCAACAGCGTATTCCTCAGCTGAGTGAGAACATGCGAGGAAAGAGAAGAGAGAACTATTAGTGCCAGGTAACATGAAGCAAACACACAGTACAATGGGATGGAGTGGAGCACCACATTTGAGGAGAAAGACAGGGAGCAGTGACACAGCAGTCATGCTGCCTCCCCAGGGGAGCTGGAGGCCACAGTCAAAAAGGATCCCCAACTGAGAGACAGCCAGTCTGACACTTATCTGCGGCTTAATGACACAGAGTGGGAGTCAAACCATCAGGTTGTGGAAGGACTTCACTGAGAAAAAGCCAGCCCACACAGCAAGCAATTTGGAAGTTTGAAAAACTTATTTTGGGGAACTTCATGGTTGGATTCCAAAGATCTCCTTTAAAATAATAATAATAAATAATAATAAAATAATACATATGCAACTTTGATGGACTGAACGAATGAGGACTAGATGACACGACATGCTAAACTGACTCCTCTTCATTTTGCTCAAACATGGAGGTTGGCTGTAGATACTTCATTCATCTTCAATGGTTCACCTCAGGTAAAAGTTGATTTTCGTGTCCTCTACAAGTTAAAAGTACTAATATGTTGCCCTTAAAATACAAGTGCAGTACAAATGATGACCCGATAAGAAAGCTTTTAATCAAGCACTTTAAAAATATATGTTGAAAATGAAACAAATGTAATAAATATCACAATGAAAATGATACAAATTTTATATATATCTACATCTAATACGTTGACTAAGTACCTTGTATGCAGACAGAACAAATAAGCTACTCTACTACATACTGATGGTATGTCACTGCTGTCCACCAATTACTTCGATTTTTTAAAAATTTTCCATGAATCACGTGCTATCCATTAAGAAAGAGAGGACCGTATGGAATATGCTCAAAACTAAGGGGACGGGAAAAACTAATACAAAATGTAATTTTCTCATTCAAAAGATAAACTATCTGGTCGCAATGACAAACTGAACAGACGGCACGCAGCTATGGATGAGACTGAAATATTCATTTATGTATTTGTTCTTCCAATTATTTCATTGAATGGTCACGTGCCCAGTGAAATCACGTTGCGTAGACAAATGGCACAGTTATCAGTCTGCTCCAGAGGTTGAACATCTCCATTCACTTCACCCATCTGTCAGTTTTGTGAGCGTGCACATGGAATGTGTACAGTCATGGGCTACAACATTGGTTCCGTTCGGTGCTGACGAACTTGAACAATTGTTGAGTTGAGTTGTTGGTTGTGCTTTTTTTTATCTCCGACTTTCTTTCTTCCTTTATATATTCATAATCTGAACCAGTTCAAATGTATTTGCTTTTATTTTTATTTTTTTTCCAAACAGAACACAGGGATTAGGCTCGGCATCTTAAAAGCATATTGGATTGTAATTAAAAAGACAGCAGCTGCTTGTTTGGTTGAAAGATCCTGTGCCAGGTTGCAGCAGCAGCTCTGTGTTTGTCCACGAAGGACGTTTCTTCAGTCACTCCCTATGATTTGGCTTTTCCACTTAATTCATCTCTGATCATGCCGCATTCCAACCAGCATGCCACCTTCTTTTTCTCTCATTTGCTTTGAATTCAGAGGTATTTGTGTATGCTTATTGTAGACGCATACATATTACGAGTCAACTTGTTTTAGTTGTTTATTCGTTTTTAAAATGAGTTGGCTTGTAATGTTTAATGTTTAGTTTCCGTTTTTGTTTAGTTTAGTTTTTACGTGTGCTATTTGAACAAGATTAAAGATTGAAATTGGTCACAGAAATAGTAATAAAAACCATGTACAAAAAAAAATAAATAAAATAAATGATGGCTTTGCCCAACCACCATCACGCTAGTCTGCGTTGTCGGATCATGCCGTCAACACAAGTCACTGACTTCACATGCTGCACCTGCCCGACAGCTGATGTGAAACCAGTATAAAAAAGAAGAAAGAAAAAAAAAAGATTTAAAATCATCTCAATATGCTTTGATATGAAATAAATAGATGAAAATAAAGAACAATTTTGTTAAAATTCCAGTTAATTTTAAATCATTTTAAAAACAGACAATACAGTTTCAGTCATTTATTATTTTATAAAAAATTGCATTCTTGTGTCACTAATTAAAAATTATTTACAAATCTAGTTTTCATTTTTTCATTAGCTTTCTTTAACAATAATAACCTTGGTCACAACCCAACATCCAAGACCCCTGGAGCGAGTTTGATTGTGATGAGGTTTCATGAAACAGTGTCTCGCGTGGTGATCCTGGTTCACAAATTATGGGAGCTTTTATAGATGATGATAGATGATCTCTCAATCCCCACTATACACTTGAACGTGGGCCACGCGACGGCCTAGTGCTTAGCACTCTTGCCTTGCAGCAAGAAGGTTGTGGGATCGATCCCCAAGTTCAACCACCTTTCTGCATGCAATTTGCATGTTCTGCGTGCGGGTTTTCTCTGGGTTCACCAATTGGTTCAAGCACTCATTGCAACCCTGAAGAGGACTAAGCGGTGGTTCATTGACAACGTACTGTATATATCGACACTTCAACTCCTCCAGCTGGGACACAACCTCTTCTCCAACATGGCCTCTATAACTTAAGACAATGGTCCTGGATGTAGGTTTCACTCCAGCTGTGATTACACTCACCAGGTGTAAAAACACCATTGCAACCGCCAAAAGAAACAAGCAGCACTTGTTAATGGTCATCAGGTTTGAAGCGTATTGTCCAGACAGAGCAAGTTATTAACTATTAAGAATAGCTGGTTGACCAGTCATTCAGGAGTTGCACAACAGCTATAAACGCGTAGGGAAAGTCTACTGGAAATGACTTATGGTAATTGATACCATTGTGGGCGTTGATGTGGGTTTGAAACATGCAGAGCCATTTGTATATCTTTTGTAGGAAAATAAGGACTTGACAGACATGTGGCAGGTGTTCATTATCTTGATCTTCTGTGGTGACTGTGCCATAGCGCTTGCGTTGAGAGGCATTGTTTGGCCTCTTGCTAAGTGGCCTGTAAGGCATTAAATGGCCATAATAGTCATGTGACTGCTTCCTTCACCTTGCCATTCTAAGGTTGACTCTGAATTGGAGAATAATTATGCTAAACCGAACCGTTTCACAGAGGGAATAGTTCAGAAATCTTGCCTTCAGGCAGAAGTACGATTTTCAGAGAGATTCCGGGCCAACTATATCCCATTTATCCTTCTTATCCCAACGATTGGTTCCAGTAGTCTTTACCACCCATTACTGTTATCCTAGAGATGCCTTCCATTAGGGTGTATCCTATGTGGCCTCCAGCGCTATGATCCTCTGGGATCTTCTCGAGTCTTTTCTGTCTTCTTTGTTATTCATGTGTGAGAGAAAGACGTTTTTTTTTTTTTTTTTTTTCCAAGGAAATTGCTCAAAAGCGTTTCTCGGCTTTTATATGAAGCGTTGTGCTTCTTCTTTTTTTTTTTTTATTATTTTTAAATCCAAGATCTTGACTGGAATGAATAAACATCTTCTGTCCCACACAATCAAAGCTGGAATCCAGTCACTGAGTTCTAGACTAATAAGGCAGGTAAAATGTTAAAAACTTATACAGATGCTGTGGATTCTTGGAGATCACAAACAATAACATGTAAATAAATAACCTTCGCACAGGAAGGTGACAGAGGAGGTTTTAGAGGGCAGCGAGAGCCACATAGTCTTGAACTAGGTCTGATACATGGCAAATTAAAACAGAGACAGTACAATTGGTTAGAAGAGACCAAAGCATAATTCGATCCAATAGAACTAGCTGCAAAATAAAAACCAAAAACCTGACAGTAATTTCAACTTAAGACGGTCCATTATATATATATATATATATATATATATATATATATATATATATATATATATATATATATATATATATATATATATATATATATATATATATATATATATATATATTTTTTTTTTTTTTTTTTTTTTTTTTTTTTTGATCTGCTCAATACAATTCCTGTCTGTTATTGCCTCCATTGGGCAGTAAGGTTCTGGCAGGCAGCGGCCACTCGTGGTCACCAGAGATGAGATCAGTCAACTGGTTGAAATGCTTTGAAGGTGTCTTTTAAAGGTGTCTGCACCTGACAACTGATCATGGCTGAATACTCCTCACTAAACAATTTGGATGGGCTTACTCTATACGTCCCACTGTAACTCTTGTCAACTGGAGAGTGTCCTACTTTCCATTATTTCCTCCACCTCCACCAAGCTCTTCTGTCTTGTTCAAATAGTAAGTTTGACCAATCATTCATCGCATACATAGAGGTTCTTCAAATGAACACAACATTGGTAAGGAATATGAGACCAAAACATTGTGAGATGTTGATCTATTTCTCTGTGATTGCGGATGAGGTTTCGAGAATCAAAATTGACGGGTTGACGAAGTTTCACGAAACAGTATTCTAATTCTCACAGGTTACTCCATGGCACACTTGGATTAGAAATGATGTGAGGAACCATTTGAATAGCAGTTCAAAAGCCAAACATTATAGAGCAGACGTTGCCATCTAGCGGCACATGAAATGAAGACACTGTTTCATGAAACCCGGTTCCTTCCCTACAATTTGCATAAGATGTATATGTCAAAGTTATGTCCAATTCCTCATTTTTATTTATTTATTTCTTTTCATCTCTCAATTTCACTCAACGTCAAAACAAAGGGATGTGATCTGTTGTTGACTGGCCACTGACATTGCGAAATAGTTTTAAGTTTAGACACGAAAATACATTCCAGAGGAGGAGGAAATGTATTTTAGTATACTGAAGAAAATTGGGCATGTTTCTGATCCCTAAAACCTCTTTCCATGTCTTTCATCCTGAATTAGACCGGGAATAGTAAAGTACCTGCTGTGTTGTCGCCACAGATAAATCAGTCGATTTATTTATGCTCCCTTTATCTGGATTAGAACGCCTTAAATGTAATTGCATATTTGTCAGGGGGAAATACTGTGTTTTGCTGTATAGATTTTATTTGAAATCTGCTAAAGCAACCAAGTCTGGAGGATTAAGTTGTCAGTCAGAGTAAAAGGTTTCTGTCAGTGTGCAGAATTGTGGGTTCTGGATAGAGGACAGCAACCAAGTGAGTGTGTTTCTTTTTTGTCAGTCCCTGTACCAATTCTTTTGTTTGGTTGCCCACCCAGTCTGTTATAATATATGTATTCCAGTATTTATTTAGAGTGTTGATTTTTAGTTTCATTGTCAGACTGAATTGTTTTCAGTCCTCACAAATATTTGTCTTCCTGTATAATAATAATAATAATAATAATAATAATAATAATAATAATAAGAAGAAGAAGAAGAAGAAGAAGAAGAAGAAGAAGAAGAAGAAGAAGAAGAAGAAGAAGAAGAAGAAATAGGCTAAGTGTCAGGACTTAAAGAGTACTCACAATTTCCTGCATAGATGAGTGTTGGCCCACATATACATTGCACTTCTGTCTGTTGTATTTGTTTGTTGTAACAGGTAAAAGGAGAAAGAAAAAAAATAGATTGAACTTTTATAAGATGTGATATATTTTGCAGCTGCAGACTGTTTTTCTTGGGCGTCAGTAAAGGTCGCCAACCCCTGACATCGACTATTAAAAAGCATATTGGAACTGGTTTTGTATCAGTTGTATATCAGAGAAGCGGATAGTAATGACACATATATTTTGCAGTTACATAGCTAGCTAACTTTTTTTTTTTTTTTTCACCTAAAAACAAAAACTCTCAAATGACCTTTGTGGGAACCTCTGGTTTAAGACATGAGCACTGAGCCTCCAAAAGTTGCAGAGGCAGCTCCTCATGAATGTGGTATCAGAGCATAGCTCCACTACTAGCTGGTGCAGCTGCGTCGTTGCACAAAGCGACATGAAAGCGCATATCTAATTGCAACATCTAATTTCCAGTGCACACGCCAGTTACAAGTGGTTGACACAAGGTGTCTCGTAACAAGGCAATATGATACCGGAGAAGGAACAAAGACATAATGAAGAATTGAAAAACACAACTTGGAATGTGACTAAGTGAGATCTTCAGTGTGTGATGGATTATCTGGATCAGTTTTCAATCTTTTTTTCCAACTCTCAAGTATGAGTGAGAGCAAGAGATGAATAAATTGGCAGGTCGGCTCCAACTGTGTAGATGGGAGTTAAAGCTCATCTCAAATTCATCTAAAAAAATATACATCAAGTCTCTTTTGAATAATACTTAAATAGTACACATAACACATAACGTATGCACTGTATGTATATTAGCTGCTGTCATCAATAGATTTTTTACTTTCAGACTATGCATTCTAAAAAATACATTTTATGTTTGGAAGACCCTACTTTTATTTTCATGCCATTTTCTGTGAATTACAGACTATAAGGTGCACCACAATGTTAGCCACACCCACTAAATTTAAGAAGGATAATAGATCTTGCTCATAGATAAGCCACGCTGGTCTGCAAGCTGCGGGTGACGTGGTGCTGTCTGCGCCATAGAAAGGACAGTGGTGCACCTGGCTTAACAATGCATGAGGATCACTTCAAAACTAGTTTTGAAAACGGGGTATGGAGACTGACTCATGAAACAAACTTGGCAACGTTGTGAACTCAAACAGGTTCAGGTATGATTCAAAGGAATCATACCTGAAGTGATAGTGTGCTTTACTTTTCTTTAAATGGTGTATACTATAGCAACATGAGTCTTCATGCAGCATTAAGGGATTATTATTGTTTATCACATATGCACTGGTAAAACTCTCTTCCATACGTAACCACATTTTGCCATTAATCCCTTAATACTATTTCCCCTCTTCATCATGATAAATACTACTTTTAATGAAATTTAAAATGAGCTCTTGTACTACAGCTAATCCCCTTGTGGGGTTACGACAAAGAAGGTCCCCAAGCTGCTCATAAACTCTGACAGGGTCAGGAACTCATCAAAGAACATGCAGGGATCATGTACTTTTGTTCTGCCTCAATCCTCAATAAGATTACGTTTCTGATTAATAAATGTTTTTCTCATCACGATTAGGGGGCAAATCCTCAGACAAAGACACTTGGAATTGAATATATATCAGTTGGTCTTTTTCAGAAAGTCTTCCCAAACCACTGCTAAAAAAAACAAGAGGTAGGCCTTCTGCCTCTTCAGAGATCATGATATTGTTACTATAATAACTGACTTTGACTTACAGATACACCAAAGCATGAGGCGACCTAAGTCAGACCCGTGGAACTCAGGCTGATCCCGAGTCCACGAGGGATATGTTTGGAAGCTCTCTCACTGAATTATATTGTTGCGTTGCCCACAGGATGTGCCACGGAAGATGGAGCGTGCTTCAATTGAAAGCCCACTGTGTCTAGCATGAGCAGAAGGCTGCCTTCGGTGTCAGTATAGGACGCAAAAGTCTGCTTTCCCAATATCAGTATATCATGCCATGAGAGTGACAATGTGTTTGTGTGAATGTTTTCACCACTTCTGTTTTCATAATGTTGCCGACTGTATCTCCCTTGTGTATTTTGTATCCCTGTCCGTCAGTGTGTTGTTTCAGATCTACTTTGTATTTTGATTTTCCTGTTCACTTTTTCCCCGATCTTTTCACTCAGTTCTGTTCATGTCTTTCTCCCTGTTGAAGACACCCTCGGCTCTTCTTTCTGCCTGTCTTGTATTTTTGTGAATACATAAATTGTTAACTCTTACTCTCATGGTCTCAGTCTGTTTTGTTGCCCGTCACCACACGCACTTGGGTTCTGTGTGTCTCAGATCCTAACAAAGTGTCGACTGAGAGGAAACCAGCAAGGACCCACCTGAGGATGTGAGCTTTAAAAGTTAGCAACAAAATTCTAAAGTGGACTGGGAGCCAGTCCAGTGAAGCTAAATCCGGCGTGATGCTATTGTCTATAAGAACCAGATAGAAGCCTGAGAGTTCTGAGCAGACTGGAGGCATGATGGAGATTTCTTGCTGATGCCAGTGAGAAGAGAGATGCAATAGTCCAGATGGCAGAATATGAATGTATTTTCTATATGTGAAGCACAAGCGTATATTGATCAATATTTAACAGAAGGAAAGGCTGTGAGAGGCTCAAGTGAAAACGATGAGTCAAATACTTGTTAATGCTTTTGGACAAGGGACAGATATGCTAACAGGGAAGCGAGTCAAGTTTAGTAAGGCAAATACTTGAGGCTGTGAATGCTTTTGTGCCATCAACTGCTGACTTCAAGACACGCTATAAATGCCGCATTGACATAATTACTCATTTAAAGATATGAGAAAATGTGTGTTCCAGAGAGAAGCTGTATAGATGTGCACGACCGCTCTCGGTCTTGAAGGTTTGTCTTTATCTCACCTGTCAGACAGACATCATTGAATCACGCTTTTGTCAAAGCTGTCAATGTCAACCAGCCTGAATATCAACCACAAAAGATTGAAGGATATGCTATGGGGTTTCTGCGGTCTAATCATTTTTAACTCTTTCTGTGACTGCCGTCGAGTCAAACGCCTGTCATCAGACGTCGAAACATTGTGACACTTCAGCCCTGGAGCCTCACATTTGAAAGGTTTCTCCCGACGGCAAAGACACTTCTCAAAGTCGTAACGTGTGGCTCGGTCGACCGAACCTAACAGGAATGGTGCGCAGTTCATTGTTCGGTTCCCAGAAGGAATGTCTGAGTTCAAATTTTGCATATTTATTAAGCTTGGAAGACAACCACGATAGCGCAGTTCGCTACATGCCACATGTTGTTAGGTTCAGATGATACCTCCCTGACACAGGATGGAAGATAAAGTAATTCCCAAGGTCTATGAAAGAAGCATGACACATTGGGTAAAAGCACTGTCTGATGTTTGGCCAATGTCGGTTAGCACAGTTTACCCTGGAGGCGATGGAGTATTTGTTCTGTTCTCGCACCATCGACACAGTAGTCACCACTGGCAGCTATGAACTCACCTAGCGTTCATGTGTTCCACGCTCACAATTTGTGAGTTAACCTATATATATATAGGTTAACTCACAAATTATATATATATATATATATATATATATATATATATATATATATATATATATATATATATATATATATATATATATATATATATATATATATGAAAGAATATACATCTTCACCGAGTTTTTCACCAGCGGTTTGCTTTGCATATGTTCAATTAAATTGCCTCCTTTCATAACACATATTTCATGAATAATTTCTAGCACTATCAAAACACTGATATATATTTACTCTGCCATTTTGAATGATGCTGAAGTCATTCAATTGACTTGAATTGAAATTGTTATGGCATGATTTAATGTGGTGTAAAAGGCTATTGCGATTTACGGTGCTGGCTGGCAATGTAACATCGTAACAATGAAGTATCAATAATAGCAACGTTAAATGGATTCAAAAGAGATATTTCATTCCAAAAAAATGGATAATGGAAAATTGTTTCATCACGGCTGCAACATCAATCAAGAACAGAAGACATCTTCAATGGTAAAGCTGAAACATAGCCATCATAGGCTAAAGGTCTTTGGTATTGTGGTCTGAATTTTAGTCAGTATGCACATTAAATTAGTTATGAATATATAGAGGTTAAGGGCCTTGGATGTCAGACTTGTATGAGTGTGTATGTTGCTGGTCTGGTAGTCAGAAAATAAAATAAAATAAAAATGTCTCGCTCTTTTGGGTGGGAGCAATGATTGTAGCTCATGCTGCAACAGAACTATCACATGGCTTTTTGCTGCTTGACAAATTAAAGTTAAAGCTGTTGTCCTACTTTAAGCAAAGGCATGTTAACTCATAATCGAAATTCTACCCCGCGCTGATGTGTCATGGAGTCAAAAAAGCCAGAGAAGATTGGGTTTTACAGTCTAACAGGTGTGCTTTTTGTGGCAGGAAGGTCAGGGGAGTTGGTCAGGATGGGATGGGAGGAGGTGGTCTGACAGTTCATTGATGATAGCAGCGCATTACTATCGACGCCGGGAGTCACTGGGGAGAGCAAATCTTATCTTTGCAAAGCTCTGAAGACAGGGGAGATGGGAGTGAGGTGGGTAATAATGGAAAATTGAGAGGAAGCGAGGAGGGCGTTGAGGAGAGGGGGGCGACGCAGATATGAGATGTAGGAAACCTTGGCAGACAGCTTATCTCTCCAGAAAAATAAGAAGCAATATACATACATCCACATGGGAAACTGTTGTTTAAAGTTAAACATGTCCACTGTTTACATCTGAGCAGATTTTGAAATGATTTCCTTGTTTTATACCTGTATTAAACTAACCTTTCATTCCTGATTCCCACAAGAAGCTGTTGAAAGTTCATGACTAAACTTTTGATGTTAACCTTCAATTGAGAATTAAATCAAAAGTAATGCTTTCCTTATTGTAAAACAGAAGCTGAGGAACAAAATAAAAGATACGTTGTCTTGATAACGCTAAGTACAGCTACAGTAGAGAAGTGACCGAGACTTTTACACAAGAGAAAACAATATATACAACATTAAATTGACCTACACAGAAGAAAACACCTGAATCAAAGTGAATAAAATCTGCGATACATGATGGATTCTAAACGTAACACTACAATTATTTTACGTAATGTCTAAGACTCGGAGGTTCCACCTCCACTGCAACTCAGGTTTCTTGGTGTCAAACCTGAAACAATCTCTTCTCTGGAAGCACGGTAACACACAGAAAATACCATGTACAGACAGCAGTACCTAAACTTCCACTACCCCCAGCCATCGGGGCAGAAGGTCTCAATAGGCTTCTTGCTGAGTAAGGACAAAGAAATACGATATATTTGGCGATTTGAGGGAAAAGGTGAGGCATGCTTCAACTGAAAGCTTAATATATCAACATGCAACACTAAAGCTGACTTCTTTGTCAAAACAGTACGCAAAAGTAGTCGTTTGATGCCTTGAAAGGGAGAATGAGTTGCCCTTGCAGGCAAAACCTTGAAACCCAAAATTGTGTTTTATGTGACTTGTAAATGTAGCACGTCAGAAGACAATTTCATCTGTGATTGAGAAGTATCTTTGAACACAGCATGTTTGATTCTCTCCACATATATTAAGCATGAAATTGTTGTTGAAAACAAAACTGTGAGCAGTTCTTATATATTGTCTTGTTGTGATGTAAGGTTTCATTTTTGTTATTTATTTATTTCATTTACTCTTCTTTCAGTTCCTCATTTTGGTGGTTGGTTGCATGTTCATGATGATCAGCACAAGAACATTATTATTTCATAATGTGTGTGTAAAACAAAAGCCATTTTATTTCATTTTTCTGCCAACCACAGTAAATATGAATATTATTTTGCAAAAAAAATATTGATTGATCATTACAGACCACTTTTTCAGATTTGATACCGATACAAATTCAATGCCGATCGAATACCTTCTACATGTCACTCATAAATTTTTTTGATATGATTTGGATTAATACTGACACCCAAAAACACCACACTGCTGAGGTAGTGAGCAACTGCTTTGGCTTCATTGAAACATAATTCTAAGTGCATGAATGAAAGTGAAACATATTTAAATAATTAAACATGCAAAAAAAAAAAAAAAATCATGACAGGCAAAGTGAAATTCATGATATTGGAAGGTCATTTTCACCTGGATCGGTATCAGGTCTGATACGGATAAGAATGCGTAAAAATATGAAGGTAGAATACTCAGAAGAAGAAGAGTTATGTGGCATATTAATGTGGCTATGGTACGAATTGTGGGAGAGAAGCAGGGGACAAACTCCATTAGGAGTCACTGCTTTGAATGTTAAACATGTGTGCTGTTGAAAAGACAGAAAAAAAAAAAGTTTTGTTTTGAATAATGACGGCTTGGAATAAGATTATACAGTGACGGTATCAGGCTGGGCACAAGACAGTTTATTTGTTTGGAGGACTGCCATGAGAAGAAAAATTAAAGTGGAGGAAGAAAAGATGCAAAACACCAGTCTGGAAGACCAACTGTGTGATGTCGAGGGCGGGGGAGTTGGCGGAGCAAGACAAACAATCAAAAGAAATAACAGTGGGATAGCGACAAATCTCTTAATCTCCGTGTCTCTCTGGCTCTGTTTGTTTTGGGCTGCTTGTGGTCTCCGGTTGCCCGTCGATCCCCTTGTAATTTGCCTCTGTCAATCGCGCCTTTACAAGCTTGCACACGCTCCCACAGTCCCAGTTAAAGTGGCCACGCCAACGGAAGCCCGCTCCCTTGGAATGAGACAAGATGCTAAAAGACTAAAGGGGCTGATTTGGTGACAATTGATGATGATCCAGGCTTCAGCTTGATTGAGCTCGCAAGTCATGGAGGAGTGTTTGGAAACTTGTTGGACAACGGTTTGAAAAAAGAAAAGTACAACCTGTTGGGTTGTTGGGGAAAAAAAAATATCACATAAAGCTGAGTCAGGTGAAAGACATGGAGTCAAGTTCAGGCAAAAGGTGTCAAGAGGAGTAAAGAGTCATACACTCTGCTATTTTTGCAGGTTTTATTGTTTCAAAGTGAACTTATGATACAACTGTAATTTCACTTCATCTTTACTGTATGGGACAACGGGATTACCTTTCATCTGCTGATGGCTTGTTCATGGGCCCATAAAACATTTGGCAAAGGACAATCTTTGGGTCGACACTCAGTGAGCAACAGCATGATGACATGGTGGGACCTGCTGAAGTTTCTTTAGTCAACTGGAGTACTGGTTTTAAAGCGGGTTTCTAAACTTTGTAGCCATTAGTGGCCAATGTGTCAGAGAAACTGACGGGAAAACAAACGTCAGTATCTGACAGAATTAATGTCAGATGCTTTGACTCAAATCACTTCAGTTCAGTCCAGACCTGCGAGTGGCAGAAGCAGTCAAATCGGGCAGCCTTTATTGTGTGAATGAATCGCTGATGCTGTAATCTCCAGGTAAAATGTTGCACCATCCCCAGCTCAGCTACCTACTAAGCATACACACCCTCCTCTCCACCTCCACCACACCTTCAGCAGATTACAGCTACCAGGTCACCAGAAGCTAATGTGAAGGGCTTTGGAACCCATGCTGCGGCTCCCTGGGGTGCTGAAAAGCATAACCCCAGATTACATGGATGAGAAGATTGGAAAATACTAAAACTGTCAGTGAGGAAAAAAAAAGAAGAAAAAAACATGGCCCATAGTTTGCTTTCTTTCTTTTTTGTGAGAAAACAATAAATGAAGCTGTTTGGGGGGAAAAGTGTTGTTTGTTTATTTTAAAAACTATAATTTATACTGTAATTGAACAGCAACAGATGTCTTGAAAATATTGAAGTTTCATACATGAGAGCTGGTGAGTGTAAACGTGTATTGTAAGCAAGGTAAATGAGTAATCGGTGGACAAACGCTTCCTTTCCAGCCAGATGTATCACTAATGTATTCACACTTTAACTGCCCTCACCTTGTGCATAGTTAAACTTCAAAGACTTTCCAGCGCCGGCCGGATCTGTGGGATTCAAGCATCTGGTCACAGCTTGGGTTCATGTTTGCTGATGGAATGTTGCATCAACACACAGGTGAGAGAGGGACTGGAGGAAAAACTCTCTCCTCTAGCATTCAAACACCCTTTTAAGATTGCTTATCATAATGTTTATTATTAGACATTGATAGTAACCTGGTAATTAAGGTCTCTTAAACATGTGTTTATAACTATTAACTCTAGCTTGAACCATCAACTATTATCATTAAATGAATCAATGAAAACCCTCCAAACATTGAACATTATATCACAGCAAGGTCTTCTCTGTTATATATATATATATATATATATATATATATATATATATATATATATATATATATATATATATATATATATATATGGGTAAACTAAATAACAAATGCAATGTATTATATGACAAAATACATTACATTTTCTATGTAAATCCATTAAAAATGTAATGTATTTTGTCGTAGTCATAGTCTATCCCAGTGTTGTTTTTCTAGGTTACAGTATTGCCAGGTCATATGACATCTGGGCTTTCAGAATCGACAGTGCAGGCGTAGGTGTGTACTCTGAGTGAACGCACACAGCCAATCAGGTCACAGGTTGGTCACAGCAAGGCCTTCTAGCTGGTCTCATGTTGAACATGACTTGTACACGTCCTGTTACTGGATAGTCATACAGTAATTTCCGGACTAACCACTGCTTTATTTCTTGCTCTCACAACCCTGTGGTTTAAACATATATGAATTTTTATGGGCAAACAAGCTTCAAACCAATGAAATCACCGATGTTTAGTGCCATTCCAGCACTTATTGCAATGTTCTCCCCCCCTGCATCTCGTTGGACTCTTTCTGATAAGAAACTGTGACTTTACAAATGAGTATAAACTGGGCTTCCACCACACATAAAGTAGTGAGATCACGGCTTAAATGATCTAAGATTAAATCTCACGTGATCAAACTAAAACAAACTAGAAACATGTATATATGTATAACACATAGCTCATCATGGAGGTGGTCTTGAACGTGACGGTTTCTCCGCCAGATTTACGTCTCATGGATTTTCATTCAGATCTGGAAGGTTTTCTAGTTTAGACTTGAAGTAAGAAAAAATAACTGATGAATAATCTTAAAATAGTTTTCCCTAATCGACCCACTCATTGCATTTCATCCCATAAGAACTTCAACTTAAAACTTTCATCTGTAGTAAGTTTGGGAATCAGAAATTCAGATATGAATCCAAAATATAAGTCAGACAGGTTACTGCATGAAAAGTTCTTTAACAAGACAGCTCCTGCAATACTCCCGAGCAGATTTATGGGCAACAACTGAATGTACTGAGTCACTGTATATTCATCAAAAATGTAACAGTGTAAAGAAGTCTAACCTGCCATGTGTCAGCGTAACTCAAAGTAATGTTTAGAAGGAAATATTTAGAATTCGCTCTCCTATACAGATGGCTAAAAAGATTCAGCCTGAAGCTGAATTCCACCTGCCCATTTTCAAGGTGTTTGACAGTAAATCAATAGTGTGAGACGGTGTGTATGCATGCGTGACAGAGAGCATGTGTAGACCTACACCTCTCTATATTCAAGGTTCCTTGAACATTATTCTTTTCAAGATAAAAGCAATAAAAGCTCAGACTGTCAATCTTGCAGTATAAAGTTCACAAATTAATGTGAAAGAGTTTTGACACCCTGATAACTGAGGTCGACAAAAGAATAATGGCTGTCTAGATGTAACACGCTGTAATTATGAATTTGCTGCTGAAGTGCTTCAGTGTTTTGGGAATTCATTAGCATTAGTAAGAACATTTTCCATGAGCTCCAACAATGATATTTATGATGTATTTGATTTTTTTTAAAGAAATACATTGGAGTGACGCAGATCCCCAGATATATTGCAAATTACAATCATGTCATCAGATTACATGGTTGGAATTTATTAGAAATGAAGTTGCCTCATAAAAGAAATGTTTCAAAAACAAACAAAAAAAACATTTAATCACCGTGAAATATTTGTATCATGTAGTATAATTATTATTTGCTTAAATAAATCCAGAGAAAGACACACAGCAGAGCTGCACATGATAAATAAATCGCAGTGATGAGAGGCATCCACACACCCAAAACTCTGTAGTTCTCGACAGGATTCCATATTTGACCATGAGGAAATGATCAAACCAAAGATTAAACATGTGAGACATGGGTAGGTCAGTCCAGATATTTCCAACCACGGTCCCAACGAAGCTCGGCTCAGGTCAAAACCGCTGACTTTGAAATTCAAAAATCACATTGTATTGCACCGCGATCTTGATTTCAATCCCAAAAATCGTTCAGGCCTATTCCAGAGACACAAATATTGAGGTGTGGTGGAATTTGACACCTTGAAGTTGATCAAGTGAGAAGGCGGAGTATTCATTTGTCGTCAACCTCACAATGATTCTTTTAAGCTGCTGCTGGTTTGTGAAGAGAGAGCTTGGATAGCATGAAAAGATGACAAAATGTTTGAACGCAACTACGTCTGATGCGGAAATGAATCCTACAGCCCAGGGCTTCTGATTTTAAACACACCGAACAATATGCATTTTTCATTTTTTTTTTTTTTAAATGTACTCACGTCTTGCAACTATGAATTTGACTTTTGTGTCCCTTGCTTAGAGAGACTTTTGCACAGTATTTCAATATCTTTCCTACGTCATCCTTAAGACAAGAACAATAAGATATGTGTTATTATTATATGTGAAACATTCACAATACCTCCATTAGCCTCAAAGGAAGCAATCAAACCTGTTGGAGTGGAACAGCACAAATTCTGAGGCATTACCAAGTAATAACACTATACATGGAAGAATGTGGGTAGTTTGTATAAAACAGTTTAAAAGCCATATACACATAAATGAGACAAGCTGCACTTTACCAAGCTAGGACTGATATATAGTGCACAAAATCAGGCAATCCGGAGAGAAATGTGTTTGTAGAACAACAATGCCAAGAGTTTCAGGGACGAAAAACCTTAGCTTTTATTGGACTTCAACATTCTGGCTTCTCCTTCGTTTCTTTTTTTTTTTTCTGAAAGGACAGGAAGCATCGGACAGGAAACGACTGAGCTCAGCAGAACATTTCAGACTAAGCGTAGACGTTCTTGTTGACAGCAGGTCAAGGTTGCTTGCTTTGTGGAGACGCACACAGTTCCGAACTCAACTCGAAACAATTCAGTTGGATACATCAGCAGACTAGGATAAAAGAATGAAAACTGACTTTCATGATTCAGTATTTTAATCCTAGTGGTCCATCAGAGGATCAAAGCAGAGCATATCTCAGTGAATAATCAAGTGGATAATCATTTTCCATGTGCCTCCCAGTCAGCAGAACATTATCTGCACAAAACATTTTTACGTCCATTGGACTGCTTTGAACCTGCACAAAATTTGAACATTTAATCGGATTCTTTTACTTTTTTTGTCAAACATTGCAAGGTCAGTGAGCTTTTAAGGTGCTAATCTCAAAATACACATTGTGATGTTACACATACAGCAACACCCTTGTAGTGGGTCAGTTGTCTGCTTTAATTGTTTTATTCAATCCATTACCGAGCTGACAAACTCACGGCCAGTAGAAAACGTCATGTCACATGGCCAACCAATTCTGACCTTATACAGTAGTTTCTCAACAAACTGCAGTTCATCAGTTCATCCAGAGGTTTACTGTAACAAATAGAATAAATAGTGTAGTGTAGGTCATACGTTTAAAATAGGCAACATGTTTCCATTCCATTCTCCTAGTCAAATTCTGTACAGGTTGCCTGGATTTATCTTTGACAATATGGCAGTGCAATATTTGAAAAATGTGCTATGTGTGAGTGCTTTTGTCACTTTTACTAAGCTGAGTGACCTTGTCATATTTTGTGTTACTGCTTAAATGAGTGTTTTTCAGCTTTTTCTAAGGAGGACCAAACCTACTTTCTTTTAAAGTGTTCCCGGGCTGCTGGTGAACAAGGCTGTTGGTTTGCACAAAGTTCTCTGTGATTTGAAATATTTACGTTGGCAAATGTGCATAAGCCCCGCCCATTTAAAATGCAAACTGCAGTGTCTATGTTCTCTGTATTACTGGAACATGTCTCCAGAATCTATAAAGAATGCTATGCTGTACTTGTTAGATTTGTTGAGATATGGCTCGGTTCTGTGTTTCTCTCACTCATTCCCGTGGTTGGTAGTGATGGACAGGCAAATTGCTCCTGGCATCTGTGGCATCTTGTTGACACCAATCCAAGGAGGGGTCATGACATGGTCATGCTGCTACTGCAAAATAATGGCAGTTAAAATTAAAAACAGACCTTCCAAAATGACTCAGTGTGACCATAAAATGTGTCTTGTAAATACTATTCTGACATGCTGCATTGATAATTTTGTTCAGTACAAGAGGATGGTTGGAATTTTATTGATTCGGTAGACCTTTGGGAATTTACAGTTACAAGAAATGTGCATGTCAAATCCTATCAGCAGCGACAGGATTGTCAATAACGTGTTAAAAAAAAGACCTGTGTCAATCTATATCTGGACTTCTGTTCTATATAGAATTACAATATGCACTCAATGTAAACTTGCATGTATTCGCGCAACATTTCGTGGATCCCGTTGCAGGGGAACATCGAGAACCTCTCAGTTCCTCAGTTTACTTTAAGTTGGATTGAGAGTCCCAAAGCACAATTATCTTTTACATGGCAATCTCAGACTTGAAATATATTTATTCATTTTAGCTGGAGAGGGATGCGCCGCTCACGTTTAGGCTGAAGCTTAAACTATGCAGAATTCATAATGATAGCTCTCACTTTCACTTTCACAGTCTTGACAACATGCTATTTACAGACACCCGCTCCTGCAAAAAGGACTTAATCACACATTTCCATAAACACACAAACACATTGACACAGATCCTCTGGCATCTTTCCTCTCAACCGGCGCAGAGAAAGTAAATATTGACTCACGGTTTTCTCATTAAAAAGCTTTCCTAGTATCAGAGCCTAAGAAGGACGCAAGTATGCTAATGACAAATGTTCGAACGCCGATGGCAGTTCCAACAGTCGGCCTCTATCTTCTTGCCTTGCTTCCCAGGTGAAATTCTAATTGAGGTCACCCTTTGTGTCGGAGGAGTTCTCTTGAATACATTAGCTGGAGTGAACGAAACAGTTTGATTGTGATGCGCTATGATTATTATTTACTCATTTCACTTTGTGTGTGAAACTGCGAAAATAACTTATGTGAGGCTGTAGTTATAATGGCAAACATGGGCCACATACCTCTCAGAATCGCAGATAAAGAGGTTGGTTTATTTTCAAATATATTAGTGGAAATCAAACTATTGAGAGCTGCTTTACTGAGCAATGAATCGCCACTTTATGTTTATAAACCTGATCGATGGCTGGGTGAGGGTGTCGCTAGATGACAGGACGAATTGACCTCCTCAACACCTCTCCACATCAGGTATATTGAACACCAACCGGCCTCCTCTTCTAACATCCTTTCAGGCGGATGGTAGCGACTCCCTCTAATAATGACGAAAAAGTCGGCACTGGCTTGCGTGCGATTTCATTTCCTCCGCTCTCGCATTACAGGCTGAAGTCCTGACAGTCACTTCACTAGAAGCAATCACAGTAAAGACCATTGCTTTAGTGTGTGATTGAATACCAATATAGCTGACCCCTGAGTTTGGCGTCAAACGTAGAGCGGTGGATGAACGCCAGCTTGTGAGGAGAGGAGAGTGGATTATCTTTCCCTGGTGGACTTTTAGCTACACAAAGCGAAATTGCAGCGCAAAGCTTTCATCAAGTTGGTGGTAGACAAGATTGATTGATACAGTAATCCATATAATACTTCATTCAGCCATTCTCTGTCCTTCCTTTCAGTGTTTGGCCCAGGATATTCAGATTTTATTAGACTTTTCAGTAGTAGTAGAGTGCAGTGTTTTAAAGCCACTCTGGAATGTGTTTGAAATTGTGCCGTTCCGGGGATTTGAGGTCTTTTTTCTATCTTTAGAGCGTCTTTTTATATTTATATTCTATAGTACACTGGTTTAAAAGAATTGGTTGCTTTAAGTTGAAGGGGATTCGTGCAAACCGGAACTCTGATAATATATATATATATATATATATATATATATATATATATATATATATATATATATATATATATATATATATATATATATATATATATATATATATAGTAACAAAATGGACGGCTCATTCTTTTTGGAAATGATGATACTTTTCATTTGTTATATGAGATGATGCATTTGTTTGACTCCCTTTGTTCTTCCTATTCATATGTTTTCTTCTCCAAATATTTGGAATTCAAAGCTATTCCAAAGCAAAAGCAGCTTTATTTTTAATATTTATTGATACTAGTTCATTATCTTCTACATGCTGACATTTGAATGTAATCTAAAATCATATTAGCGGTATGGCTGAAAGAGAACAAAGAGAAAGATGAGTAATTTGTTCTCCATTTAATAAAACATTTATCTCCATTGTTAAAGACTTCTCAAATCAAAATCTGTACTGTGACAGCAAAATTATTTGTCCCAGTAAGGATGAAACAAAGCTGCATCATCATTTGGTAAGTGTGGTGCCAAACAAAAGTTTTTACTATTTGAGGTGTAAAGGTGCGAAAGCTCATGTTTCGCTGGAAGCAGTTGACATTCACATAAAACACAGTCCAGTCTTTTGCTGCTTTTGTGAAATACGCACGTCGGCCAATAACTGCAGGAGTCCTGCAGATAAACTCACATGCAGCTGTGGCAGATTTTGTTAAGCGCGTGGGGAGCAACATTGAGCGGTCAACATTACTGGAAACATCCTACACCGGGACTCGCTCTCAAGCAGCGAGGAGCCCAGACTGTGTTATTTCCATCTCAGTGCGGTTTTACCTGCTCACTGGCCCGCTCCCACCCCTGCTGCCTGCCACCTGTGCAGTGACGACAAACACACACATACATGCCAAACGCACACACAATCGTCAGCAAAAAAAAAAGAGGTCACATCACAGATGATAGCTGTCGGACTGTGCATATAGCAAACCCATCCCCTGGAAACGCTCAGTGTCCAGATGAGAGAAGGTTTGGGTCTGTGCTGTCCGATATGAACGCCTTATGGTCCGCTGGTTACAGACCACAATGGACTCCCATTGCACATTTTAAAACATTTAACAGAGCCAACTTCTCTTTAATGCTCCAAAAGCTCTGCGAAAAAACAGCCTGACTTTTTGACCACCTCTTTTGCTATTAAAATATTCTTTGTTTGCTTTGAGCAGGGAAATATTCACCACTCTGAGTGAACAGTGTTGCAGTTTAATGCTGCCATTGGTGCATGGTATTTGCCAGTCGCTACAAAGAATGGTTTGAACATGAAGAGTTACTTTTACTCTCTGTTGTCTTGAACTCCATGCAATGAGGGGAATCACCAATCCTTCACCATGTGTTGTTTGTTTGGGCGATCGTCTTTCGTTTAATATTATTGTTTCCCTGCATTTTTTTTTTTTTTGCATGCATACTTCTCATGCAGTTTCAATGATATTGAAATCTTTCAAATGACAAAATGAGCGGCTCATCCTGGAATTGGGCCCTAATGTTATTATCCCCATGACTCATATTAACCAAAGTATTCCAGGTTTTGTACCATTTTTTTCCCCATGGGAAATGAATATGAGGAGGGCAAACAGCACAATGTTGCCACTATGTGATCTGTTTGCAGCCCGTCAATATTTCCACCTAGAGGCTCCGTTCAGAGGTTGTAGGCTTGTATTAAAACATGTTTCACATATTCTACTTTTTTTTTTTTTTTTTCATAAAATCTGCCTCAGACAGAATGAGAAATTCAGATTTTTTTGCCCAGTACCCGTGGTAATGCCTTATCATGCGACAAGCCTGTGAAATTACTCAAATGTTTTTCTTCTTCTGGTCACTGTGAGAAAACGGTGTATGATAGAAATAACTACATTCAGTTTTGAAGACACACTCGTTCTCTTTTTCGTGATGTGCTCGGAAAAACCGTCAAACTTTCAGAATCAGAGTGAGGCCCACAAACGTGCACCCCACCCCGCCTCATTCACACAAATAGGTATCCTGGAGCTCGTACTCAGACAAAATGTGAAATGTCTCTCATTGTCAATTCACCGCCAACAGTGAACCAAACAATACTGCTCTCAGTGCCATTTTTACTGATGATCTTTATTATATTAATTCATTCAAAGGCCAGTTAAATGATCATTTTTAGATGGAATGAACTACCCGCTTCAATTTTGGGGAAAGGAAAGTAGATACAAGGGCAACAAGAATTAATATACATCTGTATTAATATACAATCAATAAAGTATTTCACTTTTTCAGGATCTGCAGGCAGATTTATTCGACTGAAGGGATGTGCCAAGGTTCAGCAGAACTCCGTCTGACGTACCATGATGTCCTCCCCCTCTACCTGCCCTGGATGACTGAAATATGACATTGCGGTCCAGACTAAAAGTTAAATCACCATTAATTCAAACATCATACCCAGTAATCCACAGTTTATTTTTGAGCATTCCAGCCCAGCCGGGGGGGCAGCATGCGTCTACGCTATTAGGTGACTCACTGACCCTCACGCTTATATACAGATCTGCACACTGTCCCTTTGAATAATGCCCATAGCCCATTCACTTTCACTCTGGTGAACAAGCCTTTAAAATGAAGTCCGGATTCAACCCTGGACTCCATCCTGCTGTATGTCTTCCCCATGGTTCACTGGGTGCTGTCTTGTTGAAGGCCGAGAAGCTTGGTTCCCTTTTACCGCAGCCACAGAAGGGAACAATTAATGTTTCAGTTCATCGGACGACAGTGTCAGGGGCAGACAAGTCCATGGGTTTGAATCAGGACAATCATGAATATATCACAGTCAGCCATGAAATCCCCCAAATCCCTAGAACGAGCCGGGATATCCTTTCAGGCAGTGTATTGCCACAGGCCAAAACTCATTCCCTAAAACGCACTCAGCCGTTTCCACAGCACAGTGGCCGCTGTGTGCAAACAAACCACTCCACACAAAAATCCAGTGTCTTTTCCAGGTCTTTTTTTATTAAAGCTGATGTCCAGTAGACAGATGGTGAGGGGGTCCGCTAGTGACACATCAGGTAATCTGTGAGCACCCCGCACATGAGGTTACCTCCTCTCCTTGTAGAGACATTTTGACAAAACAATGCTTTGGAAAAGATGTATCCCAGTGAGTTTTATCAGGTAAGTGTTGACCTAAAAAGATACATGACGGCAGGTGTCTGCCAGTCACAGATGTAACTTGTGCATGAATCTGCCTCACACGGTGAAAGAGTGACAACAGTTATTTATTTCCGAATAAGAAGGTATTTACTTTAGGGAGGTTTTGACAGTGTGTTAGAGATCAACAGAATATTAATTTTGTTTGTTTTTTAAGTGGGTTGAAAACATACCATCTGCTCATAGTGATCAACAGGCTGTCAAGGATGCCTTGTCAGGTAGATGAGTTGAGAAGAACGGCATGATTTAACTGCTACAAATGGCAGAAAAAAGACCATGGTAGGGGGCATCTTGGCTGGTGAGAACAACAGCAGAGCAGAACATTGTACAGAACACCATCAACAATCCTCCTCGATCAACTGACAGTGAGGGAGCGCTGACATTGGCAGTTACACTACACAACAGCGGAAAACTCTGCTACACTGGGAAAATCTCAGGGTAGGCATGAAATCTCAGGGGTCAATGCCAGCAAAATGGATCACCTAAAATGCTGGGGAGAACCCACTCAAGAAACATTGCAAGTTTTTGAGACGTTTCAATTTACGTAAAAAACAACGCACACATCTTGCTGACGGAAGTGACTCAATCTACATAAACGCGCAAGTTACCATTCATCATAAGATCAGCATGGACTTCAACCTCCTATACAGTAGAGCACTCACTGATGTTTTACAGGTCTTAGTTAGTGTATGCTCTTGTATGCTCAAAGATAATTCACCTCTCAACGTAGCTTGACTCCACCACACTTCTGTTGTCAAAATGGGCCAAAACACCAGCAGGGTCTATCATGAAAATGAAAGTCTACTTCGTGTGAAACTGCATTTTGAGTTAACAAAAGAGCAAGTATAATTCACCCCAATAACCATCTCAAGGTCAAACTCCCCAACAAAACACAAACAAACCGCTAAATAACTACAGTACGTTCTTTAGGACACGTCAAGCATGTGGCTGTGAGGCAGCAGCTCTCACCACTAACCCACCGTGGGAAATACCAAGTGTGTCTTGGAATGTATTTATTTAATCATAATTATGAAATATAAATACAGCTGATGAGATGTAGTGTATGCACAGCAATTATAACTCCATTCTCTCGGAACAAACATGAATAATGGATTGCACTCCAAGATGTTGGCGGCAATTTTCATCAGTATCGAGTATTCAATATATTGACTCTGGGGTAGCTCGACCACTTACGATCTATCTTTATTTCTCAGAATCCATATTCTTAGTAATAGCAAGTTCCCGCCTCTTCTCAGGTCAGCCCGACTCAGCACCCACTTCTCACTGTATTATTAAAGCCAGCAGGCTTGCAGTGCTGACATAGTTCAGACAAACAGGGATTGTCACTTCAAAAGCAGAAAATGCCGACTACATCATCAGGAAAGTGGCACTGTGTTGGGTGTTTGAAAGACTCTTGGTTGCCTGCGAAGGAATTCTGTGTCATCATGTGTCCTCTCAAGTCTAGTCATTCATTAAGTGCTAAAATATTAAAGTAATAAAGATTGTAAGTTCCTTCAACATGATTTCTCCTGTGGCAATAGGAGAGAAGTAAATTGCAGATCACACAATTAGTTAAAGAGGACATTTTCATTTCATCACGCTACTTTTTCAGACTGATAGATTCCAGAGTCTGTGTTACTGTACAAATCTACATAAGAGGAAATAATAAATGGCGTCCAAGTGCTTTTTTGTTTTCCAATTTTGGTGATTTAAATGCTATTAATATCTAAATTTAAATGAGCTCTATTTAGAGCAGGAGGAAACTCACTTACACAACCTAGTTAAAAATTGGGCAAGTAAGTCAGTCAAGCTCACACAGCAGGATATATGAAGAACATTTTTCGTAAACAAGTTCATCAGTCATCTTTTGCTGCTTGTTGCTGCCCCGTTGAATTCCGTATTACTGCACACTTGTGAGCAAAAATCCCTCCCAGTCAAAACCCCACTTCCTCATTCAGTTCAAACAGGTTGTCGTACATGCTTCTGTGCATATTTTGACATCAACATATATACGCAGAGATCCTGCTTCGGTGGAGCAGGTAAGCAGGTTTTTAGTGAGTATGCTGAATCGACAGAGACATGGCTCCGTTCTGAGTCTCTCACTTTTGTGTCTGCCTGTGATGATGGACAACACTCCGGTAAACCAGTGAATCATTTTCTCTATAGGAGTGTGTGTTGTTCATGCAGACACACAGCACAGGTTAATAAAGAGCATGGCAATGTGAAAAGCTGAGCTACCTTTCTTGAAACACATTATAGCTCCCATTTGCTTTACAGCTCCAATGGAGACAGATCTCTTGTACACAGCTCCTAATAAGGAAGTGGGCAGAGTGCAATGCGATGTCACGTTACCTCATTTGTTCATTTGTGTTCAGAACTTTATAAAGTGAGCATCATCTTGATGATTGACTGAGATCATGGAGAAGAGGGCAACATTTGAAACAGATGCCAAAGACAGGAAAGTTGCATCAGCAGGCCAGGTTCACTTTTAGATCACGAGACCAAAAACATTTGAACCTTTCCATCCAAATAACTCAATGTTGCAGTTCCTCGTGCCTATTATATACTTCCATTAACATTAGCATGGGTTCGTCTCCGAGAACATTACATTTCTCATGTACATGTTTTACATGTAAAGTATGTTGATTTGCAGATTATTTTACTAAATGTTTCAATTTTCATTTTTTTTCGACTTTCAGTACCCGTTGTTGACTTTCTCTCTTCCTTTTGTTCGTGCTCCTATTTATACAGAAAACCTCTTTCTATTATTTAGTTTCCATTCATTCCATATATTAGGCAAGAAATGTGGTTTGTAACATATGACTGTATTACCATCTATTAAGGGTCCTTAAGTATTTAACAATTTTTCTTTTCTTTTCCTTTCTTTTTTTGACTGGTAGCTGGTCTCTCATTCGGGAACAGACTTACGTCAGTGTCAAGGAAAGAACTGCGTACACCCTGGAAGCATCAGTAGACTTTTGCTGTCAAAAATGTCAGGACACAATGTTGTTCATCATACTTGACCTGTTGAAAACTCCTGATCAACAGCAGCCGTTAACTACAGCACTTCAACACATTCATCCACATTTATTTTTCAGATCATTTTGTCAATGCCGTTCACTGAACTGCTTTGGGTTTGCAAACATCCGCAAGTGCGTTTTGGCAGTTTTTGAAGATTCAAGATGGTGTGGAGGCAGCACGAAAAGGGCACTGTGACAATTTATGGACGACAGGGGAATAAGATGTATGGAAAGATACTTTTAGACAGGAAGATGTGTAAAGATTGTGCTTAGAGAGCGTGTCATCCTTCCAAATCTGACAATGTCAATTACCCGTGTTCACATCTGACAGCAGAATAAGGGTGTTTGGGGTGAGATGTGTGCTTGTGCGTGTAAAAGGAGGACTTTAAATGAATAAATAAAAAGGTCACGTCACAGTATTTTCATAAAAGCTCATTAACTGTGACTCAGTGCAATAGATGTCTGTGTAATTAGAATAGCAGAGAGTGCTCTAATTAAAAACAATAAACAGGAAAGGTAAGCTAAAGATTTTTAATGCAGAGCTCCACTGCATCTGAGCCTTGCACTACATGGTCGTGACAGGTGCCCTTTTGAAGGCGATTGGATTCTGAAATGTTAGCACCCTGCGTTTATGAGGAACAAATATGATTGTATTGGACCAAAACACTTTAAAGTTGAAAAGTTCCGTGGGCAAAAAGGTGAGTCATTATCGGGTGCTTTGGATGAAAGTTTTCCCTCATTACTGCCAAAGAAGATATTCTGCAGCTTTGTGCAATATTGGTCGATATTTATAGGTAGTTACTTTTGAACAACTTTTATGGAGTTGGTCAGTCAAACTCTCACAGCAAAGATGAACTATCCAAGGTATCCAAGCTCAGACGTGACACATCTCTGAGAGATCTTTAAACCGTGGCATATTTCACTGACCAGTGTATGTGACTGTGCTCAATATATTAAACTATTTTTCTGATACAATTCTGATTTTGAAAACACCAATGGAGACCAGTGACTACACGCCACTACAAATAAATAACAATATGAATGTTGTTTGCAATCTTTATTCAGGGTGTCAAATTATTCCAGCTTGATTTAAGTTTTTTTTCTTTCCCCCTACACGTAAGAAGAACAGAGATACTATTATTATTATTATTATTATTATTATTATTATTATTATTATTATTATTATTATTATTATTATTATTATTATTATGTGTTTGTTTGTTTTTGGCAGTTTTATTTTTATTAAATGTATGTAGTAATAAATTAAATAGATATGAAATTGGGTCCACAGACATTACATCAGTTAATAAATATTCACGTAAAAATCTTTCTGAAATAGCGACTGGTCAGAACGGAGCCTTCTGCCCACCCCTGCTTGCTTTCAAACCGGTGTGTCTCACTGCGCTCATACATGCCATATGACCTCCACACTTGGCAGTAAAATGATCTTGCAGACAAAGCCTTACTTCCTCGTGGTTTACAGATGAAAACATGCGGAGCTCCTGCTTTAGCGGACGTCATCGGAGCAGGCCAGGCCCCGTGACTTTGTGAGCTCACGAGCGAGTGAGACAGCTAACTTAACACCAACAAATTACAGTCCCAGGATGGTTGTCATGCGACACAAGATGCTCTCTGTGTTCGCGGTGGTCATCATAAGAGATCCTTGGCTCTTTCACAACTGCCCGTAAATGATGAATGATACCCAATTCTACACCTGCGAGAGACGGATGAGCTGAGCTGTCCGTGTAACAGTAATCAATTCCTGGTCAGTTTAATTACTTCCCCGGCCTAATGTCTGTCCTTGACCTTCAGAGGTAGAGGTCGTTTAGCAGGGACAGTGGTGCAGCTTCTTTCAAACAGTTACATGTAATCTTTCAGGGGATGGGTGGAGTCCTGTGGAAGATGGTGGTGAATAAGACGGCTCTGAGCCGCAGTGTCACGTAAACCCTTTCCATATGTCAACAGCTCACCTTTCCAACACTGTGATACTTGGCTGGGCTCCATCGATATCAAGGAGATTTGTCAGCGGCCCTGTTTGTTCACTGCATGTGCTGATAGCCCGCCAGCCTGTTTGTTTGTTTATTCTCCGTCTAGGTCAGAGTCAATGCCCTGTCTCACTACTTGTCTGCCTTTTCTTTCTCATAGCAAGCCTTTGAATCCCAGTCTCTGAACTCGCAAGGTCCTGTTGCGCTGACCTTTTCAAAGAGCGCTATGTGCTGTAACATAATGTCATAACATGAAATTGTCAGATCCATCGCCTGTTGTTTGAAGAAGGCCTGGCTTTTCTGGTGGTTGCTCATTCACAAATCTGTTTGAAAAGTGCATAAAGGCGAACTATACAAATACATTAACTGGACTATGGAGGAATTTAGTTTGTTGGACTCCAAAGGCTAAATGCAGATGACATACAATATACAATACGATATATATTTTTCTTTTTTATTTTCAGCGACGCATGGTTTTAAGAAATGATTTTATATTGTGAATATAGACCAACAGACAAACCAACACTGTTGAAAACATCACCTCTGTGGCAGAGGTAGTAACAAAAATACCCAATCCAAACTTGAGCTGAAATGAAAGAATAATGTGCAATTGACAGTTAGATAAAATATCTTCAGTTGATTATTTGAGAAATATGAGCATTCAAACCACACACTATAGAGTGAAACAGGACTGAAAAAACAATTCTTGCACACCACTTAGTGTTTCCACCCGTCAGTCTGTAACAACCACTTTCTTTTAACCCACTACATGATTCAGAACATATTTCAATAATTCACAACTGGAGAATAGTTCTCTCCAAGGGTATCTCCAATGTGTCTTTTCAGGGAAACCAAGGCAAGTTCCATTCCAGAGTCTCCATTTAAGTTGACAAAGTGAGAAATATTTTCACTCCCAAGGTGTCAAACAGTAACTACTGTCAAGTGCACTTTTGCGTCCTGTTATTGCCAATGAGTACAACTTTGTGTTGTCCCTAAAGGCACAAAAGCGCACAATCATTTGAGGTTCTATATATTCTAAGTGGCACAATTATTTAGAGAGAGTGAAAGGAGTGGCCCCCAAATCCCAACCTTTGTCTTTCTTTCATGAGGACGTGTTTCAGTTGAATGCCTGATGTGTTTGACACACATTCTGGGACCTGGAGAAATAGTCGCTACTCGATGCAATGTCTGGAAAGAAATACAATGTCATCTCTACATGCAACGGATGACTTCTCATTCATACCTGTAGATACCTTGTCACAGAAATAAGTATAAACCACAAGTATCTTAAAAACAACTTGTAGGCTCCAAGGACGGCCTTGCAAATCTTCCCATCACCAATAGAAAAACACAGTGTTAACAGTTTATTTTCTAAAGAAAGATGTATTTAAGAAGTGCTGAAAGATATTTGGCAGATCGGATTTTATTCCACTACTAAGTTCAGATTTTTCCTGTCATGACCAATGGTCCATTGTCATTTGAGTGCCAGACTGAGGGTGAACACAGAATATCATGGAGCTGCAGCGACTTGTTTAAAACAGATGCTCATTCTAATCACTGTTTCGGTAAATGTAAATAATTCTGCGAGCACAGAGTGCAAAAAAAAAAAAAAAAAACGCAAATGCAACTAGCTAGTCCAACACGCTGAAACAACGTTAAAACGTCTAGAAAAGGATTCACTTAAGTTCAAGCTCTGCCAAACAGTCTCTTGTAGCAAAACTTTACCAAGCCAAACTGAGAAAAGTGATGCATATAAGTGATCCATCAGCTTTCTCATCCGTCTCAGCACTCAGACGGCAGATAGTGTTGATAAGCGGAACAGCTTGCTACTTGAGTGACAGCATTACAGCAACGGGCACATCAGCAATCAGCGCTCATTTCCTCGTAATTTCGCCGCGCCGGCACTATATTAACTCTCCGGGTGGTCCTGTCTGTTTGGCAGGAGGAATAAATAAATAAGTCTCACACTCAAGTCTGATTGCCGACTGATACATGTATATCTCTGATAATGATAAAAAACACTCGAGAGAGTGATGGCACATATTGAATTTCTTTTTCTTTGGTCAGAGTTTGTGTTTTAAGGTTTGGCAGTAAATCATCGAGAGGTAAGCAGCTACACAACAACTCCAAGATTATAATAGTATAATTTACATATTCAATAATATTTAATAACATGGCTAAACAACCCTCATAATCTCTTTAAATGTCAAAGGTACTGCATACCTCTACACACGAACGCGTGACTAGCCTTACAGCTTCACGCTGTTTGTCTTCCCACTTCAATTCTGCCCATGGAACTTGTTTCTGACTCAATACAGACTGAAAGTGGGAAGAAATTGCCACCAAGAGTTCACCTAATGTATCAAGACACGAGCATCAGTCACATAACGGTCAGCGATCATTTCCAGCACAGGCCTTCGGTGGCATGAAAGAAAATGGTACAATTTGATCCCATGGGACCAGAAAGGATCAGCACGCTTTCGAAAACAAATCCGGCCACCTGACTGACTTAGTTTAGACAGACCGAGAAACACAGTGATGCACGTGTTAAACTAGAGCCAAATATGAGTGAGGATAAAAACTAAGTTTGGATACTGACGCTGAATTCCGTTTCACTTTCCAGATCTAGCAGTTGAAGATGTTGGCTACCGAAACAGTCAAACACTGCTTACACCACACATTCAAAATACTAATAAGGCGTCAGAGAAAGACTATTTCCAAGTTGAGTTTAGCTTCCCACAGATGCCAAAGTCAAGCTCCACGTTCATGTTGACGCATTAGCCGTTAGCACATGCTGCCTTCCGTAAGATCAAGGTTAGGGTGAAGGCTATGTGAGGCGCTCCATTCGCTCAAAGATCATGCGCATTAGTCATGGTGCCTTCTTGGAGGCAGCGTCAGTATTCCAAGTGACAACCAATTTTGAAATGGTGACTAGCTCCCCTGTGAGTCAACATGCAACGCGGAAAGCTGACTTCAGTGTCATCGTTGGACACAAACTTCCACAAGCTGATGGTTGTTATTTGACGCCTTAGGGGTGAGAATATACACAAATAACTGTATACCTACTATCATACATCATAAGTCACAGGTAGAAGAAGACCAGAAAAACAGGTTATCAGCATGAGCAGGAGAAACACTTCTTGCACACTCAACTGAAACCTGTGAAAGTATTAACATCTCTCTGTGTGTGCTACGTGAGCCCACAGTGATATGTTCATCTCCTTACACCTGTACCTAACACCTAACACAAAGTGAAGAAGTGATCTCTGATCCAGCCATGTTCTACATGAGGGCATGTCAGGTGAAATGTTTTAGCATCATTTTAGTTCACCTTTTATCAGCACTGCAAGTAATATGCACGCAGATTACTATTGGTATTCACTTCAGTCAATTTACAGAAACATCCATGGTTATATCAGTGCCCCGAGAGAAATGCTATCCATTAGCCCTTCTTATGAATTTGGCCTTTCATTCACAGCGTGTGATCCAGGGTACTCAACGGAACTTTGCAAACAGTAATTCAGAAAGCAGATGTCGAAAGAGAAAGAGCAACAGAAGATTCATGATGAATTTAAGCTGTATAATAAGACATGTTTCATTAATGGTATGTTGGCACAGCCTGTCATGACATGAGGGGTACAAGAAAGGGAAGCAATAAAAACACACATTGCACTCACTTCACTTAAAGCCATTTCTTGAAGTGATTCTCTCACACGTCTTGCAGGTAAGCGACGGAATTACTTCTCGAAGTGAAGTATGGCCGAACCTTACATGACCCTGGGAACTCCGATGCCGGCGCTACTGAAATATACACTAGAAGTAATCACTTTTTTAAGATACCACAGGTAGGAAGAACCATTAATCAAATGCTAAAAGCTCCCAGCTATAAATATTTTATGTGGGCTTTAACAAATAACGCTGATATGCAGCTGATATTATCCCCTCTAAAAGTGGGTGTGGAGCGGAAACGGATTGTGTTCCTTCATGATTATAAAGTGTTTTAATATAAAGTTATAGAGTAATATAAAGGAATGTCAGAGGGAAAATATGACGCCTCACACCCTCCTTAGGGTACAACTGAGACTAGAATATATTGCAGTGTTTTCATGAGCAATCGTGCATAATGATATCACCTCCGAAGGTGTGATCCCAAGAGCCTCCCTTTACACAAGTAATTTTGTCCTCTGTGCAGTAATATGGTGAAGAGTCTGCGTTACAAGTCCTGCCTCACCCAGTAGAGTGATATTATAGTTCTTACACTGCTGGCTCCAATTACAACAAGCTCACATTTGTTTGTCTTTTTGTTTCCCCTCAGAACTAAATGACACACCGCATCACTGGAGTTAGTTACAATTTTATTTTTTTAACCAGTTATTCCCAAAATGTGCTCGGGGAAGTACTCATCCATTCCAGGGTTGTTTGGCGGTTTGTTGTGTTGTAGACATCAACATGACTAAAATACAGTAAAACAGGATAAATGTAGGTTTTGTCAGGGACCATATACCTTACATAGAGTCATACCACGTTTATCATGGGAAGATCCACAAAGTAGAAACTGAGCATTTGAAGAGTGTGAGAACTACTTCCCTGATAAGTTAGTGTGCACTTCTGCCTTCAAACTGTCACAGTGTTGGATCATGCCCTCCACTCCAGCGAGGGATCAGTGGGGGCTGAGTCCCACATCAAGTGCCATGCGTTTCATGGCCTCCATCGCTCTTGCCTTTGCTTCTAAAGCCTGCTGAAACTCGGCTGTCATTCCTTCTTCTCGTTTGTAATTATCAGCCACCACTTCCTCCTCCTTCACTTCGAGCCATGCCTCTCTCTTTTTCATCATGCTGGCACCACGAGTAGCAGTTGAGTCACTCTGTAGTCGCTAGTGCAGGAGAAAAAAAAGTCCACCATTTTGACACTAATGTATTGCTCTTACCAATGGGCTGTAAATGAGTCAATAGCACGTTGCGATTCATAAACCATAGACGGTAACCCTGTATGACACTAACATGGCTGGGAATACTCTCACCGCTGCCATCCCTGAAGTGCGGCAAAATGCAGAACACATCCACATGTTTGAGCAAGTGATGGGTAAATGAGGCATCGTCGAACAGTATTGCAGGGTTGATGAAACAGAGTCCGAATTTTTGGAGGCCGGTAGATGGTGTTCTTGGTTTTGAAATGTTGTGAATTTTCATTGGATTTGTTGTTCAAGACCAAATAGCAGATAGTGCCATCTGGTGGCCTCTTAAAAACAGTACACTGTTTCATGAAACTTCATCAAACCACCACCATCATTGTTTCAACTGGGAAGCAAAATGTACTAAAGCAATAGAACCAGAACAAAGATCATCATTATTTTATTCAGATTGTATAGTTACAATTGATGGTATTGCTTACATGCAAGAATAATCCACAATGTACTGAGTGAGGGATTACTGTATGTGTCTTTAAACTGTGAGGGGACAAACATCATTGATGTCAAGCTACTGATAAATTAAAGGGTCCTCATGAAAAAAAAAAAAAGGAATAGCATTTTAATTTCATCTCAATTATGAATTGTAATCTTGACTTTTCTGGATCACACTTGTTATTGAAGTCATTATCTCACGCTCACAATAAATAAACATGAAACATCTTTTATTTTATGTATTTTATGACTAATAATAATAATCAGTATGGACTCTCGAATGGAGTCGAATGGAGCCTCGAATTTAGTATCAAACGATAGGAATAAATTTGCAGCACAAATGCCTCAGTCTGCCGACAGTACAGTGAGCCACTTAGATGTTGCACTGTCACAGTTAAAACCCGCTATTAGACTCTGCATCATTGATTTGTCTTGTTGATGCATAAGAAAAGCTCTCTGATGTGTTGCACTGCTCATCTTGCATTGGGAGACACATCGATATCATCATCTATTATTCATGACAAAATAATCCTTCATGGCCGCAGAAATGTGTTCAAATCATCAATAAATGTATTTAAATGCAGCAGGATGAGATGTTTATTTTCTCGTAGAGGGCTCAATATCCTGCCTGGTTTAAAGCACCTTAGCATCACATGGAACCATCCGATGGCCCAAATGCGTGTCCAGAGACACTTGTCAAATGAAAAGAAAATGACAAGTACAACATTGAAACTATCATGTGTCTTTGGCGCTAAATGTTAACATTCACATAACCATGGACTGTTATGACATAAGTGGTCATTACATGGTTATAACACATGATAACAAGGAGCTAAATCTGGCCCACTGGCCTAGATTTCATCATGTGACCTCAATGAGGAAACACTATTCAGCATAATTGAATAATTATATATCACTAAAATTGACGTTCAAATATTCAGAAAGCATTTATTCTGACCTGAACACAGGAGTCCAGACTCAGAACGCCGCTACCTTCCTGACAGCAAGAGCGGGGTTTAATTGCATGAGACAGACCACCATACAGACAGACACCTTCAAGGCTCACCTTGCTAAAATCCAGAGTTGACAGAGGTGATGGGCTGTGTACATTAGAGCGACACCCGCCCTGGAAGCAGCTTGCTTGACTGCACACACCTCGCTCCCCTACCTCCTCCCTCAAAGTCAAAGACAACCACGTTTGGAGTCTGTTTAATGCTTGCCGCCTTCTCTGAGTTGTGGAACTTAACCTCACACTTTAATCCATTAATTCTGCCTTTATGCCGCTGTGAGAAAACGCAATCGGCATTACGGTATTCATACAGTGGAAAAGAGAGGAAAAGGAATTAGAGGATTAGGGGTTTAAGGAAGTCTATCATCTGGAGCAGTTGCTGTTTCTATTTTTCTGAATAAAAAAAGGCTGGATGAGGAGTTATTTAAAGTATATTATTTAAAAAACTGAGATGCAAGGAAAAAAAAACAGCAATAGACACCGTGACCGTGCTCGCCGGGACATTTGGGGCTCAAACAAATTTTTTATTGACTGAAAATGCAAAGCTATGTGAGAAACCTCAGGTTTTATCTGGGCCGAACATTGTTTCTGTCAGAGTCAGCTGATGTGGATCAACGTTTTATCATGTGATGAACTTGAATTGCTTAGTAAAAATTTGAGCTGCACTGGAACGTCTGCGGCCTCAAGCCTTTGTCTTTCAGAAGAATTCCTTGTGGAAGAGTTATTACAACTTGAAAACCCCGCAGCACTAGAAAATTATGTCACTGCTGGATAGCTGTGCACGTTTATCTCCCCGGTTTCTGTCCCTGCTCCTTTAATTCATGCAGCTCTTTCTTGTGTGCTCTGTGTCAGATTGCTGGGTGGTTGCTGGGAGCAGATACTGCTGCCTGGCTCTCGGCTAACTCCGGATCAGAATACCAATGTGGTGGTACAGTGACTGCAGGAAACACATGTTCCTCTGAAATAAATTGAAAGCTGAAAAAAATGAAACAGTATACAAAAAAAGGTGACAACTGACCAGCAAAGAAACTAAGGCACAAGAAAAACATGTTAAAGTCTAATAAAGTTTTGATTCACACTGTCTAAATTGGGCCGCAAAGGTTGTCTGGCAGTGCAGAGGTGTATTTAGCTTTATAGATTTTTTTTAAAAATCGAGAAAGTTTAGTGCTCTATACTCACCTTTTACATGAGTCGAATATGCTTTGAAGTGTAGAAGGACAATTATTTTTCTCAAGGGTGTACATGAGAAAATGAACATCTTGAGTTACTGCAAGAGGTAGGACATTATGCTATCTTTTGGATGACTGAAACACAATAGAAAATAGAAAATAATTCAAAAAACAAAGGCTGACTTTGGCGTCAACATAGGATGCAAAAATGCCCTCCAGCATAATCAGTGTTTGATGTCTTGGGAATGAGAATATGTTGTGCTCAAGTGTTAAGTCTGTATTATGTCATTCATTTTTTTTGGATGATAGTCCATCTTTCCAACCGCTGTACACAATATGGCCCCCAAAGAAATCCTCCCATCACTGTTCACTAGACCAGCAATTCTTAACCATAGGGCCCGGGCCCATGGTTGGGCCATGAGCGCCTCCTAGAGGGCTACTAAAAGTTTTTTGTTTTTTGGGCCGTGAGGGCCGCGAGATGCTCAGTTCTAATACGTTAGCCACGTATGGTGGCAGTAGTGTGTCTCTGAATTGACTTGACAGCTGCAAATCTGTGATAGCTAACAGCTATGGAGAATGTTAAAAATGATAAAGAAAGTGATGTTGCCCCCTCAACAGTAAAAACTGTTCATGAAAGCACCTGTTGAAGCAGTTTTGAAAATTATTTACATTTTCTGACAACACTTTCATTTACACTTTACTTATATCTATGTTGGCATTTCAATAAAATATATCATTTTTATTTTGTGATATTTAGACATGGAATTATTTTTTTTTTTAATTTTCATTAGCAAATTTTATGAATATGACTTGCTCCTGGTTCTGCTGCTGGTTGGACTTTTCAATGACAAATCTCTTTGCGATGGCTTCATGCCATTTCACAGGGTTCGGTTTAAGAGCCCCTTCTATACTCATACTCTATATTAGCAACCAGTCAATCTAAGCTTAGCGCTAATTCCTCCTAGGTTTGAGTGATGCTTCTCAGTGGACATCGCCTTTTAGGTATCTGTGTCTCAGATATACTTTCAAATTTAGGCTCCAGAGTGTGTTTTAGATGTTAGCCTTGAAGCATAAACAAAGGCAAATATGCTGTTAGATTCGGCAGGAGCCTCATTGAGAATGAAGATCTGATTGTCAAGGATCAGCAACATGTATCACAACTTCACCCATGACTAAATCTGAGTTCAAAAAAGAAAAAGTATGTGTGTTTCAGTTGTCAATGGTGCGCCTTTCTCTGTAAAAGCCTTGACGGATCCCTGCATCATAAAGACATCACGGTGAGGCCTGCATATTGAATACCATATAATGGCGGATGTCAACCTCTGCATTGTTTCCTGTTGACCCCATAAATGACAAGCGTAGTATAATGAAATGACTTGGGAGCACGGCCACTAAAGTTTTAATTAAATCAGTAGCAATGACGTGAGTTTTTACACAGTATGACTTTCACTTAGCTATATACCACATTCAAAAGCAACGACTGAACAATAAAGACAAGAACAGTCGAGAAAATGGGACGACCCGTCTTGGGAAAGAAGGAAAAAAGAAGCCCACATTGATCCAATTGATCTTGGCATCCAATTCTCTTTTCTGATTTGGGAATGCCCTGGTCAGTGGAATTAATTATTTTTGAATTGATCTCGGAAGGTCAAAAGCCTGCAATTTCCAGATGTGATTGAGATGCATAAGGTTAATAGTCATGGCCCTCCGGTGGGGTGGTGAAGTGGAAATGGTGAACACAGGAGCAGCTATGCTCTGAGACTTTGTGATAGGGCACCACAACCTAGTCAAGCATACACACACACACACACAGATATATATATATATATATATATATATATATATATATATATATATATATATATATATATATATATATATATATATATATATATATATATATATATTATTTTTTTTTATATTATTTATTCTATTTATTATTGTATTTTTTTTTTTTTTTTTTTTTTTTTTTTTTTTGCAATACCTACAGCATTTTATATGCACAATCTTAATAATTTTGACTGCATGTACCAACAACATGGATGGAGAAGTCAAACACCGTCTTGTCAACAGAGGGATACCTCTCCTATGAAAATGGCATGTTCAAAGTGGCCATCACACTTTTTACATTAGCTGGACCCGCAAGAGAGTGTGGCCCTGTACGGACAAAGCTTCATTCCTACTGATAATGTCCTAGTCAGCCGGTGACACCGTCTAGGTGTTGACCCCTGTCTATTTCCTGCATTACCTGATGCAGACATTGGTGCATTCAGGTACTAATAAATAAATACATTTTTGGGCAACATACTGGCACTTTGAATTGAATGAGAAACCAAAGTAAAAGCTAAAGAGTGTTTGAAAGCAGGAAAATACTACATGCATTAAATGAAATGTGCTTGTATAGAGGACGGAGCTTTTTCATGTGTGTTTGACCACTATGAATTAATCGTCAGTCCAGTGATTATTCTGATACATCCCAGAACACCTTTTGCGCCATAAAAATGATCAAAAAACCCAAATGGTGAATAAGTACAAATCATTCCAGAACAAAATCATGACAGTGACGAAAGGCACTGCACATTTTCCAATCACACTGCTAATACTAGACCATTAGGTCGATAATGTTGCAATATGCAATAACTAAAAGACATTTTGCATGTTTCAGGCCTGGTGTGACAACAATTACAGGGCATATGGCAGATATAGGACAATGGCAGAATTGGGCTGCGGAGAAGAGCGCAGGTTTCAAGGAGAGTCATACATCATGGTGATAACTGTGACCCGTTGGCAACCACGGGTGGAGTGGGCTGTAGAGCAATGTGTGCTGGGTAAGACGGGGATTAGCAACCTGAAAATTGAAATCCCAATAAACCACTCCTGTGTACATAAGACAGTGTGGTGCAAATGAGCGTGCTCCCTGTTAGGCCGCAAGAGGAGCTCATATAGATAACCTTATCAGTGCACTGTTATTGACAGGGGCAGGCAGAATACACACCAACATTACGGCACCGATAAAGTCTAATTAAACTGTCGGCACTTCCTGGCTCCAGGAAACATCGGCTCACAGCTGGGACTTTGTTGGTGTTTATCAATGTTGCTGTGTTGCGGTTTTGTAGTTGACTGTTGGGACTTGTTGTTCATGCATGTAGTCACTTATCTTACTGCCATCGCCAGCTCTGCCTTTTGGCTCTGTTTGACCTTTTGTAAAATCGCCCTCGCTTCAGCTTTGCGTGGCTTTGCACGGTAACAGGTGCTAAACCTTTCTCTTGCTCTGACCCAGATATGCGTGGAGAGGATTTTTATCAGCCTGTAGGCTCGGTTTTCTGGTTACCACCTATAGCACTACTGTAGTCAGCATGTTTCCCAATCTTCCATTGGCATGTTTGTATGGTCAAGTGCAAAATTCAACTTTGAATTCTTAACTTGCCTAGAGGGGATCAATTACTTTTGTATGGGAGCATTCTATTTGAGGAATGAAGTTGATTCAGTTAAGTCAAATCTGCGTGAATATATATATATATATATATATATATATATATATATATATATATATATATATATATATATATATATATATATATATATATATATATATATATATATATAAAATTAGCTATCGCAACCGTTATTCAATTGTAATTTTTTTTTTTTTTTCTTAATCCAATGTGGGTCTCTGTTATCTGCTTGCCACTTCATACTACTACTACTACTAATAATAATAATAATAATAATAATAGAAGTAAACCTAAAATAAAAGTCTGGAATGATCTTATCTGCATCTGTCAATTAATGACGGCAACTGCTTCATAATTGATGAATTTACTATACAATGCTTGGCTGCTATTCTCCACTGTTTCCTCAATCTACAGCAGCAAATAAGCTTCACACTGCAGAAATTGCCACACGTTACAAGCGATTACTCGGGATGACAAAAATGATTCCACTGTTTTCATGAACCAAATTACGGGCGCAATTGTTTCAGCTGTAACATACACGAACGCAGGCAAAATGACAACCAAGAGAGAAAATATGCCATCATCAATGTTAATTATTTTATTTTATTATTATTATTTATGAATTGACTTCAATTCTTATGGCAAAACAAAGACAGTATCTGGCAGTTACTGGATTTGCTAAGGCTTCCTGTCTAGTTTTCTAAAAACTCCATCATGTGCTGTCCGAGGAGAATTCAAAGCAGAAAATAAAATATGATTTTGCTTCAGAAGAGGGAGCTGAGGAACAAAAATAGCCACCCCACTGTGCTGACTTTGTAACATTGTGATAAATGACAGTAGGAGCAGTATGAAGACTCCTCTTGTATAGAGTGTATCGCGCACATGACTCAATTTCAGTTGAAATGCTAATGATCCAAATAGAGACGACCATTTGTGACCACAGCATGAGGAAGGGGAATTCGCAGACAAGCGCTAGAGATGGATCAAGACAGGCTCAAAGAAAGAAAGACCAAGATAGGAGATAAGTGCAGGAGGAGGTGGAAGAGAGACGGGCAACAGTAGGAAGTGCTGACAGCGGCTAAAGGTGAAAGAGAGATAAGTGGCATATGGGAGTGAACTCCGGGGAGTGGAAGGGAGGGAAGTGAGAAGAGATGGAAAGCCCAGATAGCCTTGAGAGCGTGGAAGGTGGGGAGGTAGGGCGACGGAAATGCGGCATGACGAAAAGACACATTGAGATGGATGAAGAAAAAGAGAAAAACATAGATATGGAAATGGGATGTGTCAGTGAAGAGAGAAGCCAGAGGTTTAAAAGAGAAAAGAGTTTGACAAGAGCTGACGACGCAGGACTAGATCCCTGCTGCAAACGAAGACAAGAGACGGGTGAGCGCTGCGGAAATTAGGCTGGGTGAGGAAGGGAACACAGGAAGGCTGGACCTGCTATGAATGCATTCGGTATTTGAAATACCAGACTCATTCCAGCACTCGTGATTCATTGATTTACATATTTATACTGGACACAGATTCCTGAATCACAACCAGCCCTGCAACCTTTACTTTACGAAACGTATGGCACCTTTTACACAGTTCAGTGAGAGCTCCTCACCTTTAGCTGTCGGTGCAGGGACCATGTTTCAAAATGAAATATTTGTTCACTGTTCAACGTTCAATGAAACAACATTGCAGCACAGTGAATGCAACTCATTCAACACAAACCCTCTTTTTTTTTTTTTTTTTTTGGTCCGGATCAGCGTCCGGGTTCAAACCCTGCTATATCCCTGCCGCCTTCGTTGACAGATGAGCATATTTTGTGGTACGAGAATATCTGCTTGATCGTCCAAATAAGACAAGAGAATGGGTAGGTTTGCTGAAAGTGGGGTTTTTGCTAAGAGGGTTTCTGGACTGTCTGACTGGGAGATGCTCAGAGTAGGCTCACAGTTCCTCCACAATGAAGGCGTCTAGTCCATAATCTCCCAGTCTCTGGTGAGGTGTTCCAGGCATGATCACCACAAAGGGCAGCCCCAGGTACACACAAGTATGCCATATTAGTTTGTGTGCGTTCTGTAATATTCCAGAATTTCCCAATACTATTGCTGCTTGACCCTTACTACATCCTGCCCAACTAGTTGTATTGATACAGCACATTTTCAAACAAAAGACTGTATGATTTGTCACAATACTTGGATGATGATGGCAAGATTCAAGGTCTGTCTCAAAATCCCAGTCGGGGAAAGCAATGTCTCCATTAATGTCTCCCTTGTCACCTCACTCTCGTCAACTTTCCATCTGTTGTGTAGCTTGTTTCATTTTCAGTGAATGCTATATTATAACTAAAATATTTGTATTTGTGTTCTGGCAAAAAGTCCAGGAGTGATATCAAATATGTATGGAGTATGTGATGATGAGCAAAAACATCATACAGATCCAAGAAAAGTTGTGAAGAATCCTTACCTTCCTTGCAGTACTTGCCCTTGAAGCGGGTGTGGGTGCAGTCACAGTGAACTTCTCCGTACTGGATTGAGCAAAATCCTCCATTGAAGCATGGGTTCTGTTTTGTGCAGAGGTACTCCAGGTCGCTCTGGATTCCTTGGCTATTCAGCAAAGTAGGTGGAATCTCTCCCACTTTCAAATTCGATATCAAGCCCAAGAACGGGGGCTCGTACTTCACCGTGCTGGAGGTGAGAGCCGAGAGGCGGACGTCAGGCGGAATTCCCCCCACAAACAGATCGCTGACCACAGCCATCTCCTTCCTCTTGGACTTGACTTCAGCCACTTTGGTCTCTCCGTCCACCATCAGTAGGGTCTCACGGTAATTGCGTGTGAGCAAGACCATGTGCCAGCGGTCGTCATTTACCCGCGTCTCCATGTGCAAAGTAGCCGGCTCAGCGCAGTGGATGGCAAACCGCAGCTGAAGCCGTCCGTCGGCGATCAGTAGCTCCAGAAAGTCACAGTTGCCACCGTCATCCAGGTAGAGAACTAAAGCTTTGCTGATGTTGGTCTTGACGCTAAAGCTCAGTTCGCCTACCGACCCTGCCTCCCAGCGGCCATAGCGGGCCCACTGACCAGGTGTCCCACCAAACTCGAGCATTGTCACCTTGGTGAGGAGACTGAGGAGAGCCATGAGCCAGAGAGGCCAGCAGAGGAATCTTAACCCCCTTGTCATACTGAAGGTGCTCGATCAAGCCCTCTGTTACAGATGCCTATAGGGCGATAGTTATTATCCAACGTTGGACTTGATTTTTCACTTGAGCCAGCAGATTTGATATGAAATCTATTCTAAAAGATTGTGTAGAATACACAGCTTGTTTTGTCTGCCTTTCAGAAGCCCTGCGCCAATTTTGAATCAGCAGTTTTTTTCCCCTCTCTTCGCCTTGATGCTCTAGTTTTTTTTCTTATCCAGACTCGCGCCTTCGTTTCTCCATCAGATGGTGCCTCTGGGACTTGGAGGAGAGAAATGAATTATAGTAGGGGGGTGGGTATTTGAGGGAGTATGCAAATTCCTACGCAGCAGTTTCTTTCAACGGCTTGCGTTTGGAAATAGAAACAAGGTCTCTTGAATCCAGATCTCAGTATTATTTCCAGGAAACTCCATCCACTGCTGAGCACTGGGAAAAAGTATGTTCTGATAGTTGCAGAGGCACGCAAACAAACAACTCATTCATGGTGTCACTGTGTTTGCCTTCAGTTTCAAAGCTTCAGGTAGGTATGGGTCGCAACATTTTCGGCAGGAATCTGAAAGAGGAAAAAGAAAAAACGGACATTAAAAAAAAATATTTTCTGTTATTCACTGAGTCACAACCACTGATGCTGCAAGAAAAATATGAATTTTAGAAATCGATTCACTCAACCTACCAGTCACATAGCGGAAACCCACACAAACAAGACAAAATTGCACTCATGGCTAGTCACCAGAAAAAGGTCCACAAAGAAAGAGATACATTTTATTTACTTTTGTCACATCACATCATGATATTAACAACATGCTGATATAACATAATAGGTATTGATAGGACAAGAAAAGGCACCGTGAATATTGTATACTGCTGCAGTTTACCCACAGACACAGTCAGAAAGTGGCCTTCCAACTGCACAATGTGCAGGTGTGATCCAGGGCCAGGCCATTCAACAGCTACAAAGAGTTCATATTTGGGAGGCAGATGCGAACATGGCTCAGAATCACAATGAAATAACAACATCTCAACTTTTCCTCCACAACGCCAAGTCAAATGAACCTGAATATTACAGTGGTGCATCACTGCTGACAACCGATATCAGTCCCCACCTCTAATATTCTCAGAAGTTTGAAATCCGTATTCTTTTACTTTACACTCCATTTCATGATGGCCACATTCAACATTTGAATACAGAATATGACCAAAAAAAAGGTGCTACTAGGCAGTGCCAAAGCCTCATAAAGCTGTTTTTCCAGATTACATCCCAACTGATCAGACCATGCTCAATATACCTTGTGAATACTAGAAACTGGGTGGGGAGGTTTGTCTGTGTTAGTCAGGGAGCCAGGATACATAATCATGACCTCACAGGCAGCACATTGATTGAGATGAATGAGAGTGGACAGGAGGGACAGACGCACACCGAGAAGTACACGCTCTTCGTCAGTGGTGGATGTCCATGCTGACCAGTGACAGAATGAAAAGATGTGGCTTGATCAAATGTGTCAGCTTCAAACTTCGAAGGCTTAGAGAGAGTCACTTATTACCGCTGAATTCCAAATAGCCAACACAGCTCTTCTTTCCAACAACACAAGCACATGATACACTCATTACAAAGAATTCAAAAAAATGTACTGGCACTTAAATTAGAGAAAGTACATTTCAATCATTTTCAGAAAAATTATACATCATTTTCCCATAGTTCACACACAAGCAATATGCGTCAACGTCCTCAGTGACTAATGACACATCACTTTCCACGTCAGGCTGCTGATGAATGTGAGATGCTGTCAGACTAAATGTCTTCTAATTTGGCCGCTTGCAAAACATGCCTTGAGGAGCGATAAAACCAAGCCAAGCCTGTGCTATTTTGGTCACAGTTTGCATGTCTGAACATACCTCTTCCTCTACACCACAACATTGCATTGACGTGTGTAAATATGTATACACGGAGAATGACGTCCCTGCACATACAGAAATATGCTGTTGAGAGAAGAGATGCCTTTGAAGCCTTCTGTTAGAGTGGCATGAAGTGGGGTCAACACAGACTGGCACATTTTGCAAGGATGTCATAGCCATGTTTTTTCATGTATTAATTGTCAAAGTCTACCAAAGTATAAATGCCGCTTTGAAGTAACCACTGGCACCACAGAGTTCACGCTTGCCACAAGTGTGTGGGCTAGACGTAGGGTTAGGGCTGTTATATGCATTTGACACGCTACATCAACACATCCTCACTCGCATGGCGTACTACAATGATGTCAGGAAAAATAGACTTTTTCGTCCTACAGTATACTGATGACAAAGACAGCCTTCAGAGTTACATGTTGACACAACAGGTTTTCAACTGATGGTATGGTGCACCTTACATTTTACATGTAACAATTTGTCAATCGCTATCTGAAGCCCACCAAACAGGCATGTGTTTTAGTCATGGAGAATTTTGGCACAGTCACTGGGGAGAGCCACGTAGGGGATTATAAATAGCAACTGACATCCAATATGATTCAGTGAAGAGAGCTTCCGAAGGTCTCCCCGTGGATCGTGACACCACCAGCCTGCTACATACGAAGGAAAACCCTTTTTATTAAATGTAACGCCTATCCATATGTGTCAATACGCAATGTAGAAGGCTGCCTTTTTTGTCAGTATAAGACTGTACTCTTTCTCAACGTCAATATATCATGGCAGGGGAGTGAAGGGTGGGTTGGCTATATTCTGTCTTCAAAGCCCAACAGCTTTATGATGAAACAGTTACGAACTGGACATTTCCGTTCTCTGCTTTACAGGAGTTTGTTTCCAACATCATCATTTGTTCATGTTTAAGTACAATAGTTAAATAAGGGTAGAGTCGAGCAATTTGATGTTTCACGTCTCTCGTACAAGCCTGTTGCGTGCGTAATGTCATAGACACTCTTTCACCAGTTTTATCCTGAGGTTAAGTTATGGCTGTGTGAGATAGTGAGATGTTTTTTTTTTAGCAGCTCTCTCTGGTTGGCTCGAGATCGGGATTGTTTTCAGCAGTAAATTGTGCATGCAGGAATCGACCAATCCTACCGCTAACCGTTCCTCCTTATGCTCAAGAAATACGTGACAAAACTGTACGAATTTGATATGAATGCATGCACAGATTCCGATTTGGTGGTGGTTAAACCACCCCCTAAAATACACAGCCGCTCAACATACCAGCACCATAACACCATTACCATCACGTGTGATGGTAGAAATCGCATCCACTCATTTGTACTGGTGCCGTCACAGTGCATACATGGCCTTAATGGTTGCTCGGTCTCTGCAGTTGGTGGGAGCCATGAAACACTAGTTCTCTATGTAGCACAATAAGGTGAGGTGTTGCCTCCATTTCATGGAAGCTTTGATCATCTTTTTCTCTTTCTTTTTAGGTGATGCCCAAAAAACTTTGTGAAAATCTTTGATGGCCACTTTCCCCTCAAGCCGAGGACGAAACAATTTTCAAGATAAAACAGGAATTTGATGGGTTTCTTCTTTCATATGAGTCTGTCTGCTCAAACTGATTGGTTTCATGGTAGTCATGAACTGATTCCGATTCAGTTAAATACTTAGCTCACTAAATGATTCAGGCTAATTAAGATGGGAACGGAGCAACATTTTTAATCCTGAAAATGCTTGGATCTAACTGTCTAGACAAGATCCTGAGACAGTCTGCTGGATCCAAAAGAGGAAATGATCCCTGAGACTTGGTGCTTTGCAAAGGCTGCACTTTAGCGCTCGGCTTCTGGGCTAAACCAGAGACTTTGAGAAAATACAGTAGTATACAGTGCAAACAACTTATTTACATATGTATAAACAAGATGGTAGACATAGATATCTAGATGTGCAATACTCCCGGGCAACGGCTAATATTCCCAAAAGTAACTCCCCTCTTTGCTCAACATTGTTTTGGTTCTTTTAACAGGATGGTGTCCCTGAAGGTTCCCTGTGTCGTTTCATTGTGTCTCTGCATTGTGTTGCAAAGTGATTAGAGAGTGTCGGCAGGATTGCCTGATGGTGCTATAAAATCCCAAGGACACTGAGGAAACATAACAAGCCTCGGGAGATAACTGGAGCTCAGAGAGTTTGTGCTGTGTGCGCGAGCGGCCCTCGCTGTGATTGATTCTGGTTGCATGTGCAGCCGTCTCCGCTCTGCAGAGCAACTGTCCTTGCGTCCACTCAGCCTTTCCATTTTTCTATGGCCGGATAAGTCTGGGAAAATGGCCTATCTTTCTTGTTCGTAACATTGTTAAGTAAGTTAGAATGTCGCCCCAAAAGATACCACTCAACCCAGAAGACTTTCCTAAGATGGCGATAGGTCATAATTTTGCAAAACAGTGGTCATATGAGACGATCATGAACGGTCAAATATTTGTTCCTGTCTTCTTCAAAAGTCATCAAAATCAACTGTTTGTATCTTGGTAACTCGGAAACAACTTGGTAAGCCAACAGGAAGCAAATCCAGCATGTTGTTTATTTATTTAGCGTAAAGCCTCAGACCTTGATGATGCCCCCTTGGCAGCACTGAATCAGCCCAGCTGATTTATTGTTGTATTTAGATCTTCTCGTAGCAGCATTTCCCCTTTGTGTTGTTAAAGATATTATATACGCTCCCAAATCTAGCTGCCTTCTGAGGCTGATGTTTTGCCTCCGACTGTTTGCGTTGCATCAATTTGCCTCAACTCTAACCCAAAGACAAATGCCAGCCCTCCATGGGAGTGCATCATCCGGCAGCATGACTCCGCTTCCTCACACACTCTGACCCGACTCCTTGTCACAGAGAAGCCCCGAGACTTCAGCGAAGCAGCACAATCGTGTGATCTTGCACTGAACCATTTCCACTCTCCGTCCTCCCAAGGGGCGAGTGTTGGCACCATCTTGACAGTAAAGTTTCTCCGTCTGTTTGAGCGTGTTTCGTGACACGGACATTGTAGCGTAAAGTTAATAATTCTGCGCCTGGGATTTGTTGGCTGTCAAGCATAAGATTGTCCACAGGCATTTTTTTGGGACAAACCATTTGGCGCCTTTTGAGCTCAACATCTTGACAACAAAAAGAGTGTGTTGGTAGCAGTAAGGGAAAAAAGCACAGTCAAATGAAATTCAGCTGAATATAGATGACAAAGACTGCTTATTATTCAGCATGAAATTGGACTGTTAATTACGCTAACATGAACCTACAACATTTTCCAAAATCCTCAAACCCAAGCATCACTGGGACAGAGGCTGGATGGTGCCTCGCCCGTAGAACTCCCCTATTAATGCAAGTTATTCCGTGCAACCAAGTGATCCAAGCCCTAATTATTAACGTGTTAATTGATATCCAAAGTATGTGATGTCAGTTGGTGCCAACAAGGCAGTGCGCCATACACACACACACACACAGTAATCCTTGGCATAAATGTGCCTTGTTTTTGTAATTAAACCATCTTTCACAGCGCTCCGCCTCGGCCCACAGACCTCTGATTCCCCTAAGAACTAACTGGCTTTTGAAGCAGCGCCAGACTTTCATCCTCACTCTTCCAAAAACACTCACAGATTAATCAGGTAAAGCCTGAACCAGGAAGACTCGGCTGCCCAACGGTGCTACGCAGAGTTCACTGCTGTTGCATATGTCTTCACTACACCCCACCCCCAGCCTCCTACCTCCGCCGCCACCTCCTTCAGGCGACATCTCATTAGGAAGTGTTAATTTCATCCTGAAATACTTCCAAAGGGCGCAAGCATGGCACGATAACCTCCACAAAGGAGGGGGAAATATTTGCAAAGTCATTTGAATGCAGCAGAAACACCTACACAACGGATTATGCCGGATAAATAAATAAAAATAACCACCTCATGAAAGGTAGCCCGCGTTTCTTCATCCTGATATTTACCCACACAAGCCTTTTGTGGTTTCCCTCTATCGAACCCACTGCCAAGATGGAGCAGAAAATAGTACTCAGAAAGGTACCAGGTAATCTGTTCTTCAGGACAGCGCTTTTTCACTCAAGGCATCAAACAGTGACCATTTGGAAGCAGACTTTTGCTTTCAGCGATGACGCCGAAGTTAAATGCATGTTGACGCCGAGGAGGCTTGAAATGGAGCCCCACACATGGCATAACCTCAACCTCCATCATTCTTTTATGTGTCGTGCTGCCCAAGGTGAAGACGACACATTCAGTTGAATAGCAAACGTGTCAACATTGAACGCAGATGAGCGACTTCTGTGTCACTACGGGATGCAAAACGCTATTTGCAAAACAGTCGGAATTGGACCCATAGGGATGAACAACCTCACATGATTTCAATGCTTTCTGCATAACATATTTGGAGCATTCTCTATTCACTCACCAGGTGACATATCTCAGGACATATATCTGTTTTCCTCCTCCAATGACAATGCAAAACTACTTTAACTTATTCTGCATAAGTCGGTCTTTTAGTCAATAGTTCTTGACTGCCGGGAAAAAAAAAAAAAAACATTTTCCTATTTAAAAAAAATTAAAAAATGGAATTGTTATAACTCCTTTTGAAATGCAGTTCACGAATTGAAATGTAACTTAACGAAATGCATTTAATACAGGAGCTGTTGATATTGGTTCCACTAGCACATTTAGAATGGTATTCAACAGTAAGTAAAGTCTAGAACAAAACGCAAAGCTACTTAGCTTGGCTGCGATATGGAAGTGTCATTTGTGGTGTATGTGTATGTGCTAATGGCTAAAATGACCTCTTTGACTACTCTTACATACTCACTTGTCACTGTAAGTGAGTTGTGACTCGCCATGTCCATTCTATAAATACGCAGACCTGTTATTGCTATGCTAGCTTCTCTACACTGTCGCTTTGCCATCAATGGTGAACAAGAATAGAACTTTTCAAGCGAGAACGGACTTAGACCCCATTAATACCTGGTATCACATATCCATTGGTGGCCTTCACTAACATGAAATGGCTAAACCGAGGTTCAAGGTCACCGTCTTCCTCTAATTCATCCTTTCTACTGACGACCAACACAGCATCCGTTCATTTCAACATTTCCTATTTAATCTCCCATGAAAACCTGCCTGAGAATAACTGACTCGTAAGGCTCAGGCGCACCAACCACGCTGGTCACTCACTGGATGATTTTACGACACAAACCATCACGACAGAATTCTGCATTCTCAAGGGGCGTGATTGACAGGTTGTCTTGGCAACTGCGTTTGGAGCAACTATTATTAAAATAAGCACGTGACATGTTGCTTGAAAAATAAGTATTTCATGAAAAAATAATGCGAGTGAAAGCCATGTATTTTTAAAGCATAAACCCAAGAGTAATCAAGTCTTTGTTTATTCTGCTATACCTCTAAGCACTTTTCTTTTCCGGAGGCACTTAGTGTTTCTGGCCAACGTTCTTTTTACTGAAAAATTCTGATAAATGTGGTTAAAATGTGCTTCCCATAGTGGTCTTTGCCCCACAACATCTCTCATAGCCCATTAAGTCAGCCTTGTTGAACATCTTAAAAGTTTAAAAGGAGAGAAATAAAAGCTTTCCCCTAGTTTCATTATGAGATCTGCCTGCTACAAGACACCATTGGCTTGCTCTTGCAGTGAAAGCTAGCTGGCTCCAGCCCATATGAGATGAGACGCTCATAAAACACATGAAGGGCCTTAGCATCACGGTCAGCCCTGCAACTACCTGTTTACTAACAGCATTAATAATCTTGTTTGATGTTTGACTCCATGTGTCACATGGTCAAGGCGAATCATGTGGATCCAATTTAACACTGAATAGTGATCACACAAAGTGTTTTCAAACGCTCAGTTACAGAACTATTCAGAAAATGATTCAAGGTTGCCAGGGCTTTTGTAAGCTTGTCAGGTGTCTGGGGTTGACTGACCATGATATTGGTCCGTGGCAAGGGCAGATATACAGATATACACTAAAGTCAACTCCTCTCACATACAGCGAACGACAACCAGCCAATTGTACCAGCGACCGCTAGTCAGATCTGTCTTACGCTGCAAACAAATAAATATGTAGCTGACCAGTTTACTCTATTCGCTAGTTTTGCTTGTCTGATACTGTATGCAAAAATGGATTAGTAATATTGGATTTATATCAATACTTGTCTTAATTCTGGAGCCTTAGAGATGAGATGATTCTTGAGTCCTTTTTAATCAAATGAAACAAAATCAGATTAATGTAACAAGAATAAATATATGTGGCAGGCTCAGTGTCTTCCTGCCAAATGCCTGAAACAGCAACATTTCACAAATGGATGTTTGTCTCCTAGTGTGACTTGCCATCAGCAGTGCTAGTTCACTCACTCACCTTCCTTCTGGAGTCCCAACCCCAGAAGGCGGGGTTGGGACTCCAGAAGGAAGGGACAAATCTGACTACATTGAAAAACCAATGCTTCAAGATTAGATACAAAAGACCACTTAAAATCGCTCTCCAATGTCTTGAGAGTAAGAATGTTCATGTAGCATCAAAGAAATTGTTTCTGTCTAAAGCTTAGTTACTCTTGTACTCTAGTTAACCAGCACTTAGTCCGGTTCAGGGCTGTAGGGAGTGCTGGAGCCTATCCCAGGGGTCATTGGACAAGAGGCAAGAATACTCCCTGGACAGGACAAGTGTGTTCTTTTCAGCATCGGTGAAGCCCTAGGGAGCAGCACATTATTATTACAGTCATGTTCATCAAAGTCATATGGTAGATCTTCATGTCGTTTGATGACGCGCAGGTATGTAATAACTCATGCCTTTAAAATAAGTTACTGGTCCTCGTAATAATGTGTTGCACACTAAACTAAATAGTCTTTTCCCTACCGTCCTTTCCCCTTACATTCTGCTAATGCAACACCGTTTTCATTTTCCCACTGTCTCTCGTCAGCCAACCATGCATCGCTCCTGTGAAGCTTTCATTGAGCTGCCAGACAGGTGGAACCTGAATGGCTTTCAGAAGTGATGGTTCGCTCCAAGAAACCTGTTTGGTTATCATTTCATGGTCAAAAAGCAACATTTTATTTTGGCTAAAATGAGACATGTTTTTATATATTTCTGGTATTTTTCCCCTATATATATATATATATATATATATATATATATATATATATATATATATATATATATATATATATATATATAGATATATATAGCTCTCTCAAGCCCGAACCTATTTACAACCGTCGTCACTTCTCAACACTGCGAGTCAACTGAATTATTAACTTATGATGGACACCCTCTACTGTTGTAACATGATGTGGCGTTTCACAGCCAAAAGTAAACATGAAAGAGTGTTATCATGTTTATTTTACAAGGTTGACTGACAAGCCTGATTTATCTACACTACTCACAACACATTGAACAAAGTGAAAGAGATAACTGTTGATCTGGAAGATTTTTAACAGTGAAGTACAGATCCAGATGTCAGAGCGCAGCATTATCCATTGAAGTAAATATGTCTGTCAATACAATCAGATGTTTATTATCCGAATAACGGCGAAAACATGTGAGATATCAAACACCCACACACATAGCGAGTCCTGGATCACAGCGCAGCAGTCCTTCCCAGCACTAGTCTGCTGCACACCTCAGCCGCATGGGAGTTTGCAAAGTAGTTTTTGAATGATGTTGTCCACCCAGACAGTGATCAGACCCTTTGCTGCTCTGCATTTAGCATGTTTGTGTGGAGTCGCACTGTACACGTAGTTTCCAGCATCTAGCACCAAGTCGCTTCAGGCGAGAAAGCTTCCCAAGAGAATATGCAGCTCTCCAGGCGGGATCAAGTCCACGGCCAAAACCCAACTCGCTTGTGTCTTCATGATGTTATCACCTGCTGGTAAACCTTATCAGGTGACTACATCATGAAGATCAAGAGTGAGCAAAGTAAAGGATCTCTGTTTTGAACAATCAAAATATAAAACATATTTTGAGTTACAGTGCGCACTTCTTTGTTTACTACATAATTCCATATGTGTCCATTCAATATACACACACACACACACAACACAGGTTGAAATAGGTCAACTTTTCTTTCAAGCTGCCTGACCTTTCAGGAGAGTAAAGGCAGGTGACACACAAATCCTTCATGTCCATTGCTTTCGGAATTGACATGAAGCAGCATTGGTAGTTGGATGGAGCCGCAGGTACACCATGCTCATCTCAGTTATGTCTACTCTATGTGCAGTCAAAGATGAGTATCCATGTGTTGTAGTAAACAAGGTGGTTGCTTTATTTATTTCAGTCTGGAAGGGTGTAGTGTTTGAGAAGCAGCGGGCCGATCAGCGCCAACGGTGATGCTGCTATGAGCATCTACTGTGCACATCTGCAAACACTGTTTCCTCCTCTTTGGGGAAGATACCAAGTTCCTTGCTGCTCAGCCGTTTAAAGTTGTTTTGCATGCGTGAAATGTAAAATGTTTGCTACGGGCGCGTGGGAATGCGGCCGATTAGGTTTGTGAGCGTGTACCCACTGGCATGCGTGTGTGGCAGTCTCGATGCCCAGAGATGTTTTTTGTAGGGAAGCACAAGGCTCAGTGGCCAAGCCTCAAGACTCTCCCGGTTCCAATTAACCAGCCCAGCAGCCTGCAGCACTGCTGGCCTTATCAGGAAGAAAAGAGACAGGGGGATGGGTTGGTGGAGAATGAGAGGGTGATAGAGTGTGCGGGAAAAAGACAGAAGGGTTTGCATGAAACAGACAAACGGTTGAAGCGATGTCAACCAACCTGTCTCCTCTTTTTTGACTACAAATGTGATTGTGGCTATTTTATGGAAGAAATCTGACTACTGAGTGCATTCTGTCACCGGTCAAAGCCATTTCTCACACCTCATCTCAGAATGTGGACAGGGTTTCCTCCGAAAGGATGAAGGATGCAGCTCAAAATAAAGAGACAAAAATGTAGAGAAAGAAAAGAGAGTGTACATGACAACGCTGAGTCCCAAAAACTAAAGAGAAAGCTGAAAACTTTCTACATTATCGCCAACAAAGTGAGTTAAAAGCAACTTGGTAGAAGCTACGAGACATAAAATGAACTAATAATAAGGTCTATTTTCTAAGACACAGTCACAATGAGCAAAGTGAGAAGCGAGGAGGAGGAAGGGCATGATTCGACGCATAAACCCTGATTACCTTGAGTCATTCTCGAGTAAAGAAACAAAGAGAAAAACACATTATGAATAGTGAATGAACATCCAGGAAGTCTTGGGAAGTGAAGAGCACAGTATTGACGGAAACCAAAGAAGTTGGATATAAAAGGAAGGAGGAAAAATGAAAGTAGAAAAAAGAAGTCAGCAAGTCATATCAGACCCACATCCTTGATCCGAGAAATGAAATGATATACAGGACAGAGTGACTAAATTTATTTTTGTCAGTAGACAAACAAACTTTTTCCAAAGGAACGTTGTTGAGCACAGCCAAGACCTGCCTCTCTCAATTAGTGCTAAATACATTGAGCGTTCTTGATCACCTGACTAACTACATAAGATTTGTTGACAAGTCAGAGGAGTGAGCAAGAAGCATCAGTGCATCTGTGTCCCTTCAAGCTTTGATGCTTTGTTGAACGCCACGCCAATATTAAGCATTGCACCCACAACAAAACAAAGAAATAGCAAAAAGATGTGTGATCATCAGCCAGGAATCTTTCTTTTCTTAGTCCTTGAGCGCTTCATCTCTATATGTTAAGACATACGACTTCCAACTGAGCAGTTAAGGTTTGTACAAGTTATCTGGTTTCATTTTACTCTTCAGAAGTTGCACACGTCAGCTAAGAAAATGATCCTTTCACCAGTTTAAGCCAAAAAAAAAAAAAGTGAAAAGGCTCCCTTCCCATATGAATCATTGATGGACTGTGGAGCACAGAGACATCCCGAGACAGTAGTCAGGACTATGGCTCTCTCGTACTCCTGCTTAATGCCTGGACTAACTTTTTTTACTCAGAATTCCAAACAGGTTTAAATCCATCCTTCTGTGCGACACTGTGGTTTGAATCCAAATTGCTGGTAAATGCTCATCAAATGGTAGAGAGAGAGCAACATGAGATGCTTTTTTTCTCTATACATTGTCTTGATATTAGATTAGCTTCGAAATCCTCGAATTTTGGCTCTGACTTCCGGAGGATGTCATTGCACTGAATTCACCAATACAAGTCTTGACAACGAACTGCCTCGATGTTATCACGATCTGTCGCTTCCTACTGACCCTCACTCATATTAAATTAATGCCACTTGATGCAGGAAATTTCTCTCACATTGAGAGCACATCCTCTTTTGAGAGATTACAAAGATACCAACAAATCCAAAGAGCAGCCAAGGTTACATTTGAAGAGGTCATACAATCTACAAACAGATGCTTATTGATTCTCAGAATGCCACAGTCTAAACCTCCCTCTTCAAAACAGCACTTCACATCACAGTTTAACCTATTAAGGCTTGTATTTTTTTCTTGAGTTCTGCTTTTCTTGCAATTTAGGAGAGGAATTACAGAGAGGAAGTAATAACTAAACTTCGTCCTGTAAGTAAAGTTGTTTTTTGCAAAGAAGAATGACCTTGTTCGTTGTCGAATTTTATCCACAATACTATAAATTATCAATAAGAATTAAATGATCAAACTATATTTCAGATTTCCATGTCATATGAAGCTGGATCCTTTATTGTACATATTGCATGTAGTCCAGATTCATTTTCAAAACCAGAAAAAAATGTTCTATCCTGTTCAGTTTCCATTTAGATGGTGGGGGCAGTGTCCCTGCATTGATCAACATTTTAAAAAATAATGCACCATGGCAGTGAAAAGGGGACCAAATAGGTGAAAGAGGATACTTGTCACTAAACTAATGTAGGCATTAGTTTAGTGACGTCTGCTCAGGACCTTTTATGACTCAGTGGTGGCCCCAGCGTTCTACTATGCATCTGTCCACTGCTCCGGGCAGCACACAGCAGGACAGGAAGAGACTTCACAAGCTGGTCAGGAGGCTGTCCAGCTCTGTCCTGGGCTGTGCACTGGACTCTGTGGGGGAGGTGTGTGAGAGGATGATGTTGGCCAAGCTCACCTCCATCATGAACAACAGCTCTCACCCACTGCGCCAGACCGTAGAGGAGCTGAGCAGCTCCTTCAGTGGAGGACTGGGACACCCTCAGTGCAAGAAGGAGCCCTACCGAAGGTCCTTCATCCCCACTGCCGTCAGATTGCACAACTCGACTGTGGAGTTAACACTGTGTAGTTACTAGTCAACCATCATCATATATAAATCCTGTCTGATATTGCACCCAAGGTTGCGCCACAATATTGCACATTTGTATATCTGTAAATATGTTGCGATGACTACCCGTATGATGACTACCTGTTTGTACGAACCATTCTTGCTTATTTCTGTCTTTGCACTGACAACATAAGAGCAACTGTAATGGTGAATTTTTCCTTTGTGAGATCAAAAAAGTCTATCTTATCTTATCTCAAGACTTATATAGTTATGCATCACTGGTGTTGGTTTACCTTTCCTGTCTCAATGTTGATACAGACACCACGTGTAGATTGGTTTGTTTACACTTACATCATATATTTCATGACAATGTATTCAACAAAAGCCCTTTCTTTTAAAAGGATGACACAATGTGAAACTTTTTGTCATTAATATTATTCACAGTGTTAAAATTGAGCCATTAGTGGCAATATGGTGGCAGCAGCACGTCCTCTGTGCATGCAAATGAGCGCGGTGGCAGGTGCAGCAGCAGCCCTGTTTGGCTCTGGAGTGGACGGGTGGGAGGGAAGTGAGTGGAAGGAGACTTTTAGCATGCATAGTGTTCATGTGATACACTTAAGATGTCAAGAAGAAGAATGTCAATCCCTAAAGAAAACATACAACAGCAACTTCCCAGGATTGAAATGGAGCCATCCAATATCATCAAAAATATACTAGTATTTGCTAAAGAGTAAAAGCTCATATATTTCCACAGGCTAAAGGAGCATTTTGAATGAATTCTGAACAAATGTTTTAATTTTTGTGATGCCTTTTGTTCTTTTTTTTGTTTGTTTCTAGCGGTAGTGAATATTAAAAACGTGCCATCTATTCCAAATATTTCCACTGCCTAAAAATGTCCTGCTTGTATTCACGCTAAAAATACCATGGATACCCTTGACAAGATTAGGTCGAATTTCCTCTGTCTCGGAAACGTCAGCGAGTGGAGGAATGAAGATCTGGCAGGAGCGCTGAGCAGACTTGAGGCTTAGGTAAATGACAGACAATTACCATCTTAAATACACTGTCAAAAAGTAATTTGCTTCACTCAAGCCACAGGCCTGATATTTGCACCGCAACACAGTTGCTATATTCAAATAAACCACTATTCATTCTCTCAGCTGCTATTTACCCATAAATCCTGCCCTGCAACACAGTCCTAAATGAGAGCGTGATTCCCATGAATGCCGCTGGTGATAGTCTTTTGACATGTGTCATTGGTGAACGCTGCACTGAGGTACGGGAGGCTTGGCTTCCAGGTCAGGCAGGGTGATGTATGTTATCCCAGCTGGAGGACCTGGTTCATGTTGATAATTGTATTATTAGACTGTAGAACCGTGGTCTGACAGGACACAGAGAAAGAAATGACATTGAAAATGTGAACCACCTATACGCTGATCTGTGGATGTACACCACCAAAGCATAAACAATGAAGTCCTATTTTGTTGCAATAGCATCACACCGTTTTCAGAAATGGCGTTGCATCTCAATGACTCTGCAGAAAGTGAGAGAGAATCACAATATCCATATCACTCCACTGAACTCTGAAGCGGCTCGTGAGAGACCAGGGGCAAGTTGAGGCTATAAAATTGGTCTGGATATTCTTCTCAGCGTTCCAGCTTTGTGACTTCCATTGACATTTGTACTGAAATATGATTACCTTGTGTCAAGGCACAGTGATATCTGCAGTAGGTGAGCAATGCGTTTAATTCCAAAGACCTTGTAGACTCGCTGAGCTCATTATTGGACTCTCAATTCACTTAGCACACTTCCTTAGGTGACACATTGATCTGGGCAATATGCTTGAAAGCAGTGTCGTGCAAAATAACTCTCACCCAGCTCCTCTTGCATGTAATCCCCTCAGTATCACGTCTCTCTGAACTCCCCTACTCCTCCCCTCCTTGGAAGAAGGAACTAAGAATAACTGATGAAAAATGGAAGTGACGCCACTCGGCAAACATTGATTCAGGCCTCCTTTAGTTCAGCTCTTAATCGGAGTGAGGGGGAACATGCACAGGCATGCACTGCAGCTTTGTGAATCAGAACCAAATGTGGCACGAATTTGCTTTGGAAAGATACGAGGTGACACAAAAATCTCAGCGTGCGCACACACACGTGGACAGAGACACCGAAATGTGAAACAACAGGAGCAGGATGCACAGAAATCTGCGAGCCTCTGGCCAGAAGTAGGTTGAGGAGGGGGGTTATTATGTAAGCAATGATAGCGCTCCTTTTCAGAGCGACCTAAACTCACAAGACAAACTGCACCTTCCTGCTCGCAGCACTCTCCGTGGGTTTATTATAGGCAGAATAAATAATGACCCCTGGTGTAATGTACAGGCTGCGCAGGGCTGACACAGGCTGCTCAGCGCTTCCAGATTTACAGCCAAAAACCAAGTGCAGGATCAAAGATGGTGCTTCAGCTGATCAATACCAACGGGCATCTGGCAACGGACATGTAAAATACGCCCATAAAGGTTGTCTCAGGTGTTTTTAAGGCGGCGATGATTAGCTGCAGATGAATCCACAATAGTCTCCGATTGATTTTCCATCACTGTATTGTTTTTTCCCCTCCGTCTATAACCAAATTTACTATTTATAAACCTGTCGATGGTGCGCACTGATGCAAAGGTGCACCTTTGCCCTCTCAGGCCCCGTGGCACACACCTTTACAAGATCCCTTCAATATTTCACAGACAAAACACAAACAGAGGGTAATTCCTCACAATGATTGCTTACAAAACAGCTTTTGTATCTTCTCACAAGTGTTGTCGTTTATAGATTTCCTCACCCGATTCATTGCAGCTCTAATTTCCCCAGGCCTCCGCCAGCCGGCCAGCTCATGAATGTGTCAAAGCTTGGTAGAGAGAATCCACGTCAATATCCAATTTAATTATTTATTTCCAGGGGTCCATTAGGACGTCAACAAGTAAAAAATGGTTTCATTATTTTATTTTATTTTTTTTAAGTGCTGACTTAGGCGGTAATGGTTCCGCAAATAACCCTGGCGTATGACATGCATCGCAACGTAGCCAACAATAAGGGACAGTGAAATCCTCTTTTACTCTTCCATTAAATGAATTCATTCAAAACACAAAAAATTGTGAATAAAATGAACGCTGAGACAATAAATGTGAAACTATACATTCGGCTACATAAAGAAGCAAATTGGCTGCCACCACAAGTCAGGCCCCTCCACCAATTCGCTGGTGAATGCTCCCTTCTCGCACCCTCCTTCACCACATCCATGAACCTCAATGGTTGTCTCCTTCTGCTTCTGTTGCCTGGTACAAACTGCACTATCTCTGTTGGGAACTCTGCAAAGCAAACCCGTTCAGGAAGCCAGGTGAGGTCACCGTGTGGCATCTGGTGACCAAGTCATTTTTTGTTTGCACTACAATTTCGCTGACATCTTTCTTGGTTGGCCCCCCCCCTCCCCTGTATTATGATTATTGTTTCTTGTTTATTATTAGTATTACCATTATTATTGAAGGACAATTTTTTGGGGAAGGAAATGACATGACAAATTGTTCCTCCTTTAATATTGATATTCAAAACATTAAAATGAATACACCTTATTCAAATTAAATATGTAAATAAATAAACAAATAATAAAAGAAGAGATCAAAATATGAAAGTACGCTAACATATCAATGATGTGCAGTATGTGTTGATAAAAAAAAAAATCAATTGAAAACAAAACACTGCCTTAATTTACTATTTAACAGTACAATCGTTAAAAATGTTTAAGAAAATGCATTCTCACTGCATGGAACCTGTTGCAGTGAAGTCAGACTCCACAGCAGTAACCACCTGTGCCATATGGCTGAGTGAACACCAGCCAACAAACCCTGTGCCCAGCGACCAGCACTTAACTAGCTATAACAAGGCACTAATGTGCTTCCATATTGACACGGTAAACACAAGGTGGGAACAGCTGCCTCATTCACCCGAAAGTGATGTTGCAGCTGCAGAAAAAGTCAAATGCTCAGTTAAATCATAACTTTTGAGTCCATCTAAGAGAAAAAAGTTCCTCGATACCTTTATAGATCCACACAAAATGAACACTCCACACTGGCAGGTTCATGTAAAAATCACTACACTCACAAACAGGGGTGAATGTAAAATACTCAAAAATATCATGTCTTTTTCATAAAAGGATTGGTATTTAAAGTAAGGATTTTCACCAATAAAAGTGTGTCCAAAGCAGTGTCCAGCAAACGTGTCTCTTCCAAGTCAAGCAGGATGCTACATTGTCAAGCTTGTCTTTCCTCTTTAATCTTTTCGTAAAATGTCACTGTCACAGAAATTCCAGCAAGGTGTTCCGTGGACACGTTGGTCCAGAGGCAGTGCCTTCGGATTCTGTCAAGAGTGTCAGAATCACATTGAAAAGGGGATTAAAACCGCGGAAAGCAGGTTGGAATTGGCTTTCGGCTGTCACACTTGGGCTCTCAAAAGTGCTTAAACAAGTGGTCAGCATTGTGCACTCTCAAGGTGCTAGATTAATCAGCATCCCTTGTCCTTTGTGAGACCTCCGTGAGCGTTCTGCCGCCACCGAGCCACTGAATCTGTTCCCCCTTTCTCATTGACTTTCAAAGTATTCCATCATGCCTTGTGCTATTTCAAGCATTTCATTTCCCCAGATAAACTCTCACTGTCTGGATTCTGTCATGTTGCTGTCACACCTCCCACTGTTTACCTTCTTAAGCGCCTGCTAACCACCGCTAAGTGCCAAACAACAAAACCGGCAGAGAGGCAAGCGTCCAACTGGGGCAAACGTGATCCAAAACAAGCTCTCACTTGTATCCGTGACCATTATCTGGAGAGTAAATATGGGCAATATGCGAGAGGAGGGAGGAAAATAGAGAGAAAAGGAAGGAGACTTAAGGGGTGAGAAGGGGAGCTGCTTATTCTCACTGGTACCAACTGGACAAGTCTGGAAATATGCTGAGAACTCTTCAGTCAAAAGGTCAGGAGCAGATATAAAAACATGGTCTGGAAGTTGCAGATAATAAAGTCAAACAATAAAAACAAACCCACAGTGTTTGTGCTATTTTGACTGTTATGGGATCAAGCTAAGAACAGATTGTGTTTTTACAGAAACTTGCTCATCCGCAGGTTATGTAAAATTTGGTCAGGCAGACGACTAGACCAACAAGCACTGAGCAGACACTTAAATACAAGGATGCTAGACGTCTGTGGTATCTGTTCAATGTTCATTGTCATGGCATCAACTTCATTATAATTCTTCACCAATTTAAAGCTGGACATACACTGTACGATTTTTGTCCCATTTTGACACATCCAACTATTTTGGGGATCAGGTCGACTTTTATATATGTATTTATATATATATATATATATATATATATATATATATATATATATATACATATATATATATATATATATATATATATATATATATATATATATATATATATATATATATATATATATATATATATATATATATATATATATAAACTGTATTTGGTTTGGGGTGGGAGGTTTTTTTTGGCATCCTGCTGTCTCATTTTACCGTGCCTCTACAACGCATTAGGAGGCCAGGTGTTGGGAGTTGGATGCTTGCCTTGAAGTATATTGCATGTGCTATGAAAATAAATTCATAACTGAAAACAAGGTAGTGCGTGAAGGAACACAAAGTGGACCATTGAACGTGGATGATAATGGAGAACACCCGAACCGTGTTGGGAATGGGGAGGTAAGAGCGACAGAACATCCAATTCAATTTCAAAATGGTGCCGGCTCACAGTACAAACACAAAGGCTTCATTACGGGCAGATCCCTGAAGAAAGCCGTAGCTGATTCACTATGCTAAGACATGAGCAGAACAGCAAGAGGGAGAGACCTGAGGAGGAAAAGAGGGAGCGATGATGATGGCAGTGGAAAGGTATCTTGTTGTGGAAGAAGAGCGGAGATCAACAGGAGGTGACTTTCTGAACCAGTTTTGAGAGTGATACTAATGTGAGGAATGACATTTATTCTTCAGTACTTACATGAGTGAAGGAAAACAATATACAAAAAAAATAAAACAAAGGTCCATTCAAGCACTTCAAATTTTACATCACATGTAGGAGACAGTACAAGTACTCTCAAGTACTCAAGTCACACTGGTGATGTATTCTTGACAGCCACTATCAATGTAACACCAACATCCGTTTGCAAGTATTGTGCAGGATCAGCGAAAAGATGGACTGCCTTCTGGTATATTGATGAATATATTGACCTGATATCACAGATGTTGATGACTAGTAAAGGAGCAAAAAAACCCTGCAGTATACAACATGCGTCCTTTCATGCCTATGTACTATAAATGAGTTCCTTAACAAGATGTAGCTCACACATCAGGCTTGGTGCCTGGTCTTTGACGCCATCTTCTCCAGATTGCTTTCCATCTATGTGGTCTTGTCACCATGACATGCGCGAAGTGCTTCCTGCCTTTTCTCTTCTAATGTGCCTTTCAATGTGGATGAGCAAGTTGTTCAGAGGCGAACACCAGGACAATTTGTTCGCGATTGAAGCCATCTTTTTTCTCATTATGTGCTGATTATATTTATTTGAAAGACAGAACGATATTCAGCGTCATTCAATATTTCCAGCCATTTATGATAAATATAATCTCAACAGACACTTCCTGGAGAGAATGAATTTGTTTTGCCTTTCATGAAGCATCGCATACATACCGTATCATATAAGTGTGAAAAGCATTGAATGAAACAATATTGATTCATTTACAGAGATATTTGAGAACAGTGTTTTTTTGTCATTTGTTCATGTTTAAACAACAATACAATATTGCTTAACAATGCAAAACAATGAGTTTTCATGTATGACCTAGAGGAAGAAATTGATGCCACAGATTGCGTAATGAGTTCTCTACAGTGTTAGCAAAATGAAATCACTCACCTTAACATACACTAATGTGTGAAAAAACGATGTTCATACCATTTTTACACTCAATAAATTTAGCCTAAAGATCTCATGATGCATGTCGTCCTGACAGCACGAGAGGTGACGCTCAGACTGGGTAAACGACTCCACTTCATGGACTGACCTTTTCCCCAGTGAAGTGATAAACGCGTTAATGCATCATGGCATACATAGATTGCGATCGCTCCCAGAAACGTGTCGATACATGTGTCATTTTAAGAAAAGAAAGCATGTGACCAATTCAGTTGCTGGGTGCACAGTGTTGTGGGACAGCACATATTGAAAAACGTCGGCGGTTGAGTCGCACTCCATCATGTTAGGGGGCTGGTGCTCAAGACAGATAAAAGTGCACCTATAGCTGTTGTTGTTGGGTTGGTTCGTCAATGAATTGATCAACTTTGATGCCTTTATGGTGACATGAATATGTTATATACATCCATACGGTTTCGCACACTGGTTACATATTGTGGTGTAGTGGTCAGAGCCAATGTCCAGTGAACTGATGCTGGATGCTGGTTTGCTTAGGTTTTCTAAATGTCAGGCTTTTCACTGTGAGCCAGTTCAAAAATATTTTTTTAAACAACCAAATCCAAGAATTCAAAAGAATCTACATCAAACATATCAATATTCTCACTGATCGCAAACACCCTGTTTACCTGAACGAGTGCGTCAGACACCCACTGAAGCGTCATTAACCCATCACTGCTATTCCACGAGGTCACTATTTTCAGATGTTCTGTTTTTGGCTTTGATGAAGAGGGACAAGTATAACACCCCACGATAACAGCTCCATGGTTTGCTCCTTAAATGCCTATTTGTGCTTCCATTACATATGAAAATGTACCCCTCATTTTGTCACGATGATAGCATCACTGATCACATGCACGTGAAACGTGTATTTACATTGGTATTGCTGTTCACCAATATACCAACAGGGGCGGCAGCCGAGAGTCAAAATATGTGACAATGAAAAAATCCAAAAGAAACACTGCAGAGTAAGTATTGATAATGTACCTCTTGCACAAAAGATGAAACAGAGGCATCTGTTTTGGCTGACAATTTCCGCCACTGTTGTGTCTGCTTTGTGTCTCATAAGAGCAATGTATTGGGTAGTAACAATTGCTGATAAATGAAGGCAAACAGGCGAACGTGTATCCATTTTCACAGATAAATGTGAGGTCTTTGACGGGAGATTGTACTCCAGATGATGAATCATAAGCTCATGCAGCACTTCTTTCTAATTACTCTATCGCAGGTGCTGGAGCGAATGTTTTCAAGTGCCAAGCATCCACAACTCAGAATTTGGGGTCTTGAAGCAAAAATGTTGCCAAATCAGAAAAAAATGGATTAAGACTAAGTTAAATGTGTTCCACTATTCGGGTTGACCTGAGACTCTCCAGGCAATGTTGGCCTGGAGGTCATGAATTGATGGAAATTTCCTACAGAATTGAGACTCCCCCCCTTCATGAAGAAGGGATTGGAAATGAACAGCCATTACGGATTTGAAGAGAGACTATTGTATTTAGAATGTCTTTTTCATGAATAATCTCTTTGGTAGCAAATGGTTTGCCCGCATGAGACCAGATGTAATGACCTTTTGCAAATGTCTGAAGGTCAGTGGCTGCAGCCTCCCTGCCCTTCATGGCTTTGTCCTCCCGCCATAAAACAATCTGCGATGCCCATGAGCTACATGCAGAGGTGTCTTCCAAACACATACAGCGGGGGACCAGCACCAGGGGCACATAGGTCCCATGGCGAAAAGCCTCTCTGCTGCATATGAATCAAGCTGCGGTCAGGGGACTCAATGCAGAGAGGAGGGGTGAGAGAGAAACGGCCAATAGTGTCAAGGCAGATTAAAAATGCATGGCTTTTGCGCTTGCTGGTGTAACAATGAGTGTCCTCATTCATCGCCCGTCACCTCTGGGAACTTCAGGGACTGAGTGGAGGAGGGCGAGGAGGAGTGGAGCTTAAACGCGAAGGCGGGCCAGCAGGTCATAGTCGAATGTGACAAAGGTGAAACAAGGTGGAGGAGAAGTGCAGGTTAGCTGTGATTATGGTGTGAAATGTTCCAGGGGAGGGATGACATACTTCTTTGAAGGTGTGTGTCCCTCAAGGTTAACCTTTTAAGAGTCAGGAAATAAATAGGGCTTCAGTTCAGCAGTTGCATACCAGGAAAATATCTATGTTACTACGTTGCTAAAATTACCAGGAGGATACTCCTCAAGACATGTTTTCTATTTAGAAAGTCATTTTAAATGTGCTATTTATCTCATCATTTCTGTTCTCAAGGATGTGTGGGTTATTTGGGGAAGAGAATTTCTCCTTTTGGTTATTATTGGATCAAATGAGTATTTAACAATAAATGAATTTTTTATTTGTTTAGATTTGTGTTTTTCTCCTTTTGCCAAAATGGTTACTCTTCCCTTCGTTTAAGCTGCAAAGAAAAGGGCCACCATTTGTTGTTTTACTTTGATACGTTGTTCCTTTGTCCTTTTCTTTTTCCAATGTCCAACAGAAGATGGGCCCAGCTGGCTCCCCAAACCATGACCAAATCGCACCACACATCACCAGCTCTCCTCGGCAGCAAGTCTCTCTCCACAGCTTGAGTCACGCTGATGTGTGCACTTTGATCATGTGCGTGTACATGTGTGTGTTAAAGCATATCCTAGCGAGTTCCAATTTCAGGTTAAACACCTCCTTGTGTTTAAGCCTCAATTTGAGCATGACTTCAAAACAACAATGTCATTATAATTGGGTTTAAGTTGGGTAGTCCTGGTTAAGATGAACCATTTGTTTTGGATGGTTAGGTTTCGGGTGGGAAGCTGGGGGAAGCATTATGGCAATGAGCGGTCCCCATAGAGATGGTGTGACAAACCTGTGCTGTGAGTGAGTATGTTTGTCCAGCCTCCATTTTCAAAGAGCGGTCCCCATAGAGATGGCGTGACAAGCCTGTGCTGTGAGTGTGTATGTGTGTCCAACCTCCATTTTCTGTTTATATGAGTGTTAGATAGATCATAAAAACATGAAAGCCAGAGCATTATTTGAGGGATTCCCATTGACTATATAGTCTGTTTTAATGACCTGTCTCAACATTTTGAACACCTCCTGATTGTGCTCCCCATGCTGCAGGTCATATCGCTGCCAGAACAGCTGGGTTTCGGCCACACTACAGCGATGTAAACTTGGTTGGTGATAGATTCTGCATTGAACTATGGTATATCACGAGGAAAAGGAGAACCCAGCAGTGAACCGGGCAGACCCCAGTAGAGAAGCGCTACGATTGGGACTGAGATAAATCTTTGATATACTGCCTTCACCCAAGCTTCAGCTCCTGGGGCCAAATTTGTGTGAAAACGCAACCGTCTTTGAACACATTCTGCCCTGTGAACTGCAGACTAAGCCATGAAGGACAACTCATGGAAAACGGTGTCATGGAACACAGCCTCAAATAAAGCAACACAATAACTCGACTAAACCTTCCACACTGATCATTTTCCAGCAGAGCGCATCTGCCGTGACCGCCTTTGTGTAGGCAGCACAATCGCAGCATTTGCGCAGGAAACCAACACTCACAGACCAGAGGGCCTGACAGGTGACTATAATCATCATGAAGCGAGTCTCCTCGCCAACCTTGACCAACAAAGCGGGATGTTGTGTGTTTTGATGGAAAGGCGTCCGGTCAGTCAGCTAAATGGTGGAAAAAATGAAAGGAGGAAAGACGGGAAGGATAGATGGTCGATGAGTTACACATGAATGCAGCTGAACAGCTTTTTAACGGCGCACCAGAGAGTGCTAAGGCTACTGCTGTAAATATTAGGCTGGCGGAACAGTCAGCATGCATGTTTGGAAAATTACAGCTACTTGGAAAAGATGTCGAAAGATTATTGCGTAGATAATGGCACACTTAAAACATCCCTCAGCTCTGCACACGTGGCAGTTGATATTATACAGCATCAAGCTTTACTAGACAGCATATCTGACCTTTCTTAACAAAAAGAAATACTGCATCAAAGTTGTTTACCACCAACCTCTGATCACGATTTGAGACAAATTTCATCTGAGTATTTTATGCTGCATTCAATGTTGAGGTCCCTCAAATGACTGAGTCCTTGAGCGTTCTAAATGTTTTGTATGTTCTCCCGATGCCTGCCTGGGCTGCCCCTAGGCACTCCGGTTTCCTCCTACAGTCCAACTCCTGCAGTTAACACTAGTTAATGGCTTGAAATTGTCTGTAGGTGTGACTGTGCGCCGCAGTCGCTCCTGCACGCCCAGCAGGCTCCTTCAGGAATGCACAGGTAGATGGTTCTCCTTCATCCAACACATTGAACGATGAAAATTTAAGTAATGGATCTTGTAAAATTGTGCGGCACAATGATAGTATGAAGCAGACAAGAAGAGTAGTACAGCATCACAGCTTCTCTTTTTACTGATGATGTCTTTGAAAGTTCAACATCACAGCACCCAAATCAACCCTTTTCATTTCAAAGACATCTATCATTTACAAAGTAAATATTTTAATACATTTGATATTCCAATCAATCATTGAGCAACGCAGCATCAGTTATTGAGGTCAGATCTTGAAGCAGTCAGTAGTTATTATACTATCCGACTGCAATTATTCATCACCAAAAAGCTGAGGAGGTATTAAAGATTTCTGCCTCTTTTACCAGCAGCTGTATCCCTCCTTAAAATATGCATTCACAGTGGATTTTAAATTCTCTGTGGCTGTCCCTAAACTCACAAGAAACAGATGGATGGACGTTGACCCCAGAAATGAAGAAAAAAAAACTGTCTCAGCTGCGGTTCTCCAGAAGGCAGGAACCAGACAAAGCTTTTATTTGATTATTATTATCGAGTTGACTCGATGGTTTGACCATTTTGTAGGCTGGGGTCAAATTACTGATCAGTCATTTGCAGTTCAACAGTCAGAAACAGAAGGAAATGTAAGCAGGATATCAGCAACATAGTGACGCCTCAGAGCCATGAGTGAAAAATAAAGGTTTGGCTTTGCTAAGACAGGATTATTGACAGTGCTCTCTGATTTTTTAATTTTTTTTTTCAATTTTGAGGACTATGTTGCCGAAGCAGTGGGGAGAACGCTGATTGTTTTTTTGTTTGTTTGGTTTTTTTTTTTTTTTTTCACACCAGCCATGTTTAATCAGCCCACAATTGCCTCTGGAAACACGATCTGCAGTGCATTGTGGGACTTTAAATATATTTTGATACATATTTTGAAATAAAGTGGCAGTCATATTTGAGGACTGTGTTGCATTCACACATTAATTTTGATATGATGGGCAAAAGTGAGTGCACATGCTAAAATGCAGGCAAAACAGCATTCACATAAACATTTTAAATATGTTTTTAAGAAGGGCTTTATCAGAATAATTCTGTATGTTGCTGCAAATAATGTGAAAGTTGGGGGCACTACTCTCAATGAAGCAAGAACATGCGTGTTTTTAGTATGTTTGGAGCATCAGGGGACTCCGGGTTTGAATTCCACTGAGCATCAACGAAGGCTTCCAAAAACACTTCTCCATCCATGTTATTTAACAGTACTCATTCTTAAGATCAACGGTGAGTGGTGGACTGTCTCTGCGTAAAGAAGCAAAGGTTAGTGAGCAATAGTTCAGCATTGACTGTTTTTCTTTATTTTCCTGCAATCGCTGTCCAAGGTCCTGTTAGGTTTGCACCGTGCATTTCTTCAAACTCGCCATTTGGCAAACAATGCGCGAATAAATGACTTAATATTTGAATAGAAATACTTGACTGTGCCTGTCTCAAATTGTACATACAATCTTAGTAAATCATAGGCGATCTAGGGTGAGGCCCAGTCTACGTCCTAGTACAACCAAACAATCAAAAATCGTCCCTGTACAGTATCTCTACCATGTAACACATTTTATAAGACATCGATACAGCTATTTATCCTCCACAGACAGGTTGAAAATGCAGTTTTAATGAGCTGCCAAAGATGTCTGATTTTATATTGTGCTTTACTAGGTGGTTATTCTTTGAGCGAAACCCTCTCAGGGTTTAATGTGATATGTGCAGCAGAGATTTACACGACTCTGAAAATGAGCCCATATCCTTTATTATCTCTGCACTTCCTCCTAACTTAAGTAATAGACTGAGGACTGTAGTAGTGGACTGTGGTCATGTAGTTGCATGCTTTTGCGTAGTAGGTCTTTAAATAATACATAAAGTATATCTGGCGCGGATTACGTCTGGTAGGATCTTGAACACATAAAGGTCAAGGATGTAAATAACAGACAAGCATGCAGCACATACTCCGTTCCATTTGGGGTTTAATGACATTTATCTATTTATCACATAATCCCACCAGAATCATTGTGCCTTTCCACATGCAGATAAAATGAGTGGGACGTACTTGATGGAATTAAACCTAATGAGCACATTGGATTTCCTGAACGCAGTCACCAAGAGCTGGACTAAAGCCAAGATACAGAACAGCCTGGATGCCATTTAGGAAAGGGGCACACCCTTCAATGAAATAAAATGAATACACATAAAAACTAGAGAACTTGGAACAGAGTTTCAAAATAGAAGCTGCCAGTCACCAGTGATCGATTCTTCCTATTGAGACAACAGATTCAAATGGATTGAACACAATGCAAAAACAAGGGGCTTTCAAGTTCTGATCCCAGATCATTGTGAGTGTTGTGCAGGTTTGCGACCAGGTGCATCACAGTTGGATGATAGCAGCTGCAGTGAGCGCTGTAAGAGTGTGCAAGACTGGCTGAAATGGTCTATCATGGGTGATAAATGGGGATTAAACAGTAGCATAACTGACATCAGGGAGCGGAAATGTGTGAATGCAGCAAAAAAAGGCTTATAGTCTTGTGATGTATGGATTTGTTAAAATACATGTTTAACTGAATAACTTGGAATAACTGTTTCTTTCACAGGCGACACTGTGTTACTGTTTTCTCAATTTCATCACCTGACCAGCATGTAGCCTCAGCACCACTGGCACGGCGGGACGTCACTCTCTGGTCTCCCTCTCCTGAAGAGGCGCAACTGACTGAACTTGACCAAACACGCGCCACTTTGATGGAGGGTGTGGGGGTAGAAAAAAAGAAAGGTAACCTCAAAGAGCTGTCTCTTACTTGCTGTATATTCCACTGCATTTATACTGAGGCTGGAGGTTTGTTTGTTTTTTGTTGTGTCCTCAAATATCTCATCTTGCATCCCAAAACGGTTGAGATGCATGTGTCCTACACTGAATGTGTGACCTGATTAAGTCTCCCAAGAGCATTGTTAAATTATAAATCCGGCCAAACTGAACATCAAAATGTTGTCAAATGAAAGCATAATATATTAGAAATATCATTAAAAATACATTGTAGTGGCAATTAGCATCGCATTCCCAGTCACTGTGGATCTAGTCAAACACTTGCCCATCTGGAGTTCAACTCTTGGTACGACTCCTGTCATTCACAAACACATCAGTTATACATATCCGCCATTTACAACCTGCCAGTCAAACAACACCACTTGGAAGAAATCTGTGGCCCATATGCAAATGAGCTGAAGCCGTGGAAATGGGAATCTCATCGCTTCCATTCACAGTAATGAGCTGCGGTTTCTCGCATAGCAAATGGGGCCTCTACGCGGTAATGATATCCAATGACACCTGTCGGACATTGGGCTATTATAATAGGCTGGTGGCGGCTATGCTAGCTGGAGAGGCTGACTGGCATGACAAGGATCAACGCCTGATCTTTTACACAGCTGGAGACAAGGGGTTCAGAAATAATTTGGTTAGATCAGAGTATAATATCATACTACTTTATGAGATCATGTTTCAATGATGATCTTTGTAGGATGGTCTAAGGAAATGGATGTCGGCATGACAATCTTCAGTAGACTTCCACAGAAAATCTGTATTAGCGGAAAGGTGCACCACCTGTGTCATGTGAAGTGGTGCCAACAGTATCTGGCCCAGGTGAGTTGGATTCTATTTTTACTATCCTCTGCGAACAGTTATTTTGGAACTGTGTTTCTTCCTCCGGTTCTCCATCGTTGCCCCTATCAACACTAAAGCAGCAAAATCCTGACATCAAAAGAGGATCAATGTTTAGGAACCCAAATTCTACTACAGTACAGAACTCTTTCATTTCAAATACTCAATTACACAAATGAATGGCTTAAGATGCGTCCTGACTTACTATGCAAATCCTTGCTATCGTCTAGATAGGAATCACCAGTAAATTACACTATTATCAGCGTGAAATCTAAATTAGATTATTTTGTCAGAAACTCTTTCTCTCACATTGGAGTGGGATTGGTTTAGAGCACAGAGAGTCAGAGAAATAGAAGTCTCAGGGTCTTTGTGTTGTACGTCCATATTTCTGTGCCCTTTTTGGGTTTGATAGATAACGCTGGCTGTCTGCCTTCTAAGCCAAATGTTAGCCTCGCCCATTTGTCGCTTTCTAACGCAGGAAATCGATTTAATTCAGAATTTACTGGAGAAATAAACTTCCTCAAGTGCACACCATATTTTCCTTTTCATTTCAAAGACACAAACACTTTTAAGGACAGCAGTTTATCAAGACCTTGACCAGCCTCACATGGTGGCTGGGGAAGATTCCTATGCTTCGTGCAAAGAGACTTTTTGTTTACAAATGGCTAGCGTCTGTCACACACTTTTCCATCACAGCATGCAACAAGAGAAGAAACAGCCAAGTCATCAAAATTGACATCTGAGAAATACAAGGCTATTTGTACACTCACAATACTTTTATATCAACTAAAACTTTTGAATCCAAATACTATTGGCAATAGTCATATTAAAGGAATGCAGCAGAACAAATCAAACATCTCAACATTTCAGGAAAGGGTAGCACTCAAGTCAAGAAATGAATAAGAAGCATTGACCAAGGTTGAGCAGTACTTGGAGAACGTGGACGTGCCAAGAGTATGGGATGTTTTGTCGAGAATTTGGTCGACAAAAAAGGGACAAATCCAGGTTGACAGTAAAGTAATAGAGTCACAAGCACATGTAAGGATTCAAGCAAAGCCTTCCTTCACACACACTTTGATATCATGCTCCACCAGGGTCCAAGCCTTAAGGGCATCATATTATTTTTGTATATTACTCACTTAAAGTCATCATAAAATAATGACAAATGTTAAGCATTTTTTTTTTCTTTAGACTTATTTTTGTAATTTCATGTTTCGGTAGTCGGTTATCGTGAGGTGATATTAAAATTGACCGTCGATCATTGATTATTTTCGTGAGTGGCCGTCAATGTACTTTTTAGCGCCTCTCGAGATACCACTGTTAGGAATAACTCCAGCGCCAACGATATGTAAATCTGAGAATCAACAGACCTTATCTTAAAGCAAAACTACTCATCATCTAGTTGAGTCCAAGTCCAATGCACGACATATAAATGACAGTCAATGAAACACATGGTGTGAATACGGACACTGGCACTCAAGGTCAGACAGGTGGTGCATTTGTTATTAACAATGAAAGGTTCCATAGTAGTTTGATCTTCTATCGAGAATATAAAGTAGAGTGCCTCGTGGGAAGGAATACCCCCCAGTCACCGGGTGTTTGCCCCAATATTCACTACCTCACTAAGAGCATTTCTGTCTGTCTGATTCTTTTTTGCTTGTTTCTCATCAAAATTTGGGAGTGGGCATGACGGACCATTAGCAAAAGAGGGAAAACCTGATGAGGGGCTTATCCATAGTTTCCTCTGGCACTCCGAGTGAGATGAGGCATCGATTGACTGCTGCTCCGTAGCCGATGGACTCCATGAATTATTAAGCAGGACCTCTTCACGAGGTAAATTGCCTTGATAAGAGGCCACAAAGCTAAGCTACGAGCTATGTTTAGCCCACCTGCCATGGAGAGTAATGTCTGCTAAAATTAACAATATGCCTTTTATTCCCTCGGCTTGTGGCACCTCCAGGCTTCAGGGTCAATGCTTGTAACAGCAAGTGTTTCATTAACCTTTGACCTCACAACGAGGCATTTATGAAGCACTTGGGCCGAGGGCAATGAGGCTCCGGTGACAACCATTTGGGCTGTAACATCCAAACTCAGACCATATATAGAAGATTTGTCATTTCAATCCTCACACTTACCTTGGCATGTTGAATTGTACTTATTGTTAGGAATCTAAGGGATCTAGCCAGAAATAAGGATCACGTTATGAGAGATGCGGATGATTATGACCGTAAGAAAGAGAAAAATCATCCCGCAGCCATTGTCAGATGCCTCTGCTCCAGATTCTCCACCCACGATGAGGTACAGCATTAAGATATTCTTTGGCTCCACTTATTTCTCTCCCTGCTTCTTTGCTCCTTCTCCTCAGCAATCGCTCAGGTCTTTGTATGTATTGCCTTTTCTGATTCCATCTCCCGACACATGGCCATTCCAGAAAATTGATGGCAGACAAAGGCGAGGCAGTGAAGAGACGCCATAATTGTCCGACAACAAAAGGGGTTTCTGTTGGGCGCTAATGGCACTGGGGCTCTTAAGGAATACAATTAAAGCATTTTCGACTTCTTTTCACAACTTAATTGTGACAGACTGGCACTAAAGATTCATCGATGATGTGGCCTCTCTTTCATAAGAGCACAGAGGCAAATAACGCAGAGTGGGAAGAAAGGTAAAATCAGCATTGCTGATGCTCTGACTTTGAATGTACTCTGGGAAAGCTCTGTGACACGTACACAAGGGGGAGGGCACAGTCAGCTAAGCAGTGTGAATATTTCCTAGAATTTAAATAATACATGTGTTGATTTTCTTTTCTTTCCTCTGCAATCTTGGCTCATACCATCTATTTGACAATGTTTGGTACTAGACGTACTGGTCGACGCAGTGATGAAGTGATTGGTGCTGCAGCCTCACAGCAAGAAGGCTGGAGGTTCAACTATTGAATTTGTGTGAGTAGATAAATGGGTGTGGTCACACTACGGCCGTGCTATTGAGCGAGAAGAGCGACTGCTCGTTTGGTGCCGACAGCTGATGCTCTGCTGTAAATGTGCTAAGCTGCTAAGATGGTCACATATGTTCCCTCGTCTTGTCAAAAGCTAGCAGCTTGTCTTGTCGTGCTACTCTTAAGACAGTGTTTTCTTTGCAAATCTCCAGAACACTCTGCGTGTCAGCGTCAGGCCAACGTGAACCACTCTGCAGTGCCATGTTGCTGTTGTTAATGGGAAGCTTCTTGCACACACGCCTGGTTGTGTCATGGTTTACATTTCCCACATTGAATGTACAACTGCCCTGGCAACTCTGTGCACGTGTCGCCAGTGGTGCCGTTGATTGTGTCAGCACAGCACACCTGACGCAGGCATGCTGTTCCAAGGAAGCGTGCCGTGCTCAGCAGTAGCGCGCTTGCGGTCACACTGATTCTAGAATCTGGGCTTTTGGCTTCAGCATGGCACGTTGAATCTAGTGTGACCATGCCGTGACAACTGCAGCAGCAATGAAAAGCTTGCAAACAACAAAGTGTCCCTTCAACAAGAAGTCGCATGTTATGGCAGAATGCTATAAACTTGTGACATTGCGCCAAGACAATTTCAGCCGAGGACCTTTACAAGCTTTTCAATGCAGGTACTGAAATTTGTTGGGACAGATGTAGCTAAAACTGCAAGCTACTTCCCAAGAAAGATGTCCGTAATTGCTGATCAATAAATTTGCAAAATGCAAAAAGAACAAAACATTTTTCCATCACACAAGAGGAGATGAAACGGGCGTTTTAAGTAGCTAAAAATAGTGTCATAGAAATAATATTTGCGGGTCTTGTGATGAAAGTGAAAGTGATGCAGCAGAGTCTATCTGATCCGTTATCATGGATAAAACACTGGTGCGGCTGCATCTTTCAATCTACTTCTGGCAGCTTCACTCGGAGATGAGTTTGTAGATACTAATCTTAAGGTTCTAACACATCCCACACTGAGGGTCACCTTTGCTACGATAACAAACACACTCTTCACTCAGCGAGCCCACTCACCAGCGAATAACATCCATACCTTCCCATGCTTTCATCAAATGCATGCGTAATAATGCTCAGTCACCGCTGAGGATTTGCAGAGCAACCGATTAAATTCTGCTAAATCCATTTCAAATCTTGATGACGTAGAAAGCATGTCCATCGAGGGTCCAAAGTCTGCTTTTTATCCCGCCCCCTGAGACAGCAGCACATCAGAGAGTGAGATTTAAAACTGTCGTCTAGGTAGGAAAGTCAGCTAATGCCTGGAAGGATAAGATCAGCGGATTTATGACCCATTCATGACAGAAGTGCTCTTGCTGTCACGATCAATGAAACACTGTTTCATGGAACTGTTGTAGGAAAAAAACATCGAGAAAAACAATCCCAGTTAATATTCAGTCTATTAGTATAGGACCACTAATAATTCCATATGGCAGAAGACCAACAGAGGTCGTCGTGTGAGCTCTCATAGGATCTCTGAAACCAAACCAAAAAACATGGGGAATACTCTTGGCTGAACGACATGGAGCAAAAAATAAATACATAAATAATAGTAGTGTTCATTTTTCCATGCCATGTCATTGAGATAGCGCGTACATTGGTAGGAAGATGTTGAAGTTGGAACTGCCAGGCAGAAGGTCGAAAGGAAGGCCAAAGAGGAGATTGATGGAGGTGGTGAAGAGGACATGAGGTTTGAGAGAAGAGGAAGCAGAGGACAGGGTGAGATGGAGGAAGATGATCCACTGTGGCCACCCCTGAAGGGAGAAGCACAATGAAAAAGAAGAGGAAGAAGAAGTCATCTAGTCCGAGCAGCAATTGCAAATCAGGATGTTTTATGAAAATAGATTTAGATATGTACATAAATAAATAAATGTCAAAAATAGTATACTAAACCAAATGGAAATGAGGCAATGACGTCAATATATTTTCTCAGCGTTTATGGTTTGCTATTGGCACGTAAAAATGTGTCCAAAAATATTGTTCAATTACTCAAGACAGATAAAGCTGATCTCATCCTGTGGATGTACATAAAGAAGGTTTTCAGTAATGGCATCCACTCGGAGCATCGATGAGATTAGATCCTAATACCATCTTGGTGAGGGAAGCAATGAAAAGGATTGAGTAGATAATCACAGCTTCCTGCCATGTCACAGAATTCAACTGAAAGATTCAGTTGCAGCGCCACCACCCTTGCCCATCCTGAATGTGACAGTCAGTCGGGCATTTGGTTTCTTTTTGCAGTATTAATAATCATCCCCATTGCAACACTGGGCATTACACAACACGTTCCATTTCCTGACTATTTTGCACGTTTCCAACACAGCACAGTCAGTAGACGTGTTTCTGTTTGTGGCTGAAACAACTGAGCGGCGTTGAAGGTCAGAGTGATCAGGGCTCACCGCTTCATTTACCTTTCTCCACCAACAGTCAACAGCCACCTTCCGTAATTGAACTGAGGACAGCAAGCAGCTTGAATGAAAAGATTAGATATAATGTGAGACTGTCTGCACAATTACAGCTTTAATTAAAGCCAGGCCGAATGCCGGCGGCACGAGAGGCCGGCGGCGTATAAAACGAAAGGTTATCTTCTTAGTGGGGAAAACAGGGGAGGAACATAATCACAGCTTTGCACAGAATTAAGAAGCACGTGTGCTGCAATTTCACATTGCAGAAGCAGTGCAAAAGTGGAGAGGCGAATAGTAATACACTGAATGAACAATGTGAGGAAAGGTGCACTACGTTCAATAGCTGCAGAGCGTACACATTAAAACCAGCGATGAATTATAATTGTCGGTTGAAAGTGCTTAAAAGAATGACAAGTCTCCTAAAAGTGTCAGAGAGGAGGCTGCACCTTTAAGCGGCAGCGAGAGACGCTCCTACAACATAAAGAACATGCGCCGTTTGTCATTTCTGTTCCATTTCACAAAGCACATTATTGCCTATTGAGGCATCAAGTTCCACGTTCGGAGGCATTCCAAGGACAAGAAAAAAAAGTGTTTCCTTTGAGCACTTTACCCCATGATCTTTTGTGGCGGGTGAGTCAGAGCATAACTTTTGCTTCACTTGAAATCCTTTCTTTTTTATTTTGTTAAATTATTCTTCCTTACTTATTCCCAGATGTTCTATTTGGACAGTTGGTCCACATACACTTGTGTCTCTGCACAAATCAGACCAAAATATAGCCTCATCTCCAAAATCAAAGAATTTTTTAGTCAGCACATTACCATAGTGCAGTGTCCTTGTCCGCGCACCTCTTAGCCTTGGTAAGGCCTCTTGAATCAATTTGTTGGTGAATGGATCTGAACAGACAAAAAGAAAGCATTTTTTTTTCAATGAAAGTAAGACTTTTTGACATATTTCTCAATAAATGGAAATCACCTGTAAAAAGGATGACGGAGTGTGAATGTGTTTTCAAATGAAAGAGAGGTGACAGTTTGACTGAGATGGTGGTAGATTTAAAATGCTGCACGAGCTACGATGTCTCAATGAAACAGTGTGATCATTTCTGCATTTCTGGTTTTCCCTTTTGGACTCAATGTGTTGCTCCAACACACATTTGGCCTCCCATTAACAGAGTCTAAAGGATTTCAAAATGCTACTGCTGTTAGTAGTGAAATAGTGAAATCGCTGTCTGCAGTGGACAAGGCTTTGTTTCAATTTTGGCTCAATAAATAAGTAAGTGTTTTTAAAGTTTATTTTTAACATATTGAAAGCGGTTTTTAGTCCTTATGGTATTGGTGAAATCAAGAGAGTAAATTCTGCTCATGAGCAGGGCTGTGTATTGGCAGGTATGTATCCCGACACAGGAGTGGTGATGCAATACGTTGCTATACTATATAAGCCCAGCAATACACAAGTAACATCCGACTTACTGTACAACCTGCTCAACTGACGTCCACCCATACGTACAACCACGGCCAGCAGATGCTTTATTTATTTATTTATTTTAATTCAATGTCTGGCACCGCAGCACGTAGCAGCCTGGCAACACGTACAACAGTTACGGCAGCACAGTATCCCAGCATCTCACACAGCGATCTACCACTACAGCAGTACCTATAACCCTTGTGTCAGCTATTTTGAATGGCATTCGACCCGTTGGTCGGAACTGATCCCGGTCGTAAGTCGGATCTTACTTGTATTGTAATAGGAACCATCATTATAAAGGGGAAAATCAGATTATTCAGTCTAATATTAAGTGCATGAAAATGAGTTTATTCTTATGACATCAGTCTAGTTATATTTTCAGTTAAATTTCGCACAGAACAATGAATCGCGCGGTTTACTCTCTCTGGGTCGGTGGAGAGTTCTTGCCCAAAGTGGTGGAGTTTAAGTATCTCGGGGTCTTGTTCTCGAGTGAGGGAAAAGGGGAGCGTGAGATTGATAGACGGGTTGGTGCAGCGGCAGCACTGATGCGGTCGCTGTATCAGACCATCGTGGTGAAGAGGGAGCTGAGTCACAAGACGAAGCTCTCGATTTACCGATTGATCTACGTACCCACCCTCACCTATGGTCACGAGCTTTGGGTAGTGACCGAAAGGATGAGATCGCGGATACAAGCGGCTGAGATGAGTTTCCTCCAGGGTGGCTGGGCGCACCCTTAGAGATAGGGTGAGGAGTTCGGTCATCTGGGAGGAGCTCGGAGTGGAGCCGCTGCTCCTCCACATTGAGAGGAACCAGTTGAGGTGGCTCGGGCATCTGATCCGGATGCCCCCTGGACGCCTCCCTGGGGAGGTGTTCCGGGCATGTCCTACTGGGAGGAGACCCCGGGGAAGACCCAGGACTCGCTGGAGAGATTATATCTCTGGTCTGGCCTGGGAACGCCTCGGGATGAACTGAGGGAGGTTTGTGCGGACCGGGAAGTTTGGGCTTCCTTGCTCCGAATGCTGCCTCCGCAACCCGACCCCGGATAAGCGGCAGAAGAAGGTGAAGGTGAAAGGAAAAATGAATTGCTGCCTCAGTCAAACCAGCGTCCAAAAAGAAAATGTCAGTATTAAAAAGTATTAAACACGTCACATATCCAAGTATCTATGGAATAAATATTAATTTAATTAGGACAATATCACACAATCACGTATTGTGATATTTCAGCAAACGCACCCATACAAAATCATGCAATTAAGTATTGCAATATTTGATCGTATCAATATTTCCTATACCCCCTTACACCACTTCTTATTCATCCTTTCATTGTCAAGTCAATCACGAGCCGAAGACTCCTGACCTTACACCATGCCGTCATTCTTCCTTGATGAAAGTCATTCTGTTTGCTTGGATCCGTTTGTCATCAATAGTCGAGGTTTATGAATATTTATCAGTCGCCAGGTAGGGGAGGCAGAGGGTGGGGGGTCAGGCCATTTAAATGTCACTTCCGCAGTGGTTATTCTCACAAAAGGTGTCAGCCGTTTCCCTCTCAGGAGTGGATCCTACACAGCCAAGGACAGGGCGGGATTGATGTGCCATTGTGGCCCCGTCGGTGGTGCGGGAGCAGACCACAAAGGCCTGCCACAACCCCAAGCCCCTCCCTCGTGACACACAATAACTCACATCCATGTTTAATACAGGATGATGAGTCCATAAATAAAAGCTGGATCACATGGAGGTTTCACCACACAAGATGTTCCTCTGGAGAGGCGAGTTGCTAAGGTCTCATTTTCTGCCTATTTCAGCACCAATGTCTGTTTTTCTGTCTTGATATTGCAGAAAGGCTGAGACTGTTCGTTGAAGGCTGTACGTAGGATCTTTTTTATTTTATTACTTTTTTTCCCCACGATAGTAGGGTGTTCTTCTTCGAGCATATAGCTGAAATATAATCACACTAGGTCTATTTTCTTCAAAATCACTGGATCATCTGGATTTTGCTGGTGTCTACTGGCTGGTGAATCAGCTCTAATTGGCTAATTTTGCACGACTACAACAAGCACTCCTCATTACTTATGCTGTTTTCCACCGACTTCAACCGAGTCTATCATGAGATTGCAAATAATTGGACCTCTCTATTGGTTCATTTATTCAGGTTGTTTTTCTCCCTGGCGCTGGTTTCAAACCCCCCCAAATCAATGTGGATCAAAGTGCTAGCCAGATAGAATCCATGTACTATACATCCATATTCCTCTGAATTCAGTATATTGCTGCACCTTTCTATATTATTACATTCACGACTTAAATTTACAGATTATTCTTCATGAATTCATTTCAGTAATTTACATTGTTTTTATGTCGACAAGTCTACGTGGATACGGGTTTATGAAGGCAGCAGGATGGCCACATCTCAATGACGTGAAGGATCTATCTCACTGCATCCCTGGGACCCTCATTGTTGCCCTCGTTCAGCAATTTGCAAGTATGAGTGAGAGCTCAGCCAAGCGAGTCTCAAAGTCAGGGCGAATGGCATCCACCCACACATAAATATATTTAATAATGAAGACGCGTCCACGCTGCCTTGCATCCTATCAAAAACAAAGGTGCTGAGTCAGACGTTTTCCAGAGGGCAAACTTCATGTCTCAGATCAAGATCGGCGCAGATTTTGGTGGCCTCTTCTCATCCACAACTCCCACCTCCTCAGGCTTTATACTCCCCCATGTTGCGTTTTCAACCTGACCTACTTCTCCAGTCTCCCAGCCTGTGCCCTCTCATGTATCTCTCGAAAAACAACAGCAGAACGAGACAAAGATATTCTAATGGGCTGACGTGGGACTTCTACTGGTTAAAGCAATGCACTGAAACATGACAGTGTCTCTGTATTGTCAGGTCATTTACCAGGAAAAAACGGTCACGGATGGACAAATGGGAGTGTCTAGTTCTAAAGGTCAGGCACCTTTCAGTTTCATGCAAACCTACATCATTATCTCACTTCTTTTTCATTTCTATTATGAAAACACGATCTGATTCCTTCAATAGATGTTTATGTTATTTTTTTTTATTCAGGTTAAGAATGAGGGAGAACTCTTCACTGCATTAAGTGTAATCTTGCATTTTTTTTAAATGTATGATGTGCTGCACTGTAAAAATGTTGCCCACAAAATGAAGTTCATATGTGATTCATTTGCGTTGGATTAATGAATTATTTTTGTCTGTAATTTACATAAATTATTGATTAAAGATAGAAAGTCCTCCGATATCAATGAATATTTTGAAATGAATAAAACACTGCTGGTGACTGCCAAACAAGGTTACAGGGCAACGTAACCAATCGTCACATGACAACACAAAAAAGCTCTTTCACATCGAAAAAAGGTTCATGACCATAGCCTGGCCTGGTCCAGTTTTTAAGTATGTTGAAGCAAACTGGACCTTTTCAAAGAACCTATCAATAATGTTGGCGCAGTGATACTGATTCAAAATGTGACCTTCAAAATGAAATTCTAAATAATTCTTTTCTGCGTCAGGCGACACATAAGTGTCATAAGTGTCAAGTACAATACTGTTGTATCTACTGCTGTTGATGTTGTCCAATGGTATTTGTGTTTGGCTTGATTTGAGTACACAGTACAATATTTGTCTCAAACTCTCGCTGTTTTCATGAATGTTCTCAGTGTGAAATAATTCCAAGCGGATTGGCTTCCCATAGCTGTAAAAACAGAGACAAAAAGATATAAGTGATAGCAGATCTTAGCAAGGAGCTTGCAAGTCGTCTGTTGCCAAGAAGAAACATTTCTTCCAAAAACCCGAGCGGCATTCGCTGAACTGATGCCTCTTTAAAAATAAATACAGCTAAATTTAACAAAGCTACATGAAATTCTTACTTTATGTTTGTAAATGTGTACTTGATTTCAAGTTGGCATTTATATATCAGCAGTCTGCCTCACATTTTGTAGTGTATCCTCTTTGTTTTAACTGCCTTTTTTTCTTCTCTATCTTTGCCCCTCTTCATGAGAAGTCTGAAATGGTAGCATTTATCACCTTGATAACATCAATGCATATACATGTCTTCTGTCAATGCCCTGCTTACTTTTTTCCATGAGGGTAAAAAGGCCAACATTTGAGATTTCGATCGATCCCTTGCTTAGGCTCAGTTCTCTGGCAGATCCCATGCTTATACCCAGTGCTAAACATTTACCATATTGTATTCAGGGGTAGTCAGAGGTTTGGATCACATACACTACGAGCTGAGCTATAGTGTAAGGAGCATAGATCCATGAGATAATTACCATGTCTCTTGTGATGCAATAGCACATAGCTCAAACCATATATGTCGATAGTTGCAGATCCCAAGTAATGTTCACACATTTCAAGGTTCACATAAGAAAGTAGACAATCTTGTTTAGCAAACTGCAAAAATCACAGCATATATATATATATATATATATATATATATATATATATATATATATATATATATATATATATATATATATATATATATATATATATATATATATATATATATATATATATATGCACTATATGGAGCAGCATTTCTAAGATAATAATAATAGTAAATAATAACAAACCACCATGTCATTTTATCAAGCACATATTTCACAGTTTTCCAACAAAGATAGAGCATAGACACAAGCATGGGCAAAATACTTAATAGTACTTCTTCATCTGCGTCTGAGACAGCAACAGTAATTTGACAGGAGCTGTAAAACTCACCCGTGAGCACCCTGATATGTTTTTGTTTTCTCACTGCTCTTTACCAGTTAAACATGACAAGTGGGTGAAGACTATTTTGATACCAACCAAGCAGTCAAATGAGCCGTTCAAAACTGGCGGACATTTCAGCTTCACAATGTAATACAAATCAAATTATGTTTCACTACATCTCTATTCTGTATTCACCAGTAAGAAAAATACAATTAATTTGCTTGGGTCAGAGAAGAGAGTTGAGTTTAACATGCACATGGATCAGACGAAATGTCATGTCAAACTCGTGGGACATGAGCATGGTATTTATTCATATTTAAACAATCAGAGGTTACACAAGGAAACAGTTTCAGGTATCAGTAAGAAGGGCAACAGTAGATCAAGCTTACACATCTCACCAACACCAATCACTAAGTGTGCGTTATTCACACACAGCCTGTTCACCACTTGTTCTATTCAGCTTTAAAGAAGGCAAATGTGTGTGATATGCCGTTTTTGTTCTCTCTCTGCTGTTTTTCAGTTTAAAATGTCGGTGAAATTCGTTTGATACCCATTAGCCCTTCATTACACGGACGGCTGGACTGATTTCATTTTCACCTTCCCCTTGTTTGTCTCATGTGTGATGGATAAGTGGTAGCATCCGGTGAGCCGGTCATTCCACAATTCATCCCTAATCTCATTGACTTTCTCTCAAACCTGCTTTCACTGGCTGCAGCTCTGTTTACCAATGCACTGTAATAGGGAGCAACTCTGTAACTTGATATTCGAAATGCAAAAACCCCAGTTCATAAATGTGAAAAGGGATTAGAGGTTAGAGTTGGAAATTTAAATGCATTGTGTTCCTCAGTTAGCTACAATGCTATGTTTGAAGTCAAATGTGAGATTAAAACTATATTCGGGTCACATAAATCCCCAGCGATTGTTTGGGTTTATTTTCCTTTGTGTACAAGAAGTGCCAAAGGATGATCTAACAATATTCAGGGTTAGATGTAGTTAGGAGGCTGCATTTCAACGATATAATACTGCAGTTCACCATTTCACACGCCTGACTTGGTTACCTACTTAAAGAAGAAATTGTTTGATGACTTAATCCCCAGGTGAGATTACACCAAGGCAAAGCATCAAAAGCAGAATCTTGTTTTAGTCTCAAGAGTTGTAGTCATTCATTATCCAGGAGTGGATAATGCAATCTGACATGAAGTAGAGAGAGAGCCCTGTGTATTCTAGAGACGGTTGTACAGTACGTACCCACCGTCAACTAGTCTTCCAGTATATAAGCAATACATATTTAAAGCCGGCTGGATGGTTTACATAGTTATTCAAAGGAAAGCGATGGTGTGCCGTACTTCAGTCCATTTTTGAAAACAGTTTTGACTGATCTATTGATAGGAGTGTATTTGCAACATTATTGTCACGACATATTCTAGCAAAAGCTAGTGAAGTGAATGACATGTTTTTTTTGTGTGTTTTTGTTTTTTGTTTTTTTTACCTACCCTAGATGCTCATGCTGTATTCACCATATGTCGCGCATTGTACAGAAATTGTCAAGAACGACCCAATGGTGAGACGATTCAACAGGTTCCGTCGAAACCGTTTCTGCCCATTTGCATCACTTAATTCGCTTTCAACCTCTGCTCAAGACTATCGCCATCATCAGCAATTTCATCAACCCTCATAAATATGTGGTCAAATACCAACATATCAATTCCAAACCAGTGCTACCAACATAGGACACTCAAATACTGGGTACATTTCCCAGCGAATACTGCGATGCTTGAGAGCCATAAACTCTACCAAGAAAGAGAAATTCAATACGCAACTGGTGATGCGTTTATGCTCTAGCGAAGGAACAAGTGGAAATCTTGCTTGCTATATTCATAAACAACACACAGAACCAACAAGCTCACAAGTAGTCGAATAATTTGACGATATTTCTCAACCACGCGTGATGAAAAATAAGGTGCTGCTTGACAAATTTTATGGATTTTTTTTTTTATTAAAAAAAAGTAAAATCATTATTCATCATTCATGTATAAAAATCTAAGGATAATGCACACGTAGCAAACCTACTGTACAGCTGTGTTCAGTGCACCATATCACCCTGCTCTGATTGGTAAATCACCACATCTTGTAGCAAAGAGGCACCCAGAGTTTCTGATAAGAGCAGTGGCACAGAAGCCAGTGGCTGCTTCCCATTTACTGCCTGGGGGCTGATAAGCACAGGCTTAGAGATGTGTGACCTGCTGTCTTACACGGGGTAGGGAGAGCATCAGGGGGTTACCCGCTCAGGTCATGAATTATTCCTCGCCCATGCTTCCTGACAACCTGTAGACAGCTCTACAGACGCAGAGTTAAGGGGCTTTGACTGACAAAGCCTTTGATCCCACAACAGCCACGCAGTCTATGATCAGTGTCTCTCCAAAGTCAGGAGGACCAGCACTCTCCTGACATTGTATCCCAGTCTCAATCCATCCCCCACAGGTTGTCTAAACTCTATTGATCTGCTAACTAAGCAGCATGATGGCAGCCATTTACAGAGGAAAATAAGAAACCTTCCAACAAAGTGCACATGGAATTGAATCCCCATTAAAATGAAACTTTATTGAAAAAAAAATTATATTACTATTACAGTATGTTGCACTCAAAGAAGAGCATATATGAGTACAAATCCTAGAGGACCCACATGCCCAGTTGCTATTAAACATGCAGAAAAATAAAGGTCAACCACCGCCAGACCAATTAGCAGAAAGAAGCGGCTGCGTGTGGAGGCCCATTTGACCTGATGCATATGATCGATCATCATTCATACTTCCATTTGGAAGAAAATCATTGCTGAAGCTTTTCCCATTTTGGGTCTGAGACTCTGAGAATATTGAGCTATAAACATGTATCATCCATCCAACCACTAAATTAATTATGAGCAGGTTTCTTTCTGCAAAGAATACTTGCTTTGTTCTATTTATTTTGAGTGGCACGATAAAAAGTCTTAGGTGAAAAATAATGTGGCATTTATTATATGATATGAAACAAAGCAATATTAAATGTGACGGTCAGACATCTATACAAGTGAGAGTGCTGTCTTGATAATGTCACGTTATTTAATTTCTCAGTGATGAAAAAACTCAACTCCAACTGTTGATGGAATAGAAATATTAATATATAACATTAAATATATAATATTAATATATGTTATTTAAAAAATGAGTGCGAGAGCAGACTTTTATAATTTGTTTTTGCATCAGTTTGGTGAAAATAACGGTTGTTTTTTTTTCCCAGTTGTGTTTTATAAATTATTCCAGATGAAGTAACACACAAATATACATACAATCTTCAGAAATCAGTTTAACTCCGACAGACGGTGCTGTAAATGTACTTGTGTGTATGAAACAGTTCTCTATATGGACCCCTTATGAAGACATAATAATTTCTAAAACACTGGTCCTGTGGTGGAAAACCAGGCAACAGAAAAAAGTGGCCTGTCTTCCATCTTCAAATCACTGTGTCACAGGGTGAGTCACCAGTCACTCCTTTGTGCATTTATAAACCGTGAATTGTTCAAGTCTGTTTTGACCTTGGTGCTTTTTTTTTCATAACTGACATAGTAGTTCTGTTTTTCCTGCCTCTTCAAAGCACAAGAGAGTGACTTCGGTTTGAGGATGAATGGTGCTTCTCAATAAGCCTGGTCTGTGTGATCAGCTGTCCTGAACGCAGAAGTGATGTGGAGTCTACAACCAGGCGACAGTGGCGCTAAGCTTCTTCAAGCCCGGTAAAGGGATGCTCATATTCCCTAATTAAGGATTACAGTTCACACTAATATTGAATAATTGAGACATACAGATCTCGTGTCTCCATGACCTGCCAGGCCTCTGAGCTAGAGTCTACCTACCGGACCTCATCATGTTTAATAGAACAGAAGCTTCTGTGCAAGTGTAACAGACAGCTTTTTTTCTTCGGAGTGGTTCTTTCATCTCCGTCTCAACACATCTCCCTTCTCTTCATTCCAATTACCCTACAGTGCTCTGCCGCTGATGGGCGGAAATGGAAACGGAGGAATTAGCCATTACACAGCACCTTTATAATATGACAACATCACTGCATGGCTTTAGGTGGCAGGCAGCAGCTTGGTGCGGGTTTCAGGGGGTTGTCGAGGGCAACCGGCAGAGCAAGAGGTCCATGTATTACATTTTCTTTCTTTTTTAAGCTGTTACTACTTAAGCCTTCGCACCTCAAGCCAACCTGATGAGACTACCTCTGCCTTGTTTTCATTCACTTGCTCCTTATTAGCTAATAGGCTTAGCACTCTCAAGGGGCCACAGACTCGATGGATCAACCGGTGCGCTGTCTATCTCTGCCTCATTTCCCACTTTCAGCCGCTCCTTCTGTTTTGTTCTGCCTCATTAGCAGTCCTGCCGTAAGCCTTTCACCTCTTTTGCTTGAGTTTGGCAGATGTGCATTGCAGAAACCTGTGGTGGTCAATAATGGAATAAAAAAAAGAGAATATAGTTTCAAACAGAGCATTCATTTAATATGAGAATTTATGGTGAATATGGCGTGTAGGTTTCCCTCGTCTCCATCTCTGAGTGACTCTTGTGACCCAGCCATATCGCTGCTCCGAATGCAATACACAATTCAGATTTTTATTGAGTATGCTTGAACACATTGTATACGTGACATTAATTGATCATTCATGTTCCCACAACTTGTACGCTTCAGCTCAGCGTGGAATCTTAACAAGAAGAAGGACAAGTTTTAGTGCTGCTTTGCTCTACATGGACTCATAAAACAGACAGTTTCATCCCTGACTTATCGCCAGCAATATAAACATAATAACTCCGCTGGGATGCTGCATTACACTGTAATTGACCCGTCCTCATCTGCAAAATTGAGTCCATCATTTCCAGCTCATGTGGCAACTCTTTAGTCCGGATGACGAATTCAATTAATATGGGGAGGAGGTTGATGCTATCAAGTGAATACACATTGGAGTTCATTATGACATGAAAGAGGATAAAAATGTGATTACTCAACAGGAACTTTCTTTTTTGCATATCTGATTTCAGTTTCTGAAAGATCACCTGTATCACTGGTATTTAATGTTCCCCTTTGAAACACAACGCTTACATCTATGTGTACTATTTTATACCATTTCTAGCAACTATACTTCACTTTTTTTAAACATTAAAAGCAAATTTCTAATGATTCACCACATTGTTCATATTTTAATGGGATGTGTTTTGCTAAAAATACATATATATATATATATATATATATATATATAGATTTTTTTTTTTTTGCACAGCTAAGTAACAGAAATAACCTTTTTAAAATAAACATTTCCCTCCCATCAGAACGCTTCATTTCGGTAATATTTACCGTAAGATATGAATTAAGATCAGATCATTCATTTAACTGGTCAGGGAAAATTCTACGAATACACCTGCAGTATACCTCCTTGTAAATACAGTGTACCACTGGCTGAATTTTGTGGTCATCAAACACAGCATTCTATTTGAAACATGTTCACCCAAATATTAGACACAATTTCTCCCTTGTCCATCTCTAGCCACCTCTAAACTTTTACATGATAGACTGTAATTTTATTTTTTTTTTTTTAGTAACATGAGGAAGTAGAGTAGCACAAAGTAGTAGCTTCATGGAGTGTGAGTAGATTGACCCTCCTACCTATTTGTAGTAGCTACAATTGCATTTGTAATCCAGCCGACGTCCCATACTGAAGTGGCTTCAATCCAAATGGTGCGTCTTCTTCTTCTTTTCTTTTTTTTTTTCAAACATGCATTTTAGTATTCTTAAATGCCAACATAAAAAACATTTATTTCCGCCATTATAAGTCAGACAAGTCTTGTTTTAAGCCATGCTAGCTAATGTAACTAAAAGTAACATATGCATTATATACCCATTTCACTCTCATTTTACACTTACATAGATGCTTTTGTTTTGATTTTTTTTTATTTTAACTAATGCAAATGTCACTGATAATGTTTTCATTTGTCTCTTTTGTTTGTTTTCTCCCCGAACATTTAATTCACATCCCCATCATTCATTCCATTTAGCTGTACTGGATGTCCATTGCTCTTTTCCAAAACTCTCATAGCTCTAAAATGTCATTGGTCGACCCTGACATTCAGTTAAAAATTCATGGTGCATTTTAAGCTTGAAAAAAAAAAATCATCAACACACACGATATCCGCAGAAAAAATGTCAACTTTGAGCATGACTTCCTGAATAAAAAAGACTAATGTAATACATAGAGAGCACATCTGCATTCCATGCCCGGTGAGAAGATTTGGATTTGAATTATTCAAAGTGTCTTCAGTGAGGAGTGAACTTGGACGAATTAGCGACACGCTGGATGACATAAGCAGCACATCTTTGCCTTCTGGCAATAATTAAAATATGTAACATTGTTGCAAGCGTTTTAGCCACAGAATGAGCCCATTAGGGGTGATAGCGGGAATAATTTAAGAGGCAACTATGATGCAACTCCTGTTCTTTGACAGTACCTGAGTCTGTTTTATCATTGAGCTGGCCCGTGCAGTAAGGGATAGTACTCTGGTGTTTACATATAAAATATGTGATGGCATGTAGCGTGATGGTTAGCATGCATCGCATCCCTTTTGATTGAAAGAGATTGGCCAAACACGGAAGGTTGTCATGACATGGACTACCATGCGACGCTACAGTACAATGCAGAAGAAGAACCACAATGGGCACGGTTGACACACATTATACATGTGGATCCGAATACTTCTCACGTCACAGAAATGTTTAAGTGGCAGCATATGTCCACACAGTTACCCAGCAACTTTGCCCGTTGCAGAGGTTTTCGTTTCAGCTGCTCTCGCAGAAGCCCTGCAGCTCAGCGATTGCCTGCTATCAGGTCATACAGCTGGGGCTGGAGCGGTGACAGAACAGCCCTCAGCTACTAGGACTTGCATGTGAGCGAAGGAGGGAACCGGAACAATCGTGATATCACTCTGTTGGAAACACGTCACATATCGTATCTCATTTAAAGCCAACATTCAAATGTACTGCAAAGGAAGAATATTGTCCCTCACTTGTTCCTGGAAATTTCCTGTTTATTTGAAGACATCAGATGATCACAAAATCAGGTGTTTGAAGTTAGTCTGGTGCTGCTTGTTTCAGCTCCACTGCCATTGGTTGACATATTTCTGAGTTGAAACAAAGACCTGCACCCACTGTGGTCCTAAAGTGGATCAGTTTGACACCCCTGATTTAGTTGTTCATGTCCAAACATTTTGCAGCCGAATGTGCCATCTGGTGGCCACAGAAAATCTGCACACTGTTTCGTGAAACTGATCTCACTCTTAAATATTGTCGTGAAATCTCTACACATCAATAGTTTTTTTGACAATAGTAAATGAACAATTGCACATTGACTGCCAGTTATTGCTTAAATGATCTAGTGGTTCTGAAATTTTCTCCAAGCAAAAGAAAGAAAGAGATGCTTATCTTATATATAACAATCTCTCCACTCTTTAAAACAAACCCTCCCAGCTCACAGTCTGATCATGACAATTCAATGACACTGGTAACCAGGATTTTGGGTGATTGATTTGGCGTATCCCTCAAGAAAAGAGGACAGCATCAAAAATTCATACAGGTATGTCTGTGGCCGACATTTCAAATATTTAGTTCAAGTGGAATGAGGAACTTTAAAGCTGGCACTTCATAATGAATTATTAAACTTGTCTAAATATTTCTTTTACAGTCCAGTGTCAATTCTAGATCAAAAGATCCTTAAAAATGGCATGTAACATCTGCATGTCAATCACACAGTTGTCATAGTGATGGGGGGAAGAGGCACCATGAAAGAGAGTTGAAGGGTTCGTGAGGTTTCATGAAACAGTAGACCAATTCTCAGAGGCCACTTGATAGCTCTCTTGGTTTAGAAAGGATTTGTGACAGTATTGAATCTGCCCTTAACTACTGTTGGGACAGCCCCCTTCACTAAACCTAAACCAGCCCAATAGATCAGTACTCTACTCCTGACTTCCCTCTCAGATGTTAAGAGGGCATCAACCGGCCTGAGATGAATGTTATAAATATAGCAATAAGGTGTTTTGACCAGTGTGAATGCTGTCCATTGAAATTTCACTTTGGTGAATAAAGGGAACACAAACAGAATGTAGGAAGCGTCATGAGTCCGTCATCCCTTTTTGAGATAGATTCGGAAAATTAAGCTATTATCCTGTCATGACTTTGTACAGAACTTTAGGACCAAAATGAAAATATATTTGCTCCAACCAGTCATGTGATAGCCTCCCAGATTACTGCAAACCCTCTCAAGGGCGTGGATAGGTTTTTGCTCCAGGCATGAACATCCTCGATTCATTCTATGCGGGGAAGAAGAGTTTGCTCTTCTCGTCTCAGTTCAGTCAAAGAAAACCCATTCCAGCCACTTGCACAATCTTACCCTTCAGATTACGGCACATTGTTGATGACTACAAGCTCAAGGATTGAGATAGAAAAGAGAAATCTTTAAGCTTTAAGTCATGCTACACTCATTTTGTCACAACGCTGTCAAATAGCTTCTCCATTTCCACTTGCTGCTGCTATTCCCATCGTAGTACCACTCTTGTGTGCCACATATAGGAACTTGCAGCCAGAGTAGGGACTCATTTCCTGGCTGATATTAGAGTTCTTTCGGTCTCCTAGCCAGCACTATGTGATCAGATGGAGAGCGAAAGCACATGGAATCGTTTCTACGACTGGTAATTTAGGAAATGTCATACATAAATACATACATCATCGGTAAAACAGCGAGGAGTGCTGGTCATTGGGCAAGAGGCAGGAATACACCCTGGACAGGTCACCAGTCCATCGCAGAATTTAAGAAATGTATTCCATAGATATGTGAGTTGGAGACGTAGTACATCTTGGTGTACACGTTGCCATGGTTCGGTTTTAGTTTTGCACTCCCCTCACTCCTGACTCCACCCTCTGAGTCTCCTCACCTGTACACCACACCTGTTCCACACCTCTACCCAGGCCCTTTTTAGCCCGTCTCACCCCTTCCTCTAGTTGCCAGCCTGCTTGAATCTTGATTCCTGTTTGAGATATCATGATACATTGATAAAGTTGGTGCCCGTGCCTGTGAGTCAGACATAGAGACCCGTCTCTTCTCTTGACCCTGTCGACTGATCAAATTGATATTGTGGTTTGGACTGTGGACTGTTTTAATGAACCATTTGATTTGCCTTCTGTCAGTCTATTTAGTTGAATATTGACAACATTTTACAAGTAACCTCCATTATTGACATCCTATTGTTTTTATACAAGAAGGGTTCTGCTATATCAGTTGGGAACTTTCTTATGCAGTAGGTACAAAAGTGGTGTCAGACAAGGTTTACATTTCCACTGACATTTGACATTTCTAAATCATTCAGGGTATGACAAAGGCTAGACCAGAAAATGAGGCAGAATTTGGTTTGAAAGGATTAACGTTAAATTAAAAATGAGGAGAACGGAAAGACAGCAACCTCCAGTATCCAAACTAATATAGTGTGCTTCACAGAGCCGAGCTGGACTCCAACCAAGATCTTTAACAGTCAGCTTTGGGCAATTGATTTATGCCACTACAATGCTTGGTAGCCTGCGTGTGTGTGTGCGCTTCAAAGCTCTTCCTCTCTTGACACCATTATTTATTGAGATGCGCCTGTGTTTTGGAGCAAAATGCTTCGGTTATCGCTGCCCTTTGTTTTAACACCATTGTCTAACGGCTGTTTGGTGCCAGCTGGACAGAAAAAAAGCATCCTGTCTGTGGCTAATGGGATAAAGATGAAAAAAAAAATGTATTGTAATACATCTATCACTTCAAATTTCCGGCTGGATTTGGATTTAACTACAAAACAATGGCTACATAATGCAGTACTTCATTAGTACGGTAAACCGTACTGCCCTGTTAACAACTGCACTACAGGTTTTAAGGATTCTACTGTGGCCGTGTGTTGTTCCCAGGATACATAACACTCCTGTTAGCTGACAGCAAGAGTTAGCATGTGTTGAATACGCGATGGTAGAGGGTGGTGGGTGGATTTCACCTACGGCAGTTTGTTTACCTTCAAAGGTCTTCAAAAATTAAGACAGTGGACTTGAATTCTAAAAAGCATAATATTGACTCAAATTGTTACCGTGGCAACTGCCTGGAACGCAACCGTTGAAAATACATAAGTCATGGGCTGCATCCACTTTTAACTGCTAATAATCCTGAATTTGATTTAACCGTCAGATACACTTCAGTGTGGATAATACCAATCCCCAATATCTATAGGGTTACGCAATGCTGCCTTTGGGCAACGCTCTGAACTCAAAACTGCAGCTTTGACTTCAACTTGAACGCTTCTAAGTCAGAACTGATTTTCCAATTCCGAACAGCAGTTGAGCAAGTGTGTTCTTTCTGCCTTCACAAGTTTCCAAGACACGGCTTGCCGTTTCATTCGAACTCTGGTGATGTGCCGTCTGGAATTTGAATCACTGCTCAAATAAGGACCCAGACAAACATTAGAAACGGCGGCGTATGTTCACGAAGTGGCCCTGGTCCTCATGTACAACTCTGAAGTTGAAGCAAAGAGCAAATCCACCAGTGGACCTCTGACAGAAACTAAACTCTCCTATGCACACCGTGACTTGACCTTCAAATAATACCATGAGCACAATGAGTCCCAACAGCTCAGTGCATGACCTTAGGAAGAAGTGAAGGGTTGGAGTCTAAAATGCTCACAAGGAAAGTTAGATGAGCACAGGGAGTATCTCAACAGCTCCAGCTGTTTCCCAGTGATGTAAAAATTTAGACAAACGCTTACTTGATCCAGTTCACTCCCTCCTGTGACTTCCTGATTCCCCTCTACAGGGAATGAAAGACAGCACACACAAACACACTCACGAACCCACCACACGTCTATGTTCTTGTGTTTTGTGGGGACATTTCATTGACATAATGCTTTCCCCAGCCTCTCACTCCAAACCAAACCACGCAAAACAAGCCTCAAATTGAGGCTTAAACTTGTTTGCCCGGGCCCCGACCAGCAAAATGTCTACACAAATGCATAAGGTCCCCAAAAGTAGGTGTGTTTCTAAGAATTGGTGCCCACAAGTATAACTATACAAGGATCACACACACACACACATGTGCAAAGCAATTACAAAATTTTGAAAGTGCAATTCTGCCTGTCTAAAAGTTTGGTGAATGACAGGCGAACTTCATTGTCATTGGATGAATTTGTCATGCGACAAAAAAGGTTGTTACAAAACGCGTTCATTTTTCAGCTTCAAGCCATCACTTTAGTCAGTTAAAAAAAAAAACCTTTCTTGCTAAGAATACATGGCTTTTGATGCTGGAAACATATTTTCAGCAATGATAGAAGTCAGCAAATTTCAATCCGTGCTAAGATGATGTAAAACAATTGTACCCACAACCTCCGGCTTTGTGTAAAGAAGTCGGGCATCTTTAGCGAATGCACAGAGGAACAAAGTATTTGTCTCAGGAGACCAGCAAAACATTGCTCAGAGGACTTTAGCTGTTTAACAAACACTCACAGGAGCCAGAAGAACTTTTCAAGCTCCCTGGAGAGTTCTGCTATCCTGGAATGGTTTTAACGCCTTTTTTTAGAGATATTGTTCCTGGTTTTGCACTGCATTGTTTAAACTCATCACTGAAGGATTCACGAGATAATTGGAAACATATTCAAAATGTTGCCATGTTTATACAAGAACAAATGTATTATCACTGTGTGGGGTGGAAGTGGATGGAAAGAAACTCAAAACTGGAAGGACTGTCCTCTGAGTGATTTAAGGTCACTTATTGTTGACATCTAATGTGATTCAATTGTTTGTTTTCCTCTGTCAATTTCAATTTATTTCCATGTATTTCCTAAAACTGTTTTGCAGTGTTGAAGGTACTACAGATAATCACTCAATCACTGCTCCCTGGAACTCAAATTACCTTGCTTCAAAATCACCTCACTCACTGCTCACCAAATGGCAAAACCGGTCATTGAGGTGCATTAAAGACTCGAACAAGGAAACAGACTGCCTTCCCAGCGTCACTTTGACGAATGCATTCACAAGCCCCTCAGATGTACTGATGACAAATGTTTTTTTCACTAGTTCAGACAGGACATGAAGTCTTCTATCTCACTTTTGTTGAAAATAGGAATGACATGACTCACCTTTTTACTGTGGTTTAATATTTTTTTCAAGGGGCTGAGTAATTGACTCCTTCTTTAAGAGAACTTGAAAGAATTCTGGGTCATTTCTAAGTCAAAATACAAAGTGGCGATGAGCTCACAGATGTCATTGCATTGTGAGGTCACCAAAGCTTCGCGTAACCTGCAAAGAATCATGGGATGGATGACAACGAGTTGAGTAATAGCGCCAGGTGTGGACCTCATGTAGCGACTTGTCTGTGAGGCAGAGGATCCAGGATGAGCAACGAAAATTTCCATCCGAATCTGTCGATCCATTCTGTATTCTCAGCGACTATGATGATGATTTTGCCAAATACTGAAACAGAAATAAACACCTTTTGGATGAATGAACTGCAAACGATGTGTTGTTCACGACAAGAATAAGGGCAAATACTGTGGGAAAGAGATCTCTTCTCACCACAGAGCTCCACAAACGCTGCTGCTTGAAACTGTCCGGTAATGGATATCTTGGATTATTTGAGCCATTTGTGTACTCCTTTACACTTTCAACGCAAAACGGAACATTTTGAGTGTGGTGGCCATATTTTAAACTTCATCTACATAAAACCTAAAAGCACACACATTTACTTTATTATTTATTTGTTTGATGCAAACCTACTCAACTAGTAGTCGACATTGTAATAATTGTAATAAAACCAAGAAATAGCGGGAACAAGCTGCGTAATACGGAGCATCTTCATTTATCCACACTGCTCTCACAATAGACCAGGTGCAGCTCTCCAGCCGTGATCAAGCCAGCGGCCCAAACCCAACGCGCTTGTGTTCACGTACGACTATTGAGTCAAAGGCACTTTGTCTCGAGACAGCGTCTCACATACTTTAATCACATTAAAGCCCTCAAAATGCGTTGTTTTCGCTCATGTGAACAAAGTTCCGACACCACTGCCGGTCTCAGTGGCTGCTTCTCGATTCCAGACTTCCAGGAGATCGACTCTATTGACGGAGTTGTAGACGCGGGCGAAAACGGCGCATTTTGAATGCTTCAAGGGTAAATAAAACACCTCTGATTTCATCGCCTGTAATTTAATCCTGTAAAAATACATATATTAGCTGCACTGTTGTATAAGCCCAGAAATTGCAGTAATTAAAAAAATAAAATAAAATAAAATAAAAAAACACAACCTGTCTATTTAGGACTTCGTACCCTGTGCTCAGTTCCTATATGTTTTGCCAACAAACAAATGACAGACAGAAAGCTTCCTTAGAACAGTTAAAAATGTGTTCTCTTTACAAGTAATGATGTAATGACCATGTAAGAACTTCATCCAAAAATCATGAAATACGTCTGCATATTGGCTGAAATGATGCAGCGTAAAATGGCCGGACATTTTATGTGTGTTTTATTGAGATCAATGACATTGTTTCCCAGAATATCTGAGGCCCACCTGTTCTGCCACGATTCAGAAAAAGCACCAAATTATCTTTTGTCATGATTTACAGCCTTATCTGAGAAATGGTAAATCACACACCTGGTTCACGTGAATGGCATACACGCAACAACACGAGGACAAAATGAAGAAAACCGAGGCAGTAGATACCGAACAGCTGTGGAGCCCAGTTTCTGTTTACGACAACAACCATTACTGCACTTAGAGAACGAAATAAAGAAAGCAACTCACTGACATTTGGATACCAGTCAGAATTGTCACTGTCATCACAAGATGACTTCAAGTGATGCCTTCACTCCATCAAAATAGTGCATCGAAGTGCTTGACCGTCACAGCATGGGTCACATTATCTCTCAACCTAATCTAACTAAAACGTTGCCCTTTATTCAATGACTTTTGATCTCTTAACACATCTTGTCTGGCCTTGTTCATTTCCACGCACCAGCCTGTGCGACTCCCTCTTCCTTTCTAATTCCCTTGAAAACTTTCAGTCTGTACAGCATTAAAAAAAAGAAAATCTCTCCGGCTGCTACAATGGTTTCAACCCTGAAAGACGTATCTTTACTAACCAAGGGACTTTCTGTCAGTAGCTTATCAGCACTGTGGATGTAATAAAACCAGGTCAGTCAACAGTCTTCAAGGACGTTATCAAACTGCAGACTGTTTCTGCAAAGTCCATGGAATGAGGTCATGTGGGCTTTGAAAGCTGCTCATGCAAATCTTTTTTACTTCACGTACATGTGAAGAATTACCGCGGTGAGTGACGGTGGGGAGCAGTAAAAATTGATGTCGGCCGTGTAACCTGAGTGTTTGACCAGCTATCCTCCATGGGAGGGAAGCTGGGATCAATCCACGGCTCTGATTACTGCCTGCATAGGTAATGACTCGAGATGATCCCCACTAGAAGTCTCTGGATGAAAGTTAAGACCCTTCAGTGGATCAGAGGCAGACGGCGGAGGGTATATCGATGCACCACGACTTTCAATCTTTTTGGGTTTTTTTTTTCAAAATCACATTTTGATAGTGGAAACACTATTAAATGTATGTTCAGAGGCTCAACCCAAGCAAAAAATGCAGGAGATTTTTGTTTTAAAATTAGTCATCGACCTGTCATCTCTTTTTATTTTTCAACTTAAAAATATATATATTATTATTAGTTTGAAGTCAATTTATTTCATTGTTACTTCTGAAGAAAAGCATTTAACTGTCATTTAACTAATTCCTTAAGGTCGCACATTTCAATAAATAAAATACGCAATGACTATATTTCAGTATTTCAGAATGACATGTTGCAGGTGATGAATTCATATTAAAACACTTGTTTTGTCTCTTCCTCAAAAACCATTAACTTTTATTTGTACAAAGAACAGAGGAAACGGAGCAGATTTACATCCTCTAATATTATACCGTTTTGAGAGCAGCCATTTTGAAGCAATTTGGATTTGATAGCAGCTACTTCGCCCGCAGAGAAACAATTCTATTTTCATCACATGACTGCAGTGGGTGCCAAACTCACATCTAAAATGCCAGTGGGCTCACTTAATAACTGCTCCCCTTTACACCCCCATAAAGCAGAGAAACTGTAGGTGGGAAATATAATGCCATCTTGACTGAATAGAGCGAAAGTGATAACAATGAGTTGGATAATAGAAAGACCAGTACTTACAAGTTCTTATCTGTCTCCCCTGTCTTCCTCCTGCCCTTCTTCTGTTCAACCACTCATGTCGAAGAGCGACACCTGACAAGGGTGAGTTACACTGTCACTGGCCAGTGATGTTCGTGTGTCTTCTCACTCCCAGGGAGCCACGCTATCACCAGCCAAAATCCCAACTGTTATGAGCATAATTCGGAAGCGTTTTTTGGGAAATCCTTAATTTAAAATACATATTTCTGAGACATAATTGGTCTCATGTAAATATATGATGTGGCTTTACCATAGTAAAAACACTTTACAATAGTAATGTAACAGGTCGTAATGATGCAAATTGTCAAGACAGATGATCATCCTTCCCTTTTATGTAAATCAAATTACATCGCAGATCGATATAAACATGCTCTGTAGAGTTTGTTTTTTTTTAACTGTCGCATATTTTTCTTTGCATAATGTTATGACTAAGGATCCTGATCCTGATTTAAGTGTGACATTGGTAACACCTGCAATATCACAACACATTCCTGGCATCTGGCATAAACGTCGTCCTTTTTTGTGTATTAATAGAAGTCTGACAGCAGCAGCACAGTTTTTCATTAATTCATAATCAACCATGAGGTAATTCATGATGATAAAAAACACCCTCTAATTGTCGAAGAAAAATGAAATACAGATTAATCGCCTCATTAATTATAAATACTGTTTTAATCTCTGTATCAATAATCACATTGACTGTCACATTTCTCAATACGATGTTTCACATTTCTGCTATCTCAAGTCTTTCATCATGTGAGGAAATCTGCCACAGTTGCGCTCTTGTTGTCGGCTGCTCAGCTCTCAAATAGTGCTCTGAGGTTTCATTCAATCAGTCACTACACACCCCCTCGCAGCACGCCACGTATTGAAGCCGGCGTGCAGCCCCTTTCCCATCGTGAGCCGCGGAATTGTGGTAGCCTCAGGGCAGAATAAGCAGAGTTCCCGCTGCCGTTTGACGATGAAGAAAGACATGTGCACAAACATCTCCACCAGTGATCTGCAGGCTTGCTATTGATCCCCTCCTCTTTCTCCTAAATCCACTGTGGGGCTTCATCGTCGACAGGGTTGTGAAATCAAACGGGGGATCTTCCATCATTCTGGGTGAAACTTCGAAATACGTTGCTCTCACAAGTTCTTCTCAAAATCAAACCAAAGGCCGATTTAGTGACTGCAATGAAATGTGTCCACCACATTGAAAAGGACATGACCATGCAACACTGAAGACACAGACAGGCAGATTTATGCACCTGGAACTGATGAAGTTACAAAACTACAGGTCAGTTGATTTCAATACAATGTACCCAATTTTCAACAAAAGATACGATCAGACTTTTCGATTTTATAATATATTTGCATGATCAGGCTTCTATAAAACTGATAGTTGTGTTTGTTTTAGTGATACAGATTTAAATTACCCTCAACCTGATCACACATTTTTCAGCACTATCTTTTAGCAATAATGCTAAGTACAATTGCCATTAGGGATGCTCCAACCGTTCACTCACCGATCATGAACAGCTGATTTCAGCGTGATCTGTGAATGTCAGTCACGACCTGTCATTGCTGACCAACAACAACAACTGATGAAGCCCCGCTGGTTATGATGCGCCTGCTCCTCCATCCCTGCTGCTCACTGTTTCATAAATGCAGTGCTCTCAGAGTCCCGCTACAAGCGACCAGTATGTAAATATTTCGCAGGCATCGCAAAGTCTCAAGAGATTCACCAAACTGCGCCGTCTCGCGTCAAATGAAATGTTTTTCAGTCGTCCTTCTGACAGAATAGTTACTGCATGCTGCAAGGTTTTTCTATTTTTTGGTATATAAAAGAGGTACATAAAAACATGTCTGAATTCAAATGATTTGATGGTTCATTTTTTTCACATGTACACAGAAGATCTCACCATTTTGATTACAAATCCATTGTCAATCCATGTGATCGGTATCGGTGATCGGTATCTGTGATCAGCACTCCGGCTGATCGGCAGCAAAAATCCTGATGAGAGCATCCATCCTGTCCCCAGATATCTCCTCCATGTCTTCAGGGGGAATACCAAGGCATTAATGGGCCAAACAAGGAACATATAATTTCAATGCCCTGGGTCTGCGCAGGGGTCTCCTCCATGCTGGGAATGGCCAGAACGCCGAACCAGGCATCCAGAGAGCGTGATGGTTCTGCTCAGAGTCTCCCCCTCAAATGACAGAGCTATTCATCTTCCACTTCTTGTATCCTCCAATAACAATAACAATATGTATATATATATATATATATATATATATATATATATATATATATATATATATATATATATATATATATATATATATATATATATATATATATAAAGAACGAAATGAAAAAAAAAGATAAAAAAGCATGTAACTTTGCACCTAAATATTCTTTTTGTATTTGTATGTTTCTGACAATAATGTGTTATTGCCAGAAAATCGAGATTCTTTCAATTCCACCGTGAAACATGACGACACAGCAAGAAGAACACCAGCAGGCACAAATGGTTGGTGTCACTTCACCTTGAGTGACAGTTTAAAACCTTCAATACAGATCCGACAAGGATTGAGTGACATCAACAATAGCCAGGGTTATGTTGCAGTATTACAGATATAAGAGGCTTACCAAAATCATCACATTTTCTGGAACGTATACACAGTTGTTCAGCCTATCTGTAGGCTTGAAATTGAATTGGCTGTTGTTTGAGTTTGGTTAATGCCCTTCAGTGCAGGAATTTAGCAGACTGGCATACAAAATTCCATTCATCAACTTCCCTGCTTCTTGCATCCCAACACAGTAGGGCTGCCGTTTTGATTGTCCCTACAATGATGAAAGCAAAGTGGGATTTCAATACATTTATTATGATAGTGGTGTGGGACAGAATCGTATTATTCATATATGTTTCATAACTGGTGCTTATATGTTTATTTTAGTCCAATTCAAGAGCCATTTTTCTCATCTCTCCCTTGTCCTGTCAGCAGGCTCTCAGGGATCCAGAGACATTTCACAGTCATAACACAGTTTAAAGCTCTCAAATTCCACCAGCAGGGAAACTTTCAAATCTTGACTGATGGCTCTCTCTTGGGAAATGAGTGGCTCTACTCTGAGCCTCTTATATGTGACTGGGCTTTCCATCCTGTCACTGACCATCAATGCAATTTAGGCAGCTGGATTATGTTACCGCAAGCAATGACACCAGATTATATATTGGAATTGCCTTCTATCTCTGAATCAAGGCGTCATTCATGCAGCAGAACAGGCGGAGCAGCAACACTTCTCAAGTCACAACTTATTGCACATAAAAAAAAAAAAAAAAAACAAAAGGACAAAACTGAACCAGACTCCAAAAAAATCTATATTATCAATAGATGGCAAGATGAAACATGGTAGCAAGGGACCGGGAGTGCAACGATGTGACTGCATTTATTCACATTGGGGGCACAAAACCCATTTGAAAACGGTTGACTTAATATGTTGCTTGGTTTCCTCTGTAATCTAAAATAGGGAAACAGGCGACAGATAGAAATGAATAATTAGCTCTCCTTGGTATTGAGACAAGCCTCCTGCTGCACAGGAAAACAATATAATTGACTTGTTTTCATTTGTATACATCCATTTGGATACATCCTGTGTCCAGTTGGGCTCTGATCCAAACCAGACTACCATTGCAACCTAATTTGGGGGATCACAAACACGAACAGGATGACTTTGGTCCGCTTATTTCAATTTTTTTATTTTTTGGTATTGTGTTTTTTTTTTTTGAGTGACTACTTTTTTCTTCTCGCTGTTATGAATTAAGCTCCAATAATGGGAATAACTGGATTGTATAAGAGCCTGCAGGCATTTAAGGTCATCAGAAATGTGTTTGACTTCATTGCTTAAAACTCTTTTGAATACTTCATTCCCTTGAATCTGGTCTTAAGTCAACAAGTGCAATTCAATCACAAGGTAGAAAATGAAAACGGTGCATCACTCAATAATCACTCAAAGATGACATTTGGAACCAGCCAATGGCTGATCAAAATCCGAAAATAAATTTAAAAAAAGAGTGTCACGGTCATTTTAGCAGTGCTATGTAAATGCATTTTTACATCAATTTCATGTGTTTCCGTCTCTCCATGCCTCTGATAATATCTGAACATTAACTTTGCATTTTTACTCAAAGTAGGTATTTCTACATGTTAAACAGCATACAGTACATATCATTTTAGTAAGTATTGTTTTGGACACACGTGCAGGTGCGCCACGATGCCAGAGGTCAAGTGACTGCATAACTTCTATTTTACAGTAAGATGTCATCACTCATTTCATTAAATGACCGATCACGTGTAATCTACTGTTATTCACACATCCATCACACAATAAATAAATGAATTAAAAAGCAACCCTGCTGTACAGTCCCCTTCATCTCCCTTGAAAAAACAACCAGTAATTAAATGTCATCAGTTAACCTCGGTGTGTTTATGGAATGTGGAGGGAGATGAAGGAAACAAACTCGCAGTTGCCTCAAACTGGAATCGAACCTATTACTTTTTTGCTATGGGTGAGAAGCAGCAGCTTCATCTGTTTCATTGGACCCTATCCAGTTCCAAGTCGGAATTTTGTCACTAATCTCCTCAATAATAAATACATGTCATGTTCCAAAAGACTGAGCGAGGCCTCCCTCATGCGCATCCGACAAGTAGCAGGGGGGCAGACAAGGTAACCGAGCTGGTGTGGATCCCGCCGCCATCCTTTGTTTCTGTACTGCCTGCTAACTGCACGCTGCCATCACAGAGGACTGCTGCTGAGAAGAGACAGTGGGAGAGCGACGATGGCCAAGTTCACGCAGAGTGACAGCTAATGCCTTTTGAAAAAGTGGCCTCATTGCCACTAAAGGGAACGAGGGGATCGACGGTGAAAAGTTCAGCCATCTCGACGCAGCCTAGTCTCGTCTGCACTAATCTGACAGCTGCTGCACGCCAGTCTTCCAGTCTCATCGGCTCTGCTTCCTCTTTATCCCAACTTACTCGACTGACACCAGGTTAACCTATATTCCTCTTTTGCTGGCCTGTGTGCAACGTACGAAAGAACAGTTCCTTGTCAATTGATTGAAAAAGAATGGTATAATATAGTTGCTCTGCATGAACCAGGAGAGAAAAAAAATGCTCTTTTTTAATAGCTCACAGAACCGAATGAATGCTCCTCAACATAGTACAACATAGTGATCCCCACTCGGGCCCCCAAACAGATTTTCAAGCAAAAGCTTTTCAAATTTTCTTTTTCAAATCGAAGCCCTTGCGATTCAAAAATCGCATTCTATTACATTGTAATGTTGATTTGAATCCAAAAAAAAAAAATCCAGGCCTTGTACCATTTGTGTTGAGAAACCAATAATACAGTTGTTGCTTACAGAGCTTGTAGATACCGACAAAATGGATGAGTACCATCAGAAACCATGGCAGCAGTGTTGCTGTGCACTATCCAAACCGTAGCTCTAATGAGACACAAGGAAGACCCAAGGAATCAGTGGAGGTCCTATACCGAATGATTCCTTGGGCGAACCTACCTCGCCGGCACAACTGTGACCTGACTGGGTGATGTGTGGCTGCGCAAGCTTCAGCTACACAGCGGAAGTAAACAAACTTACAGACAAATCACGGACTAATACTGTTTAATAACCGTCTACACAATTGAGATGCAGCGTGTGTAACCTGATGCAGTATGTGTGTTCCTCGGTCTTGGCTCATGTCTGCGGTGAACACATGACAAACCTGTTATCAGCAGTGTCTTGTGATGACAATGATCTGCAGGTGTGTAGATTTGTCTTCAACTTTCTTCACTCAGGTCATTTAGTACTCATATGACCTGATTTGTATTAAGGAGACAACATTACCACCTCATAAGCAACTGTTGGCATGGTTGCAAAGGTGTGAAAAAAAAGTGTGACTACTTCGGCTACTCCACATATACCATCCTTGAATACATGGACAATACAGTGTCAGGAATATTTCATTTTATTCACGAACTTGCAAGTTTATTTCAAAAACCTGCCAAAGAAAGTGTGTTTGATGGTGATGGCATTGAGCTGTCGATGCAACGCGCTGATTCTGGATGTTAAACTTGTTCATTTAACTGAACAGTCAGTCAGCACCATCGCTATCTACAGCGTTCACTATAACAGTCTGGAGTGCCTTCTTGCTACCTTTCACATTTGACTGGTCTTCCTCTACGGTCATAGGAACAGGGAAGACTGACGATCTTACGGCGCCACCCCTCGTCACGGAGGTGCAACATTCGACTTATATCCACAGCAGGAAAAGCAGGAGAACAAGACGCAATCCGACTTGACTTCATCAAGCCCCCCTATAATGCCGCCCCCTGGATACCCGCTTTTCCGCCCCCTGGAGGTCACTGGCAGGTTAAAGCACGGCCTCCAGTTGCCACATATTTTACGGCCTCACTGATCACCGACTCCTCCGACACTGCCTCCATTTTGTCTTTTGTGCATGAGGTACATTATCAATACTTCTGCCACAGTTGCCATGTGTGTTTTTGAGTTTGCCGTTGTCATAAACTTTTGCTCACACGAGTGGATACATTGTGAACAGCAATACAGACGAAAAGAAAGCAGGGATGTGATAAGTGATGGCAATACTATTTGAAACAGACAATTCGATATGTAAAGGGAGCATGCAAATAACATCATATTCATCTAAACATATTTCTGTGAAGATGTGCTGCATTGAAAAGCATTTAAACAAAATCAATAAAAAGATTGATCAAATTGTTACTCAAGCCTCAACTGATGTCCCCACGGTTAAAACACAACTAAACAAAGTGAGATTTACAAAGAGTGGTTTTGTCTGAAATTGCACAGATTAGATATGAATTTTTTTTTTTTTTAGGATTTTCCGGGGTTAAAAGCAACATGACACTATGCACGTTCGTGTCCATCATCAGCGTACAATGCGCCACACTGTCTCCACCCAAACAATGATGAACTGGAAGTAGCCCAGTCCAGTCAATGAACAGAGATGATGCGTCCACATTAGGACGTCTTCAACAACGACATGTCATCAACCTGCTGTCTTGATGCTGGATTTACTCAGAAAAAAAACTCCTTTCAGCTGCTTTCAGTCCACTGCTAATAGAAGTTGAGGGCGGGTGATTAATCATCCCACAGGTCCCACAGCATTGTGTACATGAATGACTGTAGCTGAATTCGTCTCTTCCTGCCACTTCTGCGTCTTCTCCAGGACATACTCTGATCAAATATTTCAATTTATGGCGCTTGCGTCAGAGCGCAGTGACTCTGATGGATGTGCAGCGTGTATCACAAAAGTGTGTCAGTTGCCCAAGTCGTTTGAAAGTTTCTTTATGCTTGAAGATGTTGATGTGATGCAGCAAATTGTGGTAGTTCACTTTAAATCATGGGTCTCAAACCGATCCCCAAACCCCCTGCAGTCGGTGCCAGTTTTTTGTTCTAGTCGGCACCAGACTGGCAATTGACTGATCACAGTCTTCAGACACCTGATTGAGGGAAGTGTGTGATAATATATAGAGCATATATAGAGCTGCATCTAGTGCAGCCCTATTTTGGATCAATGAGACCCCTGCCATATATGATGTCATGACCATGATATAATTACGACCCACAAACCGATTATGTGGTGCAAAGCCTTTCCAAACTCTCTCGGAACGTTCATGAAAAAGTGGTTATATTTATTTTTTTATGTTTAATCAGTTACACTGCATGTCAACCATGTCGAAAGTTTGCAAGTCCTCTGTCTTTCTCTGTGATCACACATAATATCTAAATATAAAACACTTTGGATGCACACCTGTTTTACATTGTACACATAGTGTTTGTAAATCTGACATTATCTGCCTCTTAGGAGTCACTAAAGCTATACTATTAAACTCAAAACTAAGGTGAGCTGTACATTGAAGTGGTTTCTTGCAGTTTGTTGGTTCGGAAACACCACTGCAAACAGTGAACTTAACAAGACAGTGAAATACAAAAATGACTAGAATTAAAACAAGATAGAAATGAACATACATACACAGGTTTGTTGCTCCATCTTTGCAGGCTCCGCTCAGGTTTGTAATGTTGTCCCCAGCCACTCATCCTAAACCTAGCCATCCAGAAAACCTCAACCAAAACAAACTTAAACGTAATAATAATGACCAAGTTATTTTGAAGTTTACACCCTCAAATTGAGACTGAACCATGTGGTGTCCATCTAAACAGCCCCACAAAAACTTAAGGCCCTCACAAGGAGGAGTTTTACCCGGAATTGCACCTTACAAGGATAGGTATGCATAAACACGGAAACCAGTTTACTCTGCTCAAAAAGAAAAGAAACATGAGGTTGAAATTGATCTCTGCCATATTTATCTATCAAGCATTGATGTTGCCTAAAAATTTTGTGTATGTATCATATCATTGTGCAGATTCTTGACTGTATGTTTTTATCATTTTCATAAATGACGCAGTGTTCCTCCATCACCTTTCAGAAGGTCAAGGAATAGTTTGGCTTGTGTCTCACCATAATTGCCCTGCTGCAAACAACGAAACAATTTCTGGTTTTCGCAGATGATTCTCCACCATCTTTTTGAGATGCATGCAACTTTTATAATTCACCAGCGTGGTCCAGCCCTCCAAGTGAACTTCCACACACAGCACTATTCATTGTGTGCACAACCAGGGCCCGGACTAAAACTGCTGGACAGTTGGAAGTTGAAAAAAAAAGAAAAAAATGTGAGCGTGGCCTTTTTTTATACCATCACAAATAATTGTTCTCACTAAGCATAATAACTAAGGTTTGTCATTAATACTTTGGGACAGAAATGTCAAAATACAGCTGTGAAACCTGTAATTTCAGCAGACGGGTGAGATGATTCATATTTGTTGCAACATGGCATCTTAAATAGTCGATGGTTTGAAAATGTTTCTATTGGTGATTTGCATTGCATTCAGTCTCACTACCAGCTGTTTGAGCTTCGAGTGTTTTCAAAACAGATGCCCAGATGCTCAGAAGTGTCATATTTATCATGTTAGATTGCAGCAGAGCGAGGACATATTTTTGACTAATGGCATGTGACATATAAATATCAAGAATAACAATCACTCCATTCCTCAGCAGAACAAAGCTCAAGTGGCAGGAGACCGACAAAAGTTTCATGGTTTCAGACAATAGGACAAAGAGCCTTCCCTCTGCTGGATGCAGCCAAATTAAACACATCTATTGAGTGCAGAAGTCAAAGAGTCCCTCAAGCCGCATTCGCCTTGAAATGAGAGCGCTACAACACGCTGCATGGGAAAATAAGAATGAGAAGAAGTCAGACAAAGGCGAGCGGGGAGAGACGGACGGCTCTGGAGAGGAAGCCAGGGGGAATGAGAGCTCAAGTTATTCTTTTCAATATTGTATGAATATCAATAGCTGAACATTTCTGTGGACCCATTCCTCATGTCACAGCGCAGTACCATTTGGAAAAATCCACATCCTGTGTGGAACATTCACATCATTTACCTCATTAATTATGAGTCCAAACACTCCCTGATGGACTCAGTTTGCGTGTGCAAAATGCTTGAGGTAGTTGCTGATGAAGTAGTTAAATATCTCAAATGGGGGTCAAACTGTATCTCTGGTAAATAGCTTCAGCATCACTTAGCCAAGTCACATTTGGATGAAGTCCATTCTAAGTGTTACCAGTGTGATACTGTCAGAAATCATGGCTACCACTCAGCAGCAACTGTGAGGCGGCTTCATGGGTAGACGGGTTGTGTATATAAACGTAACAAAGGCTCAGTAATAGATCCAGTTACCGAAAATGTTGTCTGCTACCGTCAACACTGAGAGTAGAGAAAGACAGTTAAGTGCAACAATGTTTAATGAGCCTCTCAGTACCTTGCCGCTATTATCAGCTGTGTTATTGGCAACATCAAGTCCATGTCCTGCAGTAACAAGCTGCAGCGCTTGTCTTCTGATCTGGCCAGCGGACACCTGCCTTTTATCCAAATTGACTTCATGAGCTCAAAGAAGCCTCCACTTTGCTCAAAAACAGCGGTGCTCAAATTTTCTTCAAACCATGGAAGGGCTGTTCATTGAGGTTTGGCAATCTCCATTACAGCTACTGAATAGCCTCAGCAAAGAACCATGGATGATGAGAGTATCACATTTTGTTAATATTAATATTCCTGCGTTGTGTAATTTCATTTTCAGAGTCCACCTTTCTATAAGTAGTAAATACTTTGTAAACACTATTTTCCCCAATGACATAGCTAGTAATGTGTGCATGTGTATACATTCCGATGTGTCTGCTGACATGGAAAGAATTGAACTAAACCTTTAGCTCTTCCACATATTCACAGAAACAAACTTGCACATTTATTATTCCGTTTTTCTGCTGAATCATTAGAGAGCATTCCAGGTGTTCTTAATTAGTCTGGGTAGGACTGAACAGCCAGGCGGCTTGTGTTGCTGTAGCAGCTCAGTCTCAAGTGAGACTGAAACAAGACAGAATCATTTTTTAAATCATTTTCAAAGCGGACGTGGTCCACAACCACAAAAAAAAATCACTAATAACTGGAACAGTAACAACTCAACTCCACAATGACCGCAAAAGTGTTCAATAAAGGAGCAATGACTCTGACTTTAACCCACACAAGGTATGAGTCAGACACTTTGAAACACGCACATGTGTGACTGTAATCTTTCTGGAAGATTCTGGCAGAAAACAGTTGAAGTCATGTTCAGTAACCAGCACAGCAGTGTTCTGGTATTCCGCTTTCCATCACAATGAGTCAGCCTGCTCGACTTCAACATATCACAACTATCCTTTGCCACAAAAACCACTTCGGCTCTTTTCCTGGGGGGGTTAGTGTACTGCATGTACAAAACGTGGACAAATACATGAACAAAGAAACACACATTGCACAATATGCCCAAATAACAACAACAATTCACAGACACAAATTTACACACAGTCATGACAAAAACAAAGAAACAAAAAAAAAACTGTCAAGCTGTGTGCTGAAGATGGGTTACAGCCAAAAATGATGACTTTATTGGCAGAAATGGCAGAACAAAGCAATGAAAGGCCTTAACCACCTGAATTCTTCAGTCAGTCAGCAATAACAACAACAATGTTCTCTGCAAGAAGCAACATTCTCAACCAAACCCTCCAGAAAACGTGACGTGTGGTCACCCAGAACATCACGTATCAATTATTGATACAGCCTACATGGGTCGAATGGCTATCCATGGACAGTGTCATGTGCTCACAAACTCATACCAAGTGAAATGGATCGTACAAATATGAATATGAAATCGAAAAGTGACAACAGTGATGGGGTGCTGCAGGATGCCTCTATTCTTTTCTACCATAGATGGTCACCTGTGCCATGACAACAGTGATCAATTTTACGTGCACACTCAGCGTCAGTGGGCAGGAGGGCCACAGGCTTCACAGCGACAAAGTGATGGAGTCGAATCAGACAGAAAAACCTGCTGCTGACTCAATTTACGACTTGTCTGTTGGAAACGATAGACAATTCCAACAAATGCAGCAAATCTATTTATCCATCAACTTCCTTGACTTTTTCAAATTGTTTCCATTAATCACAATTTCCAATCGTTGGGGAAAAGAATGAATGGCAGGTTAGCTCACAACACTAGCTACTTTTTGCAGCCATTCTGCATTTATTATACCTTTTTCACCCAAACTGACGGACAGGGTTACTATACATGTAAACTGCCACGGCTTCAGAGCTGCCATGAAAACGAAATGGAAGCATCAAGTGGATAACGCATGGACATGATTATGGTGGTTTTCAGCATGTTTTTAACAGACTCTCTTTAACACTCTTTAAATCAATCACACAGAGCCTGAGTACTTAAGGGATTTATTTTCTGAACAGAAACCCTTTCCATACTCGTGGGAACTTTAAAGAACTTGTATATTTTTAAAATGCATTTAATTTTTTTATGTCATGTTTTGATCCAACAATTGCCTCCTATTAAGGCATAAAAGGCTTTGAGGCTTCCCTAATAGCAACAATGGGTACATACGCAAAAACACAACAGGATAAACAGGGACACAAACTGTACACAGGCAAGACGTTATTAAATGCATCAACGCAAATGCGGATTGTGCCAACTGTTACTGATGTCATTCAATTCATATCATGAACTAGAATCAAAACCCTCAGACGTGTTTCTGTTACTCACTGTGTACAAAGGTGAATGAGAGGAGCCTGGTCTCACAATTTGGTTCTGCAAGAGCATATAACACGGCATGTGCGATTCCCAGGTTGGCTCACACTACCGACAAGGGAATTCTCACCTGATGGCAATCGCAAACTTTCAGCGACAAGGCCAAGGAAACGTGTTCTTGCTAAATTATGCACAAAGACATCGTACGCACACATTTGTCTGCTTCGCTACGGAGGCTTTAACGCCTGGCCTCCTTGTCATTCGTACTGTAAAAGCCAAACCGCAGAATTGTCTCTCCGGCCCACACGTTAGCAATCTCGACCCGTCTCCGACTTAATCCTCTTTGCATACAGACATCCTCCACAGTGATGCAACGCACATCTCCCGAAATGATAGCCGGTCATTACAAGCGACAGAATTGCTGCTGCTGCATTGTGCCAGGTGTATATGTATAGCCTAAGCTGCTCCTCCATGGTGCGCATGCTAAAAAGGCTAGTAAAAGGAGCAGATAAGTAAGCAGAAATGACTGTGAGAAGTGAGAATGATGCAGCTGAAAGGATCTGTAAGGAAATTAGATGGATGAGTTGTGGTATATTATCCCCTTGTGATGAAATGCGACACACAGGGAGCTGAAGTGCTGTTTTCGCATATATCCCTGAATGTGCATGCATTTTTTTTTTCACTTCAATCCTCAGGTGGCTATGCTAAACTATGCTAAACTGACAGAATGCAGATTGAAACAAATGGTTGTGCTTGAGAGTGTTCGGCTGTGGCCAGCACTACTGAGATTCAGCGTACTCTGATCCGACGTCGGCAGAAGTTGGCTCTCATTACGGCGCCGCTAATGCAGGACGCTGCAGCTCAGCGCTCTAAAATGGAAAAAAAAAAAAAGAACAACAACATGCACACGCAGCCACTCTCTGCGGAATAAATCACACAACTTTTCAGGCATTCTAAGAGCCCAGCTCGTCTGATTGATGGACGGACCTGACAGCCACTCAACGTTGCCAGATTTACTCCGGCCATGATGATGAAGCAATCATCGGCACATCCAGAGCAATGATTGAAATCTCGCAATCGCCCAGGCAGCAAGTGATATTAAAATGTTTAGCTGTCAAGAGCACATCGATTTGTCATCCACATCACATGCACATTTGTCCAAAGCTATTTACTCCGACTACACTGTGAGCGTTGCACCTCCATCAGACCAAACATCATGTGATTTAATTCAATTACGGCAGCAAAAAAGCTTTCCTTCAATTATATATATTCTAGTTAACCCTTTGTGTGTCAAATTTGTTTCAATGACGTATTCAACTTTGATACCACTACTTCAAAAGGTTGTGAAAACGGATAGATATAGCGGCATATAGTTCTGTACTTGAGAAACAACCCAGAGTTTCGGAAGGGAGTAAATTCACTCATCTGGACGGATCATGATGCAAACTGGCAGAGGCCATTGTGCCTTACTGTAATGTCCAAACTATAAGTCTCTACTTTTTTTTCTTACAGTCTGAATCCTGCCGCTTAAGGAACGACATGGCTAATGTTTGGACTTTTTCAGGTTGAAGAGTGTCATGCTGCCAAAACACTGAGCCTCGCCACATGAAACTGATGAAACCACAGGTGTTTTATTTACCTTGGTTTTCGCAGCTCCACCAACACATCTGATCTTCTGGAGGACTGGAGATGATAAGTGGCAGCGTTGACCGGCAGTGGTGTTGAATTTTTAAAGTGCATTTCAAGCACTTTAATGTAAATAAGAGTCGTGATGTGTGTTCAGGATTCAAGTCCAGAACATTGCCGGGTTTCTGTAATGAGTCAGTTTCGATGCAGGACGCTGTTTTTAAAACTAGTGCTCCTGATGCGTTGACCTTTCTACGACAGCACTACTGCACCAGTGGCTTATAGATCGGTGTGGTACGTATGAACAAGATCAATTCTCCTTCTTAAATTTAGTGGGTGTGGCTAACATCCGGAATTTACGGTTCATGCTTTTACAGATGTTTGTCAAATCCACTGGAGAGACTCTTCCTCATCTCTCAAGCAAACTTTGTCGATGATGAGCCAGCGAAGATGACATTATGAAATATGGAGAGACTGTGTAGTCATTTACTAGCATATTTCTGAATTATTTTCTTTGCTGTTCCACTTCAGGCAAAATAAAATGGGTTTGGGTTGCATATAGGCACAACAATAGCTTTGGCAGAAAGAAGACTTCAGAACCAACCGTGTGGGCCTATTTTAAAATGACATTTTGAGTTTCTCATTATAAACTGAACTGAATTGAACTGAAACAAAAGACATTGTAACATTTTCCTCTGGATTATAGTTATTTCTTTTGTTATTAAATGCAAACAGCTGCTATCAGTTCACTCGTGTCCTAATTAAATGGCTACATTAATCTTTAGATTCACAAAAACAGTCTTAAGAAAAGTGTGAAAAATCCATACAACGCTGCAGGCTCTCGCTAGGCTGATTGTGGTTGACTTCCTTTTACTGCTGAAGATATGACAAAGCTCACAGGGGGAAGCAAGAGTCTGATACAGTCTGTATGCTATTCAAAAAAGGGAAAATAGCCTACAGTTAATTCTGACCCCGTCTTCAACCTCAGCCTTGTTCTCGTAAGTCTTTTTGAAGGCCCAAATGTGGAAAAGTGCAACTCCACATGAAACTGGAGGGGAGCAAGGGCTGGATACGTAGGTTTATTCTGAACGTGTTCTCTGCCCTCACGGTAGCTTACAGTGTTTTCCGCTGCTGTCTATCTTCCTCCTCCTTTTCCACCATAATGGAAATGGATGATAGCTGCATTCTCCGCACTTTGCAAATGCACGAGCTACCCAGTGCATCAATAGTCCACTGTTGCTATCGCAGCTACGTCCCACTTATTGGAATAATTAGACCTGCAGCAGCACATGAATGAAGCGACAGAAAGGTTTAGCAAATACAAAAAGAGAACGACACAGGCACGGCTGAAAGAGCCTCTTCGACGTTTCTGTTCAGCTCTTTTTTGGGCACATGCAAGGTGGTAAATGCAGGGGCTTAGTTTAATTGGGATTATTAAAGCAAGGCATTCATGTGTTATCCGTTCGACACACTTGCAGACACCAGAGAAAGCTCCAGATTAGATGTAGTAAATCCCAGAAAAAAACAAAAAAAAATAGATTTGGATTGAACCACAAAATTTACCTCAACTAAGTCTTCTGAGGAGAGGTTGTGTTGTGTTGCTTCACCTCCATGAGATTTCCACAATCTGATTTTAGGAGTGACTGGATTTTGGCCTTGTTCTGTCAATTCATTTGAGGTTCTGAAGATAAAATCTGACACTTACGTGACTCACCAGTGTTGCTAATACACCCAACTCTGCACAGAACCAGCTACAAAAGGACAATATAAAAAAAGTATGGAATCATTAAAATAAAACTCAACTTTTGTGTGAGGGAGGTGACGAGTTATAAATGCTACCACCGACCACTCATTGTTCTTCTATTCATTTGCCTACATGCAATAGAAAGTTGGAGCTTTAGAAATTTGGGAACATTACTGAGGCATAGCGTTTATGGCACACTAGATTAAAATCCTTGGAAGGGAACTGTGATTCTGCCATGATCCATGTCTTAAATTATGCTATTTTTTTCTGATGCATTTCACTGAAAGTTGTCTTTTCATAAAGTCATGCAATGTGAGCTCTTCTATTTGGCAAAATCTATTTTAACTTCTTCAGCAGCAGCACATCACTTAGTCCAACACAAAATTGTCGTTCTGTGTCTTTTCACCACAGTTATTTAGAGAATAGGAATTGAAAAAAAAAAACAAAGATAAAGGTCAGAATTGATAAAGGACAAGCAAAAATATCCGAGGGTTGAAAATTCCCAACCAACAGCTTTCTTTCAAATATTAATGATTCGTAGGAGAATTCATTAAAGCAGCAGGGGGGCGGCCAAGGAGAACCTCAAAACGCTTCCTCTGCGATGACTGACAGCCAAGGTGAATCCAGAATGACTCACAAATTGTTCTTCGCACCAAAGTAGTGTTCCTTACTCACGCTGTTTTGCAGAAGACGGGAGCAGATTGGCTGTCCATGACCTTAAATGGTTTCCACTTGATTTCCATCTTTTGCAACCATTTAGTCTAAGGCCCCTTTTTTTGGATATGCATGGCTTTAGAAGATAACATTCTGATGTGCTCTACAGAAGAAAAGGAGGGGAGCAGAAACCAAAATGCATTATAACATTTATCTCTCATGAAGAGTAGAAGCCGCTGTGTAAAACAAAAGAGTTCATATTATTCTCTGTAAACAGCAGGATTCTGCAGAACACTCACAAGAGAAACCACTAGAGCAGCTTTTCCAAATTACTTTAGTTTGATGTTCTTCTTGAGCTGATACCCAGCATAATGTATGTCATACTGTTGTTGAATCACTGTATGAGCTCTGTCCTTCGTCGGCAAACGCACGCATCAAAGGGGTTATGCTTTCCTAAGGAGCTTATGCAGATACTCCACAGTTACCTTAAGTGCACTGAGAGATTTGAGCTTAACATCCCGTGACCTCATCGCAGCATTTACACTCTGACCTGATGCAAAACCAGCAAAGTGGCCAAACAGCAAATGCCACGAGTCAGCAGATTTCGCCCTAAGCCTCGATTATGCTGGTCTGGTGTCTCACCGCTTGTTGAGCGAATAAAAGAAGAGATATTTTGGGTGAGAGTCCTGAGCAAAGGTGAGAGTCCTCAAAACTCTGGCCTCAGGCAAGTCAATAATTGATAACAACAATAAAGTCAAGTTGGACCAGCAGACACCTCAGAAACCCATATATGCGAAATGTTTAATTTACTACCATTATATTTAAAGATATAATGAATTGATATAGTATATGAAGTAAAGGTCGTGATTCTTTCTTTTTTTTTCTAGATAGAAAGATGTTCTAACACACCTTTATCTGCAGCATTGCGGGAGCAGATCACAGCAACATGACAACCCTGGAGATAAACACACAGTTTGTACACAGAAAGTGAGAATAGCGCCGGAGAGTGCGTCGACATCTGGTGATGAAAAAGCTGCTCCACCGCCCCTGCTGCATAAAAATAGAGCAAAGGAAGTGGACTGGGACACGGAGCTCTCCAAGTGCTGAAACTTGCATTCTTACTCAGTGGGGAAAAAAGAGGCAAGGTTGCTCTGCTTTTAAGATATGAGCCAATGTACAAGGTCACCCCAATAAAAAGCTAAAGAAAATGGTGTTTTTAAAGTGTTCCACCCTGAAGAGAAATGAATATGGGAATTAGTGGGTGTTTGAAGAAAATGTTAGTTCATTCGTCATCCGCAATGCTGCTAAAATACTAGTTAGTCCACCCACCATTTTTTTATGTTTATATATGTAAGCATAAGTCATAGTTGTCGACATTAGAAAGCAGGTCAAATTAGTTCTACACGAAGAGGTTGAAGGTACTGTAAGGTAATTTGAAGCCATGTCGGCTGTACAGCATCTTATAGCAACATGCCAACCAGGGTTGTTCACCAAAACGGCAGAGCAAAAATCTTGCCTTTACAATTCCAGAACTCAATATTTCAGCTGGGAGATTGCAGGTCACCCATATTGACACACACATGCCTCCAGACGAGAACACATTTCCACTCTGAACGACATCTTTGCTGATGATTTCATATTCCTGACTGTGAATGCAGGCAGAGCTGCACCCTGCTGTCTGATAAAACTTAAAAGGTCAATCAAACATTAGCTTGAGGAGATCGTTGGAGGAAAAACCTTTTATCACTCAATTCCCACAGAACTTGGCACTATTCAAAGTGCTGAGTTTGAATCATGGCCAGTGGCTCGATGCCACCGTTTAAATCATGTTCACTCAACACAGTCTAAATTTCAAATAGCATTTTATGCATTTGATACAAAAGAGTCTGAGATAAAAGGATCAATTGGTTAAGAATCTTTACACAACTACTGTGTTGACTTGCTGCTCAAATGGTTTCTATTTATCAACAATCTATTAACTTCCTGGTGGTAGACGCAATGGCTTTTAAAGATTGGAGTTAGGGCAAAGAGTTACAAACAAGGAATTGCCTCAGTAAATAGAGTCTTTAAAGAGAGCAGATAGTTTACAAAACAAAGTAATTAAGTAAAATGTAGTTTCTCCGGCGAAAGTGAATCTCTACTTCCTGACTGAGGGCCTCGTGGTTAAATTAATTTCCCTCCACTCAAGTGCATGGAGGAGAACTGAACACTTTTCAGCGCCACTGGAAAGATTATGTTACTAAATACTAATCTATCCAAACATTGGGACAAGACAAAGTCCCTGCAGGAATATCTGCTGTCTCTTTACTTTTTAATGTATTCAGGCATCTTCAACAGAAAACAATGGTGGCATTAATAATGGATGGAATCCAAAGTGCTGATGAGATCATTTTGGACTGAGGATTTTTGGATGCTGCGAGTAGTCTTCCCGCCCTCACAAAAGAATATTCACAGTGGGTTGATGAGTTGCTTGCTGTCGGAGCGGAAGGCAATCCGTCGAGGCTGGATCGCTTCAGGCCACACAGGTGAGCTTCATAGATTTCTGGTGGATGTTGGAGCAGAGTTGGGAAGCGAGCTGGAGTAACTGGAGTAAAATGCCCTCCTTGCACATCACATCCTCCTCTGAGAAATGGGTTGGCAAGGGAAAGAGCTTTGGATCGATGCTGCCGTGTTTGATAGGGCTTTGCTTTGGCTGACTTTAGTGTGCCACATCTTGACTTGAGAAGACCTAAAAAGATCCAGTGGGCCTGTATAACCCACCTCTGCGTGTTATTTTCACACCTCCTCTTTCTTCTCCCTGGAGCTCTGCTGAGGCTTTTTACAAGATTGGGATAGTGATGCAGCGCTACTGTGAAAACCCCACTTGCTTCATGGTACCAAACATGGAGCATTGTTTTGTGTCAACTCAACTCCAGATTGAACAAAGTGAAGAAACTACCTTTTTTTTTCTTCAAATAAAAATACATGAGTACTTGAACTCAACATTACTGTTTTTTCTGAGCCTTTGCTTATGGACTTGGCTGATCAAAAGGAAGGCCAAAAGGAAAATATGCCCTTCTAACTTTCTGACTGCAGGTTGGTTTCAAAAGCCTCAGGAATGTATCTGTCAATGTATGTTAACACGCAGATTTGCAGATTGTGTTTAGTGATTCTGAGTCTCTATTGCTGCCAAATCATGCTAACTTAGTCTCTCTGAAGTCAGAAATGCCATGATGTGGCCTTGAATTGGATGTCGGACCAATTTCCAATAGTGGAAATCCCTGACACATTTCCAGCGACACACTCTATCAAAACCCAGTGACTCCGCTAACACCATCTGTGCCACAAACACAGACACTGTCTGCCTGTCTCACTCCACAGCTTGCAGTTCAACAGAAGTCAAGTCCATTGCCGGAATATTTGCCTGACTTGCACTGTCAGTGAAAAAGCACAAGTCAAGCCAAACCCAAAACACACAAAAACACATCTACTCATGCCTCAGTGAATTCCCCATGCATGGAAATGGGAATGAACAGGACTGGTTCGTATTGGAACAGGACAGAGACAGGAATCAAAGAGAAAGATAAACTCGGAAACCCGTGGAAGAAGGAAATCCGTGCAATTGGTATGGTTGATGGGAAGAGTGCCGCTCATCCAGAAACATCTGGATCATGGTTTATTCAGATTGAGAGACATACTGTTCAGAAATGGCGCTGCAAATTTCCATTCTGGCCTTTGAAGACTTGAAAGGTGGACTACAAATGAACTTAATTCCCTATTTTTCCAATATTTGGACTCCAGTGTAACACGTACAACAAGACAATGTGAAGGGTGGCACTACCCAAAAAACAAAACAAAACAAAAAAGGCCCCTTGTAAACTGAATTCAGTTCCAGTCAATAAAAATCTACTCATTGTAATTACGGTTTAGAATGTCTGTCGTTCTTTAGACGCTACTTTGTGACAGTTGTTCTCGCAAACTCTGTACAAAGCCTCGCCCGCACAGTACGCGTCAACACTAACCTTTTCACTCTGCTCCCTCATGCTCAATTTCATTGCCCGTGCTTTGCTTCCACTGGTTAACTGTCTGCACAGCCTCAGAGCCTGGACGTCAACAAAACCACTCAAGCCCAACGGCAATAAACCCGAGTCCATGGTTGTTGATCCCTAGGGACAAATTCAGATCTGGCAGTCTCCTTCTAGTGTGGATTGCTGCTCCATCTGCCCATCCTCAGTATGGTCCAGGTCATATGAAATCCATAACCAAAGCAAACTTTCAGAATCTCCAAAGTTGCGCAGTAACAAAGTTAAAATGTCTAAAATGTATGCATCCTGCAAATAGAGGCAAATAGAGGCAGACCCTCATCCACATTCACTGACCTTGACACAGTCCACCAGAAAGCTTGAGACATCTCTAGCTTTTCAACTTAACAAGTTGCAAAAGTGGAGTGGCAAGTTAAAGTCGGTGCCAACTTCATGGAGTCCATATTCAAAAGTAGGATATTGCAATATTTCACATTACAACTGGAGAGTGTATAAACAATTGCCATGGAACAATGTGTAAAGTCAGTCAAACTGAATGGAAACTAGTGTCTCAGAAGCAACATTTCCAATGAGTTGTGTCCAGGTATTGACAGCTGCTGCACCGCACCTCTTCCATAGCGATGTCTTTGACACACGATGCAGTTTTCTTTGGTGAATACAATGTAAATGAGATGCAGTTTTGACAGCCAAGCACAGGCTGATGAGCACATACATTTCCAACCTATCTGCCACAGGTTCAGCCAATATGAAAACCTCTCAGATAAATAGTTACTTTAAGGCCATGTGGCCCCGTAGATAAAGTGACATAGGTAACCAAGGGATTGTATGGCAGTTAGACAAATGCTAACCACCAAAAAAACGACTCCCCTTAACAGGTATGAGCCATTTAGTCTGCCTAATAGACATTCCTTCAGCTAAAAGAGTGTCTTTTCTCAACATTCTTTCCCCCAAGTGTCCCATTGCAATGCATCCGTTCACCTTGCTGGTGAGCAGGAGCTGACTCAAACGATGTATTTCAGGGTGAGAGTTGTTTTCATAAGAGAGCTTCAGGTGAAGCAGAGGGCTGCAGGGTTTAAAGCTTGTACAGCTCACGTTTCGACAGCCGGTATTGATTCGACAACTGGGCTCGTCGTCTTTGACAGAGTGGACACATTTTAGGGCCAAAATTAAGCTTCACAAGATGCAAAGAAAGACCAGCTGTGTGCAAAAAGCCCTGCTCGTACACAAGGCATACATAATGCACTTATTACAGCGCAAATAAATAGACCCATAATCCTCAAAATTGGATTAATATGCTGTGTATTTTGGATGTCTTTGCTTTATATGTACAGCACATGTGCAAACGTTTGAAAACAAACTGCATCATTATGCAATATTATACATTTGTATGGATGAGTGATCTCCCACTGTCGAAGGATTAGTTACCGACACCCACACTTCAATTTTGAGCATAAGACTGTGTGTGTGTTCTGCATGCCTGCAAAACAACCTGCTCTACTTTGACACAAGATCCATTCACAGCTCACCACATGATGAAGCGAAACCTTTACCCTGAAAACGCATTCAATGAAGCACAAAAATCTAAAGAAAAGAACAGCACAATTCGGACTGAACTACTGGTCCACACAACAATGTTCTATTTTCAGCAAACTTAAAATGATGAATCTAAATTCATCCAAAATCTAGATGTGTGTCACGGCGGCCGCAAAACCAACCACAGCCAACCAGGATAAACATTCATGAAACCATCTAAAAATGATCATTTTTAATCAGAGATGAGTTGTGGGACTCCCTTTATTGGAGCATTAACAATGCAATGTTGCAGGACCTCAAACAAAAGCAATAATCAGTCATTCTATATTAGTGTCAACAAGGTTCAAAGCGATTTGAGTTTTCATTGTGACCACTGTGGAGTCAACTGAGGTCTGGAGAAGGCAGTCACAGTGAGCAGGACTAACTCTATTGTCTCCTTCTCTGAGGGGAGATGGACCAGGAGCATGAAATGAGCCATCTAACAGAAGAAATCCCATATTGTCAGTATTCCAAATTTGAGATGGGCCATGAAGTTCAGACAGATGTTGGACCAGAGGGCATCAATGCACACGGACGGGACTGAGGACCATTCCACTCTCATGCATAAAATTATGCCATCCACACTTGAGGATCAGAGTTCATTTCACACACTGTCCTGCTGCATGAGAAGATTGAAAGCTTGCAAAGACAATCATACACCGAGGAGTCTTTTCAATGAAGACTTCATTTGACTGACTGGAATCTAAAAAACACATATGTATGGAATTTTAGGGGAGATTTGATCAATTTCATCCAGAAAAGTGACATATTTTCATCATGGCATTCTTAAACATGAGGCTGACGCTTATGGATTCTTGTTAAACTATGGACTCCTTTCTCATCCAGGGTTTGAGCTTAAAAAACTGACAAGAATGATGTGTGTTGCAGTGAAAAACTGACAATGATATTCCCAAATTAAGGCAGATTTCCATTTCACAGAGGCCCCCCGTGCCCTCCATGTTGATCCGTATCTGCCTTACCCAACCATCTTCATTTTCCCTCCCCCAGTGACTATCCGAGTAAAATATTCATAAAACTGACATATTACTCTTACACAAAAAAAAATAAAAAAATAAAAATAAGACATGGATCTCATGATTCATATTCCGGTCACTTGTTTATGTTGTTTTGTTTTATTATTTCTTTTAATATTTTCATTATTGTTTCATCATTTCATGTACCTTTTGTTTTTGCTTGTATACACACCCACCTACTTCAAAGCTAGGTGGGTGTGTATACAAGCAAAGTGGCTCACTCTTCATTTATTAATTCATCTGGATTGTGAATGACGGCTGGTTCACAATGGTGCAGCGCTGAAGCATGTGTGTGCATGTTTGCTCTTTCCTCTTGTTAGGACCAATCCATGCATTTTGTTTTTGAAAATGTAGCAAGTGAATGTAAAAAGTGACTTCAATATAGCCCTTTTCTTTCTTATTATTATTGATAAAACTGTTGATGTGTTTATAAATGTATTTTATTCTTCACTTTAGCAGTTATTAACATTAGATATACTGGATCAACGCATTTTTCAAACCAAAGAGTCTCAGTGAATAATCACCATTGACAGTTTTGTGATCATTTTGATACGTAAAAAACTTTAATACAAACCATACTCTCTCATATTCTTGCATGGTCTCACACCCAATTGCTCAAAAAAAAAGAAAGAAAGAAAACCAACCTCTTACCCAACACGCAGTGCAACAGCTCAACGTTTAAACTTTTCTAAATAAACAGAAGTAGGCCAAGTCAAAACTTTTGTAATGGGGTCTAGTGAAAGGCATTGCACCCCTACAGTAGCGGCATTACTGTGACACACCAGGTGTGACGTCTCTTAAACTCACATAGCCGATAGCAATATTTGTGTTGAAATATTTTTAAAATGCAGTATTGACACAAACTCCCAAGACACATCAGTTTAAGGTGGCATGGGATACAGCATTTGATATCAGATAGTAAGAGTGCAATGACTTCTAAAGGAATAACCTCCCAGTCTGAGCAATGTTGCAATGCAAATCTTTCACATCAGACTCACTGGATGCAATAAACAACATCTTCATTTATTCATTGGCAATGTCTGCTTTTGGGCTGAGTTTTGGCAGGAAAACAAGGAGGCTGTGAGGAAGGGCGGGATGCATGTCACTTGGAACTATTAGAGAAAGGGGAAAATAAGTCCTCTCACATCCGCATGTCGTGCCATTGTCTGCTGAGAGAATTCATGACCCTGTCTATGAGGAATACAGTAAGCTCTGTGGCACAGATCCAGAATTTCCGCCAAGCAACTCTCTAAACTCTTTACTCAATTAGAGAGACCAAAGGAAAGTTGTTGAAATCTTCACAGGGAGCTTTGAACTCAACCGCTTCCATTGCACAAGTGCTTTGTAACTTTTCCTTCCCAATCAGCAGCAGAAATGCAACAAATCCAGCTTGCTTATGAGCAAATATCTAGTCCAATAAAATCAATGAAACCTACCACAAAGCCCATCACATTCTGGACACTCGATCAGTCACGTCAAACTGTACATCATTTCATTCTTCAATAGAGGGATTTGTCATTCTCCCAAGTCCTGAAATGCACTACTAAAGTGCATTAAAATGTTAAAACGTTTGTACTCCTGGTTCAATAATGTTCCCAATTTTGGAAAATTCAATCTATTGTTCTGTTTGACTTGTCTTTCCATATCATCATATCCTCACTCCAATGTTGCCAAGTTTGCGACCCATGTATCGCACCTTTTCCTCTTAATTTGATCATTTCTTTGTTGTCCTTGGTGTCGACGCTTCAGCACAACGTGGGAGGCAAAGTCTGCATACAGTCTTGTTTTTGGTTCTTTTAAAGTGTTGGAGAGTGAGAATAGCATTGCCATGTAAGATGAGTGTTCAACCAAGTATCTACAGCCTTCTGTTTACGTAATCAGTCTATTTTATGATGGGAAATTTTGTTTTGTTTTGTTATGATTATTATTATTTGAAAAATAAAGTCTGAAATAAATATATATTTTTAAAATCTCTATATTCAATCATCTGAACATTTACTTTCTGTGACAAAAATGTGTAAAGATATGCTCTTGACAATTCAGGCAACATTAAAAAAAATTGTAAAAATTCAACCACACTGGACATTTGGAGTTCAGCCAAGAATTTTACATTGTATTCGGGCTTCGGCCACAAATTTTCATTTCGTTGCATCCCTCTGTTCGTGTCCAATGGTACAAAGTTTCATATCAGTTATGAATATGGGTTTAGTTAGTTATAGGTTTTAGTACTGTTGGACTCTGTTTACTGTTTGTAAATACATGAAGAAAGTGCAAAAACACTTCTCGTTCAAATTTTGGGATTCAATCATTTCAGTGATTGCGAGTCCGCATCAAGACAGACCTCTTATAGCTGCAAGAGACTGTTGTAGTCAAAGCTTTTTCCCACTGGCTGACTTCAGCTGTCACTCAACGGCAAGCATGAAGCGAGGTGTGTGTCTTAGTGTGGCACTCGCTAACATAGCAATCTTACACTGAACTTAAACATCACATGGTATATGTATAGCATCGCATATGACCATGAACTTTAGTCACACTCACACATTCAGCACCGTGAGTAAATCTCATAGTGAAACAAAGTAATATATAAAACCAAGTAACGTTATAACCAACGCAACAATGTCAGTTTATGATAGACACCTTCCTTTGTCAATGCTAGGTCACACATGGCAGGGAAACGTTTGATGAAGTTGAAAAACCTTAACCCCTGTTAATCACTGTAAATAAACCGAGAACCCGCAGTGGTTTGGCTCAGTCCAAACATCTGTGCTACTTCTCACATGTCCACTGAATACTCCCCCAGCACAGCCTTATACAATTCTAATGAAAAAGTGAGGCATCAACTACACTTCTCACTGACTCACGTCGAGTTCTCTCTTGCAGCTTTTGGCTAAAGAGTCTGTGGGCGAATCTGAAAAGCATGAAGAAATGACCTCACGCAGTTGCTTGCATTCTCAGGTCTGTTCCAATCATCCTCTCCTCGACAACCAAAGGCACTCTTGTGTCGACCTCAGGAGAACCCAACTATGCAGACGGAAGTGGCAATGATCTGAATATTAAACCCCTCATGACCATCTGATCTTTGGAATGGAACATATCCACAACAATCCGCTTGATGGCTTTCACGCCATTGCTATGTCTTACACATGCAAGAGACTGTAATAACGTTGGAACGTGATCATTACGGTGACATTCAAGCACAGATGTTCCCTCTGACAGACTCTTTCTCACAGACCCATCCATGCAAAAACAATAAGAGCTTCTTCAGCACACGTCTCTATCAGTGGCTGCGCTATCCTGACTATGACAGCTTAATCAAAATAGAAAAGTGAGAAGCGCAGGAGAAGGAGCCGGGCGAGCACGTCTTCTCCCATCATGGCCCCTGGAGCTAAAATGGAGGAAGTAAGGAGTGAGAGCAGAAATCCCTCATTTTTTTTTCCTCTCACTTCCACGCAAGTGTCTCCTTTGTAGCAACCCTAAGCTCCTCTAACCTCTCTTCTCGCGCACTACACCCGCAGATGGTCGACGGACGAACAGGAAGACGGATGAGGGCCTGGCTGTGAGCGGCAGAAGAGTGAGTTAATGAGGCAGATTGCTCTCTCCACCGTTCGGGGGATTACAGGAAGATTATTCATTCTCAACTCTTCCACTTTCCTTCAGTGGGGGGACAACAGCATGGTGAGCAACCAGGTGGGAGCAGGCGCTCGCAAATGGCCGTGTTTCAGTGGCGATATGATTGAAGACAGCGCCTTCAGAGGGACAGCTGCTCAAACACTCATGTGTGACCAGAGAACGTTTCTGACTGATATATCCAGTCTGACAGCAGCTTCAAGGACCTAAATATACCCAGCATGAGACCGAATATCTTATTACCCACATCGGGTCAAGTTCTTGTTCATTTCGAGGATAAAGCCTGACAAACTGGGGCTGCACTCCCTGCCCACTCCTACAGTTCACCCCGCCACGTTATGAATCTGAAAACGTGTTTTGACTTAAAATGGCATTCTGATTGCCTGTTGACCTAGAGTGCTGACATTTGAGTTCAAAAGCTGGAGATTTGTATTCAGGGAAGTTGACGAAGCCTCCTGGCAAAGGGATGAGCGAAACAAAGGAGGTGGAGACCTCAAATTCACTTCTCGCACTCGCCATATTACAAACAGCGAAAAGGTCTCCGGAAATTATTCAAATTGTGGGCGAATTTGCAATTATTATAAGTCATCTCAACCCACAAAGGCAATGTTAAGCACCCTCCACGAAGTGCAGCGAAGGCTCGGAGAACAAAAGGAGAATCATGTATGGAACCGTTTTCTGCCGACTGCGCCTGCACCGGCTGTTTCATTTTAAAGTGGGGAAGCTTTTTAGGTATTTTCAAAGCCATTGTCAAAATGAGCTCTTACGTTTTTGTCAGCTGGGAATGAACAGCTGGAGGCAGTTTGCTTCAGAACAGCAATATGGCTGCACTAATTCCGTGCTCCACTGATAATGAACTACAGTGGAATGAATGAAATCTGGATTATTAGGAGTGAAGATGGAAGAGATTTTTGGGAAGCCAGAAACAAAACGGTTATTAAACGTAGCCTCGGAACAGTTAAAAAGTCTAGCCATTCAAGTTAGGGCTGAGCGATACGGTCTGGATGGTGATATCAGACATACTAGATATGATATTTTAAAGAAGACAATACATAAGACAAAACCCATTTTATTGAAACTCAATCAACACCTTGCCTGAAAGTACATCGGGAACAGGAATATCCTGCACTTTCTAGTTGCAAGAGCAAATTAGTGCAAAAATAAAAATAAAAAAATGAAACCCAAGTGCAGCTGCAAAGTCAACTCATACCCCCAAGGCATCAAACAGCAGCTCTCTTCAAGTGACTTGTGTGTCCTATGACAACACTTGGGTGTTTCAGTGGAGTGAAAAAGTTTTCCTTCTCTATGTGACGTGCCATGCAAGTGGTTGGACAAAAGCAGGGTAAACAGCCAGAGATATACAGTAGGACCACATGTGGCGCTCCTCTTCACCTAAGTCACCGTGACTAGGAGGCGCTTTATCTACCAAGGTACACATTGTAGCATTTAGACTGAAAGCAGTGCCATCCTGTGGCTAACCCTAACCCAAACCTCCATCTTCCTTCCATGCAATGTGCTTCCCACTGCGTCAGAATATGCAACGGAAGGCGGAACATGTGCCTCATTTGTAAGTCCAATGCACCAATGATACAATGAAGGCTGCCTTCTGCGGTAACATTGGACACAAAAGTCACTTGAAGAGAGTTGCTACTTCACGTCTTGCGAGTGAGAACGTGTTGGAATAATAACATGAAAAACTCACAATGTTGTATCACTATTTTTTGTTGAAATATCACAATACATGATTGTGTGACATTGTCTTGATACTTCACGGTTTTCTTTTTGTACATTGGAGTTATTTTGTGGATTAAGGAAGCGATTCATTCCTAGGGTGAAATTTAACTGAAAGTCTAACTGGATTGATGTCATAACAATAAACTTGTTTTCATGCACATAGTTTTCACAATATAAGTGAAGTGATTACAGTATATTTCTGCACTTACAGAATCAATCGTAATGTATCCTATCACCACGTCCATATCGGAATACATATCATATTGCAAGATACTTGTCAATACACAGCTCTAATGGAGAGCTGCTCCTGTGAACCGTATATAGTACAGTGTTGCCAAATGACGCTTGTAAGGAGCATTGTTTTGAGACGGACTTGGAAAGGGGAGGTTTTGAGGCTGCTGGAGAAACGGAAGTATGTACTGGATGAGATTTGTCTGGTTCCCACCTATTGTCTTTTAAAGAAAGGATCCTGCTGTCCCTCTCTAACTTTGCATCTGGAATCTCGCCGGCTATCAGATTCATTGTAGTTGTTTCTTTGGAAGAGGCTCCCAGTAATCTTTTGTATCCACCACGCTGGCCAATGCTTGTACACTGCAGAGCAGCAGCCGCTGTATTTAAAACACCAGATCTAGAATTACAACTAAATGGTGGTGATTCAACAGAAAAAATGTATTGGTATCACAATATTGCCTCAAATCCATATCCCTGTCTGTCTGTCGCTATTACGGCTATATTACTCAGTCCAATTTCAAGTACCTGTATTTTATTTGTTCTGGATTTGGTCATAACTTTTGTGGAAGAAAAATATATTAAATCATGGTAAAATCATTTAAGTCATTTACACTGAAATGGAATGTGTATTCAGTTAATAAATATTAAGTTTAATAACACGTTTTTTTCCCATTTTTGTTTATTCATACCTCGTCATTAATGAGTTGATCATGTGGGAGGAGCAACTTACCTGACCATCAACTTTACCCTATTGCCGTCGATTCTGTTTTCAGCCAGACAATTTATTATTTTTACACTTACTTATGATATAGTTCCTCACACCTTGTTTATAGTATTCGTATTGGTATTTTTTTTTTTTTAATGCTGCTGTGTTGAAGTCAGATATCAGTTTTGCACCATTCTTACTGAACAAGAATCACAATAAACATCCCTTTGGACCCCTACAACATGTGGGAAAAGTCTTTGAAACTACAATAGGAGGGTGGAGCAGACATTCTGCCTCGACACTAATGAGAATTTTTTATTATTCACAGAAATTGTCTCAAATTCAATGATGACAAATGATAGCTTGTTTTCTCTCTTAGGGGCAAATCCTCATAGACAACACATTTCATGTGTATGTGATTCAATCTCCCTGGAAAGACTTAAATAACAATAATACCTTTGTACACAGAATAGTTTAGTGAAAACTATGTTGATTTTAACTATTGATTTTTTTCTCTATTCAAAACCTACACACACAGACTGAATGATTATTTCAAGGCTGTGTTGTTATTGGAAGGAAACTGCCAGCAAATCATAAAATAAGAGGTGCACAGTAACACAAACACCATTAAATACCAGGTAGAGAAAAAAAAATCACATTTAATGTGAACAACGTTGTGCCAACAAATGATTTGCATTTACTGTGTTGCTATGATATATGCTACTATGTTTTGATGTATAAAATAGATGCTGATAAACCGACAAAATCTGTAAAAATCTGCAATAATTTAATCAGTATACATGGTTGCCCCCGAGACACTACTTCAGCTATGGAAAAAGTATAGCGCTGCCACCGCGAACGTTACATTCTGCTTGCTTTGCAACAATAATAATTCCATTTCTGCTTTTAAGGCCACAATAGGCAGACAGCGGGCACTCTGGAAAGGCAGGCCATCGCAAGCAAACTACCACTCGTGCACACACACACACGTATCTTGAGACAATTTAGAGAGATCAATGAACTTCATTGGGTTATTGGACAGTCACCCACTATGGTCTATACAGCTCTGCCTCAAGCATCGCTCGAACCCTGGACCTGCAGCACCGCTGCAATGCTAGCCACTGCTCAGTCATCGACATTTATTGAGAGTTTCAGGAGCATAACAAGACAAAATCAGGTAAAACTTCAGCACAACATAATTTTCATCTTAATATTTTCAATCGACACCAACACGTGATTTTAGTTCTTGCAGAAAAAGCCACATAGCGAAGTGCTAGCAGACATGTTTGGTGCATACAGCACAGCACTCCGCCATTATGGTCATTAAAGTGATTCTATTAGTCTATAATGAATCATACTGGTCTCTAATGGACCCTTCTAGGTTATTAGAGGTAATGTATTTAATGTACGGAGGGAGCATGCAGAGGGAGGATGATATATGAGTGTTCAGATGAATGTATGCATAAATATTCCTTCTTACACGCTAGTCTCAGGATCTACTTGTCTTATGAGGTAAACTAAAAACACATTTTAACCACATAACTGTCACTTTCATCCACTCTGTTGTGCGGTGTTCCTGTACTCCATCCGTTGAACGGACACCTTGTGGTTCAAATGTTGCGCACACACAGCTGACCCCTCAACCACACTGTGGCGTCGCAAAACCATAGAATTATTGTTTTGATTTTTTTAATTCTTCAGATCCGGTCGATGGCATTGTTACTGTGTTCAGATGCCGTTACGCACTCTAGTGGGCGTTTGGGTGTCACGTCTGACTCGAGGAGTTGCAGTCTGTCTGTCACACCATTTTAACATTTACTGGTGGAAAAGAAGAGGACGGGCATCGAACGAGCTTCCAATCTCTTGAAAGTTGTTGAATGAAAAATAAATCGAAGCTGGACGACTGGAGCTGAGGCAGTGGCGAAGCCTCCAAAATCGCGCATGGACGGTATTTACGTCCATGAGAGAGGTTGAAAATGGGGGGTGTCGTTGAGGTAAATCACTTATTTAGTGTTAAACAAGCGGTCGCAACCTGTTTAGAACAGTCGTTTAGAACACATTTAAACCCACTTTCTCCTTCACGGTGCGCGCAGTGGTGTTTCTCTGCCCTCAACTCCCACACTGGCTCCAAAACACGCTCGAGCATCATTTTGCCAACACGTCTATCCCCAGCAGAACCAAGTGACATCCTCAACACCATCCCAAACCATCGCACAGGCTGTGCCTTTGCGCGCTCCATCCCTGGAGCGCCGCGGCTTTTCCTTTCTCTTCATCATTTACTTCTTAAAATCTCTCCGCAAAGAAGAAAAGTCCTTACTTGTTTTGTCCTGCAATTCCGCTGATGACAACCGTAATGTGATGGGGAGTATATATCCGTGGATGAAAGCACCGGCGGTCTGTCTTTATCCAGACTGCGCACACAACACCGTCCCTCCTTGAAGAGACAGATGCGATCGGTCCTGGCCGAGCCGTTGCACCTACAACCCGGCTGTGAAGACATCCAGAGCACACAGAGCACGTGTTCAGATTACCGCTGTCAAAATAAGACGCCGCTGGCGCGGTGTGAACAGCGCGTCTTTTATTGCGAAGCTTCCGCAAGAGCGTTTCCTGCGACCGTGTGTGGTAGTTGTCGTGCGCTTTGACGCAAAATCACCTGCATCCAGCTGAAGTGGAGACAGCAGCAGCGAGGAGGAGAGGCCGCCCACGGAGACGCGCCCCGCGCAGGAGACGCGGTGATACTTCACCAGATGGAGGGAGGTGGACGATGATGGATCCCACTTGTCAATTTTAAATATTTAATCACTCGATTGATTTCACCAAGGATTTAGCGTCAGTGAGTTTAATACAGTGAAGTAAGCTGCGCCTAAAGATGATGCATCACTAAAGTTGCTTGCAGTCCTGTCAGCTCGTTGTGGTTTGATCATAACAGAAATATTCTCTAAAAGGACAAGGGAAGTCAATATTTCCTAATTCCCTAATTAATTCCGGTGGTCACGCAAGCCGTAAAAATAAAGTGCTTTATTTTTGCTTTCCTTCCTTTCTTTGCTTTCCTTTTCGCATTGTGTGGAAGAGCATAATCTGTTTATAAAATAATAATATATGTAATAATATTATTGGGGTAAATTCTCAGTGTACAATGTGCACTGAAGTGAAAACTGACAACTGTGGTGAGATCCACAGATTTTGTGAACCGTTCCACATGCATGTGTCGTGCAATGAATTGATGGCCTATCTGTGGCATCCCTGCCTCTATAGATTAATTGTTGCAGGTTTTGTTCCCATCCCACACTAGAATGGCAATGGATGGCCTAAAATGAACAATTGAATGATGAATTGATGGAGCACTTTACACTTCTATTCCCTGTATGTGAGTTGAGATGAGTGTTGTTTCATTTATCTTATTTATTTATTTCTTTGTGTAATACATTTTAGGATTTTTACTTTCTGATCATGCTTCCCAATGAGTTCCCTGAACTGTCCATCAGTGTTGTCGGGTTGCAGGGTCAGCAGCATTACTAAAGAGGCCTAGAACTCGCTCTCATTCATCTCTTTGAGGGGGTCACTGAAGAAGCATAATCCCTCTAGCATGCATCGTCCCAGTTGGAAGAGGCAACTCAAATGGGAGGCATCCGATAGGCATCCTGACAAGATGACTTAATACGACGGGGCAGACGTTCCACTTTCATCTCCCTCCCTCCTGTATCGGTTGGGAAATCCACACTCCCTGCTGACAAAACTCACGTTGGCCTCTTTTATCAGTGACCTTCTTGATGGGTGAATGTTGAAACACAACTGTCAATCCCGAGCACCAACCCTCAACTGGACAAGGTTGTTCTGACTTACAAGTGAGGCCTCGCACAGTCATCTCTGTCCCAGTAAGCTTGCATGTGAGGGTAAAAGGTGTTGGCTTTGCAGAGCCAACAGCACCATCATCACCTGTGCAAGGCAGCAAAAGAATTCAGACTCTCTCCACCCGGACTGTTCCAAGAAATGTTCGTAAACATTGTCAGAGTCCAATCTCTCACTCAAATTTATCACTGGTTATGAGTTGGATGACAAGAGAGCTCAAATTGACTGTGTTTATGGGTGCCCCTCACTCCCGCAGCTCACTGGACCGGATTCCCTGAGAAACGCCTATGAGAAGTAAAATCTCTCAAATGTTTCAGTGTATTTTGCTTTTTTTATGTACTGTATCGCCTGTCGTGCCATTTTCCTTTTTTTGAATCAAGGTTTTTACAATACATGTTGATCAAGTTGTTACTTAATATGGTGAAAGAGCTTGACTTTGAAAGTGTATCTATCACATTTCTCTGTCCTTTTGCAAAGTCTTAGTCTTGTCTCGTGTTTTGTCTCAGTCTTGGTCTTGGGGTAGGTGGTCTACACTATAACACAAGTACAAAGGCGAGGAATGCTGATATGAACTGCTGCCAATCAAACTGTAAATACACAACTCTGCCGAAATTATATCTTCGGAAATATGATTAAATCTGTTCCTCATCATCCATGAACCTCATCGCACGTCATTGATTTAAAATTTCCATCCTTGCATCAACCTGCCCGTGTGAAAGTGGCCCTCATGGCTGTGGTAGCTTTCATTTAATTGTCCCACTCTGACTCATGACAGTGAGTCACTAGCCCTTTCCAAGGTTCACTTCAACGACAGCCATTGTTCACTGCTGACTTCAGCACTCCCTTTATCATCCCTGCAGGCCATATATTAAAAAACAGTGGGTCAGTGTGCTCCTATTAATTACCATCATCCTGGAGAAAACAAGTCATCTTGTTCCACTCGAAAGGCATGTTATATACAGTATGTGTTCACTCTGACGGTCCCTCATTAAAAAGTTAAAAATAGGTGAGAGCACCATCAACAATAAGGCGGAAAAAAAAACAAAACCTTTTGAATGTGTGAAATGAAACAAGCTGTAGATTTATGAGCGGATGATGGTTTTCTTTAGTATTCTATAAAATACCCTGTCAGGCAGATGCTTATACACAATGGTCTGCTTATATTGAAACACCAATAACAAAGCCGGAGAATTCTGAAAGAGGGGAGTTTCTTTTATGGGTCGTCCAGATAAAAACATGTGAAAACTTTGGCTTATAAAACTGAGTCTGCAGAATGTTATCTCTTTCTCCTGACCAGTTAGGTCTTACTGTGCAGTTACTGGTCTTAGTTTCTAATATTTATCAGGCTTGCAGTAACTCTACGTGTCCTCTCTGACTTTTCAACCGGCCGAGAGGTGGAGGTCTGTCAACACTTTCATGTCTCACAACAGCAAAAGAGGTCATCAATAATAACAAATAAGTTAGTAATATATAAGAAATCCACCAATGTGAATACATGCTGATGATGCAATGCATCACACCATTTGATCTGAACAAAAAGGAAATGGGCTCTGAAACTAAATTATAACTTCAATTTAATGTCTTCATATTGCAACAAATTGTTCCCTCCACTTGAACTCGAGTTATCTGTTTGGATTCCTCATCATTTCCCTCCTTATTACTAAAAAAACATGAAATATTTGGCGCTTCACTTTGCCTCTGGAAAAATCTTTTTCATGCATATAAATATAGTCTTGACTATATATCAAAATTATCCATGGTAACATTCGGTGCCCAAAAAATATCAACAAATTATTGAAATGCTAATTTAGAATCAGAATGCGACTGGATTTGCGTGAGGGCAGGCTGTCAAACTGCACTGGGGGAAAAGGGACTTCAAACATCACAGTTTTTTTTGTGTTTGGTTACAGCAGCAGTTTGTTGGGCCAAGTGAGATAAGGTTTGACAAGATGAACCATTCTCCTCCTGCTGCAGCATCACCTAAGGCCTGGCCTGTCGCCATTGCTCCCAGCAAAAACAAAGTGTCACCTGCTCAAGTGGGAGCGCTTGATCTCGCAGAGAGAAGGGAACATATTGAGGCCGGTACACAGTTTAAAGCTGGAACGGACATCTCTCCCTCTTTCCTTGGTGACTCTGGTAGAATGAGAAATGAGTTGACCATGGTGCTAGTTGTACTCCAGGGAGAGCCAGACTCTATGGGTCATTTTAATTTATTTGTTTTGGACATCACATGCCCAAAAGTGAAATTCACAGTGAAGCCCTCAAATCTTTATTGGCAAGTGACTATCACTTCTAAATTGCAATCCAATTTCCCCTCGAAGCAATGGGAACACTTATCCAGGCTACATCACAGCAGTCAGATCTCTGACCAATAAACAGTGGCTAAAACAAAAGGCTATTTGCTCATAAATAGTGGCCGAGTATCAAAAGGACGATAGCGAGTGGACATTACTCTCTGTTGTCCAGGTGTAATTCAAAATGTTGATTTACCCGCCGTTTGTGTTGGACTTTGTGAAGTATTCCTGCGAGACATGCGGTTCTATTGTTCTCCCAGCTCAGGTGGACAGTGAAAATATAACTCTTTTATGTGGATTTTATTATCGTCCTCAAGCACATAACAGATCAGTTTATATACACCCAAGAAGGACATTTCAGGACTCTTAGCGCTCACCAGAGCTTTGTGGGAGTTACATTCAGGGCAGAGTTCAGAATCAATGAAAGACCATATCGGATGCTTTTGGTGTTGCTCTTATGTCATCACAAATATGTGGGTGGGCAGTCAGACTGTATTTGTTCTTTTGTCAGTGCCACGTCCCCTTCTATCAAGAGAAGCATGAACCTCAGAAAAAGTCATGTCAAAAAATGACTCTGACACTGACAGAAAAAATAATTTTATACCATGACTCCAAACTGAACATTGAGACACAGGAGGTTCCATACTGTAGCACTGATAGTCAAGATGAAACGCATACGGATAGTTAAAACAAATATAGGTTGTCTCATATCATCAACTAAAAGACCACTTATTTCTTCTTCTAACCAACTGAGCTTATTAACTAAACAGTGATCTTGCCGACGCCTTCCTGGATAATTAATATAAACCACTGAAGAATGGGTCACAACAGACACAGAGGAATTGCTCACTTTCATGTGCAAGTCTTTGACACTTACTAACCACTCACTCGGGGGCAGCGGGGCAGACTTCAATCACATAGTTACTGAGGGTCTGTTCACACAAAGTCGTGACACTCATATCCTCACAAGTTCTCTGTCAGATATTGTCCACATGAAAACTGGCCTTTTCAGACACTAAGACCGCGACTTTTTGAAACTCCTGGTGCACAGCAAGCGTATTTATGAATGTTGATTTTGTGTCTTGGCCAATATGTGACCAATGTTTTGAACATGATTTGGCAATGTGGACTTGACATGACATTTATATGATTTGACTGCTATATTTATGTATTGAACATAACCTGAAAACAGCTGAAAAGAACACACTCAATGGATCAACTAATAACAAACACGCTTTATAACTGGAGAACACAAATTCATACAAAAAAAAACTTGTAATTAGCAAATATAACAGTGAAGTTCAACCATCCTAAAGTCCTGCTTACTAGTATGAAAATAAACCAACTGGTTTGCATGGGGTGACTCAGGTTAAAGTGGACTTTTCAATTTGTAGCCAAATATGACCAATTACAGCTCATCCTTGCCTTCAGTCCACACAATGTTTGTGTTGTTCTGCTGCAGCTGCCTACAGTGCACCAAGACTAAGTGTCGTTGGTGGTGATGGCTGAGGTAATGTTCATCTGGGATGCGCCATGCCAAGTTCTCCATTCATGTGAAACAGAATGGCGAACAAAATCACTCACAGGCGTGGCATGTGTATCAGTTTTCTTTTTTTTTTTCGTGATTTATATTAGACAAAGACTTTTATTTATACATTTTGTTGTGACTGCCAAAATGCTTCTGAGAGCCGCTAAACACTGAAACAGCAGGTATCCTTTCCATGGTGAGAACTTGAGGTGTAGAGGATGCTCAATATGTTGCAGTGAAAAATGTGTCTGGGTTCCATGGTGGTGACTGTTATTGCTTTTCTTGTGTGCGTTTTGCTTTTTTTGTTTATTTGAAGGCAGCGAACTCTATCATGGTGTTGTCAAACAGAGCCTTCCTTATGTTTTGGGGAGTCTAAATATATAACTGTGTGCTTCATTTTTCTTTGGTGCTGTGTACAACCGTTGAATTTTTAAAATGTCTGTGGACTTGTTGCTCTGTGTGCATGTATCAATGAGATTTTTGTAAGAGTATTTATTTGTTTAATCTCTGCCTTTTATTTTTAAACAGTGTTTTCATGTGTGTACATCAAAGTTAGAGCTGCTTATTTCATCTGCAAATAAAAATGTCTCAACCTTGAACCTGAAGTTGTAATTGTTTTAATTTAGATAAAATAAAAGTGAAATAGCATTACAAAAAATAATAGCTCTGTGCATTCAGGTGATCATCTCAGCCTGGTACCTTCTTCATGAGAATATGAGATTCAGGTGTGGTCACAGAGCACCCATTATACTACAGGAACACTGTCTGAGCCAGTGCCTTGTTCTCATAAAAGCCTAACCATCCTCATACCTTAAAGACTCCTCGCACTCTCCATAGGTTCTCGTGAAGGTTTTAACACTGCAGTTGATAATTCAACCTATTTTCATGAGCCTTAGCTCATGAGTAAGTCATGAGGTCGTTTTTCTGACTCACAGCACTGTGCTAATTCAATGTAATTGATTTGGATTGACGGAGTCGACATCTTCAATTGTGATGCTTCCGTCTCGCTACCGCTCAAGCCTGAAATGAGGCAAATCAAGTGTGCTGTGTAATCAGACTTGATAAGTCGACACAATAAAGAAGGCATCTCTCTTGTTTGTTGTTATTGTAGAGAGAGCAGTAAACAAAGGCAAAGGGTCTGTTTGAACCAGCTGGGATCGGTCCAGGGCTCAACAATAGCTTGTAGCTGCATTGAGATACAACGAACATTCGCATCGAGACTTGAAGGACACATTTGAAAAACAGTCATGAGCATTCCGCTTGGGTTGTTTTCCTTCAAAGGCCAGTTTTACCTGACACGTATCTACACAACGCCGTCAGAAATCCCATCGACATCGCCTTCTACAGTCTCAGAATTGTTACTTTTTCTCTTGTTTCTGAGTATTCACGGAGGAGTGAGGTGAGGCTCTTGACCAGGGGTTAATAAAGTGCACTGACTACTGGCAATTGACTTGCACTGACATTGACTTTTCAGTGATCATACAGTATTTGAGTACAGGTCGCACGTGTCTTTACTGCAACTGAAAGAATAATGCTATTCTGCTGTGCCGAAAATCTACTATGTCTTTATTTTGGATTCTGGAGATGAGAAAAGTGGCTTTTCTACCGGGACACTTGTCGGAGAAATTGATTTGTTCCTTTTGTTTGTTGGAGGGAAGTTGATTTATGGTTTGTAAAACATGGAGGCAACACCAAGAGGCCGGCACACAGAGGCAGTGCAGAAAAATGATGGTAAAATATTAAAGCAAAAGATTTCCATGTACTTGCCAAAGGATTGCCCGAGATAGACACGATGTTGTCTTTGTTTACAGCATGTTTTTTTTTTCGTCAGATGACTATAAATTATATCTTGAGCCCTAACTTATGTCTGACTGACTTCTGCGATTGTACAGAATTTCAAGTCATCTAACACAGAAGCAGGGGAGGCAATTTTCTGCTAGTGCAATCCAAACAGATGGTTTGTGAGGTGTTGGAAATTGATCGTGATTGATTGATTTGACCTGCCTGTTTTTCTTTGCCATCGCAGTGTAAACTGAATTACAGCCATCAGTTTTTTCCTCATCCAGAATTTCATTTTTGCCAGCCAACATCAGATGCTTCCAGTCATCCTGGTGAGCTCCAGTGAGGGTGAGTGTTCCTCCTCCTAAGAAGCCTTGCCACACGTACCTGTCCAATGAGCCATTTGTAGCAATTGTGTCGCATCATTTGTACTTCAGATGCACATCCACCTCGATAGCATCCAAGGTAGAACCATGACAGTCCTCTTGCTAATCATCTTCTTTGCCTATCAGCGTACCCTGCCAAATCCTCACACCTTTCCTTTTCATGTACCATTGAGGACCACCATGATGGTCTGCCTGTTTTTCTTTTACTTCCATTGCTAACGTTCTTCATCCAACATGTCCACAGAATCTCTCCTCACCATGTGTCCAAACCATCTGTAATGTTGTTTATCTGTTTGTAAATACAAGTGTATAATGGACACTATATACATGTAAATTAAGTCCCTGCGAGAGGAAATAAACTTAACAAAGCAAGTAACACACACGGTGTAATTTAACAGTGACTCACTGAGTTCATCCCCCTGTTCTCGCTGTTACTGTGCTTTTGTTGTGCAACCAAAGCAGCAATTAAAGGACGCATAGTTCTGTTACATCCTCTTGTTGGATCTAATGAAAAAGTCAGAGGGGGAAGGTGCAGTGTTGTGTTTGGGGGAGTGTTACCATCTGGGTAAGAAAAAAACCATGTGAAGTTGAAGTTCAAATCCACGTGACATGACGTGTGTTTTGCTGATATATACATATACAACTTCAAATTCAAAACTGCGGTAGCCATGCACTTAATCTTTGTTTCGCATTTGGAATTGGCACTTATGGGGAAAAATGTGACTGGTCAGCTGTTAGACATTGTTGAGGCAAAAATGGTAGGAGTGATTTTATAATGTGAGACTTTTGTTGGAGGAAATTTCTTCTGACATATGTTGAACCCCCTTTGCTATTGTTATGGACATACTGTGGCTGAGGTTCAGGAGGACTCTCTCTTTGCTGATGATATTGTGATCTGTAGTGAGAGTAGAGATGAGTAGAGCAAGACAGGATACATGTGTGGAAATCAGTGAGAAGCAGGAGGATCTGAGGGAAGATGAGGGAGCATTTCGTGAAAACAGTTGAGTTGAAGTATCAGGGTCCGGTTATAAAAGTGTCAGCTCAAGATGAAAAGAGGTGAAGAGGAGGCTGCAGGCAGGGTGGACAAGTGGTGGTCTGTGACAGAAGAATGGCAGCTTGAGCGGATGGGCAGCTTTACATGATGGGAGTGAGACCCTGCCATGATGTTTGTTTACAGACAGTAGCTCAGATTCAAAGACAAGAAGCAGAGTTTAAAATGGCAGAGGTGAAGACCCTCTGCTTTTCATTGGGAGTGACGAAGAATGACAGCTTTGGAAACCAATATATCAGAGGGACAGCTCATGGAGAATATCATTCCAGTCAGAGCAATACACACAAGTACAATGAATGTTGCTAAACAATGAATAAGAACATTGTGTTTAAAATACAATGTAAAAAAAATGAAATGAATTAAAATAAAAGTACTATACAACAATAGGAAGACCATGGCATCATTTCTCAACAACGGCATGAGAGTAGTACATCCAAAAAAATGAAATGTACGCAATTTGTTGTCAAGTAGTTGGGTAATGGATCACTGCAGCATTCGTTTTTCTCTTCACAAATTCTCTTCCATGAAATGCTGCATCTCCAAATAGCAGTTTTCAAAGTAAAAAAGTTTTTAAAAATGAAACTATCAACTATAATTTCAATCAACTTTCCTCCAGCATCACAAGCTGATCATCAAGCGAGTGTTTGTGCCCAGGCAATTGAGCAGCACTGTTTACTGACTGCATGTATATTGAGATTGTATATTTGTATTGTGCTTATTTGAACGCCTGATGAACAAAATGGAGGGAACACATGGGGAGGCACAGCTTCAGGATTTTGAAAGACACCACTTTTTGAAAATTGTCTGCTGTTTTTATACTACTGTGCAGCAGGTGACAAATTCATATGCAGGTCCACATTTGCTGAATCCCTGTCCCCCCAAAAAACTACTTTTCCTTTCAGTGTTTTTTCTTTTTTCTTTAGTCTGCAGATTCACCTCCAGTGAGCAGCATTAGATTAAATCTCACCATTTCCCCTGGAAGTTTTTGTTCCGGTCTAATCTGTGAAGGTAAGAGGACAATTTCATATTCAGCCTTTCAACGTGTCAAACATGCTGCCATTGTGTTGTCTCAAACAGAATAATAGCAGCGACCAATCTTCACGGAGCACATCAATCATTGTTTTCCGTGGCGATAATAAACAAATGAAAAGATAATTGCCGAAAGACCAAGTGACTCAGTCTGCCTGGGCCGCAATCTAAACTGCCTCTGAGACGTTGGCGTCTTGAAGGGCAGTGAGGGAGAAATATGTGATCAGCATGTACGGTGACAAAGAAAACAAACAACAGCGCCGTGCTCTGCTCCCGACAGGCTTTGTCATGATTCGATGATCGGGCATGGTGGCTCCGACCATATTTCCCCCCACGGAGACCTTCAGACATGCAGCTGAGAGTGTTTATGCAATGGTGTGATGACATGGGCATGTTTGAAGTAGCTTGTGCAAAGACATTCTGCTGGTATGAAAACACACAACGCTGGTGATCCTTGTCTGTCCGCTGTCAGAGATGGGCCAATGTTACATGAACTGAAGACATACTAGCAGAAGCCTATGGCAATTCCAGCAGGACACTACAAAGTGAAACTCACTGTGGACATATGGCACTTGTCTTTGTCATCTGTACCTCAGAGTACTGTGTGGCATACTTCCATTCCATGATCTTAGGGCTAAAGGAATCCATGCCATGGTCCTCCTGCAATCATGATGAAACTGTGGTGAAGTTGATCTGCTCAGCCAGCAAAATGTTGATGATGCTACAGTGGCAATATGGCTGCTGCACTTGTGATGCTCAAGTGTTGTTGTGGCTCGAGCACTCACAATTGATGAGGAAGAAGAAATGCTTGACTAAAGAGGACATTCCAGGGAAGGCACAAGTATGCAACGACGACGTGGAAGCCATTCCACCAAAGATACAAAACCATGTCTGGAATAAATGACGTAGAATTTAAATATATTGAATGCTTTATGGTTTTAACATGGTATTTATGTGTAACCACAGACTGTTCATTGAGTTGTTCTAGAAAACTGAATGTTTTTTTTCCCGATGCAACTGTACTTCTGCAGTGTACCACATCTTTTTATTTATTTACTTTGGCATCCTCAGGTCTCTGACTAGAGAGCTTGGCTTCTGCAGATGACCTCCTGTGTGGTAACTCAAGGAAGTCAAGACAAGGTTTCCCAGATTCACTAGTTCCTGTCTGATTCATGCAGGACTGCAGGGATTTGAATTAGACATGCACTATTTTTATGTTTTATAATTCAGCAATTGATTTTTTTTGGTTTCTTTTTTTTAAATACTGAATAATAACAGATACAGTGTTGAGACTGCTGGTGGCAGTAGAGTGCTCTGCCCCCTAACAGCTTTGTAGAAGTCAGAGTGAAGAGCTGATGTGCACTCTCCTTTTTCATCTCCCCTAACAGACTGTTGTTTAATAGCAAAAGGCAACAGAGAGTCGCAGGCATAAATCAGTGTCTCTTATGCAACTGTGAATATTTAGTTTTGTCCAGCTAGCATGTGAGTAAGTATATTTTGTACTGATGCTGCTCTTGCAAAATAACCCATGAAAACACCTCACTAGAGTGACAACAACTGATGTTAGTAGTAAGCATGATTTCAACTGACGTTTAGAATCAAGATTTAATATGAGTTGTGAATTCCAACTAAATAAACAATATATAAAATGTACATGAATGAATCTTAGGTATTTACCTAATGGCCAAAGCTACTTTTTACACACAATAAAAATTCCACAAATGAATGAATGGTTGTTGAAACAAAAGTCTGGTTCATGTGGCAACGGGTGTTTCAAAAAAAAAAAGATGGCTTTTTCTTGTGGTTATGATTGCGAGTCACTGTAAATCACTCACTCAATCTTCCCTCTCCAGGGCATCCCTCACTTAATCTCCCTTTCTCTTCCTCCACCTTCAATTCACTTTAATTTGCTGGGCTGGCGTGGAAGTATGCATTTGTGTCAGCCCTGCCTCTGCAGGGGTAACGGATGGTGCAATAACCATAGGGAAACAATGCTCTCAAACAGGAGGGAGTTGGTTTCACTATTGAACCATTAAATAAGGCAAGTGTTCAATGCTCCGTGCGACTCTGGGAAGCATCGCGTCTCTTTTTCTTCAAATGACTTGTGCTTCCATAGCTGGACAGAGTCCACTCAGACTGATGAAGTTTCCCACCCTCGGTAAAATCATTCTGGATTTTTAACATGGATCATTTAAGGCGCTATCATCACAAGGCGTGCACACAAGAGGCCATTCAAAGATGAGTGAGAAAACTTGTGAAAAGTTCTTGCATTGAAGTCCTCTAATAGTCGTAAAATTAGTTTATTGATTATATTATTAAAACCCTCTTAAAAGCACATTTCTATCATCTAAAGCTGATGTCATACTTTTATGTGATAAAGAGCTGAGACAACCTTTAACTACAAAAACAGGGAAAATGGAGCCAACCCACTGTAAAGTCTCCATTCAAAATAGAGTCAAATGACTGTGTTATATTAGCACACAGATTACTCTTATGAATGTACGCTTTATCAGACAAACCATTACCAACTACTGTTACAACATATGTTATGATTGTTTTAGAGAACAAGAAAAACAGTGAATGCACTTAAACCCCTATGTTTCCATTTGCCTGCTTCAAAAAGAAAGTGAAATCTCTCAGATAGCGGCAGGGGTTGAATGTTTGTTTAGTAACTGGGGTATAAATGTTCATGAAAGCAGCAAAGAAGAACAGTTTCTCACACAATTGTGGTAAAAGTATGCAGGGATTTGAACTGTAGATCATCAATATTGCTTTGACTTCATTGGAAATGTCTGTTGCTCCGACCCCCATTATTCTAGTTTGGGTTGATGAGACAGCAGTCTAATTTTGCAGGTCCAATCTTCTTTAAAATCTCTGCCTAAGAGCACGACTGCGAGACATGACTTTTCCAGCAGGTCCCATGTCCCCACCGGACTGGCGTTCAGAAGACAACTAGGTGACTGAGGAGCCACCGGAAATGGCTTCAGAGCACGTGCAGCAGTTCCACATCATTCCCCTCCCAAATGTCAAAGCTTTCCACCCTGTCTCTCAGGCTGGGGAGTCACTCATGCAAGGGGCCAACATTTCTGAGTCCAAACAAACAAAATGCATTTCAATTGAACATTCAGTAAATGACAACAAATATTGAAAAAACAATCCAGTGCTTCTTACCCTTTTAAGTGTTGATGGCTGATGTTCGCTTCAGGCGTCTCTGTCATTGGCGTCACATAAATTGTCCTGTGTCACCACTGACTCACAACACAGACCGTCTGGGTTTCTTCTTGAAGTACAATAATTCATCCTCATCTCTAACTTTCATCCCTTTGGCCTTGAGTTTGACACATGCTTTAAAGGATAACAAAGAATAACAAGACTAAGGGCGGTGAATTAAGATTTTTCGAAGCTTTACGCTTACGTCTCTCTGTTTTGCTTTGCAATAAAATGTGACCGCTTCTGACTGTATGGTGAATGAAGCCATGTTACCTTAGAAACCCACAAGGAAGCTGAAATGTTTCTCATAAAACACCTGGCCGAGATGTTGTGTCCTTCAAAGCTTTCCTGCTATATTGAAACCTGTTTGCCAGCAGGACGCGTGAGTCTCATATACACCCCCCGAGCTATCTGTCGCTGCCATGTAGTGCGACAGAATAATCGCACCAATAACCATTCTTGGCTCCTTTCCAGCGGAGGAGCTTAGAGGAAGGAAATTAAAGAAACAAGAAGAAAACAAAGCTTCACTGTGGATTCTTATTCAAGTCCATAGCCTCCTCTGAAAGAGTCTCTTTCGAAGGCAATAAGTTTCATAACACAAAGAGGGAATTCATTTGCCAAAAAAATATTTGTTTTGCTCAATAACATGGCGGGTTTTACTTGCGCAAAGGGAAGAAACTAGGACTTCAATGCTATCTGGAGTGCACTCATCTATCCCGCCACCACGGGCATTGAATGAGGAAAGAATGTGACTAGTGTTACTAGTCTGTCTGTGTGGGCCCAAATAGGAGTGTGAGGATGTTTTGATCACCATTTTATTGTCCGCTTTTTTTTGTTAAAGTGATATGAATGCCCACTTTGTGAGCCTGAGAATAAATTGAAGAAAGCAATTTTAGGCCATTTGGACAACATTCAAATGTGGTGCAGAGTCAGCAGCGGCCCAGCCTCTCAACCTTTGATTAATTTCATTTTTCCTTCGATGGGTGCACCATAGTGTGAAGTTCAGCACATGAAATTCTGCTTTATCTGAGAGTAAATTAAATTATGCGTACATAGCGTTGTTTGACATCATTATCAGTGGTCGCTCACAACTGGATGTGATAGAACCAGCAAATCTGCCACAGGGCTTCTCTGGGGAGTGTGTGCAGGGAAGTGCATATCTATCTATCTATCTATCTATCTATCTATCTATCTATATATATATATATATATATATATATATATATATATATATATATATATATATATATATATATATATATATATATAGACAATGGCTGGGCAGGGCTGGACTGACAGACAACACAGAGGCACTGATCATGGCAGCACAAGAACAGGCCCTAAGCACCAGGGCCATAGAGACCAGGATGTGGTAGCACAATAGAGCTGACAATAGAGCAGGCTGTGAAAAAATGCCTCAAAAAGAGTCCAACATATAGTGGAAGGGTGTAAGATGCTCACAGGATCAGCATAGATGGAGAAGCACAAACAAGTGGCTGGGATAGTGTACAGAAACATCTGTACCCAATGTGGACTAGGAGTACCCAAAACCCAAGGGATCACACCAACAACAAAGCTAAGACACTGTGGGAGAATCAACCGGACATAGTGGCGTAGGAGCAGAAGGGAGCGGTGGTGATAGATGTGCCAATACCAGTTGACAACCACATCAGGAAGAAGGAACACAAAAAGGTTGGGAAGTACCAGGTGTTGAAAGAATAGTGTGAATAGATGTGGCAAGTCAAGACCAGCGTAGTCCCGTGGTCAGCTGGGCCTTCTCTGCCGGCCTAACATAACCTGAAATCATGAGCATATTTATGACAAAAGTGAATTTCATTTTTAATGTATTTTCCCAAAATATATTAGATATTGTATACATAATAATCATACTCATGTACTAGTCTCTCCCGGTGTTGTTTTTCTAGGTTAGAGATTTTATCCATTCAGAATTCAGCTATCTTGTGTGGTCATGTCCAAGGCCTTCAGCAGCAACAGTGCCCTCAGAGTGAACAGACACATATAGTTGATGGATAGTTGCGATAGCCAATCAGATCACGAGTTGGGGACAGCGAGGCCTTCTAGCTGGTCTCATGTGGAACTCACTGTGACTTGTACGCGTCCTGTGATTGATTTCAGGAATTGCTACTCTTTTCTCGGAACCTTGTGGCTTAAATATATACTGATTTTTATGTGCAAACTAGCTTCAGAGACACAGTTACCACCCTAAAAGAGAGGGTAAGAGGGACATATATATATATATATATATATATATATATATATATATATATATTTATTTATTTTTTTAGGGGTCGGATTGATTTTAAAAAACCCAAAATAATTAGAGAATTCCTGATCAATTAATCTCATTTCATCGCAGTTTAATCGTATGAGAATATTTGCCACAAGAAGCCAAATCTTTTTCAATTTGAATGAATTTGGTATATTAGTGAAACTAATGATTGACCCATACATACCTTTAAATAACAAAATATTGTTTATTTTACATCAGTTTGACAATAACAATAGTGGTTAATGTCTTGAAAATATTTGAATAAGAATCTCAATTTTATAAGAAGTACAAGTACATTCAGAGTAGTGGAAACTGGCCATTGTGTAGTGAAAAACATCCCTGAACCAAAGCAAACAGATGCTTTTGTTTGCTTTGGTTCAGGGATTCTTCCATGTTTGTTGTTGTTGTTATCATCCTAGCTGCCACGTGTCTTGTGCATCAGTGTGATCAGTGGACCAGGAGCTAATGCACTGACAAAGGTTTCCTGTTGTCTGACGCATTAATTACAATTAATGCAATTAACTCGCTAAAGTCCCACCACTATATATATATATATATATATATATATATATATATATATATATATATATATATATATATATATATATATATATATGCAAGCATATACATACGTGTATATATATATATATATATATATATATATATATACAACGCAGCTTGTACAATGTTTACAACCTACAATGCAAAACTGATAAAAAAGAATGCTAACCACAGTTGACTATTTAAGTTAATCTTGACTTTCCCTCACACAAACCATCAGCAGATCAAACCAAAGGTAAGTCAGACAACAGCTCCACTCTGGTCATCTAACTTCTACTTACTTTAGGCTAACATTTGACATGGGGATATTGCTTGGTTTGCTGAGTCTGTGTGTGTATATTTGTGAGAGAAGGATCCTTTCATCTCGCCTCGCCTTCCAATTTCAGAAGGAGCCAAACACTCTCCGGTCTCCGCTCCCTCTCACACATAGTGACTGTGGCGTTGTTTTCAGGTGATTGTTTTTTTTTTTTCCCTTATGTGTGATGCTGAAGAAAACTGCAAAGGTACTTATTGTATTTGTTGAAAATAGTGTGTGGCGGTCAATCATAGAGAATAGAGGGTGTGTGGTAAATAGTGCACAGGTAGAGACTACGAGCTTCAGAATGAGAGTCAATATTAATATATCAGTCATGAGTGACACGACCTTAGGAAATTATTAACACACCAGTCGCACTGTCCCCAAAAGACCAATAAAAGCTGTAGCAATATAGGAAATTGAAAAATAGACAATTGCTCATCCAAAAGAAAGATATTGGGATTCCAGTCCTTGAGTTCCATCAACTTTTTTTTTTTTTTTTTTTTTTTTTTTTTTTTTTTTAATAAAACCCATTCAGACAATAGAAATACAAAATTTATTTTTATGCGTGATATCTCTGCACTGGTGACTTAATTTATATATTCGCATAGCAGGTTTGCTTCACTATGTATGGAGAAATGGAGAAATTATGAGTAACAGCATGAAACGGAGCACTGAGAGACTTGGACGCAGAATTACAATTAAACTGTTTAATGAACATGAATGCACGAACTCATGACTGACTCACAAGGAGGACCGAGGGTGTCACCAGGAGGTCGCATGAGCCAAGTCAAGAAACGGGTTCTGAAAACAGAAACAAACTGTGAGATTGGGAACACATTCAAAATAAAAACAAGAACACCCGTCGTACTGAAAATAAAAGATAGGAACAAACAAACAGGCACATGCTGGTTCAACTCACACATGGCTGAGCAGAGTGAACAAAGGAACAAAAACAGGAAAATGCCTGGTAGTGAGAAATGGATCTGCAAAAGCCCAAGAAACAAGAAAAACAGTATAGAGAACATTTACTAGAATGCAAACCGCATGGCCAAAAAGGAAAAAAAAATCACAGCAGAAATGATATTTTTGTTTGTTTTTAACCTTGACAAAATTGAAGAAACTCATTTTGGCAACATTGCCAACATAATAGTTTTCTTTTTATGCAAGCAACAGTTCCAAATTAAGTTTACTTGTCCTGTTGCTCTCAACAATATTGTGACGTGTCGGTGCACTGAAGTCACATCTTAAACAAATTTGAGAGGTGTCCAAGTACCATCTTCAGAACATCAGAGTTGGTTTCATTCTTGGTATTTTATTAACAAACTGAAACACGACTGGGAAACGAAACAAACAGCAAATATAGAGAAAATATTTTTACAACTTTAAAAATCCAAATTCTAAATCTAAATCTAAATTTTAAAATCCTTTATGCTTCAGTTACCATATTGCGCACAATGGAATAGACATTCGGCATAAGTTACATACCAATTACCTTCGACATAATCCCAATGAGTAGATCTATGATTTTAACAAACTATGTGCAGTATGTCTTCATATTTACGTTGATGTTCAATGAGCTGTATTTAAAAGATTTTTATTGCCCTGCATTAAATGAACTCTGTGTCAGCTGCTTTCAAGTGAGTGTATATGTGACTGATATACTATTCAACTCAAAAAGGCTGGGTGTGGTGTAATGTCAATGAGAGGTCCTCACAAAAATAGCAAAACACCACTGTGCCTGTCTGTTTTTTTTGTTTGTTTTGTTGGTTTATCGTTATTTGTGGGGTCCAATTCTTGACAAAGTACCTCCATTTGGCCAGACCCCATAATTCCATGACTCAAAAGGATGACGACTTCAAAATAAGTACTTTATTAGAATTAGGTTTAGAGTCCTGGTTGAGGTTAGCTATTTGTTCTGGATAGCTACTGTAGGAGCTGTTCAAAAGTTGCCCTGAGGGCAAGGGGCGGGGGAAAGCTTTATGTCAATGAGCAGTCCCCACAAGGACGGCGTGACCCTGTGTGTGCGCCTGTGTTTTACCAGTCTTCATTTTGCTTATGGTCTTAAAAAGGCAGGAGACAAACCGAGGCACAGATGTGATGTAACATATATTGACATACATTCCATTTCTGTGCGGGGATGCAGAGCGAAGACACTTAATATTCCATAAATACTGTATTTGTGGGCCTTACGGAATGAATTAGCATTTTTCCACGCCACAGATGTGACCTGTGCTGCACTCGTGTGTGGTTCAGCAAGGTCAGATTCAAATCAATTCATTAGAGGATGAAAGAAGTTACAACACCATTACTTATTTGCCTGAAGGCAACGCATTTAATGTGCTTGTAATTTATGAGCGTCTCCAACTAAATGCTGAGACACACAGTCACACATATTGCATGTTGACACAGTGTGTGTGTGTATATATATATATATATATATATATATATATGGCGGTCCATATATATATATATATATGGCGGTCCACCTGTCCAGCTTACAGTACACTATATATATATATATATATACCATTTCCACCTTCGCTGCTGGCCTAACATAACCAGAAATCATGAGCATATTTATGACAAAAGTGAATTTCATTTTTAATGTATTTTCCCGAAATATATTATACAAAGTATATATAATAATCTTACTTACAGGTGCCCTCAGAGTGAACAGACACATATAGTTGATGGATAGTTGCGATAGCCAATCAGATCACAAGTTGGGGACAGCGAGGCCTTCTAGCTGGCTTCACGTTGAATGTGACTTGTACGCGCCCTGTGATTGGATACTCATCCCTTCATTTCAGGACTAACCGTGACTCATTTCTCGCTCTCGGAAGCCTGTGGCTGAAACATATGAGGATATTTACAGGCACAGAAGTTTCAGAGCAATGAAACCACAGATGTTTGGTGACATTCCAGCGTGTATAACACTGTTCTCCGTCCCAGCATTTTCCCGGCATAGATAGCCAGGTGGTGAAAGTTCGAGACGTTTGAGATATTCATTTTCTTCACGTTTAACATGTCAATAACAGGGCGCACTGGCGCAGCTCTGAGATTCTACTCTGACATGTTTCTTGCGCCACTGTCTGGTTGGAGTCTTTCTGATACAAAACTGAGACTGTGCAAACAAGAGTACAACAGGCTTCCGCCACGTAATATAAATATATATATGGCGTCAGGAGTAAGAGCAGTGTTCGGCACATTTGGACCCCATTGTCAAGGTGATGTGGCTGTGATAGTGTACAGTATGCACTGTTCCAGCGCTTTTCCAGTTCAGAAATAACGCACTTCTTCTTTCAACTTATGCAAACCAAAAGTTTTAGGCAATGGTGCACCATCACTGATCAATAGAATAAAGGTTAAATAATCGCAACATTTGTTTAAGAGTTCAACTATATTATCTGTGAAATTATTGAATTAACACACACGCGCACACACAAAAAAGCACATCGAAGAATGTCTTGATACAAACAGTCATGACTGCTTCACGATCCCTCCCGGGCACCTCTGCTCTAACAGATGCAACAGATGGTTGCATCTGGGTAAAACCTAATCGAGGTTCAGCACAATGTAAAACAGTGAAACAACATTTACAATCATTTATTCCAATTGATTCAATTACACATAGCAATGTGTTGCTATGTGGGTTGGTTGTCATTTCTCACCTTTAAATGGTCCAAACCAAATCAATTTTACAGATCGGGCTGCTCAAGCATCTTATTTGTGTAGGCCACTCAAAGCAGGTGCAGCAGGATCAAGAGAGAAATTGTCCCATTAGCTGGAAACACAGACAGCATGCATGAGTAGCCACTCGGAGGCTTCAGCGTGTCGGAGCGTGGTTTCCACTCACCCACCCAGACTGGTTATAGATCTCATGCAGGCATCAGCTTGCGGCAGCTAGTGTTTAGCCTCAGCTTTAATAGCCTGCTACTGAGCTTGGGGAAATTAGCAGAGCGGTGAAGCGTGCCGAAAAAAAACTACGGGGTGGGACCTTGGTATGAGGAAGAGCAGTCACACAAAGGTCACAGGAATCAATGTCCCTTTGGCACACCACAGGCCTGAGTGCATTGAACTCTAACCTGGCTGGGGCGTCTGCTGTTGGTAGAACAGAGAACGTGTAATTTCTTGGAATCACAATCCTTCAGTAGTTTTCACTCACCTTCAGTCAAATAAAACATCGACTGCGACGATTGTGTTTTGATGTCATTACCTGAAGGTCTCTTAAAGCAGCTGTAGGCACGATTGAAAATATTTGCTTTTGGCGGCGCCACAGGTAAATGAGTGTAAATGCAGGCTGTCGTAAAGCTGGGTCTCCGGCCCCCCATCACACGTTTGTTTATGAGCAGAGACCGTGACGAAACAGCGAAAAATATAATCACAGAAAGTAATATACACAACACTGTCCAGTTTATCCTTGCAAAGGCAACTCTAGAAGCATCTATCATTCACCATCAGAGATGGAGCTCCGTCATGCATCCAGTGAGGAGAGGCAGGATCCAGTGAGAGGCGGAAGCAGCTGCAAGACTGACGGACCCAGATGATGAAACTTTATTTTGACTGCATGTTTCAGAATGAAGCAGAGGGGGCAGTTTGAATATTTACTGACCGGTATCTTTGAGTTATGAGTGTTGTAGGAATGAATGTAGAGTGTCTGCTCGAGGTGTGCTGTTCGTGTATGCGTGTGTGTGTGGCCGCTGCATGTGGGAGGGGTTGCCGGGTGAGTGAGACGTCTCTCTCGGAAGAAGAAGTGAAGAAGCGCCCAGTGCGTGTCCAGCTCTGAATGTGCGGCTCTGTGCAGTTTGGCTGTGACAAAGTCATAAACCAAGTAACGCTCTGTCCGAGACTCGCCTCATCCCTGTCCCAGCTCCAGCCGACAACAGGACATCAAACCTTGGAGTGCGCGCTCCAGCCTGGGAGGTGTGGAGACGGACATCCGTCGTTGTGATGTTTCTTACGGGATTCTTTCGTGATAACCTGCTGAAAACATCATCGGCTCTCATTTATTTACAGCGCTGTAGAATAATAAAGACGAAGGAGCAGCGTTTTTCCTCTGGCTTTATTACATTGTGACTGTCAAGTGTTTCAATAAGCAGCACACAAACAGCGATCAGAGTGTGAGCATCAAAACGTCCGTTCACATGTTTCTTTTGAGTTGACAGTGGACACAGACGTCTGAGTTAGAAACTTCAGTTCTTTCTATCCTATAGATCTATGCTGATGCTTTGACTCGTCCATCACTACGCTGTAAATGGCGCTCCTCTTCCCACACACACTCACAGCGAAGAAGCCGGTCAAATGCTGAAGTTTGAGTTGTTTATAAACCTGATGTTATGTCCGAGACGCAGAGCCAGACCCAATTACAATAATCGAAGAGTGACAGGAGGCAGACAGCGGGTCGAATACAATAGTTTAATACAAAAACACAACAAAAAGCATCACCGAACCAGAAGAAATAAACCAAACTCCAAAATGTCACCAAACCAGGATGAATCCACAACAGAATAAAGTCCAACAAAATTACATGCACGAGTACAAGCAGAGTCTGTAAATGGAGAGAACAAACACAATGAACTGTAAAACACAAACGAACGCACAAACAGGGAAAAGCAACAACAAAGAGAAAGCCAGGAAGCAACACGGAGCAAATAGACAACAGAAGGTAAAATACAAAACTCAGAGCACCAGGGATTTAGAGAGAGTAAAACAAAAGATAAGTCAACAAATGGCTAAATGAACAACGGAATGAGAGCCAGCGAGGGGAACCACTTTACCATAGGATACAGATGAAGATCGATCTGGCACACATTGCTGGAGTCCAGGTGCTTAAGAGATCGTAACGCTGATGAGATGATTGACTCCAGCCGTGCGCTACAACACAGGAAGGAAGGAAACACAAAACGGGAATCACAGAAACCAAAATAAAAGCGAATGATGACACATGTGACTCTATCTTGACCACACACGTTCATGACAGAACGATAGAGTGTTCCTTGTCTGAACCGCGACGCCAAAGACTGTCTGCGCTGCAGAGCTAACCGAGCTAAGGGCTAGTGACGTCTCACTTCAGAGCTTTATTGATACTCATGGAATAAGAAAAGTTTGCTTTGTGGTTAAAAAGTTGGCTAAAAACGAAATGCTCCAAAATGTGAAGAGATGAAGAATCATTGTTATTATGATGCAAGCTGAGGCAGAGAATGTGAATGATATGTCTGGAAATTTCCCAAAGTAGAATAAAATCATGCAAAAGAGATTGTGATGAGATCAAAACAAATTTAAAATACATAAATAAATAAATGAAGATAAAGTTTTGCCATATTGCCCACCCCATTCTATAGACGTTTTTTAACAAACACGTTTTTCGCAATTTATTTCTGCAAATAACATGTCAAAATAGCCGAGTGTTAGTAGCCACAATTTTTTGTTTTTTACAAATTAAAAGGGATTTTTAGGAGTCTTGACCAAGCACATTCTTTCTTTGGTGGGGAGCCTTTTTTCAGTGAACAAAGTGTGCTGTGGCTTAAAAAGGTTGAAAAACACTGCTTTAAGTGGCTGAGTCATTCACCTAAACTAAGTGACATCTCATCTAATTGTCCCCAAGAGAAAACAAGCAGTCGCCCCAACTCAGTGACTTAACTCCAGCTCGATCCAAAATGTTCCAGATACAGTAGTTTTTTTCTGTTTGTTTTTTTTTAACACAGACCATGTGGCGTCCTTCTCCATGGTGTAGGAAAATAATCTGCTCTATCAAACGTTGCTGTGCTCTTAGCCAGGGAGCTGTTGGGGGCTCTGCGGCGATGGAAGCTATTCTGGTCTTCATGTACACAACAATCATTACCATGACTGAAGCTACAGATGAGGCTCAACGTGAGTCATGTTATTTTTGATCATTAGCATTTGGCGCAGCCAGGTTTCTTGGCAGACATGCTGTCCTTCTTAAAACAAGTGTGTTTCAAGATTGACAGTTACCATCTATTCCTGCCGATAAAGTGAGGTGGAAAAGGAAGTCCTCAAGCATGTGACTTCAGGCTGCTCCAGCTCCATCAACTGAGAAATCCCCTCATGATTCCTGCAGTCAGCTCCGAAACACCGGGAGGTGATGGGGCGAGGGGCAGATCAGTGGGATTGCGGCTCCTATGGTCTTCAGGGGTTAGAGATCACAGCCACAGCCGCACGACTGGAGAGAGTCTACAGTTGATGAAAAAAAAGTGTGAAATATTAAGGGAGGCAGGAATGGGTGGGTTGTTCTCATGCAGGCAAGGTAGGACTGTTTGCACACCAAGATTACAGGAACAAATAACTACTGCTGACTTCCTGACAGAAAATGTGGACAAAAAGACTCATGTCCAATGTCTAACAAAATAATATGAAGACAAAACTGTCGAATGATGAAAAGCAAAAGACTGATGAATGAGATTTCTTCAGGAAGAATTCTGGCCACGAGTATCGGGTGTTGATTTAGTCTACATTGAAATAAAACATTGTTATTATTGAAAAGCATTCTTTTTTTCCCCCTGTTCATTTCGTAATAAAAAAAACAAACAAAAAAAAATAATTATCCGTGTTTTCTAAAGTTTTTTTCTACTTTTTTTTTTTACTTAGTTTTTAAAATCAACCAAAAATGCTGTGTTTGTTTTCAGCCATGACCCGTGAATGAAACTGGATGTGAGTCCAAATGCCAATCAAACTCTGAGAAATTCAGCTTCAAATACATGTGCTAACTGCATGGAGAAATGTGGAGGAGAGTTTGTCTGAAAAGCCCTCAACAGTACACAAGCGACCTCTGGGCTCCACTGCTTGACAAGGACTGTGTGAGAAAGGCCACACCACTGTGGGAGGAAGTTGAAGCATTCTTACTGTTACACAACCATCCAGAGAAAACTTCTCAGTTAAAGAGCTTTTACTGTTGAATACTACTAAAAAAAGCGGGTCCTCTAAAAAACATTCATTTCCTCATCATGTAGGTTTGCTACAGTGATTGAGTTTAGTGCACTGAATACATTTCCCATGATCGTCATGGCAAACGCCTGTTTTATTTTCATTTTCATTTTTCTTGCGCATTAGTCATATCTCACACCTCAGTGGGAGTCATTTAGAAAAGATATAAAAATGAGGCAGGCTCATTTGCGACGTGGATTGTTCTTGGGAGAGTGATAACCATGTTTCAGAGCAAACACGCTCGCAGGAAGGTAGCCACATGCTGTTTTATGAAACGTCGAGACCTCAGAACATTCACTCTCGTATTCATATGAAATTACATTAATTGTAATAGGAATGTGAAAGCAATCATCACAGCTGTTTACAGAACCTGGATCAAGTGTGTTTCGTTTTTTTCTTTACTTCTGAAACAAGGGTTAGTGAGGATAAATGGAATGCATTTGGAAGAATGGATAGCTTTCATTATTCCTAAAGATAAACGCAGGGTTTACTAACTTTGAAATGTATGTAAGCAAGATAGAATCTGGCGCTTGGTAGAATTATTATTAGTAGAGCTGTTGCTGTTTTCCTCCTTTCTGTTGCACTCTTACCTAAACATGACGCTTTAACACCAACACATTGTCATTCCCAGGGCATCCAATAATCATAATATACAAGTGGACTTTTGTGTCCACTGCTATGGCAGGTCAGACTTGTCATGTAAGTGTTTCACTGGAGTATAATACTGAGTGTTGGAGTTCGAACAAATCGGAGTTCGAACCAAAAATTCGAGATGTTTTTGGTTTGGATTTCGAACGAAAATCCAGAACTTGAACGCCCCCGAAATAAGCCAGAAAAAACATAACGTGCGCGGACCGATCAGCTGACCCACGATGTGCTTTGTTATTGTGTATAACGGAGCCTCTGTATGCAGACGTGTCCCGTTAGCTACATTTACTGACTGTTTTTTCTTCATATTGAGGTGTAAAACCTTTCCTGTCTCAGTGTCACAGGGGAGGTGCTCGCTCTCCACACCTCCGAGGCTGGAGCGCACACTCCAGGGTTTGATGTCCTGTTGTCGGCTGGAGCTGGGACAGGGATGAGGCGAGTCTCGGACAGAGCGTTACTTGGTTTATGACTTTGTCACAGCCAAACTGCATAGAAGCGCACATTCAGAGCTGGACACGCACCGGGCACCTCTTCACTTCTGGAGAGACGTCACTCACTCGGCAACCCCTCCCACATGCAGCGGCCACACACATACATTATATATATATATATACCTTCACCTCACCTTCACCTTCTTCTGCCGCTTATCCGGGGTCGGGTCGCGGAGGCAGCATTCGGAGCAGGGAAGCCCAAACTTCCCGGTCGGCACAAACCTCCTCCAGCTCCTCCCGGGGGATCTCGAGGCGTTCCCAGGCCAGACCGGAGACATAATCTCTCCAGCGAGTCCTGGGTCTTCCCCGGGGTCTCCTCCCGGTAGGACATGCCCGGAACACCTCCCCAGGGAGGCGTCCAGGGGGCATCCGGATCAGATGCCCGAGCCACCTCAACTGGTTCCTCTCGATGTGGAGGAGCAGCGGCTCCACCCCGAGCTCCTCCCGGATGACCGAACTCCTCACCCTATCTCTAAGGGTGCGCCCAGCCACCCTGTGGAGGTAACTTATCTGAGCCGCTTGTATCCGCGATCTCATCCTTTCGGTCATGACCCAAAGCTCGTGACCATAGGTGCGGGTGGGAACGTAGATCGATCGTCTTCACTACCTCTTCACTACGACGGTCCCATACAGCGACCGCATCACTATATATATATATATATATATATATATATAGCACTGAGGTTCTAGGAGTCCAGAATGTCACCGGTTTGAGAACCAGAACCGTGTCTGTGTGAAAGCCATTTGGGTATGGATACGAAGAGGGTCATATTACACTTGTTAACTTTTTTAAGAATGATCTACTGTGTTACCAAGATGAATCATAACCTTAGCATATACTGGAGTGAGACAGATCAATACTCATCCTTTATTTGAGGAATGTACTTTTACTGCATTGCTTGATGCTGCTGTCTTTCCAGTAACCCTTGCCTCTGAGCAGCCCATCATTACCTGATGGGAATCTGAACACAACACTGGTTCAAGACGCAGCCAGTCAAAATTAACATTCTGTTCACGGAAATTACGCACCTCAAGCAAGCGTTATGATAGAAGGAACACCAGAGCCCTGATGGACCACCACAGACAAAAAAAGTACTCCAGATGTCTGTTCAAACCCGAACTGTCTGTCCTGTGGTGACATCGCTGCAGAAAGTAGTGAAAACAGAAATTATATAGCTGAACTTTTAACAGCTTATGAGTGATGTGTGATGGATGCATCTCAGTAACAGAATGTTTGCCCTCCTCTTGGGTTCACCTTTACCCATCAAATGTCAAATAAAACCTGTCAGCACTCAGAAGCTCTTAAAATCCATGTTTGCCTTCCCCGAAACAGCAATCTCTGTGATACTCCTGAGACGAACATTTAGCCTGCGTTTTACCAAAGATGTTTCTGACATGTTGAAGGTTTAACAGTTTCATAGGGTAGACGCTGAATATTTTACTTTGTTCAGGGAGGTAGATGTTTAACTGCTTTTATGCCTGAGTGTTGGTTTTTTATGGGGAGGTCTAACATTAACTGTGTATTAACAATAATAGTTCATTTAAAGGACAACAGCTGTGTGGCATATGGCCATTAAGAGCAATGAGTTTTGTTGACGCAACATTTGTTTCGATTTGTTTGACATGATGATGCACCGTTTTGGTTGCCAAATAGGTTGAAGATGTTTGAAAGGTGTATAGTGTGACGGATTTAGCATTTAAAATGATCCAATATGATAACATTTTGTTGTGGCTACCGCACAATACGCTGGCTTACAGCCTAAAAAATATGTTGTACCGAATAACACTTGACATGTTTGAGATGTTTTTATTAATAATGTCTTGTTAGGAAAAAAAAATGGATAGATGAATGGATTGCAGGGAAGTAGAGCCGGACAGAATGTGAGTAGTTATCATTGGAAGTCAAACCTATTTTGTCCATTTCGGTGGCATGAGCCACCAGCCAGGGGAGCGAAGGGAAAGATTTAGCAGGAAATCAAACCTCTCTGCTCAGCGAAGCACGTCATGTGGATGCTTTAGCCAGCGGAGGAGAGAAAAGCATCCCTCTTGTTGTGATGACAGGGGTGACATTGCTGTGAGGCGGCCGCGCTGGTCGTGACTCCAGTCAGACTACTTCCTCATTCTTTCTCATAGTAAAATATCATTTTCGGTTCACCGCTTTATACCATTCATGTATGGAAACAATTCTCTTTGTTTTAACAATATTTGGTTTTGGCATTTGATGGTGGAAGGTCCACTGCTCTGACATGACCTGTCCTTCCAAATCAGGCCTTTGTGATTGAAACTGTCAAGTGTGGTAAGCTCACATTTGCCCCTTACTCATAACCTCCGCCACACACACATACGCATATAACCTCTGAGTCAACCTCACACAACTGTCCTGGCAGACTGTCAATCACAGGGGTCTAACATCAAGGCGGACAAAGCTGCCAACTCCTCCGAGATGCAGTCATAGTTATGACAGAGGGCTAAAAATGTCCACACGAATCATCAAGTGGACAGATTTTGTCCTCACCTTCCCTCCCAGTGACACCATCATGCGTCATCCAGGAATCAGACCTTTTGGACAAACATCTGAGATGCTCCTTGGTCGTGAAAACACTGCCCCATATGATCGAAGAATGGTCCTTGATTTGACGTCAGCACTTCAGCTAGTGGTACATAAAAGGACCTTTTTCTCGTCTCACTGCTGTGTTTCTTGTGCCCTTTTGCAACCACATTTTTTGAGAGTAGTGTTGATCGTGATAGAGGCGGATGTGTGGAAGTGCGTTTTGATACTTTCACACACATGTAATAGTGGATTTCTTTTGGGGGAGCAGATACACAAGGAGCACCGTCATTCAGTTTTACATATTCCTGAGGTGAACAACTAATGTTTGGCTTTGAAAAACTATTGTAATGAAAACCACATTGTTTGTGAACAAAGAGCTCCATCTATGGGCCTAAATCGGGACATTGTTTCATGAAACTTTACCAACCCTTCCATGCTATTTCATCCAACACATAGTGATGCCATGGAGAAGCAAGTACAGGGCAAAAAATAAAAAACAATGGTCGCCCCAAAGGATTAAAAACAACGCACTTATAAATGAAAAAAAAAAAAAAAAAACATGAAAAAAAAAAAGGAAAATGACAGTGTAAAAGAGTAAACAGAAAAAAATACATACTGGCATCTGCTTCCACTTCAGACACTGCTTTAGGCGGGAACCAAGTCCCAGCAGCTGAGATCACACCCGCCACCAGCGATAGTGAGAGAGAGTACAGACATTTCTGGAAGTCACTACTGTGATTACAGTCTGTTTATTATTGTTTCCACAACAATTCCATTCATTCAGCTTGAAATTCAGTTTGATGGATGGATGCAAGCTGCTTCTGACATTCTGACAGAGGGAGGTGGCAAAGACACGATAAAAATCGTCCACTGTGATTTTAGTTTGAGAAGACAAACTTTCTACTTCAATATCTGCTGAATGAAGTTTTGTAACAGAAACAGGATCTGGAACACAGATCTCACAAGATTCATGGTTAAATCTCAGATTACTCCGAATAGAATGAACTTTCATGTGGTTGGCTTTGACCTGGTTTCCTGACTTCACACTGAACCTTCATTGAAAACCCTGTTTTTGTGAGGAAAATGTTTTATTTTTTTCCCTGCAGTTGTTATTACGGCCATGCTATTTGCTGGTCACCCAAGGAGCCCACTCATTAAATAAAAATACATTATGATCGGGGATGTGGGAAAATAAAAATTCTTAGCTGAAACTGAAAATGAGGTAATTAGGGGCGAAAACCGCAAAACAGAACGATTGAGTCCAGTAATGGAATAATTGCAATTAGCAATTACACACTGTGTACTTTACTCACCTGAAACACAGCACTGTATTTGCAATAAGTTGCATTCACACATTAAATAAATAATAAATCATCACAAAAATTTGAAAGCATTTATGTAGCACTGACATTTCAACAATGTGCAACATAAAATACAGTGAAATTCAAAACATTTTCTTTTACCCGCCTCATGAATCATGTATCACCTGCTGAAAGACTGAAATATATAAAAATCTCATGAATAAGTGAATTGAAATTGTGCTCTGTAACTTATTGATTTGTTATACTACTAAAACAAAGTGCTTTCAAACAAGTGTGTCTGCTGAAATATAAAACACTATATTTAGGGATGCACAAAAAATGTAGTCCTCAGATAGCATGTTTTCTTTTAGCACTGAAGAAAGTCAGCCAAAACAGGATGTTGAGATGAACGGGATCTACACTTCTCGAGGCGGAGAGTAGAAAGAACTACAGAAGTTGTGGGATGCAAGCTTCGGCTTATTTCAGATCAGCATCAGCATAACATTGCATCATCGTTCGGCATCGCGTTGCATAGCTTGGCATCAAATTATTCAAAGTACAGACACATTCAATAGAGGTTAGTCTGGGCAGTCCTTGTACCAAATACACATTATGACCACACATACATGTCCATATTTAATATTGTAGACCATTTACAGGAAGTGTTACATCTACTTTTCTTTCAGATTTCAACTTGGCTGGGTCGCCATGAGATGAACTTCAGGAAACTCTGGACAAAACAGATATTCCTGTTTACACCCGAAGGGAGAGGGAAACTTGGCTGAACATTCTGTTTGCACAAAAGTGAATGGTATCTTTAAACTGACCAAATCCAGCGTGAGTGGATATCTGTCCAACATTCCACTGGCACTTTGAAACAGATTATCATTTAACTACCCGTTGCATATGTCCCTAATGAGACATATCAAATTATTCTCCAACAGCTGCAGCACAGTGCTCCAACAATCACGTGAATTTCATCAGTCCTTCGTACGGCTAGCTAAAGAGAACAGGTCCTCTGATGCACCTGTATCAGACGCTATTCCTTTAATGGCAGCACTAAGCGTCTTCTGAGCAAAATAGTCGAGATGGACCACCGATTGAGAACAATTCACTCCAAGTCTTTCAACATACGTTCAATGAGATCTAGCCGGATCATCCGCACTTCAAAGTGACTGTGCTTGTTCCGTGTTAGAAGTTTAAAATAAGTTCATATTTGAATTTATTGTGAACTCAGCTGTCATGACATCAGCTGGTGATGTGGTGCACGTAAATAAAGGCAAATCACATATCCTACTAAGGATTAAGGGTCGGGATAACGTTGGTCGAATGATTATATCGCCCTGACATTGGCACATTTCCCCAGTATTTGTCAATATCGTATCAGAACTTCCCACTCATGAAAACCGATGCTGACCTCGTGATCATTCAGCCGATCCATCATGGATGGTCCGGAGCTTAACATGGTGAATGCTACATGGCATATGAGGTGCCATCACTCTCAACAGCCAACCCAGTCACGATGACATGAAAGGAACACTGAACACTTCAATGTTCATTTCACACCAAACATGAAACACATTACGATCGGCAGCTCTGTGTTTCATGATGATTTCAGATTGAAAAGTAGTTCGGAGTGATTTGACGCACCCTTGCACATTTTTAACGCAGAATTCACTGACCTGGACCTCACAGTCACACTGAGAGAACAGTGACAAAATGAACCAGTCTGCATTGTGCCACATGCATTATTGAAACTGCAAGCATGCACCGTTTTGAAAGAGTTATGTACAAATGTAAAGTCATAATCCACTTTCATTATTCATCTTTTTTTTTCTTTAGCAGTTACTAAATGCTTCATTGTGTCTCAGTTGCCAAATGCTGGGACGATTACTGAGACTTGTGGCCATTTATACAGTATGTACCTCACAAGTGCATAAAATGTGTAAACGACTGCCCAAGATGGTTTTGTTTGTTGTTGTTTTGTTACATTTAGCATACTGTATATGTTAAATACATTCACCACAAGAGCATAAGTAATGTGCTAATCGCATATATACCGGAATCGGTATATATCAGTGTCGGAAAATATGCTTAATAATGCTTTGTAAGTATTTCCTATTTCTGCAAAATGTCAGTATCAGACATCCCTACACCCATAACTGATGAGTTGATCCACCCATTCCAATCAGACTGAATATTTTTCCATCACTGGCAAACACAGAGATTGAAGATAATTCAGTGTTTATTAATTTACACAATGAACACAATCATGAACACCAAAAATACAACAGGATCCAATGAGACAAATAGGGAAAATGACAAATGCCGCGGTCCATAGAATACTCACAGGCGAAATAAAACAAACATAGATCACAAGAACACAAAATACACATGGTAGTCAACACACACTCAATAGTCCACAGAAGAGAAAGAGAAAACCTGGCGGTCAAAACACTCTCATGGATAATTTCGCTAAAAAACTGGGAAAACATACATGGCAGATTGGGTTCTAACTCTACGAGAACCAAGAGGGGAACCAAATCTGTGATGCAAAGATGAATGAGTTCCAGCATTAACTGCAGAACTTGATTCATGAGAGGGATGGATGTTTACAAAATAAAAGTAGTACATCACAAAAACTAAGCAGGAGTGGAGATGGTGGCCTGCTACCTAATGTAACAGACAGTGTATATTCCCTCGTGAGCTGGTTCTTTTGATGCCACAAATGAAGCAGAATGAGAACAGATGTGGTGGATCCAAATGGCTCTAAAATAAAAGCTGTCATTAACAAATGGATGTGGGGTCGAACAAGCCAACACCGAATTCTCTCTGCAGCTGCATGACATTTCTGTCTATTTAAAGACAAGCATCCCACAGATGTCACCTGACTTCCATTAGATCACCTCATCTGAACAAAAACCTTTCAGGACTTCAATGTGCCTGGTTCTCCATGTAGATTGAAGCTGGCTCATTCTCTTTCACAGAATTTCACTTCTGTTGACATCCATGAATAAAATATTCCCTTTTTACGGCAACTTTTTGTCAGCTGTTTGATGTGCCACCTAGCCATGAATTGGAGAGACGGCTTTGAGCTTTGTGATGGCTCATGGACAACTTGCAAGATTGTTTCTCATGACAAAGGCTTTAATCAGAACTTCTTCTGTAGGGCGGAACACTCAGGAGTGAGGGCGACGTAGGACACAGGCAGATATTAACATGGCAGGACTGAACTGTGAATGAAGTCGAAAGAAGAGAGAGAGATGTATCAGATGTCTCTTGAGGTGAAGCAACGGGATAAAGAATGTTTAAATTAATGATGATGATATACAGTCATTTTATGATTATTTTCTGAGAAACATTGTGATCTATCTCTCTTCTTTTAACCCACAAGCATGCCGTCACAAAATATGTATACTATCCTGATCATTGTTTTTGTGTGTCATACGGCACTTGAGAAGGTGAGAACGGAGGGACGACTTTTCGGTGAACACAGCGTCTCTGCTTTAGGGGGTTGATTCAGCTATTTGGGGTCCACATGCGTGTGACGTTCATGGTTGCAACCAGGGACAAGAGGTGGCCATTTATCCATCATCAGCCCATGTTTCGAAAGATCTGACACGTATATTGCACACAAACAAACACAACTTTCATGTTTTGAAACGTGTTACTGTGGCAAAACAATTATGCCACAAGACCAAAACCATCAGATGTATACATGCCCTCCACTACCGGCGCTAGATCTATTATTGAGTCAGTGCAACCACATTCCTCTTGATGTTGTTTTTTTTTGTTTGTTTGTTTTTTTTGTTTTAATCTTTTAATAGATTGGGTTAGTATCAACAGAAGAATGAAGTACTATGTTGATAGATGAATTAAATTTAATCAACCAGTACACACAGAACTCAAGTACTTTAATAATATATATCATATTAAAAACTTAATATGTGCACGGTCACTGATATAATAGACCGCTTGATCTAACAACCCAATCCTGACTCACAGTCCCAGTGTCAACATTATAGTTGAGAGTGTCCTGCATTTAAAAAAATAAATAAAATAAAACATTTAAAACTACAATAGTATAGTATAAGTCCTCGAGACACCCCTAAGTGCTCTGTCTTGCAGAGGACAGTGCGGTGTCATTGACAGATCATAGTTTGATCTGTGAATTGTGAAACATTGACATACGTAGAACAGCGTCAGCAAAGTCAGTCTCATTTATTATCAAGAAATGAACCAGTTTTTTCACAGAACTAAACACATGGCAGACGTCCAACTCAGTACATTATATGAAGGTGTTGCACTGTTTGTGGGAAAATCATGTCAACTGTCGCCTACAGTCAAGTCTTTGATTTACTGGAGCAAAGAGTCATGTGTTCCTCTGTGATCTGAACTCTGAAAGCTCCTTTGGAGTTGGACCAAGGCAATGCTGTGATCATCCTGGACCCCCTGTGAGTTGAGTCGTGAACGCTGCATAGCTCTGGATTCATGCATTCTTTTTTATTGTGACGTAGCAGCCAGGAGCTCAACAAAGTCAAATACATATCGACGAAGAAAAGATCCAGGTTCATTGATCATTTTATCTGTTCTTGATTGAAAAAAAATGCTGATTTTTTAATGTCATTCTGAAGTATTACAATGAAAAAAAGAGGTGACTGTGATCATGATCACAATGTCAAGGTCCAGCTGATCCTTCAAGGTCAAGGTCAAGGTAGCTTGTAATATGTACAACTACAGTAACATAGGATTGGAATTACAATACTCAAGTGGCCACGATGATATGGAATATAAATGTACTGTAATTATGGTGCGCTAGTAGAGTTTGTTATGTACGGCTACTACAATGATCCCCGCAGATCTGACGTTGTCTTAAGGAATAGATGAAAATAAATTCATTCATGAACTATCCAAATAAATCACAAGTAAAGTAATAAAAGCTTTGCATGCTTTGCATAAAGTTAATATTTATTTTAAATTTTATTTACTATATATAAATGACAAAAGGAAAACCTACTCACTCTGTTGGTTGTTTCTGTTTCAGAATAGCAGAACTGCAATACCTCTCTAAAATGAAAATATCCAGGTTCCTTCATAATCCTTCGTACCTAGGCTTTCACATGGTTATGAGTAGGCTTGACTTTTCAATGACATGCTTCTTTCTCTGCTTAACTTGCCTGCATCAGAGAAAAAAAGAAACGTACACTGGCTGTCTCATTTCGCCTGAGCTCATACCAGGCCGGCAGTCAGATCAATTTTCTGCCCGACCTCATCAGGTTAAAGAGGTGAGACTCCACTTGCAGTCCATTAAGCTCATTAGGAAATGAGTGAGAAATACTGTGTGAAGGTGCTTTTACATCACTGTGACACTCACCCACGTTATGAGGGGTCTTTCCTTGCTCTTCTTTTTTTTAATTTTTACATTCACACTATGCCTTGGTTTAGACGTTAAAGATGGTCAGAAGAAAGATTGGTCTGACTTTCGCTGAGGTTTTCCAGGCATGAAAGGAGACGACAGAATCGTGTGCGGAGATTGCATTCCTACTCCCACTACTGCACTCTGAATACAGATAAGCATTCACTTTAAAATGCCTTGATGTGTGGACTGTTCTGCCGCTGCCGTACGTTCAATGAGTTTCACTGCTACTTCATAAACTCCATCTTTATGTTCGACTCTGGCCGAGAATCACCTCTCTAAACTATATTCAATCTTTTATTAAATAGCACGAGTCAGGCTTTTTCAGCTGGGTCTCGTGGTCAGATCCTGATGGACTAGTTGATTTGGACACGGACACGTATCTAGCTCTAACCCTACTGACTGCAGTGGGAAGTAGAATAAAGGTCATTTCTAACATCTTGTCAAACATCTGCATGTTAATAAAAATAAGACCCTGGCCTCCCCTCCACCCCCTACACAAACAAGAAGAACACATTGTTGTCTAATTAAACTTGCTTTTTTAAGGAGCAGCTGACCTGTATGTGAAGATGAACGATCAAAGGTCAAGGCAGAGGAAAATAGAGGCACGCTGCCTGCATAATTACAGTCCTTATTGGAAACAAATATTATGTCATATGTAACAACTTTTGCTAATGCTTGTGCCTTTCCTATCGTTTATTTTTGGCCCTTTAAGCAACATATCAGGTGACACTGTTTACAATACAATAGTGTACTGGAAAGCAAATAAGCCTCCATTCCAGCTTCCATTACACTTCATCGGTATATTGAGTTACGGTGCATGTTTATTTATTATTTCTAATTATGTTATACTTTCACTCACGCAGTCAAAGTTAACGCATTAAAAATGCACAACACACATGTATTTGCATGGCTATCTGCTTCTACATGTGCACACTTTGAATGATCCTCCGTCCTCCCATAAGCAGGAAGGAAGCAGCGAGTGGAGATGAAAGGAGGGAGGTCTTTTGAATATGACTTGCAGTTACTGTTGATGTGGTCTCTGTTACCACCGCAGACTCCCATATGGAGTATTTACACAGCGACGAAGTGGGAATCATTGCAGAAAGTTCCCACTTTACATTTGCAAAAGTTGTTGTGTTCAAGACGTCGCTATGAACAAATGCAATATTTGATACTGAATTATGATGAATTCTATCATCTATCATCATCTCCCGACTATGTGAATGAATTCACCTGATGGCAAGTTATTAACACCACAACATTATCACCTCACCATTATCACTGACACTGTCACATTCTGTTCTACTGAAAATCCAAGATGTCAAATGAAGATGAGACCACAACTTCGAACAAACAATAATCTTAAATATAATCTTAAAATGTAGCAATGAACTAAAAGAAGCCCCATCAGCTCAAGATGTGTGTATGTTGGCAGCTCACTGAATACCGTATCGGAAAAGCAAACATCAACATCAACTATTTTGACATCCATCTGCGATGGAACAAAAGTCACAAACCCTGGCTCTGAACAAGTAATCTTTAACCCCTGGAGGGCTGAATTTAAGTCACAAAAGTGACTCATATAAATCAAGTCATGCAGGGGGGAGATTACAGATGGCAAACAACAATACAATATGGATCGACAAAGAAACAGTTTTCGCCTGGTTGAATGACACATTTCGACATGTGATATTAAGCGATGAAAGTTGAAATTGAAGAGAGACTGATCGTAGCAGTTGCTGGAATTCACGACTCGCTGAACAGATTGTGCCTCTGAAGGATCAGCTGGACCCGGTGAAGACGAAAGACATGGAGACAAAGAAACAATTTGATGAAAATTGGGCATATCAGTTGTTAAACTATGGTCATGACATAAACATAAACAGGAGGGCACTGATCATTACCTCAACTGATAATACTTTCATGAGGAAGGAAGCTGATACATTCATGACATTCATTTTTCTCTTCATCTTCACAATATTTTGGCATAGTGGCAGACATCAATCGTGCATTCATTTGTGAACACAATACAAACTGACAAATGTACAGTAGTCCATTTAAACTGTCAAGGTTATTTGGAAGTGGGCTGACTTAGAAATGATTTGGTGACATTCAGCAGGTTTTTATTATTTTTTTATGATCATTGTAGATTTCACAGTCATGTATTACAAATAATCATAATCAAAGGTTTTTTTTTTTTTTTTTTTTAGGTTTGGAACCTTCCGTTTGGCCTGGGTATCACCAGGTCCCTAACAATGCAATGCTATTGAAATATTTTGCCAACAATAGCGTCAATATCACAATACTGCAATTCTTTGATTATCAATATATTGCAAGAACCTTATGATATCAGTATCTCTAAAGAAATTCTGAATTTATTGGGGGCACGAAGAGAAAATACAAAACATTGTCACTCAATTTCACATGAATAACAACCAAGGAAAACAAAAATAATTCACAGTGGCCCTTCTTTCCACTCAGAAACCATGTTTCATACAGAGAACAGTCAGACTGATATAGACAAATGTCTAATGTCCAGTCTAATTCACCTCCACGGCGAAAGGGTGGAGCTGTGAGCTCTTGAGTCCTTCTGGTTCAACTGAACTGTCCTTAGAGTAAGAAGAGCTACACTATGTATTACTTAGTTTTTGTGTCCGATCAACACTTAACCTTGGTCACAAAAGACCATAAAATGGTTGTAAAACAAGCACAGTTCATTTATTTTTCCAATTTTACTATCATAAAATATTCATACCATAGACTCTTAGATCTGAGGTGTGTGAGCACAGACTTGACTAGCAAGTGGCTAACTGTTCCGTTATGTAAACATGGATGACACCAAGTATTCACAAATCATCTGCCACTCTATTCTTGTCCGTGATTCTGCCATCTCCTACTCTGTCGCTGCACTTTTGCATGCAAAACGGGGCCATTGTGTGGTAAAGGCATTGCAACATTGCAGCAGGCTCTTTGTGAGAGAATGCTTCCGGAATTGCAGCGTGTTTATTGTTTCAACATCAATGCTTGGTATACAACGTAGGGACCAACGGAATCCCACAATATATGGCAGTTTCGAAATTTTGGTGCACCCTCTCTCTTCACGTAGTGCTTTTCAAACCTACACCTGGGTCACGACCCGGCTCTGCTTGCAGTCAGCCCTGGCACAATGTCGTAGTTGAAGCACCTTCAACATACGGTAACATGTGAATGGTGCCCATTTAATCCAACAACACTCGTTTTTTTGTACAAGTCGCTGTTGTTGTCCTGTAAACATAACTGACTTCTACCTGTTGGTGAGAATAGGTCTCATGCCATTTTTTTTCTTTCCCAGTCTAAATGAATCCACCTCCAACATTCCAGTCTGCGTCTCACAATCTAGTGATAATCAATTAGGAAAAAAAAAAATCTGTCATCTGCAAAGGTGATAAGGCTACAGTCCCTCCCCAAGAAGGGCCCGTTGCCAGTCAGGGTTTTCCCTCAATGTGCGCTGATAACAAGATTCGCTCATGTTCCTCTGCCTTTTTGGTGGACTGTCTTTGTAGTTGTATTAATGTGAACAGAAAAAAAAACAAACTTTCCGTCAAGTCAAGTTGGAGTTTCAGGTCCAGATTGAAAACAGATTTGTGCTTGTGGATGCGTCTCCCAAGCAGCCAGTTAACACAGACAAACAGGCACCAATCTTGTAAATATGATGACTAAACCTGTACACCCGACATTAATGTCCCGTGAATCACTGTCGGCATTGTTCAGTCGACCACCTGAATGCATTTCATTATTGGTCTGTTTTCCATTAAAATGTTTTTCTGTCAGAAGACGAGGAATGAAATGAATGTGCGTGTGCATGTGTTTGTGCCTATATGCATGTGTGTTTCCAGCTGCACCCTAGGATTTTGTGTCACATGAAAATAAATCTTATGCTACTTTCTATCTATCATTCCCATATTAATGAGCTGAAAAAGTTTCCTAGTGAGGGAAGCACAGGAAAGAGAAGAGGGTGTCTCGCAGCTCAAACATTGCCCTGGAGATGGCATTACATTTGTGGCAGAAGAAAAATACGTAAGGCCATGAAAACATTCCTCTAAATGGATTGGGAGCCGTCAACTAGTCAGCACGCACTAGAAATGTCCTGGATATGTTCAGACACACCTTGCCTATGAGAGAACTGTTGACTTACTGTCAACCCTTCTGCTCTTTCTCCAGTCTGAGCTTTCTTCCTTGTCTTCCACCCAGACTGCCACCACTCGCTGTCTGTTAAAAGTTTTGCTCTGGACTGAACCATTTTAAAGAAAAGAGGGGATTGGCTGTGGAGAAACGTTTCCAAAACAAAAACACTTTTATCAAAACATTGTAACTAAACCATGGGCCGTTGAGCACCTCTCCCTATTCTCCCCTTTACAGTGTGTGTCTGCCGTCTCAGCACACTGTTGGCAGTTAGTCTTCTCACAGCCAAAATCCAAATGAATGACTAATCGATGACTTTAAAATGTCGGTAGGTTCTGCCTGTCCTGTGATGAAGCGTGAAAGAAGACCTTCGCCACCCACCCCATGCAGCTCAGCTAGACACCCTGCTGCGACTCCAGTAAGAAAATTGCTGGACGATAATGATGATAATCTGGGACTGCAACAGTGTTTCCACGCACTGTTGCTTCCATGGTCAGTTACAGAATGTCACCAGATTTGTGACCCCATACCACTCTCAGACAATGTTTACACAGCGATGGCGGCAGGTGAAAATGTCTGGATGGAAATGCTAGTGAAATCGCGGTAGTATAGAGTATAAAACAAACACAAAAAAATAAGGTATACAGTATAAACATTTCAGATGTCAGCACAATGTGTCTTCACCATTTCAGGCAACACAAAGAGAAGTAATATGAGATTCGCTTTTCCTCACATTCAGCGAACGCATTCAGCGAACGCAGTTTAGCCATTCCGCACAATTATACGTGAGACAGAGTATTTGTAGAATATGAAAGCACTGTTCATCGAGAGACACCACCGAAAATATACGCCAAACTCGCAAGTGAACAAAGTTTAAGAGCTAGTTTCCTCTCTTTTTTTTTGTGAAAGTTATACGTGATTGCTCAAAATGCTTGTCTACACTGCGCAAAATGGAGTTATTCACACACATGTTCAATAAATTCTTTTTTTTTTTTTTTTTGACTATTGATACATTTCCTCTCTTCGATGTCAGTTATGCAAATCACAGCCAACAAAACCAACAAGTCTGACACTAGGAGCTGAGATCAAAACTTGGGAGCCCTGGTGTACAACACTTGAGATGATTATCTTCCAGCACAATACAATTTAATGACATGACTTGTGCCTTGACTCGACTTGACACTGAGCAAAAATGACTCAACTCGCTTGAGACCTGAGGGTTAAGACTTGAGACACGTCTCACTCCCACCTCTGCTACACACGGTCACAAATTACATAAAGTGTCTTTTATGTTTGAACTTGAGGGCATTGTTAAATCACTATACAGTGTAACCTTAAAAGATTATATTACAAGGCCACTTGTCTTTCCAAGACCAAACTGGACACCCACCAAGGGGAGCGATTAAAGGGACTGCGCAATGATTCAGTAGTGCAACAACATCTGGCATTAAAGAAGGGGATGCTAATGTTCCTGGAGGAGTCTGACAAGACTATCATGGAGTAGCTGCAGCCACTGGTTTCTTCTCTTGAAGACAGAATGACCAGAATCCTCGGGACCTTGGCAGTGCCTGTGCCTGGTCCCAGTCAACATCACCTTATGACTCCTCAAGTTTCGGCATATGTTCACAGCACCTCAGGTGCTCTTGGTGTGTTACCAAGACATCACCAACCCGAGGTGCTGTTTCCACAGAGACGGAAACGATTGAATCGACCACCAAATGCGGTGTTTGTTTACACGTCAGTGCCATCACCACCTGGACAACAGCATGAGTGTAATGGAATGTACCCTAAGACACTATTCAGTGACCAGTGTTTGCTGCCTGTGTCAATGCCACGGTTGCTTTTCCATATAGAGTGTATCTGTCTTCCTTGCCAGCAGCATTAAAACATTAAATTAAATGTTTGTTATCTTCACATTCAAATTGGTCAACATCAGTCGGTAAAACAAACTTTGACAGGTGGTGCATTTTCACTGGAGCTCAGAATATATTCTTATCTTTTGATGAAGCACTTGCTTGAATAAAATCATGTTCGTTCGTGAAAGTTTAATGACTTTATTTCAGCGAGGTGTTCTACAGTACAAAGAGAGAAGCTTCTGTTCCCCTGGGGCGTCCAGGAAAAGTTCTGTGTGCAGGGTGAAATATCAGCAGCCTTTGTCCAGGACTCATCACCATGTTTTATCTGAATTTACAGTCACAAGAAGAGGTAAAGCAAACTCACTTCTTGTTTGACATTTTTCATGTTGAGTGTGAGCCTTTTATTAGCCACAGAAGCTTTTATTTTTCAGTGAGAAAATCATACCAAATATCACTTCAGTATTGCCTACATTAAATCACAGTGTACGCTCCCCTTGTCTCTCAGAATAAAATTAGGAAGACAATCTAATCTTTCCTGTGGCAGCAGCAGATCAACTGGGGTCGAGAAAAGTACATTTTGTGTGAGGAAAAGGGACTAAAGTGTTTGAGTTGAGGAAACATGTAGTCTGCCCAGAGAAAATCTTTCTTTGTCTGATGATTCGACAAGTCTTCACCAAATCTATGAACAAAGAATGGTACTTATTGTAATGTAAATGTATTTCACATAAATCTCCACGTCGATTTTCCTTATTTAGCTCTACCATCTATGGCATTATTGATAGTCCATGTAGAAAGGGTAATGCAAGTGCATGTGTTGCATCAATCCATTTGGGTGCTTTATAGATCTATGTTATTACATATAATACTGTTACTATTTGCTACTCAAGTGACAATAATATTCTCAAATTTATACTTGTGTTTCTCAAAGAACCGAGGCCAAATGATAAAAACATTAACAGACAAACAAAAAAGTTGAACTGTAAAATGCAATAGTAGTTGGTGTTTTGAAGACATCCAGGCATAAAGGAGGGTCAGTGATGTGGTCCGTGCCCATTGAAGGGTTGTGGCTACGGCATTGATGGCCTTGACCCTGAAGATACTGAGGTTGGTGTTGGCTTATAGTCGGATATTTCCAATGTCAAAGTTTATCTTTTCAATTGGCTGCATCTTCGCACAAGAACTGCGATGTGAACTCAGACTCAAAACCATGATTGACAGGTGTGTCCGGGACGAATGTTGGTTTACAGCTACTTAATACCAAATTGATAATATATCAGTTTGCTTCCTCTTAATTAATTAATAAAAAAGAAAAAGTTTCCTGAGATGTAATCATCAGGTTATGACTATAGTCATAACCTTCTACGAATTTTGGCCCATCACTCACCAACATGCACAAAGCAGGCAGGCACACTCACCTGCAGCTTCTTGTCTGCACACTAATGTGCTCTTATGAGAATCAAATCGTATTACAGCAGAAGGTCACACCATTAATCCACCACTGTGGGACTTCAAATACTGTTACTGCTCCAGTCTAATCATTTTAGCATGATCTAACCTGAACACTGCAGATTTATAGGACACAAGTGAGAGCCGGGAACGAGAGGGGCTTCTATCCGCTTTATTCTAAGGTCTCCCCACATACAACACTAAAATTCAGAAATGCAACACGCCTTTCTAAAAGAACCACCGACTATTATCAACTATCAGAGGCAGGATTTTCAAGAATGGCCACTTTATGGACAATTAGATTCACACTAATATGTTGCAACGTTGAATACACCAGGAGGTTGTTGTCACAAACATACTAATAAAATGTAGTAAAATAAAAACTAAATGAAAAAAAGATGAATAGGTTTATTATAATGACACATTTAATTTGTTTTGGTTTGCATAGATTTTTTCATAATCTAAATATGTTTTTCTGAAAGTGAAATGAAGGCAGCATGCTTCAACCAATTCCTCTAAAGAATATGGTAAGTAATAAAATATTTTATTATTATTAGCGTACGTTGCTCGTATAATTATACAATATAGTATGATGCGCTCTCTGCCAATATTCCATAACAGAGGTGAATTTATTGTATAACTGTGCTGCCCTTTTAATTAACAAACCCCTTGTACGTATTTTTATTCATTTATTATAGTCCTTCAGTGATTGAAATGCAAATGCATGTATGTTGTTTTCATAAGGGGATTAATGTTGTGATCAAAAGCAATAGAAGTGTTGAGTTTGTCGTTTTATAAGGATATAAGGCAACTGAAATCGACAAAAAAAATATATAATAATATATATAACATATATATTATGTTAGTCTGGAGGTTTGCAGCATAAAACAGACAAACAAAAATTTCAAAGGAGGGGCATTGCAAACTTAATTCTTCACTGATGTGTGTTAAAATAACAAATGCTTGCAATTCAAAGGTGAATTGAAGGCTTTTGTATTCCCGACCAGTGAGCCAATATTACATTACATAATATGTAACAGCATCCACTGGGATGTGGAGAAAATGTGAGTTTGGATTTTGAGGCAAGCCAATCTGACGGGATATTTTCATTCTGTTTATGTCCTGAGTGGAGCCTGCTCAGCCCTCCTGGGGAGCGCTCTGACAGATTTGAAGGGAACTGGCCTATTGTCGCCGTTATGCATTTCTGAGCATATTGCTCAATATATTTCTTCCTCCATGTGGAATTGAGCTCACGCTGAGGGGAGACCAACTGATATATGGAAGGCCAGGTCGACACTTCTGTGTTGCATGTTTGACAATCACACCTCTGCCGTGGAGTTTGTCAAGGCAAGGACGCGAGGCCGTTCCGATGATTTACAAAAGACAGGTGTCACACTTTTCTTGTCCAGTATTTTTTTTACATATACTGTAAATTTCATTAGCTTTCTCTTCTCCACTTTGCTACTAAGGAGCCAAATCCATCTAATTCTTCACTTAGGGTCTTAAATTCAACTCTCAAAAAAAACGACTCTCCTCTTGAAAAGATGTACCTGTGACGTTAAATGAAGTCATGTGACTTCACACTTGGACAACACTGCTGGAGCATCAGGGATCAGTGCATCTACATGTATGTTTGGTTCGTTACACCCGACTCCCAGAAGTCACAGTTGCGTAATTATTCGGAGAAACATAGAGAGATTATCTTCACCAAGTCTTATGGGGCAAGTGACATTCAAAGTTACCTGTGAAAAAAATTATTATTATATATAGTGGAATAATTATAGACTACAGTGGTGTTAGCGGCCTTGCTGTAAACGTCAGCAGGGGCGGGTTACAGTCTCAATGTTTTGGCCACTTTCATACATAACTGACTTTCCAATACAGCTTTCCACTAAATAAGTTATAATAGCAACAGATTTGGAACATTTTGTTGGAGTGAAATGGCTTGCCAAGTACACAGCGGCTTATATTGTCCAATGAGAGTGAACACCTGTGTACACAGTTGCCTTTGTCGTTCAGCAGAAACTGCATGTTTTTACCGCTTCTTCTCTAGCATTAGATCACTCTACAGCAGGAACATTGTTCCAGCAGAGTTGTCGCGGCCTCAGGAGCAGGTGCTGAGGTGTAATTGCGGGAAAAAGTGGCTCCATTGGAGATAAAGTGCAGCTTAAGGACCGTAATTGAGGCTAGCGGCACCAGGGTGCGTTCCAGGAGGCTTCTTCTTATGGGATCCATGCAACAAGTTAATTACCGTTTCAGTGTGTTGAGATAGCTAACAACGGAATATGATAAATATCTCCAAACATAAGCCGTACACTTGTCCCCACCAGAGCCATGGAGTTATGAAAAAAGGCAGCCGTACTGTATTGGATCTTCAGGTTCATTAATCATACATGCCTTTGAGTAAATCCACAGCTCAACAGATTTAATAAGAGAGGCGCTGTTGGGCCGACGTTCTCCGCCAGTGTAGAAGAGATCATTATGGAAATTCTCAGAGGGAGGTGAACTTTAATAAATGCCCAAAATAAATCAAGATCGGGAAATTGACAGCCACCTCACTCCCTCCAGACCTTAAGGTGGAGTGGAAACAACAGCGAGCGTCGGAACATCTCAGGTTTATATTGCTTCTAGAGAGAGAGATTATGATTCTGCAGGTTAGAATGGGATGAGCTAATGGTGATCATACGCTGCTGCCAATGTGCTACCACTCTATAAATCACAGTTTATGATCATGACGAGTGAGGAAATCGCCTGCAAAGATTCATCCGGAACACGATCATGCATATTCAGCGCAAAACTTTGTTTCGCATCTTTGAACGCAGGAGATTTTCGTGTGTGTGTGTGAATCCTGCGAAAAGATGTTAATCTCAGGCGAAAACACATCTGACCTTTTTGGAGCAAATGGGAGGCCAGCAAGCGGGTGTGAAGGAAAACTGACTGATACAGTTCCAAAGGGCAGTTGTAGTAACAGATGGAGACAAACAGAGCCTCAAAGGATTTGCTGTCTTGGCTTCAAGCAGGTGGCGTTTCAGTTGAATACGAAGGACGCACTAATTAGAGAGGAAAACTCGCAGGTGAGCTGGTCCACCTGAGGTGTATGGCGACTGTGGAGACACGGTTGCTTGGTTCTGAAATAGGAAAAACATGCTCTTGTTGGAAATATAAATTTCATTGATCATTATACAGATGAAGGACTTAACTCCGGTGATCACTGATAAACATGTACCTTAAAATTGCTTCTTTTTATTAGAGCAAGACTGAACATCTGTGTGGAAAACACGCTTTCACGCTGACTACTTATGTTACTTTTGTCCCACTTCAGTTTTATCTTAACAAATGGCTGTAGTTTACGCTTATATTGTGCATTTGACTTATTGTGAATCTGTGAATTTGACAGTACGGATCAAAGTCATTTGGGATTAAAAAATATGTGCATCTGGATTTCCTCAAAAAATGTGTTGACAGTTACTCTGTTGGGTTAAATTTCAAGGTGCATAAATGTGTGGGGCTGGATTAGTTCAGTGACTGAGAGCCTGCCTCAGATGCACCAGAGGAAAACACAGCTGGATCTGGATTAAACATCCATTATCCGACTGATTTGACCTTAGTTCTACGCCCACTATCATGTTGGTAATCCAGCGTCTGCAGCCCTGAGGAGTGATCTTAAGCAGCGGTTTGAAAACCATGTGAGCATCAGCTATATGGAATCAGCAACAAGTTCATATGTATACATATACATTTATCTCAAGTGCACGGGTTGGATAATAAAAGTAAAAATATTAGTTGTTTTTTTTTTTTTTTGATTGGCAGTGTTGCTGGGCATGAAACTGTGTTTTTGCAACATCAATAAATGAGCTTGATCTTGACTCACCGTATCTGTTTACCCAGCAACGGATATGGCACCTGTCAAAATATGAAAAAAAGATTTTTGGATAATATCCACTTTAAAGATAAATAAAGATTGTGTTTTGCTGGAGAAAAAAAATCTATTCATGAATCTATTTGTTTTCTCGCCCACCCTTGACTAATAGTATCATAGTTGGGTGTTTTTGCAAAAAAATATTTTGAACACAACCATTCTCTCCTCACTGTTTTGTCTTGAGTGAAGGTGAAACTTCTGGGTGAAACAACTCACATATCCATCTTGGATATAATTGATCCTACATTTAGATGTTGAATTTTCATTCTAAAACTTCTTCACTCTAAAATTTGATGTGAAAAAAGCAAAATGCAAATCGCACAAATATTCAACTTAAGCAATTCACATAGAATTACACCCTGGAATGGTGGTCAGAGCACATCCCTGGGGAACCCAGGGTTGCTGGTTTGCTTCCCATCTTTATCAATCAATTGCATCAATATAACACATTTTAGCATGGTCTAATTTGAAATATCATGCTTGATAGACCTTGGACTGCTCCCACAAATGGGCGCCTGTTATGCAGTTGAAAAATTAAAGAGGACGAATTTCACTGGAGAGGAAAAGAACTTTGCTGCAGCTGGATCACTGCTGAGTCATATGAATATTAATATTTTGTGCCTTGGTGAATTGCTGGCTTTGCGAATGCTGATCTAAAATGGAATGTTTGATTTGTATAATGTTTCTTGGTTAATTTTAAAAAGAAAAGAGAATATTAGAATGGAGATTGATGGAGAGTGGTAGATTTGACCAAGCAGCATGGGTCCTGAGTTCGTGTTTCTATGGAAGCATTGGATTCGATTTTATGCTCTTCTAGTTTTCCACCAAATTAAATGTGCCATCTCAGCATGGCTTAATTTAAACTACATTCTTTGTAGATTCTTGACTTCATTTGAACCCCATCCTGGTGTGTCCTGAAAAGGCTTCAGGTTTTTCCATTCCTCAACCCTTATCTGAGCGAGATCCCTGGTCCACCTAAGAAAACAAAATGTCTTCTGCCATTCCAACACACTTGTCAGTTGGTGAGAAAACAAACCATTCCTGTCTGGATGTGCTCCACTGTGAGGTCATTTTGATCCTGAGAATTACTTATGCATTTCAACCTCCAAGCTGCTAGCACCAAGAACAAATGCCAGCATAAAAGCTGTCGGATTCTTTTAAAAGGTAAAAGGCAAATAGACTCTATGGTCAACACTGATGGTGCGTCACCGGTTTGGCCTTTCATGTATCCTAGTGCCGTTTGTCATCGAAGGATATACCTCACCAGTAAAGAGGCCTTTCCCCCCCTGTTTTTACTAACCAAGGGATAGTACCATATGACCAGTTAGCTAGTTCAATCTTAAAGTTCATATGATGTTAATTTAATGTCGTTAACATTTGGGTTTTATCAGTAAATATGCTTTAGTTACCTTTGCCATGGAGGTTATGTTTTCCACATTGTTGGTCTTTGTCTGTTAGTTGACTTGTACTCTCAAGACTTGAAAAGTTAGGAGCAGATTTGGATGAAATTTCAGAGAATTGGTGAAATGTTTCCTTTTAAATGATTCTTTAACAGAGAGAAATGAGAGATTTTCAGCATTTGTGCCAGATTGGTAATTCAAGCCACAATTTTTGTCATTGAGTTTTTTTTTTTTTTTGTCTGAGTTGCATTTATGAAGCAATCAAAAGAGTTTGACCTTTCTTTTAGTTCTCTGAGCCCCATTTCTGAGACCCCAGCAATATACAGTGGTACCTCGGTTCTCGACCACAATCAGTTCCACACCGCTGTTCGAGATGCGAATTGTTTGAAATCCAAATCGATTTTTCCCATTACAATGAATGGAAAAAGAAATAATGCGTTCCAAGCCTTAAAATAGTCTTTTGTAGGAGTGAATGTAGAGTGTCTGCTGCAGGTGCGCTGTTCCTCTATGTGTGTGGCCGCTGCATGTGGGAGGGGTTGCTGAGTGAGTGACGTCTCTCCAGAAGTGAAGAGGTGCCCGGTGCGTGTCCAGCTCTGAATGTGCGCTTCTGTGCAGTTTGGCTGTGACAAAGTCATAAACCAAGTAACGCTCTGTCCCAGACTCGCCTCATCCCTGTCCCAGCTCCAGCCCACAACAGGACATCAAACCCTGGAGTGTGCACTCCAACCTCGGAGGTGTGGAGAGCGAGCACCTCCCCTGTGACACTCTACCACGGTCCAGTGCGGAGACAGGAAAGGTTTTACGCCTCAATATGAAGAAAAAACTGTCAGTAAATGTAGCTAACAGGATACGTCTGCATACAGAGGCTGCGTTACACACAATAACAAAGACTGATTGGTCTGTGCGTGTTACGTTTTTTCCGGCTTATTTCGGGGCCGTTCGAGTTATGGATTTTCGTTCGAAATCCGAAGCAATAAAATCTAGAAATTTTTGGTCGAATTCCGAGACAACGATTGTTGTGTGAATGGTTCTGGTCCCGACAGTGAAAATGATTGCTGTTCCGTTTTCAACAGTTATGTGATGTGATTTCATGTTCATTCATTTAAGAACCTTTAAAGTGAGACAAAGGCGTCTTTCCATGACTTGAAAAGAAAATTCATGAGTGTACATGAAATGCTGTAATTGTAGCATAAACCAAACTGCTAAGCATTTGTTTATTTATGATGTAGGGCACGTGCAATATTTTGTATCTACAGTCCTTGGGACCACTTTCACGCCTGAGCTACCATGGATGGTCCTCTTTTCCTGTGTGCAGCGTGTACTGCACAGCGACAGAGAAGCCGAAATTTCTAACATTCTGTTATGTAGTATGATTCGAATCGCAAAGTTTTCAAAACACTTTGCCTGTCAGCCATATTTGTGTCAATATGCCGGACAAATTTGTCATTTATTAAGACCAACCCACTACCACCCGCGGATGTTGAGTCAGAAAGCAGTGGAAAAGCAGTGAGATCAGTAAATCGAGTTGTTCACAGATGGAGCCTGAAGACAAACCACAGGAACAAGTTTTCATGTATTTCTTTGTGCTGCTTTTTCTCTTATCTAAATTATTTCACTTCCCGTCATCATCATCCTCATAACAAAGCAGTCAGACTGTAGGATGGACCCATGACTGACCTTGCCGTCACCACAAACTGTACCGTCTTTTTCTGGTCTGACAGGAGGGGGAGTGTTCTACTGACGCTCAATTAGTCAACGTCACAAAACCCAAATCGCAGCGATTGATAAATCGGTCAGGAACGACTACAGATGAGACATGTTGCTAAAACTAGACATGAGAGGCCAGCAGATAGCACACATCAAGAAAAGCATCCCTGCCTCAACACACATATTTCGACTCAGATCGGTGCAAACATGAAGCAAAGGATGCAAGAGGAGATAAGACAATACTTCATTGGACAGCAAAGTCAAACATTTACATTTAAACACTTACAAAAGTGACACTATACATACAGCATTTTGCACAACGGACAACAACGTATATAAACATTCCTGAAAAAAAATATATCAACAAAAATTAGACAAAAAAAAAAAAATTGTAACAATAACATGTCCAAGAAAATGGAGTAACCGAGGAGAGAAAATGGTAACAGTGAGTCCAGCCAGAGTTTATTACTGTATTGTGCCACCTGACAGCAGAAGGAAGGAAGGAACAACGGAATCGCTTCTTCATGCACTGAGGGTGGATCAGCCTGTCCACTGAAGGTGCTGCCGTCAGGGTCTCCTGGAGGGCGTGGGACAGGTTCCCATCAGGGATGACAGCTTGGTCACAGTCCTCCTGACTCCCTCCTCCTCCACTGAGCTCAGAGCAGAGCCTAGGACAGAGCGTCCCTCTTTTGTGAATGAGTCACTAACAAGGAAATTCCATGAACATGATTGTCCACATACAACGTACAATACTACTACCAGTCACATAAAAGAAGGGAAGCTCTTCTATATGGACATTTGGTGAAACGTCTTCCATTGATGGACAGAGACTTGAACAAAAGTGTGGTTGTGTGGTCAAATGTATGTGTAATTGTGACATATTTCTTCTGCAAATATTGGTTACAGGTACAACGCTCCTGAGAAGAGAGTGATATAACACCATTTTATATGTGCGTGAGTGAATTCAATTTCAATCTCAATTTTATGGCCAATATAACCTAATTTTAACACTTTTGAACTGTTACATGTAGATGCCATGTCTAAAATCATTCTGATGCGTTCTATAAGGAAGGAAGTAAGAGTTCATAAGCGTCTTATGAATCTCAGATCATGTTTTGTTGATTACGAATTGCAACCTGTTAAGGACAATGGAATGCAAGAGATTAGGAGAAGCAGAGGAGGATGGTGGCTGCAGGGTTCACATCCCGTCAGCAGCCACGGAGTCATTTTCACCAACCAATCGTCAACCAGGAGGGAACCCAGTTCACCAGTTCTGTACAATTGTTTTCCAAGATGTTTCCAATGTTATCCAGTTGTGCAGTTCCATGCACTTGAGCTTGAGTTGAGCTCCAGTGCTGTTCTATACAGGATGGAGTTGAGAGAGTTCTGTACAAGTCCCAGTGCTGCGGAGCTCCAAGAGTCCTCAGTCGAACAGACTTCCTGTCACGCGTCAGGGGACGAAGGGACGAAGGGGCTAAAGCCACGTATAGGAACGTGGGAACTGAAGGTCACGTATAGTGGACGTGACCAAGACCCAAGTGCGAGTGGTGAAAGGCACAGGAGGCAGGACGGAGTCAAAATTAGATATTTAATAATTAAACAAACAACTGAAACACAACTGAAAGCGTCACCGAACCGGGAGAAACTAAGCAGAAACTGAATATACAATGAACAGAGAATAAACTACAAAAGAGAACAAGAAACACATGGAGACTGGGGAGAAACAAAAAACTAAGCTCAGGGCACCAGAGTTAAACCGAGAAATCCAAAAGCTAGCTAACAGAACAGGAGAAGCCGAACACAGGGAGAGACACGAGAACCAGGAGTTAAACGAGCTAGCTAGCACACAGAACAAGAGAAGCCGAACACAGGAAGAGATACGAGAACCGGGCGTTACCACAGGGAACGAGAAGTCCAAAAAACACCGGAGCGAGAGGAAGAATCACAGGGACTACCGGCAAACACAGGGAACAAACAATGGGATCAATACGGTCTGGCACACGTCGCTGGAGCCCAGGTGTTCTTGTAGACCAGTCATTAGAGGTTAATCGGCTCCAGCCGTGTGCCAAAGGAACAGAGGGGAAAAAAACAAAACCAGGATTCGGAGCCTGGAAGCGGAGCCATGACACTTCCAGTTGAGCAGAGAATGGAGAGAGGCTGACTTCCAATATGCAAGTAAAACTTGGAGCCTTGTCTGAACTCAGACAAAAAAAACTTCTCCCCACCACTCAACTGAGTTCCTTCCGGAGCCACCAGGCTGAACCCTCAGGCATCCTGACCAATTGGCTTCAATTTGTTGTGCACCTCCATCAAAGAACAGAACCGGCAGTCTTTGACGCTCATCCAACTTGCTCCATCAGACATTGTCTCATACAAGTTCTTGGACACATTTGGGTCCAATGGCCTTCACCCTTCTTCACTTCTTCACCGCCGTGTGACTTCAGCTCCCTGGTTCACCAGGACTGCGACCCTGAACACACCTCTCCTGCATTCTCCCCTCATCCACCACTCACATAAGTCACATCACAGATTGATGCTCGGGTATTTTGATCTGAGACATGAGTGATTTAGCACAATGAATTCATCGGCATGATTGACTCACTCATATCATCACATTCTCTTCTGTCTGTTTCATTCTATGCTTTGCTTTGCTTTAATAAATCTCATAAAATTTACATCAGTCGTCGACACATATTAGTACATTGCTTTGATGCGTGTTATAATCAATATAAGAGCATCTGAACAAATTACTATCACATTTGCCAACAGTCTCCATCAAGGATTAAACAAAGCAAGACAGTTAGCACCATCTCAAAAATGTTGGCATCACTTCAGAGTCTAATCTTGCCAACAAATGGCTGTGACTCTATTTCTTCACAGTACCATAACCTTTTACTAACAGACACCAATGTGCCAGTAGGTCAAACATTACATCCTTATGAATCTTATTTAAAAACCTGGAAGAACTTTGGCTGCCATAGATAATGGGTGAGAAGCTGAGCCAGTACTGGCTTCATTTTAAGACCAGTGGATGGCAATGAAGGACAATCTGCCATCTGTGCAGCCCTGAAAACTAGAGACACTGCGTTGGACTACATATTTATTTCTTCACTCATTTTTATCTATGTGACTGAAAGACCAAGGTTAGGTCCATTTCCTAATGTTGAGTCTAGGTTGGTTGTGGGGCAGCTGCAGGGCTGCCACGTCTCGTGTATTCACGTGTGGCACAACCATTTCTCACACATTAAAAACACCATCCATCAAGTGACACCCTACAACCAGTGGTGGACAAGTAAATGAAGGGAGATGGTTCAAGTTCTTTTCTTACTCCTCTGTTATTCCTCTCTTTTTCTCTTTTTCTCAAACGCAAATGCAGTGTTTGTTCTCATGCCATTAGGATCGGTGCTGCTTGAGTCCATAGTTGCAGCTTTGTCACTGTGTAAATATCACACATGATAGTGATGGGCTGATGAGGCTTCATGAAACAGAACGCCCTCAGGGAGCCCAACAGTGTCCAGGTATATTGTGACAATGCATCGTAGTGCCCTTAGTAAAGTATATTATTTTACTTTAATTAATTTAACGTCACATCCTGCATTTTGTTATTATGTGGCACAGGACATATTTGCACATGCCACCACTGAGTACAACACTTTTGGTATTTAAGGAAGCAACATGCCAAAAACCAGATTGAGATCACATGTCAGCTTCACTGTTGGGATGTGTCATTATATGTTTCTTTTTTTTTCAGCTGTCGTTGACATTATTAAAGACAGCCCCGTCAAACCACTGGAAGTCTGATGCCTAGCGTGGGGTCTCAGAAGAAGCTTGGGGATGGTGCTTCATGACTTGTTTCGTTTGATGAAGTGTGTCATTCCTACTTAAAATATATCAGTATTTACAGTAAAAAAACAAACAGATTCAGTCAGTAGCATATGTATCAAGTGTTGATACCGTCTAGACATGGGAGACTAGACATGGGAGATGATGGAGAGCTTCTGACAGTAGTGTTCACTGTGGGTAGAACTAATCCTCCCACATCTCTAATGTCCGGAGAATCAAAGTTTACCGCCTACATGTGTGAGCTACAAAATGTTGCAATACGATCGTTTCGTTAATGATCTACTAGCTGATTTAGTTCTTTTTTTCACCTGATATAGACTACGATGTTGAATGAGCTCACTGATTCCACAGAAGTGGTGGGGGATTTGTTCTTAATATCAGCCTCACAGAGGTGCACATTCTCTGGGTTATTTGGTGGTTTTTACTCAAATGAAGATGGATGGACAAACGTGTGGATCTATAGATACAGCTAACTGTGAGATGACGTGAGAGTCTTGATACACTCTTGTGATTTAAATATGTTTAAATAGGTTTTCTTTTTTGTTTTCTCCTATGTCTTGGAGCCTGGGTTACAGAAGCAGCTGCTGTTTTAACCTCTTGTGTCTTTTATCTCATTACTCCGAAACATTCCAAAGCTGGGGACCACGGGTGATGGTAGGAAAAAAAGATCAGTTGTGGAACAAAGTCGACACCTCCTGCATTGTGGATTCATGTCATGTTTCAAACTCCAGCGACAAATTCTTATTGAAATGAATCTTTCCCTGATTTTGAAATACTCCAAGTTGCTTTAAATGTTCCAAAGTTTCACAAGAATCCAGACCTTCCCGTAAAACGAGCTTGCTGCTTCAGAGTTCTTTATGCCTACTTCTGCATTTTCGTTCAAGGAGCCCAAAACAAGAAACTGCAGGGAGGGGATTGTTTATTCAGCAGGGCACTGCTGAACGCATTTGCGCTCCAATCAATCATGTATTTTGCAGACAAATGTGGGTGGATGAGCACATTTACATCACGCAGACCTTTCGCACTGCTGCTTTATGCTTGAGGGCATGAATAAAGCGTTTACTGTTTAACTGTTGGTGTGTTTGTTGGCCATCTGTGGTGCCATTTTATTTTTCAAATAAATTGTTGAAAGTTGTACGTCTTTTTTTTAATGAATGAGTTCATTCATTTTATTTAAGACGCCACTGTTTGAACTGTTTTGTTTGAAGGTCCTCACTCCCATGGCGTACCATAGTGTTGTTGCAAAGTGGACTATACTGACACCAGAGGCAGCCTTCAGTGTTGCATGTTGACACATAAGGCTTTCATTTGAGCAGATGCCTCACCTTCTGTGGCATATCATGACACGCTGTGGGCAGCGCGTCACGTAAAAGAAAGACAGAGGCTGGCGTTAGGGTGGGGCTAGAAGCCGCACCTTTCACTCTTCATGTAACAACCTGTCAAATGCTATACGCGGTCATAATCCGTATAGCACATGACATTCAAGGTAAGTCAATGTCAATGATCTAAGATATGTTGAAAATGATGTGGAACAGTGGACCAATGGTCAGCACTGCTGCCTCACAGCAAGAAGGTTTGGGGTTTGAATCCAGCTCTGGGTTTCTGGGTGGGTTTTCTCTAAGCGGTGGGTATGTGTGAAAATAAAGGATGAAAAAAAGAATCCAAAGAAGGTATAAAGATGTTTTCACATTTTCTAAATGAGTCTCATGCGTCAATCAACATTCATATCAGAACTCAACCCTTCAAAACAGTTTTGAAAAGCACAGACTCTCCTTGCAAAATACAGTATTTTAAAATGGCTTAAAAAGGAAGGATATCTGAGTTCCTTTAAAGAATTTTGACCTTGCCGCTGCTTTTTATTTCTTTGATACCCTGAAAAAAAAATCAATGCAGCTGGCGACACTCAACAGGGATGTGGTGCCTCAGTGCCTCTGATAAATAGTTCTTCTTATTTTAACTCGGTATTGTGGCTACCGCTGGGATATACAGGAGGTGCCCAAGGTCACACACAGTATCCTGTTTCCAATGTGAGAAATCCCCCCCCGCTCGGATCACGGCAAACAGCAAAGCTGGAAAGGCCTTTGCGAAGAAACCTCTGTGAACTTTCCTCATTCCGATTGATTTCCTGCACAGACCGACGGGTGTTACTCTCCTCTGGAGCAGTGATGAATTTCATTACGAGGACTTGAACCATACTGCAGGATGGAGGAAAAGAGCAAGGAGATGAAGCCTATGCCACCATTGAGAGTTTGTCCATCAATACTTGTGTATTGACGCATCTCGCCGCCAGCTGCAGATTGAAATAACCAGCAGAGCAATTATAATCGCTGCCTGCCGCATCACTCTGACCTATATTCTTCTCACTGAAGTGTGGAGAATCCGTGTCATGTAGAAACCTATCTTTTCTCCTTGGTTTTTGCAACTCTGGTGTCCTGAAACCGCAGTGACCAAAGACATCCCAGAGGGCAGGCACCACTGCATCCAGGCCACAGTGAGTCAGGACACTTGATTGGATGACTCATTGACATCTTGGGGCTAAAAATGCCCTTTCCACCATTATCTCTGAGTCTGTCTAACGCCTTCCAGGGGCGCTGTGTCTTTGAAAAGTCCCTGAAAGGTTTCCCGTCCCCCCAGAAAGACAGATGCTGGATCATTAACTGGATTTTCTTTTTAGAGTGACACCTGTAATTTAGACAGCAAGTCGTTTCTGTCACAAATGCATGTGCTGTAATATATGAGGTGCTAAGATTTGAATTTTTATCTCCTGGCTGAATGGATGTTTTTGTCATTATTAACACAGAATTTCAGAATTATTGCTGAAAAAAAACTCAGCTACAAATTTTTGGAGGTGTTCTTCTATGTGGACTTTAACTTTTTGAAAAAAAAGAAAAAACAAAAATTATTGTTCATTAAAAAAAAGCATGAATAAGCAAATTTTAAATTACAAATGTTCTGAAAATTCATTCAGATTATTTAATTGGTTAGCTATGAGTTAAGAAATTAAGGGGAAAAATGATCATGACAGCAGCCGACTGAGTCTCTCAAAGGTTTGTTCGTGCCATAATCCCATCTGATGTTAAGATCTTGGCAGTTCTGTGCTCTCTTCATGTGTTTGTGTCTCTCCAAACCGTCCATCCACCCATCCATCCATCCTCAACCGCTTGTCCATTTCCGACTCACAGGGGCAGCGGCTTCAAAAGGTCGTGGCAAAAGCACTGAGGCACAGCCCTCTTCCACTGGCTCCCAAATAGCAGCACACCCGAACCTTACTGACAGACTGATGAGGTCTCATGAAATAGTGTTCTCATTTTCTCATTCTCAAAAATATTTGTTTTATGGACAGCTTCAATTAATCCGCACATCATTTTTCAAGTGAGAATGAGGGCACTGCTTCACAAATCTACGACATGTTTCGCTCAGACCTGGTTAGGAACCCAAGTGCATAGTGGAGCAGTAACATTTATTTATTTATTTTAAGTCAAACGTCGATAATGGGCAGATAAGCCCTACAGGCAAACAAGTTCAAGGGTGAATCCAGGTCACAAGCAGGAAGGAAGCCAAACGATAGGAGAGCGCAGCTCAGTAGGGGTATTCAGCCAGGGGTGACGCAGAGGTCATGAACTAGATTGAAGATACATCCTGGTCGGAAAAACACAAGACGCGTGGGCGGGTTGGGAAGTACCTTCTCCTCAGTGAAATGCCTGGGTACAGGACAGGTGAGGAGAACATGCTCGAGGATGGAGTGTGGTTCGATTAACTTCAATGGAGCCGATAAAACCAATTGACCAGTCACAGGGCCAGTCATGAGAGAGAAAGCCTCAAGATGGCTCTGTGTCTGGGGGGCAGGGTGAACCACAGGGACCTGAAACACAGAGACCCAAATTCACATCACCGATTCAACTTAGCTTTTTTTCCTTGTGAGGCTTTATCCCTAACTGTGGAGTTGTTCAAAATCAAATAGCCCTTTTTTGACTTGATACATTATTAAACACAGACTCACTTTTCAATAATGGCAAAAACAATTTCTTTGAGTCCAACTCTGATTTATAGGTGCAAAGCGGAAGGATTTACTAGTAACAGTCATTGAATAGTGAGTGAAATAAAAAGAAGTTGAAGGTGATAAACTTGTCCTTTAATGTAATGACCAACGTAATAACAACAACATTCCCATCGACAAGTACAAGTTCCGAACAGCCTTTATTTATATCAATTGAGAATGCCTTGAGAACTGTCACTTTGTCCTGCAGCCTGACTACCCAACCAACCAAACTCTCTTTTCACACTCAGTGCAGCTTCTTTTTCACCTTATGTTTCCTCACATCCGTCTATTCTTGTCCTCGTTTCTATCCGTGCACCCTGCGATCCGTGTGAGTGAACACATCTGCTGGCTTGCTCTGTCACACCCTCTCCGTTATCCTCATCACACCCACAACAGCCCCCCAAATTCTATTCAAAATGTTTCATGGGGGGGCAGTCAACACTTAAATAATCTTACACAGGTGAAGAATTGAATAGATTATTCAAATTTTAGATGTGAAAAAAGACCACTAGTATCACAATTCAGAGCTTCTTATCTCTCAGATTCTCTCCTCACTGCTTTGTTTTAGTGTCAGGTTTTGTGCATGGAGGTCAGGCTGCTGGGTGAAAGGGTTGCTGACACACATGACCTGTACCTGATATCGACCACCACTGTATGTCGTTCTTCAGAGGCAATATCAAAATATTTTTGGGTGCCTTTTATTCACTAAATTCCATGTGTTTGCTGACAAGTGATGCATACACATGTAATCATCCCATTGAAAGGGTGGTTTTCAGAGTACATATGACCCATTCATATCGACCAGTAGGCTCCTCCTGTGCATTGCCTCTGACCCATAGCAGGAAGTAGAAATGTAATAGCTGCTGTAAGATAGAAAGGACCAAATGAAGAAACAAATAAATAACTAGCTTTCCGAAGAATCCTACGAGCCAATAAAATGTGTCTGTGGTAGAAACACCATCCTTCACCAACACTTTTTAGTCGTAATTTCAATGAAGAAAAATAACATTTGCAGCATGGAAAATAAGTAAATGTGTGTGTATAATACCCAGCCTATTTGGTATATGTAAAATATATTGTGCAAACTACAGATGAACTCAAATAAATGCTTGGTTTGTTGATGTAGTGTTTCAACATAGTATTTTAGATGGCCTTTATTAGTCCCACAGTGAGGAAATTCAACATGTCACAGCAGACATTGAGAGCAAAGACACTGTCACCTATGAAAGACATTAAAGAGCCACAACAACCATCAAAGACAGCCACAACTCATTAGCAAAAAAAAAAAAAAGTCACAAGAAAAATATATACTGTACCCACAATAAAATAAAAAACACATTTCATGGCAAAATAAATACATAAAATATCAGCATACTCTGATGAGGTTTCATGAAATAGTGTTCTCATTTTCTCAGTCTCAAAAATTAATCTGCACATCAATTTTCAAGTGAGAAAGAGGGCACTGCTTCACAAATCTTCGACATGTTAAAGAGCCACAACAACCATCAAAGATGTCCATCAAAGAAAAAAAAAGAGTCACAAGCTATAAAAAAAAACACAAGAAAAATATATTCTGTACCCATAATATAAAAAACAAATCATCATGGCAAAATAAATACATAAAATATCAGTAAAGAGAAGCGGGTGAGACAAGCTCGGCTCGGTGCTCGGAACCAGTCTGTCCCTGACCCCAATACTCTTGAGTACCGATTCAAATAATACTGTGTTTCCGTACTTGACCACATCTTTCTGACTGTGAGAAAGCGGAGAGGGGCGCGATTATACAAGGCGGACCTGAACACACCATTGTGTAATGACATTGCAGCCACAGTGCTTATCAATATTCACAGTGTGCAACCCTTTAATTCAGCAGGAAAACTTTTTGATTCATGTTCTGCTGCATGGGAAACATAGTTCTTGGTATTTAAGGTATATTTGAGTCAGTAGGAACCCAAAAATCCTGCAAATTAGGAATTTACAAATAGGCATTAAACTCGCACCAAAGTTAAAATGGAAGCTTTTTGTCGCACCTAAAACCTTTATTAAGAAAAAACGACAGCAATTGCCATGTTGACGAAATTTGTACCAATGTGTGATGAAGTAATACAAACAGTTGTATGTTGTTATGTTACAGCTTATACATTGAGAAATAAATATATATATATATATATATATATATATATATATATATATATATATATATATATATATATATATATATATATATATGTTAACATTAAAAGTCTGAGGTTATATTATTTAGCATTAAACACACAGTATATTACCACATGAATACACGCAAAAGTACAAAAAATAGTACCGTCGAGTACTGGTACCGATACCCTGGTTCCAGATATTGGAACAGTATCGGTTCCAACATAAAAGGGGCCCATCCCTTTACGTCACGCATTCACTTAAAATGATTTTAACGTCTTTAATTTATTTATGTTTTAATCACTGTTGAAGTGTGGGCACTGATCTTGAAGGTTTTGTAATGTGCTGTAAGTTTTATGGCTCGAAGCAGCCTCAGAAATTAAGTATTCCTGGAAAGCCACTCTCCCCGACTCTGAACTGGGGAGATGGTCTGATCTGATTACACTTGACGTTGAAGAAGATGGCCACCACAACAGTAGCATGATAAATAAGGGTCACGCTCAGGAAGGAAATGCACCATTGTGACTCGACAATTTTTGAGTTTTCCTCACAGTAAAGAGGGTTTTGAAAGTTACACATAGTCTTCATTCATCACACCATCCTGACTTAACCCGTCCCAGCCCAGCAGCATCTGGCAGGTGAAGAAAAACCGTCCTCCTTTGTCCTGTCCAAGAACAGCTTTCTTGTCTTCAATTTGCTGCTTGTCTTATTTTCATACATCTACTCCGGCCTTCTGTTTGGTTGCTACGGAATTGAATTGTTACCCTGTCATTTCACAGTTGTTAGTATTCATGAAGGGCTGACTCAGGTACGCCACGAGTGATTGGTGCTCATAAATAAGCTCTCCAGATTTCCATCTAAGTGGTCACCTGCAACACTCTGTGGTTTTTAATACCCAGAAGGCTTTCACAAGAAGGAAGCGCTTTTCAAATATCCCTTGTAATGAAACCCCTGATGCTTGCTCCATCATGTTTAAACTTGAATGAACAAAACATTTATTATTATTGCCATCATACTGAGCAAGTATATATTTCTCTAATGACTCGTAATGTTAGTAAGTTTTTTGTTTCTTTTTTTTTTTTTACATCCTTGGCATGATTGCCACTTGTTTCAGTTTTTAACAGAGCCCAATCCTGCATTTCCACCTTTTGTTCTGTTTCAAATGAACTCTGGTGTTCAGTGTCACACTATGGGGTTGATCTATTCGGAGAGACTGTGAATGACATCCTTGTTACACCACAAAAATTCCAGTCATCAGAATTGTATGAAGTTGATGTATTCAGCCGGCTGTACAGCGCAGCGCTAACCCTGGCTTCAATGTCTTCATTTCTCAGTGTGTTTTGAATTCAAGAATCTCGTTGATTTTATTTGATGCTGGGACTGATTTATTCTCCTCTTATTTTGGTCACAACATATATCTGTTCCCCACCCGTCGGCAAGATGAACTAAGAACTAAAAAGGATTATTCAATCAAACCATTGGACATAAATCTTAGTTATGAATGACAGCCGTTTTCTAATAATCTCAAGACCAAGAAATAGCACACTGTGAAGCTCCGCTTCAACATTGTGAGGATGAGATGCTAGCGTACAATTCATCTTTACAATACTGAAGAAAAAAATAAAATGAGCCAATCTCTTGAACTCTTTCTTCAACATGAACTGTTGCAGGTAGATAGATAGTAGATAGATCCGTTCAGTCTTGGGATCACCCAGAAGTGCAGCCAACTTCTCAGATCAATTTCATACAACATAACTTAAATAGACATCAGAATATGATAATATTCCATTTGTTTACTGATTCAACAGAGTGAGGAGCAGTAAAGCAAATAAAGATGAAGAGAACCAAGGACAAACCAGACCAGAGATCAGAAATGAATACAGAAGTACAACACTCAGCAGAATTAAACACACTCATCAATAATGTTGTGATAATGTTCAGTAATGTTAATGGCATCGAAGATATTGTGGTGTTGAAGACTCGCTCATGAAAAACAGAGGATGAATTCCAATTCCTCCCTCAATCCTTAACCCTCACCCTTCAATGCCAAGTGTCAAGGACGATGCATGACGTAGAAATGGGAGGCCATTGCAAATGGAGATACATTCTCAGACTGCTGGGGGTAGCATTAAATAAAAAATGAAAAATGAAAAAAAAAAAATCAATGAAGAAGATTGACAAAATATAGTGAAATAAAAATAAATGTCACGCAACAATGAGGTAAATAATCCATAAAATTGGCGTGGATAATACAATGGTTTTCATAATATTTATATCGCCATTAACAAAGAAAAGCTCACTTTTGTAGTCACATTGTACGCCACTTGTTATGGGCAGAAAATATGTGAAGCATTCTGAGTAAACTGGGTATTCCTCAAACCCAAGGTAGGTGCCGGTGAATCTCAAAATTGAGGGCGACACCGCCCTCAATTTTGGTCCTCAATTTACTTTCCTCAGAATTGGTGGAGCACTTGCGCTGCACGGGAGCACATGTTTTTGAGGTGGAGGGTTGAGATTGAGGATAAAGGGAGGAATTTACCCAGAGTACAAAAAAGCATGGTGTGGTCAAAATGCATGTTCGGCAGCAAGGAAGTAGGAAAATATGGAAGAAATGCTAGAAAAGTCCCAACACCAGGAAGCAGAGAGGAGAGAGGAACCGATATAGACAAACAAAATATAGCTTTGTTCAATTGGCGACTAAAGATGAGCTGGTTATGAATAAGGTTTTGTTTTTTTAATTGAAATAATTTAGAAAATGCTCGGTTCCCTGCACTATAGATTAGTGTACATTCAGTCACACCTTTTCATTGCCGTGAGTGGCAAACTAAGACATTAAACAAGCAAGGTGAGAGGCACATTCGACAGAGAGGCCAGTAACAAACAAGACTTTAACTTGGAGCAAACATTTCTCAATCATTTCCTCAAAACAAACACGAACTGGAATTGAAATTCATGGATTACTCCATCTGGTGTCAATGGAACACAAAGGACCCTGGTGTGTGACCCTGGACACACGCATGTCTCTTTTCATTTGTAGTTCAGTCTTGATTCGTAAATAACTACACTGTAGTATCTTGTGAGCACCACTTTTCTTTTCTTTTGAACGCCCATTTACACTATTATTTTTAAACTCGTCCCCATTTTTTTTTGCTTTTTTTTTAAATGCATTGCGGCATATTCATTGTGGAGTCGTTCAAAAATAGGATACTTAACAGTCAACACAAGAACTCACCTGACAGATATTGACGCTCACTGTTTCTGTACGAGTAATTAATTATCTTTGGAATAGATATGCTTTTAACCTACGCAGTCAAGAGCAATCAAGGTTAATGAATTATTGAGTTCAGCAAAGGCCGCAGACCACAGTGATGCTTGGGACCCTAATAAAGCAAACTGTAAATGTCTGTTCTTGGAATATTAAAGTACACGCGTAGAAGTGGAGAACATTTAGCTCCACACGAATAAAAGCTAGATCAATCCTCATGCTGGAATGGTAGTAAAAACAGAACTCGAAATCAAGAAGAAAGTCGATCCCACGGGTGAAGACTGTAACACGCACTGTTAATCTCTGCATATGAAGACAGAAGAAGATAGCGCTAACCATTCACAGTGTCATAATTGAGAAGGATGTAGATCTGACACTAAAGGAGGTGGCATTTTTCACAGCCAAGTTACTGCAAGTCAAGATCATTGTGCGCACCAGTCTATGAGCAGCAGGTGCAGTGGTGCAGCCTCAGCTGAATAAAGGGCAGTGCATCCTGTGTACCTTTTTTTTTTTTTTTTTAAGCTGCTAATATTCCGGATATTACGGTACTCGAATGTACTCGACTCATACCTTCCATCCTCATGACCAAGTTTGAAGTGCAAACTTTTTTTCAGATTGATAAACAGACAGCCACTACAGAACTCTCTAATATAAAAGCTCTTTTCATTTTGTTTCTCATAAAGGACTTTGCAAATTCAACAACTTCAGGTGCTAAGATATGATTCCTGACTGTTGAACAATATACTGGACGATTGAGTGCAAAGCTCAAGTTGTGAGTTTAAAAAAAAAAAAAAAGAAAAACATTAAATCATCACTTTGATCCCACCAGACTACTGCACATTGTCGTGCTTCAGAACAATACATAACACATACCTATACATACACAACAATACTATCAGCTGATTGAAACATGATACCCTTTGAGAAACAAATTCTGAGGAAAAAATAGCGGAAACATACCAACAAATGCAAGAGATGAAAACATTTTAAACAACAAACCGCTCCTGTGCAGTGTCAAACCAGCAGGCTCACTCCTGTCTTCCTGGCTGCTATACAAACAGCCAGTGCACACATTGGCCACTTGTCACCTTTGTGACACAAGCACACAGAGGTGACTCTGCGTCTGCCAGTCAGGTCGCTGGCATTTCACAGGGAAACACAAACAGCAGAGGAGGTACAGAGCGAAAGGAGGAAAAGATCACCTAAACAAGGCAATAAACATGTTGCAGCAGATGGACGGTTGGTCTTTTATTCTTGCTCTTATCTTCCCATTGTCAGTGGTGGTGAACGCAATCAGAGTGAGGTTTTTCAGCTGTTCAGTCAAGCTTGTGATGTCGTGTCTCCGCACCTGCACTTGGAAAACTGTGTTTTGTTGTAGCGACTCTCCGAAAGTCTGTCTCGTTTAAAAATAACTTCAGGATTTGCTTTTTGGAACGCAACATTAGTGTGACTCTTTACTGACCAGAGGTCACAGAGATCAAAAAAGGAGGAAGGCAGAGTCGACAACTCTGGGACAGTGAAAAACTTTTGGCTAAAACGTGAGTTGAGAGGGGAGACAGTGAGCAGGTTTCAGCAGGAATGTGAGAGATGTAGATACCAAGCAAAACACAGAAGAGAAAACTAAACAATGCATGCAGTAAACAGGACATGAAGAATGCTGGTGGGATGAGAAGGCATGTCCCAGGCTGGCCCTGTACTGCAGTAGGACATTGAAATGGTATTGGTTTTCCCTCAATTTTTTGGGGCCATTTTCTAGTCCCACTAACCATTTGCTTCCAACAATGTCACATGTGTGTATGTCATGGAATCAGTTGTAGATTCATGACCGTTGTCAGATGTGAGGGTTTTTGCGCTGATGCTCTTCAAGACTTAATAGCGCCCGTAGAGTAAGAGCAAAGCCAAAGATGAAGATGGAAGACCGTCTTGGAACATATGCAACTAGCGTTCAGCAGCCTTGTTTTGGACTCGGACTGTGGGCGGGAGGATGTTAAGCTCCGACCTCCGACAAGTGGTCCAGTGTCCAAGAGGAGGAACACATCAAGGAAATTGACAGCACTTCAGACTGAGCCATCTGCACATTTTGTTTCTAAAGTGCGCAATGATATGCTCCATGAACCTGTCAGTGTATGTTGTTAAATGTAGTCATGTAGTCACAATTAAACTGCAGTACAAGTAATAACCAAGTCATAAGCGTAACAAAGTTATTCACTTTAATCTTTTGTGTTCAGCTTTTGTGTTTTATAATGTTTGTCTTTTTTTTTTTTTCTTTCAAGGCGAGCAGTAAATGATGATGCACAAGGAAACTATATCACACAATAGATCGCATGTAATTCACATTCATTCCGATGGTCTCCAGAGTGTGGGAGGGACTGTAGAAATGTCAGCAAATGTGAAGACAAAAGCATGAATAATCAGAGAACTGAATCGTTTTATGAGCAGAGTAAACATTGCCCATGTTTCTTCAAGCTGAGCTTCTCCTCGGTGTCTTTTCATCCCTGGAGCTGTTGACAAACACTGCTGATATGAGGGCTAAAATCTGTCTCTGTGACTAAGAATGTGAAGCCATGCGAACTTCTTGTCATCTCCAGCTGGTGTTTGACGAAGATTACTAAATCCCCAGTGCAATAGTTAAAAGTGACTCTGATAGCAAGGACCACCCTTTAGAATTATCTGTAACATCCTAATTTGTGCATGCATGCTTTTCCCCAGAGTTGCTCTGTTCAGATTACAGCGAAAAGAGAATTAGCTTCCCCAATGGTGCCAGATGGTTGCTGGGTTCCCGCTTGTTGTCAAATCAGCTGTTCACACAGCCGACGAGGAATATGCATAAGGACTTTCAAGTGCAGACGGGTGCAGTGGAGTGTGGTAGAAACACTTCAAGTTTCTGTTCACAATGTATGTTCCCTCAATACCTTGGCTCAAACATGGTTCCTTGTGCTTAAAGTCTACACCAGGGGTTCTTAACCTTTTTGTTCTCAGTGTCCACCTTTCCCATTCAAGTAATAGAACTGATTCATTACTCTTGAGTTCATTTGTGATCTATATATATATATATATATATATATATATATATATATATATATATATATCAACTTACATGTTAAAAAAACCTTGTGAAATGACATGAAACCATGTGATCAGCGCAAAGATATATGTATTTGTCATCGAAAAGTCCATCCAGCAGCAGAACCAGGTGCAGGTCATGTTCATCAAATGTACTATTGAAAAAAAAAAGACAAAAAATACACTTGATGCAAACTGTAGAGAAAATTGGACAAACTGAATACAATTCAGAATAAAATAAATATATCCATAAATAATAAATCCATGTGTAAATATCATAATATAAAAATAATGTAAATTTTATTTATACTCCACAGAAGATTTAAGTCAGTGTATTTGAAAGTATCGCCATAAAATGTTCCAATTCATTTTCAAAACTGCTTTCAACAGGTGCTTTCATGAACAGGTTTACTGTTACAGGGGGCGCCGTCACTTTCTTCGTCATTTTTTCTTTTCAAAAACTTCTCCATTGTTGTTAACTGTCACAGATTTACAGCTGTCAAGTCAATTCAGTGACACACTACTACCTCCATATGTGGCTAATGTATTAGAACTGAGGGTCCCTCACACCCAAAATGTGTAAAACAAAAAACTTTTAGTGGCCCTCTAGGAGGCGCTCGCGATCCAACCGTGGTCTCCGGCCGAATGGTTAAGAATCGCTGTTCTATACCGTTCTTCTATCTTGTCTATAACAAGATAACAAGTGATGGGCTAATGAGACTTCATGAAACAGATTCCTAAATTTCAGACCTCAGTAGGTGGTGCTCTTTATTTAAAAATGCTCTGACATTCCATGCAAATCATTGTTCAAATCCAAAGATTTTAGGGCAGAGAGTTCCATCTAGTGGGCACTGACAATTGTTCATGGGGCGTCATCAGCCCGTCACTAAAAATCACCTTTCAACATCTGTAAACAAATCTCACCCTCCCAGACACAATGCTCTACTTGACTTCTTTTAAGTCATGTCTGCCTGCTTTGTCCTTTGTTTTTACTTGAGTTTCTCTTCTCGTGATTGATTTTTTGATTTTATCAAAAGGCAAATGACCATCAAGTCACTATATGTCATCATTTGTGGTCAGAGACCAACTTCACCTCCTAATCTGCTCTGCTGTCCAAATGTTGTGTGCCCGATCAGCAGCGCTCCATGCTGGCAACTTGGTTCTTTCTTGGTTATTCCCGGTCCGTTTTCCATTCGTGTTCACTTCTTTGGTCCTTGAGCTTTAGTAGTCAATTTTATCTGTGAGTCAGTTCTGTTCTCCTACACGCTTTCCGTTTTGTCTCTCTTTGTTCTCCTTGTGTTTTCCTGCTGTGTGTGCGTGTTTCCACCAAGAGGTTATTTTGTTTGTTCCTCCCTCTTCCCCACTTGTGAGTTTTTGACCGCCATGTAACTTTATGGTGTTTTTTTTTACTGTACTTTATTTATCACAGTTTATTTTGCACCCTCGGTTCTTCCTTCTGTCTTGCGTCAGTTTGTGAATTAATAAATTGTTAACTTGTATTCTCCTTGTCCAGACTCATTGCGGCTGGTTACAACTTGCACTTGGGTCTCTGACGTTTATATTATTTGGAGTTATTTATTTAACTCTCAAAAAATTTGTGTTCCCATTAGATATTGGAGCTATGTAACCTGCATGCTGACTCCTCATTGCTGCAACGCTAGGCTCAAGGCCCAGCCATCAGTGAACATGAATAAAACGGGCTGGTGCGCAACCACAAACTATTGCAAGCAGCAGCTCCAGAATGACTTGTTCCATCACACAAAGTCAGCGAAACCTGTTTCAAGATGGTCATCTTGTTGGCCACGTGCAAGCACACAGAGGAACAGACGGAAAGATCCCATGGCTCTCTTTCTGTGCAAGCCTAAATAGGTGGGTGAAAAAGGAAGGCTGGGATTTCTTGATGGCACTGTTGATCTCTGAAGACCAAATCTGATCAAATCATTTATCCAAATCTGAAAGATGCTCTAGAAAGAGTGGGTTATTTACGCTGTGTAAACGTACAAAGCTCACTTGAGATGAGAGCCTCATCATCTGAAGGCTTGCAGATTTGGGGCTCGTCTCAGGAGAGACAAACCAATTACAAATGACAATGCTGTCTTATCCAACTTTTGTCTTTGCGCTGCTCAAATATCTCCCTTTCCTCATTCCCTTTTCTTCTCAGCGCTCTCTTATTGCCGTCAATTATGGGAGCTGGACTAGTTTGGCGTCCGGTGTAAGGCAGGCTGGGACTGGGCTGGTGCTGAGGTGGGGAGGGCATCTATTGTGTCTTCTGCTGCGAAGGATATTCCAGTGTAATTGCTGCACTTGCTGCTAATTAACGGTCCAACAGAGATAAGCTGGCAAGCGGCTCTGCAGTAAGTGCGTGGATTCGCTGATAAAGGGACACTTTCAAGAGTAAGTGGAAACCTACATGACAACCCATCAGCCATGGACGAATGGAGAAGGTGATCGGGTCTTCTGCCTTTGTAATTAGGTGGCATTCACTTCACTGAAAGTTTTTGTTTACATTATATCTGGGATGACTTTGAATGAGTTTCTATGCTGAGCTGACTGGACTCCTGTACAGCCATGACTCGTTCTTGGGTTGAAAAGGCAAAGCGTGAGTATTGAATTTCGAATTGCTGCTTTTGAACTGTGCTCTTTCAAAGGAAATAAAGATCATGGAGTGTAGAAGGACTTGCAAACATCCAATCTGAAGAGTGGCAACAGTGGTGGTTTGATCGTACTTCTTAGCTCAGTAGCATCCTGGAGAGGTGTTGGCGCCGCTAATCCATCATTGGCCAGAGTCTTAATATACAAGCTACAGAGGGAAAGAAGAGTTTTGCAGATGACTAGACGACCTGAATTTCTGAATGGATATGTTGACATGTTGGTTTGGTTTTACATTTTTAACTACAGCTCGGTGTAGCTTGACTAAAGACAGTAGTTTGGCTTTTGTAACCGTTCACTGAGATATGAGATACTGTGACTGTGAGTTCTGCATCATGGAGAGTAAGACTTTATCCTTTGAAACATATCCATAGGTCATAAAAATTCCCTTGGACCTGTCTTCATGGCGTGATCTTACTTATTAACATTGGCAAAACTTCACCCCTGGCCGTTTATGATTCAGTTTTTCTGGTAATTGACAGTCACAATGTTTTTTGCTTTTTGTTTTTTTATGCCGGTGAGGTAGGACTTGAGGCTAAAAACTCAAACTAATATTTCTCAGTACGTCAGACTCATGCACATCTCATTAAACAACTTGCCCTTCAAATGTGTTTCCCAACACTGCTCTTTCTTTGTCAGCACTGAAAAGTCAGGGTTCTCTGCTTTCAGACAGCGTTTATCTATTTGGTGCAGATAGAATTTGTTACACACATATTATATTACCAAGAAAATCAAAGGGTTAAAGTTCCATTTCATTTAAATAAGGCAAAAGGCATTAAATATGTACAGGAAAAGCGTTTGCAACCCATTTCACGTGTAACTAGAGTGCCATTCCAGTGCATTTGCATAAAGATGCTCCCAACGCACTGAAGCTGGGTACACTAACATATATTGCAGTAAAAGTCACACATGTGTTTGAATTAAGATGTGATCAAGGCATTATAACTTAGTGAGAAAGGGTATTTTGGAAGCATTTCCTCAGGCCCTGGTTTGACTGTGTTTTGCATATTCTTATTCAATATGTTCTTATTTTTAGTTAACAACTTTTTTGTAATTTTGTGAGCCAGGGGTTGCGAGTTATTCACAAAGACTGTAGGTACCAGAGGTTGCAGTACAGGCTTTGCACAGCCCTTCTAAAAACGGGATTGAAAACCCCCTGCTCCAGCAGCTGCAGTACGCTGGAGGCATTCGGTTGCGAGTCCAAATGATCTGCGTAATAAACAAACCCAGCACAAAAACCCTAGCACCTAAAAGGGTCCTGTAATGTGTTATTAACTATTGTCAGACGGCTCTATGGTTTTGAGAAACCGTCTGCATCTTGTGATAACATGTTTCTGTTTATTGAGTTCATTGTTCCAGTTCCAATTCCAGTCTCCTGGTCCTCCTCCTTGTTCCCAGTCATGTTTATTAACAGCATGAAAAGTGTACACTCCAAATGATCATCAGTATCAAGTATTCATAGTAGGTGTCAGGGTGACGAAGCTGTTCCTCCGACTGTTTACAAAACTGCATCAGTGGATCATTTTTAGAGCTTTTTGATGACAAAGCAAGTGTGGAAGACTCATCCCCAGCTATTTTCAGTCATTACCCAACAAATTATAGCCCAATGTCAAGGCAATTTTGAGATAATCACTGTTGTTCCAGAGACCGATATGGGCCCCAACTCCCGCCGCTGTTTTCTGCTGATGGCAGAACACTTCACTCTGCAGTCGAAGCCCAAAAGCGTCGCTCCATTCTCTCTGCCAGGGCCCATTATTTCTCTCCTCGATTCCTGTAAAGATTCAATTCTACAATCTGGTGAACTTGGCATTAACAAAGAGCGGCACATTCCCACCGGTGGCTTGTTTTGATCGTGCCTCTCTCTCGCTCCCTCGCTCCCTCCTTCAAAAATGCGTCTCTACTTCTTTCTGTGGGTGGAAACGATAATGGCTGCAGGACATTTGTAAGAGACATTTTGAACACAATTTACGGCTGATCATTGCCCGGGGTGCTTGCATGCATTCTTGCCGGAATATAGAGGCTTCATTACATTCGCACTTGGCTCGGTGTTTGAACTGAATTTAATTAACATATTTGGGAATTTTTTAATCAGAACTCCGTCATTATCTGTGAAGCAGGCTAATTCATCCTGCCAGGCGCTTAATGGACCCCTTTTGGATATCTATATCACAAATGTTACGTGTTCCATCGAGTCGTTATTATGATCTTCATTACGTACATGTGTTATTAGCCTTGACCAGTCCTATAATGCTGTTTCAAAGCTTCACACAGATCAAATCTAACCGATAAATGTAGGAAAAAAAAACAAGATAAAATCATTATTCTTACTGCAGAAAACCTGTCATCACTTAAGCGATAATAGATGCTATTAAAGGGAGGATTCGTTTTTAAGTCATTGCCAACACTTTTGGCATGTCTGCATTTGGAAGCACAGCTGGAGTAGCAGAACCGAAGGAGTGCACGGAGGTCAGCATTTTTACTGCAGCTTTCAGCTCCACAGCATATTTATGTGGGCTGTAGGAGTAGGAGACGACAATTTTTCAAAATAATGTCTGTGAACAAGTTTTTTTTGAAAAGTGTTTGTAAATATTTGTTTTCCTAAATACCCAGCAATACACTCGGTGCGGTGTCACGATTCATCGTCTCTAGCTCTATTGGCAGTGATGGCAGGAACATGGTCAAATGTCACACACAGGTGTATCTTAGACTGTCTGTTCTCAGCCTCAGTTTTATTCTGGAACACCAAATGGCATTTCACTGCATTTGGAAAGTCAGATTTGATACGTCATACCTTGCATTTTCTTAAATCCCATGTTACTTCATCCATTTGCCCCAAGTCAGCAGGAAAAAAAATGTACCTGCCTCAGCACCTCTGGCCATAAGTTGAGCCCAGGTTTGAGGATCCTCAAATAGTTTTTGGTGCTAGGTGCGTTTGTCATGCACAAATCAATTTTTTTCCTCTTTGTTTTTTTATTTTTCAAAACATGAATGACATTTTTTGACTCGTGATAATAATAATAATAATAATAATAATAATAATAATAATAATAATAATAATAATAATAATAATACATGGGAACTTTCAGTTTTGTTGGAGTAGTATTTGAGCAAAAAGCAGTTTGTAGTGTAGTTGAACACCATATGTGTCAGCTGCCTACACTTGTTTCCCCACAGGCAGCATTCACCAACGTTTTGTTGTTTTGAAAAGTTTCCAGCATCTTGCTCTTTGGTCTGGAGCAGCGTTACACAGAGCTCTTGTATAGTGAGTCAAAACTTCCTCGTCACGAAGTACTGTCCAGTTTTGAATGTCTTTATAGAACAATATGGTAACAGGTCTGTCCTTCATTGAGTCAATAATAAATAACTTCCTATGTATAGCACCTTTCACAACGCTGTTCATACAGTGTTTCACAGACAGAACAGAACTTAACCAAGAACAAGCAAAGAGGCATGAATGCGTTCAAATAACACAAGCCCAAGTGAGATGGAAAGCAGGAGGATATTACATAAATGTCTATAAAAGTTAGTTTTCATGACTGTTTTAAAGGTAGAGATAAGGGTTTGGTTAGAGATCTTTTACAATAAAATCATAAAGGTTGATTCTCCATTGGACAGGGAGCAAACACTGGTTGATCTCAGTCTAAAGACTCAAAAGACTCAAGAGCACATTTTCAGGTTCTTGGTCCTGTCTTGAAATCGACTCCATTTAGACTCGGCCTTGTCGTGTTCTTGGCCATGCTTGACTCTGTTGTTCTGTCAACGCCAGTGAAGCTGTTTTTGAAAAACCAGCAGTGGAATGCTGCCTTTGTGCTCATGAATGAACCTTATTTACGTCAGACACATGGGGAATTGAGAGCTCTGACTGTGAGCAGCAGGCTAGATCTAAATACAACATTTATGCAATCGATAGCTGCACCAATCATGGAGGTTTGCATCAGGAGTCTCCATCCGTCCATGTAGAAACAGACTCCAAAGAACGTATTTCAGTGAAGGGCTGGTTGGTGATGACCTAACTGAGAAGGGATTTCATCTGGGTGATGGTCAGTGGGTTCACTTAGTATGATGGCAAATACACTCATGTGTTATGTATTCAGCTTGGTCCTGACCTCCGGCCCCTGAGGTCTTGACTTGGGTTCGGTGATCTTGATCATTTTGATTCATTGTGTTCAGTAGCTTAGCAGTCATGCAGTTCTCTTCAGGGTCACCAATCATTTTTATTTCCCTTGCTCTCTTTTTGCTCCAACATTGTACCAGCGGCTAGTGAAGTGATCCGGACTTTGTTTTTGTTTGTTTTTTTTTCGACCACAAGTTTTGAAACAAATGTCCCCCGGGCAGATGGAGGAGCGCAGACAAGCAGCAAAGTGGAAGTCCGCTGTGATGAGGCGGCCACACACAATAAGACTGAGAGAGTTTGTGGGATGTAGTCTGCTTGTTGTTTTGCATCATACTTAAGATTCAAGCACTTAAGACTGTAAACACTGCTTCTGCCATCTGCAGGCACTTTATGTGGAACGTTACCCCTCCACCACCACGACATCCCACCCATTTCAGGTCTGCTCTCCCTGCAGTGTTTGTGTTTACGTGTTGTGCAGCAACAGTTTTACTTTCCTCCACCTCTCCCCTCTACACTTCCATTCTTTCCAAGCCACTGGCTGAGGCCTTTAATCGTCGGTGGCACCTGTACCCAAGAGCCGTAATGTCCCCCATCCATCAGTTAGCGATGACGGGCAGTACGTCTCCCACCCACACCCACAGTCTCCACGCCGCAGAGGCAGGTGGAAAGGTTTCTCACTCTACCAGGTTAGAGAGGTACACATGTCTGTGTCTGTGTGTGTGTGTGTGTGTGTGTGTGTGTGTGTGTGTGTGTGTGTGTGTGTACGCCCATGGTCACTGAATTTGGACGCTTAATCATCAGGGCTGGATGTGTGTGTTTCACCGCTTCTTGGTCACCACCCTGACAACACAACATTTTCCCCAAGCAGTGAGGGCGAGGAACGGCTCAGGGAGGGTAGAGGACACCCTGGAATGTCACCAAGAAGGATGACTCAGGCCCAACTTCTCTGACGTCCCCTAATGTGGTGATTGATGTGAGACGTCTCCAGGGAGTCATTTGTGATGGTGTGTGATGGCCTCTTTATTTGAAACTATCAGCGGGACTTGATTAAAAGACATTAATCTGATTATTTCAAGATATTATAATAAATTAATCGTGATTAATCGCATTTCAATTTTGAATACTGGGATGATGAGATTTAAGTCCAAATTGTACTCACGAACAGAAAGTTCAGGGAGGAAGTGCTCCAGTGTGAGAGAGAGGATTTGCTGCCTAAAGTGTGCAGAACCACACTGTTGTTCTTCCTTCCTGAGGCTTTCTAAACTCTTCCATCCCACCACCAAACCAGTCTCACTTGTTCTCCTTGACATGGTTTGGTTACAACATCGCGTCATATAATGCCATGCACCTGGAACTGGCGCACCGAAAAATGCTTCCCGGGAAAGAAAGCGATTTGCCTTTGTTATTTGGGTGCATTCATTGGGTGCATGTTCAACTCCCAGTTCTTATTTAAACTTATTCCCAGTCAGTTATTTGAAGTACGATTTGGATTCCCTGAATAATGAATTGAAGTTCTCATTTGTGTGCGCTCAATAGCGTGTGCTATTTTGAAGTTAGCGCATAGAGCTGGTCCACAGAGTGCTGATGAAGCTTTTGTGCACTAGTGATGGGTAGATTTCATGAAATAAAGCCGCTACACACTGGCACGTCTTCATTTCAATACCTGATAGAACTTTGAACCAGTCGGCATGTTCGGATGGGAAATAAACTGCTTCAAAACCTGAAAAGTTGGTTCAAGTTTGCGAACCATGACATGGTTGTGTGTGTGTTTTTTGTGTGTTCTATTCTCTGTTTACAAAATGAGAAAGAAATTGACGAAATACTGGGAATTATATTCGATTAAATGTAATACTGTCAGTGCTCTGTTCGCTACGTGAACTCAGTCAGGGCTGCAAAACATATCAGGTGATACATACACTACTATTTCTAAGATACCTCATCATGTCTACATCAATATCGCCATCTAGTGGCCTCGGAAACTTGGGGTACTGTTTCGCGAAATGTCATCAACCCTTCAATACTGTGAGACCATCTACCCATCACTAGTTCATACAATCTAAAGGGGATTCTTTGCTACTGCTTTGTCAAAATAACACTATGCAACATGCAAAAGAAATATTATATACATAAATGGTTGTTGCATGTGTGTGTGTGTTTGTGTGCTTTATCACTTTATCACAGGGAGATGGTAAATAAATGACTTTCTGGTTGCATTGCAATGCCCCAAGTGGTGTATTAAGTGCAGTATGAACTGCGGCACACGATATATGCCCTGTTGAAAGACTCTAGTTGTATGCAATTTGAAAACACTGAACACTGAAATACAGTATAATCTATTTTAGAATTCAGTGTTTCTCTGAAGGAAAAATAAAAATAAAAAAACATGCTCAAGCTCTTCCCTGGTAAATAACCGGGTGGTCAAAATTACTCCCTTCTGTCTGCACCTGAAATGAGCATATAAACAAACATCTCTGTCCAATTTCATGTCATGGAATAGTGAGATGTGTTTGTGTGGTTACAACATTTCGACAGTAATGAGCCCTTTTCTGACAGAAGTGGATGAGAACATGAGTAGAGTGATGTCATCATCTCAACATCTCGGGTTTCAAAGTGGCAGGTTTATAAATGACAAAGGCCAGAGAGGCGAACTGATCAAAGTGAATAGGACGCTTAAGGAATATTTTACTTTGCGTCAGTTAGAGCTGGGAGTGAATCTTTTTTTTTTTTTCCTCACAGATTTCTTTACTTTTATCTGGTATCGCGTAGAAATCTATCATAAATAGATGATAAAAAGCTCATTAACAGCCATCTGCACTGAAACCGGCGCCAGCGCTCACCATTTGCCATGCAAGGTGTCATTCAGCCATAATTGGAATAAATCAACAGAAGAAAAAGCTCCAGATGATCTGACAAGATGCCAGCGTACCATATTTCTCTTATTTTCACCTTCTTCCGCATATTTATTTTTAGATGCAAAGGACGAGCTGGCGCTACAAGGAGTGAGCACTTATGGTGTTTGAAGAAAATGAACCTCTCCTTTGTTGGCTTTTCACTGCACTGTCGACATTGGCGTTTCTTTTTAATTCATTGAGGTAAAATTGCTTTTGTATTTATTGGTTTTGCAAACCCGGATGACGTGCAATGAATTAATTAAAATTTAAAAGAAACAAAAAAAGAGCAATACATAACCAACAAACTCAATGACAAAGTTTCTGTATCCACTCACGTTGTGTATCAGAGAGGACTTTCGTCCAACCAAAACCATCATTTCAGCTGCTTTTGGAACTTCCTTGTTAAGACTGGACTGCAGGTTTATGAAAATGATGATGTCATAGTCCTAGGGCGTGTTGAAAATGAACAGAAAATACTTCATAACAATCCATCTCGTGCATCCTAACCCCACCCTTCCCTTTTGTAATGTCACACACTCAAATACCTACACTGTGTATCAAAAGGCAATGTGGTTGGCTGACTTGGGTGTCAAAATGACATCAGCATTGGATGAAAAGTCCACTCAAATGTTATGTTATGTGACAGCAAGAGACCACAGTGCCGTGCCAAAACACTTATTGAAAGTAAATGTAGACAGTGAAAGTCTCACTATGTATTCAGAGATGAGCACACACAACAACAGCTCCACCGGATCAGAACAGGACTAGTTGCAAACGCCTACTGGACAGATGTGCCACTATAAACAAACAAACAAAAAACTGAATCTAAAACCAGACATCAAGGGAACCTGGAAAAAGTTAAATGGACTGTCGGACATGTAATGCCATGCTGATGAATACTTATGTCTAATGCAGGGTTGTTTGTCCCGGCACCAAAAGCAGGCCCATCCGTTCATGCTGCAGGAAATTACCTAGTTCACCTACTCACCCCTGGAATTTGGCCGCAAGCAGCGTTATACGGTGGACATATTTAGACACTACATATGTAAAAAATCTGTTATGAATTAGACCCTGCTGTTAAGTAATGCGCACCTGGACGGGCCAGAAAAAGAATTGGATTTCATCACCAGAGTTAACTGAATGAGCAAATGGAGTGGTTGGCCGACCCTGCTTCAAATTCAATATCCCACAAGCACTTCAATAAAAGGTGTGTAACATATGAGGCTGATTGATGTTTATCATATAATGATTCTATGCTCACAGATTTCAGTTGAAACTATGCACTGCCTCATGAGTCCATATTTGCAAACGACTCATGTAATAGAGCAGTCTTCAGTCGGAGAGAGCCCATCAAGTAAATCTTGCTTGTGAGACCATCATCTCGCCACAGGGTCTGTTTAGCAGCTACTCCAGAGCTGTCAATCATCAGCATTTGCCAGTTGTCATGGTGATATAGCTGTTCCAAACCTTAAGAGTTTAGCATCCGTGACAGCTTAAAAGCTGAGGTTGAAAGTTCAGTCTTAATTCCAGTCAGCAGAGGAACCCAGAAAGCTAAATGCAGGCTTTTTCTACCACAGAAAGATTCTGTTAAAGTGGCTACAGGGAACTCTGTGAAGACTGTGCACTAATCAGAGCCCCATAATCTGTTAAACAGTTGTCGGGCATCACTAAAACATTCATACAAAAAACATGCCGAAATGCAATCCAAGTCAGCGTGCAACTGTCATGACTTACTCAATCCATGGTGGAAAACAACACTTTGTTACTGAAGCCATCCCGTTGCTCACTCAACGTCGCATGCACACGTGCTCAACCTCGGGACGCCTTGCTCCATAAAATAAGGAGTAAAAGCGGTTCCGTTCTACCATCCCCTGCCATCGGTGAGAGCTTGGGAGACCAGCAGGCTCCTGAAGCTGGACACTCAAGAGACAGTCCATTTCTAGCAGATCCAGAAAGCTTTATCAAAGCACTTTTTCAACTGACTCTGAATGACTCTGTGATTGGATACCATTTCCGGACTAAGCAGCAAATCAGGCCGAAAAAAGTTTGTTGGGTTTCGATGGGACTGCACCCTAAGACAGTGATTCTTAACCATAGGGCCGGGGCCGGGCGGGGAGCGCCTCCTGGAGGGCTGCTAAAGGTTTTTCTGTTATACACTTTTGGGCCGTGAGGGCCGCAAGACGCTCAGTTTTAATACGCTTGCCATATATGGCGGCAGTAGTGTGTCACTGAATTGACAGCTGCAAATCTGTGATAGTTAAGAGCTATGGAGAAGTTCTTGAAAAGAAAAAAATGGTAAAGAAAGTGAACGGTAAAAACTGTTCATGAAAGCACCTGTTCCGCAGTTTTGAAAGTTAATTCAAACATTTCATGGTGATGCTTTCATTTACACTTTACTGATGTCTTCTTTGGAGTTTTAATAAAATATATTATTTTTATTTTATGATATTTAAACATGTTTTTATTATATTCAGAATTTGATCAAATGTTTTATCTAAATATCAAATTTTCTCAACAGTTTGCATCAAGTGTATTTTTTTTTCTTTCATAAATTTCATGAATATGACTTGTAATAGTTTTGCGATGATCACATGGTTTCATGTCATTTAACAAGGTTTTGGTTTGTTTACGTGTCAGTAGATGAAATATGGCTGTTGATCACAAACAAAATCAAGAGTAATGAATCAGTTCTATTACTTGAATGGACCCGGGTCCATTTGTTCTGAGAAAGGTAGGTGCCGAGATCAAAAAGATTAAGAACCCCTGTCCTAAGAGACATGTTTCTTGTGCAACTGAGGTGCAATGCCCAGTAGTGTAGTGTATGTGGGTAATAGTTCTCTAGCTGTCATAAATAATGGTATTATGAGAGTCAGAAAATGTAGCAAAGAAAAAATTGCATTTAACAATATGTAATTGATGCGCATTGATACAGAGAAGTCATCAAATATATTAGGTCCAGTATTTCCAATGTCAAAACATAGTATGCATGATGAGAATGAAATGAATTACAGTGACGAAAACTTGATTTTTTTTTTCGCCGAATTGAAAATGCAGAACATTCCCTTCAGTGTTGTGTGTCGGTCAGAGTGGAACGTTTTGCGGACCACTACACAACTTCAACATAATGCTGTCAAAGTGGATCTGCACCATAAAAAAAGATGACTTCAAATAAAAGTTTGTTTTCAGATGACACTGAATAGTGGGTAATTGAGCTAAAGTATTCGTATGATTGAAGGAAATGTGAAGTGCATCATGAATGAATTAATTTATGTTCAGCCGCCATCATTAAAAAGTCTTATGGGCTTTATTGAACTTCTGAGCTGAATGTCATGAACTCCTTGATCTCTTTTGCTTGTTCATTTTATTTCAAAACCAAGAGTCAGCATTAAAACGTGCTCATTGCAAGCCAGGACAATTCACCAGAAAAAGAAAGAAGCAGATGAATCCACGTTGTGTGTGAGTTTGGAGTGTCAGCCCTTCTCTGAACGTCAGCAGTCGTACCTGCTTGACAGAGTTGGTGCTCATATATGTGAAGCACTCATCTGCTGGTTCTGATTATTGCTGCTGCCTCTCATGCTGACTGTTGCCTCAGGGAGCGACAATGTGTCCACTTTGTGTTCACCGAGCAACAGACAGTCCGTCAACATCAGCGAGATTTCAAGGACAACTTGCATCAAAGCCTTACCGCCGATCCGACCTGACGTGACCCGGATTTCGTCGCCAGCGTGAGCACTGATGCCATGTTCCTGCATCGCGACACTGGTGCCGCGTTTAGGAAAACAAAACTGTAAATGAATGCTCATTGAATGATGTTTGTGCTGTGTTTTTAAAACATGACATCATTGCAGAAAAAAAAAAAAAAGTTTCATTTGAATTGAACGATTGAATGTGTCGCTTATAATGAGAGAAAGTTAAATCAATAAACAAAAAATATCATTCATACATTGATGTTTTAAAATATAACACATAAAAATTTATTTATCAGATAGACAAGTTGAAATGTTGTTTAAATATCATCTTGCTTTTACCTGACAACACTTGCAAGCCTGAGAATCAATTTTCACACCAAGGTTGGAACATTCATGAACAGTTGATGTTGTCGTATAAATGGCCTTCAAAAAGAAGGGTGCTTGCAGAGTCCCATCCCCACACATACACTCGCTTACTCACTACTTTACTAGCGTGCATCCAAACACGCACAATCACCCATTTCTCAACTCCACCTCCTTTTTTTGACTCCTTCTGTCTCTCACTGTGACCGCTGCACCACGAACACCCCGCCACTGCCAGCTTAAACTGCCCACCATGTTGTCAAAGAGCTTATTCTTTCTGACAGCTCGGTATAAACACAGAGCCTTTGCTGAAGTAAATCGGAGTGAGTGCTGTGCAAGCTTCACTGACCAGCTCAACTCTCAATGAAAGCCCTCCCAGAGACAGTCAGGAGGGTCTCCCGCCCACACACACGTCATTATTTCTGCTTTAAAGATGATATTTTCCTTTTCCTTTATGAACAAAATATCTGTGGAATTACTTGAGGTTTATGTAGAAACCGCTCTGATGCCTTCATTTTGTATGGACGAAATGAGTTAAAATATGTGACACCTTTACAGCTTTATTGAACAAACAGCTAAACGTAAAGTCCTTCGATCCCTCCTTTACTCGTCTGTGGTATAGCCCAGACTTCCCTCTCACCTTCTCCCAGCTGTGCCCCTGAGCTGCCTCCTGATTGGACACATCCAGAACAGCAGGACGGTGTCCCGAACAGATGCCTCATCTAAATGCAGAAGAGGGCATTTCCTTCATTTTTGTCATCCAACAATCAAAGTGCATTTACAACAAAGCTCGGCAGGTCATGCCTCTGTGTTTTCCAACTGAATTGGAAGCGTATGCAGACTTTTCAGTGTTGGTCGCTGCCTCCAGATGGCAACAAACTTGATCATCACGCTAACAGACACACTTGAATTCACCAGCTTTAATGACGTAAAAGCAGAGTACAGTTTAACGGTGAAATGAAACTTTTGACAAAGAGCCAAGGCCAAATTTTTAGGGTCATACTGGCACTGAAAGTGACAGTTCCACACTTCCCAGCATTGTCCTGAGGAGAGAGTACATTTAAGGTTAATCTCTAGGAAAGCCGATCACACCCACCAGTACTTCTTGTTTGCTGTAGAACGGGCGGCTTCACGCGACTTATGCCTTTGCTGTAGAAGCAAGTTGAGGGCGGACGATGGAAGAATTCCCTCATCTCTTTGAAACTCAGACTTATCTGAGCGTTAGATCCGTCTGTTAAACCTCCGCCTTGATGTGCTGAGACAAGAACAGCTGCTAAGCGCCCCCTAATGAATTGAATACTGGCTCGTGATTTAGGAGATTCACTTAACCGCTGAGTGCTGAGCATCAGCGTGCGTGCGTGTGTGTGTTGCTCGCTCCCCTTTTCGGCTGCTTGTTCCCACCTAGTGTGTCTGTGCCGTGATTTTCCGCGGCTTTTCATTACGAGTATGTGCTCATCAATGATGACCATGGCGAGGGCCCCCACCCCTCCCACACCCACCCACACACACACACACACACACACACACACACACACACACACACACACACACCTGCCCCCCCCACATGTACACACAAACACTTCATCTTTGATGACAGCGCTGTCAGCAAGAGTGTGCTGCTTCATGTCTCTTGGCATATTGTGTAGCCATTAACAAGACTCAGTGTGCAATCAAACCCCCTCTCCTCCAACCCGCCACTCCTCTACCCAACAACCCAACCCTCCAAGCTTCCTATCAGCTAACGTCATCATCGCTACAGTAAGAACAAACTGCATTCCTGATGAAAGAGGTGAAGTTGAAGTTACAAATGTTTTTCTGTTGTTGTCTAGTGGTATTGAATCATTTATGGAAGTGTTTTCTGTGATGTACATAACCTCTCAGCAGTAAACATATGCCACATAATTGAGGGCCAATTTAGCCTGATACTATTCAAAAGGCAATTCTTGATATTAAATGTTATCCAGCAGCTGTTGGGCATCATGAAAACATTCAACAAAGTGGAAAATATAAAAATGGAAAATTATATCCGGCTAATGTTGCGGCTTAAAAAGTCAGTGCAACACAAGAGAAGTATTAAAAGTGGAAAAATGACAGGGAAAATTCACAAGAAAGAAAGGTAAAATGTCAATAATTTCTTCCTTTATTTTCATACTGTGATCCATTCACGCTTTATGGTTTCATTACCTATATTGGCGTTTTGCTGAGGAACTCACACTTTATGATTTGTTCCCTCACCAGCGTCGTACAATGTCCTCTGTGAACCACATATGACTTCACCTGGAAATAAGGCATGTTTTTCCTCCCAACAATGAAGCAAGTTTTATACTGCAGCCAAATGACCCGTGTGAAGTCGGTCATCTCCATAATTTTGTGTGGTATGATGGGTTAACCCTGGCCATGGATGCAGGTCAAACAGCCCTACAATGGCAATGGATAATTCTCCGCACTGACTCAATGGAAGTTCTTCCCACTTTTCACCAGGTAGTGTCTCTGACAATGACGTTGTTGTACATGCCTGTTTTCGTTCTGACTGTTTCTCCACCTGCACCAATCAGTTTGAACACTGGGATTGGAACTGGATACTCATGAACTCTCTGCTCCTCCATTGTTCTTTTTTTTATTTTGTTCTCTCTCTCACTCCCACTTCCAGGTCAACCTGTTGCTTATCCCTCATGGTTAGTTCCGGCCACAAAATGGACCAGGCAGAAAAAGACGTGCAGCTGGTTATTGGAGCCTCCAGCCTCTGGATGTCACTCATTTCTTGCAACAGATGATGTGCACTTTTTTTTTATCCTCTCTCTCCTAAACTGTCAGTCGTGATTCTGCCCAGTCTGGTCCATCAACTGCATCTGCCCCTAGTGACTCTCCCCTCATGAGACTTATGAAGATGAAGTCAGGAATTGCTGTCGTTTTCCAAAGCAGTGCGTGTTAGTTTTTGATCAGCAACCAAACTCTTCTGCTTCTGTGCATGTCAAAATTACTTATTTGCTTAATCTATTCAGATGCAGAGCTGCTGACTTGGCCATCTATTTGTGAGGGTCATGACTGATAAGCCAATGTGTCAAGGTTGCTGATTCGCATCTGGCCTATGTCTCTTGTGCATTTATTCATTAAAATTAATGCATTTTACAAAGATCCTTTTCAAAATATCAAAGTAGATAACATGACTATTTACCATGTTTTAACAGCCAATCAATAATTCCAAAAGATCCTCGTAAAAACATATACATTTCTCTCAATACCAGTTTAGTAATCGTGAACGAGAACTGCCGAAATCCTGGCCCTCCAGCATCCGCCGCTGATCCAACAATGGACCCATCACCTGCAGTTTCTTGGTTGAAAATGAATCCAAAGTTCACTGCTTTTTTTGTTCTTTAGCTCAGCTAAACAAATCGCGCTTGTAGTGATGTGTTGCACCTGTGTAACATGGTGCCCGTCTGGTTTTATATGTAACCAGTTGGAAAATGTTATGTTATTATTTGAATGTTACCGTCCCGTGTCAGTGTTACTTTAACAAAGTTATAGATGTCACCGTGTTATGTGCGTGTGTTGCGTCATTACGTCAGTCTGAGCAGCCTGCAGAGAATGAGTGCTGAAGTCTACGTCGGTGTGTTCAGTGTTTTGTCATCCTGCATCATAAGAAAACAGTGAACGGGAGCAGACACACGTGTGTGATTAAGAGCGGTTCAAACAAAAGAGAAAAGTGTCCTCTGCAATACCACTACCGGTTTGTTTTAGTGTGTCAGGTTCATTTTCTTCATCTTTTTGTAATTATGTAAAAAATCCTATGAGGATCTAATAGATAAACGATCCCAAACGTTATTTGTTGTCCAGTTCTGTCTTTTTGGCCAACATATTTTGGTGTCAGAAGTGGGATCTATCTATTAGTTTTATTTTGGATAAGTGGAACACAGTATAGTAATCACCGGTAGTGGTATACAAAACTGCAGAGAAGAGAGAACGTCCTGGAGCTGCTGGAGGTGTTCAGAACTCCGAGCAGACTGAGAGGAACTTCCGGATGTTACATCGCCAAGGATTCAGCGAGGACGTTGAGTTGCAAAGGAAACATCAACAAGCCATGGACACTATTGCCTCCCTGAGTCGAGATGCACAGACAAAATCTTATGTTTATGTTCCCCGGGAACGTCATATCACACCGTTCAGTGGTGATTATGTCAAAGATGGCCGAACAGTAGATGACTTCATTGAAGAAGTAGATCGTGTTCTGCGTGCTAGAAATCAATCTGAAGGTGATCAGTATGATTTTGTTGTGTCATTGCTCAGAGGATCAGCATTAGAAGAAGTAAGACTCAGAAGCAGTTATGGGTCCACTCATGTAAGAGACTTATTTGAATATCTCATTGAAGCATTCAGGGACAAGAGATGTGTTACACAACTGTTACAGGACTTTTATAATCGTAAGCAAAAGGATTTTGAAGATGTGATTGAATATTCACACGCCTTATGTCAGCTGCTAAGATCTGTGTTGAATAACGATGCCAATGTAGTAGCTGATGATAGACAAACACTGAGAGACCAATTCATTCAAGGTCTGAGGGATCCAGTTCTAAAAAGAGAGCTACGAAAGTTTGTTAGATCACACCCAAACTGTTCAATGATTGATGTCAGGGAAGAAGCCTCTTTGTGGTCAATGGAAGATACTACCACAAACAAAAGTTTAAAGAGCAGAAGCAAGGTTTCTGACAGTTTGGATGGAAATATCAGATGTTCTGCAGTTAGGTCGGAGGAACGACGATCTGTGAGTGTGGACGAACTTTTCAAAGTTGTGGCTGAGCAAGGGAAACAGATAGGTGAGTTGACAGCTGCAGTCAAGTCACTTACCACTCAGGCAATGAGTACAAGAGCTCCACCTCGTAACAAAATTTACTGAAGATGGAAAGCCAATATGTCTCAAGTGTCAAGGGGAGGGACACATAGCAAGGAACTGCAGTAAGAACTCTGACAAGTCAGAAGCTGTTGTTGATCATGGAAGTCAGGTGTCTCATTCTGTTAGGAATCGATTGACGAAAGGACGTAAAATAAAGCCACCAGAAACCAGCTCAGAACAGGATCAGTTGTTGTCTCGCGCAGTTGGAACATGTCCTGTGGTGGAGATGAAGGTGGGGGGTGTACTAACTAAATGTTTGTTAGACACTGGAAGCCAAGTGAGCACAATTTCTGAAACCTTTTTTCGTGAGCATTTGTGTGGTGCAGATGAGGACATGTTAGCTACAGCTGGATGGCTTAGACTCACTGCGGCAAACGGTCTGGAGATCCCATATTTGGGATATCTAGAGCTGGCCGTAGAGACAGTGGGTGTCAGGATTCCAAATTGTGGCTTCTTAGTGGTGAAAGACCTACCCGGTTCCACGGCGTCTGAATCCATCATTGTTGGAATGAACATTATTAGTCAATGTCGTCAGCTGGTTCATGAGGAGTTTGAGACCACTCTGGAAGGAAAACTTGATTCAGATTGGAGAAGTGTTTTTCAACAGACACAGGAGTGTGTGATCAGGAGACAAACAGTGTCTAGAGTGGCAGGTCAAGATCAAGTTTATATCCCTGCAGCATCTGTGGTTACTGTTATTGCCAAAGGAATACCACAGAAATCTGAAGTCGCTTGTCAAAGTTTGTTAGAGCCATTAAAAGTTCCTTTGCCAGGTGGTGTGGTGGTCCTGCCGACTGTAGTGGAGGTTAGCAGTCATAAGGTACCTGTGCAGGTGGTAAACTTTTCTCAAGAGGATGTGTGGCTGCATCCTAGAGCCCGGCTTGGTATCCTTTCACCTCTTTCATGTTTGAATGAAGAGACTCAAGTCAATGTGAAATTTCAGCATGTTTCCTGCAGTACAGAGGAAGTTTCAGATCATTCACACAGTCAGTCCAATCCTAATATTGAGAGTTTACTGGATAAATTGGATATTGGTGGTACTGAAGAAGAACAGCTGCAGTTGAAAACATTGCTGTCTAGATTTCCTGAAGTCTTTGCTGTGACTGATGATGACTTGGGTTACACAGATCGAGTCACCCATGAGATTGAACTAGTGGATGACGTGCCAGTGAACATACCTTATCGTCGCATTCCACCGAATCAGTACAATGAAGTTAAAGAACATATTTCACAGTTACTAAAAAAAGGGGTAATTCAGGAAAGCACCAGTTCTTATGCATCCCCTGTGGTGGTGGTGAGGAAGACAGATGGAAGCATCAGATTATGTGTGGACTACCGTAAACTCAACCAGAAGACTAAGAAAGATGCTTTTCCGTTACCACGGATTGACGAGAGTTTTGATGCACTGCAAGGCTCAAAGTTCTTCTCGACAATTGATCTTACAAGTGGTTATCACCAAGTGGCTGTTAAGGAGAGCGATCGTTGCAAAACTGCATTTTCAACACCTTTTGGGTTGTTTGAATATTTGCGCATGCCCATGGGAGTTTGTAACGGACCTGCAACATTCCAGCGGTTAATGCAAACTACCATGAGTGATCTGATTTTCCAGATTATGCTGGTCTACTTGGATGATATTCTAGTATTCTCTGAAACATTCTCAGAGCATCTTGAGAGACTGGAAGTGATTTTAAAGCGGTTACGAGACAACGGTCTGAAGGTGAAACTTAAGAAGTGCCATTTTTTGCAGTCCAAAGTCACTTTCTTAGGACATCAGATCTCAGCGGAGGGAATCGAGACAGATGAAGGAAAGATAGCCGCAGTTAAACAGTGGCCAGTGCCCAAGACCCTGAGGGAATTGAGATCATTTTTGGGGTTCTGTGGGTACTACAGAAGGTTTGTGGAACACTTTTCTAGACTTGCTGGGCCACTTCATGACTTAGTGAACAGATGCCTAAATGTTGGATATCCATCTCAGGTGAACCAGATGATGTGTCAATCTTGGACGCCAGAGTGTCAAATGGCATTTGAAGTGCTGAAAGAGAAACTGACGACTGCTCCAATATTAGGATTTGCTGATTTCACCAGTCCTTTTATTGTTGAGACCGATGCTAGCAATCAGGGATTAGGAGCTGTGTTGTACCAACAACAAGGATCCAGGAAGAGAGTTATTGATTATGCCAGTCGTCGTTTGAGAAATGCTGAGAAAAACGACAAGAATTATAGTAGCATGAAGCTTGAACTACTGGCTTTGAAATGGGCCGTGTCAGAAAAATTTTGTGGTTACTTATTGGGTTCAAAGTTTACAGTCATTACGGACAACAACCCTCTCTGTCATTTGAATACTGCTAAACTGGGAGCAATAGAACAGAGGTGGATGGCACAGCTGGCCGCTTTTGATTTTGAAGTTCAGTACCGTCCAGGTAGTAGCAATAAAGCTGCTGATGCTTTGTCTAGGCACCCATTAGCAGGGGAGCCTGAGTCTGAAGATTTGGAGTACGATGGCTGTGTTGCCATATGTAATGTGATCTCCAAAGGGACCTCACTTGGACTTGAACTAGCTACTGCTGGATTGGAATCCCTGAAAGTCAGACAGATGAGAGCTATGGAAAAGGGAGTTCCATTAGTTCACCCGATAAGTCAGGGAAATACCCCGACTTTACCAGGATACTCAAAGGAGGTGTTACATGCATTTCAATCTGAAGACGTCGTTTTGAGTATGTTTAGAAAGTTTTGGGACAAAAAGAGAAAACCCAATTTCAAAGAGAGAAAAGAACTGTCAAAACCCGTGTTAAGGCTGTTGAAACATTGGTCACACATTCGAGAGAAAGATAGTCTTCTTTATAGGGTGATTCAAGATGTAAAACATGGTGAATGTTTTCAACTTATAGTGCCAGAATGTCTGAAATCCAGAGTGTTGGAAAGTGTCCATGATTCCATGGGTCACCAAGGCAGTGAGCGTACTATAGAACTTCTCAGAAAGAGATGTTTCTGGGTCGGACTCCAAGAAGATGTGAAAGAGTGGATTAAAAAATGTGAGCGCTGTGTGTTAACCAAAATGCCACATCCAAAGATCCATCCTCCAATGAAGGCATTTTTGGCCAGTAGACCACTTGAGGTAGTAGCTGTTGACTTCACTCTTCTAGATCCAGCTTCAGATGGGAGAGAAAATGTACTGGTAATCACAGATGTTTTTACTAAGTTCACGCAAGCTTTTCCGACACGTGATCAGAAGGCAGAAACCACGGCAAAAGTGTTGCTGAGAGAGTGGTTTATGAAGTATGGAATACCTGAACGTTTGCATTCTGATCAGGGTAGGAATTTCGAGAGTGAGGTAATATCTGAGCTGTGTAGACTCTACGGAGTGAAGAAGAGTAGAACTACTCCTTATCATCCGACAGGAAACGCACAATGTGAAAGATTTAACAGGACATTACACGAGTTGCTTCGCACCCTTCCAGCAGAAAAGAAGCGCAAATGGCCTGAATATTTGCCATAGTTGGTGTATGCTTACAATGTTACGCCACTTTCCACTACTGGCTATTCGCCATACTTTTTGTTGTTTGGAGTTGAACCTCATCTTCCTGTTGATGCGTTGCTTGGACAAGAGTCATCTGTTGAGATTAAGCATGACTGGTTAGCGATCCATCAGAGAAGATTGAGAGAAGCCCATGCAAGAGCAAAGGAGTATTGTGAGCGTAAAGCTGCTGAGAGAATTGCTAAGCTCAACGAAAAAGTGTATTGTCCGCCAGTTGAGCTGGGTCAGACTGTGTACTTGAGAAACAGACCTCCTGGTCGAAACAAGATCCAAGATGCTTGGCAACCGGTTCCCCATGTTGTGGTAGATGTACAGGGAACAACATACACAGTGGAACCCCTGGAGGGAGGACCAGTGAAGAGAGTCCATAGAGCAGACATTCGTCCTTGTGATTCAAAACCCGAACTGATCCCAAAGCCAAGACATGCCGAATGTGAGAACAAACCTAAAGTTTTGGTGCAAGAACATGATTTAGTGGCTGATGATGCATCAGAAGATGGTGTGGTGATAGAAGTGATTGTTCCAAGTGATATTCACAGTCAAAGTGATGTAGATCAGTCATCTCATGATCTTTGTGAAGGTCCAAGTCACGATTTTCCAGATCAGGAATTGGAAGTTGAAGCAGTACCTGAACTGAGAGAAAAAACAAGGTCACTTCCTGTACCTGCTCCTCGTAGAGAAGAGAAGAGTAACTGCAGGGCAGCATTCTAACTTGCACCATGAGCCAAAGTCAGTGTTGGAAACTAGATCCATTGATCCTGCAGCTGTCTCACAGATCATTGCCAATCTCGGTACATCGTTCTTTAGGGAGATTGTAAAAGAACTGCGGAATTCTCTCTCCGTCATCGAGGACGTTGACTGTTAAGCAGGGGAGAATGTAACCAGTTGGAAAATGTTATGTTATTATTTGAATGTTACCGTCCCGTGTCAGTGTTACTTTAACAAAGTTATAGATGTCACCGTGTTATGTGCGTGTGTTGCGTCATTACGTCAGTCTGAGCAGCCTGCAGAGAATGAGTGCTGAAGTCTACGTCGGTGTGTTCAGTGTTTTGTCATCCTGCATCATAAGAAAACAGTGAACGGGAGCAGACACACGTGTGTGATTAAGAGCGGTTCAAACAAAAGAGAAAAGTGTCCTCTGCAATACCACTACCGGTTTGTTTCAGTGTGTCAGGTTCATTTTCTTCATCTTTTTGTAATTATGTAAAAAATCCTATGAGGATCTAATAGATAAACGATCCCAAACGTTATTTGTTGTCCAGTTCTGTCTTTTTGGCCAACATATATATTATTTAATTTTGATGTCCCCCCCCCCCAATAACGCCGCCGCAGGCAGATGCACAGTTCACCATCAGTTGTCAGCAGAAGTGGCTGGTAACTCAGGCTCAAGAAAATTTCACTAGCTGAGAAAATTGTTTAGCGACTGTGAACTGCTGCGCTGTTCAATGACTCCAGTTCTCCGTCATTGAGCTCCCACTTCCTTGGGCTCCGGGAGTTTTGCAAAGTTGTTTTTGAACAGTCTTGTCCGCACAACCTTAACTGCTCCATAGAAAACATATATGGTGTGAGGTCGCGCTGCCAAAACCCAGGTTGCTTGTGTTCACATCTTGGACGTCTTATTAGCAGGACAGGTCACTTGTGCCGACTGTGAAGAAAGGTCGAACAACTTGCTCTGTCACCATGGGAGAAATGTATAAAACATTTTTTCAAAACTGTGTTACTTATGATGACTGTACAGATGCAAAGGCGAGGACATTGCACCTGGAGCTTCACTGTCTTGTGGGAAAAAAAAAAATCACTTAAAGGCAGGCAATATTATGGTCCACTTGTTTCATGAGCTTACAGCTGAAAGTCAGTTTCCCCGACTCGATTACGACCATCTGTCCCATTTTATGTGTCTTGTAATCACAAGTGAAGAGCACCAACACATCATCAAGGAAAGAACACCGACTCGGTTCTCTGCCTCAACAAAACCTGCTGAGATTTTATGGTCAGATGTGCTTGTAGCCAAATTAAATCAAATGAAAACACGATGATTAAACGAGAGGAATGGTTGAGGTTTGACAAGAGGAAGGAAACAAAAGCTACTTTACTTAATGTCAAATATGAATGTTAGGGTAAAAAATATCTCTCTCTCAGTTATTTGAACATATTTGAAGAGGTATAGTAATGTGTAAAAGAGACTTGCACCAGACATGATTCATACTCTGTCACGCAATAACTATTTACATCAAACATAAGCCAAAACACAAGAAGTTGATGTCACTTTCTAGCACTTACTATATGTTTATGACATTTTAATAACACAAAAATGTCCTTATATAAATGCAATGAATCAAACTGCACAACAATTTAAGAAGAGGTCACTCCACATGGACTATTTTAATATTTTAAGCAAACTCTTCCATGTCCTTCCTCTCTCCATCTCAGCGAGCTTCATCTGTAATGGCACATGGCTGAAACTCATGGAATCAGCTTGGACTCCTCCACCCGCTTCTCTTGTCTGTTATTCTATGAGGGTGTATTGACCTCTGCAAGTGTTGGCTTTCAGTTTTGGCTTCTTGGTTCGGCTCGTGTTCTTATGAGCAACATAGCTTGTTTACAAATGAAACAAAAACTATTTTCAGGAATATTTACAAGAGCTTTCTCTGGGATGTACTTTTTTTGTCTGTTTTCCCAAAGAGGTGTAACCAGAGATCTGAAATAAAGCTAGCTGTATGAAAAATTCCATTTGGTATTTCTACTTCCATTTTATGAGAGCATTTTATGTGGTTATTTTTCCTCAGAATATCTATATTTTTTGATGCCCATCCCTCCCACATAATGAGATGCAGCCTGTTAGAATATGACCTGGCTCTCGTTCCAGCTTTCCACACACCTTGTGTTGTTCTTTACAACATTTAAGACAGGAATTAAAAAAATAGTTTGTTTAAGAAATATTTTGTGGCACTTGCAGTGACGTGCATCTGAGATTTCATTAAAAAAATTATTAGCCAAATTGCACGCATGACTTTTGAGATACACAATGAGATATAAACTGAGAGAAAGACGTGTGAGCCGGACAATCTCCCTTGTCAAAATCATCTGCTTTGAAGTTTCTGTTTGTCTATCTGAGGCCACAAATCCTTTCTGCGTCATTGCCATTTGTCATCGCATCTGCAGAGCAACGTCTTTTGACAAAACTGCGACACCACCTACTGGCCAACCTAAACTCCTAAAATGGCTCTAATTTCAAAGACTTTTTTTGAAACTGGCCTGGAAAATTATGTGATTGGAAAAGCTTTCTTCCAGCGAATGTAGCCGAAGCTCAACTGTTTTGTCTTTAAGGAAAATGAAAATATCCAATTAGCTCCTTTTGTTGAAAACTGTCAACCAGATTTATTTATTTTACTTTCTCTTAGGGAACAATATGGCTGTCGTTCCCCTCTCTAGGGAAGAAGGGAAGTACTTAAGACTGTCTTAAAACAAAATGTAACCTCTGTCACTTGTGATATCAAACGGTACTGTGCTCTGCCATTTCGGAATGAGGGTCAACGTACAGTCCCATGAACATAAACACATAAAATTATAACACTGGCAATATCATTTTGGAACATCGGCACTGCATCGAGATTTACCTTTGATGTCAGGATTTTTTATTTACACTCCTCCAACAGCCCTCTGATCCCTGTTGTTTCCCGTCAGATAGAGTCAGATGGAAGTCTGGATAGCAGCCCTCTTCACACACTGATGGGCGTGCAAGTCAGATTGGGAGATTTGCTATTTTGGAGTACAGTCAACTTGAAAGCGACTCAGGAGAAGCATATAATCTGGAGTGTTATCTGTGACAGGACTTAGAGGCAGCCAGTGAGAGGGGACCCCAGGATATTGTGGGGACTAAGTAGCTCTATCTCAGCAAGGCTGAATCAGGACGTGGTGAAGAGTCTTTGATCAACGACACACACACACACACACGCACACACACACTGTAGAGAACATTGCTTTGTCACTCTGCTTCCTGGGTCAGTCTGGGCCTTGAGTCATTCATAAAGGGGATTTTTACTGCACAATACATCAAAATAGAATGTGGACAACTCCTGATTAAAGTTGTTTACCACCCATTTAAAAAATCTGAATAGAGAGTTGACTAGCTGGAAGTCTTGATTGCAATCTTCAGCCACGAGGATGAGCATGGGAGTCTACTTTAAAAGCATACTTTTCCTTTTTAATGGTTATTACTCATCACGCCTGTGTAACAAGAAACCCAGAGTGCAGGTTCCACAACACATACAGCCTGCGTTGTGATTTGTTGTCCGCAATAACATAAGCGGACGTAGAAACAGTGCCACATATTCTATTCAGGTCAGTGCCCCCTCCTGTCGCCTCAGTGCCCCAGCAAATCAGGAATAACCATAGTGAAATGACGCGTTTCAAATAACTTCAGTGACAGTTAATATTGTCTTGCAAATTTTGATTTCAAACTTAACACGCATTGTTGAAAACGAAGATGCATTCTTCGTAGTGTGACAGCTCAGTTCAGGGTCAACGTTGTCTTCAATCTGCCTGGGTCAGATCGAAACAGGTATACAGCGCTCAAGGGCATGACTCAAACACACATAGGTTCGAATAGAGTAGTAGGATGTCGGCTTTACCGATCTCTCTATTTTAACTCAGGTAAAAATTACTTTTAACAAATCACCGCGGATACACACACATAATATTCAGACTGAGGAAATAGCGGAGGTCGTTTTTTTAGAATCTGATCAACAATCGTATAATACTAAGACCCTTTTGTTTGCAGTATTAATGTCATGTCTGGGTGATTCATTATTGCCCTAGTAGTTTCAGAATAAAAGACAGATATTACAGAGAAGAAGAACACATCATCACCAAGTCATTGGTGTGTTTTTGCTGCAGCATGATCAATTTAACTGGACATCACAAAAGGATGGTTATGGTCTGTCGGCTGCTGTGGCTTGTCTGTACAATGCTTGAATGAACCAAATCCTTTAGCAACGAGAGCTGTCTCAACCTGCTGAAACAGGGAGGGAAAAAAGAGAGACGGCACTGGGTTCTCATCGCAACATGTCATAATTCACATTGTATGGCTGTTCATTCAGGGGAAAAATATTCTAGATATTGTGTAATATTGAAGTGAGGTGGGGTTAGCACACCTGAAAAGCAAGAAGGTTGAGGTTTTGACCCTTAACATATGCACTGGTACTTGCCCCAAGTCTCGAGGATAGGTCCCAGTCCTGCTGAGAGAATAGGAGAAAATTTATGAATAATAATTGAACGATATAAAAACATCATGTTTAATTCAGAAATGACTTTTTAAAGCCCAAGACATCCAGGACTGCCAAGTATTTGATGACATTGGCTATTTCTGGGGCTTCATAAGTTGTGTTGACTGCAACAAAAAGAGAACGGGGAAGTCAGAAGAAAATGTGGGCTGGCAGGGGTCTGCAGCTGAACCCTGACTTGTAATGCATGAGGACATAGTATGCGCCTTTGCCCCAGGCGTCGGCAAAGGGCCCAGAGAGTTGAATATTTGAAAAAAATATATATATGTTTGAAATGGCACAAGTGGAGCCTCATTCATTCTGCATGAGCTGAACTGAAGTGGGGGAGGGGGGGATTATAGTTTGTATTAAAAATTGAATATAAGAAAGAAAGCCCATCTTCTGGGACGTCAGGTGGAGTTTGAAGTCCAACTGAGGCAACTGTGGCACTTGGCTTTTATCTTAGAATATAGTCCCGACTTTTGGTTGCACTTCAGGCCCAATGTCAAAGTTGCACAATCAAAAATCAAAAATAAAAAAATGAAGAAAAAAAAGAATGAAATCCCTGTGCCATATGTAACAATTAACTTCAGACTAAATATTTCTTTCAACCCAAAGCAGAGCACTAAAACAGAGAGAAAACTGAGAGTCATTTGCAGTCAGCACACAGAGGATAAAAAAGACTAATATTAATAAAATGTTAACAAATCGAAGCATTAGGAGAGCACACAGAAGAATCTCAGCTGGAACAGTGTGATCTTTGCTCCGGGCGACAAGGTCGACTTAGTCTCTCCGATTAGTGTCGACGAGAAAAAATGTATCCAGAGTAAAAGCATAACTGTTAATTGTAAGACTGAAGTTTTGCTTACAAAATCTGAATTAAAAAAATATAGGAATGTGAAAGTGGTGGATATAACTTAACAAAGCACATTGCACACCGCATTTGATGAAACTGAATCCTAGTCTCTTTCTGCCTGTATGCGATAGCTCTGCGTTCCACAGTTACAGCTGCTTTTGGGGTGAAACCTCAGGGGTATATTCCAGAGAACCCTTGATTTTGACAATAGACACGCTGAAGGGGTGAGCTGTGATGAACGTGGGTCACATATCAAACTGTGTGGTCATCTTGTCAGAGTAGTACAGTAAGTTTCCTGACAGCCATGCCAATGAATGTCACAGCTGCTGTGAAGAGAGACAGATGACGTAGCCATCCGAGCTCTTGACTGGCAACTATCCTAACATTACACATTAAACACTGAAATCCTTTGCGTCACAAATATGTCAAATGTGAAAAATATTCATAATTTACTGCTCGAGTTATTTCATTCATTTGGAAGTGACCCTGTGATGATACGTTCGCCATCTCCGAACATGAAATGTTTATTAAGTAGGAGATGAGAGGATAAAATATGATCATGAATTCTGTCTTCATTATGCAAGGACGTGTTCAGTGCAAATGAACGCCTTCAGTTGCACTGCCAATTCCTTGTGTCTTTTTCCCTCCATAGAAAAAACTTTTCCATTTGAGCCACATTTCATCAATGGGCTGTTTGAATGAACATTCTTCCTGTTGTCTTTCTACTTGAGAATATGGTTTTACTGTTGTTTTGAGAGATGAATCGCTGCAGTAGTTAACAATGTTGTGTTTTATTCAAGCTACAATCTTATGTATGATAATCATTTTTAAGACACATTACAAAAAATGTGTTTGCACTCCACAGTGCTCTATATATGCTTTGGATTTCATACTTTCAGAATAAAGTCACAAAGAAAGGTTTGGAGACAACGTTAGGGTGGCCAGACTCAGATGGTTTGGACATGGGACGAGGGGAGATGAGGGACTGGGTGGCTGGACAGTGTTGGGATAAATGAGGGCATGAACGGGATAGGGATGATCTGGGAGGTTGATCACAATAGTTCAAGGAGGCGTACGCTGACTTGCAGTGGCAAACCCTGAGAGGAAATGCAGAAAGACCTGGGAGAAGAGCCGAGACAGGTTAGAAGGGATGTAGTGAATGAAAGAAAACTGGTTTTCGAGATTGATGAGAAACAAGGCGAACACACAAGACAAAGACCCATCATGACACATCCTTACTCCCATGAGGTAAAGTTCACCTCTGCGTCCAATGCTGACTACCAAGGCAGCCTTCAGTGTTGCATGTTGACACAGCGCAACCTGCAATGAAAATGGAGGAAGAGGGGCTAACTTAGCCATGGGATGGTGCTCCTTTCATTGTATGTTTCCCAACTGACGTCGGGGTTAAGTTGTACTGAGCTTCAACTCAAAAACACATTACTGCATGACACTCCAAGTGAATTAAGGACATTGGGGTTTACGAACTGGATCAGTTCTTGATACCGATCCAGTCATTTTGCCAGGGTGGGACACGTTTATGATCCAGGCCAATACCGATGACCATCCCTGTGGGTGCCTTGTCAAGTTTTCTGTCGATCTAAGACTTAATATTTGTCAACGTATCTGTGTGGATCCAAATATGAACTAATCAACAAGCAGCACAGTCTTGTCAAAACTATGTTAATGCAGTAGTCACTTCCATCTGTAAAGACACCAAGCAAACACTTGGCGCCGATTCATATCAGACACATGGATAAAAATTAATACTAAAGGAAAGTGTTTCTTGACTTTACATTTCCCTGGAAGCTTTTCATTATGCTGTCAAATAGAGCAGGATCAGACTTTAATATTCGTAGCAGAGACTGGATTTCTCCTACAAGAAGATGAAAGAAAAAAACTAGTGCTTCAGTGGCGCCCGGAGGTGCTGAGGACCATCGTCTGCCTCTCTGCTCCCAGCTTCAGTCAGACATTTCATAGCCTCATGCCGCATCTCTTTGATCAGACTTTCTAACAGGTTTATCTGTCGGAGGGCAGCTCAGCCTTTATTATTTTTATTATTATTATTTAGAGCCTCTGAGTGCGCAGAGCCACGGCGCTGTCAAAGCACTTTGCGACCATAACTGTTTAATGCCGGGGATCTCTATGAAAATGTCAAGGTGCTTAGATTTTATTATGCACTGCCGTGATCGGCCTGTAATCAGTCTTCGGAGGTGGAGATGGAATTGACAAGTTGCTGACACGTAGTTCGTTTTTATAACTAAGCACTTGCCAGCAAGGATGTTAAAGCACTCTTGTTACCGAAGCTCACTTTAAATTGATAGTTCCTACCAACACTTCTGCCGCCTGCCTTAGTGCGACATATCTGAAGCAGCTTGTAGGGCCAAGGACCTTCCCTCTGGGGCCACACTGCTTACCAGAGAGAGAAGACTTCCTGCGCCAACTTCTGACTTCTGCAAACTGGTTAGTTGACAGTCGTCCCCTGCTGCAAACACAGGGACAAGATGATATTTTATGAGTTCATGTCCTACAGTTCCATGTCCTTACATAATGAATGGGAGTCATACACAGCAACATGCTTCAATGGAAATGTCCCGAAAGCTGACATTGCTTTAATGTCAAGCAAGCACTAAAAAGAATCATGGTTATCGGCCATGTCTTTATCCTGTTCATCAACTTATTTTGATGCTATTTGTCGTTGTGTGAAAGTGAATGGATTTAATTCAAGCGCAGTGAAATAAAAAGTGTTTATATAACAATATGTTGTGAGCAGGACATGTCAAACTAAAATGCTGTTGCCTTGTATGAGCAAAGGATTTTTGATTCCTTTTCATTGTTCTATTTACTATTTGGTGAAGACATTTTTATTGAGATTTTAAAGGCCGGTTTGGAAATCAATGTGTCTTCAATCGTTTCTTTGAAGTGTATTGACTAAAGAATTTAATAAAACATACAAGCAAAAAATGTTGAATTAACCTTGTCTGTAAAGTGAATGAATGGAATATTTTAGTTTTTGTTTTTTTTACTTTTTATATACAGTGTGAAAATAAGGTATTTGATTTCCTGAAGATGTGGTCCCTCCCTTCAGCGGTTTTACTAACTGGTCATGGACAAATTCCAAGGTTCAAGTGGGTGAAATAAAGGTCACTTTTCTTTGTATAGCTAAGCACAGTAAGTCATACAGTACACTGGAACATCGAGCAACAGGCTGAATGCAGCGAGGACCCTGCAGGACTTGACCTTCATAACAATGGATCTCTCTTGATCTCCAGCCAAGTAGACAATACTTTTCATTTCCTCCACAGGATTAATGCCAGATCTATAAGGTTGGGATCAAAGCGACCTCCTTTAGGTTTGCCTCTCCACTAAAAGTGACCTTATTTAAGGACTTTCTTTAATCATTGTATTGATCTACCCACTGTCGTAGGACGAATTGTCGCACCTCTCCTCCGTCCGCATGCTTCAACTATTCGACTGAAAACATTTGTTGGTTTATTTTTAACATGTACTGTACGAACAAACAAAAACCAAATTCTTAATCATAACTATAAAAACAATTAGGACCAGGCAAACCTGGCTTCATTCTGTGTCACATATTTCATGAAAATACTTATTTTTGTATTTTGATGGACAGTAACCATGTGCACTTCGAGATCCAATGTCTGGAAGCAAATATTCACATGGGGCTCCTCATAAGCATGTAATGCTGCACCATCTAGTAATGATTGTCCAGGTAGTGGTATAACAACATGCTGTCAAAGTAGTTCTTTAAAGAATAGCCATTTAAATTCAGTACTTTTGAGTAAAATGCCTAAACATGCTGGCTTAGTGTAGTGTTAACTGGTGCTGTCATGCTATTAATCCACTGGGTTGTTGTGGATTTGTTTAGACAAATCACATTTAAATGTCAATCATTTTCAAACTATTTTAATGGTGTTTCCTTACACATGAACAAAGCAAGATTCATGATGGTGCTTCATTTATAGACAATTAATAAAATCATTCCCAGTTGAATTCTGCCTTCTTTCATGGCAAGCCTCACTGTGATGCTCGCAGCAATGTAGCCCCAGTGACCTGGAGGCTTGCTCTTCCCAAACCTCATGCTCGCCCACTGTCGGAGGATAGATCACGTGTACAAAAATTGTTAGTCAAACTGATGGTTAACATCATCACATTAAAAAAAAAAATTCCACCAAGAACTCATTCTTCACAATTCTGTCAATGTTTTATGACTATAATAATATTAATAGGACACTAACATGCTTACATGACTACATTGTGCCAGCAGAGAAATGACATGTCAACTACTACCGTTTTGGATTGAGCGCATTACTGAGACTGATTTGCGCATATTAATTTTCTTCTCCTTGAAAGCGTTAAACCAAGAAGCTCAGAAGGCGGGAAAATAATGGGATGAACCTGAGATTTATGTTGGCGCATAGAGAGAGAATTTACGACAGCGTTGACACGCAGCAGCACACCACCAAAAAGGACAGAAATGGATTCCTTTAATTCTCTTCTAAACACTTACATGCACACACAGCTTTGGTGTGGAACGGCATGCTCAAATAAAGAGCCAGAGGGACTGATGGACTGTCTTTATTACATCGCTGCTCCCTCCTGAAAACCCCTGAAAAAGAGACATGGAGGAGGAAGAGGTTTTAAATCACCGTAATCCGTTCTCAGTGCTTCCTCTCGCTTTAAAGCCCCGCTCTTCTTTCGTCACATTCCTTGCACTTATCTGTGTCACACAGTGAGAAGGGGACGAAATCATAAAGAATTTGAGAGTCAAATGGGCCCACTCAGAACCCCATACAAGGTCATTCATACATTTATAGGTGTTCCAGATTCAAAATATATAATTATCATGATGTCTCTTAAATGTTCTTTCCCGGTCTTTCTGCCTTGGCCATCAGGAGATGCCACAGCAAGTCTGCCTCCTCCACCAAAACCGTCTTGTTACATGTGTCCTCTTGAGGGGTTTAAAGGTTTTCTTATTACAAGCAGCTAGCACCTTTCCAGTCTCTGCATTTGACACAATTTTACATGTACAATTCGAGAAGGTCATCTTGTTCTGGCATAGAAATCAAAATTTACTGCAACAAAATGTGACCAAATACTGACTCATAACAAAGAAAATGCAAGCATTACACAGTGTGAAATGTTGTCCGACGAACCAAGGATCAGCCACACTACACCAATCGTCTTGTCAATTCTCTCCTGTTCCCCAAATAGTCAAGCATACATTGGGAATCTTACATCCCTGAAACAATGTTGCCATTACACTTACGTGGTAGTTGTTTTATTCATGTGATCCGACATGCTACTTGCTGTATTTTATTCAGTCTTGATTAAGTTTTTTTTTTTTTTTTGGTAAGTTCTTTATGGTCCACGGTACGTGATCTGCACCAGACAAAGTCAAAGACAATGATTGAAAAACGTCATCATTTGTTTTTCGATTATGAATCTGATTTCCTTTCAGAACTCTCTTCATTACCAGCAGATGATGGATAAAAATCACATAACTGCCTTACAGTTGCTTTTCTTGGAACTCTGGGACATTATACAGATAAATACAATATAATACTTAATGAAATACAAACTTTCTGTCTTCTTTGTTCTGCATTTTACATCAGGGGTGGCAATATCAAGTCATCCACTCTGGTCACACATGTCCTCTTTAAGTCATCATCTACCACATCCATGATCCTCATCGATTGTCTTCCAGTCATGGTTACTCCATCTCAGACAGTGAAGAAATGGGACATTTGTGCACAATGGGCTGAAGAGAGCATCAAAAATGGCATTAACAGCAGGCTTTATTTATTTTAATTTTTTTTTACCTATGTATGGCGAAGCAGCACAAGAATTTTACTTTTTACTAAAACATCGCTCTTGACTATCTAAACTGCTCTGGACGAAGTAACTGTTAAAAGAGGAATTACCTGACAGCTGCTGTTGGACACTCATGGCAGTTGATGATGACTCCAGAGTCGAGAAAAGGTTGAACTAGTCTGACGGTTGAGGTACCTCCCAATTATCTGCAGTTAATCCTTTCTACGGTACATGAGAGGAGAGGAAACTTCAGGCAGTTACACAAACATCAAAGACCATAGCTGTACTGTAGTATCAATGCTCAAAAGTTTGACACATGAGCTCAGTGATATATACAGCACATACTGTATATTACATATTATTTACATTCATAGAATTTTATTTCAGAAGCTCTTCGCCTTGATCGAACACTATTATATCTATTTTACCAAATAATAAAGATGAAAAGAATGAATGTCCTTACACGTAATCAACCTCAAAGATATTCACATCTACATATTTCTTTCTCCATTCCTTCTGTGCAGTTAAAACATTGTAAACATCTACATGCTTTGCACTTTCTGCACATTGAAATGAAATCACACACCTGGATTAAAATTAGGATCAAACCACAAATTACATCATATAAAACACTCCATTTCGTAATAAACTGAAACTAAACTATTGAGGTATTTTTCACATTGTCCAGATGGATGTTTTTATTATTTTTATTTTTTTAAGCGATGTCACACTTGTTCATCCCACCTACGTTACCTCAGTCAAAAGTCCTGCAGAAAATCCCTTTTAATTTGTGAAAAAATGTAGCAACTGGCACACTGCTATTTTGGCATGTTATTTGCAGAAACAAATGGCAGAAAATGTATTTGTTTAAAAATGTCTCCAGAAAGTGGTCGGCAATATGGGAAAAAAAATATCATGACTTATTTATTCATGTCTTTTGCATGATTTCATTTTAGTTAGGGGGGATTTCCAGACAAATCTTTCACATTCTTTGCCTCAGCTTGCAGCTTGCTCTTTATTTGGTTCTGCATTTCATTTTTAGCCAATTTTTAAACAATGAAGCAAACTGCTAGTATCAATAAGGTTTTGAAGTGAGACATCACATTAGCTCTGTTAGCTCAGTGGTGCAGACAGTCTTCGGCGCCGTGGGTCCCATAAACAACACACCATCACTCTATCATGCAGGTGTGTGGTCAAGATAGGGGCACATCTGGTTTGAAAACAAGTCAAAGTTGCACATTTGACCAGCTTCTTCACTCCGAGTGTGTGTGGGAAGAGGAGCGCAACGCTGCCGCGACTGATGCACAAATCGCCACATCAGTATAGATCTACAATGTATAGAAAGAATCTCCTCATGTTGGGAGATTGTCAACATCTTCCACCTGTTCATGATTCAATGCCATCATGTCACCCATCTCTACCTGTAGACTAGTGTGCAGCGGCACATCGGTTGAAAAACACTGGTTCATATGAACACCAGAACTGTGACGCCTAAATGTATGTAATAGATAATGTTTGCGGATATTTTGTTGATCAGCTTTGTCTCGGTGTTAAATAACATGACCAAGTTTTGGGGACGGTGAGGGTTCTAGCTGGAGCCAGAGCTAGACTGCTCCATGTTGGAATCCAGCTCTCATCAGAGCAGCTTTTGAGGTGCCAGAACACCACAAATAACATATTTAACTTGGCACCCGGCCAGACTTGGAGAACACCTGCTGTAGTCACACTCTTTTTTTGACATACAGTAATGTCTCATCTTGGATCAATAAAATACATCTATTTGTGCATTGAAAGTGGATTATTCACTGACGCTCGTTCACAGTCACATATGCACGTGTGTAGTCTCTCTCCCTCACACATACCCAACATCCAGGACAAGAGGGATCACTGCACACCTGATGATACATTGACGTCACAACAAAAGAGCACAGTCATATAACAGGAGACGGAGGCCAGCCATGCTACAGTGACACCCTATGGCTGAAAGCTGCATCAGTATGTGGAGCCTTTGAATCTACATTGTTTGACTCTGAATAATCCCAGCAAATTATCTTAACATATCCAAGTAAAAAGATTATTTTATTTATCAATGATTAATTACTGTTTGTTCCTGTATGGATTGTAATTCCTCACAGTAAGATGTACGTTGTCGCATCACTGGACTGCAGAAAGACAATATATACTGACTATCCCAAGCATAATCTAACACTGAATATGTTGACAAAAGAGTTGTTCGTCTCGACGCGCCGCAGGGCTTCTGTTCAACACATTCCGCCAGACTCATCATTACAGGGGAATTTTTTAACTCAAAAACAAAACAATTATGTGATGCCGCCAAGAGCGATTCAGATGTCCCTTTTTACCTCCACACAGTCCTTCATATCAACATTTACTTCGCCGCACCTGCCATTTACACATTACCGCGTTCATAAATGACAGGCAGCACATCAAACACCTGCCTCGGTAACTCAGCAAAAGCGATGCGTGCAAAACAGCCACACAAACAGATGCAAATATTTCTGTTTGATAGCATTAAGGCGTGATGAGAAGAGAGGCAGACCGGGCTGCAGCCCTCTATGGTTGTGTATTAAGTGGAGGTAGCCAAGAGACATCGCCCTTTGGCTTAAATTGATTGCTGGAGACATATGCTGGCAACGCTGTATTTCACTCGGTGTGAAATCTCCCCTGTGGGGCGGACAGAGTGAAAAGAGAGGTTGGAAGAGGAGGGAAGGGTTGTAGAGGAAGCAGGAGGATGAGGAATGATCTTCTGAGACCACAGGTGTGTGCATGCAAAAGCACACATGCAATGCTGTGAATGCGTAATGCGTCCGCATGTCTGGGTGCATTTGGCTGGGTGAAGGAGTATGTCTTTTTCGTCATACTGAGCGCACCATTTGGCAAGACTGTCATCTTCCTAGCCCTGCCACGCAAAGAAATGCGGAAGGCAGTGGAAGCCGAGGGGGTGTGCAGAGCGGGACTGGAGGGGAAACAAAAAACTGCCAGCGGGAGCAGTGAGCCTGTGCATTCATTTTTACTTCTAATGTGAAACAGAACATTCATACATGACTTCAAGAAAAAGCCGGCATGCAAATACATTCACAACCATAAAGAGAAAATCCCACCTCCAGCGAGCTAAATATACAGGCAGTCGTTGAAAGCATTCATGTCATAAAACCCTAAATCATCCCGTCAACTCCGGTCTAATCTGCGATGGAGCGATCTGCTGTAATTGCACATTTCACATCAGAAAATCTCTTAAATATAATTGAGCCAATATGCAAAGTGCTCTTTGGAATGCATGAACACACATGCTGTCATCAGATAATTGGCTTGTTGCATGTAATAATATATATATATATATATATATATATATATATATATATATATATATATATATATATATATATATTTATTTATTTATTTTTTTTTTTTTATATGTATTCTTTTCCATTTCTGACCTTTGACTGTAAACCCAACCAAGGCACAGCCCGGCCCCGGGATACATGCTGCCCTCTGTCCAGCCCCAAAAGGGAAAAAGTCACAATAACAATTCTGCTGGAAATATGCATAAGTTTGCAACATTTGCTTTGTTGTCACTTGTAGGATGTACTGTAGGGCTGACAGCAGAAAAGCACTGGAACAGACAGCTTTAAAGTATCTTGTTTAAACTTTAATCCATTGCATCAATACATAAAAATGTCAGTGCCTATAACCGACTATACCTACTCTCATTATGTATGGACTTGAAGTGCATACATATGTGTAACTGTCCACACATTACATCTATGATACTTTTTAAATCAATGACCAGTAATGTGGAAATGAGGGCTTCCCTTCTGTGGGATGAACAGTTTAACAAGTGAGAGCATCAATTAGTTGTGTTGTTTATAAATGTAGCTGTTGCTGAACTGTTGATTCGTCTCACAAAGACAGCTTTTAATACTTCATTTTTAACATTTTGTGGGCACTAATGCAAGGTCTACAGACCAGAGGCTTGTGTTTAACATCTTCTATAAGCGTGGTTAGTCATGTCTCACAGCATGCATGTCTTGTGTGTCTGAGGCTGGAGTCTAGAATTCTGAATCTTGTTTTTTTTCTTCAGTGCTGTTTGTGCTAAGCCTGGTAAAATTTAAATTCCTGTTTCCATCATTTACATTTTGCTGTCGTGTCTCTCCATACTGCAAATCAGGTGCCTTGCTTTCCATCAGCACTGGAGGATCATCAACTGGCGAAAAGGAAATGTTTCAGTCGCTACTTGACAGGGAACTGGCAATCAAAGTGAGTGCAGCTGCTGATCATGCGTGATAAAGCAGACAGCAACAGACTAGAAACAGAAGACACTGTGCAATTTAAAAAAATGTATATCTTTCGACATATTTGGATTGAACAGCCTCAAGCTTACGCCACCTTTGTTTTATACAGACTGCCACAGTGTCCCTTTTACTAGTTGTACTGCTTGAGGAGTGGACTCTTCTGTTTTATGTGGAGTCCCACAGCAAAGCGTGTTTTTATTTTCATGCTCCCACAGTGAGTCAGTCATATTAATGTCAAGATAGCTTGCTGCATTATTGCAAACCAGAAGAATCACCACTGAAAGAATCAAGAGGACAATGGAGGAGGATTGAAACCACATGGTAGAGGATATCAATGAGTTCATAGGCAAATATTGCAACCAATGTTTGGTCATTTCCCAAAAACTTCTGAGACATATATTGATATTGGTCACGTGAGTCTCATTCTGTGCTTTTATTTGTGTGATTTCCGGTATTACTTGTGTTTTCCGTTTCCTGGCTTTTCCCCAGCTTTCCAAGCCACACGGCTGGCATTCATTTGCTGATCATGCTCCCACGGATATCAACACCTCGGTGCCATCTCATGTCACCAGATGGTTACTTTGCGTTTCAGCGGTAAACTCTCCCACGACTCCACTCTCTCGTTTTGCCTTCTTGAATCTTCTAAATTGTGTGCGTGCACTTGATATCCTTTTCAACCGCCTCCGTAGTTTCATTCTTCTCTCTCTGTCCCTCAAATATTCTCCTGTTGGACCGCATGTGAGTAAAACTCATCTTTTGTTTTCCTATCACTAACGTCATTTACTTGTGTGTGTGTGTGTTTTCCACCACACAGCGTTTTCAGTTTATTGGGCCTTGTGAGTTAATTTCCGAGTTAGTTTGCATTGTCCCTGTTTGCTAGGCTTGATGATAATTCAGCTCTATTCTGCTTCAGGTTCTCCCCCACCCTTGAGTGTATTTCCCATTCCGTGTTCTAGTGTTGGCGCCCTTGGATCTCTGCATCTGTTCGTCTTTGTACTACACATCATTGTCGAATAAATCTGTCATTTTAATCTCGTTCTCCAAGTTTTCTGTCAGTCAGTACACACACTGCACCTGGGTGTGATTCCATAGTCAGCCATGACAACATGATGTAGAACTACAAAAACAATGCTTAATGTTGTGGTAACTTGTTCACAAATCACAGTCCAACTTTCTATTGCAATGTCACAACACATAAATGTACTATCTACATCCTCATGGGATAATCATGTACATTTATTTGGGATTTATTTATTTGAGGCTTGCTAACCTCGGAAACTGAAGTTTTGTGTCATATTAATCTCAGAATTGGAGCATACAGGAAGTAAGTTTTAACCGAGAGAGTCAGGTTTGCATAAGTGACAGTGAGTCATTTTCATCTGGAGGAACTCACTTTTCATGATAAAAAAAAAAACACATCAGCAGATTGTGCATCTGCAAAGGTACAAAATCGTAAGCCAGTGTTGAGAAAGGGTTGCGACTAAAATACGGATGTGAAGAGGGACACCGTGTTCAAGAATCAGCCAAGAGGCTGAGATAGAAAAAGAATCTGTGTAAAAAGGATTGTAAAGTAGTGAGATGTCAGCAAAAGCACTCAGGAGAAAAAAATATATTCATACCATCTCTCCGGCTCCAGCTTATTTTTCAGTTTGTGTCACTGCCTCCTTCTTTTCTGCCAGCGGAGTAATTGAAAGGGCAAGCAGGTGCGAGCCGTGATGAAGACCACAACACAATAGTTTGATTAGTACCTCCTGCAGCTCATTAGTCCCCGATATATGGTTGGCAAGCAGTCGCTTCGTAGTAATCTCTGGCAGAGTGACTCGACAAAAAACATTTCATGAGCTTTCCTCCACAACAAAAGGTGTCCATCGTCTGGAGTCACTCATCCGGAATGAAACATTTCCTACCATTGTTTATTATAGTGGGGTTTAGAGATTTGTCATGGAAGACAAAAGTCTAAAAAGACGGATTCAAGTGAGTAATTCCTGAGTACATGATAAATATGAATTCATTCTTGAATGAAAGCTTAAAACACTACATAACCATTACTCTTAGTAGTGGCACCATCTGGATTGATCTCTCTCCTTGTAATGGGAGTTGACTCAGAAAATGTCTTGCATCATCATTTGGAATTTGTCTTCAATATGGTCTCTTATTTGTTTTTACTGAGAGCGATTAGAATGTTGAATAAGAAACTTCATCCGATAAAGTCTGTTTGAATCTCAAGCGACAATAATGGAAGAAGTACAGAGTGAATCAGCTGGATTTGCTAGAAACTTCAGAGCTGCAAAGACTAGCTGCCCAGTCACTAGGCGAACACGGTAACTCCTTGTTTGTTGTCTATATGTCTACTTTGTAATGTAAACCGACAACCGACAAACCGAAAGCTGAAATCGCCTTCTCCTTTCAATCAGTTTTCAAGGTGTCTCCAATACATCCCAAAGAGTAATAAAAGATTGTTGTGGACAACAGTTGTGACGTGGATTTACTGACTGGCAGTTATACTCCCGTTTTTGGTATTTGTCCCATCTTGCCAGTTGTACTTAGAATGTATGGGCCCAGTGTCGACGCTCCTCACAATGTTGGTTGATGGGCTGTTGACAAAAACACATCCTCACTTCCATGGCGTTATAAATTGACATTGGGAAAGTGGACTTTTGCGTCCAATACTGACAACAAAGACATCCTTCAGCGTTGAACATTGATGCATAAGTGTTTCAGTGGACTAAAAGAATGTTTTCCTTCCCGTGTGCGAGAATGCGCGAAGCTGGCGAGCGTCGTGGGGAGCCGTGCTGAAGCTCTCTTAACTGAATCTGTCCGCCAGTTACTATTTATAACCCCTTATGTGGCTCTCGTGGAATGAATGGAGTGCCCTCCCATGGCTTGCCTAACGCCAGTCTGCGTATTTTTTCACGCCTCACGCTGCCAGTGCGCCAACATGCAACACTGAAGGCTGCCTTTGGACACAGAAGGCAACTTTCCCAACGTCAATATATGACGCCTTGGGAGTGAGGAAGTGTTGGTTTGCGCATCACAATAAATCTGAAAAGTGATTCAATGAAAATGTTTGCATGTTGTGACGTTGGTAGCAGGCATGTGTTATAGACCGCTCATCGATGTTGACTGCTGTTGTTTGGAAGGTGCCCCTTTGCAGTATGTAGTTCCAGATACTCCTATACAGAGTGTTGTTGAAACATGGCCGCCAGGGATTGTTTCGATCAGGATGAGCAGCGTGTGTTGCTTCATTTTGATATAATACAAAGCCATCTCGATGAGGAGTAGAAACGTGTGTCTCTTGAATCATAGTTCATCAGTATTCATGTGTCTGTGATGGGATCACCTCCAAGTGTCACCAATGGACCTGTTGATACTTGCACACACGAGCTCTTCGGAGAGCGAACGCCTCCATTTTGTGCATGAGGTCCTATGCCACTGTTGTGGATGAGTTCACAGCTTACTACTGTCAGACTCAAAATATCACAGCTCTCGCTCCCTTAAGCCTACTGTATACAGAAAAATACAACGCTCAAATCTGTGTCATTTCTATGTGCTTGACAGAGCAGGGTGTTTTTCTGTTTGCAGTACAAATCACACGAATCAGTTACAAGGTGAAGCCTCTTCTGTTTATTTCTCCTGAGTTCACACTCAGCCCTTAAATGCCCATCACACAATCGACAACACATAAACATTAGTGCTCTGTTTGCAACATGAATGTTTGAAGGCAAACTGAAATGTTGCAAATTATAGTTGTAATTTCAACGTCACCTCCTGTGGGCTATTGATGGTACCAGCATGTGGTGCCAGTCATGAAAGCAGGTTCTGATTGAGCTGACACACACACTGCTTTATCATGACTCAATTCTTTGAGCCAGGCGACTTTTGAGAAAGTAATATTTGAAAAAAACAACAAAATAAAATGACTGCACGTGGTGACAGAGGTAAAATCACAGCTCTATTCAGCTTGTTCATCTCTTCTAATGGCTTCCCGCCATTGTCTGAACTAGTTAGCAGTTTGAGGTTTTCACTTTTTCTCTAATTTGAAAAACAGAACAATGTTTGCAAATGGTTCGACATGTATTCTATTAATTTATGTGATGACATTCCCAATTCCCCATGGAGATAAAGAAATGAGGACAAAACCTGAGGGTTATGTGACATTACAATGTATTCATCCGTGTGTGTGTCCGCATCAACACAGCTGTCTAAATCAAGCCGATACAGCTATGAAGCATTGTAAAAATACGACCGCCAAAGAGATGACTTTTTAGATTCAAACTCCTTGGTCCTTATTAAACCTCAGTGTGGGGCAGCCCAAAAGCTATTTCAAAAAACATCTTAGCCTGTGTCATATTTCTTATGAAATTCTAATGAACGCAAGCATGCATCAGATATTTCTAGCTCACATTGACAACTGAGACATATCTTGGAAACAGTTTTGCATTGTAAACGGACGCCCGTTTTCATAGAACCGTTCCACTACATGTGCTGTACTGTAATGTTGCTTGACAGGAAAGCAGTTGAGTTCCAGCAGAATATTTCACACATGCATGCTCATATAGACACCACCAGTCATGCACCCAATTCCCAATGGTCTTTTTCCCACAACACCAACCCCCATATATGCTCACCATCATGCATGAACCAATTTGATGGGAGTTCATGTTTGAGTGGCCACAGCCAGCAGTCAGGTGGCTTCATCATCTGACATAAGTGCTTCCCTTTACGTTGCACACAAACTGCGGCGTTCCAGGAGCCGTCAGAGTGCTGAGCACAAAAATATTCCTTGCTCACCTTCGTCACACATGAATTGGTCAGAGGCCGCTTGTCAGTGATGACCCCTCAGGCAGAGCACGCACCAAGGAGAGATTCATTTGATGAACGCTTTTTACAAGCGGATGAAGGTTGCTCAGGCTTTTACACCTATTCATTCAGCTTCACCTCGATCAGTGCCGTGACTACTGGCAGTTCAAAACATGGAAAACTGGTCCTTTGCAGAGTTTCCTGCTACTTGACATTACAACATACATTTCTTAAAACGTGTTGATGGCAATAACAAGATTTAAAGTTTCATCCGTTTCTGCAGAATGGGGTTAAGAGTGATGTGTAGCTTCTCGTGTAATTGAATGTACAGTACAGAAGGGAAATCTGGGTCATGTCGTGTCACGTCTTGTTCGAGAATCTGAATACATCAGGGTCTTTTTCCTACTATTATTTTATAAAGAAACGTCAATGAATATGCACAATTGAAAGCATTCAGAAAGGGCTCCTCTCGTTACATTTTTGTTCTGTACCATAACTTAGAAATGTCCAGTATGTTTTAAAGACACATATGATGGACATAAACATCCTCAGGAATAAATCTCAATATATCTAGTATATTAAGTATTTCCTCACTTAGCGTTACAGCTGAAGTTTTAGCAGTTGTCTAATGCTATGCATTATGGGGAAGTACGGTTATTTATGGGGTGGTCCAATAAGGATATTTGGCAGATATTGGATATGCCAATATTTTTCACATTTTCTGATTACTATGTGCACGGGGCAGTTTTCCCAAAAATTTGGCCTTTTTGCGTATTCCTTACTTTTAATGTGATGCCCTACACAATGTGATCGACTAGCCACACTGTCTTTGTTTTTTGTTTTTTTTTTGTTTCATCAGGTCCTCAATCCTGCCGATAAACACCTCTGGACTCATCATTTATTCCAGCACATTTAGCAGAACTCATTACATTACATTATCAGGTTGTCACTACAGGTAGAGTACAGGTATCGGTGGGCCAAATGTTATTGGACATCCCCACAAACAATTCATATCAAATTGTGTGGGAACTAGCCGGCTGGAGATCTTGACTTCTATGAGGGTTTCAGTGACGTAATCTGCTGTAAACCAAGAAGCAGTTCTTTTGAAATAGCAAAAACAGAGGCGTTTTCAAGAAGAATCCTCAAAGAATAGCTAAATAGCTAAATGTTCGTAACACGTCTGCGAATCATTGAAGTTCTAAAGGAATGAACTGAAAGGAATGAGACATCCTTCTATTGATTAAAAACTAGCATTTGTATTGCCATCAGTTAAAAAAGTCAACATGTCCTCTTTCTACTTCTTCATTGGCTGCAGTCCATTCCGTGTGACTGGTCAAGCTGGGATCAACCGGCTCTCCCTGCACACATTAAGATTTCTGGTCAAGAATATTGAACATGTATTACAGATACGATAGTCTGCCCTAACTATCCTTGTCATGTGTGCGGTCCCTTTAACCAAAACTGGTGTTGTACACTGAGAATGAGACAGTTCATGCAGTGTAGGCTGAAAAGCGTTGATGCCAAAGTGGCTGTGATATGTTGTTGTAACCACACAGGCGGTGTCACTGTTGTGTTTAAATTGCCATTCAAACTCAGTCCATCAATCATAGCAGCCATTTAAATGTCAATGATTGAGGACCAACGGCGCAAAGCTCAACAGCGCAACAGTGTTTGCGCTTTAATTGCTCGCAAGGCCATGCCGCAAGGAGAAATCCAAGCCCTCCTTAATTTTCTTTTCTAAGCATGGGAGATCAGTGAATAAAAAAATCAATCTTCACAGAGCGGTTTCTGTATTTATCATCACGTGACAGCGATATATGTCATGCAGGGGAACAGTGCACATAAAAGTCATTATCATATGTCACGTCAGAGTGTTGTCTCCTGCGCAGAGTATCACCCTGTGATCTATATTCAAAATATCAAAGGAAGCGGCTGTGAATCACACACTCAGCATGTGGGAGCCAATGGCTATCATACAAAGTCGGGAAATCATACTGATAATTTCTCATTAGAAGCGGACAGCCGTGTCAGGCAGCAGCTCGTGACAAGTGTCCGGGGATTTCCATTACAACGGCTTCGATCATAAATCACCACTCAAGTTCCACTTTTCCTTCCATCATATTCATTTTTTCTTTTCCTTCCCTCGGCTCTCCAAATAAGGGCCTTCCTACTTACACATTAATAGAAATTCCATCTGCATGTTTCGCCTTCATCCTTGTGCCATGCCCGACAGGTTTAAGGTCAGAAGCTGTTCCCCCATCACTTTTGAATAAATCACAGTGGTAAAAGCTGACCCTGAACTCATCACCTTTACATAATCCTTTGGAGGGTCAACCGCTTGGCTTGCTTGTAAGCAGGCCACAATCTGACCCTAAAGCACAGGACACGTTGCCTCTGTGTTATTAAATGCGTCTCTTTTGTCTGAAAAAAAAAAAAAAAACATTTATGTGGTCATGACGTTTTTTTTTTGTTTTTTTTTTTATTAGAAACGATCACACACAGCCAGTCATTTAGTCTGTTGTTTATAGACTGTTGTAGATGCAATACCACAATTTGATTCTTGGCATCATCAATGATGGAGAGATTTGGAAGTTATTTTCAATTGGAAACAAACCATAAATGTTAGTTCTGAAAAAAAAACAAACACATAAAAAACACAATGGATTGAGCATGGTTACATGACGACCCAGAAAACCGAATTATCACATTAGTTTGAAGTGTTCGGTCCGACTATGCAATCTGTATAATGTGGTTAATAGCTCAACTAAGCCAGCGTGTTGCCTCGTAGCCAGCAGAAGTAAGCAAACTGCTCCTCAAAAGTGAAGACGTAATATGAGACTGAGAAGTGTAGCTGTGTGTGTAACTTTCTTTTCACCGCGTGTTGTGTTTCCAGGTTTGTGTGAGTGTTTCCGTTTCCTGTTAGTCTCCCAGCTTCCTCAGGCTGGCTCCGATTCAGCTCGATCCTCCGTACTCCTGTTGTATATATTTCTCTTTGATTGTTCCATGTGCGTTCTTGTTCCTTTTCAGCCTGCTTCTCTGTTGTTCTCCTCGCTTTGTTTTCCGTTTGTCTAACTCCTATATTTGATCGTGTTTTTTGTAACTCACCTTTAGTTTTCGCCCAATGGTTTTATTCCTTGCGTCTGTGTGTCTATGTTGGTTGGGCTACGTGAGATTATTTCCGAGTATGTTTTTGTTGTCCCTGTTAGTCAGGTTTTGTCTTCCTCTCTCCACTTCTGGTGTTGACTCCTTCGGTTCTTCATTCCTGTTTGTGTATCATTTATTGTGTTTTTGTATTAAAACTCATTGTTTAGACCTACTCCCGTTGTTCCAGGTCTTTGGTACATTGGTAACGATTCAGCACTTGGGTCCGACTCCTTGTTGTCACTCGTGACGACGATGTTGGTTTAAGGGTAAAACCGATTACAAGCAACCGTTTGCATGTTTGCTAAGGTTAGTCGGAACCCACATCTGTGACCAAAAGCGCAACTCTGTCAAACTGTTATACAATGCTGAGGATGTTTTATGAGTGGTGGGGGTGAAACTGCACTCCTTTACGGACGGTTATGGAGAGAAGGATGCTCCTGAAACGGAGGAGCATCCTGGACAACATCACCCACCCCCTCCATCAGCTCCTGGTCCAATATTAAAGCACATGGACCAATAGATTGCGACCACCCATCTCAAAGACCGAGCACCACAGGAGGTCCTTTCTTCCTGTGGCAATAAAAACATACAATTCATCCTTGGAAAAATTGCAATGAAGGATTCTTTGGGACACTTTTCTGTTTTTGAACTGCATTTCCTTGCACATTGTTTTTCTAAGCTCTTTTGTATCGCTTTTTGGCACTTTATAATATCATTTCTTTTTAATTTATTGTGATATGTTGTGTACAGAGCATGTTATGGACACAATTTCTCTTGGGATTAATAAAGTTTTCTGATTCTGATTTTAGACACCAGACATGTATCATTCTTGCAATTTAAAGGAAGCAGAGTCTCTCAAATAGCTAATTATATATATATTATAATTTTAATTATATAATAATTTTAGCTAAGTTTAATCACAGCCCCAATAAGGTGGTGGTGCTGTACTGACATTGTACTGCGTATAATATTGCCATTTCTTTTGCTACCTGTCAGCTTCACGTGTTCTACCTTGACTGTCAGTGGAACCAGAAGGACTGAGAAGCTTACGGTGCTACCCGTCATCATGGAGCTGACCTTACAGTAATTTGGCTGTCTGTCTTGAGCATGTAAACCATGAGCATGTAATGATATATCAGACTAGTCGGCCTAATAGTGCTATTGCCTTTGTACTAGTCTCTGAATGTTGGATCACTTATCACACATGACTTACCACTAAAAGCAATCCCCACATTGGGAACTCATGGCAAGATTTTTAATGTTAAATAAAAGATATATAGCCCTTCTATCCTGAGTCTGGTTATGCAAAGAGGCTCATTAAAAATGAATGATATTTAATCGTAAATCATCACTATGAAAATGAAACCCCTCGACGGGTGAAGAACCGTAACCATTTCACATCACTAGTTGAAGAGAGGATTGCAAAGGTCAAGTGTCTGTATATAGAAATTGTTCGATTTCACTCAAATTGATCTTTAGTAGTATTGTGTCATGAATAGTGTTTATATTGGGGAGATAAAAAGGAATAAAAAGTAAATAAGAGTCATGTTACATTGACATCAAGCCACTGAAACTTTCTGTTTGAAATGTATTACACAGTGTGGTATAGCGTGGTTGAAATATATAAAAAGGCACACGCCAAGTCTGAAATCAAACCAGTCTTCTAGCCTCCATAAGAGATCTTTTGGGTCAACACTGAGGACAATGGTCGCTTCTGAACTCATCATGTTTCTCAGTCAGTCAGTTCTGAAGAGGATTGTGTTTTTAATTTCAAGGGGTTGAAGGAAGTCGATTGTCTTCTGCACAACAAAATTAACCACAGCAGTTATGCAATGAGATGCAATGCACACAAGAAGGAAGGCGGCTGAACACCAGGGTAAACAAGATGCAATGAAATACTGGATTGCAAACATCCTTTGGAGGAGAAGAAAGAGCAGGAACAACGTTCAAAGGGTTTTTTTTTTTTCAAGCATTTTGCAAGAGCAATTTACAACAAGCAGACATGCAACATGCTCCAGTGAGGCTTTGAAGTGAGAGCCGACACGTGAAGATACCGGCGCTTACATGCCTTGATTAGCGAGCGACTTTGGCACCTCCCGGCTGCAGATGTTGTTGCTCTGATACCCTCACAGAACAGGGGACCCGGTGATAGCCAGCTGCACAGCTGGAGTCTTCTTCATGGACAAAGGATGTGTAGATGAATGTCTGCAGCCACTGCACAATAATGGTGTGTGCGGGCCTCAGGTATTGCTGCGTCTCAGTGCTGGTGTAATTGAAATGAGAGTGCCGACTGTGAAGGGTACGGCCGAGTCAACTTCTGTTCCCAGCTACCCGTGTTCCGTACCCGTGTACTTTCTTTACAGTGGATCCTCTCCTCACTCCAACATCCTCCCATGTTGTAATCATGAGAGATGTATGTATGAATCTGTCATGGCTCCGCTTCCAGGCTCCGAGTCCTGGTTTTGCTTTTTTCCCCTCTGTTCCTTTGGCACACGGCTGGAACCGATTTACCTCTGATGACTTGCCTACAAGAACACCTGGGCTCCAGCAACGTGTGCCAGACCGTTATATATTGGTTTGTTCCCAGTGTTGTTCTTTGTTTCCATGTTCCTGGTGATGTGTCCACTCGCTCCTGTCTTTTTTGGACTTCTCGTTCCCCTTGGTAACTCCTGGTTCTCGTGTCTCTCCCTCTCTGTTCAGCTTCTTGTTTTGTGTGCTAGCTAGCTCATTTAACTCCTGGTTCTCATTGTTTCGGTCTCTCATGCTAGCCAGCTCATTTAACTCCTGGTTGTCATTGTTTCGGTCTCTTATGCTAGCTAGCTCATTTAACTCCCGGTTCTCATTGTTTCGGTCTCTCATGCTAGCTAGCTGGTTCTCGTGTCTCTCCCTCTCTGTTCAGCTTCTTGTTTTGTGTGCTAGCTAGCTCATTTAACTCCTGGTTCTCATTGTTTCGGTCTCTCATGCTAGCCAGCTCATTTAACTCCTGGTTGTCATTGTTTCGGTCTCTTATGCTAGCTAGCTCATTTAACTCCCGGTTCTCATTGTTTCGGTCTCTCATGCTAGCTAGCTGGTTCTCGTGTCTCTCCCTCTCTGTTCAGCTTCTTGTTTTGTGTGCTAGCTAGCTCATTTAACTCCTGGTTCTCATTGTTTTGGTCTCTCATGCTAGCCAGCTCATTTAACTCCCGGTTGTCATTGTTTCGGTCTCTTATGCTAGCTAGCTCATTTAACTCCCGGTTCGGTGACGCTTTCAGTTGTTTTCTAGTTTGGTTAATTATTAAATGTTATTTATAATTCCCTCCTGCCTCCTGTGCCTATAACCACTCGCACTTGGGTCCACCACGTCCTCTATACGTGGCTTTAGCTCCCTTCGTCTCGTGACAGAATCCTTGATGTTGTTTGTTCCAGTGTTAATATTCTGACCTCCTGACTAATATTCTCGTTCTTTCTATGGTCCAAACTGCAGCTCTTGTAAGGCACAACCAGGCCACACGAGTCAGGATGTGCAGGCAAGATGGTGGCGACAATGCAATGATGGTCATCGAAGCCATTCAGGGTTGCAGTCGGATGTTACCTTCCAGACATGGAACTACTAGTCACAATTCAGCTTTGTCTTGACAAAAAAGGGTCACCCCGACACTTTATGCGGCATGTTCATCTCCATGATGCCGGATTGTGCTACTTGTGTTGCTACTTGTCTTCGATCACTCATCTGCCAGACCAAGTTGACCTCTGCCCAGTCCTGAATGGACCATCAGTGGTAGACTGAGAACAAACCACTGAGTACCACAGTCATGATGCCTCATCTTGTTTTGGATAACGTGAGAGTGTTCAACATGCCGTGACGAACAAATGCCATTGTATGTGTTGTAATGTTTACGCTATATAATGACAATGTGAAACTGTTCGCCATTTTGTATGTGAATGCTTCTAGAAGGCACATGTCACATTTTAACAAGCCATATCTCACAGCAGGGGTCTCCAACTCAGTCCTCAAAGTTTTTTTTTTTTGATCCAGCCGATCAAGCGATCGATTAATCTTCAACCTCAACCTTCAAAGATGAGCATTCTCGCGAGGAGCAAGGACTGTCCCAATTCTTCGGAAGTTAAATTGAGGAACAAGATTGAGGAACGGTCCTCAATCTTGATGACTTTGGGTAGTCATCCAAAAGTTGGATGATTTTCATAAAATAGTTGGAACGTTCCTCAATCTTGAGGAACTGCGCGACCTCTCTCTCAGTATTGAGGAATATCCAGAATCCTTTGTGTAGTGTCAAGGATGGCGTTGACAACAAAGAGATGGCTACAAATGTATTTTTTTAGTTGGAGATATGAAAGACATAAACAGCTGCAGATGTCGCTGATCCTGTAAATGCTCATCCCATCTTCTTCTTCTTCTGAATTGATAGACGGAACGCTGCTTTGGCACAATGCCGCCCCCAACAGGCAAAAGATGCACCTGCATTCCCCATTTCTAAGGAACAGAATTTTCCTAGAGCCTTGGGCTTGAGGACTGAGGTTGAGGGGTAAAGATTGAGGTTGAGGAAGGAATAGGTATTCACCCATTGTTTAACCGATCGCGCGTCATCTGAAACAAACTGCAACAAAATGAGAACCAACGGAGTACAGTCTTCAGGCACCTGACTAGCTTAACTACGGTATGCGTCCCGCTGTTAAATGTGTCCTTCAGTGGTTTTCATCTGTTCTATGTGACTCTGAAAAAAGTAAAGCCACAGTAAAGCGAGCTGAGATTGCAATTGGGATAAAGAAGGTAAGGAGGAAGAAGTAAGTTTGATGCAGCAAACTAGAAAGGCCGTTTGAAGAGGATAATCACTGAGGCAGTGTGGATTCTGATCTTTGAACTCAGTGGAGATGAAATAATGAAGACTATCAAGGTTCTAACCTTCTGAAGGCGTGAGCTCAAAGAAATGAGGATGAACGTTGCTTTGCGTGGCTTCATCTTTGCCTTCGGTTACTTGAGCGAGTGCAACAGACTGTATCTGTCTCCGTGTAGTTAAGGACACTGTTGTAATGGAAGTTGAGCGGCTGGGTGCTACTTAGCACCACAGCGTGTGGCTAATGCATGTGGCCTCCAAGGATCGTGGGTGATGTGAGGTTGGTTTTGGCAAGATCAAGGATTGATTCTCCACTCTGCTGTGTTGTGACCCATTTTAATGATTCTGAGAGTGTGCTCCTGATCTCAACCATGTTATTTACTCAAAAATAAAATCAAATAGTTTATCTATCATTTTTTATTTTGTATCACAGTGGTTTGCTGATAGAAATGAGACTGATTATGATTTTTTTTTTAGACATATTGCTGGTAGCTAATGAAAAGCAATTTGGGATGAGGCAGCACAGAGCAGGAGAGAATGCCTCGTGGTGATGCGGGGTGTTCTGACATCATCACCTACGCTGTCATCCTAATCTCAAGAGAGGCCAGAGAGCAAGGGAGCACAGCGAGATGCCTGCAGTTGCTGCTGACCCTCTGTGCCCGCCTGACTTCCACTTGGCTCCCAGGGCATCAGAGAGAAAGTGGACAGACACTTGATGAAATTTGTCAGCAACCTCTTGCTATTTGTCTGTCAAAAGTGATGAAGTTTGACTGCTAAGGCAAAATGTACGCAGAAGTCAGTACAGTACAGTGTGACTGATATTTTTAAATCATTATTATCCATGACTTGGTGAGGAGAGCATGAGCTATCCTCGCAGCTCTGACCTACGCAATAATGTAATGTAATAATAATAATAATATTCACAGTAATAATGATGATGATGCTGGTGTGTGAATCAGTGTCATCCACGCAGCAGTAGAATGATCCATGGGGACGTTGGATGACTTGACCAAGAAGTAGCATGTAGACTGAAATAAGAAGCGAAGAATAAAAAAAAAACTTAAACAAAAGCTTCATTTTGTGAGTTAAATATTGTAAAAAAGCAAAATGTTAAATCGCAAGTTATTTCAATGTATGTTTTTAGAATTGAGTTGAATATTCTCAATGTAAATGGACAGTCTTATAAAGTGGTGACTATCTCAGCATCAGAACATTTTAAAGTGATTTTAAAAGGCACTTGATCCTCTCGATGTGGAGGAGCAGCGGCTCCACACCGAGCTCCTCCCGGATGACCGAACTCCTCACCCTATCTCTAAGGGTGCGCCCAGCCACCCTGTGGAGGAAACTCATCTCAGCCGCTTGTATCCGCGATCTCATCCTTTCGGTCATTACCCAAAGCTCGTGACCATAGATGAGGGTGGGAACGTAGATTGATCGGTAAATCGAGAGCTTCGTCTTGTGACTCAGCTCCCTCTTCACCACGACGGTCCGATACAGTGACTGCATCACTGCTGCCGCTGCACCAACCCGTCTATCAATATCACGCTCGATTTTTACCCTCACTCGAGAACAAGACCCCGAGATACTTAAACTCCGCCACTTGAGGCAAGAACTCTCCACCGACCTGGAGAGAGCAAACCACCGTGTTCCGGTCGAGAACCATGGCCTCAGACTTGTAGGTGCTGATCCTCATCCCGCTTCACACTCGGCTGCAAACCGACCGAGCGCATGCTGAAGGTCCCGGTCCGATGAGGCCAGCAGAACAACATTGTCCGCAAATAGCAGAGATGAAATTCTGTGGTTCCCGAACCGGATCCCCTCCGACCCCTGGCTACGCCTAGAAATTCTGTCCATAAAAGTGATGAACAGAACCGGTGACAAAGGGCAGCCCTGGCGGAGACCAACATGCACCGGGAACAGGTCTGATTTACTGCCGGCAATGCGAACCATGCTCCTGCTCCGGTCATACAAGGAGCGGACAGCCCCTAGCAGAGGGTCCCGCACCCCATATTCCCGGAGCACCCCCCACAGGACATCGCAAGGGACACGGTCGAACGCCTTCTCCAAATCCACAAAGCACATGTGGACTGGTTGGGCGAACTCCCATGAACCCTCGAGCACCCGATGGAGGGTATAGAGTTGGTCCAGTGTTCCACGACCGGGACGAAAACCACACTGTTCCTCCTGGATCTGAGGTTCGACTATTGGCCGAAGTCTCCTCTCTAGTACCCTGGAATAGACCTTTCCAGGGAGGCTGAGGAGTGTGATCCCCCTGTAGTTGGAACACACCCTCCGGTCCCCCTTCAGGGATTTCAGATACTCCGGACGGATCTCATCCACTCCCGGGGCCCTACCACCGAGGAGCTTACGAACAACCTCGGTGACTTCGGCCCGGGTGATGAGAGAGCCATCCGAGTCCTCAGTCCCCGCTTCCTGAGTGGAAGACGTGACGACGGGATTGAGGAGACCCTCGAAGTATTCTTTCCACCACCCGACAACATCACCAGTCGAGGTCAGCAGTCTCCCCCCCGCTCTGTAAACAGCACTGGTGAGGCACTGCTTCCCCCTTCTGAGGCGACGGACGGTTTGCCAGAATTTCTTCGAGGCCGACCAATAGTCCTCCTCCATGGCCTCTCCGAACTCCTCCCAGACCCGAGTTTTTGCCTCCAAGACTGCACGGGAAGCGGCATGCCTGGCCTGCCGGTACACGTCAGCTGCCTCAGGAGTCCCACAGGCCATCAAGACCCGAAAGGACTCCTTCTTCAGCCTGACGGCATCCCTTACTTTCGGTGTCCACCACCGGGTTCGGGGATTGCCGCCGCGACAGGCACCGGAGACCTTGCGACCACAACTACGTGCAGCCGCACTGACAATGGAGGAGGAGAACATGGTCCACTCAGACGCCATGTCACCTACCTCCCTCGGGATCTGGGAGAAACTCTCCCGAAGGTGGGAGTTAAAGACCCCACGTTCCCAGCAGACCCTCACAATACGTTTGGGCCTGCCCGGTCTGACCGGCTTCCTCCCCTGCCCCTACTTTTGCTCTTGGCTTTTTTAGCTTTAAGTTTTTTCCATTATTTTGTCCAACCCCTGTACATGAAACAGAGCTCATTGGTGGCGCATAAAGTGCCATCTGGTGGGCTCAGAAAATGTGTGCACTGCTTCATGGTGCAGCCCATCACCACATGATGCGGCTTCTTTCAGCGGAAAAAAAAGCAAGTCTACAAGAGTTGGGCTCCAACGAATAAGCCTGCTCACATCATAAACATGAAAGGAAAAACTTGACTTGACTGTAATATATTTTTCAGGTGAGTCCCACCTAAGTTTGTTTCTCCTACTATGAAGCAGACGTATTCCCAGCTCTCATCGTCGCCAGCTGCACCAACAGATTACTGTTTTTCCGGAGTCCTGAAGAAGATAAATTCTGATATATGTATGACTGTGGCCAGACAGAAACGGTTTCACTTGGTGGGACAAATTGAAAGTTTTTAGCATATTGAGGTTACGCGAATGACCAGTTCAGCTCTGCAGCATGAAAAAGTCAATATGCAGCCCATATTTTTGGCAGAGAGGAGCACAGATAGACAGCACGCACAGGTTGTCAATGCCACCAGCTTCCTCTTAATGGCTTTGCTGTCCCCAGACTGTCCCTTTCTCTACACAGGCGTCTTGTGCAGTGCTTATTATATTTCTCTCCCTGACAACTTAATTACTACTTTCAGCAAAACACTGACATACAGATCGAAAAACTGCTATCGGGATTTCAGCTGCTTTCTGACAGAGTCTGGTTTATGAGACGTTCCTGGACTCTTTTGTTTTTCTGCCTTTTGTTTTTCTTCCTCAGTATCACTGTTTATGCCGGCGATATTTATTTATATTGCTTCTGTCTGAGAGGGAAATAAGAAGAGGCATAGCCCTGATTACTTTGTGCACCAATTTACAGAACTGAACCGCGCAGACAGTAGAGTTCCTCTTGACCCCAGCCACTTGGAGATCTCATTATGCTATAATCTAACTTTTGGGAAAGTAAATATCAGAAATATAGAAGTCTTTACACCAATGTGAGAATAAATAAATAAAATAAATGACAATAAATAAAAGTACACTCGAGCAACCCTCCTTGTGAATATGAAATATACAGTGTTAGTATGTTTTTTTTTTAATTAATATTCATTCCATACTAGGCGTCATGCATACATAATCAACGCAACATCTCCACTGTCCTGGATGTGACTGAAAGGGAGGAGAATGGAGACGAATTAGTTCTGCTCCTTTCTAGTGTACCTGGCTATAGCTGCCTTTCAAATTCAGGTAAGCCGTGGTTTATTCCTACATATTGAGACATACATTTGTAATATATAAAGAGATCACGATAAAGTAATATAATGTAATATATAAAAAGATTATGTATTACTTTTTTTGTAATGTCTTACACGTTTATTCCACTCATAATATGCTGAGCTTTAATCATACATTTATTTTGTTGTTATTATTATTTTTATCTTTTACACAATGACACTGTGGTACTGTATAGGGGAATGTGCTGCAGAATAATTCATGAGCATAATCTCTGCAACTATTGCTGCAGTAAGTATCAGATAAGGAAATTGACGATTTATACCCTTAAATTCTTTAAACTATGCTAAAACTATGTTCCTTACTGCTTAATTCAGTGATGAAATGTTTGTAAATGTGCTGTGAAATCACAATAAAACTGATAGCCATTGATATTCAAGGCGCAGATGGAAGTACTTGTCTTCTTTCCTTTCATGTATCTCTTTTTGCTTCTCAGAGTGATTTTGATTTTTTGGACATTGACCCTCTCTTCTTTGAAGAATGTGCAAGTCAAAAGTATTCACCTGAGAAAAACTTTTTTTGATCAATCTTGTCCATTACATGTAGTTGAACATTACAAAAGACTGCTGAGAGATATCTCATCTAACATAATGATAAGATGAGTTGTTTATTTATTTGTATAGTTTATTCATATTAGCAGTAACACTGATCTGCATTCCGTTTTGATTGTTTAATAAAGAACCGTTTGCCTCTCTGTAGTGCCATTAAACACATTTAACTTGCACCCTAGAGTAGAGGAACACAGATACAGGCCTGAAACGAAAACAATGACTTGTTAAAAATTGAGTGTTGCATAGCCAGTTCTCTTCAGAGACGATGAGATCTCTCCCTCAGTGGCAACAATGTAAACAGCAAGCAGCCTAAAATAGATTTTTTTTTTTTTTTTGGATAAGAAACAGAGCAATAGAAGCTGAACAAGGATCAGCTTCTGTTGCTCTTTGTATTAAAATACATTTCTTCTTTCTTCAGTGTTTTTTTCTTCCCCGATGGGTCTTTCGGCACTTCCACCGCATACATAGTCTTGAATGTCACAGAAGCTAGGTCTCTCACTTTCAAACTTCTTTTTGGAGAGCCAGACATAAACATTAAGTCCATCGTGTCAGTAGCTGCAGCAAAAAAAGAAAGAAACTCACTGTGAATTTTGCTCTGAAGTTAACAATATTCCAGTCAAATGACAATTACAGTTTGCCATGGTAAGAAATCGCAGCAGTGATTACATCTCAACATGATGCTAATCTGCACTGGCTATGTGAAACGCCAACCGTAAATAGAGTCTGTATGACATTAAGTATTTCAGCTCTTGTTAATGACCCTATCTGAATATACCAAATTGTCTGTCAGAGGTCAGATGCCTCCCTCGACAGCATCAAGGAAACAAAGGCTGCAGGTTTGGATTGAACACAATGCTGCAAAGGCGTAGTCAGACAACTTCAGGCCCTCGAACCAAATGCTGAAAACAGACTTCTCTGGTCTGTGACCACTCTTTCCTCCTCCTGCACATTTAAGAAAGAAAAGGAAAAGCAGTTTGGACAAGTCGTAATAAGGAGACATCCTGAGTCAACAAAAGCCAAACTTAGTGGGGTGGAAGTTTTGTTTCAGCTGAGCTGTTGGCTCAGTCTTCTCTACTGTGCAATAGTCACTGTTCCGCTAAACCTTTCTGTCATCTCCAGAAGCCTAATATTGTGACCGTATTTGTATTGACCGGCTCCCTCTCCAGGGTGTCCCCCGCCACCACTACTTGGTTGGCTGTTGTGCTGAGAAGCTCACAAGAAAATGAACTCACATCACATGAAATCATCAGCATATTTCAACTTGCATAAACTTAAATTGAAATGCATTCTTTTTTTCTTCTGAAAAACTGTTTATTCATTGAGTAGACATACACATTTTAAACAAGATTACGAGTTATCATATTAGTCCATTCAAACTTAAAATGGAGCATTATTATTATAAGAAACCAGTCCTTGTAACTGCTAACTGAATACATCTTTGTGGATGCACTTTTATTCTGTCCTGATTTAAAACAAAAAAATAAACAAATAAAATGGAAATGGTTTTCCGAGCCTGCAAATGCTACTGTACAATGATATGGTGTATTAAAAAATATTTCGAAACCAAGCTAACCACCACTGCTCCTTCTCGTTTGACTGTTTCCCTCCACATGACACTGAACTGTCAATTTTACACTCTTTCAGGTGGTGAGACAAAGAGAGCGGTGGCTGTAAAGTTTGACAACCATCACTTGAAATATGTAAAGGTCTCACATTTGACATGTGCATTAAATGCCCAAATGTAGAGGATAAGTGTGTAAATAACTGGGGTCTCGTTGAATTATTCCTAATTGTAATACTCATTGATGTATTTACGTAGCGAAAGCCTGTTGTGCTCTCATTTGCACGGTCTCAGTTTCATATCAGAAAGACTCCAATGGCCACAGTTTGCCGACAGAGTAGAATCTCAAATGTTTAAGCCACAGGCTTGGAAAAACAACGCTGAGATATACTATGACATGAGTATGATTATTATATATACATTAAATAATACATTGAATATACATTAAATAATCCATTAAAAATGAAATTCACTTTTGCCATAAATATGCTCATGATTTCTGGTTATGTTAGGCCAGCACAGAAGGCCTTGCTGGCCCTGACGGCCCGCCACCATATACTGTATATATATATATATATATATTACACTTATTACACTTAGCCTGTGTAGAAACATTCCATTTCTTATTGACTCAACCCATCTTTAAAACAAACACAGCATTGTCTGCAGCCACTTTGTACTGCATGCATAACTGCAGGGCCAACAAACTGCATCTAAGTGAAGAACACCAACTTCCCAACAACATTTACAACTAAGTGCGCCACCTATGTGGGTTCTGAAAATGAGGTCCTTATCAACCCATCGCTGTTTCATGAAACCTCATTAGCGCATCACTAACCCATCACAATGGGCTGATGCGGCTTCATGAAACAGTGTCCTCATTTTCAGGGTCCACAAAATGACTCTGTCTGCACTAAAATCTTTCCATGACACCTCAAAATGAGGACACTGTTCTACGAACCCATCAGTCCATCAGGTGCTGTGTTTTCAGTGAGCACGACCAGATGAATAAACTGTCGTGACAATGTTGAACGATAATAATGGAATCAAACACAATATGTCTTGAATGTAAAGCCTTGGCCAAGCAAGGCAAACTTTCCTCAGGGAATATGTTCAAAACACCAACTTGTCAACATACACAGGTGGTCTTGAGATCTGCTCGTATGGTCTGAATGCACAGCTTTGCTGCAACAAGCACATGTGTGTTTGACATGTAACATGAGTCCTTTTGAAGAGCAGATCACAGCATTTCTATTGGCCTACTTTCGCAGGCTTATTTTTAGACACTGAGACTTTAAGGTTATTTGGCGAAGCCTCCAGAAATGAACAAATATAGGTCACCATAGTGTCCTATGTGGTAAGGAAAGCGTGACATTGTATGTGTCTGTGCTCATCTCCGCAATACCTGCCATCATGTATCCGCGGCAGATTTTCCACTCAACATGATAAAAACGCCTTTGGCCAAAAAGAACACATTTATTTTCCACAGAGCCCCAGGCGAAGTATTGGTTTCCCTCCCTGGAATTTATTATAAATAGAAAGACTCAGTGTCCCTCTGTAAAGGAGACACTAGGGATAATTTCAGGGATTGAGGGAAAAGAGTGAGATGCATGAAAAAAGAGGATGTATTTAAACGTCACTAGTGATTTGTGTCTCATTGTTGCAGGAAGATCACGGATGCGCGTGTGTGTTGGAGGCGGCACATATGTATGTCTGGGTGTGGAGGGGCTAATGGAGTGTTGATTGCCTGGCGGGGAGCAGGCATCGCTGGGTAATTGCAGCTCTGCGGTGTAACAGCTCTGAAATGAAGACGCGTTTCACATTCAATCATCAGTATGGATGTGTGCGCACACAGCTGTGGGTGTGGACGGCTGTCACTTTTTGCCATTGATGGAGTGAAACTACGCAGTGGAGCTCATACCCCAGCGATCTGCATCCATACATATCACCTGTGGAATAAAAAGCAGCTATATTTTTCCTTGTGACTTTGAAGATGTTATCTATGATTAACGCTAACCAGGATGTCTGCGTCTTTCTTCATCCTTTTTTTCAGTAGCCTTCCCACTGAATTAAGGACAAACATTACACATAACATAGTCATTGTGTGTATGATCTAATAGAACTGTTTAACAGTATCAAGCATTAATAACACTGACTCTGGGTGTCAGATCTAAATGAACTCAGAGTGTTGTCAAAAGTAGCACATTTTATTTATTTATTTATTTTTGTATAAACCAAAGAGAATGATTACTCTGTGATAGGAGGCTTGTGTGACACTTGAACAACTTGGAGCCAACAGGTACCAGTACCAATTTGATGAGAAGGCACACAGGACTGAACTTATAGTCTCTTCAAACACACTTTCAACCAAAGAAAAATAACATAAATAGAAATCATTTTAAGAAGTTTTCGTTATTTGATAGGTGTTGAAAAACATCTCTTCCAGACATCGTAATTGTATTTTAATTAAAACTGTGTAAGTCATGTCTTCAAAAGCAGCTTCAATCAATCATTCCAAACTTCAGTGTTTTCAGAAAATCATTCAAATCAATCAAAAATGAGCATAAAAGGAACATGTTTTACATCTTCACTGCTGCGCTTAAGTGGGTAACAGCCTAGGAACGTTGCAACACATTCACATTCAAACTCTAAAAACTGTGAACAGAACTACATGCTGACATTTTTACACATCATTTTCTCACTTCAGTCTTTTACCTATTTTATTAACACGTCTATATCTATATCTATATCTTGCCACTCTTTCTATTCCAGAAATGCAAGGTGCAAAATTAACCCCCTACCACGTGCTTAACCGTGGTCCTCAAACTGAGGGTGATGCACAGTCATGGTGCCACATGAAAAAGTTAAACACTACAAATAAGTAGAATGTAACAAGAGGAAAACACTCACACATAACATTAAAGATAACAATGCAAACTCTAAATACTAATAACTGTACAACCCAACAACAAGTGGAGTTCTGCTTGCCTAAAAGCGTTCTGGGAAATCCCCATTCCCTCTGCCACCTCAACATGCTACAATATTCTTTAGAAAAAGATGAAGGATCCACTGTGTCAGGCGCTGTATGGGTAAGGAACATTTGCACGTATCTCACACCAAGAACGAAGAAAGTGAGGTCTTTATTCAGTCCGATAACATGGTAATAAGAACAACAGGCAACAAGTTCAAAGGGGAACTTCTCTGCATTGAGCAGCCAGAATCCAACTGGCGGCAGGGAACCTGTGAAGGAGCCTGGTACCATTTTCCCCCGCAATAGTTTGCCCCCAGTCAAATGATTTAATAATTTAAGAGTCAATTATGATCATGATAATATGTCACGTTACCTGAAAAGTTTTGCTACTCTCAATATTCTTAATGGAAGCCCTGCCTTTTCCTTCCCTGCTGCCTTCTCTCCACTTAAGCCTCGTGGACGTCCCCCTCGGTGAGCTTGCTCTTGTGTTGCCAGGCGACAAGGTTGCCTGGGAGCAGTGTTTTGATGAGCGGCATAAATGATGGTGGCACTGCCAAAATGAAGTTGACATATGTTGAGTCGAAGCGAATATGATAATTTTCACAACACATACATGTGTGTGCGACGCTGTCCAAATGTGAAAATCCTGTTTGCGGCTCATTTATGTTTTATGTGCCTGTTTTAGAACGACGGCATTGAAGTCATTTTAAAACTGACAAATAAAATGTAAGTGAGGCACACACAGGATTTTCTGAATCATTTTTTGGTTGTTTGTCAGAGACCCCACATATGGATTTGAAAAACAATAATAATCTGTACACTAGAACAATTTCCAATTCTGTATCAGCACCGATGGAAAAGTTTGCCCTCCAAGCCAAATTGGCACAAAAACAGCCTGTTTATCGCTATATGCGTGGCACCCTTTAATCACTGGGTCTCTGAATACGATTCCAAGTTCACCCACATCACCTACAGTGCATGCATTTGGGTGTCTGACTTGAATTTGTCACTCAGAGAAAGGTGCTCTTATCAAACTCTTGAAGAAACCTAATAATGGTTTCAAGTGTGTATTCAGGTCCAGTATACAGTGACGGAAATATTTCCTTAAGAACCCTTTTTTTTTTCACGAAAACGTGACAACCTGTATTTGTTGCCGACAATTACGTCCGTGAGTTTTCGTTGACATTCAGACATTCTTGTCCACCACCCGCTCGGCTGCAGTGCTTACTGACTCAAGGCCTGTTTTTAGGTGAGTCACAACACGCTATATGTTGATGCTATCAGTCGAGTATTAGCTGCAATACATGCACAACTTTTCCCATGTACCTCTTGGTGCAAATGAGCTTTTTCTGAGTAATAAGCAAATTACCAAATGTATTGTTAAGGCCATTCGTTTCTGAAAATTGTTGTATTTAGGCAACATTATGTGTTGAAATACATGATGTGATACGTCATAAATGTGTGTGTGAGTGTCATATACATAGTACTCCAATGCACCTGTACATTTTAAAGCTGTTAATAATATAGTTGATGTACCTATATTAATTTGTATACAGTGGTAAACACAATAATTCAAATTATCACTAAAAACTTTTCTCCCTGACTAAAATTGACTAAAATGTTTGAGTTGTAGTTGACTAAAACTAGACAATAACTAATACAAGTAGACATGACTGAAATGTGACTAAGTAGTGTTTTGCAATACCTCATTAAGAGTATTTTCGTCCAAAAGACTAGAACTAAGACTAAGACTGAAACTGAAATGGCTGCCAAAGACAACACTGACAGATAAATATATGACTGACGTGTCGGTCATGAATCCCAAGAATATTTCAGCATCAGTGATTTTCCTCTGTTTGTTTATGTTTTTCTGTCTCAGTCTGTTTTCTGTTCCAAGCCTGCTCTCGGGTGTTGAGGCCGTGGCCTCCATTGTAGGCCAGTGAGATCCAAAAAACATTATTTTCACTTTTTAGAAGGCTCATTTAGCAATGACTCCGCTAAACATTTTTTATTCACTAAAATACCTACATTTGTCCTGCAGCAAACAGAAGAAGAGTTTCGTAGCTTCAGTGACTCAAGAAATGTAGCTCTGGGCTCAGTATAACCGCGTACACCTATTTTGGGGTTTTATGATAAAAGTGTGCCGTGTAAATCATGCGGTTTCTGGTGAAGCACACGCTTATCTCAACCAGTAAGGTTGAAATTCTGCAGCATTTTTAGGTTGTGGGCACACATCGAGGCAAGAAGCTTTTCATATTTTCACATAGTGCAACGTGCATGCCTGCGAGGCAGCAGTTATTTCTGTTGGAATTTAAATAGTGCGTCTTTTGGCAAATGTCTGCCTACCTTTTCCCCCAGCAAAAATAACACTGTGCTTTCACATAACTTACCGTACCATCGGGTGATAGGAGGATGAGCTAAATGTTAGTATGAAGGCACATAAGGTGAACTGGCTCGCAGTTCATATAAGCGTGCCTCAACTGTTGAACACTCCCGAACCTTTGTGCACAAGAGGTGGCGCCCGGGCCATATCCAGCCCGCTGGGGAATTATTTGTGGACTTTGAACTGCTATTCTTTAACAATTTAATCTACATGTTGTCACGGTTGGCTCAGGTGAACAGACCCAAGTGCTCGGTTGCAGCTGACTTACTGAAGACTCGACACAGGCGAGGTTAAGTTTTAATAAGCTTTAATAAACAAAAAACAAAAATAACAGGGCACGGACAGGAAACGAAGAACTAAAGATGTCGCTATCCGAAACGTGGAGCAAGGGAAACACTCAAGGAAGGGGAATAACTGTGGCGAATAAATATTAAGCCAACTAACAGGGACAACAAAAAACGCACTCGGATACATACACGAACAACAAAAAACGCTCGGTGGTAGAACACTCAAACACGCACGCGAGGAAGAAGAAGTCAACAAGAGAAAATAAGACACGAGGAAGAACAACTCTCGCACAATGCACAAACGTGGCTAGAAAAGGGAGAAAATAAACTAGAAGAAAAACAAGGAAGCGGCAGAAACGACACGCACGATAGAATGTTTTCAAAGAACGCAGAAGATACTGATTTCGAGAGGAACTTTACCGGAGGCCGTGGAACAACCATCTGGCAGCGCAGACTGGAACCCAGGTGTAGAAATCAGCACGGCTTGATCATCGGGTGCGCTCTAGCTGCGCTGCCGTTAAGCTGGGGGGGAACAAAGAAAAAGGGAAACACAGACAGGTAATAACAAAATAAAAGCACAAGAAAAACACGCAACATAACACATGTGACACTAGATGAATAACACACCACTCTCAAGGCGTGATGGTGAACTCAAGAAGGAAGTATGTTTTGCAAGTATGTCATTATAATTTATATAGATCATCAGGAAATCAATCATTTTGATCTGCAATACAATGGATAGAATAGAGATGTAAATGTTAAATAGTTTTCACTTTGTTATAGCGAGCAACCCATATAAGGACAATGTCAGTTGTCATACCCATGAAAGTGGAACTGTATTTTGACTGCCGTGTCAACATAAAATAATCAATCCAACCTCTCAATCTCAAGAATCACTTTTGTTACAGAATCAGTTTGAAGTTGCATGTCAAAGTCAGTCAGTAATGTACAGATCCTTCCTCAAATAAATGTGAATGAGCTGCCATTTATTTCATTTCTGTGGTTTTCTCTGCCTGTGTCTGATGAACTCTCTGACTGAAGGACATTCCATTTTCCTTTCTAAGGAGTAAGAAGAAGCACTGACATCCATCATCTACTTGTCTTTATAACATGTCATTTAGAGCTGATTTCCATTCCAACTTCAGTCGCATGTCAGCGAGGCTCTGTTTGAAATTCAGACTGAAGGTTGAGGATCAGGATTAGCACTATATCTCCATGAAAAACCCAGAGTCTCTGGCTACGAAATCAAACCACTTCCGTGTAGAGTTAATTGTTCTTGCTACAATGATGCTATAAAACACTTGCACATGTAACACCAGCCACTGGCAGAAATCCTCCAACAGAGTCCTTGACTTCCTCTATTGCTGATCTTCAGTCTTTTGTCAACTTATAAAGAAAAAACACTCATTTAAATAAAAGAACAGTGGATGAAAAATCTGGTTGAAAAATGGACTCTGCATTCTCATTGTCCAACAAAAACACCACACGTGCACTACAGTAGCTCACCCACCAGCTTGTTCTCCTCAGAAACGTCTGTTACTCCTTTTCTTTCCATCTACATTGTTAAAAAGCCTCATTTAAAGGCCGGAAACAATTAAAAGCTCTCCCCACATATTGAAATACCCTGTTATCGTACTCTTCTTAATTTATATTTCTTTAGAAATTTTGATCTCGGTTGATCACACTACAGCACAGTTAACTCGTGATAAATTTTAATGACATTATACACTGATATCTTCCTTTAAGCTACATAGCAAACAGATGAAAAAAGTGTGATTAATGTCTGTCCTGCTCTATTGCTTGGTTCACTTCACTGTGAATGACTTCAAATACTTCATCGAACTGTTTTGAGCTCATGTGCAACCTATACAACTTTGTTTAACCATTAACTGATATTTCTTCATAAGTTATGACTCGGCAAATTATAAAATATGGTCGTTATTAACAAAGGTTAAAAATGCCATGATAGTTCATTATTGCCACAACAAATTATTATGATAGAAAAAGAAATGGATACTGTTGATAATAACAACCCAAATCACATAAAAATGTATTTCTAAAGTAGTGAAGGATGTTGAAGACAAGGTTTTTGACATATTAAGAGTGACAATGTTTGACTGAAATACAATACAAATAATGTTTTCAAATTTCAATGTACTCCAGTGCATTTCTTCTGCTGTTGAGCAGCAGGTCTGAACACAGACAAGCCTAAATTGCCAGCTGATCCTTGAGACCTTGAGCTGTGTGTCATAACGCGACACTTGCCCCCCGACACTCCAGCATCCAATGACTGTAGCATCTTGACCGATCGAACTTTTACCAGGACCCTGGTAAGGTCAGTATTGCCGCTCCTGAAATCATGTCCGGACTGTGATTTTGCACCATATCTGTTTTTGCTGTTTATTTAGTGCAGAAGATCCAAATGAGCTGTCAGTCACCTGATCGCGTCTTCAGAAGCACCTCATCATTTCCAAATGCGCATCATCTTGCTCCACTGTCGTTGTGCACTAGATAATATACATTTCAGATGCAAATTGGCAGCACTTCTGCTTGAATAATTTGATATTCCTTCCCATTATTGTCCTCAGCCGCCCGACCCTCCCCTGTTTTCCTTCCTCCTGTCGTTATTTGACAGCAACAATAACAGAGACAGACCGCGGCAGCAACAGCAGCAGAAAAGGAGCCAGAGGCCACGCTGCTCTGCCAGAGAGTGTTCTGGCAGTCTGTTGCCGCCTCCTCCTCATCATCATCATCATCATCCTCTTCCTCGTCGCCTCCCGCTCCGTCTTCGCTGACAGTTACCTGAGAAAGACGTGAGGTTTCACAACCTGTTTGATGGAGCATTTGTGCAAGTGTGTGTGTCGCAATGCAATGTTTGTGTATTGTCATTCTATCCTGCAGCCATGTTCGCAGCCATTTTCGCAGCTACAAACGGAAGATAATCTGTTGGAACAAAAAAAAAGACTCTTAAAGTCTCTTAATGAGGTATTGCACAGCAACGAGTCACTGGTTGAAATCCTACAGGCAGCCTTTCAACTGAATGTATTTTTGCAGCTTACCATAACATTATAAGGAGTAGAGTCAAACTCCCGGACTAGAAACACTTTTCATGTTACTCCAGATGGGGGTCATCAGAACAAGACCAAGCCCTGGCTCCATTGACCACAGGACGTGGTGAAACATGAAAACAGCCTCACAGACATGTAGCAAATGTGTTTCATATTTTGACTTGTCTAGCAACCAAATGTCGAGGTGGAGTGTAACTGTATTCTTACGATTTTCAATTTGAATCACATTATTTTTTAAAAACAAATGTTTTTCATGTTATCTAAGACACCCCTGCACTTTCCACCGGCATTTGTTGGATTGCTGTCGTACTTGGAAACAACTGGGAGAAAATTAGCTGTTGATGCCTAAGTGAGCCAGTGAAGTCCCTCAGGAGTCAGTGCAGAGCAGAATCAGAGCTAAACGAGCCTGACTATTGACATGGAATCGCAAACAGGGCTGAAACACAGCAGATCAATGTGACAGCACTTCTGAATCTCTATGGGGTGAGTTAAACCCTGCATCATTAAAGAGCTGCTCAGTGTGTTGCAAAATCAGGTGAAAAGGACAGGGTTGGCTTTGAAATAAAAATAAACACAGCCCTTGTCTTAACGTATACAACAATAATGACAATAATTGTTGACAATAATAATCACGCCAATGTTACTTTTCCGATATTATTTAGTTAGCTAATGTTTCCATGTGAAACAGCTGGCTTTTGCACTCAGGTGCTATTGAACAGGAGACACTTTGCTTTCTGCTAAACTTAAACAGAAAATACATAGGAAATACTGGGAGCAGTCTGTCAACAGTGGCAGGCCGTCGGGGCCAGCAAGACCTTCTCTGCTGGCCTAGCATAACCAGAAATCATGAGCGTATTTATGACAAAAATGAATTTCATGTTTAATGTATTTTCCCAAAATATATTATACATAGTATATATAATAATCTTACTCTTGTCATAGTATATCCCAGTGTTGTTTTTCCAGAGTTTTCATCCATTCAGAACTCAGCTAGCTTGTGTGGTCATGTCCAAAGCCTTCAGCAGCAACAGTGCAGGAGCAGGCGCTCTTAGAGTGAACAGACACATATAGTGGATGGATAGTTGCGATAGCCAATCAGATCACAAGTTGGGGACAGCGAGGCCTTCTAGCTGGCTCCACGTTGAATGTGACTTGTACGTGTCCTGTGATTGGATACTCATCCCTTCATTTCAGGACTAACCGTGACTAATTTCTCGCTCTCTGAAGCCTGTGGCTGAAACATATGAGGATATTTATGGGCAAACTAGCTTCAGATCAATGAAACCACAGATATTTGGTGACATTCCAGCGTGTATCACACTGTTTTCCGTCCCTGCATTTTCCCGGCATAGATAGCCAGGTGGCGAAAGTTCGCCACTTCCAGGCAGCCTCTGCAGGCTTTGCACTTGGTGAGTGCAAACGTTTGAGATATTCATTTTCTTCATGTTTAACATGTCAATAACAAGGCGCACTGGCGCAGCTCTGTGACTCTACTCTGACATGTTTCTTGTACCACTGTTGGCAAACTGTGGCCGTCTGGTTGGAGTCTTTCTGATACGAAACTGAGACTGTGCACACGAGAGTACAACAGGGCATGGGGGTACTTGACTGAAGGCGTAGTTGTAAAATGCATGGCCCGCCACTGTCTGTCAATATTTATGAAAAGGATATATAGGTTGATGAATAATTATGGTTGGTAAGACTTTAATATAAGAGGGTTAACTTGCGAAGACAGCAGCCACTCTGACATCTTAACAGACTGTCTGGTGCACTGATCAATGTATCTCCAAATTTAAGATGATGAAAAATATCAAAGCACATAATTCCTGTCACTCTGCGGTTACGGCTTTGTCATCTTCACACTGTGTGAATCCATTAGTGTCTGAATTTAGTTGCAGGTTGTCCATGAAGATAAAAGCACTATTCGTCTGTCACGCCATGATATATAAGGTACACAGTGGGAGAAACGCACTCTTAACCTGTGGGTCAGCCCTGTGAATCTCACGTTGACACATCTTTGATCAGGCTGCTAAATGGCTGGCTCAGGCAAAAAAAGAAAAAAAACGCTCTCACATAAATCCCATGTAAAAGCGGAGAGATGAGAAGTTGGTGTGTTATGTCTCTCGGCCTAACATCGCTGAAGGGGCCGGAGCCGGCTAGTAAATAATATGGTAAATACTGACGCTTTTATTCCTGAACACTCCCATCTGTCTGGCCCGCGGAGGGAAAATAAATACTGGTGGAGTGGGAAGAAGGTTTGGTGCGGGGGGAGCAGGGGGGTGATGACAGATCCCCCCACGGCGCTAACAACAGATGATAAATGCAAATTTGAGACTAAAACACATTGGTTTGAATGTGTCATCCTCTGGAGACGGCCAGACAAAGAAGTTGAGCTTTGAAATCAGGCGTTGGCAGTTAGTTATTTTCAGCCGTTATTTTTGCCTTACACAATCACATTTAGTGAACAATTCATACATAAGTTGAGACAAATGCATTTCTGATACACAGCAAAGGTTGCAATCTGAAAATAGCCCAGCTGGGTCTCAATATATGCTTTCAGAACATGCATCTCACCGATGCTGAAATGAAAACGGTGTCATGAAATAGTGTCCTCATTTTCAGATGCCACTAGGTGGCACTCTCTGCTCTATAATGTTTGGCTTTGAACAACTATTGAAATAAAACCCCACCATCAACTGCGCTCTGAGTACAGTTCTTTATGAAACATCATCAAATCTTCTCCACTTCTTACTTACTTTTACTTCCTTGACAGAAAACCATTTGTGTGTATTTATGGCTATACAGTACTAGTGATGGGCTGATGAGGCTTCATGAAACTGTGTCCCCATTTCCAGCGGCCAGTAGATTGTGCTCTTTGTTTAAAAATGATGTGAGGTTTCTTTGAAATTGTCTACAAATCCAAATATTTTAGAGCAGAGAGTGCCATCTAGTGGGCTCTGAAAATGAGGACACTGTTTCATGAAACCGTTCTCAGTCCATCATTGGTAGAATGCAGCAGAATTTATGCCTCCATCTTCAAATCCAGCGACATCTTTCTCCTTAATACAGGCTTCTTCCTGTCACGAAAAACCATTTGTGGGCAATCATGATCAAATGTTATCTTTGTCCGATGGTTTCTGGCCAGACATGTGGCCTTGAAAACCTTGAAATTCATCACTTCCGATTGGAATTTTTTTTGGGTTGCTTGGGGCCAGTCGTAGAAAGTGGTAACTAGTGGTCGAGGTTTCACGAAACACTGCAATTATTCTTACTGCTCAATAGGTGGTTTGCTGCATTTAAAAATAAGGTGAGTTTTCAACAAAATGGTCGTTCAAAGCCAGATATTCCAGAGCAGAGAGCGCCATCTAGTGGACAATTGGAAAAGAGCCAATACGGCCTTTTGTCTACTAACCACCTCACTACAGTGTGGTCCATTATCCATCTGTTATCTATTTAAGTTTGTATTTTCATTAATCTGCTCCCAATATGAGTTTCTAATGTCCCATAAATCAGACAAAATCTGAGATGCCAACAATCTTATCTCAATGAAAAATACCAGAATCACTCCTTGGCTTGCATATGTGGAACCCCTCACAATTTGGAGGGTAAATGTGCCTGGGCTCAGATAAAGCAACAAGTGGAGAAGGATCATAACCTTCCTTCTCTCATCAGTTTTCTTTTATAAAGTCCATAACATCCATTACCAAAATAATAAGAACCGGTCATTTGCTTTTCTATCAGATTTGGTCGGTGTGAACTCACAGGGTTTTCAAATCACAGGAGCTAAAGACAAGGGCAGTCCAAGTCAACTTGTTCCATTTATTTGATCAAAGAAGAAGATTCAGTATCTTATTGAGATCTCACTTGCTTCCCATAGTTGTGAGAGCACAAACTGGAAACCAGAGTCACTATCATCTCAGAAATTCAACCATTCACTGACCTCCATAAGTATAACTCACAAATTTGTCCATAGTTGGTTGGAAAAACTATGCCATTTCACTGTGCCATCCACTGAATGTAAAACGTCCATGGCAGCAAAACATTTACTTAGCTCTCTTTGTCTATGTCTCTTATTTCAAATGCCTTTGTGTTTAGTTAGGTGAACAATCAAAACTAAGTGAATATTAATGTGATAAATATCTGTGTATTACAGAGACGTGGCTATCATCGTTAGCACCGCAGCATCGCAGTGGTCGCGTTGGACTGATTCCAACTCCTGCGTGCGGACAGGACGTCAAACATCAGTAATAGGAAAGGAGGGGGCTTAGCTGCATTTGTGAACGATAGATGGTGTAACTCTGGGCACATCACTGTCAAAGAACAGCTCCGTACAAAGGAAAACCAAGCAATTAGCCGTTAGCATGAGGCTATATTACACCTCACGGGAGTTTTCTCGTGTTATCGCAGTGGTTGTTTACATCCCTCCCTCTGCTAATGGTGAAGCAGCTCGTAGGGTTCTGCTGTCAGCTGTGAGCAGGCTCCAGACACAGCGCCCTAATGCCCTTCTTCTTATCTCTGGAGACTTTTAACCGTCATCGGTTTCACCATGCCTTCACTCACCTAGCACGTCACCCTGCAAAACCAGAGACAATCCCTGGGCAAATCTGACCTCAACTTGGTCCTCCTCAAGCCAGTGTATAAACCATTGGCTGAAGAAGCTCAGGACTGTTTTGACTCTACTGTGTGGGAAGTCTTCAGTGATGCCCATGGAGAGAAAACTGTCATTCTGACTGACACCATCACAGATTATATCAGTTTCTATGCGGAGAACACTGTACCCACCAGGACTGTGCAGTGTTTAGCAAACAACAAACCATGGACTACACCAGACATCAAAGCTCTCCAGGAGGAGAAGAAGAGGGTTTTTGTTTCTGGAGACAGAGAGGAGCTGAAGTAGGTGCAGAGACGGCTGAGGAGGAAGATTCATGAGGGGAAGAAAGTCTACGGGGATAAGATGGAGGGTCAGTAGAGGAGTCTGGAATGGCTTGAGGACCATCTCAGGCTTTAATGAGACCAAGACTCAGATTGGGGGGAATGTGGTGTGGGCAAATGACTAGAACTTTTTCTTTATTCGGTTTTACCAGCCACCTGCCTGCAACCCCTCTCAGTCCTCCATGCTGCAGCCTCCACTGCGTCCAACAATGCTCCCCTGCACCAGCGTGCACCTGACTCTCCCCCAGGTGAGGACCCAGATCACCAACAGTTCCAGGCTTCTGAAATCCTGTGTGGACCAGCTGTGAGGAATTGTCCAGTACATGTTCATCCTGAGCTTGAGGCTGGGCATCGTCCCACAGCTGTGTAAGACATTCTGCAGGGTTCCAGTGCCAAAGACCCCCACGGAAGGAGCTAAACCACTACAGGCCGGAGGCACTGAATCTGGATCCTCACCCACCTGCGCCCCCAGATGAGTTCCTCGATGGACCGACTGCAGTTTGTAATCTATTTATACTATACAATTTATTATTTACATAGTGTATCATTATTCTCCCCCTGGAACTGCAACCTTATCGTGGTGGGGGAGTTTGTGTACCTTGAATGATCCTAGGAACTATGTTGTCGGGGGCGTTATGCTCCTGGTAGGGTCTCCCATGGCAAACAGGTCCTAGGTGACGGGTCAGACTAAGAGCAGTTCAGAAGCCCCGATGACAAAACCAAAAACATCGAGGACCGTGACGTCGCCCGGCATGGCGCAGCCGGGGCCCCACCCTGGAGCCAGGCCTGGGGTTGGGGCTCGAATGCGAGCGCCTGGTGGCCGGGCCTCTGCCCATGGGGCCCGGCCGGGCCAAGCCCGAACGAATGACATGGGCCGTCCCTCCTGCGGGCCCACCACCCACAGAGGGAGTCATAGGGGTCGGGTGCAAAGAGAACTAGGTAGCGGTCGAGGCCGGGGGGCCCGACGACCTGGTTCGTGTGGACATTCTCTGGCTCTTGGGACATGGAATGTCACTTCGCTGGGGGGGAAAGAGCCTGAGCTTGTGCAGGAGGTTGAGAGGTACCGGCTAGATATAGTCGGGCTCTCCTCCACGCACAGCCTGGGCTCTGGAACCCAACTCCTTGAGAAAGGCTGGACCCTCTACTTTTCTGGAGTTGTCCGCGGGGAGAGGCGGCGGGCCGGCGTAGGCTTGCTCATAGCCCCGCAGCTCTGCAGCTTCGTGTTGGGGTTTACCCCGGTGAACGAGAGGGTCGCGTCCCTACGCCTACGGGTTGGGGACAGGTGTCTCACAGCGGTTGCGGCTTACGGGCCGAACAGCAGTGTAGACTACCCGGCTTTCTTGGAGTCACTGGGAGGGGTACTCGACAGTGCCCCAACCGGGGACTCCATTGTTCTACTGGGAGACTTCAACGCCCACGTGGGCAATGACAGCAAGACTTGGAGGGGCGTGATTGGGAAGAACGGCCTACCCGATCTGAACCTGAGCGGTGTTCTATTACTGGACTTCTGTGCCACCCACAGTTTGTCCATAACGAACACCATGTTTGAGCACAAGGGTGTCCATAAGTGCTCATGGCACCAGGACACCCTTGGCCGGAGGTCTATGATAGACTTTGTGATCGTGTCATCTGACCTTCGGCCACGTGTCTCGGACACTCGGGTGAAGAGAGGGGCAGAGCTGTCAACCGATCACCACCTGGTGGTGAGTGCGATCCGCTGGCAGGGGAGGAAGCCGGTCAGACCGGGCAGGCCCAAACGTATTGTGAGGGTCTGCTGGGAACGCCTGGCGGAACCCACTGTCAGTGGGGTCTTTAACTCCCACCTTCGGGAGAGTTTCTCCCAGATCCCGAGGGAGGTAGGTGACATGGAGTCTGAGTGGTCCATGTTCTCCTCCTCCATTGTCAGTGCGGCTGCGCGCAGTTGTGGTCGCAATCCCCGAACCCGGTGGTGGACACCGAAAGTAAGGGATGCCGTCAGGCTGAAGAAGGAGTCCTATCGGGTCTTGATGGCCTGTGGGACTCCTGAGGCAGCTGACGTGTACCGGCAGGCCAGGCGTGCCGCTTCCCGTGCAGTCTTGGAGGCAAAAACTCGGGTCTGGGAGGAGTTCGGAGAGGCCATGGAGGAGGACTATTGGTCGGCCTCGAAGAAATTCTGGCAAACCATCCGTCGCCTCAGAAGGGGGAAGCAGTGCCTCACCAGTGCTGTTTACAGCGAGGGTGGGAGACTGCTGACCTCGACTGGTGATGTTGTCGGGCGGTGGAAAGAATACTTCGAGGGTCTCCTCAATCCCGTCGTCACGTCTTCCACTCAGGAAGCGGGGACTGAGGACTCGGATGGCTCTCTCATCACCCGGGCCGAAGTCACCGAGGTTGTTCGTAAGCTCCTCGGTGGTAGGGCCCCGGGAGTGGATGAGATCCGTCCTGAGTATCTGAAATCCCTGGATGTTGTAGGGCTGTCGTGGCTGACACGTCTCTGCAACATCGCGTGGCAGTCGAGGACAGTGCCTCTGGATTGGCAGACCGGGGTGGTGGTCCCCCTGTTTAAGAAGGGGGACCGGAGGGTGTGTTCCAACTATAGGGGGATCACACTCCTCAGCCTCCCTGGAAAGGTCTATTCCAGGGTACTAGAGAGGAGACTTCGGCCAATAGTCGAACCTCAGATCCAGGAGGAACAGTGTGGTTTTCGTCCCGGTCGTGGAACACTGGACCAGCTCTATACCCTCCACCGGGTGCTCGAGGGTTCATGGGAGTTCGCCCAACCAGTCCACATGTGCTTTGTGGATTTGGAGAAGGCGTTCGACTGTGTCCCTCGCGATGTCCTGTGGGGGGTGCTCCGGGAATATGGGGTGCGGGACCCTCTGCTAGGGGCTGTCCGCTCCTTGTATGACCGGAGCAGGAGCATGGTTCGCATTGCCGGCAGGAAATCAGACCTGTTCCCGGTGCATGTTGGTCTCCGCCAGGGCTGCCCTTTGTCACCGGTTCTGTTCATCACTTTTATGGACAGAATTTCTAGGCGTAGCCAGGGGTCGGAGGGGATCCGGTTCGGGAACCACAGAATTTCATCTCTGCTATTTGCGGACGATGTTGTTCTGCTGGCCTCATCGGACCGGGACCTTCAGCATGCGCTGGGTCGGTTTGCAGCCGAGTGTGAAGCGGCCGGGATGAGGATCAGTACCTCCAAGTCTGAGGCCATGGTTCTCGACCGGAACACGGTGGTTTGCTCTCTCCAGGTTGGTGGAGAGTTCTTGCCTCAAGTGGCGGAGTTTAAGTATCTCGGGGTCTTGTTCTCGAGTGAGGGAAAAAGGGAGCGTGAGATTGATAGACGGGTTGGTGCAGCGGCAGCAGTGATGCGGTCGCTGTATCGGACCGTCGTGGTGAAGAGAGAGCTGAGTCACAAGACGAAGCTCTCGATTTACCGATCGATCTACGTTCCCACCCGAAAGGATGAGATCGCGGATACAAGCGGCTGAGATGAGTTTCCTCCGCAGGGTGGCTGGGCGCACCCTTAGAGATAGGGTGAGGAGTTCGGTCATCCGGGAGGAGCTCGGGGTGGAGCCGCTGCTCCTCCACATCGAGAGGAACCAGCTGAGGTGGCTCGGGCATCTGATCCGGATGCCCCCTGGACGCCTCCCTGGGGAGGTGTTCCGGGCATGTCCTACCGGGAGGAGACCCCGGGGAAGACCCAGGACTCGCTGGAGAGATTATGTCTCCGGTCTGGCCTGGGAACGCCTCGGGATCCCCCGGGAGGAGCTGGAGGAGGTTTGTGCGGACCGGGAAGTTTGGGCTTCCTTGCTCCGAATGCTGCCTCCGCGACCCGACCCCGGATAAGCGGCAGAAGAAGGTGAAGGTGAAGGTGAAGGTGTATCATTATTTATGGTTCATGATATTGTCTATTTACTTATCGTTACTTATAGTTTATTTATTTTGTCATGAAATGTGTTTATATTTGATGGGTATTTATTTATGTGTCTTCTGTTGTTTGATAGCATGTGGCTTCCCTTTTTTCTTGTTGATCATTTGTGGACGTCTTTTATGTTTCTTGTGTTTCTTTCATATCCTTATATGTCAGTGTCTTGGCTGCTGTGAATTCCCCTCTGTGGGACTAATAAATACCATCTTATGTGATCTAATATTAATTTAATATCATTGAAATTATTAAATGGTTATCTGAAAACTGTAGTCCATTCTGTATGCACCTATTTTGACTAGCAAACAGAAATAACAATAGGGATATGTCGATATTATCCAAACACAATTATGATTTCCTATACCAAAATGTGCATCTAATTTCAGGCCACATCACGCAGGTACTGTATATGCTGTCCTGAAATTGACACATTAATTATTGCTATTGTAATGTCTATACTAAACATGTATGTCAAAGTGAGACCACTGAATTTACACAAAAACAAGGGTTTCTACGCACAGGGGCCCCCACTTTTTCCGCTGGTGAGCGACTTATAATTGGGATTTTCTACTTCCGCCTGAAGAGCACTTTTTAGCGTCCTGCCTCTAAAAGAGTTTATTATATCTTTAATATACAAAATAAAGCAGACAGGTGAAAAGGAGGAACCAAATGCGTCACCTAACTGTATGGGATAACATGAATGAAACCGAGGGAAAACTAGTGGAGGAACATGGATGGTCTGACCCCACGTACTGGAACCAGGAAGCTTAAATAGAGCTGATACCCAGGGATTGTAGGTTGGTTCCAGTCAGGTGTCATTATCTGTCAACAGAACAGAACAGCAACAAGGGAGCAAAGCCCTTTCACAGTGTGACACTGATGAGGTTTGCTGAAACGCTTGTTTGTTTTCATGAGTGTAAGGTTTCATTGAAATAATTGTTCTAAGCCAAGCATTCCCATCTAGTGGGCTCTGAAAAAAAGGACACTGTTTCATGAAACCTAACTGGCCCATTACAGCAAATCACATTGGCTGCGAGCAGCAGAGCAGGCCAATTACGGCAGCTGCTGCACCAAGGGACAAAGAGGTTTTCACTGACCAAGATGGTGAACCACATCAGCATCTTCAACTGATCACGTACTGATTCACACTTGGGTTCTAAATTCAGAATCATGGCAGGATTGAGTTGTGCACTCCTGTGTGTACAACAAGCATTGGATTCATTCTCTCAACCAACTTCTCACAGGGACTTTAAGAGACTGGATGTTTTTGTTTTCTTTTACAAGAACTGATTCACAGATCATTTAATTAGCTTTGTGTTCTTTTTCTTTCACATTCTTTTATTGATTACAGCCAGAAACTAATTGAGTACTGTGAACTTTTTATCTAGAAAATAAATAATTTCATTAAACTTAAATTGGATTAAAAAACTTACAAATGAGTCCACTTTAACAATGTTCCACATAATCAAGCTGGAACCGAATTATGCATCAACCTGCAGCGCAGAAGGTTGACTTCAGTGTCCACATTAATCTCTTAAGAATGGTCAACAGTACAAAATACAGGATGTAATGTGTCAGGAAAAACAAAGGGACGCCTCATTTTCCAGGTGAGTTTTGACACTGCTGTTTCTCTGATACGTCCTGTTTGTTTACCTGGTGGGTATCGGGACACGTTTCAGGCAAACTTCAGGGCTGAAAGGCTCCTGCCTATTTCTTATGACGCTGTACATCTTTTGAGGAGAACCATCTTATACCATACTTGGGCCTTAACTTTTACTAGTGTTACATAAGCACTAGTAAAACATTGTGCTTGAACATAAACCCTTAGTTCGGCAAGAACCGGGATGTTGTCGATACTCGCATTGTCATACTGATACCACAACAAATTTGGATTATATTCGGATTTGGCATCTTGAGTATCGATACTTTTCAGACTACTGTTTTTGACAGCCTTAATAGCCTCACAGCTTTGATGTAATGTACCACTGTGAGGATCCCAAAATGTAAACAGCGTCTCTCACGTCTATACCAAGGAGCTTTAGGTTTCTATTTCAGAGCAGCAAGTGATGATGAAAGAAACAGCAGCTCTCATAGTGCTCAAAATATTGGTGGAACAATCCAGGGAACACGGGACACGGTACGCTCATGTGATCAAGTGGTTGATCCAGGGTAAATAGCGGATGTGTTCAAAAAGTCGCTAAAATGAAATGGCCTGCGGTGCAAACTGCCACTTCTTCTCAGGTGAATTCTCCATGTAATGTCGGAGGCAACTGAGTGCGCCTGTCAATGTATGTTTAATTGCTGAACGTAAAACCCACGAATAACCTTCAGATGAACCGAGTTCTAACTTGAAACAAAGGTGTGTGGGTGCTTCAAGACAAGTGTGCATAGCTTTGTGATTGGGTGCGTATGATGTCGGGAGTGTGTAATTACAGACAGATTACTGGGGGAAGCAGAGAGCATCAAACAGCTTTTGATGGGATTAAGCTGGGATTGAACACCCTTTTACTCAGTGCCACTGCAACTGCCTTTATAACTCACAGGTTTGAATATTCAAAAACTTTGCACCCTCACAAAAAAGTATTTGTGTTCAGGTCTCAAGGTCACACATAGTAAAGCACAACGGATCACTTCCTGCCAAGGAATTGGCGTTGAATTAACCTTATGATGGGTTTCTTCCAACGGCTTTTCAACACTGCAACTAGGTTTCCCATGGCTGTTAATGAAACTCACTTTGCCCATATGAAACAGTACTTGACAGCCTGGTACGTGATTTGTTAATTTATTCAAATTGTGCTTCTAATGTTAGATGTCTTGGATTCCCTGTCGCGATCTTTTATCTCACAGGTTTTAATCTAGATCCACCTAATGCGTTAGAACAAGTTGTCTGCCATGAGTCTAAATAGTTTCTGTCGTTTTTATCTTTGAGGCCATTCATACCTGGTTGGTTAAAAACAATGTTCTGTTCGGTTCTGTTCCTCAATTGCGAGAAGGAGGCCTCGCCCTAGGCAGCCACTGGTGCATAATCTGCCCTGGTAGAGAATGTGGAGAGCACGCAATTCGTGCTACACATGGTGTAGTGATACTCCCTTTGGATGAAAGGTCAGCTGATTGCTGAATGACATTTACTGTACTGTTATTTCTTGTATAAATTGGATGGTCTTTGGATAATTCTTGTTTAGATCTCCATCAGCAAGCAGTTTATAGTTTTCGTGCTGTGATGAAATAAAACCACAACAAATATTTTTTACAACTAGCCATATGCCACATGCAATACAGATATGCGTATAAAAATAAATGCCAAAACAGCGCTCAATAAAATGACATAAAACCAGGATACTTCACAACTAAATCCCAATTACTCCCAAGCTGTCTGCGGTAATGGGTTTCCATGAGTGTCCAAATTCTTGCCATGGTTGGATAAAACCAAAATGGTCATTACAGCAGCAAGGGGCATTTGTGTTAAAATATCAGTGAGTGAAATGGGAATTCAAACCATTATTTCATCGGTGCATATCCCTGAAACAGTCTTTGGTTCAATTGCACTGGCCACTGCTAATAGAACCGGATTATTATTCGTGAAGTTGGTGTCTGGTTTGGCTGTTGCGTGGTTTTGCTGTTTTAGCTTTCACCTCTTGACTCACAGCTAAATCCACCTTGTTTATGCCCTCAAAACTCCATTGATGTATAAGACGTCTTCTTGCAAAAAATGGTGTGTCTTGTTGAGTGTGATGTTTTAGAAGTGCTTGAAATCGTTTTGACAGGCCATGCATGTCATTGAACTACTAAAATGCAAAAAGTCCATCCTTTCATCTATCAAATCCTCAACAGTGGGAGGAGCAAATGAAGGATATAAGGGCGTTGGACAAAACACCTTAAAGCTAAAATAAGCTTTAAGGTGTTTCCATTATTTTGTCCAACCCCTATATGTAAATGGTCAAGGGTAATAACTGAACACATTGACTATTATTTCACTGCGGCAAAATCTATAGAAAGTGTGTAGAATGTTTTTGTGTTGGTTCTTGCAGAACTGACATCCATAAACTGACTGACACCGAAGGAGGGTGTCTTTCTATTGGCATTTCCGCACAAATCCACTCTCCTGTGCCCCACATTTTATCCTTAACTGTTGTTCTTCAGACACATATGTGTTAGTCTTCAGCTTTACAATGTGTTTGACATTTGCTCACAAGCGCAGTACTCTATATTTGCTCGTGCCTGGCTGTATGTCCGTAAACGTAATGGTAGCTCAAGGGAATGTCTATTATCTGCTACGACAGACCTGCTGTCTGGATATTACAGACGATCAACTATATAAAGGTCATATCTTCACTATGAATGAAGGTTTTACTCAGTTTATCAGAGCGTTTCCAGTCCTGAAATCACAGCAGAACCTCCAGGGTTTTAACCGATCACAAAGGTAGCAAGAGTTGTGCATGAGGGCTGTGTTCCTTTGTTAGCAGAATACCACATGAAATGGGCAAATTTGTTTCTTTCTTCTTTGATATTCTGTATGTTCATTTGGTTTCACGAACATTCTTAAAAATTCTTTAGACCAACAGGCACATCTATTCACCTGCTCTGTTTCTTCATGGTGTCTGGGGATCCTTACTTTTGCAGTATTTGCGTTCCTGTTTTTTACGTTTTAAGCTGCAGTGGGTGACGTTGGAAACACTCCTAGTGGTTCTCGTCCTCTCTGGGCATTTTCTCATCAGACTCGGGCCAGTACCCTACCACTTCTGAAGGCTTCCTACAAGAAGATCTGTTTTATTTTTACAACACAGATTCCCTATTTTCATACATGATTATAATAGAATTCCCTTCCAATGATGCCCCAGTTGTCCTACCTTCTGCAGTCTTAAGGTTGCTTCCAGATGTTCTGTTGCTATAGACAGCATTGAAGTTGTTATACTTCGAGTAAGTTCAACGCTGAGAGAGGATCTACAGGGAGACTCAATAAGTCAACCTTTCAGCTGCACACAGTCCTCAGAAGCTCTGGATGAGCCATGCCACAGTCTCTCATCCAGGACAAGAAGAAAGCAAATATACAAAGACCTCAAACTGGAGTGCAACTTCATGTGGATGGGAAACTCAACCTCTCTTTCTCACCCTCACCCAGGAAGGCAAACCCTGCAGCGACTATGGCTGGTATATAAAAATCGATAGATAAAAGCCAGATTGAAGTGTGGAGGAAGTATGGCTTGGAGACCCCATCCAGGAAGAATCCTTTGTGATAGTTATCTCCCCTCTCCCAAACCTTTTCACTGGGTGCTTAAATAGAATATATTTGAAATATACAGTATATTCTTTCCATAGCTAAAACAACAGAAACAACTACCAGTAAAGCTTCACCACTTCACCACTAGCTTGCAACACAGACTCATTGGTTCATACCATACAATACAGATGTTAACATTTGGACCTCTATGTGTTTTTCGTAGGTGCAAGTGATAATAATATGCCAACTGTTTTTTGTTTTGTTTGTCATTAAATTGGAAAAAAAACAATAGTGCCCAGCAATGGAAAGGGTTGCACAGACCTCTCTATCAACTAGTCTGCTTTTAATAGCAATTGACATGTTGTAATGTAGAATGAAAGGAGCATGATCCCATGTCAATTTCTAACTCCAACCTCTGTCTTTTTTGTTTTTACAAAAGAGATTTGAGAGAGAGGTTACCATGTGGTCGTGAAGCAACCATCTGGAAGCGCAGACTGGAACCCAGGTGTAGAAATCAGTGGAGTCTGATCAGCGGAATGGGATCCAGCTGTGCTGCTGTGAAGCTGAAGAGAGAGAGAGAAAAGGAAATGACGAACAGGAACACTGGACAGAACAAAATAAAAGCACAATAGAAACGGAACATGACAGGTGGAAGTGAACCAAAACCCAGTTTACAAAAGAAAGTACCCTCCTAAAGTTGCAACATATGTCATACTATGTGACGCTCTCTGAGATTTCCTTTTGTCTTCGTAGAATATGACATTAACAAAACGTGATTTCCAAAGTGGAAGCTTGATTGTGAACATCCTTACAGGCCCCCTTAGTTGCTCATATGCACTTTGGTTGTAAATATATACAGAAATATGGCGTATCGCTGGTAGTATGCAATATTTTTATTTTCAGTTATCAGACAGTGCAGGGCCTAAAATAATAAATACCCAGCTTTCGAATCATGAATTGCATGGAAAAAGTCCAGAGAGAAAAAAACACAAAACATCCAGGTTCCTGCTGAGCTGTTTGCACTGTGTTGGCAGGATTTAGAGTAAATCATGAACTTAATAACTAAATCTTATCTGTTTCCGCTAACAATAAGTTACTCTAATTGTTGTGTGAAAGAGAAACAGGGTGTGTAGCCAAACCAGGGTCATTTAAGGGTGGCCAATCTTCCAATTATCTGGATAAAACAGGTGGCACCTCATTGGGAAAGCTCATTAAAACCCTGTCCAATCTTGGCTCTTTTGCAGCCTGTGGAAATGAAAGAGCAATTCATATATTCTGGGCTGTTCTGAGTTAGAGTCGGGCTGGAAAGAGAAGAGGCATTTTCTGATGCAGATTAATTGGATGTTTGGATACCTGCCAGTGGAGGATTACCAACCATTTCTCTTATGCCGAGCTTGTGCTGGGCTGGTCATCATGATGGAGTTTGCTCCCAGGCCCAGTGAGGACAGGAAAGAGATTCCCATCTGTTCCACGGCTGACTTAGCTAACATTTCAGCTCTCTCTGTTCAGTCTTATGAACTATTTCTGCGTGCATTGAGGTTATGTATCGAGCATAAAGGCTTGCTCGTAAAAACAAAAGTCTTTGGTGCGTATTTTGGTGTCACATGATGCAAAAAGTCAAGTAGATACTGTGAGGTTAGTACAGTTTTGATATGGATTGCTCACCGTTGCTGAATGGGGGGACTCATAAGTAAGATCATTGTATGTGCTTTATGGATGGTATGGTTATGGATTGTAGGTTTTCAATGCTGTTGGCAGCAAAATAAGATTTTACAGTCTCTGAGGGAAAGTTAAACCTGCTCCTTTCCCTCTCTACTCTGTCCTATCTGGTTAAAATCATTGCTGCCCACAGCTGTCAACAGGAGTAGACTTTTCAGATGAGTTCTAATGAGTGTGTTGCAGCATATCAATACTGAATTTAAAAGTCCAACAAAGGCCTCAGGCATAAAACGTTTATACTGTAATTCGTTTAAATACTGAGTTATTGCTCATGACTTCCTTCAGTGCAGCAGTTTAAAAATATGCTTGGTAAAAAAGTTTTGTCGTTGATGCATTTATTGAGAAACTATAATGGTAAAGAGTGTCACTGGCTGCTGATAAACTCCACTGATCAATAACTGCCTTTTTCTTCTATTGCCTTACTTTTAAATACATTTCTGATTTGATCTCAGATTTGAAAGCATTTTACAAATGTTCTCATTTTCATTTGAAGCTTGAGTCAACCCCAATAGGTGAGAGTGGACAATCACGGTGACTTAAAATTGCTCATGTACTACATGTTTGAACAAGAAAGTAATGAGGAAAAAAAATTCCGATTGGATCATGCAAAGCATCTTTACATCATTGCACGCCCTTCCCCTCTGTCCCTTCTTGGACAGACCACTTGTTGCCGACCTAACTGATGCGCACCGCTAGATATTGCTGAGTTTTGTTTAGCACAACAGACATGGATGGAGTGGGGATGGACGGATGTCAGAGCACTAAACAGTGCAACACAAACCTGTCCAATGGAAACTAGATGGTGTTGAGAGGTATAAAACCATTATCTCTTGGATACCAAGTTACCAACCTGGTTGTTTTTCATTGAACCTGGAATCAGTGTTCTGCCTACTGAAGCTTTGGCACTACAGCACCCACCCAGTTTAGATTCTACCAGTCCCCAGCAACATTTCTTACAAGGGAAATTTGGAGTGGAGTGGGAATGGGAACTACAATAACTCTTTATGTATCAAGCTACGGGACCCTCTTCGCTACTTTTGCGCTGTATATAACTCAGGAAATGTGAGAGCAGAATCTAGAACCCATGCCTTTGTTCAGTCTGCACCACACTAAACCAGAGATACATAAGCATCAGTGTCATTAAAATTCAACCACCAGTAAATCTCAATTTAATTTTTAAGCTGCAGTACCCAAAGTGACCAATGATGAAAATTCAGCAGTCTCTAAAACTCATGATAGCTGTTCTACTTAAAAAAAAAAACATTTATTTGATCAGCCACATCTGGAAGGGTAGTGCTCCGTCACAATAAAATAAATAAAAAAAACACAACAATAGAATCTGAATGAATGAAGCCCAAACTCAGAGACTTGCAAATCATCATGAGCACATCGCTCATCGTCTTGTACTCCTCAGTGGTCCCGGTTGGCCTTGTTATGTGTAGAACCTATAGAAAGCTGGAGCGAGTCATCCTCCAGAAGCGGAGTAATGCTCGCAGACAGCAGGGAACGGCTGCTATCCCAGCCTGTCACAACCACTCTGGGCCCTCGCGGCTGAGGCCGTCACGCCGAACGCCGGCTTTCTACCGAAAAGAGCAGGACAAGAAAGGAAGGAGGAGGGAGGAATGGATGTGAATGCAGTTGCTCGTAAATGTCATTGTGATCCAGTGAGACATTTACACACCCTCCAAATATGTCGCCCCGGAAGAGTGCTAGTTTCAAGGGTTATCAATTATCAAGCGGACTAATCTCAAGATACTTGTTGGAGGCTTCTACTTAACTATTCAATAGTCCAATTCATCACGATGTCAAAAGGCTGTAGCCTGGAAACGGTTACATATTAAGGCATACTGTAAATGGGAATTATCGTCAAGGTTTGGGATGGCAGCATATTCACTCACGTGATTTCTATATTGTGACATCAACAGGCGACAGCCGTATAGTGTATCACAGAGCTTTTACAGATGTTTATCTGATCTGCTGGAGATTCTCTTGACGGTGATGAAAATGGCTGATCATCATCACTGTTTACACCAGGGTCGTGGACACTGCTGCTGCCTCCAACGCTATTCGCACCGTATATTTACCTCCATATAGCCTCCTACAGAATGAGGATGTTTGTTGACCAAAAGGGGCCAGAAGTTAGGGATTTCAAAATATATTAAATTTGGCGAGCACCAGCAAGATCCATGGGGTCATTTTTCTGACCAAAAAGTTTGTGTTTCAAAAGCTTAACTGATGATCTATTTTCTTCTTTTATCCTTCAGCACAGAGTCACTTGCTTGAGTCTGGGAGTGAGAGCCATCTATTAACTAGTTGCACACGTTGTACTGCTATGGTTCCCATATGGTTGAAGGCGTTTCCAGGGTCTAGGACTTGTAAAGATAGATTAAATGAAATGTAATTAATCTATATAAGTCCAGAAGATGCAGCGAATCTGGTTTCAATTGGTTTGATGTATTTAATGTTTGTCTTGCACAATTGACAATTGATCGTTGCTCTCATTTTTCTTGGTGGGCAGACAGAGCTTTTCCGCTTTCAAACGCTTCATCCGCAAACATTGTTTCTGTCTCAGAACAGATTTGGGACACTAAAAAAGAATGCATTTTTACACTTTTTCTTTTGACCATCTGATAAAAAAATGATAAAGTATAGTAAACTAGGTTACTAGGTTATTTGCATATGGTATCATGATGTTGCCACTCTCAAATTGCTGATTCCACTTCTATTACCACGACTATGGGGGATGGTTCAGATGACTAATCCCAGTATTTTGTGATGTCGCTCGCTGTCTTCATCTGATTTTATTCAAGTCATCAAAATAGTCTTATGGCTGACACCAGCATGCTTTATTTGACTGGGTAGTCAGCTTTAAGTCAACTCAGTGGAATCGTTGCTCTTTCAATGTCGTGAAGTTGGGGGTTAAAATTCGAGTTGAAGTGCATTCATATCCCTCCACAGTTGCCAGTGCATCAAACATTTTACAAGCACTGGTTGAGGTTCAACTTTTTTGCTTAACTATTCTCTTGCTGTTGAGTTTCCTGCTGAATGAAATACAATTGTAGCAGTAGTAATGGAATGTCATGACTGATGTTTTCTGTCATCCGCTATGTTCGAGTTCACTGTTTGGAAGTAATTCGCACCGATAGAAAAGCAACACTGACAAAAATAATAGACCGGACTAACATTTCCACACAGCCAGCAGGAGTAATACCTGCAGCATATCCAGTGAATTTTGGGAATATCGCCTTTGCCCCAGAAGAAGTAATCTGTGCTGTTCTGTCATGCTGGACAAGTACATATTGAAGAGAAGATTGAAAGTGAAGAAGAAGAGATTGCGTGACGAAGCTGGCAGAAGAGAGAGGGCGAGGGAGCAAGGCACGAGTGAGACAATGAGGGCAGAGGATGAATGAAGCGAGAGTCCAGGGATGACAGCGAAGACGGACGAGTGAGTGAGAGAAGCTGCAGAGCTAATAGGAAGCACAGAGAGATGGATTTGACTGAATAAACGATAGATGTGAGAGTGACAGAGACAGCAGAAGGAGAAAGTGGAACCGACCCTGGGGGGCAAAACATGAACTGGAAGACAAGAGGAGGACTCCAACTCTGCTGCTCGCAATTCCAGATGTCATCTTTTCCAGTCCCTGCCGATTAGTGACTGAACATTTCTCCTGAGGAGAAAATTAAATATTGATCTTTTTTTCTTCTCATCGCTTTCAACTCTTGGTCTTTTTTTTTTACATTTATATAACATGGAAAAGCCCCCAAGTAAATGAGTGTGTGAGTTAAGAAGCTTTTCCCAATGTCTTTCATTTTACACGCCCCATCATTTGTCAGAGATGAAGCTGCTGCACCAAACTGGCTGGAGAATCTTCAGGTCACTCAGCTTTTCTTTATTGCATATACATTTAAAACAAATACAAGTCACTAATTCCTAACTCCAGTCATCCTTGATAGAGAGCTCTACTTCATAGCCGTCCGATGCAAATGTAATATCCAGCTAGGACACTTCTGTTAAATTTGAGCAGGAACACAGTTGAATGTTTTGTTTTTGGTGCATAGCAAATGTCCATTCATAACTAAGACATCATCAACTCATCTTAGGTGTGTCACATTTAACGTACAGGACATAATGATAATGTGACCCAGTGGTATTTTTTGGTAAATAAACCTGGAAAAGCACAACCACATATAAGTGCTGAGTTTCCACACTGCTGGCAAATGGAAAGAGATAAGAACTCCTGGGAGAGAGACCACCTTATCAAGTGGATGGAGAGGTTGTTCAAGGTTGATCCTGGCAGTTTCGACAGTAAATAAGCTGTGATGAGCACATACACACACTCACCTTCTCTCGCTCATTCACTAGCTCTCTCTCTGTGAGTGTATGCTGGGAGTGAGGTGTGCGAGTGTCTCGAGCGAGTGGATTTTACCATACTTTATTTCATGCAGTGGTAGTAAATAATTTCACTGGTGTACTAGTTAGACCACTTTACTGGTTAGCTTGGTGTATTCTGTGGGCTGTTTGGTGGGTTACAGGTATCAACTCCGAATGTTGGTGTCTGGCCAGCCGCATTGAAATCTTTAACCCGCAAACATGGGATTAAAATCACTACCACTTTCCCCTACAGAAAGTGGAGGACATTAGTCTGGCTGTGGGGGAAAAGGTTGGACACAGCAGCATTTGACCAGGGAGCTGTCTAGACATGGGAAAGTGATGTGCAGATCCTGTCTGGAGGTAGGTCTCCTCCGCAGACAGCTCTATATGATGCTCAACAACTGGTGAGAGGCGAACCTCCGCTTCCTGGTGAGAGCAGATGATTATAATTACGCCACTGACGGCAGTTCCGCAGTGTTGAGGTGCTGGGGCTGTGGAGAAGAGGGCCACATGGTGGGCTCTAGTCTGAACCGCAGTGCGCCTGACACAGCTGCAGCTCCCCCCACCACTCCAGGTAATGTCAGTGGGTGTGACCGACCGGGATCATGGCTGTGTAACTGTTACACACCGGGTGACTGGGCGAATGTTCTGAATGGGAAGGGTGGGGGTTAATTCAGGAGAGGAATGACAATAGAGAAATGGACCCACTTCCAGAAACTTCCAGAACACACTGCCCCCTCTTGATAAAATTCACGTATCAAGATAAGATAGCCCTACACAAAGCTGACAAGAAAGCAACCGTGTGAAGATCATCTGTCGAACTGAGCACACAGAGTCTCCGCTGTGTGGTCAGAGAAACTGGGAAATGCATGCTGCACACAGTGGAGAACACCATACAAACCCCCCATAAAGAAACGGACAGGTGACCTCCAGTGGAGAATTTTACAAGGCGCGATCACCTCCAACGCTCGTACCTCGGTTATTAATCCTGCCGCTTTTAACAATTGCTGTTTATCATGTTTTTACAGTGTGACAGACTCAGCAGCTTCTGCTATCTTTTAAAACACGTTTTTAATCTCTTTTTAGTAAATTGTTATAATGGGATCATGCTACAATAAGACAGAAAATGGAAAATTCCAACTGTAAAACTTTATTTCAGGTGTGGCAAAGATTGCGATTTATAAAAGCAGAAAGAACCAGATTGAAAGGACGGATGGCAAAGGCAGTGTGGCTCATTCCCAGCAGGGCTAGGCTTTGGCTGGAGTACAGGTTTTATTAACACTCGATTGATCTTAAGGGTTTTACGTCAATGTGCTGTTTTAAAAATATTTTAATACTGACAACTACGGATCCCCAGACCTGACATGGCAAAAAAAATAGTATTTTGTGAGCACGTTTTACTTATTTTGTGGCCATTATTCTATTTTTATTTTTCTGGGGCTCCAAAGAAAACATAACTACACTTGGCACAATTTTAAACAAACAGGATTTTATATTGATTTGATTTTAAAATTGTACCAAGCAGTTTGTGAAAAATGTCATGATGTAACCGTAATGTAAATGAAGTGTGTTCTCTCCCCAGTGACAACATGACCATGTCAGGGTTCCCTTTTACTTTTCACAATGTCACCCCAGCATCCATGCTCCTCTGGAATATTATTAATACCAAAGTGTTTAAGCCAGCGTGTCAGCCGACAGGTGCGTGTGTGCGTGCACAGGTGTCTGAAATGAAGCTCTTGGGGGATGCAAACAGAAGCAAAGTGAAATGGGGAGAAAATGTAGGAAAATAATGGAAATAAATCTCTGAAACATTCTCAACAGCATGATGTCATGTGTCTGACATATACAAAAAAAAGAAAAAAAAAAAAAAAGAGAATTTTTAAACTGAAAAAAACATTTTTTGCACTCACCTCCAAGTCTGAGCTGGTCAGTGTTGAGTCGACGGGCGAGTCTGGATGCACTTGGAGTTCAAGATTGATTTTAAAACAAGAGAATTTGATGCTGATGAGCACTAACTTAGAGGGTCATAATATGAATTAAGTTGGATACAGATTCACATTATGTAAAACTGGGCTGGGGATGGTGACGTGGCAACTCAGCGTCATGTCTTAGCCTACTGTTAATTTCAGTTATTTAGCAACCAGACCCATCCATTTACAGCTACGTTATAAGGTCTTCTGGTGCTACGATAATCTGTAAAGCAGCACGGGTCCAGAGTGATTAGGAAATAGTCCTGTAGAACTTTGGGGTATTTTGATGTTTGATGTTTGGATTTTCATAAAATTGTTTTGGCAAAAATAGCAGATATATGTTTTGGAATTGTTCTAAATCTGTCACACACCATAAAATTGCAATTTTTGAGCTCAGGTTATCTGCAAAGTTGAGCACAAACTATTATGCCAGCAATTTCATACTGAACAATTTCTTGAAATGTTCCAGCAGCTCCAACTTACTGAGACATCATAGATGTTTTTAATAAATACTGACATCGCACCATATCATATTCAATTCTATCATGCTTCATTGTGCTGCAGCCTCACCACTAAGATCATAAATGACCATTAAATATTATGCAAAGCTCCTTCTCTCCTTCTTGCAGAGACAATCTGACTCTCAATGTCACCGACAAAGTCTTAAGAAGACTTCAATTATCTTATTAGCGGTGCAGCACAGATTAATATTCATCCTCTAATGAAGCAAGATGGGGCAGGGAAAGCAAATCAGCTGCAGGCAACAATGGAGTGTCGGCAGAAGGAGCAGTGGAATGACTTCATCCATATTTTGGTGGGCAGCATCATTATACTGTACGTCATGACCATTATGTTGTGCCTGCACATCTTGGGCTGAGGAAATGGAGTGTGTTTTTCTGTATATGGCCTGCGGATCACACAGCTTCTTCTTTTGCCCTTGTTTCATTCCTCTCTTAGTCCAAGGAGTGTTTTGGTTTGGTTTTGGACTCGTCGTTCAACACTTGATCCTCCCTGCCTGCAAGCAAGCCGTGGAACCTCCGAGGCCGTCTTCCTCCGCCTCTTGCAGAATTTTCCTCATCGTCGCCTTCATTCTCCTCTCAGATAATTAAATTCAAAGCTGGTGATCATTCATTGTTGTACACAGCTAATTCTCATTTCATTACCCTTCGGTGTTACCTCTGCCTTCGACTTCTCCTCCTTTTTATCCTTTAATATTGAAAACAAAGGTGTAAATATTAAGAGAAATTGGGCGGAATTTGCGTTTGTGTGAATGTGTGTTTTTTAATGTTTTTATATTTTATATTCAGTGGTACCTCGGTTTTCGAAGAGAGATCTTTTTGCTTCGGATTTCGAACGAAAATCCAGAACTCGAACGCCCCCGAAAAAAGCGGGAAAAAACATAACATGCGCGGAGCGATCAGCTGACCCACAATGTTCTTTGTTATTGTGTATAACGCAGCCTCTGTATGCAGACGTGTCCCGTTAGCTACATTTACTGACTTTTTTTTCTTCATATTGAGGTGTAAAACCTTTCCTGTCTCCGCACTGGACCGTGGTAGAGTGTCACAGGGGAGGTGCTCACTCTCCACACCTCCGAGGCTGGAGCGCTCACTCCAGGGTTTGATGTCCTGTTGTGGGCTGGAGCTCAGACAGGGATGAGGCGAGTCTGGGACAGAGCGTGACTTGGTTTATGACTTTGTCACAGCCAAACTGCACAGAAGCGCACATTCAGAGCTGGACACGCACCGGGCACCTCTTCACTTCTGGAGAGACGTCACTCACTCGGCAACCGTACAATCACAAAGCGACCTAGAAATTTGAACAGATCTAACTATTTTCTTTCGATCTAGTTTTATTTTGTTGTGTTGCAACATAGCAGGTATTGTGTTGTAATTACACATGGGTGTTGTTTTATCTTGGAGGGATTAGTGGTCGTCGAGGTGATGTGTTTCCATTTGTCGAGAGTGGATGGCGTCGTCGTGGTGCGAGGAGGTGTCCCCCAGTGGAGCTTGGATACATGTGGTTGAACCTGATTGTGCAATCCTGTCCAACTGAAGGAGAAAAAAAAATACAGAACTGGAACAAATAAAGTTGCCAGAACTAGATGAAGTCTTGTCTTTAAAGGGGGCAACACAGGCACAAAATTAATGATAAGTGGAAAGCCGGAGTGGGAAAAGTCAGCGCCTCAGATCCATGTTCATGAGTGGAGTGGAGTCATGGAGGGCACTATGTATGTAGTGTCAAGACCAAACTGCAGCTGCAGACATTCAGCTGAAACTTCTCATGACAAACTGCAGAACATTTCTGGAAAGGATGACGGTCACAAAGGTCAAGCAAAACTTGAATAACTATAGACCAGTATCACTGTTACATCAAAAATACAGAATGATAAACAGTTTGGCTTCAGGAGTGGGAGATGAACAGTTATGGCATTGATGATTCCAATGGATCACAAAATGGCAGCTGTTGAACAAGTATGTGAAGCATTCAAGGAGGCATCAGTACGTGGAGGTAGATTATAAAACATCAAGAAAGAGAGAGATAGAATGTGGAGTGGCTCAATGCTCAGTTCTTGGACCCGAATTGCTCATGTTATATATTAATATTTGTGAGGTGACAAATGAATCAAGTGCTGTTTGCTGATGACACAAATTATCAACAGAGGAGAGGATCTGAAACATGAATTGAGAACATGGAAATGAAAATGAAGCAAAAGAAAATTAAATGGCCTTAGTATAAAAAGACTGGTCTTTAAATGTAGTAAAAGCTACTTTTGTGTTTTTTTTCAAATCGAAATGTGGACGGTAACTTGTCCTTGGCAATTAATGGACTGAGCTTAGATCAGAGAAGAAAATTCTGGCTTTCTCTATGGATGAGCAGCTCACGTGGAAACAGCACGGTGAAAATACCCAGACAGCTGTATAGAATGAGCAAATGCAATGCCTTAAGAGTGTAGTCGGTTGACTGGCAGTGTGGTCCTGCTTGTTTCAGCAGACACCTCATCTTAAAATGTGTTTTGTAGCAACAAAGCTCTGCACCACCCCGGCCCCTGAAGGGCCAGGTTGTCCAGGTCTACTGTATGGAGTGGGGGTTATGGGGAGCACCTCTCAAAGTAATGCAAGACCAAGGCTGCTGCCGATGAAGGTCTTATTTAGACGTAGTAATAAAGCAGCACACATTGGTGCAGAGAAATAGTAGTTTACAGAATGTGAGTGTCATTTCTATGAATACATCAGTGATGGGTTGATGAGGTTTCATAAAGCAGTGTTGCAATTGTCATTGCACAGTATGTGACGCTCTTGGTGTGAAAATGATGTCAGGTTTCATAGAAACATTTGAATGAATGAATAGTTTTATATTATTTAATAGTGTTGGGCCAGTAATTTTTAAGCGCATCCCTCATTATTATGATGATGATGATGATGATGATTATTATTATGCATGTATCATTTCTATTGAAGTATTGCAACCACCTACAAAGTGTGTATTCACTTGTGTGTTTTGTCAATTTTGTCATGACAGATAAAGAACTTTATTTTTCTCCTTCACTGCAACTAAAGCATAAATGAACTATGTGTTCCCTTTTTGGACCTAATGTCGTAAGCATAATAATAATAATAATAATAATAACTGTTATTTTTATTATTATTATTATTATTATTATTACATCTTGATGTGTCATAAGAGACAGCATATGTGACGCCACATAAAAATGGGAGGGGACATTTTCTATGAAATCTTTATTGTGGCAGCCATCTTTTTTTGGCTGCTTCTGTCGTACCGCTTTGTCTCCCCAAAACATTTTGATCACTCCGCCCTCTCACTCGCCTTCCCTCTGTTACCCTATGGGTTACAACTATAGGGGACAAAATGACACAGCGGTTGTATTTCGCTGCCCTCTTCCACAGATTCGACCAGGGCCATGGCAGCCTGCACTCTCGTGGTTACGCGGGACCCTTTGCCACAAGAATCGAAACAGAAATCCAAGGGGACGAGAGCATGGGCCTGTCACAAATTTTTAGTCATCTGTGGTGGGTTTCACTTAGACTGACACCGTATCTAACTGGCTGCTCCTGCAATCGAACACCCCGGTGTCATGATAAAGCCTGTTTGGATTCAGAAACAACAGCTGTCAGTAAGCTTCGTCCTCTCTCATCCGTCTCTTCTTCTAATTCCATCTCCCGTTGCTTTCTCCGAGTGGGGAAAAGAGGCTGATGGGATCTTTGCACCCGTGAGCTATTGACGCGAGATTGGACAAGCCTTTCAGACGCGAATCGACCCTGCTTTCTCAGCGAGGGGGTCACGCTTCATGTGCTCCTTTATTACCTGAAATTAGTCCTCTGTGTCTCAAGGAAAGGAACATCCATCTATTTATTCATTTGTTCTCCGTGTCCTATTTATTTACTCAGTAAGCTAGGCAGTGGGCTGTGTGGACATGGAGCAGCAGTTGCCCGAGGCAGTGACACAAATAACGTGGTATGCACATTAGTTACAAATTACCAAGTAAGGGTGAAGGTCAGGAAGCTGGAAATCATCTGTTTTGTTTCATTTCGCCTGATGATATGACTGAAGCCATGACAACATATATACGTTTGCAGATGATGTCATCATCTATGCTCGTACATTCATATAAGATTTTGATATAATGCCAACACAAGGAAGGTTGCACAATATTGAGATTGCATATTTGCACATCTCTAACTGCTCCAATGAAGGATTACTGTGAAAACAAAACCCACAACAGTTCCACTTACCTTGGCTGCCGACTCCAGCATCATTCTCAAGAAAGAACAACATGCACAAGTTGTAAAAGCTTTCGATGCTCATACTACAAAGAAAGCACAAAGGAGGCCTGTTACTCACGGGCTGTTCACTTGTGAAGACGTTCCAAAATGGAGAGTTTTCATCCTTTGAAACCTGATCATACATCTTTTCCCTCCCATCTGCATATCTCTTGCAAAGTCACTGGGTCTCTCAAGAATAGAAGTCTCTGGGGCGAATCACTGATCACAAGTTCTCTTTGTGGCTTGTAGCTAGACTCTGAAAATGTTCACAAAATAAAAGCAAAGAATAATGAACACACAGAGGGAATTATTGCTTCTAAAACAACATGCAGCTAAAGCAAGACTTTAACAGGTGAATGTTCAACAGGATCTCGGACAAGTTGTGCATGATACATGCATATTGAACCACCATGCAAGGCTTTTTTTCCACTTCAAACTACTTACTACCATCATGTATTTTGGGGGGTTTTCTTTCATCAAAGAGTCAGAGATCTCTCTATTGATAAGTTGTCATTAGTTCTTTCTACAGTTGATTTATGACTCAATTATTAGCTCATTAGCGTGGAGCATGGATGTATGGATTGATACATTGATGCCGGGGACCCAGAGGCAGCTGGGAATCAGGTCAAACAAAAAGACACTGTTAAACATGTGCGACACCAGAGTCCTCTCACCTTTCAGTGGAGAAGTGATCTTGCGATACAACCCAAAGGTTGTCGAGGTGAATGGAAGTGAATTTTATGAGGAAAGGACAAACACCTGTCATGACCAATGCAGTTATCGCATTTAAAAAAAGGATTGTAATCAAAGTACTTGCACCATCTATTAATTTCATGAAACTCACAAAAACACACAAGATGGGCTGATGAAGCTTCATGAAGTAGTGTCCTCAAATACCTGGCAATTGATATGATATTGACTGTCACTTGCTCAATTTCAAACTCTACAATAAACATAAATCCTGTACAGGCCAAGACAATGGTTGTTTTTTTTAATTAGTTTTTTGTTTTGACACCTCAGTTCTAAACGTGTTTGATAAGATGCTTCCATTACACATAAGTCGCACCCACATGTCACAGCCTTGTGATATGTTACAAGCCACTCACAAGTCACTAATGCAGTGAAGCTGATGGTTAGTCATTTTTCACTTCACTTTTGATGAGTTGCTATTGCTATTGTGCTACTGTAAATCCTAACCGTCTGCAACTGGTTTCATGTTTGGTGTTTTTCCATTTTCAAGGTTTCATAGATGCAGGCAAAAATAATTAATAATTAACTGTGACTTCTTTTCCATCTTTCAATATTTACATTGCCTCCACAATTTTATCACAAGCATTCAGTGGTTTTCGCGCTGAGGTGCTCAAGAGCACTAAGGAACACTAAGAATTTAGACGGCAAGATGGAATTATGCAGAGAAAAGTGATGGTTATTTATAGAGGCATGTGAAAAAGAGGCTCATCCTAAAATGAAAACCGCAAGTTGTTGTAGTACTCTGGTAGCAGAAAATGTCACCTGGCATATTTCACCCGGATGCCCTTTCCGCACATCAGGAGAGATTGTGTTGCAAATGTCACCTTTGGTAGCTAGGTGTGCGCTTCTTTCCAAAGTGCACACATAGATATGGATGGAACCTGGGGAACGTCTTATCTAAGTCTGGTCTTGTATCAAACCATGACTCACCCGACACCAAAAATGGAGGGAAGCTGAAGCCCTTCGGCAATTTCCATCGTCTCTCAGTTTCCCCCGACTTGTCTGTCTGTTCTCCCGCCGCAGCTGCCTGACTCCAGGGAAGTGTGTTGGCCTTTAAATTGGCAAACTTGTAATCTGATAATTAACAATCTGCTAAATTTCTCAAAAGGAAAACAGTCATGAGAAATGTCTGCCTCATGCCTGTGAGTCGGATGACCTTTTGTCGGGGCTGGAATGGCGGCCTCGCCGACTCACTCAGAAGCATTTAATTAGCTCGGCTCACGGCTGTGTGTGATGCCAATGAACGGAGGGAGGGAGTCGTGGAGGGGAAGGTTAGAGAGATAACTGAAGACCAGCTGAAGAATGAGAAATTTAAACTCTTATCTGTGACTGAAAGACCATTTTCCCAACGAAATTATCATCTCACAAACAGTATCACGCTTTATCTTTTGACATTACTGTTGTTGTTTATTAATATCAGATGCACAATAACACAAAAAAATGTTCATCAATAATCATCATTTCTACATATCTAGTAAAATGAAATGTTACACATACAGACACAGTTCAAGTAATTGTCATCTTGTCAAGGTCAACGGTCCGGTTTTTCGGTGGTTGCATTCACCGGTTGGGAGCCATGACAGGAAATCGTTGTGTACATGATACATGATACACCTGTCCAAACCAGATGGTCCATCAACACTGGTAATGACTGTGAATCGGTGAACCTCTTTTTTTCCGTCTGTTAAATGCTCGCAGACGTTTGCCGCAGAGATCAGGCGCTGGTGGCTAATGTTGGAGCTAACCCCATTATTGGCTATGTGTACACCATACCAGTGATTCTTCACCATAGGGCCGGAGCCCATGGTTCAGCTGTGAGCGCCTCCTAGAGGGCTACTAAAAGTTTTTTGTTTTACACATTTGGGAAGTGAGTGCCGCAAGACGCTCAGTTCTTATACATTAGCCTCGTATAGTAGCAGTCCTGCGTCCATGACAGCAGCAGTTGAAGCAGTTTTGAGAATTAATTGGCACATTTTATACTTTTTTGAATAAATATGGTTATTGATCAGGGTCCATTTGTTCTGGGAGAGGTGGGCCCCGGGATCAAAAACATTAAGAGCCCCTGCACAATACCTTCATAAACACAATAAAATAACAAGTCATTGTCGTAGGTAAACAATCCAGTTTTTCGGTGGTTGCGTTCACCATTTGGGAGCCATGACAAGAAACCGTTGTGTACACAGGGCCTGCAGAAATCTGTAGGAACAAGTGGGCAGAGCAAGGCTGGTGTTGCAGTCGTCGAGTCGCACCTTCATGATGTTCGGAAGAGTTGGTCTTCCAGTTTCATAGACTGCAAGTTGTACACAGCAACCGTGAGGCCGTGGTAATGACAAGCCTTCCTGGGAGACCTGGATGAGGAGCTTTACACCAGACTCCATCAAGGGGAAAAGCATCAATTTACAAACATGGACGTGAGGTCATTTTGATTTCTAAAGCTCCAATACGATGGTCCAAAGAATTTGACAATTTGTGTTTTTAGAAACCAAGATTTATATCTAATGGATTAGTAATGAAGACACAGAGAAACACATTTGAGCTCAGCATTTGACTGGTTGAAGGAAGCTGGGAAGATGGGAAAGCCTCCCATTGTCGTTGACCAATGTTCATCCATGTCTGTCCAAATATGCCGCTGCTCCATTTCACCACTTCCTTTTGCCTGCAGATCTCATTACATAATGATGTCATGAAAGCTCCTGTATGTGACCCGCAATGGATTATGGGATCGATGACGCACCACACTTTAAGGAGTTGTGGAAGTGTTTGATGTCTCGGAGCAGCTTGGTACTGGTCTGCAGGATAGTCCAGGTAGTCCATCAACACTGGTCATGACCGTGAATCAGTTCAACTCTTTTTTCCGTCTGATAAATGCTAGCAGATGTTAGCGGCAGACTTTATGTTGGAGCCCTTTGACTGGCTAATAAACACAATAAAATGACTCGTGGACACAGACACGTTTGATAGCATCTCAAAAATCTGTTCCCCACATTCGATAACGCACCAAATACCCGCGGTAATCACAAAGAATGACTTTCAAGTTCGGTACAAACACTGTTATTTCAGCAACTGAGCTCTTCTGTTGTCCTCAGTTCTCGCCAGGTTGTGAATGTGACTCCTGCGTCCACTTCCTGGCTCACCGGGCCTTAAACGAAAGACTGCCCCTGAGTTAGCTGCCATAAATTAGTCCGGTGGTCACATGGTGGGTGACTGTGGCATCACTCGCAGGACACGCCCACTGTCGAGTCGCCCAGAGAAAGTTCCATTTTCTAGAGGTTTGTCATACTCATAGCTACTGAGCCAGAAGCTATGATTTATAACTGTTCAATCTGAAGCCTACCATCACAGAGAATATGTAAATATATGGATGTTTTGTTGCTTTCATATCTGATCTGTGCCGTGCTTACGACGAGGGGCATTCCAAAGCTGAGGATGAGTAAACTAAAACCTTCACTCGCAATGAAAAGATGTCACAGTGTAAACATTGCCCCGGAGTTTCTCAGTCCAGCCGCCGCATTGATGCCCTATGCTGCAAACATTTCATAGTGGACAGTTTAACAGATATGACCTGCTACATTGCAAGGCTTTTTGCAAAAAAACACTCTTGTTCAGTCAAGGGGCATTTCAAACCCCTTTTATGTCCGACAGAATAAAGAATCCATATTCATTGCAGCAGGTTTTTGAATGCCTTAAAATTGATGGTGGGAAAGGCAGAGTCATGAAATACACTTTTCAAGTTTTAAATGACCATGTCCATGCTTCAGAAGGTGAACAAAGCAACGTGCAGCTACTGCGCTGCTACGAAGTTGGACCTTCTAACAGCTTGAACAACAATTTTTCACACCAGCCCACACAAGACGTACAAGTGGCCCTTAACACCTCCAATCATTCTCTTGGGGACTCATGGCTGCAATCAGTTCTTTTTGTGTTATTGTTGTTGGGGTGTTTGGTAGCACACTGCAGTCTATGAGAGTTTGGGGAAATGGTGATCAAAAGGGCATTCAACTCATTGTCAGTGAAAAAGCTAGCATGAATATCTTTTGTCATCATTGCACTTCATTCTGAAGTGTAAATAAATGTTTGAATGTTTAAAAAAACTGGGCCATTTTAACACCACATCAAGTGAAAGGTGTGGGGAATATGTTTGCAGTCAGCTAAATAGAGAAACGTAGATTGAACTTGAGCAGTGTGTCATGCTGAGCATCGACGAGCAAAGCGAAGAGTAAGAACTGTGTATGGATTTGGTGTTGATCCATGTCCATCCAAATGTGGTGCCTACACAAAACGTTTCGCCAGCTCCTCTTTCCTACTGTTCTCATTATGTAATTAGAATTAGAAGCTAAAGCTCTTTCATGTACGGATTATGGGATCGACTTCTGTGAATTAAGTTGGGTTTTTTTTTCATCGGAGGGAGGAAAAGAATATCTTGGCACATAAACAGTGAGAGCGCGCCTCAAATCAGTGTCTCAGTCAGGAGTGTGACGTCGTGTGGTTTCAACACAAGCGTACGTGGTGAAATGCAGCAACTACCGTCGAGAAAAGAGGGCACGTTACTTACTTACTTTCTGTTTTTATTAGCAGATTTTGTTTAAAATTGAAATGTCGAACAGAACATTTCAAGCAAGGCAGCCATTTTGTAAACTTAAGAAGTCTGCCAGAGTTTTGAGTTTTGTGTGAGAAAATGTGGCTTTTTTTTTTCTTCCTACTTACAGTGAGTCCCACCTGCTGCTGTGTCCCACCAGCAGCTTGTGTTCTGGCCATTCTTTTTTAAATAAAAAGAATATAAATAAAAATAAAAATACCTCCAGAGCGCCGCAAGTATCAGAGCAGAAATGATGAATTGATATTGCTGCGACTTGCTCAGCTTCAGTGCACTCAGCCTTGCTTGTTTCCATTTGTTACATCCGGCAACATCGCAATGACAATCTTGTCAGAATCTCAATTGAAATTATGGTTCAAAATTGTCTTGAATTCGTATTACATTCACACAAAATGAAATTGCAGTATTTTTCCTTCGAATGATGTATTGGCTGGATTGATGATGGTGCGTTGTCATTGAGTTGAGCACGCTGTATCCCCAGCTGCATTGATGGTCGCGACAGAGAGGGTAATGTATCAACAAGCCACACGACAGCCAGAAGAAGGAAGCAGACGTGACTCCAATCAAATCCATAAAGTGACATTATTCCACCTCATTTCAAGCACAGGAAGACAAACTGAAGAAGTGAGACTGGACGACGAAGTCGCGGCTAATGTACTTAGGGGGTTAATCACTGCGTTTGTATGCAAATATATTTAAATGTGTCTGCCCTCGTGGGAGGGTTTCATGAAGGAATTGGGCTCAGGCACTAGGTGACATTCAGCGTCTGTGTAACCTCGGCGGATAGCTTCCCGGACACTATTTGTGAATGTTAATTGCTTTTCAGCCACCGTTGCTGCCGCTCCGTCTACACCTGCCCCTCAGTCCAGCAGAAACATGGGACTTAGGCAGAGTTTTAGCCAAAACCTGCCGCACAGGGAACCAAGATACTCCGAGGAAAGGGATGTGTGTTTATGTGGAGCATTCTCCTGCATTCTCTCTGCATGAGCTTTCCTACCTGCTCTGAGTGAGTTTACATGGGAGACATGTAGATATCCATTTACACCAGAAAGCTAATCTGCCTGACCTTCTTCTGTATATTAATCTTCAGCATAAATCTGGTCCACAAGCACAAGACAAGTGCGATCAGGTGAGCAGAGGTGGAAACAGAAGCCGTGAGTGTGTTCTTCGTGTTTCCGCTTTGAATCAAATGAAGGAATCTCATATGTACAGAACAGATTTAATTCAAGGCAAACCTTTTGATCCAGCTTCTGAAGGATATTGCCCAAACCTCTGAAGATTAGCACTAATATCGTCAGAATTATCTCTCACTTCACACACAGATTTCTGACAATGACTCACTTCTCATGCTTGGTTAAGACTTCTGTTAGGTATTACGCTTTTGCACAGTCTCAGTGGGGGAGAGATGAGATGACAAAATCTATTTAATCTACATTTCCGAGGCAATCAAATGCATTTCTCAGCCTTTAAACACCGTAAAGCGAGCAGAGTCAAATGTGGTCCACATCCTAAGTGAAGAACTTTATTTCAATCCCACATCAAATACATCGCAACAACTCTTCCATCTCAACATGATCTGAGGGATTGAAGAGGGGCAGAGCGAAGAATACATCTTATGATCGCTGCCCCTTTTTTTCACATTGTCTTTTGCCATAGAGTTAGATTTCAATGTTTCTTGAAGAAGCCTGATTTGCAAAGTTCCATAAGATACAATGACTCTAAGAATAAGAGTGAATCATAAGTATTATTGACCATGTGGTTGCCTCCGGTGTCGTGACCTCGCCATCATCACATACTGCTTTTTTAAGAAAGCTTTTCAGTTCATTGTTTTAACTGTGTATTTTAGTATTTGAGATATCAGACACTGGTATCTGCTTGTTTTTATTGGTAGAGAGGAGCTACAATCACATCACATCACTCTATGAATGGCAGATTTCCAAAGAGTAGGAAATACCAGTGTTGATTTTGAACTGAAGAATTGAGTACAAGCACTAACAATTGACTAGTCATCATGCACTGACATGAGTATTTAATATTTCCAAAACAACCATTTTAAATGATGCTTTTTCTGCATATGTTTCCTGAACAAACATGACACCACTACCACACATTTCACTTTGAATGTTTCAAGTTCAAGTTATATGCTGATATATAATACCTGAGATCTTGGTACTGCAAAGTGGATGAAGTATGGGACCCTTACGGGACGGTCCGTGAAGCGCCATAGCGGCACCATCATGTAAACCGGGTTAGTGTGAGGTAGCGCAGATCATCAGATCAACCAGAGTCAAAGACGGTGCGTCTACAGTCAGATACAGTACAGGGGGAGCTATTTTACAGTAAAATGCAAATAATCCTTGGTGCTGCGCAGTACTCCGGGAAAAGTAGAAGCGTCACTGATATCACATGGGTATAGATGGGTAGTCATATGAGAATGGGTGCGTGTGGCATGAGACCTGGCGATCACTTTCATTTTCTGGGGAGTACACAGCCCCACAAAAAAACTGTAAAGCACTGAATCCACAGAATATACCGAATATAGCAAGGGAACACTGCAGTTGGTATCGGGTGTTCATGCCATGCAGCGAAATAGGCCAGTTCTGGTACGAGACATCCCTTCTTACAGGCATGAGGATGAATGCCCAGGAGACTATGTGGTGCAAGCAAACGTCCAGTGTAGCGTTTACATGGTGACCAATCCAGCATTCTGACTAAAAGTTGCGTCTCTGACCCTGTTAGTTGTGGGATTTAGGAGGCAACAATGCCTCCACTGTGTAAACTAATACTGCATCAGGCATTTTGAAGTTTCCATCTCCACGTAAACAACGCTTAATGCAATTTAAGCTGCTGAATACAGTTACTGCAGTTTGTCCTGGTTTACTTGAAGCGTAGAATGAGCTTCCGTGATGAGGGTTAGCGCTGCGACCTTGAGTCTCTCCAGTATAGCAGTGGTCAGCAGTTGATCCGTAGGTACACCTTACTGACATGTTCTGTGGCCGCAATATTCAGTTTGTTTCCAGTGATTTAAAAAAAATACAACAGGCACTGTTGTCTGATACAGTTGATTTCATCACCATGTTTCAGCAGGTGGAAAGGCGGTAACCTTAGCAATGGTGTTACTGTACACACTAACTCACGCATACATTTATATCTCAGTCTCTTGCGATCCTCTCATTGCCATACTACTTTCCCCTGCCTCTCACCCTAAACCTATCTATCCAAAACAAATGGCTAACCTTAACCAGGACTCTGAAACCAAATTTAATAACCCAGTTTTTCAAAACCTTATGAGGACCAGCCAAAATGTTCTCACAAGATCAGCGTCTTGTCAAAGATTGGTGCACACAGGAATATTAATACACACAGGCACACACATTATCAACCCCCAGTTCTTGTTGTGACAGAAATTCCTGTTGAATGTTTTGAATCGCGGCTCAAATTCTGCTCTCTACTTCTACGCAGCCGCTTTGGTTTAAATTGCTCGCCTGTCTGCTTTTGTAAGGCTGGAATATTCAAACAGGAGTTGTATAAATGCAAACAGAAGACGATCGATTTTCCTTTTGAGTGTGTGTGGAGAGATGTGTGAGCCGTCGCCTTTGATATATCAGTTTTGTTTGGACTGCTGGGGGTGGAATGACAATAAAATTGTACATAAAGTGCTGCTTATGCACGATCTAAACATGTAGCAGCTACAATGCTGGAGTTGGTCACTCAGACTGGCCACTTAATCTTCACACTGACTCGGGAAAACGCAGAAGGCACGTTAGCCAAAGCAGGGTCTGAAGACATTCAATCCCCCTTGGACTTTTATGTGTACGCACGGATATTTTCAGAGATCAAAAAATGGCTGCATATCAACTGTGCATACTGATATATGATTAAAATTATTTTTCTCGTGCAACAGGGTATCAGGGTGATTGTCGATGCTGTGGTTTTTGGTGAATTTTGTTTAAGTTAAAATACTTTGCAGTGGTATTTCATGAACAGATTTATCCCACCCATGCTCTCAGTGTAGTTTTATAAGAGTCTCCAAAACTTTTTGCAGTCATTTACACGTCATATCCATCTCTTATCTTCATCCACTAGTTTTGAGGTGAGAGATCATGATAAAGAATCTATGATTGTGAAACTATTCTGTGCTGCCACAGTTACCTTGAGAAAGTATTCGACCTATTCTACCAACCAAGAACTGGATGAACCCTTAAATGGTAACTTACTGGTTACTTTAGTGTTGTTACTTCTTGCCTGAAAGTAAATTGCAAGTTACATTCAACAGACGCCAGCAGTAGCCTCCCAATGCCTCATGACATAAAAATGATGACCAGTCAGTACTCGCTTGAGTGGAGGAGCACTTTGTAACATTAACATCAAAATATATTCTGACGTGATTTTTCAAATTTTGAGGCAGATCTGCTTGTGAATGTAGAGGGAAATTTTCATTTTGTCATACTGAAATAACACATTGGACCCAAAATAACATAGAAAAACACCAACTTGAAAGAATAGTCTAATGCAAAAGCCAGAAATATGAACTATTTTTGATCTACTGCAATGTGAATATGAAGTGTCGATTCAATAAAGATATGCACACATTTACAAAACAACAGCATGTTTAACAGTTTGTAGAGAAATGAAATACAATCTTCAGGTGCTATGTGTATGACTACAGTATATACAAGTGGCAGGCCATGCATTTCACACTTGGGCGTTCAATGATGTCCTGTCATAGTTTTCACTATGTGAACCACAGAGCTTCTCTTCTCTCTGTATCTAACTAGAGTGTATAGGATCGTTCAGGCTGGTCAGATGATGAAAAACAAAATGGAGGCATTACAATCTTAAAGCGAAAATGTATTATGGTGGCTTGAAAACACTCCTGGCAATGATTCAGGACTAATTTCATCCTTCATCCTCCAGCCTGGCAACTCAAGTTAGCTGAATTCTGATTGGATAAAAACTCTAACCTAGAAAAACAACAATGAATATGAAGAGAATATTTAGTATATATTATATAAAATATATATAAAATATTTTGGGAAAATACAATAAAAATTAAATGAACTTTCATCAGAAATATGCTCATGATTTCTGGGCAGAGAAGGCCTAGCTGGCCCTGGCGGTTCCTCTCCAACACAAGACAGCAGCTCACAGCCGCTGGGTGTGTCACATCTCCTATGGGCTGCCTGGAGGAAGTACCTGCACTTTTTGCTGTAGTAAAGCTGGCTTCTCCACTCAGTGCTTGCTCCAGAAGTCTTTTGGACTTGGACAAAAGAAGACACACCGGCACATCTGTCCCATTTCATATCGCACCAAATGATTAGGGTACATGTGGATTGCTTCATTTATCATAGTGCCATTTTACACAGTCGAGCAAGACCATTTTCTAAAAATGGTGTATAGTTTTGAGTCCCCACTGTCGACACAAATTGACATTTTGCGAGGCTGTCTTGAATCAGTCATTTCTATACGTAGTTGGGCTCTGCAGATGTTGTCATCTGCAGCTGACACAGGCTGAAAATAGCGACTGTATTTCTCCCGAGAAAATGCACATCCCTCTCCTCGCTCAATTGTTTACGTTTGTATTGCTGGCTGCTTGGCATGGGAGCTGTCCTGATGCTTGAAACATGGTGCCACGCGCGGGATGCAATTGAAAAATTCAAATGTATATTTTTGCTCAGGGAAAAAGACCAAAACAGGGACACACAGTGACTCGCATTAGTAACCTAAATCTGATTACTGGGTTGGAAATACATTGAAAATGCTATCTGGTAACAAAGAAGTCGCTGAAGATGTGTCAACTAGTAAACATATACAGTGGTACCTCGGTTCTTGACCACAATCCGTTCCAGACGGCCATTCGAGAAGCGAATCGTTCGAAATCTGAATCGATTTTTCCCATTGCAATGAATGGAAAAAGAAATAATGTGTTCCAAGCCTTAAAATAGTCTTTTGTAGGAGTGAATGTAGAGTGTCTGCTGCAGGTGCGCTGTTCCTCTATGTGTGTGGCCGCTGCATGTGGGAGGGGTTGCCGAGTGAGTGAGGTCTCTCCAGAAGTGAAGAGGTGCCCGGTGCGTGTCCAGCTCTGAATGTGCGTTTCTGTGCAGTTTGGCTGTGACAAAGTCATAAACCAAGTAACGCTCTGCCCGAGACTCGCCTCATCTCTGTCCCAGCTCCAGCCCACAACAGGACATCAAACCCTGGAGTGCTCCAGCCTCGGAGGTGTGGAGAGCGAGCACCTCCCCTGTGACACTCTACCACGGTCCAGTGCGGAGACAGGAAAGGTTTTACACCTCAATATGAAGAAAAAACAGTCAGTAAATGTAGCTAACGGGACACGTCTGCATACAGAGGCTGCGTTATACTCAATAAAAAAGCACGTCGTGGGTCAGCTGATCAGTCCGCACACGCTATGTTTTTTCCGGCTTTTTTTCGGGGGTGTTCGAGTTCTGGATTTTCGTTCGAAATCCAAAGCAAAGAAATCTCAAAATTTTTGTTCGAACTCAGATTTGTTCGAATTCTGGGATGTTCGAAAACCAAGGTAGCACTGTACTTCAGTTGTAAGTTTCATATTTTTGCACAGAGTCCGCTTTAGTGCGATTAAATAGTTTCCAATTTTAGGCCGACGTTAAACCAATGACCTAGCGTTTCACTCAGTCACTGTCCCGTCTATGCTCTCTTCCCCATTCCTGCTCAACATGGAAGACGAATGTGTCGCTGCACTCGTGAGGCTTAATATCCAGCATGAGAAATGGCTCACATATCTGTTAATTCTATCACTGCTGGCTATTCTTCCTCATTAGCCAACGCTATCACCCCTCTCCCCGAGCCACACGCAGGCCTGATCAATTCCTCCATCATTGTACGCCAGATCAATCGCTCTACCCTTCCTCCTTGTCCAACTTCAATATCTCCCCCTCCCAAAGAAGCACGTTACAACCTCCAATTAGTCACGTAGCCTCCGGGGAGTCCAAGCGGAGAAGAGGGACAAATCTGTACCTCCAAGCTGTGCCCCTGCTGTACCAGTCTCTATTAAAGAAGCAGCCACCATTTACTCTTGCATGGCAGAAAGGGCAACTACATAATGAAAGTCTGGTGGCGAATCACTTTAATTCCTTTTATCTTGTACATCAGCACCGTGTCAGTTCTTTGACTTCTTTTACTGATAGAATTGATGTCTTTCATATCTCTGGATGCTACTGGGCCCTTAAAAGCTAGTCTATAAAACCAGGGTTATGGTAGATACAAATTTAGACAATGAAGGGCCACTTTAAGAAGGCTGTTCTTCTTCTCATGACATCCTGAACAATATGAATGTTTAACGTGAAATTTGACGGCTGCTAATAAATGTCCAGATTCCATGTAAAAATATATATACAACCCCATTGTTAAAGGTAACGCTGTGCCAAAAATGTTTTCGAAAATGAACTCAGGATGAAAGAATTGTGAATCCCATAAACCAATACATTACTCTCAATTGAACATACTTATGGAAAACATAACCTGAATCACATGACAGCTGAAAAATGCAACAAAGCACTCCAAGGTTCAGAATGCTTCAGAAAAGCAGCTGGGTGAGAAATTGATGACTAAAGATGTAACTTGGCAACAGGTTAGTCATAACGCTTAAAAGGAGCATTTTACATCACTAAGACTTGGAGATGGACTGAGGGTCCATGATGAACAAAAACTGGTGGAAATCGTTCAGATGTTGCTCATGGAAAACAGAGACTTTAATGATCCAACAAGCCACTGTGACCGAGCTCATGAAAAGAATAGGACCGTTGCTGTGCAAGGGATAAGGATGAAGGAAAAAACTGGAAGCTTGTCATCTTCAGGCTCGTGCTTGGTGCTGCCTCATAAAGAGGCGCTGTTCTCTATTGGATGTCACTCTGTGAACAGAGACTGCTATTCAGAAACATTGCACATGAAGAATAAGCCATATGGGAACATGATCAAGAAACACTGCGATCTTCTGGACTGGTCTCCTCATTTACCGTAGTCAAAGCCAACATGAAAGCAGTTCTGAGATTAGGTCAACTGTCACACCACTAGCGGCCACAGCGAATGACTTTGGTTTATCAGCAGTCTCAGGGGAAACCTTTCTAATTTGGGTTAGAGACAACTCAGGTCACAACCAAAAATTTGGCAAGGAACACATTAAGTCCACACATTCACCACTTGTCTAGTCTCACCTTCCCAGGACCCTAATGCCCAGGATGAATTTTCCAATCATCTTTACTGATAAAATTCAACAAACAGATTAGGTGCATGAAGCTTCTGTGCAAGTCAACAAAAGACAACAGGCTCCTTCAAAATGCTTCTATTGAGATCTATTGCTCCCATCATACTTAACATGTGCGTCATCAACATGTCACTTGTGTAGACAGAGAATCTGCGAAGCTCAAAGGCCATTAAGTTCGCATCAGGCTCTAACAAGAAAAGGAGTCATAACACATCACCTTGGCATTAAAATGAGGAAATGTCGCGCGGGACAGGTGTCATCACTATTCACTCCAACAAAGATGTGCGAGGCTGCAAGCCTCCGATGACGACATGACAGATTGCTGCGGAATATATATAGCGCAGTCATTAGGGAGTAATGTACGAGGTTCTCACCCAGCATGTCGCCCACCATGACACCCTGACATGTGGAGCTAGGCCTGGGTTTCATATGCAGAATCAAAACTTTTCAAAAACATTGTTGAGGGAACAACGGAGTTCTTGATGTTTAATTTGTACATAGCATTGATCCTGTCTGACAGCTCACCCAAAACACCCGGCTGGAACACCGGCGAGCGCGTTCTCGACAGGGCTCGATTCCCACTGGCAACCTGTACTCTGTACGCTAATCCCCTCGTCCAGGTGTTTGGGTGAATGTAAGGTGAGACAAAATAAGAAGAAAACAATATTTTCGACAACAGGAGGTAGAAAGCCGCAGGTTTTTCTTTTCAACTGTTCAGCATGTCTCAGTGGGATAACGCTTCTACAAAACCTTCCATGTATAAAAGCCTCCAGAGAGGTGTCCTGCCTGTCCTGAGCTCACGGGAATTTTAAGCAACAGACATGCAACCCTCCCCAGGTGAGACAATTCCCACGTCCCAACAGGCAGTGACACCAAGCATAGAGGATGTCAGTGAACAGCCAAACTGAGCCCTCTCTCAGCTGGACGACCAACCCTCCCTCACTCCCGCCATTGCCCTTCAATCTCCCCTTGCTCTCCTCCCCTCTCTTAGCCTCAGTTTTAATTGCTTTGAAGCCGAGAACTCACCGCTGGGAGCTCAACAGGATGTTTTACAGAGCTTTGGGGAGACGGACTATTAATAAATAATACCTAGCCTGTCCGCCTTCACATTCCACACCACATTCAAGACCGATGGAAAGTGGCACGGCTCATGAGATTTCTAATACATTTTTGCTGCGTCTTCATGGCGGTGAAGGGAGAGTAAGCGCAGGGGTCAGGTCGAGATTGATTTAATCAATTACAGTGAAATATTAACATCCAGCATGTGTGTCACGTTTGTCTCGGAGCCAATACACGCTGGTTAGACAGAATCGTTCGAGGAGAAAAATGGCAAACTCCTCTTGAATTACTATCCAAAGTGTGCGGTTAAAGGTTGGAGGCAAGGTAGGCAGATAGATCCTTATATTACGGTTCACCAACATGAACTGATTCAAAATATACATTGATGTATAAAGGTGGGATTTTAGGCATTATACATACTGTATTATAGCTGATGGATTATCAGATTTATCAATGAACAGTCAAAAACATAACCCATTTTTGGGTTATGGTATGTTCTATGATGACTGGTGAAGGGATGTGGAGGAATGAAAAATTGAGTATTTAGGGATGGGAATGGGAATATTTCACGAATGACTGGAATGTTTGAGTGAATGAACACCTTGGTTTGATAGAAGACTTAGTGCAAAGTGTGGTCCTGAGGAGTCACATGAAATTATTCTTGGCATGGACAAAAAAAAGAGCGCTAGAGGATATTTCGAAAATAGCTTTATTGTCACCAGATCCCAGAACTAACTGGATCCAAATGCATGGTGACTGGAGATTCTGAGACTCTGAGAAGCAAGAGGACTCAATTCAATTACAATAAATATGAACAAAGACGGTTGGGAAGGAGGAACCAAGGGCAACCGTGAGGAGCAGACAAACAAACATCCGTGCGAGAAAACTTGAAACAAACAGAAAAACCGGATGTTAGAGACAACATGGAAGTAAAGAGAACAGAAACCTCAGTGGAACAGAGTACGCTGGGAGAAATAAACAAAAGCAAACAGAGGATAATGTTGTGGTCAAAAACGCACACACAACACAAGAAGAACAGACAAAAGTATGGGAAAGAACAAAAAGTGCGTAGACTGGAAAACAAACAAAAGCTCACAGGACACTATGAGGAGATCAAAGTCAACTGAAGACTGAAACCAAGAGCAAAAGCAACATATTCAAAGTTCATGCAATTCCAGAAGTAATCCATTTAAAACTGGAACATGATGATTAGATAATTACACTACAAAAAAATGACCTTAAAAAAACATTTCACATGGTCATAGCTTCTCGCTGATTCCGCGGGGGTCAGCTAAGGCTAGCATACAGCCGCAGGGCTGCGATACACTAATACATTATAATAAATTCTTCTTGTCATGTATAAATCTCACCAGTAAATAACTGCATATCACAAACCAAAACAACATTTATTGTCTTTCATCCTGAGCTGCAGGGATAAACCACTGCATTGGAGTGATAAAATCGTGAAAACAGTTGGTCTAATCATCATCCCAAAGGAGTATGTCAAAAGAAAAACCTTTGTTGTGCTCACGTGTTAGCAGAGTGCCTCACAGTAACAAGCTCTGAGGGACCTTGTTTGAGATCGCACACCTATGATAAGTGCCTCTATTGCAGGACTGACCTTTCCTGGCAAAATGGAGCTGCAGTTGCTTTTTATTGCCCTTCTGCAAATATACACATTAAACTTTTGTCCACTCAGAAGGCAACACAGTGTTACGACTGAGCTGTATGAGACATGACCCTCAACATCAACCAGGTTCATGGAACCTGCGCAAACACAGGTCACTGCCATTTTAGTCACATTCCAAAGGTGGACAAAAGACAGTTATGATTGAAGCATGTCATATTTGGTTTACTTCAGTATAAATACTTTCGGTTTTGATTTGGCATCATATTGTTCAGCACATTTTTGAGTTGCAATAGAGAATGAAGTCATGACTTGGATATTGATTTGGATCGAAACTGCCAAAACAAATTACAAAAAATATATTTTCTACATCTACATTGAAACTATATCTGCAACGTCATTGTGTTTGTCCATTTGTCCATTTGAAAGAAAATAAGGCAAAGATAAAATAATAAAAAATAATAATGATTAATATAGATTTGAAGGCCGAAGTGTGTCATGATTCACTTGCGGCATGCTTTTAATTTGATAATTCCACATTGTGCTTTTATTCTGTTTTCCAGTGCTTGACCCCGAGTTTTTGGCTGGCAGCAGCTGAATCCACACAATGACTGGGCTGTTCTTAAGATGTCTGGAGCCTTGCACAGGCGTCAGATCGCGACATTTGTCACGCAAATGAAACGTACGCTCATTGTTTTTTGCTCGAATCTTGACTTTTTGTCGTAAATCTTCTGTTTGTTGGAACATATCTTGGATCACTTTATCGTGCTTTTTTTGACTCATGTTTTTGTATTCCTGTCTTAGTATATTCATTTTGGCTTTTATTGTTGTTATTGTTATTTAAACCTTTTCGTTTCGCGCCTCTGGATCTCTGGGGACCGTTTGGACATTGCCCTGTTTTATGTTGTGAATTACTTTGTTATTTTGGACTAGTGATAAGCTGGGACCTTGGACTTTAGATATTAAATAGTATTTTTTGTGAACTGTGCATCAGCCTCGTGTTATCTACTTCTGCTCCTGGGTCTCTTGCCAGCTACAATCGTGACACGGTGGGATCGTGTTTAGTTTGAACTTGCTTCGAGCAACTCTGGTTTTGGAATGAAGCTGAGTTTGTATTGTGTTTGTGCTTTTTGCATGCTTATGTGGGTTTTCTCAGGGGACAGTCCACACACACATCCACATATTCTTCAAACTTATCAAACTTGACACCACAAGGCAGAAATCCAAAGTTTTAAAGCCATAACCTCAAGAGATTATGAATCAAATAAACATTAAAAAAAATGCCCTTCTTCAGCAAACAGGGAAGGTGGATCATATTTCAACCCACAACTGTCTTGTTCACCCAATTTAACCCTCTGTCTTCTGTCCTGATTCTGGAAACCATGACTTATGATCCAATGAAGGTCAAGTATGAACAGGACGAGTCGAGTTTAATGGCTTAATTTTTAACTGTTGTAAATCACTGAGTGGGGCTTTGTAGCTATGAGTGTAACGGTCTCTGGGCAACCCAACAATGGGCGTGTCCTGAGAGTGACCCACCCATGTGACCAAAAGACTACGGTCAGGTCACGGCAGCAAAGCGAACTCAGCGATGATCATTCATTGAAGGGTCCAGGAAGAGTTTGTGCAGGTCTTGTACAGTAAGTCATTCTTTGTGTTTATCACGAGTCATTGGCTGACTGAAGAGTGAGATTCCTGATGTTGAATGATACACTACATGGTCAAAAGCATTTGCTCATTCATCCAAATGATCAGAATCAGTTGACCTGATCACATGGCCTGGCCACGGGTGTATAAATCAAGCACCTAGTTCTTGCCGCTCTCAGGAGCTCAGTGAAGTCCAGCGTGGAACAGTCATAGGATGCCAGCAGTGCAACAAATCCAGTCGTGAAATTCCATGAATTCCATGTCAGCCTTGTTATCAGAACATGGAAGAGTTTGGGAACAACAGCAGCAGCAAGTGGTCGAACATGTAAACTGACGGGGTCAGTGGATGCTGAGGTGCATGGTGCAAGGAGGTCTTTCTGTACAGTCAATTGCTAGAGAGCTCCAAATGTCGTGGCCTTCAGATTAGCCCACGTACAGTACACAGAGAGCGTCATGGAATGGGTTTCCATGGCCAAGCAGTGGCATCCAAGCCATACATCACCAAGAGCAATGCAAAGCCCCGTGCAGTGGCATGAAGCAGCCACCACTGGACTATAGAGCAGTGGAGATGCCTTGTCTGGAGTGATGAGTCATGCGTTTCAATCTGGCAATCTGATGGACCAGTCTGGGTTTGGAGGTTGCCAAGTGTGAAATTTGGTGGAGGAGGACTCATGGTTTGGAGCGGCCCCTTCCTCTTCCAACATCACTGTGCACCAGTGCACGAATCCAGGTCCATAAAGACATGGATGACAGAGTCTGGTGTAATGAACTTGACTGGCCTGCCCAGAGTCCTGACCAGAACACCTTTGGGATGAATTAGAGCAGAGTCTGAGAGCCAGGCCTTCTCGACCAATATCAGTGTGAGACCTCACCAATGCTTTTGGAAGAATGGTCAAAATTTCCTATAAGCACACTCCTCAACCTTGTGGACAACCTTCCCACAAGAGTTGAAATTTTAGCTGCAAAAGGTGGACCATCATATTGAACCCTATGGGTTAGGAATGGGATGGCAGGTGAGCAAATACTTTTGATAATAAAGTGTAGATGTTTCTAGTTCTCTTTGCTAGTATATGCCTGACAGTGTTGTGTATGTTGCCCTTTATGATGAAATTTTTGCTGTTTTGCCACTGTCCTCATGAACAAATAAACAAGGGATGAGAGGTAGGGACCCTGAACCCAGCTTTACGACAGTTAACCCTGTTTTACCAGCAGCACCGCCACCAAAAACATATATTCTTAAAGTATCTGTTGCTGTTTTGAGGCCTAATTTTACTGTGTATGTGTAAGCACTCGGTTCAATGCAAAGTTTGTTTTTCTACGCAGTAAAATAAGCCAACTCGATTCAAGTTTTGACATTGAAAATGTTTCATCTTTATTCCACAAGGCGTCTTCAGGTTGGAATTCAATCCTGTCGCCTGACTTATATCCTCTGAGTATGGTAACCTTGATGAATGAGAAGTTGCACAAGCCAGAAAATATAGTACAGCACATCTACAGCTTTTATTCCCCTTTAAACTGAAACTGTGAATGTTCCAAGTCACCGTGAAGCGAATTTCCACAACCAGTTGGTGGTATTTCACAAAGGCCGCTTTTACATACCACTCCAGCACTTTCTCGTAAAAACCTTTTTATGAGTTCCTTAGGTCTACACGTGCATAATAACCGGTTAGAGAGCTCAGTTAATGTCCTTGCAGGACAGAAATGTAAAAGTTCCATTCATCTTTTGTGGATAATTAATAGACTGCAGTCGGAGTGTCTCGCCGAGGAGAACGTGTAAATACTTATGTTTTTCTCAGCGTCAAAACCATTGAGATGTTGGTGTCACTGTGAAGTTCTCTCTGAATGACATGACTTTAGACATGGTTGATTTTCAAGTCAGCTCCTCTGATATATCTTGTCTGCTTCACTCACTTTCGATTCTGCAACAGGTCATTTCATCGTGTTTATGTTTGAACCTCATTTGTTTTCCTAATGTTCCAAGGTGTTTTGTTGTTCATTCATGACAAAAGTATGTACTGTCTTCGCTGGCGTTGATTTGTCTGTGTTCCAAATACAGTGGCAGCTCGGTTTTTGAACGTCTCGGAATTCGAACAAATTGGAGTTCGAACAAAAATTTCGAGGTCTTTTTGCTTCGAATTTTGAACGAAAATCCAGAACTTGAACGGCCCTGAAAATAGACCGACCAGCTGACCCACGAGGCGCTTTGTTATTGTGTACAATGCAGCCTCTGTGGCGTGTCCCGTTAGCTTTTCTTCATATTGAGGTGTAAAACCTTTCCTGTCTCCGCACTGGACCGTGGTAGAGTGTCACAGGGGAGGTGCTCTCCACACCTTGAGGCTGGAGCGCACACTCCAGGGTTTGATGTCCTGTTGTGGGCTGGCGCTGGGACAGGGATGATGCGAGTCTGGGACAGAGCGTTACTTGGTTTATGACTTTGTCACAGCCAAACTGCACAGAACCACACATTCAGAGCTGGACACGCACCGGGCACCTCTTCACTTCTGGAGAGACGTCACTCACTCTGCAACCCCTCCCACATGCAGCGGCCACACACATAGACGAACAGCGCACCTGCAGCAGACACTCTACATTCACTCCTACAAAAGCCTATTTTAAGGCTAGGAACGCATCATTTCTTTTTCCATTCATTGTAATGGGAAAAATCGATTCAGATTTTGAACAATTCGCTTCTCGAACGGCCGTCTGAAACCGATTGTGGTCGAGAACCGAGGTACCACTGTAAGTTGAAATGTTATGGACGGTTGTGGATGAGATTTTCTGTAAATATGTAAATCGGGACAAGGAACAAAAGATTCACCCTTGGGACTGAGGTTTGATTACTTTCATTGCTTCTGTCATGTCAGTCATTATTGCTGCATGTTGACCGCCCTGTGATGCATTTAATAAGTCGACAAAATGGCCACTCTGGAACTGGTGAGAACCAGTATTGCAGTATAGCCATGACAGAAAACTACACCACGGCGCTCATGGTATATTTGAAGTGAACAAGGAAACAAGACAGGACCCAACTCAGTTTGCATTGACGACTCGCCTGCTTAATTTCAAATCTGCGTGGCATCAGTCGCGTATCAAACAGCATAAGCTAAACTACCTGTCTAATCAGCAAATGGATGGTATTTTTTATTTTATTATTATTATGTATTATTATAACACTTGCTTTTTCCTGTTGAATTAAATATGTTTGTGTCCAATATTCTAAGAGGCATCACAAGACACGGAGTGTTATTGGTCCCCAAAAGAGGTGATGTGTGATCAATGCTAAGTAAATCACGTTCAGGTGAAACCGTCCAGTGTCGCCTGCGACTGTCTATGTTCTTGTCACATCCACCATTGACATGGCATATGAAAGCAAGCATGGCAGCAGCGTGTGATGGGCTGATGAGGTCCTGCTCTGTAGGCTTTCACTTTGAACAATACTGGGGACGGGGACGTTTTCTGTTTTGATCCCTCGGAGTTTGTCACCATTGTATAAGCGGTGACTGTGATGTCTCTTTAACCATTGAGCAAATTTCTAACAGAAGAAAATGCAAAGATTAGATTAGATATTTTTGAATACTTTTGTTTGCAAACAAGTCATGATAGGAGGAGAGACCCAGAGCGCGCTGCTGGATTAGATAGACTGGCTCACTCGCTGAGTCCATTGGTAGGTATTTAACAAGATGTCTCCATTTTAAACCTCAAAATACACACAGAATTCTGAAATGACATACAAAAGTGTGGTCTTGCATGTGTTTTTTGCATGACAGGAAAATGTCCTGTCAGATTATCTGGAGAGGAAATAACAGATTTACTGCTGGAAAATAAGATTAGTAAACTCTGTTATCATTTTGTTATTGTTTTTTTTTTAAGTGCAGTGTTATAGAAGCAACATTATTGTAACACTGGCAATAAACCACTGGCAATAAACAGCGATCCATTAGAATGTTCTCCTCGTGCTTGTGCCGCTGTCCACCGAACTGTTCGGTTTTCTCCCCCTGAGTCCCAAAAAAGTTTTCTTCAAAAGGTTGCTATCTCTTTCTCATCACTTTTAGTGAAATGTATGAGAATTGCACAATGGGTGCCTTTGTTCGGGCTTGTGCACCTGTCCTCCAAGGTGCCCGAGACCATCACAGGCGTGTCCCCTGGCCCGCCCCAAAATCTCAGATTGTCGATGTTTTCTCTCAGAATTTAGAGCTGAACTACTATTAGAAGCTAAGTCAAACTCAGTGCCACTTGGAGCTCGCCCCAAATTTCGTCATCACTTCCTCACACATTTTAAAATATCTAAAAATTGTACTTAGCAATACACAGTGAATCAATGTCCAGACCCTTCTCGTTCTTCCGTGCCGCAACAAGATAAGTCCAAGGTGGAAGGTTATCACTGATGCCCGAGTCACATGATATTATCTCCTGGTCCAACGGTCAAAACACACTTGCCCGCTGCTCAGGTTCGCCTCCCTGTCTCCTGCAGCTTGAGGAATATTAAATATGTGAGCTGTCCCTGCTGCAGATGAGCAGTCATTGATTTTGTGTCAGCCCCTGGAGGTAACTTGATTTGGTATCAGTGATGACTAAATGAGACTCCTCCAAGGCACCGGAGGAGCCTGGTGACTGGAGAATGAGATGCACTGAAGAAAGAGAGGCAGACAACAGCTTCTGAACACGGCCATCGTCTCGGCTCTGCAGTATTTATCAGCCACAAGAAGTAAGACTGGAGTCTTGGCACGCCCACTGTCATGGCCGCTCCTCGCCTTGTACGTGAGGCCAGAGGGAATCATAATTTATGGATCTATAGATATCCTCAGTGCTCTTCTTCATTGAAGAAGCCTTTAAAGAGCATCAATTTCTGAATCTCCACATTACAAAACACTTAGTGTGAGCAGCCAACATCTGTGGAGTGTTTCAATGAGTGCAATTTTTTTTTGTTAAAGCGTAACTAGTGGCATTGAAACTGCTGCTGCAGCAATGATGGAGCTGGTGCAAGCTGACATGTGAGCACTGACTACCAAAAAACAAGCTTGGAAATTACAGCACTGTAGTTGGAGTGACAGCAGTGAGTTGTTATTGGTAGGACTCCAGAGAAGTTTTGAGCTAATAGATAGCCACAGAGAAGTAGACAACAAAAAAAGTAGACAGCAAAAAATCATGTATACATCAAAGATCTCTAAAGGACTCAATATCATGATTGGTTTATATCATATTTGCATGACACTACATTGTCAAGAGACTTATGCTTCCGAGACACATATTTCTAAAGAAATATGAACTGCCATTTTGAATTGACCCATTCAGTCAACCATTTTCAATTTAAGTAGCAATTTCAATAATAAATCAATTTTTCGACCACAAAATACGGTTAGGTCGTACTTGGAAAATACTTTTGTTTTATTTTTATTTTTGCCTTTTTCACATATGGGTTTGAGTAGTATAGTTGTGAGTTATATAGTTTGCTTTGTATCTATTTTTATTTTCTGCACTTCTGGTTATCTGAGCAAATTCAACTGCCACCATTTATTCAATGCCATCACGCTGTTATCAATCAAAACGGAAAGTGAAATGAAAAACTTGTTTAGTCCCATGTCTTCTGTACACCAGCTGTTATCTTTGAAGTGAATAAATAATTATTGAAACCTCTATTGAATGAAATCATAATCACAGAAACATAAAAAATAGATGAAGTAGCAGAGGGAGTGAAAAATGATGTGTAGTGTTTAGGATTGATCATTCAGAGTGTTGGCCAGGAGGCGATGAGGAGAAACTAGAGTGAAAGAAACTGAGTGACCTTGAAGAACAAGATGACAAAGTTGTACATCATATGGCTGCTTATTGTTGGTTGCTTGTTGGCTACAAACAACTATTTCAGTTATAATCCAAGAGAGCCATCTAGTGGCCACTGAAATGAGGACACAGTTTTATGACGCCTCATCTCCCCCGTCACTAACTGAGCTTCCTGGATGTGGAGGACATGAGGAGTAGCTGAGGAGGATGAGCGATTCAGGTTGTCTGAAGTGGAGCAGGCTCGTGTGCTTTTTGTAAATTAGAAGCAAGTGGTTCAGGTAAGAACACTGGGGGTGTCATGACATTAAACAGAAGAATGGAACAATAGTTGTTTTAATATTGCCGTGTTAACTAAATGGTGCTTAAGTCCTGTGGTTTATTAAACAAATGGTTTGTGTGAGTGAAGGCTTGGTTTCAAAACAATGTCATAAACAAAGGGAGAGGATTAAGAACGTCTTCATTTGTTTTATCTTAAGGCCCAGCAGAGTCTAAATTAAAACGGTGTGGCTGTACATTAGCATGTTAAATGAACTGAACTGTCTCAGTTAAAATGTTCAGTAAATCAAAAGATGTAGATGTAGCCTCACAGCTTTGAACGCGCAGAGGAATTGGTTTGGTTGAGAAAAATAGTTTAATTATGCTGTTAGAGAAACCCTTTTTTTAGAAGGAGCGTTTGCCCGGCTGCTGTTTAAATGTGGACAAAGCCGATAAGCTGAAGTGCTGGAGGCTTTTTGCTTGAGCCTATTTGACTTGTTTATTTTAACACAAATTAAAAAAAAAATCCCAACAAAAAACAGGAATTCATTTTCTCGAGACAAAATGAAAGAGACTAACGCAGAAGCGTGATGAGCTGTAGGTGTGTGTATGTGTGAAAAGAGGGACTGTAAGAGAACTGTCAGCTTAAGGAGAAACACTGCAGCTCCACTGAGTATCGGGTTTGTGCATTCGCTTCACTTTGATTTAATCGAAAGCAACGTGGAAGAAACGTGAAAGCGCCGCTTTCTGCGTTGTGTTGCTGCATTGTGATTCACCACAATCCCTGACAGCGCCTCTGTTTCCCGCCACAGCACTGGCAGTGCGCCCACCCCCAGCCCTCCCATCTCCTCTCCTCTGCACAGAGGCTCAACAGTGCCACTCTGTGGTGGACTGTGCTAGACTCTCGCTTCTGTCTGCCTTCACATACTCGGTATTTCCGTCTCACATGCATTCAAGTATTGTCTTTTTCTGAACAATAACCATTTTAATTGTTTAAGAAACGTTACGATTGTCTTTTGAGGTTCACGGATGACTCTGAGAACTGCAGTATTCACGGTGCCGCAGAGTAACCCAGGGGCCGGCTTTGATTACCACGGCTTGTCAGTATCTGAAGAGGATATTCAAGTAACAGCTCCTCACCTCTGCAGTTCCTCAGATGTTCTCAAGTTCCCACGTGAGAGCGTTTAGCAGCATCAAAGTTCTCCGGACGTCTGGCTGCAGCTGGATCAATGCCCTTTTATTGAGCCGGATACCAAGGCGGCGGCGGGCGCCCAGAGGCCGGCGAGATGTTCACGGATGATTATGTGAGGTCTTCTCTGTGAGACATGTTTGGGCCTTCCTTCATTATTTATACATATCTGTGTTATAGACCGAGGGAGGGAAACAGTGTGAAGCCTGAATGTTTCTTACACAAATGAGTCCTGGTGCATGTCATAACCGTCACAGTGAGACAAAATGTAAAACAAAAGCGTCTCTCATGGAGAGGCACCATCACTGAAAAAAAAGAAGAGGTAGTTTTCTCAAGAGTACTTAATTCCATTGTTCACACATGCAGGTGAGTTCACCTCCAACTTGTGTTTTTGTGTTCATTCTTGTCAGTTCTTTTCATGACTCAGCTGCTCATCAATCATCACACTCAAGCGCTCTCCAAGGTCCTGACAGAGGTGTTGCGCAGGGAGGGGTGGTTTATTGTGGGTTCATCACCTGTATCTCTCCAGACTTATCATGCTGCCAAACAGGAAACATGCAGCCTCTGAGTTAAACAGGTTTCTGAGTCTTTGCATCAGTTTATAATCGATTTCTTGGTAAAGCATAAGCAATCCTTTGCACTGACCATTGAGCTAAATTCTGACTCACACTAGCTGTTCAGTTCCTGTCTAGAACTTGAGTGGAAATGTAAAATAATAATAATGCTGAAAACATCTTACAATAACTTGTACATGTGTAAAAATTGGATTATTTATTTATGTTTTATTCTTATTCATTATTTATATTTTTCTCACCTTCTCAGTTTGACTAAACTGCAAAACAGGCAAGTTTGTAACATCATGTGGACTTTTGACAAAGTTGGAGGCGAGATCCTTCCCAGTTGGAAGAGTTCCTGCATCTTTGGGTCACAGGTGAGGGATCGAAAAGAGCATCGGCAGATGGATCAGTGCAATGGAAGCAATGAGTTGAAAGGCACAGCTCGTGACCACCCATGATTACGAGCTGTAGGTAAGGAGTTAAAAAAACAATTTCACAGATAGAAGGACTTGACTTGCCGCTCCCACAAAGATAAGGTAAGAAGCTCAGCAGTCCGAAGAAAGTAGTACCGCTTCTCCCTGGGATCAAAGCTTTAGTTAAGCTGGCTTCAGCAACTGGTCAAGCCATCAACATGTCATTGTCAGTCCAATGAATTGCCTCTAACCAGTATTCTCCTGCTGTGTCTCCCAGTTGGTACAGCAGTCACCCTCTTCTGTGTCAACCAAACCTGGACCCTTTGTTCAAAACTATTTTTTCTATCTGAAAACCGGTAGCATATTATTTCCAATCATATTCATATTATTGTTTAGCTTAATGTTTAGCATATTTGAATGTGAAGGCAATAAGCAAACCCAAGAGGGTCCAAGCCTTAGCAAGCAGATCTGTAATAGAACCTGTCCTGTTGAGGTGTGTGTGTGTGTGTGTGTGTGTGTGTGTGTGTGTGTGTGTGTGTGTGTGTGTGTGTGTTTTTCTTTTGTTTTTTTTCTTTTTGTTTGGAAACTGGTAAGTTTCTGTCACATTTCCTGTGTTTCTCTCAAACCTTTTTAGGATTTTTCTCTTGTCTTGGACAATGCCACAGATACCATCTTGAACAGAGCTTTACTCTTCACGCGGAAACATAGCTACCGTTACGAATACAGGAATAAGTATCAAAATTGGCACACTTTAATGTCAGTGGACAAATTTGTATCCTTGTATCCTTAAAATGAAATTTTAAATCGGCATATGTCACCTGGAAATTACCAGAATCATGCGTGTAAGTCCATATTTTAGGATCAAAGCGGCGGTGGAGAGACGAAAATATCCTTAAATGATGAACAGAAAGATCAAAGTAGAATATTCAATCTGAAGGCGAGATAGTTTCACGTCTCTTTATCTTTCATGATTTTCAAAAAGGCATTACACAGGACACATCAGTGTGACGCCAGATATACTTTAATGCTGGACAGTAACTCAGACCACAGAAGCACCTCACTGAATGACAACATTTACCATCCTCAGACATCTGGAAGCAAAACACAGTAGCCTTCGAGCCATGATGCAACAATAAAAATAAACTATAATAACTATTATGACTGAAATTCATCATGCTATATTTGAAAACTTAAAAATACACAAAAAACTTTGATTTTCATTGATCACTGACACATTCTTGAGTTTTGTTATTATTATTTTTTTAACTGATTCTAAGAATCTACATTGTGACTTGTGATCCCAGGTGAGACAGTCAGTGGATCATGGACAACTAGTCAAGATACTCGATATACATAGAGTGTTAATACTATGCTATGTGTTTTGGCTTTGTACTTTACCCCAGTTTGTTTTTTTTAACCCTCTTTTGCGTCTCTACAGGCATGTATGTGCATCTGGTTCAGCCTCACTTATGGGGATCAATTATTGACAAAACACTTCCCTTGTGAGAACCTTATGCCAATGTGGGGACCATTTGGCCAGACCCTATGAATCCCAGCCTCAATTTGAGCATGAATCATTGGATGGTTAGGCTTAGAGTGAGAGGCTGGGGAAAGTATCATGGCAATGAGAGACCACGCAATGTTTCCACAAGGATAGAAATTACAGTTTGTATGTGTGTGGTTATACGTTCATACTAAAATCTACACCTCTATTCCATTCGAAATAATGTTTGCAAAAAAAAAAAATCATTTGAAAACAACGCAAAATAAAAATACTGACTTCCAGAGTGTCAGTGAGTTCTTGGTCTGCTGGCAGCTGCTACATTCAGAGACATTTCTAAAGATGCAATAATATCTACAGAACAGTCACTGGAGTTCAGGTACACATGACAAAAATAATTTTCTCCAGTTGGATAGAAACAGTCTTCATGCTCACCAAATAATCTGTGTATTAAACATGGCATCAAACTTGGTCCTGTTATTGAGTCAACGAGTGAATCCTACTAAAAAAAGTGTCAACCTAGTTCTTGGCAAGGACAGCACCTACTTGTATTTGACACAAAATAGATGGTTATTCTTGTTTTTGTTTCTCACAAGATTCCACACGAACACTAACACGCACCAGACAAAAAAAAAGCATTCAGGTCGTGTAGACATTGTAGTTTCAGTGCATGTCCACTAGGGGTCAGCCGGCAGGCGTTCTGGCTGAGGTTGTTTGTGACGAGCTGCAGAACATTCTGTTTTCTGGCTGCAGACAGTGGAGGAGCGTTGGAGTGTGGCCCGTCAAACGTAGGAGGGAATCTAAAATAGATAGCAGTTTTGTCAGAATCACACGCGAGTCTTATTGGTGACTCATTGGTATTTTAAACGTTACAGCAATCCAAGATTGTTTAAACCAGTTTGCAAATATGCAAGATTCTGTAGGGAATTAAACGTGAGGAGGGGTCGTGACCTTCCCTCGTTTGGAATTTGCAGCAGACAACCACTCGTCCTTGTACTTGGAAAGTGGAATTAAGTCCTTCCAAGGGCGGTTCAGACAGAAACCACTCCGTTTTGCAACACCGCCTTCGCACTTAATCCATGTTGTGGAGCAGCTTGATCTGCCTATCAAACATCCTGCCCTCGAAATATCACCATCCAGTTTTCCCACCTATAGGTTGGATCTCAAGGCCAGAAGGCCTCACCAGGCATGTTAACAGAGATTCTGTTATTTCTAAGAATGTAGCCAGCAAGCAAGGAAAACAGCTTGCCTTCTAGCAGCTACACATTGTTTCTTTTTAGTTGCAGTTTCTTCAACTAAGACTCTGACAAGTAGCAATGTGGTCAATACACACAATGTTTTCTCCATCATACTCATTGTAACAGCTGAAACACAATATGATTTATGCAGCAACACAAGCTTGATCTTTGCGACTCATCGGTTCCTTACCTGGTTATAGATGGACATCAAACACTCCTTCCTCCACGGCCTCTATGTCCTCTTCCTCTATAACTGAGGAAAGAGTTCAACGTGTCAAGAGCAGAGGCGAAAGTGTTGGCAACTAGCTCAGTTCTCAGTTGGTTTAAGTCCAACTGCCAGCTTTGTATTTATAGAACCTATCAAGGGCCAGTGTAGATGTTTTTAAACAGAGACTTGAAATCCACCTTTTTTGAGTAGCTTTTCTAATACTGTGTGTCTATATTTACAGAAACAAGGGTGGTGGTGTTTGTGGCGTCACTTTTTACCCACTTTCTGCCCAAAGTGCTTCCCCTTGCGCACACAAATACGTGTACATGTGAGTGTGTATGGACCTTGGATGTATGGCTGGTTTCTGTGGGAATTCATTGAATGATTGCATTGTTGTTGTTGTTTTTTATCTTTAGTTTTCTGATGTGAATTTTATCGTGTAAAACACATCAGTGCATGAAAGGTGCTATATAAATAAGATTTCATTCATTCAAGAGCTCAACTCTGCCTATCGTCTTTTCATCCTATCTGTTGTTTTCTAGGCAAAGACTGCATCAAATATTACTGCAACACTGGGCCACCACTGTTGCTCCAGGGCCTGGTTTATTTGTTCATTTAGAATATCCTCTAAATGTCAGGAACAATGGTAACCTTTTGAGTATCAGGGGAGGTAATGGAATCAGAATAGAAGTTGTTCTCAGCAGCCTGAATGAAAACCGCAAAGATGCAGAGTTGGAAATGAGAGTTCACTTGAAGTTGATTGAAAAGGGTCAGGGTACTTCATTTAATCTGCGGTCCAAAATAGCTTGTTACTACAGCAGAGGTGGGTGTAACCAATACATGGACAAGAGGTCAAAGGGCAGTACAGTGATGCACTTCTCTATCACTGACTCTCCTTGTCTGCCTTCCCACTCCTGTCTCCCTCACAGAGGATTGTGGGTGTTTCATCGGTGTAGGATTCAGTTGGCTTTGTGAAATCTGTTGCACGTCTAACACAACTTGCAGCAGTGGGGAATTGAACCGAAAAATCGTGCACTTCTTTAACCTCTACCTGTGTTCTGCAGGCTGGGCGGAGTGTTGGCAGGCGGGGGGAAGCTGTAGGATCTAGCCTGCAGAGCGGGTGGCGTATCATGGCCGATACTTTTGGTCCTTTTCCTGCACTCCACAGCCAGACGGCTACGGCAGGCCTTGTGGCAGTTGACCCCGCAGGCTGAGTAAGAGGAGCAGAGGTCAAGAAAAACGGGGTCGAGACACAATCACAACGGTAGCACACAGTAATCCAAGATGGGTGTCACATCACAAGTTTTGTAAATTAGCTCTTGTGAGCGGAAGTCTGAGAGATAAGGAGTCTAATTAAAATGTGTGACCTGACCTACTGCGTTCTCAAGCGCGAAATCTGAACTCATCTTCTGTGTAGCCAATTGACTTCTATTATAATGGAAATACTTTGATTCTACATATCAAGCAGCTCCTTCATATCCTCTTCAGCGCCAAACACACATAGCATTTTCATTTGGTTGGTCATAACTGCTGCCTGGATAGAAATGGATAAGCCGACACCAGGTCATTCACCTGACATGCAAGCCTCATGCAAGTTTCATGCAAGAATTAAGACGTGTTTCAGCAGTGAGTGGGCGTCAAACCAACTCTTAGTGTTGCGCTGATGAAGCCTCTCGAATCAGGGTCCGTTTTTCTCTGAGAGCCCAAGAGAACGATTGGCTTTGAACCACTATTGTAGCAAAATCTTGCACAATGTTTGAGCCTCCTACTGAGCTCTGAGATCAGCAGTCCCTTGCTGAGATTTCTCTTAAAAACTGACACGAACACAGATAACAATTCCCTTTAATACCTACTTATAAAGTACATAATGGGGGGAATGAAATGCAGCAACTAAAAATGCAACTCATTTATTTTTAGATTTTGCCCTTCACACAGGGCTGATTCATCTCAGTTCAATAGTCGCAGCCCATAATCTGTCCAGACAACTATTCTGCTGTGGATGAAAAGCCTCTCGCTGAGTTCATTTACTCGCCCCGTGCCAGAGGAACAAGCCAGACGAGTCTCTCGGTAGACACCGGGGTTGTTCCCTGCATGGCACGCTTCCACCGACAAGAAGAAGAAGAAGAAGAAGAAGAAATGCACATAAAACAGTGTGCGGGTAATTAGGGTCTTCGTCAACTTCAGAGTCTGCACATGAGAAGCTGTGAACGTTGACGGGACCTCAAGACGCAGAGCAGTGCTAATTACCCCTGTTGCTATGCAACTCAAGGGCTTTATGACAACTTGTGAGATATTTAATGAGTTTCCAGGAAATGCACAGACACGGTAAAAACACAAGTCCAGAAGGAAAGAAGAGCAGACCTGAATTCAATTCCACCTCACAATCATTTCTGGAAAAAAAAGTGAAATCTTATCAAGCCACAGGCATCTGTGGGTAAGATCTCTGCAGCACACTGTTCCAGCCATTCTATACTGTCATTCATGTGGCGCAGCGCTCTGACAGGTGAACGTCCTCAAAAACTGTACATCCTATCTTACACTGAAGACGAATTATCGCTTTATTGTCAGGTGATATTAAAGGGTTATGATCAATGATGCTTCGAATGAAAGGTTTTGTGGATAATATGGAGCAAGTCATTTTTAGAAGGGATGATGTGTATGTAATCTGTGAAAAAAAAATGTATGAGGTTGCTGCCTTTATTCTTCCCCAAAGGGGACATTTTGGTTGTTATTAGGGATTTGATGATACCATGATACCGATACTGACCTACTTCGCTGTACTTGTCAAATACTCGCTCACCCGATGCTACAGTAGTCCCTTGCTATATTGCTCTTCACTTTCCACCTGGATTTTCACAGGGCTGCAAACTCTCTCGCAGGCACCAAGGGTGTCATCATCACATTATGTGTAGACACATTTTACTGTAAAAGAGCAGCAGGAACAATACCACATGGACCACAGCCCTGTGCCACGTGAATACCAAAGCTTAACAATGCTAGTGTGGAGGACCTGTTGGCGCTTTCACACTGCAGGTTCTGTCCCGAGACAAAGCTCTTTCGGCTCAAAAGTCCCCGCGGACTGGATCCCGGCTGGAGACCTGCACTTTGTCTCGGGAAACTTTCCATGGGGGGTGAGCTTCTCGCCTGAGCCGACTCGGCGCTAGATGCCGGAAACTAAGTGTACAGCACCACTCCACACATACATCATAAATGCCGGGCAGTAAAGGGTCTGATCGCTGTCTGGCCGGACAAAATCGTCAAACTCCCAGAGCACTGAGGTGTGCAGCTGGGAGCTGCAGGAAAATTGTGCGGATGTTTGATAACTGACATGTTTCACCTTTATTAGACTGATAAACATCTGATTTTATTGACAGACAGATTTGCTTAAATGAATAATGCTGCACTCTGCAGTAACTGTTTTCACTGTCATGATGTGGCTGCTGCGCAGCTGTCTGCATGAGGAGAACAGCGAAGAGGAAAGACGCCGATTTAAGTTACGAAGTTACTGAAGACTATTCATTGATCATTTCTGACGTCTGGATCTGTACTTCAATGATTAAAACTTTCTCGATCTGTGTTCAATGTGGTGAGAGAGCAGCGTGGATCAATCAAGACTCTCCGTATTACGCAGCTTGTTTTCACTATTTCCTTGAAAATTAAACTTGACAAGACTCTTTCATGTTTAGTTTTGGCTGTGAAACGGCACATTCTGTTACAGCCGTGGCGGACGTCCGTCATCAGTTCATATCTGAGGTGACGATGACTCGTTGTACTAAGAAGCGACAGGGAAATAAGGTGGTCAATGGTGGTGGATAGGTTGTCGCACAGCTCATGACGACTTCCGTTAGACGTGCTTTGTCGTGGGTCACAAACCAGCTATTTTGCACGGAGCGCCACTAGCTGAAGAGAAAAAAGGGACATCGCCTGAGGCGCAGAGGTGCGAGGCTGCACAGCAGGGGGCGAATCAGACTCAGGCCACCCGAGACAGAACCTGCAGTGTGAAAAGCCCCTTAGTTCAGGATTTTCCCGATGAGATTGCAAGCTTTGATAGCCGACCAGCCCCATCTGCGCAATGGAATGTACTCTTAAATGTGTTTAATTTAAAGCAGTAAGGGACGCATCTATTTAAATGTGGTGTAAACCTGGTATTAAACGGATAATTTGGGAATTGTTTGGGAGTTCCGGTCATCCATAAGTATAGCACTGCAAGTGCGTGCCAGCCAGTCATCCATCACCCTGTCACTTTGGCACGAACACACCAATACAGAGAAAGTTTCACTGCTTTACGATGCACTCTCCTGGACATGTAGTCCAATGGTGATGTGGTCTTCTGTTTGAGTTTGTCAGCATGTAAATACTTTTGGAGCAGATGGAAACACAACATGCAGAAAAATGCAGACTCACCTTTACACTTATAGCCTTGTTTGTAGAAGCCCCATATCTGAAAACAAGATAACAGCTCGAAACATCAAACCGGAAAATGACACATCGGCAAATGGAATCATAACAAGGTATTTGTGATGAGAGCTGTCAGCATTTTACGAGGTAAAGTGATTACTGCGGCATAATGCAGCACAAAAGAGTGCGGATGAGCGTGAAGAGGGTGCTGAGGCTGGCAGGACATTGCGGGGGTGGACTGGGACAGAGATCAAGAGGGATGCAGGGGGGAAGCCCAGCGGGGGGGAACAATGACATGAAAGAGAGGAGCTGGAGATCACACAGTGTCCTGGAACATCTGAGGAAGCAAAAAATATCTTGACCTCTTCATAGATACACAACGTAGTGGCACATTCAACATAAATAAGAGGCCAACTATCTGTGTCACTAGAGTGGAGATCCTTCCTAACTGTTACTCAGCTGAAAGGGCGTGTTTCGTGTCAGAGTGTGTGTGTTTTGGATGCAACTGTGTCTACATGTTTGGCCTATGTGTTATACACACATATAATATAATGAACAGCTGTGTGTTTGTACTTTCACAATTCCTTTTGTTTGTGCATGTGTTGAATGCAGGACTGTCAAAAACATCACACTTACCACCTTCGTCTCCCTGGATATGAGTGACTGATTCAAATATCTACTCTTTGTGCAACAAGTTTGAAAAACTCACAGCTAAGCGTCTCATGTCATCGACCGGGTCATCGAGTGGATCAGTGCGCGACGGCAGAAAAGCTGACAGAGATCGATGCTCGTTTGAAAGGGCCGCAGGCGCCGGCAGCATTTATGAATCATCGCTTATACAATGATCTGTAAGCAACAGAGGGGCAATACAGATTGACAGGAAATACTCACGAAGCCAGCGCAGTGCTCACAGAACGTCGGCTTGACGTAGGTGGCCTCTGTGAAGGTGTGGATGAAACCCATCTTGCAGTTGAGCAGAGAGCTGGCTTTCATGAAGTAGTCTATCATCTCCTCCCTGCTGATTTGGCCATCTCTGCCAACAAGAAACACACCACGAAGGATCAGCTCCATCTGCGTAAGTCTGTCATCCTGCTGATCAAAGTCTCACTGGTTCTTATCCAGTTCTCCAAACTTGCTGAGGTAAGGGAAGTTGTTCCTGATGGCTTCGAATTCATCTCTGGAGATGTGGCCGTCGCCATCCGTGTCAAAGTTCTTGAAGACCGACTGCAAAGTTGGAAGACATTTAGCATGTTCTCCTTTCCAACCACCACACACATAAACACAGGACTAAAAAGGATTCACATTTTGTATCAATATATTTCATAACTGTCTCACGCAAAGATTTGATTCTGTCACCTTGTCTGGGGATTATAAAGCAGAAAGACACTTGAATTTGCTCACCAACAATTTAGCTGTTAATATCAGAAGATTATTGACATGATATGCCTCTTTCCAGATTATAGTTTGTTGTAGGATACAAATTATTTTGTATGGGGAAGCATAAGACAAGCTAAGTTAATAGTTTTCTTCCGAACATGGATAACATAATGACAAAATTCACATCAAAAAATGACTGTGTTCCAGTGAAAATGTCACAGTAAAATATTCGGTTATACATCAATTGTGAAGTCAATGACAAAGCATTATGAAGGAACGTTTTTAAGATTCAAAAGATTTAAGATTCCAGCGCAGCGTGTTTGCTCTGCAGAATTCCAGAGTGCCTTTGAATCTTAAAGTAGCGTCGAATAAAGGTTTACAACACTTCTTGTCAGTCATAAGTCAAATGAAAGTTGATTCATTTCAGTGAGTTGGATGCATGTTGTGTTTCGTAAAGTCAGGTTTTCAGGTTTCTGCCTATTTTTCTTCTAAGCTGGTCACTTTACCCTTGGCGCCATAGGAAGCAAAAGGAATGTTTACAATGTTCATAGATACAAATTAACCCTCATCACTTCTAAATTGTACCATTTCCAGATGACCTTGAAATGTTATTGACATCCAATTGTCCATTTCAGACTTGAGCTGACTCCAAAAAAGTAAGAAAAAATGCAATGTCATCAAAGAAAAATTATGAAAATAATAATATTCGGAAAAGAGATTTCATTTAAGATACATTTTAAAATGGAAAGATGTAGCTTTTATCATCTTGGCAGACAGTTTTCAGAATGAAAGTTCAATATTATTTCTGTCTGGAGGTTGCGGTACTGAAGGCTGGGCAATGCCATGGTGTGCTGTCAAGCAACTTTTATGAGACGACAGTAGGTCTATTGCAGGGCTGAGAAAGGCCGAACCACTGACCTCTACCATCTTCTCGATGTGTTTCTTGATAATGGTGGGGTCTGCGTTGGGCTTCACAGACACAGACCACTCATCAATCATGGAGGGTTTGGGGTCAGGGGCAGGAGCGGGGCTGGAGTTCTGCTGCAGTCATGAAGCAAAGAACACACTCAGTTATTCAAGTGGTGCCAGAAAAGAGAAAAACAACAGTCACGTGGCTCACCGCTGGTTTACGAGGTTCCCTCTGCAATGACATTTGATAAATCTCCTCTTCGGTGTGGTATTGATCCAGAGAAACCTGTGAGAGGTGTTTGCACTCATAATTCCAGCATCATTCAGAAGTGTCCTTGAACACTTGAACGCTGCAGTGCTTGAGCTGCAGCCATGTAAATACACCACGACCTTAGAGGTAAAGTAAACAGGAGTCATGGTGCTTCAGGGACACTCTTTCAACTCAACAGGAGTCTTGCGGCGGCTGCTGAGGAACACCATTTGTATGGGAATGTCCATTGTTGTTTTTCAAAGACAGAAAGTGACGGTGTTGTTGGTGAGATCAAAAAACATCTGCTCGAATGTTGCTGTTTACTGAATTTAGACAGTGCCATATTGTAACATGGCACTGAATGTGTGCTGAAATCAAAGCAAGAGACTTTATTTTATTTTAGCCTTTGGAGCCCCGTAGTGTGTTTTGCAACCTCCAGGTTAGAATAGATCACATGTCCTTTATTTGTGCCACAGTGGGGGAAATGTGAAGTTTGTGAAATATTTTGTGATTTTTTTTGCAGGTGCATGTGATAGTGTGATTGAAAAATAAATTGCATTGAAATATCCACAACAAACGCTTCATGACTCATGATGTATGCACCCGAATTCAGCATTTTAATTGAGCATGAACAGTGGAAATATCAATGATGTATTGATAACTAAAAATAGATTTTTTGGTTCAATAAACAAAAACAATTTCCTTCCCTTATTCATTTCACTTGACAACAACAGCACTCTCTCCACCACCAACCCAAACCTGTGCGCTTCCCTTTTTTTCAGCTGGCCATGTGCTTATCTTACACTTGACAAGATCGTGAAGGTTTTATTGGCTTTCCTGAGCTGACCAGTGCTCAACGTTGATCAACTTCAATAAGTGCTGGCCTAAGATAATTGTGTATCGACTCACTGCTGCCCGTCAGAGAGAAATACCACTGGCGTAATCTGACACAAACAGCTATAGACAAATTGATGGCTTGGGGTGGTTGAAAAACTTAGAAGCGATAAGCGACCAACTAACATAGATTGGTTTGGTTTGTTTTATTCAAATAAACATTGGGAAACAAATCATGGAGGGTGTGGAGTTAAAAATGTTGGGTTAAAAACCTTGGGTTTGACTAAAGAGTGCATGATAGGAATACCAAGTTTTTGTTTTAGAAATGTAGCATGGTCAGTCACGTGTACTTGACAACAATGTTCAGTCCCCATCCATATAAATAATTCCTCCAATCGCATACACAACAAATACAAAAGGTAACAAGAACCTGGCCCTCCTTTGCGGAGACAATTAACCATCCAGCTGAAAGAGATTGATCTTTCCATCACTCGGTCAATAGTGCCGACTCTTCTGCCACTAGTTGTCAAATAATCGTAAATGTGCCAGTCAGGTCAGATTCTTCAGGGTTTATTGTGCCTGTGGTGAGAGATCATCATGAAAAATGAACTTTCAACTTCCCTAAACCATATAGCATGACTGCGTTATTACTGGGTCAATATGCATTTGGTCAGATTCGATATTTTTCCCGATAATTGGGAGTGGATTCGATTTAGATCATGAATCTAGTTCATATTGTGATTCCACTTGTGATTTCCTAATATAAAAATGACTAACAATAAAAAGGCTCATCTTACTTTTCCACAGATATTCGGTCAAAGTGGCGACCGTGCTTGTATTTATGTATTTAGAAAAGAGTATTGTGTAAAGTACTGTATCTGCATAAATACACAGTTCGTTTATGTGCAATAACAAGGTGCCAGAACAGCTGGATTAAATAAATCAATATACAACTACTTTCCTCGCAGTTCTACAGCCCAGAATGACCTTTGGTCCCATAGATGGTGTTATTCCATTATTTACAATTCTCCAGAGCTATACTCAGAGAGCGCTAACATGCTAGCACGGGGCTGCTAATTCGTAAAACTCTAGCAAAAGAGGCTTTTGTCAGACCACACTTACCATTTGTCTCACCTTGCTAGCCAAGTGACGTAATCTGTGTATATATTATGAATGTAGTAAATCGCACTGTGGAGCTGCCCGCCGTAAGCATGACCTACGTGAATCCAGCAACCAGTCCGTGGTCTTTGACAATAGTTTTTGAGAGTGTTTGAAAATAAACGTTTATTAAACTCAGCTCTGGAGATGTGCTTGAGCTCAGCTTCTCAACTGAAACGGACATGGCGTCGCGTCTTGCTGCCGTCATAGTGCGGGAAATAATTGATTCCGGACAGAAATATTGATATTTATTACTTACTAATGCTTTTTTTATTTCCCTGCCCTAGTTGTTAGCATCCTCAACACTGGCTTTCATGAGGTAAGGTGCTTGTAAGTGTGGAAAGTGCACTTACTATTTGTCTTTTACTGTTACAAGACTCATACTTTTGTGGAGCACTACTAGTAGGCCTGTTACTATTGCATCCAATGCGGCTTGCTCTGACCTGGGAGGATCCACAAAAGAACATGCGAAACCTAAATACAAAAACCCCAAGATGAGGAGCAGGGCACCTCACCCTTAGAATTAGTCACGTCGAAGTAGATAGTTGGCGAATATAGACCCATATACAGAAGTCTAACCATGTCTTGCAGATGGAACAATAAGAGGCTAAATACACAAGTTTGATGTTATTGGACCGACTAAATAAGCACCTTGAAAAAATGCGTGCTATTATTGGTTCTTGTTGAGAGCTCTTTGACAATTGTTGCATCCAGGTTAAATCCTGCAGTCTTGCTGGGGGCAACAACTGTGAGGTGATAGTGGACTTCTTGGGCGGAAGGACGCTTTCCTTCCAGGAAATCAACTGTTCCAAATGACACAATGGAAGCGGATGTATCCAGGAAGACCCTCCACTGTGTGCATTTAACTACCTGGTTTAGTAGGTGTTATGTGAACACGCACAACAAATAGGTCACAAAGTTCATAAATAAACCAACACCAAAAAACGATTCCCTATCATGAAGGGAGTGCAACGTCTTCTACATAGGCTTCATTCACACAAACTATTTTCACAGACCAGTTTCAAAAGTGAGTCAACGTGCAGTAGATACTATCGCTTCACCTGGGCTAATGTTTGAGCAGCCTTGATCACTAATGTCGTTGGATGAGACGAAACATTAAAATGTGCAGAGTGAGAAATATGAAAATGAGGAAATAAACTTGTTTTTTTTTTTCATTAAAAACTAAAGCAGCAAATACAAAACCTATTTACACTGATATTGAGAGACCAAGATAATAAAATAACAGCATGTTTTAAATGAAATCAAATGTAAAAGAAATTATATCCTGAAATCTTAAAACTGTGAAAAACCATTTCATGTTTCGATATCCAGGAGAAATCCTGCCAATTCTGCCACTCAGAGAACATTCTGCCAGCACAAGCTGCTTCACACACAAACCCCGACACTCTGTCGGGTCACTGTACTGACCGTGAGCAAGTTTAGCAGGTCAGTGTTGGCGTCCACGCTGGGCGGCATGTTCTGAATCAACGCCAGCTCCTGCAGAATGGCGTAGAGCTGCTGGGTCTTAGTCAGGTTGACCCTGGTCTTCTCCTTGTCCGTCCAGTCCGGCAATGCCACGTGCACTGCGATGAGGTCCTTCAGGTGGACACCAAGGATTGGGAAGCGGAAGCCGGAGCATTCTGCAAAGCGTTTGCGATAATGGCTGTAGTTGCCACAAGATGTCACCAGCTCAATAAGGCTGTTGAAGATCTAAAATGAGGAAAAAAGGGATGGTATCAGCGAGGAGGTTGTATTGGTTTATTCATATGAGAATGGAGTTGAGACCTTTACAGAAACTGAAGCACATTGCATGGAAACATCATATGTAGTGAGAAGAGTTGCCCCATATTTTTGCCATAGTAAAGCTTCACTGTGATCTCAAGCACCAGCTAATACATTCCTGCATGCCTTCATATTTGTATAAAACCCACCTCCCTAAAATGTAAGTGTGTATATATTCAGGTGTCATTATTTTTCAACATTATCTTTATTGCTGTATAATGTTGCTGTGTAACGTGATTGTGTAACCATGCTTGGGCACAACTGAGCAAATAGAGACAGAGCAAGCCGGAAATCTGCCTAAGAGGCAAGCCATTTTTTACCAACTTTGACACCAGGAAGCAGATCAGGATGGACCACAAACACACACTGGGACGGAGGAATGGGGGCAATTATAGAGCTCTAGCTGACAGAGTTATAGAGCATGAGGAAAAAGCCGGTAAAACAATAGGAAACATGGGAATTTGGGCACACCGGAGTGATTTTTCCTGAATGTTTTCACAGATGAACGGGAGCAATACTCAATTCAGGTTGGCTGCAGTGACTCAGTTAAGATGTTCAAAACAGTAGCAACATGTTTTAGGACTCTTAGCACCACATCAATGCACAAGGCTAGTAGAAACATCTCATGCAGATTCTGAGTCACGGGTACCTTGTTGGTCTCAGCGCTGATGTGGGTCTGTGTGTCTTTGAGTCGAGAGATGGAGCTGTTGCTGAGGCCGCCCACCACTGCCATCAGGGTGTTGAAGTTCTGCAGCTGTAGCAGTTTCTGTTGGCAAAGAGGGAATTGAATGAGTGAGGGGTAGAGTTGTGTTGTACTTATGAGCTTGTTTACCGTCCACAGGAGAATGGAATGCACCACTAGAGATATTTTGTGTTCCGCAGTTTTTCCTCCACAAAAATTACAAGTTTGGCTTTGCTCTTTTTTCATTTATTTATTTTAACAAGCCTTAGTCGCAGCAATATCAAGAGGCATAAATTATGATCATAGGTGAATTCAGCAGGGAAATATGATAATAAGACATTGGTGAATGCTCTCGCTACGGTGCAGAGAAGGTGTCACTTTGTGAATGGTTCACTGCAGGGCTCCTCAGTGCCCTTCAGCCGGTGTGGCATCTCCCTGAAAATCAATCAGCTGGCAGCTGAGTGGGAGGCCTGCCAGAGGGGACCATTTGAATCAGCTCAAACCTTCACTTGATCGAAGGGGTGAAACGATGCGCCTCAGCTCATAGCTTCCTCTGGTTTTATTTTCTATCTTGCTGTCGATGTGTAAACTTCTTTGTGACTGAAATAATCGTCAACTGTGGCGACGCAGTGAAGTGACAGCAGGGATCATGACTTCCTCTGGGCCTTGGGGTGGGACTACAAACAGCCAGGAGATCATCCCTGGCTGCTGCTCGCCGCCAGACGGTAGGAATGTCAGGGGTCGATTCAAGAAACAGTCGGAGAGCAACAACAGCATGTTCTCAAAGCTATTTTATCTCTGAAATCTTGGGGGAGAATCATTGATTGTCCAGCAATCATACAATCTTGTTGGGGCAGTGAGGTCATGTTTCTAACAAAAACAGATTCAATTAGCAATATAATATGATTGGACCCAAGGTGAAGATAAATTAATCCTCAAGAATACAATATAATTACCAGGCTGTGCACAGACACATAAGACTCCTGATGCTCGAAGAGCTGCTCGTCTTCCCTGTGTGACTAAAGTGACCCTCTTTATCCATATTTTTCATCCTCCTTCTTCAGAAATAAAGTTTGTGCCATTCATGTCAGTAACTTATGTGGAATTTATTTGAGTTCTTGTCAGAATCGTTCCCTCACCTGCACCATGGCGCTCACAAGCCCCTCCCACTCTTTTCCATGTCACAAAGAGCTCGAGCCCCTCTCTTGCAGCATCATCATTGTGGTCTTAGTTTAGATGTTTTCTTACAATATTTTATGGTTCTTCATTGTATTGTTTGTAAAAAGCAGACAGCAAAGCCATGTCATTGGTATATTTCAAATAAATATTTCAAACGGTATAATGCCATCTATTTAAAAGAAAAGAATGTTCAACGCCAAACCTGCGACCTTGTGTTCCTTGGTGTTGCCTTCTGAGAAATATACAGTAAAGTTGGGTTAGGAACATAAAAAAAGTATTTGAGTGAGTTGATTGTACGCTGTGCTTCATAAGGTCAGTTGTTTCAGCAGGTCTTCGTTTTCAAATTTTGGTGTATGAGGACATCTTTTAAAGGTTTGTAAATCTAAAGAAACCGTGGCAATGGTGACAACAGCATTTTTTGGGGGGTGGACGGGTGCCTTTTATATTAGTTTAAGCAGCATCCCCCAAAAAGAATATTGTTTTGAAGCTTTAGTAGCTGTCCATCATTTGGTTCACTGAAATATTTCAAGTCCAAAGTTCAGTTGTAGGAGGTGGCAACTCCTGGTCTGAATTCCTGGCTGAAACTCTTTGGAGTATAGTATTGTATGCCAATGTAGTTGAGGAAACACACTAAACAATATAGTCCATAGTATTTAGATTCATCCTGAAATTGTTTGTTCTTTTGAGAACCACGTGACACTGAAATCATCAAATATCTGTTTATGTCGAATGTTTCTCCTAGTCTACCTATGGGAACGTCAACACTCGTGCCTGCGAGTTGCATTCCAAACAATATCCAGGGAAAAAAAACGTGGGCTCACGTTACGCACAGTTCCATTGTAAGAACAATAAATCAAGGTTATCTGGCTCAGTTTGTTTGAATAAACACTTATTAAAAGGAAACCCGCCTGAAAGAACCCATTCTTCTGTAGAAGGAATGACAGACTGTTGACAAGACATGCCAACATGAGAGAAAGAAGGAGGTGCCGCAGCAGAAGAAAGTCAACTCAAGCTTGTCACGGATCACAACGCCAACAGGTGATTCTCTTACCCACCTGTGCCACTCGGATGAAGTGGGAGATGACAGCGGCTCTCTGGGGGGCGGTTGGCTTGCTCAGTACCATGAGTTGGATCCACTGGGAGACACTGTTGAAGAGTGTGATGAAGCGCTCCAGGATGGGGTTGTCCACTGTGCAGCCGTGCATCACAAAACTGTGGTAGTCCTGAAACTAAACACAGGAAGGAGTAAGTCACTTTTAATGGCCATTACTGATGCCTTGATGTTGCACAGTGCTTCCTCTTTCTCACGTTTTATTGTCAAGAAAGTTCTGCTTAAACAGTGTTTAACTGCTTGACACCAGGTGTGATACAGTATAGTATCGACCCAGATTAAGAGTCATTTGGTTCATTTCCGTGACTGATCTAAATGTGATATGAACCCTTCAATGAGCTCATTGTGTGCTTATCCATTCAGACATATTGCATTTCAATTATTTCCCAGTCCACAAATTCAATTACAAGGACTGCTGATTTCATTTTAGCCGATCGCTAAGCAACAACATGAAGGGTAACAACAGAGAGTGTGTTTGCCACTGACCAGGATTTTGCAGAAGGACTTATACTCCAGGTAAGTCAGGTGCTCAGCCAGTTCGCAGGAGTCCAGGTGGTCGAAGAGCAGGGACATTTTCCTCTTTTTGGACACAGACGGGACCCGCTGTGTCACCTGTCGCTTCCATTTATAAGACGGCCTGTGAAGAATGAAGAAATTGTTTCAAGTGAAAAAGTATTGAAGCAACATGCATTATTGGAGGTGAAAACACTAGAGGTGTAAAACAAATTTTGTGGCATCAGATATAGCAAAATAAACAGATATTTTTGCAAGTCTTCCTTCATGTTTTTTGTTTACTCTGCTCAACTAATTTTGGCGGACTCCGCCCATTGAACACACAGTAGTTTCTTCAACCACCGTTTGTGAACAAAGGTTGTGTCAGATCACTGTTTCCAGCAGAGAACCTTTGGGGATGAAATGTCTACAACTGGAAATAAATGAAAATAATGAATTCCTTTTGTAAACTATCTGTGAATTAAAATGTATTTCCCATGTACCTTCTTTATTTATGCAAATTATCCTGATTTACTTTTTACTGTATTTTTTTTACTGTATGTGTATCAGTTCAAACTGACGATATTTAAAAATGGGATATTCACATTAAATGTGAGTCCACAGTCATTATACTGTGTCTATCATTTATCAACGGTCAAGGAGTAAGGGACAGGAGTTTTCCGTAAAGTATCAGAGAAACTAATGAAATAAATGGAAGGTCAGGCTTGGGAATTTTGCTAATTTGAAATTGCAAACATTCCATTGTAATAATGGGGATTTGGGGAATTTATCAGATTTAATGGAATTAAGGTGTACTAACTGGGAATACACTATATCCTGGCATGAAAAAGCATAAAAATAGAGCTGGGAGAGTCAGAGGCAGAGTGGAGCTGGTTCACAAAACATGCTGTTAGTATCGTTGTATTGTCATTTTTAATGTGCCACCTTGAGTTGAACCTCAGCCCCACCTTGTACTTCATTGAAGAACAAACTCTCAAAATTAGCCCGAGATAATTTATCTTAAATTTGTGTTAGAATGGATCCCAGTTGATGACGTTACTAATGTCCGTTTGGCATGTACATATAAAGCCCCGGTCGACACACTCAAACCACTCATGTCCACTTCAACCTTCTTAAATACTGTCACGAGCTGCTTTCACCAGAGCAGAAGAAGCCAGCGACCCAAAATGTCTGAGATCAGGCGATGAAAAGGGCACGCTGACAATGACTGTCGTTCAGAATTAAGTCCACTTACACGCTGTCGAGGTCGATGAGCTGACTCTGGCTCTCGTTGCCCTCAGTGGTCAAGAGGTGTTTAAAGTCTTTGATTTGGTCTGCGAGCTCCGGGCTGAGGTTGAACTCAGCTGGAAACTCAGAGATCCAGTACCTGAGGAAGCAGAGATATGGACTCAGTCGGACAGAAAATTCTATATCAGGAGATAGCCATTCGAAAAGCGCATATATGTCCAAAGCCTTTTTAATTCACACAACTGTGAAGAGCTGGAGTAACTGCGGGTGGTGTGCCTCGGGCAATACCAGAGACAAAGCGGATGACAGTGTCTTACTTGACAAGGTGACAGATTCTAGTACGGCGCTCAGCACTGCAGCTCTCCTCTTGGGATATGAGCCAAATGTTAAGGTGAATAGTCACCAGAGCTCATTAATAAAAGTCCGATTCTGCACTGACAAAGGATACTTGAGCACCAGTTTCTTGGCCAAATCTGTGGATGGAATGTACCAGGGGTGCATCATTAGGAACATGCGGACCAAGGCGACGTCCTTCAAAGTGCCTTTGCCATCTGTCAGAGGACATCAGAAGTTCATCAAACTCATGATAAATGCATAATTCAACTGTTCTGTCGTGGCTGAGTGAACCGACCGAAAGCTGTGATACAAGATTCCACCAACTCATCCACAGTGGCCGACTGCTCCGAGGATCCAGACTCCATCTTGTTCTCCTCCTCTTTCTTGGTCGAATTCATCAGGAGTCACTGAGGACAGCAATTGAGAGAAGTTGTTTTATTTTCATAGTTTTATTTTAAATTTTCTATCCTTTGCGAGTCCACTAGAATTCTTAAAAAAAAGAAATTCAACAAAAAAACGATATCATGTAATTACTTGGATTTCAAATGTATTCAAAATATTGCATTTTTTTAACAGAAAATGTTACATTTTCATAATAAATACATTGTAAAAAGTGTTTTTTAAGTATGAACAAAGTGTTAAAAAGGCAATGTTAACAAAAACCAAACAGTTATATATATAAAAATATAGTAACACTCAGATCGGGGAACACATTAACAAGCTATTTACTTGCTTATTCGCTGTTAATAATCAGTAATTGCTGTGTTTGGAGTGGATTTTCTGTGACTTAATTGCAGTCTAATATGTTGCTCATACACGTGAAGTTAAGCAGTTTATTTGGTGTAATACTGCATATGTTCCCTCATCTAAAGTGTGGCCAAAATTATCGTATTTTTACGAGATAAATCAAAATACACAGCTGATCTTATTTTCACACTAAAAATACAATGACAATAGACATTTTAAACAGTGGACATCCTGAAGAATCATCTGGAACAGTTGTCACCTCAAGTCACACGTGACTGACAGGTCTTCAGTCTTTGGGATGTCAACCGTCATTATCCTCTGACAAGCCCCTTTCAACTTTGTGAGTCAGAACAGAATATAGTCTTCACATTCGACAGCATGTCAACAAAGAATTGTGTTGAGATGCATCCCAGTGACTTTTAATCTTTCCTTTTTAAAAAAATAATATGAATAAACAAAGTCTTTTTTATGATTTTATGAACAAACACTCACACAAGTCAGCAAAATGTTGCTCCCATCCCCAATGACACTGACCGCCAATACAGAAAACAATGGTTTAAATTAGCACCGTTGCAATCTTTGAGCCCATGTTGTAAAAAAAAAAAAAAGTTCAAGAGGAGCCAAAAAAAGTCAATCATTAACTGCGTGCACATTTAGAAGTCAAAAGATGGGGAAAAAAAGGCCTTTTAACTTGATACCTGAGAGCTGATGTTTTGCAAACTCTTTATTTGAAAACAAACAAACAGGCTCATCTTGTTATTACAAGCTGCTACATCACAAACTGGAGGGGCATAAACTAAAGTTGGACAAACTGACACCATTTGCCATTCTCAGTGGAGAGAACTTTAACTTCAGCATGCTCTGCAAAATACTTCAGATTTTAATGCCAGCCTGAGTAATGCGGGTCCACATTGGACCGAAAAAGAGATCTGATTTAGGCCTGTCGTCCAGCACATCTTGTGATGCATTGAAGAGATTCATTTCACCATTGGTGACCCGCCAGCTGCTGAGCCACTGTGAATTTGTAGTCCACTTTCCTCTTCATTCGGGGGTTTGCATTACATCATTTTGACATGGCAGTGAAGAGAGTGCAGGCCAAAGAATTCTGCACACAGACCTGAATCGCTTGCAGAGGTCCAGTGACTGGAATAATCCGACTACTGACTTGGGTCATGGTTACATACTCACTTTAACTGTGTGTTGATGCTGTTTCTCTTGACATGGTTCGTGACTGTTTTACATTGACTTTTTGTGCTCTTCTCTCGACCTCTTGACCTCTTCTTATATCTTATCATTACGTTCTCTCTGTGTTTTCTGGGATTATTTTTACCACTTCAAGCATGTATAGACTGCTGTGTGTGTTTCTGACCACAACATTTTTCAGGCTGTTCCGTTCATGTGTTTCTCTCCTGTTTCAGTGACTCCTTCAGCTCTGCTTTCTGTCAGTCTTCTGTTTATTTTGTGCATTACTAATGCCTTGCACGGCAGTAACCTCCCGCGCATACTTTCTACTTTGCTTGTTTGCTAACATCATCGTGAATGAAAAAACACAAAATGATGGATGCAAATCGTCATACGAGAGCCAACCATGTTTTCAGATGTTTTTTCTTATTTAATGGTGTGTGTTGTGAAATAAGATGCATACACAGTGGGGAAATTCAGCGTGTCACAGCAGCAACAGCCAATGACAACAAAGACATAAAGATGCCAAAGACATTAGAGATGCGCAACAAACATCAAAGACGTTCACAAAGCATCAGCAAACATACAAGAAAGAAAAGAAACTACAAAAAAGTGGTCAGAAACTATCAAACAACACAAGACAAAGAATAAATATTCATAATATATGTACAAATATCTTGACACAAATAATAAATAATTACTGTGTCTGAGAAAAACATGAAAAAGTTTACTACTATAGGACTGTGGCTACTTCTCAACACGACGCGACTGATTTCTTTTCAGCAAGGTATTTCATAATAATTGTCCCATCTTCCACTGTGCAGAGATGCCATGGTGACCCCAAGTGTGTGACACCGGGAAGGAAGCTGCTGTATTCTTGTTTGATCCGTCTGTCTCGACTGGTCTTGAATAGAAATCCGAAGTCTGCTCAGTCCAAGGCCGAGACAGGACCAAGTAAAAATACAAACATATATACAATACATACATATGAGACTGATACCCTAAAAATGCTATTTAGACTGGTCTTGAGACCAAGATCAATCTCGAATACTAAAACACGAGCTGGAGCGTCATAATAATGTTTGATGTTAAGAGAGTTGGAGAGCGTGAGAGTGAGCTTGTCAAAGGCAGATGAATCAACTGCATGTGGTCACTGTTTGGAGTCTCCACCACTCTAGTGACACGCCACTACAAACACATGGAACCGTTTTTCAATAATAACTTTTGGGTAGGTTCATGGGAACCACACTTACAGGAAGGCAGCAGGGGTCAGTTCCAGCAGCACTGAATGAGACACCCTGGATAGTAGACTCAGACATGCACTCGGTCTCACACCTCCTGACTATTTGGAGTCCCCAATAAGCCTTTTCCTTGAATTGTTTATGAGTGTTTTCACTGTGGCAAAAAAAACAGTAGAATAATGGTGCCAAAAAAACAGAAACAAGTGCTGTTTTAATGCAGATTTTGGGTGAGAACACATCATCGGAAGCCAACTAAGTAGGGTTTTTTTCTTGCCTTTTGTGCAGAAATGTGCTTGTGTTTGTGCAGTTCACACTTCTACTAAAGACTGTTATTGAGTGTGTCCACCCACCTCGCTGCACCATTGTGTCAGAAACAATAGAAGTGTGCACATCCTCATCAATTCCACCACACAGCAACAGCACAGGCGCTGGATTAATCAACATGGAGGGGTGTGCTCCGGCTGCGAGGCTTGAGAAGGACCTCGTAATAACCTCGACATTTAAAATACATATCGACTTGTGAATGTAAACAGCGCAGACGCCCAGAGGTCAGTGCAGAAGGTTAAAGTGTGGTTATTGTGTGCTGTTCATAAAATAAGTGCTAAGTTGCGGTTGCCATGGTTTTTGGATGCCTGGACATTTTCACTCACCCAAGATATTCCCTTTGTTCACCTCCAGTGCAGCCACACCGAGGAAAAGCCAGTTAGCTTCATGCCAGAGGTTAAATGTTTAATTTCACTGTTGGGTAAGTCTCTGTGTGGAGGTGTGCGTGCCTTTAAGCCTATCTATACTAGTGAGGTCCAACTTTGGGGAAAGCACCCTCATCCGGGGCTCTTGTGGGGCTTGTAGGGCTTTAAAACAGGTGGTCACTATAACTAGGTTTAAGTATGGTTCAGAGCCCTGGTTAAGGTGAGCCATTTTTTTGGATGTTAGGTTTAGTGTGTGCGAAGGATTGGTTTATCTTTTCTTGTTAGCACCAATTCAGGGAAAAACCTCTCCTTGTGAGGACTTTTGGCTTGTTATGTTTAGGGAGAGAGGGTTATGGCAATGTGCAGACACTATGAGGATATAGATTCAAATGTGTGGACGTGCTTGTGTGAGTGTGATGAGTCTCATATAAGCAATGCAAACATGAGTTACACAACATTCTCTTGACTCTAACCTCTGTTCTCACTTCTCATGACGGTAAGAGGAAGGTAGGTTTCCTCAAATCTTTTACTACAGGAGTCTTTATTCATGTCCAGAGTTGTCTGTAGTGTTTTTTTTTTTTACTTCTGCATTTTTTACCTCTGCGCTCAGAACACTCTGTCCGCAGGAGACAACTCATAACTCGGAATAGAGGTTCAGTTCTTGCTGACACTAGATCCTGACGCATGACTAAAAGAGGAAGATTCCCATCTGGCACAGCAGCACTGACAGGCTATTGTGCCATCCTGAGGCACGTATCGTCTATCATCCCTCTGACAGAAGCACTGTGATTCTCCCTCTTCTGAAAAACATCCTGTGTTAAATCTCTTGTGTTGTCGCAACTTCTGTTTCTGCAGAGTGTCTTTGTTTCTACAGTGTTGACTATGTTGTTGCTTTGTTTTCAATGTTCAATGTTTGTCCTTAATGTTTGTTATGCTGCTGCAACAACCCAAATGTCCCCCTTGTGGGAAGAATAAAGGCAATCTAATCTAATCTAGGACAATAACTTATCGTACACGATATACCGCCAAACACAATCTCCACGATGACAATTCTGCATCTCACGATAAATTCGCTAAACACGTGACACACTCGCTGCATTGGACTTGCACACGTGAACATGATGAGACCGCGACAGAGCACCACGCTCTCCAGCTCTGCGGTGTGTGACAGCTGTGGAGAATGTGGTGGACTGTGGTTCACGATCATAGTTTTTTACTTATTTTTAATAAAGAGAACCTTTGATAATGACACTGGTCGACTCTGAGTCTCTGGATCTGTCTTTATTTTATTCGATGGAGTGGTCCTCAGAGGTTCTCTGACGCGGCCGTCTGCCTTGGTTCACATCAACACATGCAGGGCTCCCGCTGCGCTGGTGCCTCGGCGGAACACCGTGGTGAAAATAGTTGGATATCGGATGGACCTCCGCTCTGCTATTGTTGGCGGCGTCCTCTTCCGCGTCCCCGATTAGGCTTCACTGATCGCGGACACACTCTCACAGGCGGCGCTAATGCTACGATCCGGCATCAGTTAGGGACCATCAACAAAACGTTAAAAGTATTCATGAAATATTCAATAAGACAAAGGAAAACAACCATTTTAGGAGAGAGAATTGTGAAAATGTTTTTCATCACACAAGAGAAAGGACTGACAGTTAGTATTATGTTTTGAGAATAGAATATGACTAAATGATCATTTATTGAGATACAGCAGACAGACGGCTCAATTTAACCCCTAAATAAAACGACCGGGTTCTACCAGAGACGTGAAACATTGAATTTCTCATCTCTACACTTGGTTAACTATTATATTCAGACGTAAACAAATAATGATGCTGGAGAAAAACTCCAATTTTCATCATGAAACAGTTTCACGAGAGACTGTAATGTGTCCAAAACATCGTGATAATTATCGTTAGCGCCGAAACTACTACATTTTGCGTGATAACTTTTTTTGTCCATATCGCCCAACCCTAATCTAATCTAATCTAATCTTCTCCTACAGTCCATCTTGGAAGATGTGGTTCAGTCTGATTGATTGTGTGGTCTCCCACAAGCGGTCGGAGCTTTGGTGTCATCCAGCGTTGCCTGGCGACGGCCATCTAAGCCCCATCGATCAGGTAGATTAGGGGGCGAGATGGGGATGAAAGGACCGATCAAACCTGGTGGTGATGGATCTGATTCAGTGGTCTCCGGAAATGTCACACGCCCTCATTCCAATGCCTCTGAGTCTTGACATCAGGGGCGGGAGGTCTACTTTCCCAGGGCGGCCATATTTCATGTTGGGTTGCTATTCCAGACGTTACATATTTCCGATGACATCATAAGCTAGCATTCCCCATCACAAGAGTTTGTTGTCTGAGCGTTTTGTACGATACACCAGCAGACAGGGGTTTCTATCAAATATTATTCTTCCCAGCCGGCTTCTTTTACAGCAGCGTAGAAAGCAGATTTATTTATTTATTTTAAAAGGAGCAAGCAGATATAATACATTACTGGGATGAATCCGAGTTATTTTTCTTGGCCACTGCCCCATTAATGTCACAGAAGGTGAATCAAATACTCTGTGAACCTGATCTTGTCACAGAAGTATAAATCTTGTAAACGCCCTCGCGCCTCTGTGTCGATAGCAGGATTGATTGATAATGAGACTAAGACAAACACAAAGGCAGCGAGCGCCATCCTACTATCGGCATTTCACTTACAGTCTCATTTCCTCCCTGGTAAATACCCCGAGCCCAGTTCCTCACTGAAATCGATTTCATATTGAATGAGGCTTCCACCAGTCGCTGCTCAAAACATGAGATGCAGTTATTATACCAACAACAACCTTCCTAAAAAAAAAAAAAGATGTGTTTCTGCCTGAGGTTCAAGCTCTGCCCATGTGGGAATAATTAGTTACCAATTTAAGACGAACATTTTAGGCTTAATGGTGTGAGTGTTTTCATTAGCCAATGGAGGAGACAGGAACAGGAGAGTTGTTGCCGTCTGCTAAATAGGCTTCATTCATTTATTCATCTTGGCCAAAAGGATGTTGCGGGAGTCGAGACAACACCAGTGTCTAGAGCAGAAGTGGGTGCCAGAGGTTCCGTGTAATTGCCAGAGCTACGTTTGTAGTCAGAGAATGTTGACCCCTCAGGGTATCAGTTCAGGCATCTCTTCTCTCCAGTCCAATCCAGTTCATTCACCGTATCACATTCAGACCATCTGTAAATCCTGGTGACTGAATGGCTTCAACGAGAATTTGAGTCAACAATGGAACCAAGTATACAGTTATGGTTCCTTGTTCCTGGGAGTGATTTACCATTCTGACAGCATCTGTGTATCATGGCTTATGGCAGAGTTGCACTCAATACAGGGGATTTACGAGAAGTCTCCACAAGACCAGCCTCGAGGCGGAATTTCCGTGTCGGAAAGTCTGTGAATCCTCGCCACCCAAACGAGACAATTTCAAGATGGGTTCCACGAGAGTAAAAGGGAAATAGAAAATTACAATCAATGAAATATGCCAAAGGCAAATTTTTGTGTTGTCTCTTCATCCAGCGGATTGTCATTGCTCATATTCGGACAAGTGACAGAATGGCGTTCAAGGACATCACCACCTGGTTTTCCGACTCGTGTAAGTGGAATGGGTTGACGCCGGCAGTGACAGCATTCCAAGAGCCCACTTCCTTGGTGAATAGAACACACCATCTTTTTTTAGTTGTGCATTTGCAAACACCACTTAAGAAGAGAAAATTTTCAAAAAGGGTTGGAATGGAAATAAACTTGGATGTGATTTGATTTTGGTGGTGTTCTATTGGTTCAAACATACTAATACATCATCCGCACGACTACCAACTGGGGACTGGTCAATCATGTGACCAGCTCTGGTGAAAACAACCACAAGCCAGAAAACGGAATTCATCCAACACAACATACACTCACATACACGTCTATGTGACTGGTGACACTGTGGATTTACCATCCAGGGTTTTCTCACGCAACGGAATGGGCCTTGTTGCTGTGCGTCCTCGTCCCGCCTGTTGCAAGTCTACTGCCACCAGCTGACCCAGCTCATGACACTTTCTCACTCAAATCAATAACATATATTGAAGTTCCTTCCACACACTTCAGTGTCCAATAGACTTTCTCCGATCACATCTTAGTACCTTAAGAATAAAAGTCTTCACTGCCATTTTACCATTAATTATATTGTTCTCCTCTGGTGTAATAGTGACAATGACCAATATAAATTTTAATTCAAATAAAAAATGCCGCCATACACAAGAATAAATTGTGAAGCCGTTTAAATATATCAAATGAACTGAAAATGTGTTTTAAATAGTTTTCAGCATGAATAGTAAGGAGAGTAAAAGCTTTCCTTATGTTCATTTTAATACAACACTTTCGAAAAACAGTCTCCAAACGATGAAATGTCAGTGCAGCAAGCAACGGCACGCTCATTCATGACACACACGCCAACAGCTGGGATGGCTTCAGGAAGTAGTAGTGAGTAAGCTGTTGCGTGATGGGACAGATCGAGCTCTCCTGAGGCGGTGACTTTATTCACAGACAGCAGGGTACTGAAAGCAGGAAGAGGGAATGCTTCCTTTTCCCTGGACTCACTGAATGCCACACTACTGACAGGGGCGGGGGGCGGGGGGAGGGCGCCGGCTGCAAACCCAGATTAGCAGCTGCAGTCGCTCCTCTGGGAGACGGGGGCAGCGATGCCATGAGGGCACATCTGAACAACAGTGAGTAAAAATCGGCGTCACAGCTGGTGGCGAGCGACGCGATGACAGAACAACAAAATTGTTGTGTGGAAATAATAAAGGGAAGCGAGAAAATGGGTGGGGTGGACTTGTAGATTTCACAATTTCGTTTGCGGCTGCCTGAGTGATGAGTTGCGCTCAGTGCGGGAATAATGTCTCACGCCCCGTCGCACATCTGGCACACCTAGGTGCCACTCAACCCTTTTCAAATGAACTGCAGAATTCATGTGATTAAAACCCTCCCCTCCCACCAACGCGGCTCACATTCACTCATTCATCATTGTGCCTTGCCGTTTCTGGCTGCTTTGTTATGAAACTTCCTGCCCGACTTTTGTTCGTTTTTATCAGATGTGAAAGTTGGGTTAACACAAAACACAGGAAGGGTGTGAGTGAAGTGTTTTCCCACTCATCTTGAAACAGTGTGTGACACTAAAGTCACACCGAGAGACAGGGACACTTACACCTCAAATCTCGTGATGCTCTGCTACTGTAAATGTTTTCGCCTGGTGAACAAGGATGAAGCTACATCAGCGCTGACTGTTTCACCACAGGTATTTCAAAATAAAGGTGCTGTGAGACAAACATTTGCGATACAACCACAGTCACCAGTCTGAGATGTGCTGAACCAGGAGGTTAACCCATGAACATGTGGTTGATGTGTACAAGGACGTGTCAATAGGCAGTTTTACAGCACAAAGTTTAGCGACAGCACTGTTGGACTAACTGTCCATCTCAGGTGTTCGTGACTAAGTACTGTCAGAGAGTGGCTGTGTGGAGCTCAGGTCTGAGAAGATTTAGTACACTCAAACAGGTGACACAAGGAACATAATGGGGCATTCTCACAAAGAACATTTTATTCATTACACTGGCAAAGATAATGGTTGAATTTTGAATTTTGTCAGAGACAATAGCTAACAGGAATTTTTGGCTCAACATTTCAGTATGAATCTTCTGCTCAACCTTTTTCCCCTTGGCATTTATATTTCACTTCACAATAAGTACAAAACCGCACTTCAGCATTTTTTTGGGGGGGTCTAAATCATCCTGACACCCGCAACCTCCGTACACAAAGGAAGAGATCACAAAAAATGTCAATAGACCACAGAGTTTCGCTCCCACGTGATTCGTGCCAACTTCGGCAGCTCAAGCCAAAGTTCATATTTCACAGCGCTGCTGATGTCTGACTTCCTGTTGTTACAGAGTTTTACTATGTGGATTCAACAGTTTCCATGAAATGACTTTATCTGACATATCAGTTTTGTACAGAGAGCACATGTGTCAGTGGCAGACGCCTGGAAAAAAAAGGATGCCAGGAATGTGTTGGAAGCAGTAGTGTCCTGGATGTTACTGATAAAGGACCATCCATCTGAAGTTACACAACAATATAGCTCCTCAGAAAACCAACGTGTGTCTATAGTGGTGGCACGTCTCCTAACCACTGACAGAAGAAGGAAGTCATATGCCAACTATCAATTTCCAAACATAGGGCTCCTGCATCCTGTGGCTTCATTTTTCGCGTGTGGTCACCATCGCATGAACTGAGTTATATGAGCAACCACAACATGGTACATGTTTTGGTGCTGAAGATCCAGCTGTTGGATCGGTGAAACGGTGCTGTGTGATGTTTCTGGATCTGAAATGAGGTATAGTATGTAAATACATTCACCTTGTGATCCAAAGTGTTAAACAAGGAATTGAAAGAGATATGAATGTCGACCATGAGGTAGGGATTTTATAACAATATCACACAGAACTCGGCCTGCACAATAAATCGTTCAAAAATCGCGATTTCGCTTCACCCTTGTGACTGGTTTAAGTTTCAGTGAATTTCTATTCACATTTAATTTACAAACCGACTGGATTTGCATCACAAATGGTACTTTCCTTTGTGAGTTTTACGCTCCCATGATGCTCATGGCTTCACCTTCACCTGTAGTCAAGTGTTTCACTTGTGACGTGGACGATTGGATAGCTCGGGGACAGGACAGAAACTGAAGGAATATGGATGACAAACCGGGAACTAGCTATGAGAATCAGCCCACAAAACGGTCTCAAAACAAACTTGTTCAGAAAAAAAAGGCTCGCCTTGGGTTGTGTGGCTGTATTTTGGATTCAAACCAGATGACAATGTCAATCTCAAGTGATTTGCAAGACGTGTTTTCCATCGTCCGTCACACCGCAAGGTAACACCACGAATCTTTATCAGCACCTCAAACGTTCTCTGTTTGGTGCTGCAACTTTGTTTTGTCATGGTGTGTAATAAACTTCTTATTTCATGAGAAAAAAATCATGGCTGAGAATCGTGATATCAATTCTTCGCTAAAAAACGGTGATTCATATTTTCCCCAAAAAATCGTGCAGGACTACACAGAACTACTGTAGAAATGGACGAGGACATGAGAGACAAGGCGGAGGGTGACACATGTTTTCTGTTTTGTTTCACTGTTGACATCACCGCAGGAGTAATTGATATGAATTTTTTCTGGTTTGATTGTGCTGTGAACGATCTATCTGGAACATAACTTGAGCAGCTATGACGTCTGTCTCCAAGTGGTCAGGGCCCCAAATAGCGCGAAGGGTGATGGGAAAATCAAAGTCCCAGCATAGGCGGACCCACCCACCCATTCTCAGCTCCATGGCGTAACATATCAATCTTGGGAAAAACTTGGGAAAAAACACATTGGATATCACTTTCCCTTGGTCTTATCAATGAAATTGCGTCTTTATTTACCATGTTCAGAAGGTAGTGCACATATTTTACACCGGTAACTGAACGCACCTGTGTGTAGCGAGACAATCACACCTTCGAGTCTGCCACATGCATCTGGCACAATTCTTAAATATGCAGTGTCATATGATCACACGCAGTCTATACAGGTGGTTGTGTTGAATTTCAATCATGTAAAACTATTTGCAGGAGAATCAAATTCAGCACAGTGTTGCACTAAGCGAGAACATGATCAGATCCTGCCGGCTCACCGTCAGAATGCAGCTTCAGCTTCAGTATCAGAGAACAGATGCCGCTTCATGACAGCTGGATGTGTTGCTGGTGCCAGTGAGCAAGCCAGCTTGTTCTTCTCACCAAAGATAAGGAGTGTCAGAAAAGTGTGAAGTTTAAAGAAAGACGGACACCATCGTCATCCTCAAACTGGTTCTGCAACCAACTGCAGTAGCCATGGTTTTTATAGGTAAACAAACAGAAATACCAATGACAACAGCAAAAGGCATGGAAACAACTCGTGTGAAAGTCTCACTGTTTAGCCACACACACCAAATGTTTTGTACTGCTGACCCTTCGTAAGAGAGGACAACATCCACTTCATTTTGACCTTCAGCTGTTATAAGACAAAGCCACCCATCTCGATCCTTCACCTTCAGACACTTCATCATCTGACAAGTGCTACTCATAAGTATGGTTTGAATAAAAATGAGTCATTTGCTTTCTTCCCCAGAAATCGCCCATTATTCACAGAGAAGAACCTTCTCAGTGTTACAATATAATTTATTTCATATATTATTTATATATACTGCATATATAATAAATAATCACATTTATTTGTTTTTATATTTCACAAAACGTCTCCCTCTTGCATTGCTCTGTAGATATGACTAAATCTCCTCTTTATGTTTCATAAATACCATGCTTCCTTAGTGAGATGAAACAACTGTACGTATATATATATATATATATCATTTTTTTTGAAGATCATCTAATTTAGAGTGTGAGTGAGGTGACACAGATCAGTGCACTCATACTCTCCACAGAGACTAATTTGCTTTGTGCCGTTTCGTTAACTTGTGTCTGTCAAACTTCTGCACCCTGCACTTTGCAGTCGGTCTGACGTGTTACCCACATCAGCAGGGCGAGAGCACTCAAGCGAGATGCTGTAGAAAAATAAACCAAAATTGCTTCTCAGACCACAAACCCCATAGTTTCCTGTAATAAAACCCCTTGCGCATGAGGAAGATTAGAAAATCCACTTTATGATTGCAGGTGCCGGAAATCAGTTATTTTTCAGTCCTTCCCTCTGTTCTGAAAGAGTTTGAAAATGAAACGCAGTTCTGCGATTTGCCTGCACAAACCACTTGGGTTTTTTTTTTCTGACTGCTGCCACTTGTCAACGTTTCGCTGCAAAACAATTTCATTTGCACCTCAGGCTTCAAACAGTGACTTTGACATTGTGAGTGCTAAAAACCAGAGTAGGAGTATGAAGCCCGAGAATGAAAGGTGGGCCATGAAATACATGAAAAGTCTCCTGCAGTGCTGAATAAAAAACAGCGCTACACACCACATTCTCACTGTTACAGTTTCGCACTGTGTCCTGTGTTTACACTAAGCCTTCACACTCACAAGATGACTTTGGGGATAAAAGAAACTTTCACTTTCTCAGAGTTGGATTCGCACTGTGGCAACTTACACCACGTGTGGAGCAACAGTTGCATTACAGGGTGAACAGGTCAATTTCAAGTCCATCTTCCTCCAGTTGTTATAGGTCTTTCTCTACTAAAATAAATGGCAAACGAAATGGGAAATAATGTGACATCTTCCTGCAATATCTGCTAAATAACAGGAATATTGGAAAATTCCAAAAGATAACTTTGTGAAATGACTCCTCAACTTATCTACTGAATCCAGCCAAAACAGACATCACTAAAATGAAGACCAACAGTCATCAAAAGGACTGACATAAACAGGGCACAGAGGGAAAACACAAAATCAAAACAACCATGACAAAAACCATTGATACACAGTCATCAAGTAGCCTTGGATGAAAGCAAAACATTTCAAATGTCCCCCGACGTAGCATCTCCAAGATGGAATGAGTAGGATTCCTCTCTACCCCATAAAGGTAATTCAAGATGGCATAAAGAATTTTGAATGAATAAAATAGGCTGGAAGAAACTAGCACATTCTGCCTTGTTGGGTTTCCTCATCATCTGTCTGGTTGTGCAGTCCCCCACCCAACACCCCATTTCTCTCAGGTGAGATTGAGCTCACATGAGCGGCAAATGAGCCGCACATGTTTTGAAAGCACCCAGCAAAGTTTAAAGAAACTATGGAACGTGTCACATCCACCCGTGATACAAGCCACAAATGTTTTTGAAAGAGCCAGTCGTCTTTGCACAAGGTGCTGGCTGATCGCTTCAAGTGAAACTCAATGTATCGCTCATGACCTTGAGAATTGTCCCCATCACCCAGTAAAATTACAATCTTCATCTCGCATAATCCTGTCAAAGAACACATCCTGCTTTCACAGGCTGCTTCGTAAGTTTCAGCGGAAACCCAAACCAAATGCTTAAGAGAAGCAACATTTCTAAACCAGAGCATTTTATTCATTATCTTTTCACACTTTTTCACCATCAGTATCGCTGCAAATTATATTGCATCTAACATTTTGTGAAAGTTTTCCCTCTGTTTTCCATGAATGTTTGTTAGAGATGCAACCTGTTGTCCTCCAGAACGACCTTCAGGGCTCTGGAGAGGAGATGTCACATGGTGTGTAATCTGACCTCCAGTCAGACTCCATAAAAGGCCTCTGGGGGAAATTAGGTGACCCTGGGTCAATACGCAGATCAAATGTAGGGGATTAGGCCAAAATGTAAGGAGACAAAAACATGGATAGAAACATAGTGTGCACGAAATGTCTTGTGTGAGCGTCCTTTGGTTGTATGCAGATAGATTTTTGTTTGTCCTTCTTCCCTGCTCTCAAGATATGTTGGTTCTCCCGTATGAAGCAAACAGCAGCCGCTCTTCACCATGCAGCCAATTATGGTGAGCAGCTCTGATAAGTGCAACGCCGCTGCAGGTCGAGGTGGAGGAGGCGGCAGAAAAGGATGTTAAATATCAAGGGTGGCTGCTCCAGAGGCCTGAGGTAATTGCATTGCGGCAGAAACGAAGAGAGAGAAAGGTGGAATGGAGTGTGAGGAGGGATGTGGATTTATTTTTCTTTCAGTTGTTTGTCAGAATTTCAGCAACTTTAATAAAAAATGTAGAAATACATTTGCACACACAACAAACTGAATGAGCTGAATCAAAAAGGTCAATGAAATGTGTTCTGAAAGTGATGGGCATGTAGCCAACATAAGAGGCTGCTCCTCCTGGCTCAGAAATAAAACAGTTAAGCTCGTAATTCTTGTCGCACATTAGTGAGAGAGAGGCTGTCGTTGATAGTAATTCAAAGTCCAAAATGACTGGGCGAAAAGCACTATCAACTGGGCTCGGAAAACAACGCCGCTGTCCTTGGAGCTTCTGACCAGCCGCTACTTTCGGTGTCGTTGGTGGACTGAACACTGTCTGTCGCCGTGAGCATCACACTATAAATTGTGATTTTTGAGAACCATGCCTGAACTCCAGAGAGAAGCTGTTGCATGTCAACGCTTGGCAGGTCTCAGCTGGCCTTGGCAACTAATGTTGCTAACTGCTTTCCAGTGATGAGCTAAAGCTATGTTTTCACCAAAGCCAAAACTGATTCCAGAATATATTGCACTGAGATCACACACTCTTTTCACAACATACACGGCCTGAGCTCTTCATGTTGCCTGCATCGAGGCCTCCAGGACGGGAGCCTGCCTGCTCTGGCCGCTCATGACATTGTAATGGAAGTTAACTTGATTAGCTGCCAACTGTTTTACCTGCTAAATCAGACACAGGGCGGTCTGACTTGATATATTTTCAGTGTCCACTTACAGACATTTATTGGTAGTTTTCATTATTTATGTCACTTTAGCTGAACAGTTTTAACTTTATCCTTCAAATGTGTCGGTTATTCATAGCTGTTTATTGTAAGAATGAGCAAGAGATCCAATTATTTTGTGTCTGCAACCTTGGCCAGCTGATAACTGTTGCTGTTGTTGTAACTGGATTGATCATCCTCATTCGTTTGCCATCTACTGAGAGACGATCCTTTTACTCCTCGCTTTTCTTGTCCACAAAGACACATTGCTGTCACTCTTCTTAGCAGCCAGAATAAAACAGCCTGATGATTTTCAATAGTCCTGCATCCTCCCTCATCTCCCATCACTACCTGTCATAGCCGATCACAACCACTGATCACGTGTGACAGCTGGCGCTGTGATGAAGCCCCGCTGGTTGTGATGCATCCGCTCCTCCCTACTCGCTGCTCACTGAGCAGCCGCATGCCTGCTGTGGAGTGTCTTTCAATCTTGCCATGTAAATTTTGCATCCTGCAGCACATGCACGGTAAAAAGCGCAGGGAAGCACCTTCAAGTTAAAGCAGCAGCACAGAGAGTTTTCTGGACTCATGAAAGTGAGAGCGCTAGTTCCTCAGCAGCAACACGCTTAGGCAGCACTCGCTGGTCCGAGCGTGACATTTGGAACGCTAAGCAAGTTGCCCAAGAAATAATCATTCATTTCACCAAGCTGCATGAGCAGCCTTTCTCAGGTGTCGTTTACGCGGAGACGGAAATGTCTGGATGGAGTCAGGTGCAGCGTTCGCCAGCCACCTGAATCAGAAACTTCTGAAAACATCTGGAGTGGAAACTTTCATAAACGGTATGTAAATATTTCACGAACATAGGAAAGTCTCAAGAGACTCACCAAACTGCGGCGTCCTACATCAAATTAAATGTTTTTCAGTCGTCCATTTGACAGAATAGTTGCTGCATTCCGCAAGGTTCTTTTCCTATTTTTTGCCTTCATGCCTTCTTATATTAAAACGTATGTGAATAAAAATGATTTAATGGTTCATGTTTTCACATCATGTACACAGAAGGTCTCATCATTTCGATTACAAATTCATTGTCAATCCATGTGTGATCGGCGCTCTGGCTGATCAGTATCAGTGATGCCGATGCCGAGCGCAAACCCTCATCAGAGCCTCCCTGGTTAAAAGCCACTGGTCATTGGACTAACTGGACAGCAGACAACACAGAGAAGAACCCAAGAGCAAATCTCCAGACATGCTTAGGAGTTAAATCGTGCTGCTCTTGCATCTTAACACGTGTGGATAAAGTGGGAGTGAAGCTGCCTCAGAGCAAGTAATCATCAGCTCTATGAAAATGCCTTGTAATCCCTGCTGAAGGCAGAGGTGGAGAAATCAACTTCTACCACAGTGGCCAGGAGTGCTTAAACATAGATGTGATAAGGAAGACATCTGAGTCATTTCAACTTCATTTTCCTCTCATTGATGAGTTAGGCGAGTTTGCCAACACCTCAGGTGACTATCCTGTTCGTGATGCTGTGATTGGCTGACGGAGTTAGATTCAATATTGAATAAGGAGCGACGAAATGCTCATAATTGAAAATTGAGATCCTCTGCCACGGTGGAGCTGGGCTCACCGCGGTTTTTGAAAAGCAGAGTGAGTCATCTTGATGTGCTGCCTGACAGAGCAGATCACTCCTCAGTCACTATCTATTGACTGTTGGGAAGCTGGTAATCATAGTGATGAAGATCCTTTCAGTGATTCCTCCTCTTCTTTCATTCAGTTGTGTCTTTCATCATGTTATTGTCTTGGTCGCGTTTTGTACTCTCAATTTACGCCAAACTATGACACACGGCCTGTTTAGGAAGCAGGACATTTCACTGGGAGAAAGACGTGTGTGCGATTTAGTAGCAGTCTGGTAATCCATTGCACTCCACTAAATAATAAATCAGTTTCACATCGCCAAGGAAAAGGTGACTTACAAAACAGCTTACCCATATCTGAATAAACGACTCCAACCGCCGCATAAAAAAATAAAGTAAAATGACAAGAACACAGAATTTGGGGTATTTTTGTTAGCTAAAAATATAAACCACTTTAATATTATTATTTGCCCTTTTTGACTATTTGCCCTCCTGTTGAATTCAATGAAAGAATATTTATATGTGACATGAGCCACATCAACATATATAGTTGGTGGTTTTATAGAGGGGATTAATGTGAATTTTGAATGAAAAAAACGAGGAATGTTTTCCTCCAAAACACATAAAGCCAAACATCAACCTCATGAATTGAAATTATCTTCAGACATTCACATCGGTGTCCAAGCAACTGACTGGATAGGAAGTCATGAGTTCAAATTTCTCAATATGGGTCCTTGAGCAAGGTCCTTGCCAAATTTCCCTTTGATCAACAGCTAAATGACATGCAAATAGATGAACTTGCTTCTCTTCAAGTTTGGTGAGTAATGTAACATTAACGTATGCAGATTCACTGCGAGCACTCAGCAATTTGAGTATCAATGATCTACTCCAGGGAGCCCTCTAGTGGACAGCAACATCCCATGATTAAAACTTTATAACAAACATACTTTTGGTGAATGTGGGTATCATCCGTACCTACCCATCTAATCTGGACTAAAGAGGCTGGGTTCTTCTTTAAAAGGTCACCATTAAATAAACAGGAAGGAAATGAGTGTAAATAAAACTTGGCTTGTAGAGTAACAACCACCAGAGCGGCAAACTACACTCTTGTTGTTTACCTTAACCCTCTGACCAAGACCATAGCAGGGTAAAAACCCTGACACTCCCTGGATCTATTTTGGGAAGACACATTCCTGCATCCTCCTCTGCTGCTCTCCCTGCCTCATAAATGACTGTCGGGCTCCAAGTCACCGTACAATTCAATGATCCCTGTACTCATGGAACAGGTGCATATTCTGATGTTCTGACCCCGAGCAACAGTTGTTCAATGAAGCCACCGCCACAACTGAAGTCCCCAGTGAATGGCAGAAATCATGCAACATGACAGGGCGATAAATCAGTCATTTTAAAAAAGCTAAACACCGAGATGGAGGAAGTCCTGGTTCCAAACATGCGCTAAGAGTAACGCTGATCCGCTTTTAATTGCTCTCATCTTACCTTTTTAGAGTTTGTCGGCTCCCATGTTGTTGGCAGAAGGACCGCAGTAACAACAGTTGTGGGTTCGGATCGTTACATCACTGAAGTCAGAGCCGAAGTGGGCTCCTGCAGAGAGAGTGGCATCAGACAGAGGGACCCCTTCTGGGCTGCTCCTGCGGATGTTTTGACGCTACATTAATCCCGCTCCAAGTCTCCTCCCCCTCCCGCTCGAAGCCAAGTTAAGAAGCTGAAGGTTGCCGGAGGAGCGCGGGCTGCGCTGCGGAGCTCCGTCATCTGGCAGCAGCTGGAGCGGAGAGCTGAGCTTCCGCTGGCCGCCTGCAGCGCGCCTCAGTGCAGGGCCATAGTCCCGCCTGCCGGCGGCGGCGCGGCGGTGCTGTTTCAGCGGCAGCAGGCTGCTCTCGATGTAGCTTTGTAATAACAGACAATTACGGTGCTAATGGAGCGGACCGACCGAGCTATTTCTGGGCTGCACTGACAGAGCCTGAAAAAGTTTGTGTCAACGTACTTCCGTTTTATTAAAGTCATGAATCCAATTTTAAACACATTTATTTTGTTGTTTTCTTTCTTTCTCACCATCCCTTAGTCGGTGTTACTATTCACCACGCGCATTTTTATCAGAATACCTTCATTTTCCCCTGGTACTATAAAAAAAAAATGTGTAAACACTATCCCTAATCCCACAGTCTGTTGGGTCTTTTTGGGGGGTCTTTGTTTAGTCTCATTAATCCAAATTCTCTGTGCAATTTCATTGAATTATTAAAGCTACACGCTCACGTTTACATAATTTGTCATTTTCGGATTCTTACACTTCAATAAATATATAAATAGATATCAAACCCTGCACCAAATCTGTCATGTTTGGCTGAACAGAAAGTACATTGTTTCACCAGCATGCGGCACTGAGTGTTTAGATATCGCAACTGAAATGAAACTGAAGAATAATTTACTGCCCTTCACCTGTCACCGTCGAGCCTCTAAAAAGCCCCGAATGCGCTGGTGTGGGAATTTCCGACAGTGACGAATGCAGCAGTCTACAGTCCCGCCCAACTCGGAAGTGAAGGGAGTTCATTTGCACTGTACTTTTTTGGTCAGTTATTGAACACACAGTGCGTTAACCAAGTTTCAAACCTGGTCTGCTTTTGTCTACATGCGTTTTGCTTAATGTTTTGTGTGTGGTTGTTTATTGTGGTTCATTTTATCGCCCAGGTTGTGCAGGTTTATCCCATGACTCTGAGAGAAGTTTCGATGCAACACAGTTCACCAAGATGAAGTATGTGTTCCCAAAGTAAGTGTCTTTATTCCTTCTTATGAATGAATCCACCTGGGATTCTGGGCTTTACGACCGGCTACTCATTGACCAATGGACTGGCTCTCACTATCACATCGGTAGACGAGGTTGGCATTTACTTATCAGGTGGTGATGACATTTGGACTTCTGATCCTGTAATTGTTCAGGTATTGGAAAAAGGTGAGTAACTCCAATTGTATCGTTGTTTTCAGGCATGTTTCAGCTTGCATCACTGACTTTCAGTCAACCTGAAAATCCAGAAGGTATTCCAGAAGTAGTCATTCACTTTAGTATCATATATATTAGTGATAACAGCAGAGATGTGGAGATCATTTCAATTCCGTCGACCGGTGTCATGACTCTTGTCAATATCTCCTGATCAGTTCTTGAGCAAGCTCAAGTGAAGTCAGTGGTTTATGAATATGCCTGAATGTGTCTAAATATGTCAACAATAGAGTTGAAGTTACAAACCTCAGACTGATTCCAAGTTCAACTGTTACTGGAAAAGAATAATGATGGTGAAATGAAAATCATTTTCACTCGTAATGATCCTGACTGTATGACCATTGTACATCTAGTGTGACAGCACGTGAGGACAATTCATGGAACAACTGCAAGTGTTTCAAAAACACATTGTTCTTTTTTTTCTCTTTCTGTGCTTAACAGTCGGGATTCCCCAATAATTCCAGTTATAAAGTTAACGTGGGGTGCGCCTCCACTATGGACGGTCAGGTGGGACAACTGCTGGAAGAGTGTCTGAAAGCAGCCGCTGCTGTGAAGAAGGACGGTGAGGAGGAGAGGAGGAACTACTGCGCCTGCAGAGGTCAGACACTAGATGATGCTGTGTCTCCAGAGGTGACAGTGTTTCATCATGGGTGAAGTAGCTATAGCTAGAATACACCCTGCTGGTGCTACTGCATGTTGTGTGGCATGTTTTGGGTGTGGAGTGGGTCAGTAAATGCCAAAATAGGCCCAAACAATGACTTTGACATGGTGATCACTTATATGGCATTGATAAGAAAAGTCTTTGATCGAGTGGCAATTGAGCTGCAAATGTCAGTCATGACAATAAACCCTATCAGGACTAGTGCAGTACACTGAGGAGACCAAACATAACGTTGTTGTTGGAAATGCAAAATATTACTTACGTTGCAGATCTGCTCCCTGTGGTATCGTGGGGATACATTCGCAAAATGGTTGTTAATGAATTCCAGAATTGACAATGTTACTGAGGATGTCACCTTTTCAGATTAAACTTCATCTTGCCAGGAAAACTGTCAGAATACTCGAAGGAAAAAGGGACATAGGACGAGACAGCTCAAGAACAAGTTACTGATGTCGTAGTTATTAGTTGACCCATCATGCTTGAGGGACTAGATTTAGCTTTGGTCCTGTCACAAGCAAACTGACTTACAAAGTGATAATAACATACTTACAATTGTTCGTGTGTGTGTGTGTGTGTGTGTGTGTGTGTGTGTGTGTGTGTGTGTGTGTGTGTGTGTGTGTGTGTGTGTGTGTGTGTGTGTGTGTGTGTGTGTGTGTGTGTGTGTGTGTAGACTCGCTATGTGCAGAGCTGGAATGTCTCCTGCAGGAGGCGCTGGAAATGAAGTGGCCCTTCGTTCCAGAGAAGTGGCAGTACAAGCAGTCAGTCAGTGCCAAAGACAAGACCAACCTCAGTGACCTCATCAGCCAGAATCTTCACCAGCTTCTGGTAACAACCTCAACACTTCAGATTTCACACCGCACTGTTGTCTTCCTCTCATCGCCATTTGCCGTTTTGGCTTCAGATTTTCCTGAGGTCATGCATCCTGGCTGAGGAGGTGCAGACCGCACTGGCCGTCGCCTTCCTCGTCGATCGCTTCCTCTACTGGGCCGACGAGTCCAGTCGCTTATTGAGGATTGTCAAGCTGCTTCACAGAAGACAGCGTGGGGCGTCCGTGGCTCCTCAGCTGGTCATACGCCAGGCGAGAGTCTACCTCAACTCAGGTATGGGGTCTGGCCGGCCTGTATCAGTAGCAGTCATATAATGCTCCACTGAAACTGGTGAAAACAGACCTAAATAAACTAAAGAGATGCATCCATTTTAATGTACATTTCATTTTTAGGCTGTTGAAAACACAAGCCCACACTTTCTTAGCAAGTGACTGATCTAACATCTGTCATGTTGAGATCTGCTTCATTGACTAGCAGCAGCAGCAGCAGCATTGGCTGTTTGCATCCCACAGTCAGGCAAAAGGCAGGAAACAAAAACTGTCCTTTCCTTGACAGGCAAACTACAGAAGGCAGAATTCATTCTGTGTCACCTGATCAGCAACAACGGCGCCACTGGTAATGAATCAGCTCCATAAAAGGTGACTAGTATTTTTGGATGTGAATGATGGTTGACGCCCCGAAATCTCAGGTTGCTGGGTGTACCACTCGGAGAGCGACAGGGCTCTGGTGCAGTCTGTTTGTCTTCAGATTCGTGGGGTGGTTTTACAAAAGCTTGGTGAGTATGTTTCTTATTGACTTCCGCCCACGATGTGTGAAGGCCAGAGCTGTTCACCTCATGATTTTGTCAAATATTTAAAGGACTGTGGTTGGAAGCAGCAGAGCTGATCTGGGCGTCTTTGATCGGCTATTATTCACTTCCTCAGCCAGATAAAAAGGTGAAAGGTCATGATCCTGGCCAGTCCAGCTCGTGACACAATGTTGATTTTTTTTTGTGTGTGTGTTACCGTAAAGGGAATTGGAACATCTCTTGGAATACTGGCCAACATCATGGTCTCAATGAACAACCAAGACTTCCAAGCTTTCAAGAGTATTCCAGATATCGATTTGGCAAGTGATATCTGATGTGTCCATGTTTCACCAGTCTTCAGCTTCTTCAAGCTTCATGCTGTTTTGGTGTCCACAGTCTTTACTGGGAGATGGAGGTCATCGTCTTCTGTCTGCAGCTGAGGCAGCAAAGCTGGCGGTGGTGTACAGCCAGTACACGTCACTCTACGTGCTGACCAACGTGGTAAGTTGACGCAGCCAAAAATGGCTCCTCTGACCTTTGTTTCATGTGTTTTATGATGATGTTTTTTAACTGTTCAATATTAATATTTAGTTATTAAAACACACATGTGGTCTGGCCGTTTGGTTTGATGTCAGGTCACAGCAAAGTGTGTTCAAATTGAAAAGAAACTAGCTGGATGTGAACCAGCTTGACCTGATTTTTAGTAGCAGTTGATCACATGACGGGGAGTATTCGTAACAAAGGTGGAAGTCTTTGGAACTGCCGTGAATCCAAACAAACACATCCAACAGCAATAAAATGACCAAGAAGAAGTTCCCTTTTTTCTGGCTCAACTACCTGCCTCCAAGGTGTGCATGTGCCTTTCGCCAAAATACTGTATACTCTTCCCACAGTTAAGTTAATTGTAGTCAGTATAAGCTTTCATTGTTTTTTTTTCAGGGTCATATCATTTGCTTGTTTAAGCTAAAGTAGTAGAAACAATTTCTCCCACACCGTCAGTTAACATTGAAATAATGGAAGCCATACAGAGACAGAGGAGTGTGCAAGCCACCCCACCCTTTAATGCTCCACTTCAGCCGAGCTCAACTCAAGGGCCATGACACGAATAAACAAAGTTCCGCAATGACAATTCCACTCGTCATGTAACAATGCATTGTAATAACTGATGCTCTAAAAAATCTGACTAAACGTGTTCAGTTGTGGAAATGTCTAGAATTCTATTTGGTGTTTGGTTAAACACACCTACTTTTACACCTACCTACGACATTGTTGCCGGTCCACATCCTTCAACATGTCAGCCTTAGGTCATTATACCTGGGTTTAGGTTTGGTTAAGCATCATGCCTCTTGTTTTGGATGGTTAGGTTTAGAGGCCAGGGAAGGCATTGTGTCAATGAAATTGTCCCCATAAAGTCATGGCTCAAACTTTCTTCTACAAGTGACATTAACTCTGCCTCCCCCGTGCTCTGCAGACGAGTCAAGGAACCTGCTTGCTGTCCTACAGCTTCTCTCTGGAGTGTACTCCTGAGCAAAGGCACTCATCCCTCCTCCAGGCCAGAGAGGCATTTGAGATCGGACTACTCACTAAATCAGAGGGAGAAGTGGTCTCCAGTGTTCAGGAGCTTCACACCTTTATCAAGGCGGCGTATTCCCTCGCTGTCACTCACAAGTGGCTCGGCACAGCCACAGATGCCGTTGAACAAGCAAAAGAAGCTTGCCAGAAAGCTTTAGCACTTTTTTACGACTACTGCAAAGCCCAAGCTCCAGACAGAGACAGCTTTTGTATTGAAATCATGAGGCTGGTGACTCAGGTCAAGCGTTTATTGCAAGTAAAGCCTTTTGTTAACTCTGACAAGGGATCGTTCATCCCCGACTTCTACCGAAAAATCAAAGATACTTCAGTCAGCTTTACTTTGCAAAGTTTCTTCAAAGTGATGCTGCGGTTCAAAAAATACCATGCGTCGCTTTGTGAGGCCCGGAAGACCGATTGTCCCGGCGCTACAGATGGCACCGATGGAGCAAGGTCGTGTATCACTGCACTGGGAACAACAGTCAGCACACTGAACACGGAATGTACCACAGAAGCCTGCAAGGTGTCAGAAGAACTGGGCGACAGATGTCTGAGCGATGACCTGGTAACATCTCCCGGACTTTCACCTCAAATGTCTGACCAATGTGGAGCCCTCAGAACCACAGAGAGTCTAGGCTCCTCATGGCAGAACGTCTCCTTTAATTGCTCTGTATCACCACAATCCAGCGGCAGCAGCGGCAGCTTGGCCTTTTTGCGTGCAAGAAATGCCAACAGGAAGCAGATCTGTCCGACCACAGAGACTGAGGAAGAAGGGTCCGAAAACCATGGAAACAATGCAAAAGACTCCAAGGCTGCCCCAGGTGCCTCGAGTCCCACAGCCTGCGCTGCTTTATCCTCTGGTTCAGGACAGAATTCAGGAAATGTAAAAGTGACCCAAGCTGACATTGGCACAGCTTGTACGGAAGAAGATGGAGTTACTCCGGAGTTGTCGGTTTCCCTGTCAGAGCTGCAAATGAGCAGCTCTTTGAGTTGGAGTTTTGGTTCTCACTCATCCTGGGAAAGGATTTCAGCCGACATGAACTCCCCTACATACCGAAGGATCCCCCACATTTCTAAACAAGCGGCCTTCCAACGAAGCAAATCTTCTGGGTCCAGTGGGAGCTTCCACCTCCTGGAGACGCTTGAATCTGATACCGCACCACCAAACCTAACAGAGGCCCGACCTCAGCCTCACGGAGTCTGCAATGATGACCCTGTCCTGAACTGTGAGGTCACTGCTCCTGCCGACTACCCAGACCAGCCGCAGCTTAAAGAAAAGGTCACCAACACGTTTTCTACTGAGAATTCATTTGAGGTGCTGGAGGAGAGCCCGAGTCAGGCCCCTGCCATCCTTAACTCTCCGTGCTACTCTTGTCGCAATCGAAGCTGGGGAGAGTTTGCTCCAGAAACACAATATTTCTTGACACCACAGGATTACTTTCATCTCTTGAGCGGAGTTTGTCATGAATGTCTCATGCGGAGACTTCACAGTGACCAGACGAAGTTCAAACTCAAAACTCATGGCGTGACTCTCAGTAAGTCCAAATTAAGTCTGCAATATTCATTGCCATTGGTTGTTAATCTCATTTTGTACTCTATTTATCTTTGTGCAGATGCTCTTCATTTGAAGTTCTCAAAAGCTAGCGGACTGTGGATGGCAAGAGAGACTTGTGTTTACATTGGCCAACCGATGGAGAAGGAGGGGAAACAAAGAAGAGCTATATGGGTGCAGTTTCTACACCAGGAGGAGAGACTGAGCAGGTACTTGGCTTGAAGACTGACACAGTCTCACTCCTTAGGCGTCACATATCGACTATCAGCAAGTGCGCTTTTGTGTCTGACATGGACGCTGAAGTCCGCTCCCCGTGTTGCATGTTGACACATGTTCATCTAATGCATCATCTGTGTGGATCATCCTGTGGCTGTTGTGGTGTCCTTTGGCAAGACACAACCCGCCTTCCCTCACATAGATGAGTCATGATCGGAGGTATATGTATATTACCACCACTGTCATGAATGGATAATGGTTTTGTTAAAGCACTTTAGTTTGATTCTTATGAATTCTAATGTTTCCCCACCTGCATGATGCCAACAAGCTTGCACCACGAGTGAAATGATCACATGAAATCGAATCTGAAGAGAGGAACCGAGACTGCAAGACTGCCATCCATTGGCTTAACGCCAAGCATCGACTTTGTTTGCGTGACATGCCACCTGCAGTGTCAGGAAACGCTCGAGGTGGAATGTGCGTAACTTAATTGATGTGTCAACATGCAGCGCAGATGGCGAAGACAAACGCATACCTGATGGTGGTCGATATTTGATGCTTTAGTAGTGAGGATGTGCTGTTCTGAACACATCCATCTGTCCATGTCTTGACGTTGGCTGTCCAACCTCAGTTATGTAGGGAAAGATTACTTGAATCCAAAGCAGCTCCACTTTCACCTGAAGGACGTGGAGAGGCAAATGACGGCCCAGTTTTACATCACTGAATTCAACAAGAGCCTTTATGACAAGGATGTCATGGCTCAGATTTTCTTCATACCTTCGGAGGCATTACTGGTGAGAAGGTCCCTTCACTTTACTGGTGATAGAAGACTTCACTCTGTCCGTATGTCTCTGCACTCGCGAGCAGCTCCTGAGAGACAACGAGATCGTCGGCTGCTTGACCGTGGAACCGTTCATGCTCGGGGACTTTGTCAAACTGACCAACAACACTGTGCGGAAAGACACAAGTTTCGAGGCCACCGAGTATGGGCTGGCCTTTGGTCACTTCACGTACCTCTTTTCCAACCACCAGGAGATTGTTGTGGACCTGCAAGGTTTGTTTGTTTTAGCCGTTAAACAAAGTCCCTGTGAAACAATGATTGTTCTCGTCCTTTCCAGGGTGGGTGACGGCGAACGGCAAGGGACTGACTTACCTAACGGACCCACAAATCCACTCCACCAAGACCTCGAAGGGACCCTCTAACTTTGCTGACAGAGGCATACGATACTTCCTGGAGGATCAACATGGACCCCAGTGCACCAGCATTTGTCAGCTCCTCCAGCTCCCTCCAGTGGCCGAAGAGCCCCAGATACTTCACTACAACTCTTAAACATTTTCCTTTTTCATTGGCAGCTTTCCACTTTATTTTTATTGTCTGAGCGGTGGTCCTGTGGAGTGTTTCCGTCAGTGCCATAGCTCTTCCTACAATGCATACCTGCTCATCTCTGCTGGGTGTTGCCTGCCGAAAGGCCACCAATGGGCACTTTATGTCGATTATATTTTTTATGCTTTCAACTAGTGGACTGAAGGCCTGTCAGTCATGTTGCCTTTGCTTCCTCTTGGTTCTTGAGAATGAGAAGTTAGAGCAAATAAATGCATGAATATGGGGCATGATCACAGGATTGACAACGAACCACAAGGGCTTTGCAGTATGGAGGGTTTCAGGAGTTCTTCTTTTCTTCACGACATTGTTAACCGGGGCATCAGACATGATGGCTGGATTTGTAACTGTATGGTGAGTCAGTAGTAGTAGTAGATGAGGTGAGACGTGTGCTCTGTGGCCTTCAAAGATTCATATTCAAACCCATAATCAAAAACTAACATCATGTCAGCTTTGTATTTTTGTGGTGAATGTGCTTCTCTGTTGACGTTTTATATTATTCAAGATAATAAATCTTATGATCTGTCAAAATAGAGAGTATACAAACTGGTGTGTCTTCATATATGCTGTATTTGTGCTCAGTCATTCTTCCTGATAAGCATGTGATTGTGGATTGTTGTCGAGCAGGATGAGCGGCACAGAAATCCCCTGGCAGAGACACGGATAAAGTTGAAATCTAAATTTACACTTGTAAGTATGCATGTCATAGACTGTTCCATGTTGACGTTTTTCACAAAACCATTTACATTAGTGAAGTAATAAGAACTAATTTATAGAATAAACTGGATTAAGATCCCCCTTCAGTTGCCTTTTATTGGCCACCCCGTACATGAAGTTTGTCATTTGCAGCTTCTGTGCACAACAAGTGGAAGCTCAACTTAAACTCCTATCAAACCACATTAAGGGAACAGAAAACGATCACATGCGTCTTTTGTAGGTCAGCGATATCAGGTGATGTTGAGTCACTGAAGACTGAACTATCACCTCAGTAAACCTGCAGTTTCACTGAGTCCATCTGGCACGCCTCTTGACACAGGTGACTTCATATTGCAGGCAGTAAACAAGGAAACAAAGACAAATAACTTCATGTGTTTTTATCACGCCGATTTTCTGTCATTTGACCATTGAATAGATGGTGCAACTGGAAGGAACCGTTGGTGAGGATGCTTCACTGGTGGGTGACCACAGAACATAATATGCAGCGTCAGAATGTCTGGAAGAAGCAAGAGAGAACTAAGTTGCAGAAACAAAGTAGAATACATGGTCATTATGACTGACTTGTTTGAAGCGTACTCGAAATCTCTTCCATGTCTAGAGGGAGATATCGCTGTTATAAAACAATCGTGTGAAAACAGAGCTCCAACAGAATAGAATTGAAATGACACCTGTCCTTTCACCTAGTCACATGACAATGCTGGCACAGGTTAAACGTTTCAGCTCCTGATCCGTACTCCATTTCTGTTCTTCTACGTCCTTTTAGCTTCACATAAACAACATTCTTCAGCCCTGACGCAGAGAACACATTGGCAGCCTTTAACAACAGAGATGTTGCGGGTACCGCGAAGCAGAAAGTAGTTCATTTGTATGTTTAACCACCTTGAGCTACAGTGGAAGCCTCTTTATGACTGTCAATAAAAGAACTTGTCCGGTTGAGATTTTCTGCCTTCACTGGCCTGCGATGACAAAGGCGCGACGTGCAGCGAGGCGAGGACAAATCTCCGGCAGCTGGACTTTGTCCTGGAGCTGGCGGTTGTTTATAAGGAAGTGGCTGCGCTCCTGACAGCAGCAGACACTTGCGAGCAGCAGTGTGGGAAGGATGGAAGTGAAAGGACTCTTGGTGTTGCTGTGCGCTGTGGTGGGCGGCCTGGCCCTCAGGCCTCGACGTTGTTGTGAGTATAAATTAAAAAAAAACACCCTGGTGCTACTTGCGCCTGCTGACAGGTTCACGTGTGTTTCCATACAGACAGCCCTCCGCTGCTGTCCGGGGCTATCACCGTGGTAAGAGTTCAGACTGGGCCGATCTGGAGATAAGAAGACGAGTGACCTGTATCACAGGGCTGACCTCGCTGTCACCTCTCCGCAGGCCACTCAGAACGAGCAGGTCTGGACCTATTCCCGGTACATGTATGACGCGCTCGGCGAGCGGATCCGTCTGCATGAGTTTGGAATCTACCAAAATGAGACGTTCACCCTGGACGTCCTGCTGCTCTACAGAGAGGTTGGTCTGTGTTTTTGAAATGTCTTTTTAAAGAACAAATAAACCATGAAAATGTGTTATTATCAAACATATTTAAGAAGCATTTAGAAAGTGCTGAGAACGCTCGTGTCATCCTTGTGTCTCCTCCTGTCGTCCCAGTCGGTCATGTTTGAGATTGACAGAAAGGCAAAGACCTGCAAGAAAAGACCGCTGCAAGTGGACTTCCAGCCCCTGGCCATCCCCAAAAACGCCTCTTTTCTCGGGCAAGCCATTGTAGGAAGTTCGTCTGGACCAGGACAGGGACTGCTGGTGAACACCTGGATGGGGCAATTGCCTAACAACGCAGGTACCTTCAGAAACATGCTTGCGATGATCACCAGGACATTTGTGCGCACACATTCATTCCACACTTGATCTTCCAGGAAGGTACCTCACAACTGTGACCGAGTTTGGATGCATTCCAGTCACCACTTCTGCCCAGACACCTCAATTTGGGTGGATGGTGCTGAGGTATGAATGGCTGAGTCATTTTCTTATTCTTATTCACAACTACAGCAATAATAATGATAATAATAATAACAATAACAATAATAGCAACAACAATAATAATCATAATAATAGTCTGGCAGACCACACGGGATGAAAAAAATCTGGACTGTTTCATGAAAACTGTTGCGAAACAATGTTTGTGTAATTGTGAAATTTATGAAATCCACATTCGGGAACTTGACCGTCTGAATCATGTGCTTTTTCTTTTGGTTCCTAGTTACATCAACAATGTCATCGGGATTATCGACCCGAACGAGCTGAACCCTCCAGCCTTCTGCATGGGAGATTCGGTTCAGGTGGAGGAGGAGCCGGGGCATTTCTTCAGCGCGTTTCTCAGGAACTAAGACAAGATTAGAAGAATGTCTGATCGGCTCTTAATCTTCATTGTATCCTTCCAACTCTTTTTTTCAGATGTGCATTTTGCACTCCACAGTGATTTTTGCTATTGCACCGATGCCAGGGTTACACAAGCAAATGTACTGTAACTGTCCCAATGCAGCTGCCTTGAGGTGTCCTGTCATGTCCACCGTGATTCTTTTGCTCGATGATGTTGAAGCCAAATTTCTTCCAAAAATCTCAAGAGATATTGCACAACAACCGATGAAATGTCAACAGAGGAGGAAGTGGAATGGATTCATCCATCATGTGAGGAAGAATGCAGCCGTAACACCTGTCGATACCTACACTGGGAAGTGTGCAATATTGGGAAATCAATAAACGGACAGTGAGGATAGAATCCGACATTTTGATTGTAGTTGCACTTGCTACTTTTGCAAGTTTAATGATTGAAGTGGATTATAAAGGCATTCATATGGTTTTTGCTGCCTGTTTAATTACAGAAATGTCCAAATAAAGTCATGTTTACTCACTGCTCTGCTTCTGGGGGTAACACTGCTCTCTTGTGGTCACAACTGAATAATACAGCTTAGGTGAGGATTTTGTGATGTGTAACAGCCTATCGATTTTAACTATGGGAGGAAACTTGAGTACTGCCCAACACAGAATTAAGAGAAGTCTCAGTCATTTTGGAAAAATTCAATGGTAAAAAAAACAATGATATTTCTGAGTTTCCTTTCATAAAAAATGTCAAAAGACACTCAAATCCGATCCAGCATTTTCTTTATTTCAAGCATGGCTTTACAGGTCACCTTTGCTCTATCACAGACCGAGGTGATAGATGATAGCAGTAGTAAGTCTCGCCTACATCCTGCACCCCTATATCTGCGAGCATCACCCCTCTTTCCTGGGCTTCAGTCTCCAGCCAGAGCAGCCTTGCATCTGGGTCCTCATCAGAGAACTGCACCATGGACCCTGAGCGACGCAGCGCTCCCAAACACTGCCTTAACATCAGTCCTGCCTTCTCCTTGCCATCCCTGGATCTGAGCAAGGCATCAATGGTGCCTTTGTCCACGATAAGGTCCACACTGCTGGACCTGTAGTGCTCGTGCAGCCGTGTGCAGTCCAGTTCTATGAATTCAAGTCGCGATGAGGGGCTCAGCGGCTCGGGGGTGGAGGCTCGGGCGTGCGCCTGCATCAGCTGGACAGCTACAGGCGAAATATCTGCGCACGTGATGTGCACAGGGAGGGGACAGTGTCTGTAAATGGATGGACCCAGCGCAGATGTGCCGCAGCCCAAGTCCAAAACGCGCAGCGGTTGGTCAGAGGGAGTGTTGGCTTGTAACAGTGGCAGAATGATGTCTCGGACCGAACTGAAGCCAAAGAACCAGTCAAAGTTCTCAAAGTCCTTCCTGTCCCTGTTGGTCTCGGCATAGAAGCGATCCCAGGTCGCCTTCTTGTCCATGTTCTCAAACAGTTCAGCTGCAGGACAACGAAGGCCCGAAAGCATTGAAATTGGAATGAAACATTTGCACCACTCCAGTAAACAGAGAGACACAGCTAACTTTCATGTCATTACATTTGTGGATAAGATTCGTATGGCAACACGATGAGACTAAAACTTTTACAATAGTCCCATGAAGTCTCCAGTGATCGTAGGCTGGAAGGTTCTGCCATGGTGAGACCAAAAGGCAGATGCTCATGATTGACAGGCCGACCCTGCGTTTCTGACCTACTGTGGTGACCACATCTACAGTCTGGAGCTCTCGGGTCGTGAGCGGGAGGATACGTCTGATAAGACAAGCCAGACTTGGAGGGTAGACCCTCCTTTCTGCATAGGCCTAATGCTCCTCCTGGCGGTGCCTCCAGGTTGTCCTGGTCTGTAAACCCCAGGTTAAGAGGACGCATAGTAACATAGTAACATACTTAAATGTTTAATATAACATATATATAATATATAAATATATAAGAACATAAATTGGGGCGGAAACGAGACAGTTGCAATGACATTCAAACCAATGCATGGTTAAAAGTACCACAATTCCAGCCAGGGGACTTTCTCCGTGCGGTCCGCTAACAGGTTAGCTTGTATGCTAAAGTATACGAGCAAAGACCTACAGCAAACAAACGAGCTAACGTGTGTTATTGACAGCTTTCCAAACTTACATGTCAAAGAAGAGCGTCGCCGCAGACATTCTGTTACTAACCCTCTATTTTTCAATATCAATGACCTCAAAAACGGATGCATCGTCAGTCAGCTTGTCGCGCGCTGTTTCAACATCGAGGTCTCACTCTGTCCGTTTTTTAAGCTTTCCGCAGGCGGTCTGAGAAAGGTGTCCAGAGAAGGTGTGCGGTAATAGACGATCTATGTTAACGTTCGTCTAAACGGGATTATGAACTCAAATAAATGGGATACATGGAATACATTCAATTCACATTGCAACGTATTTATTACATTTCCTTCATAGCACCGGTGCACATATTCTTCTGTTTCACGTTTTTTGTCTGCCTGCAAAGCTGATTTCGATTTCGAAACCTGTGTTCGGAGAAAACATTACAGTGTGACTATTGCATGAAAAAAGGCCTTAAAAAGGGAAAAAAAAACCTCCGATCCAAATTTTAAAGAGTAGTGTATGGTGTCATGCTCATACTTTATATACTATTGTTCGAAATAACTGAAAATGCAACTGGCAACATTAACATTCACAATTTTGCTTGAGAAATCTTTTATCTCTCAAATGACTCCTTGAATGTTTACACTTTGGCCATTTGAAAAACCAAGATCCAACCCGGTTAAGATGTAAATCCCTTTAATAAAACTCAATGAACGCAGTGTAACAAAGGAAACAAATCCATCATCATAATGCAAGTAGATAACATTTACAACCACAAAAGAAAAAAAAACTGTACAACTCTAAATGTGAGGAGTCACTTCTAAGATTCTTGACTTAACCATTTCGTGACAGTCGAGGGGGAATCGAGTATCGGGCATGTGTGGTGAATTATCTTTTATTTATTGATTCAATCACATGAGTGTAATCTCTTCCACTGATGTACGTCTCTTCATTGTGGCTGTTGAAGTTTTCCAAGCACCTGCCACTGCCAAACACAGCTGGAGGAGCATGACTATGATGAGTGTGTGTGTGTGTGTGTGTGTGTGTGTGTGTGTGTGTGTGTGTGTGTGTGTGTGTGACTGGAGTGTGCTATTTGTACAAGATGTCATAATGGCCGGGTCTGTACAGGAGGAAGATGCGAGGGTCGCCTCCTTCAGGGAAGATGTGGTGATTGACAGTTCCTCCCTCTCCTCTGTCCATGTACTCCACCAGGATGGATACATTCAGGGCCTGTGCTAAGGCGATGATGTGAATGTGGTCACTTTCTTTACACATAGGCTCCACGTCCTGAAAACAAACAAAAATAATCGACAAGCTGCTATTTTTTTCTCATGATTTGTACCTCACGGCTAATACAAATGACGCGGTTAATATACAGATTTTTACAGGCTAAAGAGCGTATGCTGCCAAAATATTGAGCTTCATCAGGTCAAAATTATGACATCACAGGTTTTTATTTACAGTAAAGTGCTCCAAATGCGGCTGCGGCCAAGTGTCCGCAGCTCTACCAACACAGCTGATGCAATGTTTTTCAACCATTTTCAAGCCACGGTACCCTTGGTTTATTGAAAAACTCCCAGGGCACACCACCAAACGAAGTTCAGCCAAAGAGCACTTGTGCTTTAAGTCTCTAATAATTTGTGAAAAACTGTAGCTACTGACGCTCAATTGTTATTTTGCTATGCTATTAGTAGAAACAAATTGCAGAAAATGTATTTGTTTCAAATGTGTTCAGAAAGGGGTGGGCAATACGGCAAAACATATCATACATACATTTATTTATTTACTTAAGTAACTATTTCGATTTCATCACTTCTCTTTTGCATGATCTTATTGTAGTTTAGGGTTTCCAGACAAATCCTTAGCATTCATTGCCTGAACTTGCTCCATAAAAACAATGATTCTTTCTCTCTTCACATTTTGGAGTGCATTTATTTTGTTGTGCGTTTAGTTTTTCTCCAACTTTTCAACCACAAAGCAAACTTTGACAGTCCATGAGCATCAATTGAGTTTTGAAGTGAGACGTCACGTTAGCCGTTAGCTCTGTGGGGCAGACAGTCTTTGGCGTTGCGGGTCTGACAAGGATCACTCCATCGTTCTGTTGTGAAAGTGTGTGGTCAAATTAGAGGCACATCAGATTTAAAAACAGCTGGAAGTTGCACATGAGAGTAGCTTCTTGGCTGTGAGCGTGTGGGAAGAGGAGCGCCGCGCAACACAGCAGCGCTGCTTTGACTCATGGACAGATCAGCGCATCAGCACACTGTCGTTCTACAGTATAGTCTATTGAAAGAATGTGAGTGAATCCATGTGATCTCCTCACGTTGGTTGGTTGTCAACACGTTCTAAATGTCATGATCTAATGTCATCACATCGCCCACCTCTATCTCTGGACAAATTAGGTCCGCCCCGGTTTGAAAAACGCTGTCCTATAGAACCGGAGACAAGAAGCAGCAGCTTCGCGCTTTAATGTCAATAAGAGACGTGACAAGTTCATGACTCAAGCTCAGAAGACTGCCGAGTTTGTCTCATGAGTGAGTCTCCATGCTGGACAATGTTTTAACTAGTTTAGGAGGATCCTCATGCGCTTCTAAGCTGGGTGCACCACTGACCTCTCTACTGCGCAGCACCGCTGCAGCTTATGTATGAACAAGATCTAGTTTCCTTCTTAAATTAAGTGGGTGCAGCTAGTATTCCGGTGCGCTCTACAGTCCCCAAAATTACGGTAATATATCTTGGCTAAGTGGAAAAAAAAGCTGCTATATTGGACTGACTGACACCACCCCATTCTTCATGACACCCATACGGCGAGGCAGTTAATAGCATAGCATGTCTCCACGGTGATCTAAGTTAAACAAAAGAACAGCGCAAAGATCTCTCAGTGCAGTTGTAAACAAACTTTTCAGTTGACCTAAAAGCCCACAATGCATTCCAGTTTTTCCACTCTGTGATGTCGCCCTTTGAAGCCCTATTTTGTCAACTTCTGTTCGCACGCACTAATTCACATGCAGTGCTGAACTTCCTCCCTGAGACTGAGGAAGAGTCAGCATGTATTACCTTGAGGGCTGCTGAAAGAATACATCTATAAACAGTGTTTTAAACTGAATCTGATAACTGAAGGTGTTTGAATACTTAGAATTGAGATGAAGAGAAATAAAGAAAGAAGGGCGGTCCAATTTTAGTTGAATTAATCATCAAATGTTTAAATCGGTTTAAGACTGCTGTGCAACATGAAGCCTTTCATCATCATCATCATCATCATCATCATCATCATCATCATCTGTTGGAATGTTGAACCTAGGCAGCGCACCTGTTGACAGAACTCCTTAACGGATCGACCTCCCTCGATGAAATTCTGAAAGAATTCGTGCTTTCGCTGCAGGTGGCCTGAGGTGAGCAGCCGCAGGTAGACGACAGCATAGTCTGACACGGACTGGTCGTTGAAGGAGCTCAGCAGCTCCTGAAGACTCGGCTGCTTCTCACACAGTTCAATCAAGTCCATGAGCTGACAGAGAAGAGCAGGGTGTGGGGGGTTAACTGACTGTGGACGAGCAAACTTACTGTTTGTGACAGTAAAAAGACAACAGAGACAACAAAAACATCAAAGACGCACACCTAACAACACAACGCACAATAGCTAACTTAAAACAATAAGCGGAAAATAAAGGGAAAAAAATCCCACATTGGATATTTACACAAATTTTACATGTAAATAGATAATAAAAAATATAAATAGAGATATAATAAATAAATGCTTAAAAACAGAAAACAGATTGCTGAAATTTTCAGGACAAACACCAACATTAGTAGCTCTTTAGTAACTGCTGCACCTGATTATACCTTCACATTACTTTAAGGGAGTAAATAAATTGCATGAGTCGATAAGCAGAAATAATGTTACCTGTCGAGTGAATTTCTAACACACATCTAGTCAAGTAGACATCACACTTATTATTAAGTGAGGCCACAAACAATATGGGACACACTTGTTGATGATGGCACATGGGCAAAGCAAACATATAAATAAGGTGATCTACTTCCATTATAGGCTTCACATGACAAGTGTCTTGTTTCAAAGAAAAACCCTTCAGGTGCAATACATCTGAAGTAAAAACACCCCATGACGTCTCGTGCAAGTGAGGACTCACCGTGTTGTGGAAGTCTTCAATGGTGAACTCAATGAATCCTTCATTAACAAGGTCCAGTTTACTCTTAGCTGCAAGTGCTTTGAACCTATGACGGAGAACTGCAACTTAGTACTGCGGAATATTGGGATGAATAAATGCCAGCATAAGCTAATATGTCTGAATGACAAGAAGAACATCCATGCCCGTGGTATGATATATTCCTTTATTCACTTAAGCTTGAGTGTGACTCCTCGAGCAGAATCTCTCTTTTTACCAATACAAATGAGAATTGAAACATAAGAATCCCTAAAACATGGCGACTGGGGCTCCCAGCGAAAAGTGAAAATTCACAATTTAGGATAATAAATGAAACCCATTATAAGCCACTACCACACTGCTCATCCAGCATGCAGGAATTCAAGCAAACCTTGGGTTTGCCTGGAGGCCCGTTCTCGGCACACGAGCGCACGCCGCTCACACTGTTCTTCGCAGCCAGGGGCCATTGAGGGTTTCAAAATCAAGGCTACCTGGTGGAGCCAGACTTAAGCATATGCTTGGCATATGCAGCCAAGTCTTAATGTACTAAACAGCTACAGTGAGACAGCAAACTCTTTCTGCTACTTCTACTACCTTTCCAGGATTTTTTTTCCCAGAGTGCCCGCAGGTGTGAGGGCGCATTGTACATCTTTCATGGTCCTCCTTAACAGACTACGCTAAAAGGTGGAGTCCTGCTCGACAGATGAGCGACGGGGGGGGCGCTTCATGTTGACATGCACAGATGAAGATGACCTATGCTGGGAATGTAAGGGGCCAAAATTCTTGTATATGGGCCCCAACTTCTCACTGTTTTAATTATTAGTTATTATTGAATTATTTTTTAGGTGAGGAAAAAACACAAATAATTAAAATGCAAACATTAATTCCTGCAATTGTGTAAAACACCCCACGTAACTGAATTGAAACAAACAAAAAATCTACAATATGTGAAAGTTGAACGTGATCTGGTGAGGGGTAACTGCAAATGCTTTCAAGAATGTATTTATTTTATCTTTTTAAACTTTTTTTTTTACTTGACAAGAAATCAGCATGGCTTCCAGTGTTTCAGCTGAGTAGTTTCAGGATAATAACACTACTATGTTGTTACATAATCGGACACTTATGGCACTTTTTGGTTTATATTTATAATTTTGGACATGATTTTTTTTCATGTGTTGCATTAACTGTCAGTCAAGCTGTCAATACTCAGTTGAATATTAAATCACATGAACATATTAGTAAATCACGATGGACATTTTCTTCTGGAAAACTCATCTAATTTTGTTTACGTACAGTCTTAAACTAATACTTTACCAAAAGCAACAACCGAAACATAATCTCATCTGACATTTGATGTGGTTCGTGGGCATGCACGCGCTTGCACAGTTACAAATACTCACTTCTGTAGCTCTTTGCTGTCATCTAGCAAGGACTCGAGATGTGCGAAACCGAAAGCTCTGTAGAAACAATTGCCATCTGGTCTCGTCTTACGAATGTACGAGTATTTTTTGTGTAGGTCCTGTAACAGCAATATATAATGACATGTCAGAAATGTAATCTTAAGTCTGGTTAACCGATTTGAGTTGAGACAGACCTTGATCTTGCGCTGATAAACTGTGTCATCCGCAGCATACTCTCCTTGAAGCACCGTCAGAAACTGTCTGTCTGACACTAGAGGATTTCTGTTGGCAATCTGAAGAACCCCAAGAGAAAAAAGGGAGAGAAAACAACATCATGAGAAACGATTCAAACGAAACTTCAAGTCTCACTGTAGACTAAAATTCATTATGTTGTTTACTAAAGGCCTTCAGGTCTAGACTTGGTGATGACAACTGTTCCCAAAACAGTTTTACCCATCAATGATGAAAGAGTTCTTGAAAAAGCAAGTATATCACCTAATTTAGAGGTATATTGTCTTTACATAAGAGAAGGTGTGATTCACACTGGAAATGTTTGCATTGTTAAAATCTGGATCAATAGACCCATTTGATCCAGTATTTTTGACAGATCAAAATCACCAGTTGGAACCCAAAGAACATGTGAATAGTAAAAGTGTTAACATGGTCAGAGCGTTCACCGACGACCCACGCAGGAGAGCGGTAGGGTCAAACAAGGCTCCCCTCCACATAAACAAACAGCGCACCAAGACATGATGCGAGAATTTTCACTTCTCAAACGCCATACTGTGTCATCCACGGACTTCATACGTCAGTCCTATTATAACTCACTGACACTTTTGCACTTCTATTTCAATTAAATGCTTGAAGGAAAATCTCAAAGTATTTATGCTACAACAAAGAGGTTAATTCATTTCGCTGAACAAACAATGTTATCCTGCAAGACTATTTACGTTTAATAGCAAATACGTTTAAAGTATTTCCTGTTTTTCTGACTTCTTTTTCTGATTTTATGTTGACCTCGTGTTGCCTTTTTTAATACACAATCATCAATAATGATGAAAGTTATGAAGCAAACAAAGCTCTGGTTTCGGATCAGTGTAAAAAATGTGGATCAAACACTCACCTCTTGTTGAATTCTGTCTTGTTGAGCAATAATGGCCTCATCATCCGCGAGGCAGTTCACTCCTGAAAGAACAAGAGAGAATAGATACAAATGAACGATGATGTCGGGAAACCAAAAAACAGTACACATCTGGTCTTTTTATAAACTGTACCGGTTGCTGGTTGCAATAAACAAATCTTTTGCAATTGCTTATTTGCACCTGTGTGCATGTGTGTGTGTCCTGCAACGGACTGACGACCTGACCAGGGTGTATTCCTGCCTCTCACCCAATGACCACTGGGATAAGCTCCAGCTCTCCCTGCCACCCAGAAGAGGACTAAATGGTGGGTAACTGAAGATGGATGGATGGATGGATGGATGGATGGATGGATGGATGGATGGATGGATGGATGGATGGATGGATGGATACAAAGGGGTTCCAGGAAAAAATAAGATGGCGCACTTGCTTCAGGCTGGTGGTGAGTAGCGGTGTTATTTAAAAAGAGGGGAAAATACATAAATTGAACTTTAAATGAAGAATCTGATGGCACTTCCCACCACATACAAAACCTAAATATTAGAAAAAGATATTTGCGAAGCATGGTCTGCTCGGGCGACACATCATGATTGGCTGACATGTACAACTTTATTACACCGCACAAAAAATGAGGAGAGTCCCTTTACCCGACAACTTAGCACCACTATGCGCCATTGCATATGAAAGCCTGGAATAAAGCCGTACACGTCAGCCAATCACTATACATCGTCAGACCACAGTGTGCTTGGCAAATATTGCCTTATGCTAAAATGTTTTGCATGTGGTAGAAAGAGTCATTAGTTTGTTTGAAAAATCCGAAACTGCCGAATGTGACATCACCGCCAGCGGCCGAATGAAATTTTTCCTGGAAGCCCCCCAGCGTATATACTTCATTGCATCCACCAGGATTGGGAAACAAATCCATTTACACAATCAGAAACACGAATTGCCATTCGGAGATACGGCTGAATCACAACAGTTTTTATTACTGAAAACTTTATTATTTTATGTGATTCTGTAGCTGAACAGTCATTTTGTTTATAAGCTACACAGCAAATTAGTGGCCAACGGAAGAGAAGCAACAATCAGGGCACTGTGTTCAGCATCCTGGGGGTTTAGTAGTTCAGCAAAATGCAATGAGCCAGGATCCAGCCTTTTTCAGTTGGCATCCACCTGCGATAACTGCTCATAGTTTTGCTGTACAGAGCTCTTTTTTTGTGTAGTGTGTGTGCAATTGTAGACTTGAGGACGGTGGTTACTATTGTAGGGGTATTCATCCACGTGTTAAAAGAAAGAAGGAGTGCTGCGAGGGAAATGCAGAACAAATATATGGGCGGCCTATATAGTATCTTATTCACAGACTTTCCAAGAATTTACATAATTAAACTGGGGACAAATAATGTAAACTTATGCATCTCATTACAAACAAATGTCACCATCAACTCAGGTGGGGAACCTAAAATGTTTCCAAAGGAAAGAATATGTTCTTTGCAATGATGCAAACACTAAATAACAGTGTATGATGATAGTATAGATAGAAATACTTAACTTTTTCCTCTGCGTTTGAAAGTACACAGGTGTGGTCTTTCTCTGAAACAGAGAAATAATCTCATATTAGACACATTCTGAAGACTTCATTATTCTGTGGCAAAGCGTGAATGGTCCTGTAAATTTTTGACACTTGTCAACCAACCCGTTTTAAAACACTAACTCAGGTGGTTCCGATTAATCTGTAATTGAAATCGTGTAGATGAAGCTCACCACCATTCTTCTCCTCAGTGTCACATTTGTAATGGGAACTCATCATATGATAATAGCGATTGTTACCATCCTCCTTCCGGTAAATTTGTGTATGGTACACAAGCAAACAAATGGGCATTTTTAAGTGACACCCGGCATCTACATTCTTCAACATCGATAGGTCGATGAAAACAAATACCTCGTAGCCCATTTGAGAGATCGAAAGGAAGAAGCGGGCATTTATTACGAACGATTTCTTCCGGCTATTAACAGAGGTGAAACGGTGAAGTGACTGTCACCGGTGGTGCTCTCGAGAGTCGCAAAACAAATGTTTTTTCTTTGTATAGCGGATCTAGCCTGAGAGCTGTGGCCTCGCTACAGCGTTGGGTCCCACTACACCTCCACCGCGGTGAGGTCGACCGCTATAAAATAGATGGGTCGAACTGTGAGACTTCAGCGGCGATATTCACCGCTGACCCCCGTGGGTTTTTAGGTTTCAGTTTGTGTGTTGTGACTGCTTTTCTCACCCTCCATCTCTCCTTGCGGCGATTCTTGCTGCTCCTCCGCCATCTTAGCTGTGTGTGGATTTCACTGTTTCCTCCCACTCTGTGACGTAACGCATTGCGTACTTCCGGGCGGATCAAAACTTAAGTCCTTGTTTTCGTGTTCTCGCGATTACTTCATTGCCATAAAAGCAGCTTCGTGTTTTGTGTTTTCCACCGGACACAGCATCAGAGAACAGAACATGAATCCGTTTTGGTTTCTTGTTGGGCCTACGTCATCATAGACGTGGGGTTTTTAATTTGATTTTTTTTTGCAACAGTTTGGTGAACAATAGTCAATACCGCTTCACTTGCTTCTAATAAGTGTAATAAATGACCGAGTCTCTAACAGAGCTACAGCAACAGCTACATGGTTACGCACCTGCTGGTCTTATTTAGGGACAGGCTCTTTCTTCGCTATACTCCCGCTAGATTATACACTTTCAATTGTAAGACAAATATCAACCTATTATCACAGATGACTGAATACATGGGTGTGAATCAGAGTGACTGTGCAGAGAGTAGAGAGGTGGTGTAGAGAGATCAGTGGGGGTGAAGAAGAGAGTGCAGGCAGGGTGGAACGGATGGAGATGACTGACTGGTCACAGAAGCATATTAATCAAGAATGAACAGGAGGCGTTGTTGGACACCAAGTGTTAGAAAGTGGTGCAGTTCGAGTCATTTCACACAGCGATTGTTTTGAACAGAACATAGAGAAACAAGACTTTGCCTCCAACTCACTCTCATATGGTGGACACAGACTCATCTACATGTTCATGGTACCAAAATAATGTCAGCTTCCTGAGCCGACTATTTCATTTCATATCATCCGCGATTGAAACTAATACATTAGTTGCTCGTTTTCACTTGCGGAATATTATGATATTACTCTAATATTACTCTTACTTGAGTAGAATCTTGGGCTACTCTAACCACCGGTGGTAAGTGCCGTAAATCAGAAACACTAAAGCCTATAAATAAGGCTTATAGTTGAGCTATTGAATTGGAAACTGCGCTCGGGACACAGCACATGAGTGTAGCCTCTTCACTGTCGACATTCAGCCTCTCCTCCTTGCAAAAATATGTTGTGCCACTCTTCTTTCCTGTAGACTAACTCTGTTAAAATGGAAGTATAATCTACCACCCACACATAAGCAATGGCTTAAGCTGGAAATTGTTGGACTGGTTTTATTAAAATCATTTTTTGTTTCAATTAATTGATCTGAATTTACATTATTTCCAGACAATGCTGCCACCTAGATGGTTGACCCTACCTTTGTGCGCTGAGATCATGGTGCAGTATATATTGTGACATCACATCACACTTCAGTTGTCTCAATGTTTTTACCACAAAGGGGAGGGGCATGGCTTTTTTAAAATACTTTAGCAGAATTGGTCAGAATGACTTGCGATTGTATATTTTGCTGTTCTGTTCTTCTCCCTTAAACCAATAAAGATGTCGCTGATCTAAATCCAAATGACAGAGGGCAACTGTTTCACTGCATTCATCAGGCCAAAGCAGCCAAGGCTAAAATATACAAGGATCTGTGTAGTGAGAGACTGAACCTTGTGACCGATATCATGAGTTATTGAGGGGAGAGATGGGTGAATTCATTTGCGCAGGGCAAGAATGTGACCGGGCAACTGACTAGCAGACCAGTAGTTTTAAGACGTGATTATTCTGAGTGTGTTCAGAATGTACAAAATAATGTCACCTATGACATTTGAACGTCTCATCAGTACAGCAGCCAATGACTGACATGGAATATGGCAAATGCCTGTTGTCATAGGGGCAACTGTGTGTGTGTGTCTGTGATGGAGGACACTATCAAAAGCTTTGGTCAATGACAATGATGGACACTCACAACACAGGATTTCACCTCACGATCAGTTGGATCTCCTCTTTTTACTCCATCAGTCAGAAGAACTTTGAGCTGGAAGTGAAACTACTTGATAGTCCTATAGTCAAGACTGCGTTGAGACCAGAGGGCTCGAGACCAAGTTTTGAGTTCTTCATTTATATTGGTAAAAACAGTAACAAATAAATGTGTTTATGTGACTAATAGACTTGTACTTATTTATTCAGTATTCATTTTGGTCTCGGTCTTGGTCTCTGTTTGCTCTGGTGTTGACACGGTCCTGACTACAATGCCACTACACAGATTCTAATTGAAGTGTTTGAGTCACTTTATTTTCGACACACTTTGTGATGTGATACTTAAAAATTAAAATTTTGAAATGTGTTCACAGGGAATTTGTATGGGTTCCTATCTGTGACAGTGTTCTGTGGTATTAAGGCTGGAATATTTGAAATACAAATAAATCATTAGGCATCTAGTACAAATGGCACTTTTTATCAGCATGAGCATTTATAAACAGAAGGGTAAACATTCTATCCTATAAGGCGACCCAAAAACAGTCTGGACATCCCAGCACAAAGATAATAGAAATAAGATCAAATCTCGTTACAAAAAAATGACATGTTTTAATAGACAAGTTCGAGAAATTAGCAGCATTGATCCAATATAGAAGACAAAGATCCCATGCTCTCAAGTGTCAGCAATAATATATATATATATATATATATATATATATATATATATATATATATATATATATATATATATATATATATATATATATATAAACACAATATAATACCCCAAAACAGCGACGTTGTGACGACCCCGCGCTGAAGCTGTTGGTTCTTTCTAATCCCTGAACTTGCCAGTCATGAACACAAGAGGTCGCTCTCTGTAGCATTTACAGACCTGCTTCGTGGTTAACCTGTCACCAGAGACATGCAAAATATACACGAGTACATTTTGTGTGTTTTCGCACATTCCGAACATTTTAAATATATACAGGAGACATCTGTGGCTTGTGTAACTGATTCGTCATGTACTTTCGCTTTATTAAACGTGAACAAAGAACAAAATTGTTATCTTCTCTACTGTACCGTTTTTCTTAATTCTGAAGTAAATTCACCTGCGTTGTTGTGGAAATCGACAGTTTTGACGTCATTACTAATTCAAGGTCCTTTCAGCCCACACCTTCTTCCATGGAGTAAACAACTCTCTACACTCCCTCACCTACACCTGGCATGTGATGAACCTCACTCTGACTATTGCTCAGTTGAATCTAGATAGAGTATAAAGGCATCTTTTTTTAAAGAGCAGGATGAAAAACATCAAGAAAAGGATATAAAATAATACTTCATACTTGCCCACAATGGCAAATACTTTGGATTTCTTGGCACTTTTTAACACAAGATCGAAGAAGCGTGACATTTACCACAGATATGATCCAAAATACAGTGAGAACAATGATATATTCGAATCCGCTGACAGGCCACATGAATCCCAAACAGTCTGCTAAATTAAACATATTCTATGGCCATACTCTTGACACAAAATCAAATAGATTGTTGGCCATCTCATGACAATGACAAAGTTAAAAGTGTATGTGGGCAACTATACCAAGCTTTGCGGTATTTTGATTAAAAAAAAAACAAACAAACATTAATGCCTTTGGTGTACGATACGCTTTAACCACAGCATTACCTGCCTCGATCAGGAAATAGTCAACACTCTATTCACATCCATATGACCTCAATCTGAGTAAGGTATTTAGCGGTCTTCATGCATTTTACTCTGGATGTTAAACTAAAAGTAGTGGCAGACAGAACTGAAACACAATAGAAATGTGAGAAGGAAAAATAGTCACAAAATTGTCATTAACCAAAATGGTGTATTGTGTGTTCGCTGTAGTAGTCTTGAAGTAGTAGACTTGCAGGGATCCAAGTCGCCCATTTGGTCGTTCCCTCAGTCTGATATCAAAAATATATTTCTGTTGTGTTGTAGGATACATAAACAAAAGTTTGTTTGTTTAAAAAAAGGGGGATTAAAGGGCTTTTAATCAGGTTGCCACAGTTGTGCTGTGTCTCTGCGAGTCTTTTTCTGATCACAACTGTCGCTCCGCTGCAGGCGAAGGCTCGACGACATTAAGATGAAGGTATGCAGGTGTGGCAGAAGAACAATTCTCTTGGATCAGATCCCAAAACTATGTTGTGCAAGGATCTGAACACATGCGAGCGAATCGGCTGATCACTGCTGAAGGACAAAGTTTCTGAAGTCCAATATTCCTGTGGCTCAGGTCCGTCAATGCTTCAACTCTCGCACCAGGAACTGTCAGTATTTGCCTGACAGACAAAATACAAAGGGGTCGTCCAGTAAAGATGAGCCAGCGTTTGCGGGCAGGTGCCTCAAGGCGAGCTGGTCCAACTGGTTGTAGTCCTTTGCTGTAGACCCACTGCACTGATGCAGACGCAGGTGTAGCACAGGTGCCCATATCTTGATCTAGTGTGCGTGATTTGAAGTTTTTTGCAACCACAGATAGAAGAGAGGCGGTGTTGCTTTTCCTTCCTCCCTCTAAACAATCTGAGCTTTGTGGATGAAGGAAGCGTGTGGGCTCACTGCCTGCGTGCTGGGTTTGGGTCTAATGGTACCGTTAGTCTGGTGATAGCGTGCGCTGTGCGCTTCAGACACCTGGGAGCTGTTGGTTTCACTGTCCCTGTCGTCAGGATGCTCCTGACTCGCCGGACCACCGAGACCTTCGTCCACCTCGTCCTCGTCGTCTGTCACAGGTGGGTAGCTGGAGCTGACCGGTGAAGGATGGTGATTCTTGCTGACACTTCCTGTCCGCGAGCTGCCGTCAGACGGGACGATGGCGCTGCCGTTTAACTGCCGGACAATCTCTGTGGAGTGGACCACCGGGAATGGTGACGGCACGAGGGGAGGATGGAGACGTGTCTCCTGCTGTGGTGAACAACAAAATCACTTCACTAAAAAACCATCCACTTCCTGAGCGAACAAATAGTGGAACAGACTTGAACATAAACCCTGTCCACGTCTATTCTCATAATGCCAGTGACTGCATGATGACGCTTCTACTCACTGAAGGAAGAAAACTCAAAAAACTGAAGGAGGAAACTAAAGCCGGCGTTCAATTGGGACTGTACTTTTGGGCGTGTGGGAACACAAGAATCCTTCTGAGACGCTCACCAGAGATATTGTGCTGTTCCGCACAAAGGTCTCCACCCTGAGTCTGGTCTCCTCCTCTCGATCCACAGACCTGTCTCTGCCCCTGCGTGAGTTGTTGTGCAGAACCGGTCGGCCTAGATAGTCCAAGGCCGCCCCACCTCCTCCCCTCCCGCCTGAGATGGTAGATCGACTGTCTCTGTAGTGGGCTTGCTCCTGTCAACACAGGATAACAGAGATGACATAAGTCTCACGATGTGAACGAAAACATGCGCAAATGTCATCCTTTTTGCTTGTTATAAACATTTCATTGGTCCGTTTCTCTTGTGCTAAATTAGAGAAAAGAATGTTTCTGCATCATTTATCGTCTCTAAGGGGGGAAAACTGTTCAAAAATTCCATTAAAAACACAAAAAAGGGGAACGTTGGAATGAATTGCGACTCAACATGACACACAAGAGCATTAACAGAACAAAAGAGGACACAACAGATACGCGAAGACACTGCAATACAAGAGAAAACAATACGCTGCACCAAAATAAAACTATGCAAGACCAAGAACAGACACAGCACAAACATTAAAAAAGTGGTAGATAAAGACACAGCTAGGTCTTGACCTCAAAAACTAACTTGAATTGCTTCAGGAATTCAAATCGCCTCAGTGCTGCAGAGAAGCTTTTAATATTGCAGGTAATGAAATGAACGGACAAGTCAAGTTCTATTACACAACATTTCTCTGTCTGACGTTCCTCTTCGTCTGTGATCTGGTGAAACAAATCCTTTGACTTTCGACTACTTGTCTGACTTCGTAAGCACAACCTGAAGGATTGTGTGTTTTTCTTCTCTCAAAAGCCAGTCACATTGTCTGGAGCCTCCACTGTGACACGAAGCTAACGCTCCATAAACCGTGATGACTAACTTCAGGTGCGGTATCGGTGTTGTTTTCAGCACATGCTGATGAGTTGAGTCAATTGCCAGATGACTTGAAAACAAGAGTGCAACCCAAACTGACGGCAGCGTTAACTTACACTTATCAGGAAATGTAGTATTAAAATACTGTATTGAAAGCTGAAACTCTTAAAAACTGAACACCGAAAACATGGAACTCTTTCAAAACAAGTTATTTTTCTGTTGAACTGAAGTGAACAGCAAAAGAAAGGTTTCATAAAATACCATTATTTTGTTTGCAAAAATAATGAAAATAAAAGTGTAGTTATTTGTCTATATTACATTATTTTGTTTAAACAGCATGTTTCCTTTTAACAGTAAAATACCTTCATCCAATCATCATCTATACTAGCTAAACCCAGCTACATGGGAAATTCAACTCAGAATGGACCAAGGTTAGTTCCAAACCCTTTAGTTGCCTAAAGCTGGTACCAAACCATCGACCTTCACACTGTGAGGCTGCATCCTGTCGGGACACTGTGAAATCATGCGTGGACTAAACTGACCCTATTTCATGCAACTTTGGCGCTGGGATTCGACCTAGAAACCTTAACTTGAACCACTAATCAAGTATTAAAACACAGTACAAAATCTAACCAAGAGTAACCTCAAAACCTAAACTAGTTCAGCTCAAGCTTAAAACCCCAGAAACACTCAATAATGCCGAAAGCACCAGCCAAAGGAAAATCCTTTCAATCACAATGTAGAAACAGTTCTCATTCCATATGAGTTTAAGTTCAATTGCAAAAAGCTTATTTGAGGTTTGAAAGCATTCAAGTCGACCAGAAAGAGAGCAAAGACTGCACCCATTTGAAAATCTCAACCAGGGCACCACATCTCCTGTAGAACTGATGCTGCTACTGAGTTTATAATCCGTCCACACACCCTCATCACTGAAGCAGAGCACATGCGAGAAATAATATTGTCATCACAGCTCACAATTACAAAGGTTGTTATTCATAATTGGCATCAGTTTTTAGTTGGTTTTTGTTTATCGATTTCAATCTTTAGTCCAGCCCAGTGGCAGGCAGATCTATTTACGAAGGGGCCACTGGATGACTGCTACAACTATGACCGCGGTGTAGCAGGGAAAAGTACTCCTGACATGTCGGGAAAAATTGGGGAAGAAGGACAAATTAGACAAAGTAAATTATTTCAATTATTCCAGAAACTAATATATAGTAATTTTCTTTTTTTCTTCTTTTCTTCAAATATTTGAATTGCTACAGCACTTGTATACAAGGAATATAATTAAAAAATATAAATGCTTATAGCCGGGAGAGCCTTAACGTAATAAAAATAATCACAATGGTGGATAATAATATTAAATGATGATTATTATTATTTTCACTATCTTTTGATTTAACACCTCCACTGCCTCAATTGCATGGCTGAGAGCCAAATAACAAAACAGAACGTCATGAGCTCAACTGAATTGGACTATTTGTGATATCAAATCACACAAAAAGATAGGCAAAAAGCATATGCAGCTAAAATAATGTCCAATACTTTAGGTGGAAATCATAACATGGGAGAAGCCAAAACTCTAGCTGCTTTGCAGAGATTTGTGCTCCTTGAGTGCTGCTCTAGTATTCATATTTGAGTCATCTTTTTCTTGTGTTTGCCATTTCATCTTCGTGATCTATTTCGCCACTTGTCTATTTGCTGTGAAAAGAAGGGCATTTTTGTTTCTGTTTCATTTTGCTCATTTCAAATTTTTATATTGGCCTTCATTTCTGGACAACTTATGCATTTATTTATTTATTTAATTGAACAAAATGTATTTTTTTATTTTCATATTGCTGTCTTTTATATGAAATAAGATCACTGGACAGTGATGCAACTGAAGCCACCTTGTGAATAACTAATAATGCAGAACGACTCTTCATGTACTCAGTGTAAGTATTCAGTACTTAGCCAAGCAACATCTGGACATTAGAACGTGCGTCGGGCCCTGCATGTATAGAGTTAGAGATAGATGAAGACTGACCCCCAGTGACGAGAGACTGGTCCTCAGCGTGCCCTCCACCCTCAGAGGGATGTTCTCCTCCGTCTGTGACCAGAAACAAAAAAATTAAAATTAGCTTCAGTTCAGCCTTCTAGTTTCCAGGACCCATGTCTGGATCGTAAAAGTGTAATGAAAGCCCGCACATGAGAAGTGTACAGCTTAAGTGGAAATGACAGTACCCATTTAGTTGTACAATCCCACAAATAAGACACTTTGATTAGATTCTGAATAAAACTTTAAACCTGGCGTCTCACAAAAAAAATGTCCAGGTTAAAACGTGACCCTCAAATCTACTTAAACTGCATTATAAACTCTTAATCACACTTATATTCAGGGAAAAATCATTTAAACCCTACTTTCAGTTGCAGCTTTCAATATAAACATCAACGTCAAAGATAATTCAAAATGCAATTCCAAAGTCTACTTGTGTCGAACTGAAAGAAAATTTGAACTTAGACTTATTTAAATTGAAGTTTCAACTCTCAATAATAAAATGTTGAAGGAAGGAAAATAGTGGAACTGATAGATCAATAGCAAATTAAATTGACGAGAAGAATAATGTCACACAGAGTTGAAAGCAAAACTTTGGCACCAAGTAAAACTTTTGCAAAAAAAGCAAAAAACAAAACCCAGATCCATCAAGAGTTTTTGAGCCGAAATTGTAAAGCCGTGACTGAGAACTGATACTTCGTCTGAGAATAGAATCACGTATTCATCACAGCTTCACTCAAGAAGCCGAGGCCTGTCACCAGAAAGATTCCATCATTTCAAAATGAAGAGGCTGATCTCAGTTCTGTTCCCCCATGGTGACTCAGTCAGGCTGCAATTCTGCCGTTTGTGATCATGGAACTGCCAAAGTTTGAGGCCTGAATCAGGTCACGCGGAAAATAAAACATTGAATGAGAGCAGCAACAGTACCGCTCCTCTGGTGTCTGTGCTGACAGAGTTGATCCTCCTGAAAGAAGCTTGTCTGGAGAGTGTGCTGATCTCCTCCCTGTCAGGAGGAACACAGAAGGCTCTTCTTGAACAAAAAGAACACCGTTTGAAGGATTTCACTTTTATATTAAACTTGACGTACTTCTTCTCCGTTAGCTCGCGCACCAGCTTCTTGTTCTTGCTCTTGTGGTGACATGAGACAATGATGACAATGATGAGCATCAGGATGAGCAGGCCGACTGCCACTGCGATGACGATGATCATCAGCATGTTCTCGTAAGACACTTGGGATTCTTAAAAGTCAAGACAAAGCAGATTGGTCGAGACAGAAGTAGGACATGTGACTGCGTCTGGATGCCCCCATCACCTACCGGCCACAGTGACTGTAATCTCTGCCTTCCCCACCCCGACTTCGTTTTTGGCGGCACACTGGTACGTTCCTGCGTCAGCCAGGCTAATGGGTTGGCTGAAGATTAAAGATCCGTTTGAGTGAGGAAATGCCCCCTCTGGCAATGCAGCACCTTTCCTGCAGACAGTCCAAACGAAACCTACTGTACTTTGAACCGTAAATTTTGGAACAGACACAGACCATTCTTTAGTATTTGCGGAGCTCCATGTTTCAGAGTGTCATGATAGGTCATGATGTGACAACCACAACTGCACAAGAGAGTGGATGGCTTCCCCCCTCAACAAAAAGTCACCCCCCTTTAAAACTGCCCTTCACCAGTAGCACATGTTGGGAATATAATGTGGCAATCTTTAAGACGAAAAACAAGTTATACATCACTACGACACCCCTCACCCTCAACAATTATTAACATCAATTGACTCAACATGGCCTAGTGGTTTGCGTCTGGCCTGACGTTTCTAAAATCAATAGATGGAATGATGAGAGAGTGTTTATCGTTTCTTATGAATCTACAAATGAAGAAAGGAAATAGAAATAGAAAAAGGGGGAAAAATTGCTGTTGCTCGAGCACCACTTGTGGTCGAAGTGTGTGAATGCTATCATAACGGAACACAGAAATACTGAGCACCAGCTGAAGTTTTAAAACTCGACTACAGCAAATAATAAAATGTTGGAATCAAGTACACAGTGATGGATACCAGAATATTTACACATAACTCAATATATATTGGGGAAATGGAAGTGGTAAGACAGAAGTAAGAAAAGATGCGTGTCAGCATTAGCATGTTAACATTTGATGAAGCAAAAATCATGCTTTTACTATCTCGGGACAAATGAATGACTTGTTCATAAATGAGTCACGTGAGGTAAGGTTAGTGACCACTGCTCAACAGCAGGTTGCTAGCATTGCTTGCTCCAGCAACATTAATATTGAATGGTTGAGAAAGCAAAATGAGAAACAGAGGGAAAAAAGTAAAAATAACAGTTTCTTAAAATACAAATGTAAGAATTTTATTGAACTAGGGGCAGAACTCAAATAAGAAAAATAGTCACCCAATTAATTTAATTCATTAATGACAACTGAATGATCACATTTATGTTGACTCTGTCCACACTGCTTCAGTGAACTCTTTGCTGTATACGTTTACACAAACAAGTGTTGTATCCATTTATTTATTTTTAAACTTAAATTGTCCGTCATCAATCTCATTTAGTCTCACAATCATCACAAACATTATGGTGAGGACATCACAGTGGATAATGCAGTGCACCTGCAATTGGTGCAGTGAAAAATCTCAGTGGAAGAAAAAAGGTTTACACACCATTAATCTCTTATTTGGCTGGATCAATTGTTTTTTTTTCTGTCAAACATGTCAAACTCAAACAGCATGTAGTCGTTTAACAATCATGCATTCTAGTCCCAGTACTTCTGAAACACAAGGTTTGCATGGGACCTGACCTCATCATGGCTAATTTGGGTGAGAGGCAGGTTGCCTGTCCACTGCAGGACAAACAAAAACAACACGACAACTCTACACACGCACACACACAAGCATTGGAAGAGAAATCAACTGACAAAAAACTCAAAATGCACAGCAACAGTATAAGCTCTTATGCGCTGCAAAAACTCAAAACCTTGCCAAGTTTGATAAGCCTTATTTTTAGTGAAAATATCTCATTCCACTTGATTTAAGATAAATTCACCTTATAAGTGACATTTCAGCAAGAGGGAGGGGCTTCTTTTAAGACAATGCAGCCTCTTTGACTTATTTCAAGGTAAAAGGACTGTGAAATAAGTGACAACAAAACGGAGTGAAACAAAAAAAACAAATATTTAAGACTACATTGTCTTAAAATAAGCAGCTCTATCCTGATCAAATGTCATTTGTAGGGTGCATGTATCTTTAAATCAAGTGGGATGATATATTTAAATTAAAATAATGCCAAAAATTATGTTTTTGCAGTGTAGCAATCAGAGACTACATAATATTTGGTATTCCTGATGAAACTTCCCAATGAAAATGAGTAAAAAGAAGCAACAATGGGCAAAAAGCAGTTCTATAGGCATCTGGAGAGTGATTTATGAATGAAAACCCATAATAACCAGAATGCCACGAGTATTTGTATCAAACTATATTATGATGTTTTTATAACATTTCAGGTCATTATCCACATAATGTCCACCCATTATTACTAATAATATTCTGCTTCTTGATTGCCGACTGTACTGTGTACTTTATCTCTAACAGCAAAACCAGAAGTTTTGAATAAGCAGTGTAAAACATGTTTCTCACAGTACGCTAACATGCAACACCTTTTTTTCGTGTTCTGGCAACTATTGACTGTTTCGTCTTCGCAGTCTTCATGTGAAAATATCTGACTGGCGCAGTGCACAAGCTGCAACAAGACCAGCTGACTACTGCTGCTGACATTTATTGACAGAGCCGACTGGTTTTAGAGCTAACAAACAGTTGTGAGTGAAGCTGATCGTGGTAACGTCAGAGAAAATGAAGAGAAAGTTGCGTAAGTAGAGCGTGTCGTGTGTATTATGAGGGGGTAGAAAGGGTTTTTTTAATCAGAGTAGGAGATGTAGTTATATGTGTAGATTTCCGGTCGAACAAGAACTGGTAAGGTGATAGTTTCAGTCAGTAGACAACTGACTGCGGTTACATGACGGCCCAGAAAAGTATTTGTACTTGCAGTCTCATTGCTATAGACAAGTTCAGGAAATGTTGTAAACCAATGAGCAGTAGGCGTACGGTATATGACTGACCACACATGGGGGAGATGGTTTACAGTTGATGAGCCACGTTCTATCACAGACTAGTCTAAAAAATGACAGGTGTGTCAATTAACATGGTTTGCATTTGATACTGAAACAGACCATGTTAAACCTCTGGTACAGTTGACCTGTCTTTCACCCAAGTGAGCATCATGACGACAGTCCCCTCCTCTATGTTCTCTACCATCAGTTATTCTAATATTGAATAACCATTCATGTATTACACCTGGTTTTTCAGTAGTGATTGTTCTCGAATATTTCAGGGTGGTTCTCAAACTAATACTCCACCATCTTCTTTACAAGGTAAACACTGGATGGTGCGGCGTCAGTCCTACCTGATCCAGGTGAAGGTGTTTGGGTTGGGGTTTCCTTTGCTCTTACACCGGAGGACAGCGTTCTCAAAACCCACGTACCAGTCTGCATTGAAGCCAGTGACCTCTGCATGGGGAGGGTCTGCCAACAAAAATAACTAATTTAATTTGAGCTTGTCAGTAATGCTAACAACAGCGCAACAGTAAGAACAGGCTGGCAGCTGCGTCATATCATCACTAGTATAAGACAATCTTGGGTCGAGACAGACTGTGGTCAGACAAACAGGCATTTATCTCTGAGTAGGCAACCTTTGAGGTTTCCATTTTGCCTTTGAATCCAGGTAGCCTTGGATTCTTCATATTTTTTTTCTGAGGTACAAAATGTTTAAAAAGCAAAACGTTACTTTCCTGCTACAACTCCTATATTATAAATTACAATAACGACAGAATAGCAAAAACCGATTCTAGAGCTTCTTTAAACTGACACTAATTTAAATAACACATTTTGTTACCGTTGTTTTTCCATCAAATTCTTGCTCAGTACACAGAATTACAGGAAAATAAAAGAACAAGTGAATATTTTAAAGTATACATTTTGTGTGAAGACTCACAGTGGACCACCAGGGTGTTCCGCAGCCGGCGGGGCTTCTCCAGGGTGGGGTGGGACACCAGACAGTCCAGCTTCATGCCATTCATACTCCGCAGTGGGTGAAGGGAGAACTGAGTGGACACGGCGCCGTTCTCAGACGTGCGGTTGGACGACTGTCCCGTCAGCTCCGTGTCCCAGGACAGGAGAGCGGGCGGCCGTGCCATGGAGCGGCAGACGGCAGCCTGTCGATACGACTGTCCCTCCACCAAAACCTCTGAGTCCAGAGTGGTGATTGGGATGGCTGTGAAGAACAAAACAGGTGACGATCACAATTCTAGCTCTCAGTCTCTCCCTGCAAACATGAATATCCTGGCCATGGACATCAAGCAACTGCAAAAAATTCTTAAATGTGCTCTTCAATGCTGTTTGAGTTAACTCTTATTAAGTCTTCTTCACACGAATTTTTTTAAATCCCACTTGAGTGCTCAGACATATTCAAGCACGTGTACACACTTCCAAAGGCCTAGCTAAACATGAACAATACCATCAGAGTCAAAAGCATACACACATGCAAGTTCTTCAACGGCCAGTTGCATTTCTATACCACACGCACATGCGTACACGCCAGAAACTCACACAGATAAACAAGAAGAGATTATGAGTCAAGCGCAAGTGGTGATGGCAGAGATACTGCTGTAGCACACACAGTTAAAATGATCAGTCAGATGACATATTGTGGTGTTGGCCAATATTATCACACTGGTATGAAACAGGAAAACAACTCAAACATAAAACAACTCATTTTTCCCCAACCCTAAAAAATTAAGGACTTTTTAGGAGGCTGGTGGGTGACTGAGTCGTGGGATGGTAATGAGACTCCCCAGATATCCCAGACAGAAAATTAGTCGTGGGAAAGGAATAGAGAAGTCCATTCTCCTCCATGACTAATAGTGACTTACCATCATTACTTTAATCGCGTCTCAACACAGTCACTCTCATGACACCTGGTAGGTTGTGCAATTCTGAGATGTGTTTTATGAACTCTGTTTCCTGGATTGAATTCCTTCGACTTCGTTCCAATATTACATAAATATACCGTATTCCCCCATTAATAGCATTTTTTTCAACTTTCCGTAGGCAAGAGTTGGCAACAGGTGTTGTGTGTGCAGTTATTGTCCAGTGAGAAACTGATGGCCTGTCCAGGGTGTTGCACACCTGCGTTCCAAAGTGGCTGGAATAGGCTTCAGCTCTTCAGAAATCAAATGAACAAACAATAAAACCACCAACTTCAGTAAAGAGGACTGATAGACTGAAATTTAACAAGGTAAAAAAATGTAAGATAGACCAGAAAAACAAAACAAAACAAAACAGCCTGATGGTTTATTTATTTGGAAACACTTCTATGAAGGAAATGGCGTAACTTGCTGTATATCTAACCCTAAGAATTGATGTTACATGTCATGAGACGCTGAGTTTTCCATTTCCTGTCATGGGCTGCCAGGCTGCAAGACTTTCAACTCAGCAGAGCTACTTAGACTCAAACTTGAATCCTTTTCACCACCATATTCCAATAATAGGGTCACAGATGGCTGGAGCCTGCACCAACTACCCGGGCCCACTGGCAGGGGACACCCTGGACAGGTCATCAGTTCTCACTCACACACACACAAGCACTTAAGTAAAACAGTGGATGAGCCGTGAACCTCAGTTTTGGGTTTTAGAAAAAAAGGTAAACGCTCGAGTTCATGGAGGCACAAGGTGCTCATACCTTACAACCCTCTTCTTATGTTTGAACCACAGCAGTTGCCTTTAACATCGCTGTCACAAGTAAAACTCACCAGTTTTTGAAGCAAGCGTCTGACTGAATAGGTTCCTCGAAACATTATTTAACTCATAAAAGATCATGAGGCAGTGCAGTAGTGTGTGAGTTCATCTGAAGCCACATATTTCAGGTGTCTAAAGGCTCATGGCCTTAAATAAGATGAATCCATGCATGTCTCATATTAAAGTGCTTTTCTTATGTAATATGGCATTTTCATTCTGTCATGTATTTCATCTACAATGTTTATGATGTATTCTTTAAAATCACCTTTCCATATTGCATTAAAATATATTTCACAGAATTTTCGGTGTTATTCATTTCATCGATTATTTGCCCCCCATGCATTAAGTTTTTCCATAATTATCTTACATACTGTCCGTCTTTTTCTCAGTTTTGATTTGACAGTTCATCACATTTTATTTCTCCACTTACTGTGTATTTCCTTTATTAAAGTTCCCAACTATTTTGAAAATGCAAAACATTAGTGTATATCTCATGTATAGAGCCATAAATTTGATTGTCCCAATTTTTCTGTTTTGTTTTTTTTTGAAGGAGAAAGCACTTGGACACCAAGCGACTTGTGTCGTCAAGTTAAGCTCATTTCAGCTCATAGTTGCTAAATAGATGTCTCTCTTGAGGGTCGTCCACACACCAAATCGCTTGCCACTCTCCCCAGAATCAGTCCACACACTCTGTGTAAGACTGTGTCTGAGCCGTTATCCATCATTTGACCCTGCCCTTCTTCCATTCAAGACTGCACCTAGCTCAAACCTTTCCCTGTCACCTCTTGCAGCTTCCAGCTAACCACTATTGCTTTCAATGACATCAATAAATACTCAACAAGTTAAGAGACGTCGAGTTGGGTTGCTTCAGGGTTCTACATGCACACATAACATGTTCCGCATGACATTCATGATGTAGAGGACATTTGCCTAGCTAAGTTTCACCTCATCACCACACACAGCTTGTGTTCGGCGCCATCCCTGTGTTTACTTACACCAAACAATCAGGGACAACTCCCGGTCGAAGTTGCCAGACGGGAAGGTGCTGATGTGGCAGATGTATTGACCTTCATCTGAGATTTCCGTGCTCCGGATGACTAGGGAGGAGTCAGCTGTGGGGTCACTGCTCTTGAAGTGTACACGGCGGAACCAAGTCCCAAATGCTGCAGAGGGATGAACGACCCATTAAGCACAATCGCACAAATAGAAATAGAAGAAAAATGGCTTCTGTTGTTGCTGTTTTGTTTTGTTTTTTTGACCCACACATGTCATTGGAAGGTAGTTGATCAGAGTGTGTGAATAAATAAATTACTTTAATAACTTGCCTTATTTTAACGTTGAAAAGTGGGTGTGGCTTCATTTTGCACCAGCGGGACGTTGTAAATAATTGACATTGCTTGATGCAAAATTAGGAATTCATGGAATGTTTTTTAATAATATTCATCACTGGAGTGTTTAATTGTTTTATGGAGTGTTTTATATTTATTATTACACTAGTGATATATTCCAACTACTTCACTCAAAAAAACTCACGCTCCATACCAACAACATTTCTCTCGAGATGGGGACTGAAAAAATGGACACTGGGGAAGTTTCTTTCAACTATAATTTTTCCGGCACCCTTAAAATTTGATACAATCTCAAATAACTGTGAAGAAAGAATGTGTTTCAATGTGTTTCACTGTGCGTACATAAACAAGCACAATTTCGGTGTTTTTGTAGTGGGAAAATAAAATCCTTGTCAGTCCCCAACATTGTTCTATCAAAGTCAACAACAATAATGGAGAATGGGTTCAAAACTGAACACAAAATAATCCATATCATATGATTAAATTTATATTTAGTAGCCATTGAATGAATGCATCCTGACATCCACTACAATACTTGGGGGGTCCGAAAACCTTCTTCCACCACTGTAATAGCTGAATTCAGAACACCAACATAGATTCTGCTATATGTATATTGATCTACATACTATATTTAACATGTCAACATCATGAATCATCATGTCTAAACTCACCTGTCTGTCCGTTTAGATGGTGGGCAGTGATGATCTGCTCCTTGGTGGCGTCAGGTTTCATCTTATACCATGTGACCTGCACTATGACATCAGTGGTCTGGTAGCGACAGGGCAGCACTGTGTCGTGCTCAGAGTGGGCACGGACGGATCCACTTGGAGGGTCGTCCACAAATCCTCCGCCTATCACCGCAACCACAAGGAGAGAGTGTTATTTACACCCTGTGGACGAAGCTTGTAGCTGAAATGCAATGCATTCCACCTTAAACTGTGACAGTATTGTGTTGAAATAAACTATGAGTTAGAAGTGACTGTTCGTTCGGGCCGAGGCTTGTCACATGAATCAGCTCTGGTATCTACCAATGGGTGTATCTACAAATAAGCAGCATGCTGAGTTACCAAAAGTAACTTCCACTTGTTGCCGTTTTCTGTATGAATATTTAAATCAGATGAAATTTAAAGTAGGTGAGTGGGATAGATATTTTCCAATCACTCAGCCAAAAGCAGTGAAGTGAAGTGAAGTGAAGTGAAGTGAAGTGAAAGGGGAAAATCTAAATTCTAAATCTAAAATCTAAACAAAAGAGTAAGTGCACTGTGCAGCCTGGGTGTCATCTTAGACCCACTTTATCTCAATCTAATAATAATAATAGATTTTCCCCCATCACATATAATATTGAAGCATATTTCTATTTATATCTACTATTTATTTCTGTTTATTTTTCCATTTTTATTTCCACTTTGTGTATTCCCCTTTTATTTCCATTTATATTTCCACATTTACTTCTTTATCAATCCTGGTATTCCATACAGGTCCAACACAGAAAGGTTTAATTTCAACTTCAGTCGCAGGAAGGACAGGCGTTTTCATTGGCTGCCAAATACACAACTATTTATGCATACATTCAACAACACTTGTGGAGTTCTGAATTAAATGTCCAAGAGACAATTATTCTGGAAGGATAAATATTGTGTCTGTCACAATGAGTGCAACAAACTGGAGTTCCACACTGGTGAAACAAAAGTAAATCAGTAAAGAAATCAACAGTGGCCGTTGTATATTCATCTGGCTGAGCACAAGCCGAGAAATGCAGTTCAACTAGTTGCTCTGGAGGAGCTTTCGACACCTTAAGACGTTTGTACAGGCATTCAGCAAACCCACAGGAAACAAGCGTGTCTCTGTGAAACTGTAAACCACAGACACCCGACATAGTGTCTACTTTCTTGATCTGTTTACATGTTAAATGAGCACGCTGGTTATGCAGACAGTCAGTGTGTGTCTAGCAGTCACTGCAAATAGATTCTGTCACGAGAGGCTGATGACAGCTAACTGCTTGTAAAAATTAAAAACACCATCTCACGAGAAGCCTTAATCTCTATATCTGAAGGAACACTAAGACACGCCTGCTTCTTGCAACACTAAATGAACGCCAATTGATGTTATTTACATTTGTTTTCATATTCAAAGGTTGAATGGTATTTGCACATCCCATTTCCTGTTGACAGTCCGGAGCACCTTTCACACCCAAGTGTATCTTAGGTAGAGCAAAGGACACAGGGTCTCCTTCGGTAACAAGAGAATCAAGGAAGCAACCAGGGATTTGAGGTAACAATTGTTTATACACCACATAAAGCATGACTTGTACATCTTGGACAAATAATCTTGAAACCCAAACGCTGACGGAATCACAATCCATCTGAACTCTATGCTACTTGAACAGTTGTGCTTTCATCTTCTGTCTCAAAAATGTCAAGTTGAAGTTGAAGACATACATTCAGGAGAAATATTGTTCACATCTTCGACCAGTTACTGGGAAGCAGTTACTGATGTGCCACGACTTGCCCGACGTGCACTCCCATTGTAGTAACCTCGTGTTATCCTGAATTACCAATCACATTAGGTATTGAATATATTTAAAGACATGCTGCTGTGCTCTCTGTAATACAATGACAAATGTGAAATTCAGATTTCACCCATTGCTGCAGAAACCAAATTGTGTGCTTATTTTCAACACGACAAATGACTATAACATTAGCAATCTCTTGAGTAGGTCTAGTTAGTATTGGACCAGCCCACTATCATTTTGATATTAAACCAAAGTGTCTTTGCGTGAGCATCCATGAATGTCTAGGACAGGGAACCAAGCAGCTCAGCAGCCTCCTATGTGTGGCTCCTTTCAGCATTGACAAAGGGTCAGTCATGACTAAAACGTCTTCAAGCTCTGAAAAAAGATCCAGCTTTGGTCCATCTCCATTTGCTTTACATGCAGGCACAGTGGGTGCAGTGCCTGCACAACACACTGGTGGTTCAGGCAAGGTTGAAACCAGAGCAGTACCTTTTCATGTCACCAGCTCAGAGGACGGTTAGAGAGCGTCTGGAGGACATTTGTTCATAATTGCAGGCTCAAAAATATTTTGAATCCATAAAACGCTCAGAAATTACATTAGTCGAAACAAAGGCTCCATGATCATCCAGCTTCACGGGCGGCACAGCTGGCGGGCGTTCATTTGATCATCAACCTTCCACAGCTATGAACCCGTCGACGCCAGCTTGTACGGCCAGATGGTTGCTTCCAGCTCCACGACTTCCAAATCTCTCGTTCCATTCCCTGAATTCTCTAAATCCTGTGCTCGCTCAAAATCCAATTCAGCCGCTTCCACAATTCCTCGTTCTTCCTCGCTTCGTTTCTATTCTCTCCTTTGAGCATTTTCTTAGTTACACTTTTCATTTCTCGTCGACATAGTTATTTCCTCGTGTGTGTGTGTGTTTTTCCACCACCAAGCGCTTTCCGTTTATTGACCCTCGTGAGCTTAACTCCAAGTGCGTTTTTGTGTTATCGCATTTTTCAGGCTTGAATTCTAATTAGTCTTTCTTTCCTTTCTTTCATACTGCACTTGGGTCCCTCCGTGAGAAACCATGACATGAGCGACTCAGTGGGCAGCGTCATTGTCGGAGTCTCATTCACTGGTCCTTGAAACATTTAACTCTTTTTCCACAGAAATGTGTCGCGTATTTGACGCTTGGTACAAGAGCGGATCTTGTTCCTCCCGTCGCTTGCTTGACCTCCAGCAGAACACTAGGTCTGAGTCTGTTTCTGAGTTCTCTTTCCGTTTCAGGGTCGTGGCTGTTGAGACTGGCTGGAACAAACCTGCTCTAAAGTCAGCTTTTTCTGGAGGTTTGTGTAGCGATATCCAACCCTGAGTCATCAGAGGACCTGATCACCTTCGCAATAAAGTTTGATAATTCTAACTCCTCGAGCTACGCCACTATCATCTGTCGGGCAAAGTACCGCATTAAACCCGGTGAAATGAGCTTGAGGAACCCATGCCGTTGGGAAGAGCACGTTGGGTTATGTTTACATTGTGGTGTTGTTGGTCTACAATCATTATCCCCTTCCTCTAATGGACCCTTCATTTGAACCTCTAAAGCAAGCCACTATTTTGTCCAAGCTTGACCTCAGAAATGCATATCGATTTGTACGTGTCCGGAAGGGGGGCGGCTTTTATTCTCGGTCAGGGCCAACTCCATCCTGATGCTGCCAAGATCCAAGCAGTGCTCAACTGGAGAGTCCCCTCCACACGTAGACAATTTTGGGGTTTTGCAAACTTTCATCCGTGGGTTTAGCAAGGTGGCTGCTCCCCTCAACATTTTGACGTCCACAAAAAGGCCCTTCCAATGGACACCTGATGCTGATTCTGCCTTCAAGGAGAAAACCAGAGTTTGCTACTCTGGTCTCCAGTAAGTCTTTTCATGAAGGCACTTGCGTCCCAGTCCGCTCGAATCCTCACATCTCTCGTGATTAAGTACATCTCCACACACCTCACACTGTTTTGTCTTAAAAAAAACCTGTTCATACAAGTGATTGATGTTAGTCTCCTATCCAGAGTCTCCTATCCTGGCATCTCCCTGAGAGGAATGACGAGAAGCCCTGTCATCACTTGTAAGTCAATGACTGTATGACTACTCAGCCAGGAAACATCTTGGAAACCCAAAACTAGCAAAGAAAAGCTGAATAGCTGACTAATGTATCAGTCAGGTTTGTCCCTCAGGAGTTGCTGTAGCTGGCAGGGAGATGTGTGACCGACAGGCTTTTAGCTAGAAATTACGTTTTTCAAAACGTGAAAAACGTAATTTTTCACGTTTTGAACTGCAAAACGTGAAAAATTAGACGACCATTCCTTTTTCAGACGGACGCCATAAATTTTTAATCCTGCGTAATGTCCTGATCATAGTCTCATCATATTTCAGTGAAAAGGAAGTTTCCGATTACAAGAAGAAAAGTCGGGTAAGTTCAAAACGCTAAACAATTGTTTACAAAACAAACTGAAAGTCTTTTAATCGGACGAGCTACATGGCGACAGCGCTGCATGCCGCCCTGCTTCAAAATCCTGGCTAAAAGCCTGGAGCCATCCTCACTCCCAATGGTGTAATATATTGACGTTGGGGAAGTGGACTTTTGCTTCCTATACTGACGACAAAGGCTGCCTTCAGTGTTGCATGTTGGCACATGGGTGTTTCAATGGAGTAAAAAAAGCATTTTCCTAAGCCTATTCCATCAACGTCAATATATTACGGTATAGGAGTGAGTGTAGTTTGCAACGACTAAACCACTGCTCAGAAAAATAGGGAAAAGCGGGAATAAGGGGCAGAAATGATAAGATCTGTTCCTCTCTCTGCCTCTTTCCAGTCTCTGTGAAACCAAAGAAGAGCATTGGCTGAATCAGATGCAATGCAATGAAATAATGTAGCCATGTTATAGAACGGTCATACAGATGTCACAAATTTACCAGGCAAGGTATTGACAATGTGTAGAGGAGATAAAGGAGAATAAACATTCATTCATCCATAATGTCACAGCCGTTAGGTAATTGTATCATGACTCTCTGGGTTTTTTACTAATGAAGCAGTGGAGTTTTTCCATCCTTTCTCTCTCCTCTTTCTTTCTAAAACTACTGCCACTCACACAAAGCTTAGATACCAAATACAGTTAACTACAAAATCAGCATCTCCTAAAAAGGACATTCCTACATAATGCTTTTCACCAGTTTTCACCGTTATTAGGCTGCCAATAATGTGGTTCAGCCATCAGTGTGGGAGAATCTGTGCCGGATATGATTCATAGTTTTACCATCACAAGCAATGACTGTTTACAGACAGGTGTGTTTCTCAGCGTGTGTCACTTTCCTCAGGAATCTGCCTTCGCTGCATTACTGGAATTACAGTCAGCGTGTCCCATAAGATGTTGAGAAGATCAACTAAATGACCACCAGACGGCTCTGCTGCAGGACCAGTCTGTAGGATTGCATGTCTGTGAAAACGCCAGTCAGCTGAGGCTCACTTAGGATATGCAGCCAGGCTAGAGTTGTGAAGTGCAATTGCATGATTTCCAGTTGGTTTGTAGAGAACAAAGCTCATCTGAATATCACCTTCCAGCTGAGATCTTTGCAGTATGGCATCAGCTTAAGACAGACACTTCAAAAACCAGTGACTGAAACTCGGAAGGTTTCACCTTAATTAATACTTTGCTCTGAAATTTGATCACACACAAAGAACTATGAAGTGAAAATCACACACAACTTCCTTAGATCTTGAGTTCCAGCTTCATGTTGCCTGTCAAGAGAAGACAATGCCCCCCAGAGAAGGGGGTGTGAGATTCTAACCCACCTCTTGAGATCACTATATATTCCAAAGGAAAATAGCAGCTCAGTACGCAACAACATTGGTACAGGAAACCCAGTGATCTGGAAACCTACAATGACTACTCGCCCCAAAATCTTTGCAATAACAACAGCAGCAGTTCAAGTGAAAAGTGTGGATGGATGTAGTCGTCAGTATGGAGCTGCAGAAGACTGCAGAAGGAGGTGATCTTTCTTGGCATCTGAAACTCAAGGTATATAGGTCACACCCTCCCCAAATTATGAGCAAATGTTGGTCTTTTGAGGTTTATTATTGATCAATGACCAACACTCTACTGTGAGTCCCAAAATGTACAGCTACAGCCAAAGCTCTTAGCTAGTGGTTGGTAGGAAGGGAATTCAAGAGAAAACCATGAAAGCAGAAAGTGGGTGAAAAATTTTCATGGGGACAGTTTACTGATCCTTCAAGAAGAAACGAGAAATCTATGTAAATAAATGAAAGTTATCGTCCGACTTAAATGTTCTAGAAAATGTGCATGTCATACTTGTGGCAAACGTTGTCTCTATTGAACCAAAAAAAGACAGGAAAAAATATCATCCCAGTGCAATATGACAGTATGAAATAAATAAAGTGTTGTGAAGGTTAATAATTCCAAGTGAAACATTTCCTTATTACTTAAAAATATATATATAAATTAATTTAAAAAAAGGCATTCTAATTGTGAAACCCACAGCTGATGGTAAATCAGTGATTCCCCATAATATTGATTTCTCATTCGGTTCATTGCCACATTAAATGGAACAACATCAACAGATCTGTCATCATTGATGGAGCAGTCCCAACCTGAATCTACTTGTCTATAGTGAGTCACTGGAAGTGTCGCTCACTGACTGCAGGCGGTACTATTCAACAAACAAACATTATTAACAGTGGACTATCGTGGCAATTGTAATCTTCCAAGGCAAAACACAATTACGTGACTACAGCTATCAGACAAGAGGACAAGATCACAACAAGACTCTCAAACTATGGCTGTGTATTATACTGTACTAGTTGAGTCTCAGGAGTACTTCACTGAAACATGTCGCAGTTTTGATCATACGGGAAATCTAAATAGTCACGTGTCTTACAATGACTTTTATAATGACTTAATGAGCTTTCTGACACACAGTGCAGGCAAGAGGAGGATGGTTAAACGGTGACTGGTTTTTCCAGAAATATCAGGAAACTGCAATAAACCCTCCTCATGGAGCTGAGCAGTCACCAAATCCCAAAAAGTTAAACCAGAACGGCTTTCCTCAGTTTAGATGTTTTCATTCCATGAATTGCCGCACATTAGTAATTGATAAGTAGAGAGTGGGATAAACAGTTTTTCTATTCATAAAAAATTCAAATCATGTATCCATGAATTATTCAGCCCCATTGAGCGTGTTGTGCAGGATCGCGAGTCTTGTAAAGAGATGTTATCAAATCCTTCTCATTAAAGGACTTGTTGAGGCCTCAGTAGCGTTTAGGGTGTTAGATCGTCAGATAATAACTGACTGTGCAATGTTCAATACAATGCTACAGTTATATCAGTAAGTATGCAAACTGCTTATGTGTCAACTTCTTTGACATCAGCCACGGTCCAAGCTTCCCGTTGTGTCCCAACCAAGTGGCTTAAAAGCTAATGTGGTCGACACTGGAACAAACATTTCAGCATAAATACTAAGACCTTGCTCACTCCGCCTGCCACTTGAACTCTCTGGAGGAGTTTCATCAATGCAGGATGGGGTTAAAGCAACAGACGGCCTGGCTTCAGACGCGCCAGGATGCTCACCTGAAACGTGGAGGAAGCAGAGACACAGAGAGACGGTGGTCAGCAGGGGCATCATCCTCCTCAGTACAGTAGATAAACTCATTCGGGTCCTGTCCGGGTGTCAAAGTCACACCTTAAAAGTTCGGCTAAAGCATCCTCTCAAACAATTCTTTGGAATCAGCCTCAAAAGTCGATTGAAATCCTCCAAGGAGACATGCTGTCACACCACTGCTGTCATGTTTGCCCTTTGGAAGGAAGCAGCTTTACCTGTTTTCGAGATCCACCTGTCGGCTCTCCACCTTTCTTCCCCCTCTCACTCGCTCTCACACTCGCTCCCGAAGTCGCCATTCCGGTTTGGTTCAGGCGGGATGACAGTTATATTCGCGTCTCCACTTGTTCTACTTGCAGGTGAGCCGAAAAAACAGTTTGGTGACGCAAGGTGACTGTTAAACTGAACCTAAACAAAAATACATAAACGTTTTCCTCAAAACTGCTTTTCTAAACACCAATCTATTATAGCCACAACTGAGCAAGCGGTCGTCAGCAAAAGGCGTGAGTCCTTCACTTGTTTCATTCGTTGGTTCAGCAGTCTATAAACATGTTTCGAACCTTATTTTAAATATGGCAGCGTCTGTTCGGCAGTTCGTCCGCGGAATGAGGAGAATACGCACTGCAGTTTTTTCATCACTGCCACCTGGTGGCAGTTTAAAAGCACTGCCTTGCGCGTGAAAGGCAAAACATAACACTTGTAGCGACTTAATATCGTAACATCTTAATATAGAGTTTTCCTTTTTATTAATAGTACTTTCTGATGTAATGTTCTGTTTCCTGTGGAATATTTATTTGGAAGAAAGTTCACTGAAACCTACCATGTGCCACCATGTGCCACCAACACTCTTCAAATGCTTCCGAGAATGTCACTTTAAAACTGATCGCATGCGTGGAAGGGTGCGAAAGATAGAACAGATTACATCTGTAGCATCCGGTGCAGAGCCACTGACACTTATCTGATTGTGTTGTGTCACAGAAGGTTGATCTAGTATTTTACCCTAGTTTTTAATAATTAATTTTAATGATCCTGGTCATCCTGGAAAACAGTCACTTCATGTTACAATCTTGATCAATACTGCGGAAATTTTGGGAAATGAGAAAGTTGAGTATTTGAAGAGATTATGAACAAGTATATGCGCATGAGTTTCTGTCGAAGTTGTTCTGGTGTTTTGGATTGTAGCTACACAATAACATTGAACAAAATCAAGGGTAGAAATATGTTCCAACATAGGTTCGACCCATGGTTCTAAAATGCGGATGAGGAGCCTGCAGCGAGATTGAAAGCCACTGGACGAAAAAAAATTAAAATAAATACTGTATATAAATATTACATAATATATATGTGTGTGTGTGTGTGTGTGTGTAATGTCTCAAATTTAAAAGCACAAGACATATTATACAGAATATAATTTGACACATAATACATGTTTTTTATAGAGAAAAAAGAGGAGACAGATGCATCAAAGGAGACTAAGACAAAAACAAAGACGCAGCCGTCAAAATGATAACAATATTCTGGAAAATATTGTGTATGTACAGGGATTTTCCATCAAAAAGTTCCAATTAAGTTCACAAATCTTTATTCATGGCAATGTTGATTATTTCATCCTTATTTCTTTCTTTCTTTTTTTTGTTTTTGTTATTTGTTTTTTTATGTGTTTTAGCATTACTAGTTATGGTTAATTACCATAAGAGGAATGTAAGGAAGAAGCCAATGAAGAAGTTCAACAACTCACATGGTGTTGATATAGTTTGCAGGAGGAACTGGGCGGAAAACATATTTGACAAATGTTGATGACTGAGAACCACTGCATTACAAAACACTGAGGTCGAATTTGAAAGAGAGAAAAGGGGAACACATACCTTGCTTCAGAGGGATCCCGGAGAATATTATAAAAAATGACAAATAAAAATAAAAAACTGGGCGGAAAACATATCTGACAACTGTTAGATGACTGAGAACCACTGCGTTACAAAACACTGAGGTCGAATTTGAAAGAGAGAAAAGGGGAACACATACCTTGCTTCAGAGGGATTCCGGAGAATATTATAAAAATGACAAATAAAAATAAAAAATAAATAAATAACCAATAGAGAATCCATACAGCAGTACGGATTCAAGCGTAGAAACAGCACCACAGAGCTCATATTACACTCACACTTGCTTAAGGACAAAGTCTTCACACGTCCTTTGTCTTTCAATAGAATAGTGGCGATACCTGCATTCATTCAAACCAGTCCAGAGAGTACTGACATGATGAACCTCATTTCACAAACCCCATTACTCACGACTACAGAAAGACATCCTGTCCCAAGATGGCAGGAGAAAATTCAAATCAACAAAAAAAAGAAGAAAAAGAAACATCCAGAAACAGAAATTTTATTTCAATTCCAAGTGATGGTTCACATTACATGATCTAAATCAGCACAAGGAACTTTTTACGAATAAAAACTTGGTTTGTGAGGCGAGATTTTGAAGGCTCTTGAAAAGACAGATGAAAGGATCAGGTGATGTTAAAAGAAAACAGAGCCAGATATTATGATACTGAATTGAGGACAACATATTTGTTGAAATGTATAATAACAGATGGATGCTAAAAACAGTAGATCCAATGGCATTCTGAGGACTTTTGCAGTGTAAAAGCATAATGGTTACTTAAACGTTCAGCAAAGAGTAACTTTAACTTCACATTTCTTTCAATTTCTTCACTTCCCTCTGTTCGACATTTCTTAACTTCCCGTGAGTTCTATACAAAGCGACAGCTTCAATTCAGGGTATTTCAAGAGCAGACAGACTGTTTTGCAAAGCGCTTGGTTCCGATTACGCTGTCACTTCTTCAAGCCAATTACTTCATAGGTATCCACAGGCCGAGGGTTCAAATCCTGTGAGAAAGAGATCCGACAAATGACGACATATTCTGAAGTAAGACACATAAATTACCCCATAGTCCCCCAACCTACCGTGTAGATGCTTTCAGACTGCAGAAGAGAAAAGTAGAGATGTGTTAAAAGAAATTCACAATTCAAGAGCGTCTCATCATCATTGGATCCACAGATTTAATATGCAGTATCGTGGCAATAGCGTAGACTGATTTGTTTTTGGAGCTGGTACTTTGAGGTTTCATTAGTAGACATGAGAACATGGAGACTTGGTGGAGGAGTGACGTGGTACAACAGAGTGTGAGGAAAAAGATGGAAGGAAAGAAATTGTGAGATAAGCAGAGAGAAAAAAAGAACAGGGAAGGAAGTGCGTTACCAAGTGAAGAAGAAGATGAAAGAGTACTCCAAGATTCTCACGAATGTATCCGGTATTTCATGAAATTTGCAAGGAGGATGTGAGGGTGGTTCTTAGGAGGATGAAACGTGGGAAGGCAACATCTTGGTGTCAGTGTGGAAGTCTTTAGGAGAGCAGGTAAGGAACTTTCCGACCAAGTGTTCAATGTAATCTGTAAGACTGAGCGGATGCCTGAGCGGGAAGAGTGTCCTGGTGCTGATGTATGAGAAAGTCAGGAGCATCGGAGAAGTACGCAAAGGTTGCACAGGACATGGATGAGTTCTGTAGTAGTGATAGAGGGAATCAAGGAGCATAGGGTTAAATCAGAGGTGAGCTCTCAGCCCATTCTTGTTTGCTATTGTGACACACAAATTAAGACATGAGGTGAGGGAGGAGCCTCCATGGACTATGATGTTTACTGACAATATAGTGATCTGAAATGAGTCAAAGAGGAGGTGGGGAGAGGAGGAATGAAGCTCAGCAGAAGCAATACACAATGCATTTGTGTGAAAAGAGAGAGACAGGAGGGTTGGTGAAGTAGCAGGGAGTAGGGGAAATGAAAACCTACCCAGGGCCAGTCATTCAGTGTGATGGACAGAGATTAAAAGAGGTGAAGAGAAGAGGGCAGGCAGGGTGAGCCAAGTGGAGACAACTATGAGGTGTGATCTGAGACAGAAAGGCAGCAGCTCGAGTGAAAGGGGATCTCAATAGGACAGTAGTGAGACCTGCCATGATCTATGATTTAAGAAATTGACATCTATTTCTATATTTTGTTGATCACATTAAATGTTTGCAGTATTTCCCAGTAATAACAACACATAAATAACAGTGATGTGCAATTAATTTTTCCCATAATTAATCAAAAATGAACACAACTTTTTTCCATCCAAGGTGTTTTTTGTTTACAATTTGACTGACAGGAATGGGCGCCATCTTCAGCTGTAACGCAGATGTTTTTGGTAAAACGTGCCGGAAGACAGGAAAAGCAATTTATTTGAGATTGCATAAAATAAAATTTCGCATTTAGTTTATCCTCTTTGAAGAAAGTCTGAGCCCATGCATCTACAGCTCATCAAATCTGAACTGTATTGTGACACTTTTTAAGTTTCTAAGAAATCACAAACAAACAAATCTTTCTTTTTTTTAATAAATAGAATAGTGTAAATAAATAGCATGGAAAGGGATTGGGCAATTCAGTGCAGAAATTCGAGCCATCTTACCGCAGCCTTTCCCTTTGCCTTTGGTTTTGGTTTCCGGGCAGCCATTTCTTTCCGAGCGCTAACGATCTGTATTCAGAGAAAATACTATTATTGAGCAGTGTTTTTATTATTTTACTGGGGTAACAACGTCTTGTAAAAATGTGTCTCATAAAAGTCAACCCAAAAATACAGGCTGTGGAATAATTTCCATTCACAGCTCTCAGTTAATATGTTCTCAAATCTTTCCGTACGCAGATGACGCAGTGATCTCTCCCTGTACGTTCAATTGAAAGCTGCGTCACCATCTCAAAAAGTGGAAATATTTGACGAACTTGAAGTCCCTCTGACGAACCTTAAGCCTGCAGTAGAGGATGGTCAGCACAAGTCCGTAGAGAAAGAGAATCCCGTCCAGAACATAGCAGATCTCTGGTTCATCAAGAGCCGCTACGGACAAAACAAAGACAAAAAAATCAGCCACGAGATATCTGGACTATCCCTAGCCTGATTCACTGACCTATGATATAGTGACTTTTGTTTTTTGATCACCCTGTAAACATGGAGCATCATATGTAGCGTTTCCTATGCGCTTAACTATGTTTTAAGTCCTGATTTGGTTCAGTGTCACATGGCAGTCCACACAAAAAAGAAATGAATAAACTGAAACAACAAAAAATAGAGGACAACTACTGGATAATATAATGTTGATGAAGTGTTAATATGTTTGCTTGAGACAAACATTTGTGTTATTATTATATTATTATTGTAAGTGAAAGAGAGAGTGAGGCATTACTATGAAAGTGCGCAATGTTTGGCAAATTTATGTTGCGTCATTCTTCATAACATCGACCAAATATCAGATGATCACCTTTTTTTAAACACCAAATGTTCTATTACTATTTTATTAATAATAAGCACCTGCATTTTCTTCCATATATGCAAGTACATACATAGTAATAAACTGTTTTCATTTCATTTATCTAAATTCACGAAAACAAAATTGTATTCCAGTAGAAACTGTTGTTATAAAAACTACATTTAGAACTAAAGATAGCCATTTGTTAACTTGTGAACGTTTGTTTCTTCGATTCATTTAATTGATTTTTTTTTTCAGGTAAATAACTCTTTAAATGAAACAATAAATATTCATGTGATGTGAAAAAATCATCACGAATGAATTTACTTTTTTATATGATTGGAACAAAATGGAAACAATGCTGTCAATGACCTGGCACATCAACTTGACGTCATTTACTGCTTCTTGAATTTCACAAATTATGATCACATGGTCTTAGTAACTCGATACTTCCTTGTCCACGATCTTGAGAAATTAATTTCAACAAGTCTAATCGTGGTTTGATGACTCGTGATGTATTATCTTGACCAGCATCAACTGCAGTTTCCGTTTCGGTTGTCAGCTCGCATGCAAGTTGTGCAACTACTCCGTCACTAAAAAAGTTACTTATTTCACCTCGATTTCTTCACTCAGAGTTTGAGGATGATTTTGGACCAAAAGTCTACAGTCCAGAGCGGTCAACATCTAGAATATATCTAATGACTTCATAAGACTTGGTGCTTTGCCAAATCAGGCCTCAACTCTGACTTATGACGCAGACAATAGTCAGTGTCCGATTTCGTCCAATGCGGTCGTATCGGCTTATTCAAGCAGTCCTCACCCGAGTGTAAAGCAGTCGAAATAAAGGATTGTCTGTGGTGTAGATGAGCCAATGTGCTCTAGCCATGAAATCATACAGCTTAGATGTGGCACTGTCGCAGTGACCCACTTGCTGTGCATCACATTTTTGATCAAGTCATGACAAAAAATACCTTTGAAGAGATTCAAATCCTTCAAGCACCGACTCAAGCTTATCAATGTCATTGTTTGAATGCTGACTGGGCACAGGCAAGTTGACTTGCCCATATGAGACAAAGGAATATCAGAGGGCAGCTTGCTTTCGTTCCTTAATTGACTTTCATTCAGTTCCAAATCGCCATCTCAGATGTGACAGGCTTCTCAGCTCTGATGTACGATTTTGTGTCACTAGAAACTGTTTCAGAATCTGGACAACTGCAAACACAAAATACATATTTAATTATTGACGTATAACACAGCAGTATCGCACGGCTGTGCGCAGTTTTTACGGAAGTGTCTTCATGCTATTCTTCTATCACACAGGAAGTAAAGCGTTGATGAAGACGGATGCTACCACTGAAATTCCCTTTGGGTGAAAGAAAATCACCACAAATGACAAACTCGAACTCTTTTTTTCCCCAAATTTTATCTGCCTCATTAAAAGCCCGGAACTCACCAACTCTTCCAAAGCACATCCACAGAGGAACGGCCAGAAGCGCCAGGCTCTTGGAGCGAGGCACCATGTCGATGGGGTCCAAATACAACGAGTGGCAGGAGAACAAAGTATGATGGTTCAACTACAAGCGTCTGCCTGCTCATCAAAACCGGAGTGTCATTATACCTCACCGCCCAGAGGGGAAGTTGTGGTCAGAGTGTGAGGTCCACTTGTCCCTGATCTCATCAGACCACTCCTCCTTTCTCTGAGTAAGATGAAACCAGAGAAACAACCAGAGTCGCAGCTTTTCTGCTTCACACGCAAATTCTATGAATCCCTTACACTTGAAGAAAAAAAAACGTCAGAATTGAAGGAGATAAAATATTTATTAGCATGATTTTAGGCATTGTACATCAGCTGATCTCAAGTCACTACAGCAAAACGCAGAAAGGACAATGAATCTTCACGTCAACGGTCGACTTCACCAAACACAATGTCCTGTGTACCTGTCAGAGGAAAAATGGTTATTTCTCTTGTCAGGAAACATAAATTTGATCTCCACTGAATCTTCACTTACCAATAATGGCCACCACATCTGCGAGCATGTGTCCTTGGGCCATCTTATCCAGACCAGCCTGAAAACAATGACAGTGAAATGACAAGGTTAAGACAAGGAGAATACAAACTCGGAGGCAGAAAATTAAGACGGAAGTGGAAACACCACAATAAATAGAAGACGGAAGTGACCAAAGTTATAATCACATAAAGTCAACAAAACAGTGAAGAGCATCAGGAAATTTACAAGAGGCCACATTGTTAGGATTAGACATGTGATCTCATGCTGACAAGAAGATATAAATACAGATGTAAATAGACAGAGAAATGGATACACAATCTAGTCACGACAAAAACATGTAAGGGTGTGTGAGGCAATGGCCAAAATCACCATAAACCAGTGACTAAAATGGTATAAACAGAAGTCCCCTCACACAAGACAGAAAGTGAACACAGCATTTTGAGGAACAGCAGTTCCGCAATGAGAAACAAGAGACAGCTTCTATTATATGGAATACAGTTAATTCTTGCAACTGTTCCACTTGAACTTTTTTTATACATAGATGGCAAATAAAAGGGATAGTCCTGCGAATTGACCTTTATATTGCTTTCTCTGCAGTAGTTCGACTGTTTTTCAAAAACATTTTTTGCCAACTGAAATTTACAAATGCAACAAATGATTTCACAATGTATTGTAGTGATAACAATAATGCACAAAAGGGCTGAACGTTTTGCATTCTGGCTCAGCTTGTTCCTCACTCGGACAGATAGTCCATCCTCATTGAAGCTGAGGTGACCAAACTCACGCACCATCCTTCCCTCATTTATGATTATGCATGCATGTATGTATGTATGTATGTATGTATATTTTGCATAGAAATGTCTTTTGTCTGATAGAAACAACCCAGATATACAGACTACAATGTTTAAAAATACTGTAATTAAAGCGTCTACACAGTAATGTCTTTCCATTTGGATGTCTTTTTAAAATGCACACCCGTCTTGTTCAGTGGACTAGAGGCGGTGGTACGGCTGGTAAAATCTAAGAGACATGTTATTTCAGGAAATGGCTGGGAATCACATCAGGCAGAATAACTGCAGAAAGTAAAACACGATATTCATGAGCTTATTGCCTGAAGTTAAAACACACACTACTCTAACAGTTTGTTTATGCAACTGTAAAGACAGTTTTAGCCTAAAAATAAATAGCTGCCTTTGACAACATGAGAGCGGATGAGAAGGAAGGAGGCGGCGTAAGATTGTGAGCACAATTTAAAAAACATATTTAATGAACCAAAAGTAGCCCGGAGGACTAGCCTTTAAACAAGCTGAATAATTAACGAGAGTGTGTGTGTGTGTGTGTGTGTGTGTGTGTGTGTGTGTGTGCGTGTGTGCGTGTGTGCGTTAATATTTCATGACAGTATGTGAAGTTTGAAGTGCTCACCAAATGAGCGAAGCCAGGAGCTTTGATCTTGCAGCGATAGGGTCTGCTGGAACCGTCCGACACCAGATACACACCAAACTCACCCTGGAAGCAAACACACAGGGAAGATTTTAAAATCTCAACAAACCCCTCGAGCTATCCGCATGCTTCTATTCTGCCTAATAGAACTCTTCTCCAAACAAGAGGAGATCACAAATTTCAGTTGGTGGTGGACAGCGGCTCACCTTGGGCGCCTCCACAGCCGTGTAAGTAGCCCCAGGAGGAACCTGGTAACCCTCCGTGTACAGTTTAAAGTGGTGAATCAGGGACTCCATGGACATCTAGTACAAAACAAAACACAAGCATGATTCACTTGTGCCATTCATGACAACATATGTCCAAACTTCTCTCCTCAGCGCACCTTCATCTCAGACCTCTTGGGAGGAGCCACTTTGGCATCATCCACCTTGATCTCTCCCTCTGGCATCTTGTTGAGGGCCTGGAGCATGATCCTCAGAGATTGCCTCATCTCTTCTACTCGGCACAGATACCTACACACAAACCGAGAGACAGCATGTTAAGGCTCCAAATATATGGAGCACATTCATGCCAAGAGTTCCAGTCACATGTGAGCAGGTATTTAACCATTCATAACCGAAGCACCGATGATGATGATAAATGGATGAATTGCCATGGAATGGGCTCTTTTCTTGGAAGCTCATCAGTCACATGAATTATTTTTCGTCCACCAGGAAGTGATGTCATTGTATAAGATTGAAGCTCACCTATCATAACAATCTCCGTTGCTTCCGATAGGAACATCAAACTCCACCTCAGCATACTTGTCATAGGGCTGACTCTTCCTCAGGTCCCACTTGATCCCAGAGCCTCTGAGCATCACACCACTACACGACAACAACAGCAGCAGCAATGTTTGTATTTGAGTATCAACCCAACCAAAAGGCAGACAGAAAAGCTGTTACCTAAATCCGTAGTTGAGCGCTTCCTCAGCTGTGACAACACCAATATCAACGGTGCGGTTCTTCCAGATGCGGTTGTTGGTCAACATCTGCACAGACAGACGCTTAACATTGAGATTGAAGTAACAGCATCAAGAGGAACCAGGGTGTTCTGGAGTCAGTGACGCACCTCCTCCACTTCATCAATTCTGAGGGAGAAATTCTTGCACCACTCATAGATGTCATCCATCAGGCCCAGCGGCAAATCCTGGAAACACAGTCATGCGAGCACTTCAGGGAATGCATCCATCACCATGAATATCACTCATCGAGACCACCATCTTCTGTACACGAAATGCTCTTTCAGGAAGGGATGGGACCGATCCAATACACTATCTATGTCACGCTCTTTAATATTTTCAATGAGGTGCAGAGTAACGACACACACCTCTGTTCATGAAATCCATTCCACCATATAGCATATGAGCATTTAGCACTCAAGGATAAAACTCTTACCAACACGTAGGCATGTGCCATTACAGTACCTCAGTGTAGAGGAGCGCTGTATTTACCGTACATGTGAGTCAGTTGAAATCCCAACAGCTCAGCTAGACGTCACGTCTGACGTTTTACCTTCTAAATAATAATAATAAATTGCATCATTAAATGAGTCAAATACACACACTTTTCTTTTGGTTCAAATAAAGGCTGTAGGAGAAATCTTCATTTTAATGACGCTCTGAAGCAAGTCTATGTCATTTTCCTGCTTAGGTGAAGCATCATCTTGGATTTTACCAACACCATTCATCTCTCTTGGTTATAATACATTTAGACTGTGAATGCGAAAACCTCAGAGTTGCAAATTAGGATATTGTTGTGAACCTAGTTTTCTGGTTTTAATACCGTACTTGCATCAGGTTGCCCTTTCGTATACACAATCAGCATTAATAATGACTTGCAACAGGAATAATGCATGCATCGGGATTCAAAGTAAAAAAATGTGGTCATGCATCCCAGGATGATTAAATAAGACCTTCAGAAATACAAAAGACATGTATGAGTCAGCAACTTTGATTGACACAAGACATACCACAGAGGAAAAACACCTGAAAAACAACCGTGACAGACTCAGTTCACTTCACTAATTTAAAAATAAACACATATTCACTCGGCTCCCACCTGATGAACTCCGCCCGGCCGCACATATGCAGCGTGCATTCTAGCTCCAGACACTCGCTCATAAAACTCAAACATCTGCAGAGAAAGAAAAAGAATTCATGTTCATGAGACTTCATGAATTATTAAATACAAGTTGACAAAAAAATGTTTTAATTCCTTACCTTCTCTCGTTCCTCAAACATCCAGAAGAAAGGAGTCATTGCGCCAATGTCCAGGGCATGTGTAGTGACTGCCATGATGTGGTTGAGGATGCGAGTAAGCTCTCCATACAGAACTAGAAGATGAAAGAGTGTACGAGGAAAAAAAATGCACATTTAAATGCATTTATCTTTGCAATTAAAATTTCACCTCTTAAGTAAAACCAATGTTGCAAAGAACACAAAGCAATGACAAGAAACACTTGACAGAGGAGGACTAACGTGAATGCTAAAGGAAAAAGGCTCAGATTAATAAAAACTGGTTTGTAATTGTGTTTCATAAGTGAACTCCAGGCCTGGGAAATAGCAGAGATGCATCGTATAGCCAGGATAGCGGGCTGGAGACACCCAAGCCGCACCTCGACACCATCGCTCGACACACGTTGCCGTGTTCATGGCATAAACAAGATCTGAATCGCAGGATGTGAGACCATATAGCTGTCGCACATGTTAGCTAAGCTAACGGCAAAGTAGGTCATCTCTCTTCACTCATCAGAGACTGATTTGGAGTTGACTGAATGTTTTTGAACATGTGGTTTTAATCAAATTATTCTGCTTCACAGGTATAACCTTGCAAAAGGGAAGGTGGTCGTTGTTTTCATTACTATCTGCTTATGCACACCAATACATACAATATGCAAAAAACAGAGCAGTAACATGAAATGAAATAAAGGTCAGAGAGGTACTATCAGTCTGTGTTCTTGATGTAATCCCTTGCTCTTTTCATTTTGACACGACGACTCCTGTTCCTGAAATGTGGATTGCTATACGAGTAGTTCTAAACTTGCCAGGTCCGGTGTCGCAAGGATAACAATTAGTAGCTCAGGAGCTTGGATTATACATCAGGTCACAGCGGAAAACGTGGTCATCGTGGAACACGAGTGTATGGACAATTTCCGCATGACCAAGACATCGCTTTACGGCTCTGAGCGAAGAACTTTCAGATTGACGGACATAGGACAAACATGAGGGCACGATCTACATAATGAAAAAGGTAGCAGCGGTTGAGATCGCATCAGCGTGTCCGTGTGGATGACAGAAACAACTTTATTGAAAAGACCACAGAAAACGATCGGATAAGAAAATGTGTGGCTCCATGGGCATGGGACCTTACAGGCCAAACATTTCAACACGGCATGTGCCTGTGGAAAGTCGACCCCAGTTGGTGATGTACAAATGTCAGACTTCAAATCAATAGGAATACTAGCAATTGATGGGATATATCTATGAAAAAAGACAGCTTTGCCAAAGGGGAAATTCAGATTTTGAACAACTGGAAATGTTGCCAAATACAGTGCAAACATTTTTTTTCCTTTCAGAAAAAGGTTTGAAAATAAAGGTTTGCCTCAAAAATTCAACTTGTGTTTCTGAATTGTTGAGCATGTTTCTGAACTCATCTGTGATACCTTCCAAAGATGTACAAGTTTTAGTCAGTACCTCTAATCCACTGTGCTCTCTCTGGGGCCTGGATGTTGAGAAGCTTCTCCACAGCCAAGGAGTAAGCCTGCTCATTGCACATCATGGAAACATAGTCCAAACGGTCGAAGTACGGCAGGGCCTGCAATTCACATGGAGAAAGGAAGACATGTTCATTAGGGAACTTCCACACCTGCCATCACCTGCCACATGATTCCACTATGACAACATGAATTGTGCTGTGGACTGTGAGGTACCTGCAGGTAGGTCTTATACTCAATGAGCTTCTCCGTGCCGCGGTGCAGAAGGCCGATGTGAGGGTCACATTTCTTGACAGACTCACCACTGAGCTCCATCACCAACCGCAGCACACCATGGGCAGCTGGGTGCTGAGGGCCAAAGTTGATGGTCAAGTTGGACACTTCTTTCTCCATAGGCGCATCTTTGTCTGGAGGAGCAAATGATAGAATCCAAAATGAGTCAAAAAAACCCAACTCCAAATAAAATAAAGCAAACGTGTGTTCAGGTTCTGTTTTTTTTCAATACAAGTGAGTAAATGTGTGCATACATCAGCGTAAGTTCATATTGAGCGTCAGTTATTAGTGGTTAAGGGTTGTGTAAGTAGGCATCAACTCGGTGCCAAACATGTAATTACATATTTGACGTTCAAGTGTGTCATGACACATTAATGCAAAAATCAGATCCATTTCCAAATGCCCAAGTTACCATTCCATGGAGGGGGCTTCCAGTTCTTATTTTCAGCCGTAGGATACATCACTGCGCCAGCGTAATGCTCCATCCATTCTGGATCTGGCTGCCATTGTTTCTGCCTTAAAATAGTAGATGAATTTGGATATAAGAACATTGCTCAAAAATGTAAGAAATAGTCATAGAAAGAAATAAGCAAATGCACTTTTACCCATCTCCTCATACTCATATATAATTTTATATTATGTCAACTCTCGTTATAACGAAACAGGATATTTCCATGAAACCCATGATGAACTACATACAGACATGGAAATGACACATAATATTTGTCACCTAATTATGGACTTGCCAAGTTCAATTTTCGACACAGCTATATTACACGACACATGACACTGCCAGCAGCAAGTAAAACAAACTATTGTGCTGCTCTTTACGCCACTAAAGAGGGTGATTTGACCTTAAAAGCCAGGTGACAGTTAGATAAACACGCGAGCAAGCACGGTAGGCTAATTGTCCAACAGCAATAACCAAATGCATTTGGACATTTTGTCATGATAGTCAACAAGCTACACCATAAAAAGGAGGAGTTTGATTTAATATCGACAGTGTGACGACGACATTCAGTGTCATAACAAAAAGAGGAGTCGGCATGTTAGCATCTCGGTGCTAAGGTGAGACAAACGGAGCTTTTGCACGAATAAATCAGCTGAGATCGGGCATTCCTGCACAAACTTACCTGTTCTGCAGCACACTACAGCCAGGGACTACTACACCTTTGTTCAATATTAATTTGGTTGAAGGACGTCCCAGTTTAGTAAGCGACCTCAACATCGTGGCCGCCATCTTGGTGGACGGGCGAACCACCTTTGCCAGATGACGTCATTAGCCTTCTTCTTTTCTGTTGTACATGGTGTGACGCCTGCCACCTTTCGGTGGCGGTGAATGCAGCGCATGCTTCTACTTGCAGTGTCTAAATGAAATTGCGATTTAAACGTTTTTGGGTCAAAAAATATCTTGTTGATAACACCTTATTTCCTTTCCCACCAGGGACCATGGCCTCTCTGGTCACACCTTATTTATTTATTTCTTAATTTATCACAAACATATATTCCTCTCCAACCTTCTGCACCCTATTCGTCACCTCCCTTGATCATTGCACATTACTCAGTGTGATGATTCTTAATTCTTGAAATGATCTGTTCTCACTACCTCTATTCCCTCCTTTACATACTTCCTACCTATCATCTACAGTCCTATCTTGTCTTAGTTCTCATGAGCTTCACTCCCCTTTTCGTTCATTATCGCAGAAGGTTGAGTCTCAATTTCTGAATTTTTATGTCATGGGCTCACCTATTTAAGCATTCAGAATTTTGATTTGTGAAGAGTGTTCAAGTTATGTGAAAATCTATCAAATATGTGGAGGTCATATCTCCATCTCCCTAGAATCTCCTCCAACTCATCTTTAGTCATCACTATAGATCACTATATGGTCAACAAACATCATAGTTCACAGAGACTCCTCCCTTAGCTCATCTCATACAACAATAGCCAACAAGAATAGGCTGGAGCTTGATCCCGGATGAAAGAACAAAAAAACAGAAGTACACAATTATGGTTTATTTAAAAAAAATGAACAGTGCTTTTATTAAGGTAATACTGTGGAAAAATAATTACATACAATTCTTTAAAAATATTGAGAAGAAAATGAAATAAAAAAAGATGGATAGGTTTGTCATCTTTGAACAGGATCCTCTGCTACGAAGAACAGTACAGGAACATAAAACGTTTCCTAAATTGAAAGACACATCAATAATAATAATTATAATAATACAGGATACAGTCCTACCAGAGGTATAAAAGTACTGGATTGTGATCAAAATGATATGGACATATACTGGAACTTACACACAGATATGCTGACACACACATGTACTGTATACACATGCATACAACAGTCCTGCTTACGCACACTGCATTCACACATCTGTACAAACACACTGTACAAATCAATGTGTGTGTGCCCACACACAAACATCCATACACACGCACACGCACACTCATGTCACTATAGTAGACAAGCCTTCATTAAAACTCTCCATACACATTCTCCTATAGCCGTTTTGGCAGACAGACAATGAGGAATGATTCAAAATGGAAATATACGACAAGTTCCCTTATAAGGCCACTCAGTTCTCAACCCAACGTCTGTGTGTTTTTCTCTCGGTCTCCATCACGCTTGGAGTCGGAGGTCAAAAAGGCTCTGGCCCGGGCAGTCGGGAGCCTCTCCAGCTCCTCCCCCTCCAGCCTGCTTGTACAGCAACAGTCGCCAACAGAAGGAGCTTCTACTGCATATACATGTTCTACTACGGTGAAAAACAACATGAACACTTGGCACTAGGTTTATTTATACATTGATATACTCTTGTGATGTCATAGAAAAAGGCCTGAACACACTCCATGTCCCACGAGCGATTCAGGTTGTTGGCACGACTCCTTCCCTCCGCTGGAAGCAAAAAGGCCCAAGAGCTATGTGCACTCAAACGTTTTGGTCCATAGACATTTAAATGTAGACAAAAATAATTCTGTAATGTTAAAAAATAGAATACAAAGCTCTGGTTTGGTGTGCAAATAAAAAGACATATAGGTGAAAAAGGGGAGGGGCCTTAAGCATTAATATTGGAGATGCAGTGCAAAAAATGACTCCCACCCCCCCACACTGACATGACACAGGGGCATTATGGGATACCGTGTGGAAATATGTGCTTGACGATGGTCGACTATGAGAACCCGCAAAACAAAACATTACAAAATGGCGGCTGGACTTCCCCTGGCTGAGGTCCTTCAGATCCGTTTACAACGAAAACTTAAAGTCTGTGGTTCTGAAGCTCTGCCTTCTTTTCCGCTCTTGATTGTGACTTGCACGGTCTGCTCTCACAGAGCTCTCGTTGACAATTCTAAAATTCTCTAAGATTCTAAAGTCACCTGGAATTTCCCCTCCTGGTTCAGTCTGTGAGGTTCCCACACTCCTCGTCCCGTGGGTCCTGTGGTATTTTCATTGGTGAGTAAATCTGCGGACGATAGATTCGATGACTTTTGTGGGGGGGAGATCTCACACGTGAGTCTGCATCCTCTGCGTGTGCCGGCTGTGGGAGTAGTCAGAGTGCTGTGAGGTGTAGGAGAAGCGAGTGGAACTTCCGTACTTCCCAAGTCCTGTGTCTGAGCCGGCTGGAGTTGGCCCCCCAGGACCGACTCCTACTCCAGGGGGAGCTCCAACTGCAGACCCCACGCCATACATTTCATAGGAGGGGCCGGCTTCCAGCGGCGCCAAGCTTGATGGGGCGAAACCCATGCGGTAGGTCTGGTAATGAGAGGGGTAGCCGTAATTGTCGTAGGCCAGCTGTGAAGCTGAGTCCAACAAGCTGCAGTCTCCGGGGAAGTCTCCGGCTGTAGGGGCAGGGTTTGTCGGGGGCTGCTGGTTCTGACCAGGACGTGTGAACGTGTTGAACTGGGCGTAGCTGATGTGGGACAGTCTGGAGGGAGGTCGGGGGTCGTAACAGGCCTGTGGTCTACCAGGGGATGTAAGGGGTCCAGGTGGGCCTGGCGCACCCCCACTGGCTGTAGCTCCAGAACCTCCGGCACTGCTGCTGAGGGATGCAGCGCCACCAGGTGTCCCGGTCGGGGAGCGATAGTCGGAGTAGTGCATGGTGGAGCGTGAAGCCGGGCGACCCTCGTCGTGCGTGGAGGCACGGACATTGTAGTAGCCGTTTGTTGGGTCCTAAGGGAAAGGCATAAATTGGAATTTAAACTGATTCATGTGGAGCACAATTACGTAAAAACAACAAATTATTGATTCATCATTGTGAAAAAAAGAGCCACAAAACTCATAATATTCTGAAATGTGCCACATTGCTTAAGACCAACCTGAAAAAAAAAGAGTTCCAGTGACATTTCTATTGTTTCAACTTGTCAGCGACAGGCACTGTTTGGACAAGCCCCTGGTAAATCTACAGGCCAGCGCCACCTCTGATATCTGTGATCTGTTATTTTGTCATGAGCTTTGGTGTGATATTGGCTTCAGCGGTGACCCCTCAAAGGTCATGCAGAGACCCCCGACATGATCTGAACACTGAGTTTCCGGCTTTTCCTGCTATTGTTACAGTGTTTGTGCTGCAGGCGGCAGGATCCAGAGAGGAGAACCAGCCGGCTGCCGATCCTCCCGGGTTAGATTCTCAGCAATCCCAGGCAGTGCTCTAGTTGGAGGGCAGCTGTATTTGCACTCACAAAATATTCATGGCAAGACTCAGCAGAGCGTTTTTGGCAACATAATGCGAGAAATTACAATCATCTCCTCAGTCTAACCTACAGTGTCAAAATATATGAATTATTCACAGCTGCAGAGAACCCTTGTTGTGTTTCTGAAAACCTTTGTTTGGTTTTAAATGCTCTCTTGAGCTCAAAGAGTGTAGAAGTTTTAGACTCGTACTTTTAAATGTCATGTTTTAAAACAGTTGAGTGGCTTACTACACAAACTAACAGGCTTGGATGTAATTGATAGCAACACCCAGATATCATGATATTTAGGACTAAAATAACTTTGTTTTTTCGTTATCGTTCCCTCTATTCTGAAGATAGAAGGTTTAAGGCCTCCATCCATGGATCCAATGGCGCAGCAAAGTACAGAAAATAACACTGAATTCCATCTATTAGTGACTCAGAAAGCTATGATGCTTATTTAGTCATGTGACATGGTGACCTGCAGCAAGACAGCCTGGGTCAGATCTTCTGGAAGACTTGCTGTATGAGAATGAGAAAAATATGAAACATCAGAATGAAACACGCCAGATGAGTGTTGCTCATGGTGACCTGAATGTTTAATGTGGTAGCAAAGAGACTGAACTACGTCTGGAGAGAAAAAGGTCACAGTTCCACCAGCAGCCTCTAGAGGTAGCAAAGGCACTGAATCTACGTTCAAGCGTGGATTTCATAATTATGCCTTTGTTCTGCAGATGCTCAAAGCAGAACGTGGTCATGATGGAAATCATGAGTGGAATATAGTTGGTGCAATAAAATGTATCTCTCTTGAAACGTACTGCTGCACTTGTGTATCACTCCCCGTATAAAATAATGAAGTCATAATGCAGCAAAAATGTATTTATTTGGAAAGGTACAGCAGTTCAACAGTACCAACTGCATTTCCAACTTTCAAGTTAAAGTGAATGGACAACCCATTTCTGCCACCAATGATGCTATTAGTGCTTTGCATTTTTAAATAGACTGTGGTTAACCACAGAATTTTAGTGAAACTCTCTCCACATCGCACCGTTAGCTTTTAATATTTATATTTGTCCTTTTTTAGTCTTCAGACAGGAAGTTTGGAATTTTTCATCAGATTGCTTGAATTATAAATAAATACCACATCTAAGAGTGGTGAGGGGTTTTAAGGGTGGAGTTTCCTCTCAGTACTGAGGTGAAGTACAAGTACATAACTTTCAATTTCTGTTCATTAGTATTAATGTATAAATATTCTCATGTGAGGGCTCGTGAACACATTAATTTGTTTTACAGGAACATTAATTCAAATATTTATTGACAATCACACATAATGTTTTGGCTTTTTAGTATGTATGACGTTAATATGGAAAACATGACGTTTTATGTGAGTTCACACGATGATATAATAGATATGAAAGCATTGTTCCATAATGCAAGGGGGGAAAAAACTGCAAGGGGCTATCACAAACTAAAAGGTCTTTTCACAGTCTCTCACCTTTAGATCGTACTCTTGGCGAGCGTCCAGCGTGTCGCTGCGGAGGTCGGACTTCAACTCAATGTCGTCTTTAAAAGGCTGATTGGAAGGAGAGAAGGAGACAGAGGGGAGAAACTAAACCGTCAAACAACAGAAAAAAACAAAGATAAGAAAAATAAATACAATGAAACAAATTTAAAACAGAAGAGGGAAGAAGACGACAGAGAAAATGAAATTAATAGTGTTAAAAGGAATGGAAGGGAGAAGTTATTTAAATACTCTGGTGTTGTCTTAGGAGTCTAGCGGCTGTGTAAACACTAACAACCCTAGGCGGCTTACCGAGTACATGGCTTTGACCATTCGCGAGGCGGTGGACACGCTGCCAGAGTCCTCCTCCAAGCTGTGAGTCTCCTTGTTGATGGTCTCCACCTTGATGTCGGGTTTACCCAGCGTGACTCCGCGCCGACCTGGAAGCAAAACACAGCCAGGTTGAACACAGCTGGACACATACACACAAATCGTGCAAGTGTTTTCCTAAGTTCAGAGGTGAACTGCATCCATGTGTTGCAGGAGGAAGTGGATGCTGAAAAACTCCATTAAAAACAGTCAACGTGACGCCACGTGGAGAACAGCGCATTTGCTTCATTCAACCAGAAAGATTTGCTTTACTTAGCCAGCTTCTTCCATTATCGCTTGCAAGGCAAGATATTTCTGGAATAACCTATAGAGAAGACTGAAGGTTGCCACAGCAGCTTAACTTTGCAGCAGTGACATCAGATGACATGAAGGTGTTAAGATTTTAAACTGCTAGTACAATGTACACAAGTGACGTTCCAATATCATTCAAGTTTTCTAATTAGTACTTACAGTACTAAAGGTTCCGAAAATTAAAAACAAAATGTCAATAATGTTAATAATGAACTCCGAGAATCGGGCACCGAAACAAGAAGAGAAGGGAAATAAATGAATATGACCATTCTCTTTGAAACAACTGTGAGTACTACTTCAATGAAATACGAGTAATTCTGTTTACTTAAAGCTCAAGACCAGGGCGAAAACAGACGTATACTTTACTGATTATAACTGAACAATTTGAAAACCCACGGAAAACATCAAGAAAACCAGTAGGACTCACTGCCTTTGCGCTGTCTGTAAAAGATAAGAACCAGCACCAGCAGGAAAATGAAGAGTAGGACGGTGGATACCACTGTTCCCGCGGCAATGATGCCCACTGGGACCTCCTCTGAAAGCAGATGGGTAATACAAATCGAGACACTAGAAACTTACACAAACATGACTGAATCACAAGAAACACAACTCTCATATCGATCAAAGACCAAAAATTGAACTTTTCAATGTTTACTTAGACAATATTACATCTCTTCTTTCAGCCAAATGAAATATTAGTCTACAGTGAACTACAACTTGTGCTTTTACTGCGTTATGTGATATAAAACTCACGACTGACTAAAGTTTTCTTGCATAATAAACTGTAAAGATCAACATTTTTACTTGGGAATGTAGAAATGAAGGACAGGCCCAAGCATAGAATTAGAGCAACATAGTGCAAAGGGTGGCATGGTGGACATATAAGAAGGGTTAAAAGGAGAATATCTATTTTCACAAGAAACATCCAAATAATAGCAATTTCCTTCCACCGAGCAAAGCTACACCATGCCTGACATTTTGCGTCACTATCCAATACTGTGAAAACGCATTGATTATATCAACATCTAAAACACACCAGTCTCTTCTAAAGAGATGATCATGGTTCCAGGACCGAAGGCGTTCCATGCCGTGCAGTTGTAGGTAGACAGAAAATCAGACTCCATCACGTTGTTGATAGTGAGGGTGGAGAGGACGCCACCTCCCTCTGCTGACGGTTTGCTCTGCTCCACCGTGTATCTTTCCAGCAGCGTACCTTTCTCCTTCTCCCACACGTTTTCCTTCCACGCCCACACCTGAGCACACACACACCACTCATTAATGAGTCATAACAGACTCAAAACAAAGAAAATAATATGTCAGACATCATTTCCATGATGGCTTTTACTGAATCATTCTAGCCAGCAAAAAGTCTTTAGAAAGATCTAGAATTTTGGGAAACACATAAATGACACACGTCCATTACAGCATAGACGCATAGAAACATGAAGGGAGTATACAATGAGTAGAAAGTAAGGCGTAGATTTTGGAAAAGAGGACCAGAAAAATGCATTCTTGTGATCTATTACCCATTAGTGCATTATTAAATGGTCAAACCCATGGACTTAAGGGGAAAACATTTTCAGCAAAGTGTTTGCATACAAATAAAACCCAAAACAAAATCTACAAATTAAAACCACAAAACACGGAGAATAATAACCCGAAACAAAACTATTGTTGGCAAATCTGAATTGAAAAGTTTTTTTTTTAGGTGAAGCTAATCAGGCGAGTCCATCAGTAAAAAGTAGGAACGTGTCAAATATTTTTTGTCTCACTTGCAAGTACTATTTAGCTCACACAAAAGTCAAAGGCTGAGATTTTGTTTGAGGGACTCAAGCCTCATTTTTCGCGTGCGGCAATCGTGTGACCTACTCTTTGGGGTGCTCCTGGGTGGAGGTGGGGGTGAGCTGGTGAAATATTCTCCATCGTCCGACTATAAAGCCACTAAAAGCAGCTGTATTATTCAGAGCAGACGAACTGTACCACGGCGGGTTAATAATTGACGAGGCCACATGTTCCCATAATCTGTCCACTTATTCCACACAGGGAGCATCTCCCGGCTGCAGCGTTTACCCGGACAACCCTTCCTCTCTAGTCCTTTATATTTTATAAATCTTTTTTAGCCTTCACCGCCTGCATTAACAGCACAAGTCAGCAAGGATGAGTCACATGGAGGAGCTACTACGACGCAGTTGACTGGAGAACGGGTCCGTGCTGACTTGGGAGCTAAAAGCGGAGCTGCTAAGCGGTGGTTTGTTTATGTGATGAGACAGCGGAGGATTCTTCTTTTAGGGTGAGTCATGGCTCGAAAATAAAAGAAGAAAGACAGTGCCCTAAAAGCATTTGGAGAGGAGACAGGGAAGACAAATCAGTGTGACTAAAAGCTACAACCTTGTGCTTTTTGTGACCAAAGCTTTTCCTTGTTTGCAGTTTTTCCCAGTGAATAATTGAAGACACGATTGTTTAAGAAATGTTCAGTGATGCTTTCATTTTTACATATTTTATTATCTTTTCACTTACAATCTTATCAGGCGGGGGAGTGCTGGCGATATAGCACTTGACTTCCCCGCGCTCGCCTCTGACCGCGTACTGGACCGGCTCACTGGAGATGATGGGAGGACCTGGGATGCAATGCAAGAAGGCTTTTAAAACAACATAAAGACCAAGCAAACGTCGAGAAAACAGAACCAGCTGTTCTATAAAACATAGTTGAGTCACATATAGGAGAAAACATATAAATGTTCCAGCTATATATTTAAAGTTTAATCAATTATTGAAAATGTATTTAAGATACATTTACAGCTACTGAGAGACATATAATTTTTTTTGACATTTCACTGATACATTAAAGTGAAAACAGTCATCATGAGTGAAACTAAAATATTATATGCACAGAAGTAAATCCCAAAATACCTATTTTAAGCAACGTTACGGTAAGTGAAGCAAAACATAAGAAGTTAATTCAGTTATGAATGTTTCACATAGATAACTGTCAGCTAAAGGTTTTTTGTGTTTGTTTGTTTTTTTCACATGTCTAGTCATTTTCATTTACATTTGCAGTTCTACAGTTATTTTCTAAAGATTGCCCAGCACTATACAGTATTTATGTCTAAAGGACTTGTCCATCTCAGGGTGAACCGTGAGCCGAGCTCAAAGTTATCAGTTCAGAAACCAGCCCCTGTGTGGACTCCTTTTGTTTTGTGATCAGAGCAAACAACACCTATCTGAAATGATTCAAATGAAACACTCCACTTCACATACATGACTTTATAATTTGCTAGGGAGTGCATGAACATGATCTGACCATTGACGGTGAGCGTGACCTCCGTCTCCCCGACACCAATCCTTGGGACAATAGCCTTGCAGACGTACTGACCAGCATCTGCCTGGCTCACTGACTTCAGATAAAGCTGATTGCTGTTACTCAGAACCTGAAATAGAGGAGCGGATGTCAACAAAAGACACAGGTGGAGACAAATGCAAACTAAATCATGGAAAGCAGACGTGAACATTCAAGTCCGTCAACTTTTCTTCAGCACATGAGCTCACAGCAGGTCAGACCAAAAGCAATATTTATCATTCAACATGGTAATAATAATGCCAAACTCATGGTTTCCTGGTAACATCCTACATTATTATACAATGTGAACTTTCACTATGCACGGAATTGAAATTTAAAACAGCACACCCTACCCTACATAAATTGCTTTTGCCAAATGAATTCATAATGACCCAACACTAGACTGAGCTGCAACAGAAGCAACCAGGGTCCTTAGTCAGCCTCTGCCACATCTCGAGCTCAGCTGTAACATCAAATGGTCAAAGGTTATTCCTACCATGTTGGAACCTTTCTTGAACCAGGTGAGAATGAGGGGAGGGTTCCCAGCCCACTTGCAGTTGAGTGACACATCTGAGTCTACGTCGACGGTTTTAGGCTGTGGCTCCACCAGCAGGATGGGTCCGACTGGAGTGAAGGGCAGACAGAGGAAATTGTTTGCCAGAAATAATAGGAGGCACTTTCAGGGCCGAAAAGTCGGTGAAGCATGCCAGAGGACTGAGAGGCTGTTTTGTAATGCGAAGGTTTTTGGCTCAACCATTTAATAACAGAAGGGCAGACACAGTCAAACAGGATTTATTTAACTTTGACTTGCATTCAATTGTCAACTGGCCCGGTGTATAATGCCAGTCACAAAAATGCAGGTCATAGATACACTTGTCACATCTTCAACCGATGTTGTTTCTCCAGTCTGTTACTCCAACATCCACTTACATTGAACGTCCACCAAGATGCTGACATTGGTCTTCCCCACTGCGTTGAACACCAGACAGGATACAGGCTCAGTGAAGAAGGAGTGGTCGGCTTTGGTGGTGAAGACGCTCTCACGTGCCCCCTGCAGCACAACGCCGCCTTTCGCCCACCTGCACTCACAAGATAGCGCATTAATGTGGCATGTGCCTTCTCTTAGTGTCTGCATTTGAATCCACACCTGTAGCCCATGATTGGTGGGTTGGCATGAGCTTGGCAGGTGAACGTCACTCTGTCTCCCTCGAGGACGGAACGGGGCTCGATAGATAAGGTCACAGTTGGTTGATCTGGAGTATAAAAGCTTCAATTATTTCAATCCAAACATGACACGGTTCATTTGACAGCCACATGAGGGTAGGAGACAAAACACAGAGACACTCTTTACAACAACCTTTTCTTATTATCCTGTAATTACACTGGTTAGACATGAGTCTTACGGTGAACGTTGAGGGTGACTGTTGTGCTTTTTCCAGATGGCACAGCAAGGTTGGACGCAATGCAGCTGTAGTTCCTCCCGGTGTCTGTGTCGATGGGGTAGATGGGCAGGTAGCTATGCGTGGTCACCCTCTTTCTGTCTGGTAGCAACTCCTAAAGACAATGGCACAGCGTGTTAACAATGTCTACAACTTGTAACTGTATGAAAAGGTGGCTCTGGACTCACAGTCGCACTAACAGCACCATCTATAGGCAGGCCGTCTTTAAGCCACTCGATCGTGGATTGGGGTTTGGCACCTCTTGACACACAGCTGAGGTTATAGGACTCCCCTGCGTTTAGAAGAACTTCTGGACTTCCGTCAATCACTGGGTCATCTGGAGGGACTGTCCACAGACGGTTGTTAGAGGAAGGCCAAACACTTCCGAGTCCATCAACACTTACTCAGAACTGTTAGCTTGGCTCTCCTGGACCTCAGTGCAGCGTCGGGGGCTTGGCACTCATAGAGAGAGTCATCAGACAGATCAGCTGACAGAATCTCCAGGTTGTACTCGCCCAACTCTTGCACACGCAACACTCTGTATCGGGGCCAAGCTGGAGCAAAAGAAGGACATTAAAAAAACATTAATCCAATAACAATGTTTGCCAGACATTACAAATGTTAAGATTAATTTCTTTTAACAGTTGTTTTATTCAGCACTGGGATGGCTGACCACTTGTTGCCAAGATGCTTTTCCCTGGCCACCTCATCAAAAAGATGCATATGGCATCAATAGGCACTTGCCCCAGGTGATGGTCTGGGCGAGGGCACAAAATTTCATAGCTTGACATTCATGCCAGATATCTCAAGAGGGTTCGCCCCAAGATTTTTTACCCAGCATGCCGGGACATGTGTCGGAGTTTTAGGGGAATGAGGGGCAGACAGACGGACACCACAGAGTACATTGTGTATTTGGTCATGGTCCTCCATAACAGTTTACAGTACCTTAAAAGGCGGAGTCCAGGTGGACAGACAATGAGGGAGCGCTTCATGTTGAAAGTGCTGAGTTTCTCATATTTTCCCATCATAGGGTATACCGATACCGATATCAGGTACTGGTCCGATATTGGGCTCTCATAGAATGGCGACCGTTACCACAAAACCGATTTAACCACTTTACTTTACAGTATTTGAATGTTAGCTTATAAGAATTTTGTAAAATTTGTGTTTCTACTGAAGTGAAACTTGGGACCGTCACTCATGTACATGAAAAACATACCGAGGAATATTTTTCAAATAATGATTTTTTGAAATTAAAAAAAAACCTCAAGTAATGGAGTACTTACGCCATTACACGTAGTATTGGTGAGTACTCAAATGCGAGTACTCGAACACTACTCGTTCTGGAAAAAAATGGTATCCGTGTCATAATAATAATAATAATGAAAAAGTAGTTGTTTTAGCATTGTATTATAAGAGAATGTAGAAAGGCAGATGTTTGCCATTGACTGGCTTAAATTGTCGATCAAGGGCCAGTGGGAAATGACGTTCGTGGTTGGCTGGACGTAGCGGTCCATTAAAAGGCAAGAACAAAAGTGACGGTTGCCGTTGCCTTAGCTTTACACGCAGGACAAGCGGGGAAAATTGATACAGCTGATTTTGTGATCACCTTGAATCTTCATCTCTCTCTATAGAAACAGAACCGATTTATCTACCAAGCCCTGGTCTGGACCTTTTCTCCATATGTCCCCTGACCTCCCTATTTACATGGGCTTGCACAGTGAACTTGTTATATTTGGGGTTTATTTTTGTTTTTTATCCGGCGGGCAACCTTATGATCCAGTATCAAGAGAGACTTTCGCCAAAGTGCTGTGATTTCTGCACTGCCATCGGTGATTCCAAAATAATCTCAAGATATAATGGACCTGTAGTCCTTGTCTAATTTTATGCGATGATCAATGTCTTCCTTTGTTTACAGTGGAACAAAGGACATTGAAAGCATGCAGACAAATCTCCATCAGAGAGATAGGAGTCGCAAAGATCTCCAACAGGTCTTAATGGAACGAAACACCTTTGCAGGATATTAAAAGTAAACTATCATAGCGTGGCTCAAACAGAATTCCTCCGGTCATTGTAATTCGAAATCACTACATGGTGTGAAGATATCTAGAATCCACCAATAAGTACGCGGTGACTAAGAGCAAACTAAATCCAAATCACACCGGGCCACATGATGCGATAGAAACACAAAAACACCAGCACATGACCAAACATACACAGTCGGCTGCGTTTCCCACTGGTCCCTGTCCCTCCCCCCCATCTGGCCCAGCTGCTGCACATTCTGCCCATCAGGTGGCGTCCCCGCTCTCCATCACCAGCGGGGTGAGAAGACAAATGCATTATGACAGCAGCGTTTTAGAGGACTCAAGTCGACTCTAGTCCTCGGTGTGGAGTTGGAGGCTGCTGCCCAGACACATGTGAAAATCTCTGCAGCTCGCCTCGCCTTGTGTGTCCTTGTCTGTGTGCGCGAAAGTGTGTGTGAGGCGATATCTAAGTGCATTTGCATGTGAAATGTTGAGGAAAAGAAAGAGGACACACAGAGAGGATGTGTGCGCATGAAGCGGCCACTGTTCATTCACATGTTTTCATTTTGAAAGCCTTGGCTCTGAGCACTGGACCGTTATAGTAACAGTATGATGTAGCGAGAGCAGGGGGAGCAGAAGGGAAGGAAATGATCATTTACAGGACAGACAAGGACAATAAAAGGACAGAAGGCTGTATGAAAAAATAAAGGGTGGGAGGGGGTTGAACATCTCGCACGCAGGTGGAGCAGGCGCACATGAGAAATTCAATTCAATTACATTCTTCCATTGAAATGTTGATACAGTTTTGTTGCATAGTAAAGGAGTGGCAAAAACTGTCCTCAGTCAAATTGGTGCACAGTGGGAGATAGAATTTCACTAAAGCGAGCAGATTTCAACTGAACATATTTTAACAAAAAATCACCGCTGTTCTATCCCCGCATAATATTTGAGTCTCTTGGAGGCTAAATTGGTTCTCTCTTTGTTTGTTGTCCCAATGCCTCCCTTAAACTGAAACTATAAACACGGTACACCTTTTTTTTTTCTACTTAACGGCGAACAAAAATGCACTATGGGAGCTTTCATTCATTATCCTTCCTATCGGATCAGTTGCTCCTGGACAATTTAGCATTCATTGTTGATAGTTATTCGCTTGGCTTGTTAGGAAATGGACACTTGTTGAGAGGATTCGACACATGAAAATGCAAAAGTTAGACATATTTACAAGTGGTCAAAATACCACACACTTGATCCAAGACCAAGTCCAAGAACAACACAGGGGCATTTGTTAATTTGTCATATTGATATGGCAAATATGCCTTTTATTTCATAGTGTTGGTAACTCAAATCAAATCAAACCCCTTTTTTCAAAGTTAGGAATAAAATCAAAACTTCAACAGATCACACACGGGCAAAAACACAGGCAGTAGATCAAAATGAAAGACTAAAAATCCCTAGTCCAGCATGACGGAAAGAAAGAGATAAATTGAAATTGTGGCCTTGAGTCCGGTCATGTGACAGGGACTGACCTCCAGTACTACAACAATGCCATCGGGCGGCAACCAGGTTGAGTGTCTGGATGAAAAGAAATGTAAGGCAGGCATTTACATGATAATGGCGTAAGGTACAGTGCCTGAAATATAGACAAGAACATGGAAAGAAAATAGGTTTAAAATTGAATGGTAAAAGAAGCCAAAAAGGAGAAAGGATGCAGAGATTGAGGAGGAAAAGGTTCACAAAGCAAGAAGCAAAATCCTGTCTCAAATGATCAAGTTGCCTTGTAGTGGAATCAGCTAAAATACAAACAACTGTTCAGTCTTGCAATTGTGCAAATGCTTTTGGGAAAAAATGGTGCAGCCTGAGTTAATGGTATTACAGGGTTGATCATTTATTTCTGAATACAGACAAGTGCGTCATGACGCTCGTACTAATCTGGAATGAAAGTGGACATGCAGGATCAGCCGCAGAGGCATGACAGAATGAGAATGAGATTGTAGTTGAGGGGTGATCTTGAGCAAAATACCTTCAGGAATACTTGGAAATTCCCATTAAACATTTAATGAGCATGTACAGCTGCAGCCAAATTTAACATCAACCTACATCATATCACGGTCTGGTAAAATCATATCGCTGGTGTAGTGGATGTTTACTTCATGGCTTACATTTTGTATTTTTGAGGAGTCCATTAATGTTGCTTGAGTCACACATTCCCCCAGAAGCCCAGTATGAAATTACTTTACTGAATGCATTCAAAAGGACATGTCAAGTATCACTTAAGTTCTTTTGCTCTCTCAAGATTGTCCTGAAACGCATCACGGCACCAAATCAAATGAGCCTTTTTTTAGATTATTAAATCCATAAATAGTATAAACATTTTTTGGCTAAACGATTTCGTATACATACAATGTGTAAAAGTTAGATAATTGGTTCCTTAAAACATCAGGAAAGGGAGCAACCAGGAGGGGTGGTAGGGAATATGAATTTAGTCCATAAATTGTAATGAAGATTTAAAATGAATTAAAAAACACTCTCCTGTATCTGAACAAAGGGAAATTATCTACATTGGACATGAGAAACACAAACTTAGAGTAACATCAGAAGCTCTGTGATACATGGAAAGTTGTAAATAATGTATCAAGAAAGCCAGAAAAGAAGCATGACTGTAGGCGTGGTAATCGGTCAAAGGTGAAAAAGAGCAATATATGCGTTAGATACAGAAACTCAAACATTAACATACAGGATAGAAAAGGTTACTGTGCGCATCAAAGCAAATCTGGGCAAAAAGACAAAAAGAGCAGGAACCAAAAAAAGGACACAGGAGACAGAGGGTCTTGGGAGCACAAAAATAACGCTGATGCACAAACCTCCCTAGGCATGAGGAAGTGTCTTTGTAACATGAGGGAAAATAATTGCCTTTGGAAATGTATAACAATTTAGAATGAGGACAATGAAGTTCAGAAGTAAGGAGCAAAAGGGAATGGGACAAAAACACTATGATTTACAGATGGTACAAAAAAAAAGTAAAACAAATTTAGGGCATTAAGGCTAAGATGACTAATATTCACATTTCATTCTGGAAGCTCGAGAACTGCAGCAAGTGTTCATGAACACGCACTTTCTCTATGACACTGTCTGTCACTGTCTGAACTGCATGACTCAGGTCTCCGGGTTCATACAGAGGTTCTTCAGCCAGGAATTCAACTTTAAGACTCACATGGGAGCAGTACTTCTCCTGCTTGGATACAGGGTGGCACTTGGGACATATTTAGATACATTTTTAAAAGCATTGGGGAGCTTGGGAAATCAACTGCGCGAGGAAGCTCAATGTTTAGACAAGTTACCATTTAAATTCTGAATCTGGCTCATTCAAAATACAAATGCTGCCCAGCTGGACCCTATCAAATCCAGCTCTGAGACCAATATATGTACAGCTTAAGCCTCAAAACAAAGCATCAAAGACAACTTAGAGACGATAAAATATGATCTCTACCTTTGGACTGCGTACATCATTTTGTGATGCAAAATTTTGGCTGCAGTTTGACCAGATGGAAGGAAGCCCAAGATTGTGATATGATTTCTTACCCCACAGCTCCTCTCCTATTCCCAAAGCCAGGCCATCCTTGGTCCACTGAACAATGCCAGAGTAGTTGAAAACAACACAGGATAGGAGCACCGTCTGGCCCCGGACAACCGACTGGTCTGCTGGCTCCTGGGAGAACCTGGCCGTCCATGCTAGGATGAAGAGGAAGACGCACGTTAGCTTATTGTTTACAAAGACAGAGAAACTCCCACTGAAAAAAATGCAGATCAAACAAATAATTGTATGTGTGGTTTCATGCTTGAGTGATGTAGAATACAGTCCCCAGGCCGTGCCACAAACTTTGATCAATGCAATGGCTTGCGGCCATTAACTAGCGCCGTCTAGTTAGTGTGGAGCAGTGTGGAAAGACGGCGTTGTCACAGGAGATCAGAACAGAGCAAGAGGAAGAAGAGAGAATGAGGAAGGCGAGAATTAGGCAGTTATTGCTGACTCAGGAGAGACACAGATCAAACAGACACTTTTTCAGCCATGGGGTGTCTTTTATTTTTTCAAAACTCCCTCCCCCTCCGCCCTCCCCATTTGCCTGTTTCTCCCGTCTTCATTCCTCCCAATGAGTCATCTCTCAAGCTTCCATTGCACAAATCTAACTTACAGTGGCTTTCATTGTGTACCCTTCACTCCAGATAAACCATAGTCCAACAGGCTTCCACCTCAAATCCAGATATTTCCGAAACTCCTCTGTGTTGTGTTTATCCATAATGACAAGATGTGATTCCCCTTCTCCTTGGGGACTTCAGAATTGCATCTCTTTAAATTTTCATTCCTTTACTTCGAAGAATCGGGCACACTCATCGCTGCATAGCACACCCTCCCTCTGTCCGGCTCCGGCTGTTCTCATTGTAATGTTCCTTTACCTAAATAGCCAAGCTTCACTCTCCGCTTCCCCTCTCCATATGCATGCATCCCCAGTCCTTCACGTCTATAATGCTGTCTTTGAACGTCCCACTGACCCTCCACATACCCGTCCCTCTGCTTCTACAGTACGTACGTGCCTGCTTCTTTCTATATACATACATAATGCTGTGCATGTCTCTTTACCCATAATGCTTTCTATTTCTGTGTTCCTCCTCCTCGCTGGTTAGAAGGGGGTTAGAGGCGGACTGTCACAACTCATTTATCACATTAAATATCAGTCCTCCAGCACTTTCTCTCCTGCTCTCTTCTCATTTCCCCCAATCAGACCGTCTCTCACTAACCCCCCTCCCCACCAATCCCCACCTCCGTTAGCATTTCCTCACATCCCACCATTTACTCCCTCTCGCTTGTCCTTTGTCACTTTTCTGGCCCCTCGCTTTTTTTTTTTTTGACACTCCCTCACACTTCTCTGGCAACATATTTTTAAAACTTCCATTTACTGACAAAAGACATCCCTCTTCCAGCCATGACCCCCAGTTGCCATTACCAACCCTTTGTGCACTCGGGGCAGCCAAGTCTCCTCCAATCGTGTCAAAATTTTGGGTGTGATTTGCCGAGGTACAATATGCCGGATAATATAAAAGAATCCAGTCATGCAAAAAGAGCTCCCTACCAATCATAACAATGGCTTCTGACAGTGCAGCACATTATTATTCCGAAGATAAAGGAGATGTGCGAGGGTACACAGGAGACACAATCAGATGCAGATGGAGCGGTGCAGCATGCATACCTTGGATAATCCAACGCAGAGCCAAAAAAAAAAAAAAAAGCTCGGGCTTAATTTGCCCCCTGAGAAATTATATTTTTAGATTGAACCAAATCATTTCTCCATTCTTTGTCATGAATGTGCCGCAGGAAGACTATTCCTGTCTATATCTGAAGGTGTGATTTCATGGCTGGGCGCTATAAGGAACAAACAGTGCATATCCTTTGAACTGTGATAAATCCAAAACTTCAAGCGTAGCTTTGAGAGCAGCTTCTTTACAGATCGAGGTGCTAAGATCAAGTCATGAGGTTATCACAGGCCCACATTCGTTTGGAGGTTTTCTGGGCATTTATGATGTTGAAAGATTACATCCCCAGTTATGCTCTGGACTTGAACTAACTGGTGGTGTCCAGAGGCCAAGTCAAGTGCAAGATCAAGGAGGGGCGACCAAGAAGATCAAGACTATTTGCTGAGCTGATTTGCAACCTATCCTGGAAGCTTTGTTGAAGCCTGTCCACTTTTGAGCTGTTGTATTTACAACTGGGAACCCAGTTACATGAGTTCCATGGTTGGCAGCGGTAATTCATGATGATTTTCTCCCTTCATCTGTGACATTCATTAATGGGAACAAAGGCAGTATTCAGGTGATGGTTTTCAAAAACTTTCAAAAACACAAGACTTAGCTGATTGGACTTTAACACGTTTCAGAAGAAACACTGTGTTCTTGACCAGTCTCGACTAGTAGTACAACACTACTACAGGTGGAACTCAAACCCATGTACAGAAAGTTGATAGGAAACCAGTTTCAAAAATCTGCAATATGAAGTCCTCAATTCAGGATCCCTGGATAGTAGCACAGTGGTTCCAAACCTCCATCAGCTACGTTTGCCTCAGAGACATTTACGTGCCATAACTGACTTCTAAACTCTCCACTGGATCATGGATGTCCTCTTCAGTCCCCTTTCACAATAATGCCCCCTCCAAACCTCCAAAGGTCTGTGACCGGATAAGAGGAGTTGGTAAGAGGAGTGTTGCAGTCCGCCATGACGCATGGTGAAAGGTAGTAACAGTGACATCACACTGTCAGCTGCGGGGGCACTAGCCCGTGTTAAAAACCTCAGCAGTTGAGTCAATCTGAAAATGAGTTGGGGCATGATAAAAGACAATGAAATTCCAAACTATATGGACATACATTACAAGTATTATTAGTATAATGAGGACCTTTTGTGGGTGTCCCTGGGCTGTCAGTGCAGAATTAGGTCAGGATAATTCTGAAATGTCTCTTTATGAATTCCATCTCGCTTCCATCTATGATTGATGGCTTGTTATTCTCCTTCTCTACTATCTCGGGACTTCTTCTTATGACGTGCATTATCACAGTCGTAAAGACTCGGAATGACTATGGCAACTATATATGGAATTCATCCTACCGTTGTCCTCAAAACCTCGAACACATCACCCTGTGAAAGATCCCATCATCCATCCACGGTTGCCATAGCAACCAGGAATTTGTGTTTTTAACCATCAGCCGACCACAAATTGAAGTGAGAGTTGGGGAGTGCACTAATTAAGTAATTATTCTAATGGCTACTGGAAAACTACGCCCCCGCAGATGTAAATGGGAAACTCTCACACAACAATGAGGGTTTTCTTCCACTGGAATGACAATGTGGTTTCACTCCATTTGACTCCGTTAAATGCCTTTAATGCTGACTTTCTTAATTGACTTTAAAGGCTAAAAAATGTATTTCTACTGCAGAAGCATCTTGAGAAGAGAGCGGAAACCTTCTGCTGAGGTCTTTCACTGTCATGCACCGTTATAGAAACATGGCTGAAGAGTGACGTCTTGAGGAAATAATGAAATCATCATGGAAACCTTAAAATACGTTTTTCACCATGACCATTAGCCTGGTTTCATTTAGTCAAATGGTGATTGGAAGAATCACAACTTACCATTCTAGAGTACATTAGGTCGAGATTACCTTTGTTTGCACTGTCCTTGAGTTAGTCTCACCCTGGCCTTCAACGTGCACAATCCATCACGCTGCTAGTCACTAGACCTCAGCTGTGAAAATCCAGCCACGCAAAATAGTTTGTTAGCCTCTATGGGCTGCATTCTTGGTGAGAAGATTTAGATCTAGCAGTTTTTTGTCTTTTTGTAAGCGAGGCAGTTTTGAAAGCATGTCTTCATCAAGATAAGGTAAAAGAAGAATGGCGGTATTCGGTGACTAACCCAGCCGTGCCTCAGAGGAGGGAGCTCATGTGTTTACGTGGCCAGAGTCATTCAGTGGAAAAGAGCGAAGCGGCAGCTCGGCAGACTTGCAAAAAAACCTGCTTGCTAGAATCCTGGTTGGCGCACGATAGTGAAGATTCTTCCTCTTCTTTTCCTTTCAGATTCTCCCAGCAGGGGTCGCCACAGCGGGACATCTTCCTCCACCTCACCCTGTCCGCGGCTTCCTCTTCTCTCAAACCTACAAACCTCATGTCCTCCTACACCACATCCATAACTCTCCTCTTTGGCCTTCATCTTGATTGTGAAGACCTTTGAGGGTAAATTAGTCCATGGATGCCACACTCAATCATAAAACAATATTAGGTCTCAGAGGCTAAATTTAGTCCTTAACTCACCTCGATGTGTGTTGTTGAAACACCTACCTAAATTGTTTTCCTTAACTGGTTCATCTAGTTTTTTTTGGTACAGTCAATATTAGCACAAAATCTTATTCCAAGCCAACTGCATGCATCTTAGACTTCTGCGGCCATGAGAATTTGGATTAAACCACCAAACCATGAGCTTGACAAGCTTTACACCATTTACATCAGGGGCAGACGCCAATAGGGAAGAGGTGACTATCTCCAGTAACAATAAAAAAAAAAACCCGGCATGCAACACATGCAAACAATGTCGTTTGTATGACAGCAGAGATTTGAAAGTCTGACCAACCCAAATTATTTTTTTTATGGTTAAAACAAAATGTTTAAAGGTCATAAAGAAAGAACTGTAACATTTAAACATTCCCATGGGCGACATTATATAATGCTAACTTTACTACGTTCTATGAAATCCTTTCATTTTAAAGGGCATCACTCCAGTATTGTGCCCCTGTTTTTGCATAACCTTTTCATTACCCGTAAACAGAATTCTGGCCAAACCAAATACTAGCATGGTACTAAAAGATGATACTCATGGATTGTTTATTGAGACTGCAAAACATTGCTCTAATTTCATTGGAATCTTCATTTCTGCCCGAGGGACGATAAAACAGGAGGCTTAAATGTTGTCCAAAATAGAAGAAAAACACATCGAAGCAGATCGAAAAGAAGAAGTTTGGACTCAAATTTCCAATGCCTTTCGAGTGCTCGCATGGTTTTCGGGCTGTGGGAGGAAACCCGATTACTCATAGCAAAATTATGAACGCACTGGGAAAACATGCAAACACCAAAAGGCCGCAGCACTGATGGAATACTGGACTCCTCGAGTTGTAAGAGAGTCACTTCTCCTTGTCAAAGCAGATAACTAAAACCGAAAAAAAGCATGCTGTTTGTAATACTGACAACTGGGACGTTAAAAATCCTGGAGGCCTTTTCACTGTCAGACTTACACAGATACAAAGAGATGTGGACAAGCCAGAAACCTCGACAGCAGCCCGAAGGCCGACAAATCCCTTCCTGAACCACCTCAAACATGTAAACTGCAGGTATTCCCTCATTAAACCAAATAATCCATCTTAACAGAGTATGAGATGCAACAAAAAACCCGTGTGCTGACAGAAAACACTGACTCATTAAAACATGTGCTCCGATTTACATATAAGCCAGTTAACACTTGTCAACAACAGCTCTTGACGAAGGACATCTTCAGTGGGCCAACATGCAGGATGCCAGGGATTCTGTTATTATGTGGGTTACGCTGCTGCAGTGACAAATTTAGAGAGTGTCCTGATTTCCTTGAGTCACTTATTCTCCAAGATACCACTCAGTGAATCTCGGTCCGCTCAGGGAGGTCACACCGAAGCTGTCGCCACACAAACACAAAGCTGCACCACAAGGGTTAACCATTTCCTGTCAACGACCGGCCATAAACCCCACATGTGTAATTGACACGTCCAGGCGGTTTCCCCAAAACACCACCATGACAGCACAGCAGCCCAAATGGGAGTTCGGAATATGAGGAACCTCAACGCAAACGGTTTGCTGAACTTTAAAAGAAGGCTGGACGATTAAAAAAGGGACGGGAAATAGAGTACATACGTCATACCAAAAGCAAACTAGAATAGTACTATTCACTCTAGTGTTGTAGGACTGATCAACAATAATTTAATTTTTTTTGCAGAAGTAGTCTGCAGCCTCGAAGTCATACCACAAACTTTAGTCAAACTAAACAAATCTCTGACAAGCAGGACTGTGCACTAGCAGGAATCTGGCAGTACAATGGGTATCCTGATTCAGGAGCGACATTTTGCATTATATTTCGCTGTAATAAGTATGACGATATATATTTGTTAAAAAGAGCCCAAAAATTCCAATGTACACTTAGACTAGATTAGATTAAATGAAATGTCTAAAATGCCCAACAATGACTGGTGAGTCCATAGTGTCAAAGTTCACCACTGTGCAATGTGACAGCAGTAGGCAAGCTGGAACCCATCAAACCCAAGAGTCGCATCCACCGCGAGCTATGGCTCTGTGACTAGCATCATGCTACACTCTCCCACCGATGCCGGACCAGCACCGGTGTCCATCATCCTGTGGTCGCTGATGTTGCTGGGGAGAGACCCCACAGTGATGGCCGGCCTGCATCGCTGTCTCCTCCTCACTTGGTGCCATGTCTGTTCCTCCCCAACTCAGAACCACGGGAACACGAACTAGACCACTTCACCGGCATGGAGTTGGCATGTATTGTTAATTGTGATCTGAAGTGCAGATATTGGCACAATGGCAACCAGCAGCGCTCCCAGATCGCAGTCCATGTTGAGTCCATGCAAAAACAAGACAAAAATGCGACAGCAGACCAAACAAAAACGCTCAGAATGTGCAGGAGCAGCCGAACTGGCAGACACTCGCACAAGTGCTTTTACAGCATGGTCTTGCAACATTCTTTGTTGTATAGCAAATGCAGCTATCTGCTTTGAAAAAATAATCATGAACTATTTGAAGACTCCTGAAAATAAACCTACACGCATACAGGTAATAACAAAAGACGTTTGCACCATCATCAAAGTTTAACAGACAAACAAACAGAGCCGTTGAAGATGTAAACATATTGACCGAAAAACCCACAAAGTATTGCGTTTTTTTTTTCACTCTGTGACATCAACCTTTTGAGCGTTATGAGAACATCCCCATAATGAAGCGTAGCTACTAAAGTGAGACTACCTTTCGTCTCAGATAATGTCATCAAATAACTGATCTATAAGCCGCAGAGAATCCTAAAACATACTTAAACTGATTATTCAGTCTTGCAACATGCAAACCCGTTAATTTTAATGGAATGATATTTTGGATTTACAGGTTACAACTTCAAATGTGTCTGAGAGGCATCCACTTGTTTCATGTTTGCAGCTAACTACAATGCTCTTTCAGTATTTGACACTATCGCCTGAATCAACCATCAAAGTAGTTAACATATGGTGACATTTTAACCCAGACTGGAGCACTTGCCAAGTCTTGTTGCCTCTAACATGGAACTGAAGGGAAAAGTTGAATTGCATGTTACAACGTAACTCAGGTCTTTTTACAACTCAAAAACAAAACGTATCCAAGTATTCAACATCAAAACAGCATACTTAAACTATCAATACAGTATCTCACCATCAAGTATTTTGATATTTAACCTCTGAAGATCTTAGAGTTTTTGCCTTTTGCAAGGAGCAATGACTGAACTTTGAAAAGTTCTGAAAAGTTGTTTTTGAGAAGAAAAACAACCTTCTTTGTGGACAATTATTCACAATGCACAGTTAGTTATATATCATATCACTAACTCGACTACCAGTCAGATTTCTATGCCATTTGAAGCTGGATACTTTATTGTCCATATTGCATGTACACTAGATTCATTCTCAAAACTTGAACACAATGTTCTATCCTGTTCCGTTTTCATTCTGGAGTTCGTATGCTTTGTATGTGCCTGCGTTCCTTCTTTTTTCTCACTGAAATGGCTCCAATGTTAGTGCGGGCTGTGTCCCCAAATGTGGCTAGTTGAAAAATGGAATAGGGCCTATTCCATTTTTCTCATTTTAGGCACATATTTTTGCCCAAACAAATATGTGCCTATTCAATAGGCACATATGTAAGAGTTAATTGAGGTTTTTTGGACGCCTACTGGCCGGCAAAATTTCTCCCAACGCAGGATTTCGGCGGGAGTGTAGCACGATGCTAGTCACGGATCCATGCCTAGCAGCAGATGCAACCTTTGTGTTCGACAGGTTCCACCTCTTGTAGCAAGGCTTCTCTCTCACTCTGGTGAGGCTGGGCAGACGGACTTTGACCACCCTCGCTGTGTGAGGGAGCGAATCCGTCGTTCCATCTTGCTTAATACTGTCAGGTTGCACAGTGGTGGACTCTGACTGGAATTTTTGTTTAATGGCAAAAGGAGACCAAGACTATAAATCCCATAGTTTCTATCCCTGATTAAACATGGTCTGTTTTAGAATATTCATTAGACACTAATGCTGTTTAGTTTGTTTTCGCCCCCCCTCATGATTGACCTCACAACCTTTGATCCTCCTGTCAAGTGAAAATGCCTTGATTCTCTGCTGAAAGAAGAGAGGCCAATATTAAGAGTCTTGGTGGGAAATAATCGACATCATCTTCCATGAAGCCCCACACATTATGAGTTAAGCTCTGCTTACACAATAATTGCTTACGATCAAATACGACGCCTCGAATTGTAAATTGAATGACAGAAGTTTAGATGCTGTGCTCAATCAATGAATGTGAAAAGCATTAAAACATTAAACTAAAATGCGTGTGGAGCTGTCATGATTATTGAGAACGTCAACGCAATCCATTTTATTATTATAAGCATCATTATTATTGTTTATAATGGAAAGCTGGCGGCTCATATGCAGGTGGCTGCAACAGAGAGGTGCAGCAGTCACATCAGTCCATGGACCGGTCAGACGAAGAGGACAGTGAAAACAAATGACTGAACAATCTATATGTACAGGTACAGGAGAGGAAAACTGATATATTTTAGTCAGACGCCATGTGTGTCTAGTTGCAATACATTGTCATGTGGTCAGGGTAAATCCACGGAGGAATAAATCAATAGACCAAAATGTCTGGAGTGTATCGCTCACAATATTAAAGAGAGTGAAACCACCTCTCCTTGGTGACCTCATGTCTAGAAAAGGACGGTCACCGAGAATCGTCTAGACTGTTCCACCGTCCTTGTCGAGAGTAAAATTATGTGAAGCTTTGCAAATGAATTTTACTCGAAGAACACCACCGAAACTCCAGCGGAGCATCTCAATTTCTCCAGTTTGAGTTTAGTCAGGGATTAAATACAGCTGCAGTCAAAGTTTAGAAAGGGATTAGCAGTAATCCGAGGGGGGGCATGGACAACAGCCCCTGCAGTCACTGTGACACCAAGCTCGTCAAAGTAGACACAAAAAGCCCAGGGCGAACATGCGCTTGGGTGACTCACCAAAATCACGGCCACATGCTGCCACAAAGTGTGAGCCACCATTGCTGCTTTGCCTGCGAGCACCTCTCGCACCATGTGATGGTGCTCTAACAGCAAGCTAATGGACCATCAGTTCATCGCTGACAATTACTGAGAGGCTATTAGCATTCATGCTATTTTTAGCAACTGCTGCATTTCTTAATTTGCCTCACGCCCTCCTGTGAGGTGAGCAACATCCAAGCATCCCGTTAGGAAAATGTTGTGTGACGGGACGGATGACATGTCATTCTGGGGAAAATTCACCTCATCAAGACTCAGATGTTAATTGTCGTGCGTCGATATTACTATCCTGGTTGGACCACCTCCCTCAAACAAAGCCCTCCTGCCTACATCTCCCTCGCTCCTCAGCAGCCAATCCTGCACCTCTGCTGGATTATAGCCTTGCGTCACCATAGCAACAGCTGACGTGCAAAGTATCTTGCCCAAAAAAAGTTTTTATGCACAAGTGTGTGAGCATCTGTCTGGTGAATCCATGCTGGTGTTCCAATGACCTCATCGTCTTCTCCTCACTCACGCTTATTAATTCTGATCTCAGTCCGGTTTCATATCATGAGCGAGGCGTCGGAGCAGCTAGGTGCGAGGAGAACAAAGGGACGGAGGGGTCCAATGACGGAGGACGAGTGATGGGGACGAGGTGACATCATCGTCTCAGGACAAAGTTTCGCTCGGACATGTCACACGGCTGTGACTCATCCACTCACTCTTGACTGCATGCAGTCTGACAAACAGGTGAGACAACGCTCACCACAAACTGATAAAAGTGCCACACGCACAATGCTGGGAGCAGAAAACGTGGCATCTTGAAAACCGATAATCTCAGTAAATCCTTTTATTAGTCAGGAGAAACCCCTCGGTTTGACGTGCTGAGCGTTGAAATTGTGTATTTTCTATTTACAATATTGAATTAAACATTTGTAAAAGTGCTTGTCACTAAGGAACTCTGTCAAGAATGTGTGATTTTTTTAAGTTGATTTTTTTTCTAAAATTCGGCAAACAAAATTTCCAATTCTTCAATCCTGATCATGAAAACATACATATTTTACCCTCTGCTTTGCTGACAGTAGGATTCACAACATTACCAGAGGTCTTTTTCCACATGGTGAAGTAACAATCTTGAACTGACGAATTCTGAGGTCAGAGGAGAGACTCAACTGTCTACTTAATAGCAAGTCTGACTGCCCAAAAGAGACCCAACAAAGCAGCAATGAGTGTACTCCATGTTGAAAGCAAAAGACTGATCCCCTCAACCTCTCACTGAGTCCCATGAAAGTCTTTTTGACCCCGTTTATCGGTGGTCCTTTTCTCTGGGTCATGACCCTTGACCTGAACAGCACATTTGAATGTCGTTTTGCTCACAACTTCATTGTCCCAAAAACACAGGAGTGGATCTGATCTCGTGCATAAGAAACTGTAAAAGTTCTTAGCTGACTCATCCACCAGCTGTGTTCAGATGATTGTGAACTACACGTAAGCTGGCATTTCCAGTGACTATTTTCAAAATCACATGGTCAATATTTTATTAGCATAAAAAAATAACGTGATGTGACTGGACTTGTGATCAACAGCTTCTTTTGCCTGTGGGAACTCCAACACCTGTGCCTCCTTTGTGTCTACAACATGGCCGCCCGGCAGGATGGCCATAATAACCCGTCGTCGCCATGGTGATGCTGCTATATGAGAGCAATTGAGAGACGTGGCGGGCCGTGAAGTGAAAGGAGGCAACCCACTGAGTCCGCTGACATCATGTCACTCACATACAAAGATGACTCCTGGAGCAAGAGCGCGACTAGAGAGTCCTGTGTCGTCAGCTACATTGTTGTGTGCTTCTCTTATAACCCTCTTATCCGATCTTAGCAGGCCCCCGTCCACGAGCGGTCCTTGGTCACCTCCTTTTGTCGAACGGATCACTTATGTCTTCAGTTCACTATCAAGATTCAGTGCTTCTTGATGTCTCATTGTATTTATCAAGGCAAGTAGAAAACAAAGCACAAGCATATTTCTATATATATGTGGAGATAGGCACAACGCCAGGCGCAGGCTCATCACTATACACACAATGTAAATCATACGGTTGCATGCACATGTGAAGAAACACCTGAAGCATACACACAATACACAAAAATCATTTTGATCATCGTTTCAGAATGAATATGAGCATTGAATCCATGAACATTATGGTTGGATGGACTATCTCAAAGTAACACAAATGCCTGTCTATGTATACACACACACACACAAATGTTTGTCTCTATCTCTGTGGGAATTTTTCATTGCCATATTGCTTTCCCAAGCCACTCACCCTAAACCTAACCATTCAAAACAATCGGCCAACCTTAAGCAGGACTCGATTATGCCTTATACCTTATACCTTGTTGTTTTGAAGTTTTCTTTCTAAAATTGAGTCTTCTTCTTGTGGGATCCAGCAAAATGGTCCCCACAAAGACATAAGGTCACCACAAAGCAAAATGTTCTTACAAGGAAATGCTTCAAAGAAGTAGTTCCCACAACGCTAGCTATATATATAAGTACACACCCACTGTTTCGTACCATCTTTGTAGGGACCGCTCATTACCATATTGCTTTCCGCAGCCTCTCACCCTAAACCATCCAAACTCTGACTCTGAACCAAACTAAAACTAAGATCTTATTATAATGACCTTGTTGTTTTAAAGTCTTCACACTCAAATTGAGGCTTAACCTTACAGGTATGGTGTCTGGCAAAAGGTCCCGACAAGGAGGTGTATTCCCCAAAATTGGCCCTCACTCGGATAGACTTGCTTAAACACACAGACACAAAACATACATACTTTACTACTATAAAGGTAGAAAGGCAGTGACACATAAAAAGTAAGACAAACCCAAGTACACACATAACCATACTGGTGTACACGCGTGCACACACACTTCACCTCTGAGGAGTGTTTTGAACCAAGTCTGTGTCGGAGTGGTGGTTGCCATGGATACTGACACAATGATAAAAACAGTGACCATGGAAACTCAGGATAAGCGTCGGCTGATATGATAATTCAGCGATGAGGCTTTCTGACACATGACGAGCAGGAGAGCCGGGTCGGCCGCCGCTAATCCACCAGTCACGCGCCAAGCTATTACCACAGTAACCACGGCAACCGGATCAAACAATAGCTGTCTTTTTGAACAATCAGCACACTATCAGCGTAAATACAATTCTGTTTGTTGTTGGCTTCACCCTTCTTCACATGCCAGGAGAAATAAGGTGTCTTGCTGAGAGCCTCTTTGGCAGCCAGAGAAGGAGTTTGGTATTAAATGACCTGTCAATTAAACTAAGGATTCTCTCCTTAAGCTCTTAAGAGATCTAACTGGGGTTTTTCACATAAATTGAATGAAACTGGAAGCAGACCAGCCAAAATAGATTACATTAGGATTCATTGTGTTCAAGCTTTTATCCAAAAGTGACAAGGATGCCTGAATAGGTTGCAGTGATCTCTGCGTTTCATGGCGAGGTGTTGCGCAGTGAAGTCAGGGAACCGGCTATTGGGTCGCTTGCTGACCCAGTTGGCGTTGCACGTTCGGCAGCGCAGCCAACAGAAAGCTGTTAACAGCCATTAAAACCTGTCTGGAACCTAAACGGAAGGAATGCGGTGGAAGACGGGCTGAATTAAATGCAGAAATGATCTGCTTCTATCAATACCACAAAAGGATCGATAAGTCACAGTGGCATCACGTGACGGTGAGGAAACGGCAAAGAAACAAAACCCACCCAACAGCTTTCAACTGCTCTGCCAATCAAAAGAGCGGTCCGGACGCCGACGCTGATGGAACCCAACATTTTACAAGCAACGCTGCATCAATAAATCACCCCCTCCAAGGTCCGCTTTAATTGAATCCAGCGCAATCTAATTTTATCGGAATGTAGGGGAGCATCTCGCAATGTCATCTGTCACAGCGCGGCCCATTAAAGCTCTGGGCCTTGACCTCAGAGGGACCAGGAATATTCAGGCCTGCCAGCAACCACGCTGCGACCCTTTGATGGAAATATCACCAGGAGCATCAACACCAATGAAATATAAAAAGCTGAGGTAATAATTCACTGTTGTTTAGATGAGCCAGGGTCAAACCAAAGACCATTCATCACGTCATTTAAATGAAGTGAATTTGGGTGGTTAGGGCATCTCATTAATTCACCATATGGTCACTTTCCTCTGATTTCCAGAGAGACCCAGAATGAATACAGTCGTGTCACAGGAAAGCGTATACAGTTAGGAGGTAAACACATTTAATATCAGACTTGTAGCCAGTAGCTCAAGATGTTTCACAACATTTAAGGACACACGCTCAATGACACCGAGGCCTCTGGGCGATGGCAATGAAACTATGCTCAAGCAATCGCTTCAGGGTCGCCACCGCTATTGGGGGCCTTCCTCAGTAATCGTATTCAGAATCGACTCTCTGGCCTTTTGATCACCTCTCAGTCAATTTAAGTGACTCAGCTTTTTTGGAATGCACTTGAATAGAAATGAGTCACTGTTCCAGATGTTTGATCATTTCCATCTTAATACACAACATATTTAGGGTTATTTCTAGAATTACACGCATGTACCACTGCAAGTCCATTGCTTGGTAATATCACATAGCAGCGGCTCGATGCGGCATCGTCACTTAGTGAGCTTGACTTGCTGAAGTTCAAACCGTGTGGTGGTTGGTGCCAAGTGGGTTGTTGATCGACTAGGATTTTCCCACACAATCAGTTGTCTTTAAAAGAGAAAATATCTTGTGTGGACAACCACCAAGCTTCACTCCAGTCAGGTCAGAACTGGAATCAGCAGCTACAACTTGCATCGGCCCATAAACGCTGGACAGTAGTGGACTGAAAAAAATCTGGTCAGATGAGTCTCGATTTCTGCTTTGACATGGAAGAGGCCGAATTTGAAAGTAAGAAGAAAGCAGGTATCCACCCTTCCTTGCCTCAGTGGTGGTGATGCTGGTGTAAGTTGTGTCACACTTGGGGCCCATCAATTAATCACTAATACTGTTTAAAATAATACTTGAGTATTGTTGCTGACCACGTCCACTCCTTCATGATGAGAGTATCTCCTCATGGCAACTTTGGATGGATAACTTTACCTAAATGCCCCTAAAAAAAAAGCGAATTTGGCATGGGTTGGAATGGTAGATTGGCATTTTGGGCATCCAGCCGACACGTCTGAAGCAGCTGAAAGATGCTTTGTCAAAATGGAGCTAAATCTCAGGAAATATTTGATGATGCCACAAAGAATTGAGGCAGTTGAAGGCAAAACCCAGACTGGCAAGGTGGGTACGAGAACATGTGATCTCTTTGGTTCATATATACATTAAACCTTCGGAGGCAATGTGACACAAGTGAATGAAACAGAAAGCCTAGGAAAGAACACAACTTTCAGTCATCACTAAATACATTTATTGACCACCGTGCTTGATTACACTGTTTTGCAGAACTGAGTATTGTTGCCAACAGTCTTCGACTTAACTGTGTGGACAGCAAAAAAGAAAAAAAAAACTCTGTTATTTGTGGGAAGATTTACTTGACATTTCTTGGACTTCAAATTAATTTTGCCCCAGTGAGAATCTCCCGAAGTTTAGAAAGCACTGAATTGGATCCAGATTTCATCATCGTTAACATCACGGGCTGGACTTTACTGGGGCTGGGGGTTATGAAAAGGACCTCGGCCGAGATTCTTTGCACCGTCTCTGTCAACAAGGAACACAAACAAACTGACCAGAGGTCCTGGGGGAGAACTGGGGAACAGATCATCTGTGTGTTATTGTCCTAATGAGTGTATACGCCAATGATACTCGCTTGATGTTTATAATTCAGCCTGCGGGCAATTATTTTACATGGCGAGGCAGCAGAACCGAGGTCAGAGCGCTACCCTCATGCTGTTATGTCAAAGATGGATGGAGAGAGTCAGCCCCCACCCTCCATTCCCCCCCATACCTCACTCCACCTCCCTGTCTCTCCCTGTCCCTGTGGAACAGCAGAAACTGGGCGAGTGGAGAAATGAAGTGACATCATCAGTGTCAGCTACATTCCTGCGGAGGGAGGAAGAGAAGGAGGGGGTAAGGAAGAAGGGGGAAGGGGAGACAGTTCCAAAACTTTTGAGGTTACAGGATCACCTACCTACCCTCCCCCTCTATCTATTCTCCATGAATGTCGCCACTGTACCTCATTTTTTTTCATCTGCCATTTTGCAGTGCTAGTCCCACACTCCTTTGTCTCTCACCTCCATCACTTCACCTGCCCTTCTCATACCACTCCTTTTCTTCACCCCATTTGACTAAGATGACACCAGGACCTTTCTATTCCTTATATTCATTTTTCTGACCTGTCCATCAACACCGTCTTCAATCTCAGATCCTTCATCCCACCCGAAAGCCTCCCCCTTTCCCCTGACATAAACATTCTTTCTTCAGGCGCTTATATTACGCCACCTCCTCTCCTTCATAACCCTGTTTTAATTCAATTGCTTTCCCTCGTCACCCCCCCACCTCTTTCCACTTTTTTTCAGTCCCCAACATGAAACCCCACCTCCTCCTTCTTTTCCCCCCTTCCTCCTCTCTACACCGACCTAAGGAATGCAAGAGCCACATCTGGAACTTATTAAAGAAAAAAAAAAAAAAAGAAAAAGAGAGTCCGGGGGTAAGATGGAAAGAGGACGGACGGGGTAGGTGGTGGTGGAGGAGAGAGGGGAAGCCAAAATTCAGGGGGGAAAAAAAGAGTTGAAGGGAAAAATGAAAGTCAGGGAAATGTTGTGATCCAAGTTAACTGTAACACTGATTCATGCGCACGAATCGCGATAAAAGTTGTGATCCTTTGATCTAGCCACGGCCACATTCTGTCCTTAGTGAGGGGCCAGTCAAGCCTGAGTAATGGTCCCTTTCTCTATACCACACACTCCCCCCTTCCCCAGTCTCTCGCTTTGCCTTTCAACCCCCCCTCACCCTCTCCGATCCGATATTACAATACAGCCTGCCCCCACCACTTCACCACCTCCAGAACAAACAACCAAGAAGGAGCCTGGCTTCACCCACCTGCCCGCAAGAGTACCCCTCTTTGTCCCAAAGACTTTTCCCAACTCCCCTTTTCTTGCTCGCCCCAGAACCACAATAAGTGAGTTTTAAAAAACAAAACAGTTACGTTGTTCTCACCGCAAGTTCAGCATGTAAACTTTTGATTGAATTAAACTGCATAATTAATCAGGCGACGATGGATCAAGTCAGATCAAATCTTTGATGCCCCAAAAACAAACACATCAGCTTAGCGACATAATCAACATGTCACACGTTGACAAACACCCGCAGGGAGAGATATGCCAAGTATTTGTTGAATGAAGGGAACCGGAATGTGTCCAGGGATAGATGTGAGCTTCGCGGATTTGTTCGGTGACTGGTTTCCCTGACTGATGTCTGTTAGAGCCACTTCTCGGTGAATAAAATTTGACCCAAATCCATGTGCTAACGCTACAATGCTCCTGGAATTGCATCTTGGGGAAATTAAAAGCACATTTCCTTTTCCAAACAGAACACTTCAGAGCTGAGAAGGAACATGATTTGTTATCGCTTCACTAGCCACATTATACTTTTAAATCGAACAAACTCAACAGTCGTGAAATACTAGCATTTACGGTACACCGAGCACTGCTAACACAGCTAAGCTGTCCTTGGTTTCACACTTGTGAATCCAACTTTGATAAATCCAGGACCTACACTTCTACTTTTAACTCCTACAAACTATTCATCAAGCAAATGAAAAAAAAAATGAATACATGAGCAGCTGAAATCGATTATTGTTTCATGCTAATGCGACTGTGACACTTAGATGTGTGCACATGGAATCAACAGAGCTAATGTACACGTCTTCACTAACATTTACACCCCATGCATCAATATTGAACATACTGACTGCAGACTGACAACTATACTATGACTAATACTTCTGCAAGCATTAACAGCCCAAGACCAGCGTTCACGTCCACAGCACTGAAACCAATGACCACGTTTACATTGAGCACTAACAGTTTTGAGATTCTCCTGCACTCAAATTCAACCACTGTAATACAACTTAAATTCTCATTGTATATACTGTATGTGGCACAAGTGTTCACAAAACATGTGCCAGTATCCACTCCGCCCAATCCTTTACATGACTACTTCAACTCCCTCAGGATTTACTCTTGTGTAAATTGTGGCAACATTTACATCGTACATTGTAGCAGTTAGTTATTCACACTACACGCATCAACGCTGCTACTGCAACCGCTTATGTGGTGGGACCTAACTTAATGCTATTAAATTAATGCCAGTATACTACAGGGGAATACTAAGCTTTTGCCATATTTAGTGTTACAATTCCAACCAAAATTTTGGTTGCCATTACATCTGAACCTCAATCTTTCTTTTTAATCTGGTTAAGTATGCCACATTATTCAATCTAATTCAGCCATATTTCAGTGACCGTTTTACGAAAACAGAAACCTTTTCAAACGTGTGTGAGAAAATTCCGTCCCGGAAAAACAACCATCCCCATCCATGACGTACTGTATTTGGTTTGCGTGCTTCAGCTGTATTGTCTTGGTTCAAAGACTGAAAGCGGAAAGAATTGAATTTGTTGAGATGAGAATGTCAAACGTCAGGAATGCGTAAAATGTTTAATCGCAGTGATGAAGCCTCCATGATTCATCTTCTGTCATTTCACGCTTCTCCGGCCGAGGGGTGAAACGTCTCTGGGGAGAGTGGGTGGCTGGTAATGGAGAGGTTACTGGTGCAACTCCAGGCACCCCCGGTAATACTTACACCACACATGTTTGCAGCAGAATCTATATGTGGTGGAGTGAGTAGGCTTTGTGTGGTGATGCGATTTATGAGTAAAACATGATCAGATAAGATGAAGTGGGCCTTGATTTTTTCCATCTATAAAACTGGAAGAGCTTCTCAGAATATGAACTATAAAAAAGAATAACACCAATGCATGTTGTTGACACAACTGCGTACAATAGCACAGTCCAGTCAAATACAGCATAGTACAACAATCTGACATTCATTCAGTTCAGAGGTTCAGTTCAGAGTGACAAACACCGGGTGATGCCACATGTCATGTTGTTCGCCAACATCGATTGAAGGGGCTCGAGGAGCAGTCGCAGAAGTAGAAGGTACCGCAACATATGCAAATATGCAAATGATCTTCAGTCATAGTCTGGATTCGCCCCATTGCTTCCACCAGGAGAAGGAGGCCTTTTTGAAACCCAACATATAAAGAGGACCAATACAACCGATTCCTCTTTGTCCAGCAGAGTCTCCACAGAGTGCCAACTCCTCACTTATTGATCTGCCCTACGAAACTTGTTTATCCAACAGGGTTGTTGCTCCTCAGTCATGAACAGATTTACAACCACCCATGAGGGGTTTATACAAAAGTCATAGGAAAATAAAGCTTTTAGCTCAGCTCATTTTTGCCAATAATGGACACCCAAGCAAGACCTTCACGGATGATCTGCCCAATATTCCATAACCAGAAGATACAATGTAGCGGATACATCATTATTTTTTCTTTGACTGTGTGACATCAACCAACAGCATACATGCCTTTCAGCAAATCTGATTTTTCCTTCCTGACGCATATGACGTCATGCTGTTTGGGGGACAGATGGATAGCTTTCTTTTTGCCTCCTATCTTTGCTAACGAAAGACCCTGACCCTCAGATGAAGATTCATTGTCTCCAAGAGGATTCCAGCGAGCAGCAAGACGGTCACAGCAGCGAGCTTCCTCTGCTAAATATGAACAAAATTTTGCACAGGTAGTGAACATCTTTACAAAAAAAAAACCTTTGTCCATCTCATAAACATTTTGCGATGGAGTCCTTATTAGCTGCGGCGTTAACAAGCATCCTCTCATTACCACTTGTAAATTACACGCTGTGGAATGCTCTCTCTGTGGTGAGGAGATGAGGAGATAAGATATTTCAGCCCATCCTTCCTCCTCTTTGTGTCACAACGAACAAAAACACACGCCTTTGAGCCGTTACACGCTCAGCCCAGCGCACATCAAAGATTCAAGTCAAGGTTGGAGATATAAGGCTGCTGTGTTTAGGTCAGTTTGTGGGCGACAGCCTTTGGCTGAAGGGTCATGTGCCACCACAAGTTTGCACCTTCACTAGCAGATGAGGTGACATCATCCCTTTATTCCATGTACCTTTCCCCGCACCGCCCTCCACTCTCCATTGGACACGCCTCCTACCTATGATGGACAGGCGAGGTAGACAATGGAGGGCACACACTCATATGCAAACAGGTCGCTCAATGGAACCACAAGCATCCTCTTCTCTCCTCCATCACTGTGTCGCCTAGCAACAACATCATCATACCTGACACCCCCCGCAGGTACAAAGGGATGCTGCGGTGAAGCTGGGGATAATGTGTTAGAGGGCGTAGTGGGACAGGTACGAGCAGACGGCTGAGGATGATGATGAGGATGAAGGTGGAGGGTGGTTCAGGCGGGACTCGAACACTGTCATTCCTGTCACGTCCTCTGCACTCGTCGACTCGTCAGGGGTTTGTAACAAGCAGGAAAAGGTCGTAGTAGAACCGACACACGTCGTTAGGAACACACAAATACACAACGTGTTTGCACGCTGCGGAGAAAAACGCGTGCGGATGGTGTGAACATGCAGGCGCGCACACGGTGAAGGTGGGCTCATGCAACACACACACGGGACCAACGGAGTCCTGTTCATGGCTGAGAATGATGACACACGAGGACGAGCTGGTTCCGACAGGTTCGGGAACTCACCGGTGTGGAAAGTCAGCAGCAGAAAACTCAGCAGCCTCTTCATGGTTCAGCCGACCAAGAAGTCCGTTATTAGCTCACGGTTCCGTGAGGACCGCATCAAAAAGCGATGACAACGACAGGGGTGACGACAGTAACTGTTGTAATTCCGCCTCCCTTTTGGAATGACTCGTTCGGGTCTCACACCATCTCTCTGCGTGTTTGGGTCAAGCCCGCTTCTCTCCTTCGCTCCTCAGCGACTCGCACTTCTTTGCTGCTGCTGCTGCGCTCCTTCACGCAAGGGTCGGTGGCGGCAGCAAGAGCTTCCGGTGCGGAATTTCAAATTAAACTCTGTTGCGCCACATGGCCCATTGTGCGCTGCACGCTGAGTGGAGAGCACATGCGAATGTTTCAAGCTCTTATAACAAATTATCTCATCATCATTTTGTCAGAGTTGAAATCAAGAAACACATCCTAGTTGATAAAATTTGCAAAGAAATGCGCACGCACGTCGTTGTAATACATGGAAAACAATGTGCAATACTTTAAATGGCTAACTTCTTGTTTAAAGAGTCTTAAAAGTTGTTGTGGCCTCTGACAAAAACAGATCAATATGATGTCACAAAGTTGTCAACATGTACTTCCGTTCTTGTTGCATTATGTCCAACTTAATCAGTTTCTCCGGCGCATTCCTCCCTCTCCTTCGCTCTGACGTCAGCACAGCCACAGTCCCGCCCCCTCCGCGCTTGTCTTGGCTCGCGCTCATCGGTAACATAAAGGAAACTACACGAACGGCCCTGATGATGACACACAACAAACATCACCAGTTCTGCATCCGTCATTGAACCATTTGCGCGCCTGTACAAAAACGAGTATATTCATTTCCCGAAATCATCCTCAGTTTCCCGTCACAACTCCACACACAATTACATACGAAGAGCGACGACTTCCTAAATGTATCGACTTAGTTCGAGTCAGTGAAGAATCGGCAGTGGCGTCACAGAGGCCAACTTGAAAATACGAAGAAGTACGCAAAACAGTCTCGCTCGCCAGTGCTGATGGAGTCATTTTAGTTTTTCATCCCACAAATTCATTGAGGCAAACGCACAATAGATGGACAATGATGTTAGAGTGACCTCTAGCGATGGAAGAAATAACTGCAACTGTAACGTCACGCACAGATGAAGTATTTTTATTTTTTATATTATTATTTTTTATAGCAAATGTGTCGTTTATAACACATCAACATTACGACAAACATTTGAATCAACTGCACAATAAAACGAAATCATCATCCGGTTGTTATTCATAATAAAAGATTAATAATCACTTAAGAGTAAGTAATAGTTTCGTTATGACAGACCGTTGATGCGGACGTGAGTGAGTAAAATGGGCAGAGAGTGGTCGTGATAAACCAGAGCTTTGTGTCTGTTGCTCGACTGTCAGTTTTAGTTTCCCCTGTGTAATACGTGAGCTTCGCTCTCCAGCTGCCATTGTTCATGTGTCATGGATGCAAGTTCTCATCGTAGGTTTATAAAGAAAGACTCGCAAAAATGGAAGCTACTCCATTTAGAATTGTAGTTATTCTTTGAATGACAGTTAAATGGTTGCTATGACAGATACACGAGCATTGTGTAGTTAAATTGGTTGAATTACTAAAATGCATTTGTCTTTGTCGGCTGAAATTATTAGCTATTTTCAGAAGGCATTTTCAACTGGTTTTAAATTGGTAACCCTCAGAAGTGATGCCAAGAGTCAAGTGAGATGCTGACATGGAGGTTGCGGTTCTTTCTTTCTGATGCCGAGTCCACGCTACTGTTTCAGCATCCATCGTTTCAAAAGGGGTAAAAAAAAAAGACCGCAGGTCTGCCATGTAGGCCACAGAGTGACTCATCTCTGCCGGGACTCGAACCCGGAGCCTCTGGATTAGAAGTCCAGCGCGCTATTCCATTGCGCCACAGAGACTGCGCCGTGAACCCCATGAGCAGAAATTCTCTTTGAACCCGCGCATCATCATCATCGACAGTAGCGGTAGCAGCATTGCAGCATCAGGACCAGGCTGAGCGGCCATATTTGTAGTTCCCCCACTGGCCACCAGAGGGCGCCATTTCCCTCCATACTGCAGAAACCAGCAGCAAGTTTGCGCGACTCTAACCGGAAATGCAAACTGCACCTATCAAAATAAAGCATGCTCCATCCATTTTAAACAATATGCTTTTATATTAGAATCGAAGAAACATACTTAAAAATATAGCTTTACAGAAAACACAGCTGACTATTGCATTTCAGCGTCAAAAGTTTAAATTATTTCCTGGAAACAGAGGGAGTCGCGACTCGGCTGTGGGTTTTAGTGCTAAGCAGTCTTTCTTTAGTGGACGCATGAATTAAGTCTTGAAATGTAACATATTTCATTTGGTGAATGTAATTTCATGTTGCCTTAATAATGCCAGGAAACTGTGCCTCGACCACACCGTTGTGATGAGCTATAGTTTTCATTGTCATTGTCACAAGTTCAATTAGAAAATTCACATTCAGGACTCGACATTTCGGGAGACAGACAAGTTTCCATTGCAAGTTTCACAAAGCTACATACCTAACCGATCTTACTTAACCTCGAGTTAAATGGACAAATAATATGGCACCAGTTGAACCTTAGACACAAAATACTTAAATTGGCCTAAAATAAGTAAACTGAAAAACCATGCTCCCTGAAGAGAATGAAACCTTTTAGATCACATAGGTTGTTCTTTTCACTCACTTTAAAACTTTATGAACATCCTTCCAAAAAAAAAAAAAAAAACTAGGTTAAGTTGCACCCAGGCCTTTGTGAGATTCCTCCTCACAACCTGGAGGCTTTTTTACCTTCCATCGAGGGAGCACCATCAGTTGCAATCCCGATGAGCCCCGTCCCACATAAGTGAGTAAAGATAGCTGTAGATTCATGTACTTGAACATCTCCATGACAAGCTGTCTTACAGCAATCCCAAAGACATTTTTGGATATGGAACCAGCTTCTATCCTCGTTATCCAATGTGGAAAAGGTCCCGAGACGTTACTGTGAAGAAGCTCCCTCTACTCCAGATTCACATGCTGTGAACTCGTAATGCACTGCTGTTACCCATGAGTAAAGAACACCACTGTGCGACTGATAAAAACCATCTCATCTAATGAAATACTAGGGGATGAACCAAGGCAGATAGACGCTCTATCTTTTGGTTTTATTGCGAAAAAGATGCAACTGGGATGCAAGTTGTCAACAATGGATGACCACAATGTTTATTTGCAGAAATAAATGAAGAGACTCAGTATCACACTTTAGTTCTAACAAAGTTCCTTCAGTGCCCACTTCTTCATATCGATTTCTCGCTGCAGACGGCAGTACTCCTCTGCCAGAGCTTCAAACTCTTTCCCCAAAATCTCAAAGGAGGCAAGCTTTTGCTCGACTGACTGCTTCTCCTCCTGATAGGCCTTTAGCTCAGATTCTAGCTGCCCCCTGTTGGCAGGAAAGGAAGCAGCATCAACCACTGACTAAAAAGGAAATTTAAACAGCAAAACAGACTACATGAACGAGGTTAATGACAAAATAATAACAATAAAAACATTCACTCATGAATACACACTAAGATATGATTAAACTGGTGAAGTGTAAAACTGATTTCGGACATTTATGTGGATTACGAAGGAAGATAAAAACTCTTTCCTACCTGATCTTCCTGTGGGCAGAAATCGTGTCTGTGCTGTATGTTTCCAACTGCACTTCAACCATCTCTGACCTTAAGATAAAAACACATATTTCCATTGTGCTGTCATTTTCTGATATTTTGAAACCAGTGTGGCAGTAATTCTATCTGCATTAGTGACTTGAAATTGATTTTCCAACAGTAACATCTTGCCAATAATGGGTGACATATGAAGCCCAGGATTGAGACAAAAATAAAAAGCAAACAGATGATACAAATTAAGACTTACGTGATCTTTTGTAGAACTAATTCACATTTTCCTTCCAAGTATTCCAGTTTCTTCTTCTCTAGGTCTGTTTGGATCTTCAGTCTGTGGTCCAGGATCAGATCCTGCAGAATCTGTACACACTTCAGCAGCTCCTAGACAAGGAGAAGGAATAATTCAGAACATGGCAAAAAGGTGTTGTAACACTTCGTTTCTGTGCAGATAGATTGATAAGCAAAGAAGATGTTAAAGATACATCCCTTTTAACGTGAAGTTGAGTTAAAGTGAATGGCAATACGAAACATAGATGCTTAACAACCTGTCTTTGATGGAGCATGCAATGCAGTGCAAGTTTTAGGGATGCATCAAATCGAAAATGCTGAATATCCCTTCTTCTTTTTTTCCTTTTGGCTCCTCCCTTCAGGGGTGGCCACAGCGGATCCTCCTCTTCCATCTCACCCTGTCCTCTGCTTCCTCTTCTCTCAAACCTACAAACCTCCTTCACCACCTCCATAAATCTCCTCTTTGGCCTTCTTCTCCACCTTCTGCCTGGCAGTTCCAACCTCAGCATCTTCATTCCAATGTACTGGCCATCTCTCCTCTGTACATGTCCAAACCATCTCCATCTAGCCTCTCTGACTTTGTCTCCTAAACACCTGACATGTGCTGTCCCTCTGATCTACTGCTTCCTGATCCTGTCCATCCTGCTCACTCCCAGAGAGAACCTCAGCATCTTCATCTCTGCTACCTCCAGCTCTGCCTCCTGTCTTTTCCTCAGTGCCACTGTTTCCAAACCATGTAACATTGATGGCCTCACCACCGTTTTGTACACCTTCCCTTTCATCCTTGCTGACACCCTTTTGTCACACATCACACCTGACGCTTTATTCCATCCTGCCTGCACGCGCTTCCTCACCACTTTCTCACACCCTCCATCGCCCTGGACAGTTGAGCCTAAGTACTTAAAATCCTCTACCTTTTTATTTCTATATCCTGTAACTTCACCTGTCCACTTGGCTCCCTCTCATTCACACACATGTATTCCGTCTTGCTGCGGCTAACCTTCATTCCTCTCCTTTCTAAGGCAAACCTCCACCTCACTACCTTACCTTCCCACTTGCTCCCTGCTCTCACCACAGATCACAGTGTCATCTGCAAACATCATGGTCCAAGGCGCATCTTGTCTAACCTCATCTGTCAACCTGTCCATCACCATGGCAAACAGAAAGGGCTCAGAGCTGAGCCTTGATGCAGTCCCACCTCCGCCTTGAACTCCTCTGTTACACCTGCAGCACACCTCACCACCGTCTCACACCTGGCATACATGTCCTGCACCACTCAGACTTCTCTGCCACACCAGATCTCCTCATACAATACCACAACTCTTCTCTTGGCACTCTGTCGTACACTTTCTCCAGGTCCACAAAGACACAATGGAGCTCCTTCTGACTTTCTCTGTACTACTCCATGAACATCATGGAGCCACAAAGCAAACACTGCATCTGTGGTGCTGTTGCTCACATATGCTTACTTCCACTATGCTACACATATGCTACTTTCCACTACTCTTTCCCACAGCTTCATCGTATGGCTCATGTTGCAATTTTTGTTGTTTGTCAAGTAAAGTTAATATTTAGATGAGATAGATTAGAGATAGATCCAAAGTGAAATTCTATTCTCACTCTCCAACAATGTAGGCTTAAAACTTGTTTTTTTGATGGTGGCGAAGATGGGGAAAATATTGACAGACAGCTGAATGTTGTCTTTTTTTCACTGCATGTTCGATGCATCCCTAGTAAGTTTGCTAGGACATTCAATCAAAAGATTTAAATCAGATTAAAATAGGTCACAAGGATGAAGTGGCCCAAACTCACAGAGAGGTAGAGATGCATCTGTCTCTGAAGCAGGACTCTGGTGTGTCGGCTTGTCTCCCTCAGTGTCTCTGTTTTCTTCTTGTCCTTTTCCAGCTGAGCAGATAGTTGAGACACTCTGCTGATTTTCTGAGCTTCGCTGTCACCCTCTAGAGTAAGAGAAACAACAACACGTGGGTCATAATATCAATAGTTCTGCCATAAAAGTGAAAAAATAGGCGCGGTGAAGTGAATACCACACTCAGGCTGATAGTAGCAGAGGAGAGTCAGGCATTTCTTCTTCAGGTGTTTCTCCAGTTCTTTGGGTAGATCCTGTTTCATCCTCTGGACCTCCTGGGCGTCAAGAATTTATATATTTTTTTTACATATGGGTGTAGAACTGCACACTTTCAGTATAAATATTCACTTTTAAATTCGCGAGGAGAGAGAACAAAGACTTACTCTCTCTGAAGGCATCAACTCCATCACTTGCTGGCGGTCCAATCCCAGAATATTAGGCTGATTCTGCTCAGTAGTGTTACTGAGATCCAGGTGTCGTACACACCGAGCCACCAGGAGACTCCTCTCAACCGTCTCACAGAGCTGCACTCAAACACAAGAAAATGGTTCATCTCAAAGGAAGAGACCAGAATATCATCACTCCTGTTTACTTGTTTCTGATCTAGTGACAGAGTGTCGTGGTGCTTTCTGACACAACATTCTTGGATCATCTCCTGCAGACTCCTGTAGAGAACCTCAGAACGCAGCCAATGGCGCCGTTGAGTCTGCAGCTTCTGCTCTGCCTGGAAAAAAATAGAGTTGAATTTATTATAGCCTTGAGAAGAGAGATGGAAGTGCGTCATTGGAATACGTACAGGAACATTTTTTCTCTTGTGACAAAGTTTCAGTGAGGTGCAAAGATGCCTCAAGTTAGTTAGGGATGAGAGTCACTGCAGGTAGGACAACCGTCAAATTTAAATGGTAAAAGAGGTTTTTCTGAAAGTCTCGACAGTAACTAATTGAATGGATTACAAAATGAAAGTCTTGCAGAGGCTTTGTAAAACCTAAATTATTATCATTTGACAATGCACTTAAATCTGCAAAAATATGATTTTCAAAAAACAAAGGTTATGCAGACGTAATCTGACATTTTATATTTTTTCTGCAAGAATAACTCAGCCATTATCAAGTGTGACCATTGGAGTGATTTTGTTCATGTACTTCTGTTTGCATGTGTCTTTACCTTCTCCAGCTCATTTTTCAGCGACACAGTAAGTCCAGTTTCATCTATATGTTGTGAGAGAGTGGTCAGGAGTTTGCAGAACTGGGGGTTCTGGGTCAGGTCGTTCTCCACCAGGTCACAGAGAGGAAATGAGGCCAGAACTGAGTAGGAAAGTATTACATGGACAAGATAAGCATAGAAAACCGCCATCACCTCAACATCAAAGGTTTCATGCCTCAAAATGTGACTGAAATTTACCAACTGTGAAATCTGTCCATTTGTATTATGCCACTTACACAACCACCCCTGTGTATTTGGAAATAGAATCATATATCCATATCTTGGAGAGCATCCTCTCTGAGTTTGTCCGAAATCCACTAAATCCTTCTCTGGTGCGGGTCACCCACAACGTCTGTCCAAATGTGAATCAAAAACTATTGAACTTCACTATCTTTATCAGGTAAAAACAAGGACACTAAAAGGGAGTTGACAGAAGCAATATTTTCCAATTAAACCTCCAGTAGGACTAGTGATAGGGCACATGCTTTGCACGGCCAAAAAGGACACAACAGGCACTATTTTGGTCATGACTTAACAATAGATCAACAAAAAAGAGTTTATTCCGTGGGGATTATTTTTTAAGTTTTTCTGAGATTTTAGGAATTTTAGGAATAATTCTGAACATGGGTGAAAAATCAACTTTTGGCCATATATTTACTTACGGAAGTAAAGCCCAGCCACTCATATGTAGGTTTGTGCCTAGCAACGAGACTACATAAGATACACAGGAATTACCAGCATAATAGCTTTTGGAGATAAACATAGAATGCTTTTTTCATGGGGTATGAATAATTTTGAGGCCGAGGTTACATGTCAGTTAATTGCAAGCTATTATATTTCGATTCACTAGGCCATACCTTTATTTATTTCACAGCGAGTTAAATTTTTATAAGCAAAAAAATACTTTTTTGCTGTAGTTGCATGTATTTTAGAGACGGGAATGTAGTTTCTTCTAAACTACCACCAGGTTGGATCACATTTAGTTTAAGCTGCACTTGCAAAGTAGCTTCCCCACACTCTTTATAAGTTAACTTAAGTATATAGGAATAGGACATGCACTAACGAGGTGGCGAAATCGGTAAAATTTAAAAAAATCATAATTCTCCACTATTAATTAGGCGGTATACGTAAAAACAATACAACAACAGCAATTTCATAGTGACAACAGAAAGAACGATATTTGTATCTTGTTCAGTATACATGATGACTTACTCTGTTGGTGAAGATTTTCTTCTTTTCCAAGCGAGGACTCAACGAGGCCAGACATTATAATTCTACGTCAGAGCTGCCCAAGTGTAGGTTCTCAAAAACTAAAGTCGAATAAAGCAAAAACAGCGCATCTGATCTTCCTGGTTGAAACCCCGCGCGCCGGAAGCAGCTTTTCAGATTGGTTGGCTGAATCACATGGCAGGTCACTGGACGAGTGCGGTGGATCTCGCGATAACTTGAATACGCGTAAACCTACAGACATACTAAATGGGTGTTTCTGTTTTTTATTTTATGACAAATCACGCTCCCAGATAATTATCAACACTGATTCACCAGTTAGTGGAGTGAAGCCTGGATGAAACAATTTGTTTTATTTTGTTGTTAAAGACGTGTTAATAACGTTTCAACTAAATGCATGTGAAGCAGTTTGGTGGACATTGCAATGTCCTAATCCTCCCGAGGACAAACTTGGGTCCTTTCAGGTTGCACTGTGTTTTCCTAGTGCTTACATAGTGCCAGTATGTGCTGAAGAACAAACCCATGTGGAAATATAGTATATTGATAAAGAGTGTGTTTCGAACAATCCCATTGACAGTAATAATAAGTAGTAATAAGGCAATTACAAATATTATTTTTTAAAATGTAGTGATTTCATTTGACTTGTCTGTGGTCTCAATTCTTGGTGTAATCGTGAGCACAAATTCTCAACAAGGGCCAGATATTACAACATTGTTTGTAAAAATGCTATACAAGTTTGACACATGATGCAATGGTCAGAGAAAAATTTGGACAAAGTGCTTAAGTAACAAACCACATGGTTTCTGGGATTGTGTGAATTTGTTGGTAGCATCCCCCACTTGACACATGACCCCCGTTTTTGCTCCCCTCAGCTGTTTCCAAGAATCAGTTCACGTCCAAATGAGGCAAGGTTATTTTTATTTATTTATCTATTTATTTTCCGCCATCACACTTTGTGAAGTAGTGATTCAGTGAAGCACCAACATTTTTCAGTGATCATAACAACCTCAAGCATTGTCATTACATGTAAGGAAACTTGCTCTTTTTTGTTGCTTACAGATAATAAGATTTTGGAGGCAATAGCGAGACATTATCCACGCACCTGTGGGAAGCAGTTTCCGCTGTTTGCATCTGTGATCAGTGTTCACTTATCAAATGAACTCCTTGCAAAACTTTAAAGGGAATGAAGAGCAATTTAGTGGGTTAGAAGGCACTGTTTATAAGCAAAACAGAATTGGACAAACACAGCGTACCTGAAGTGATGTACAAGTACGAGTATGATTGTCATGTATATACCAGACTAGTGCTTTGGGTCGGTTAGCCATCCCAAGTGATGAAGGGGATATACATTTTGATTCACATCTAAATGTAAAGTACTAGGGATAAGAATAGTCACTAAGACCATTCTCAACAAGGAGCTGATGTAATGCCAACTTCACAAGTTAACAGGAGTCTCAAGTTGAGTTTTGATCGAGGCCTTATTCAAGCATCATTCTTGGATTATGAACTTTATAATTGGAAGACATGGGGAATAAATACAAAATGTGCTTGTTCTTTCCCAGTCTGTGGGAACAGGTTGAGGCAGGTTTTATGAAAATGCACTTGTAATATTAACGAAAAAGCTATTTTTCACAGCGAAGACCAACAAGCAGGGTGATGACATGTGGTTGGACATGGGCACAGCAGATAGACTTGATGGGTTAAAGTGTATTGCCATGGTTTTTAGAGCAATGCACTGAATAAAGGCTCATAAAATGGCTTTGGTCCATCTTTGATTTGTTTTTCCTCAACTGATGAATAAAGTGAAAGCGTGGTGCCAAAGATGACCCTGGCAAAGTAAAAAAACAAACAAACAAAAAACAACATTTTGCACATAGAACTTTGTATTATAAATGTTTATTATTATTTATTATTAATATCAGGAGTATTAAATGAATGGACTTGGTGCTATCTAACTGCCATTTGTCAGTCTCTGTGAGTGAGTAGGGACTATACGCATGATTTAACATTTCCCTCAAGTGAGTGGTCAACCGTCGTGTTATTACTTTTTCCTCGCTTCATCATCAATGGGTGTGCGAAATCAAAAGACTGATGGGAGAACCAGTCGAGTTCAGGATGGAAGTAACTGACAGACTATTAAACCAATCGGTTGTGCGTAATTGTGGCTCTCTGGTAATGATTGGCTCGAAGTAAGGACCAACCCTTAATCGTTGACCCAATGGAGCAGTGTCTAAGTAGATTGAAAGTGCTTTAGTCCAATTATAAGGCGGCATTTGTAGAAAAGGCGGGGTTTAGCCCTGGGTGGGTGGGGTGTTTGAGGTCATTCAGTCCCAGTCTGATTCACTCCATCGGCGTGTGTTGGATTGGATCGTAGTTGGAGGAAGCACTCGCCGGGCGTTGAGACACTGTTTTCTGGCTTCTGAAATTCGTAGCACGGCCTGAACATACGACGGCGACGACTGCGCCACGCTCACAGGCAACATAGGGAAACGGCGTCATCCAAATGCTCTACAGCAAACGTCCCTTCAAAACAAACGGAATCAGGTGTTGATAGCTGGCCTCCTCTGGCGGTAGCATCATTAGCTCGCTATTCTCCGACCAAAGCAGGACAACGGCTCTTCCTAGCTGGCTTCTCCTGTAGACTGCGCCTGCCTTGCTGTTTCTTACGGTCGCCACTACCGCCAGGAACATCACACCCACCTCTCCCCGGCCCCTTTACCTCTTGCCCCTGCCCCGCCAAACGAAACACTGGAAATCCACAAGCGGCCGGAGAGCGGCGAGCGGCCGGCGAAGCTGGGGGTGCTACCGGACACGCAGGGAGTCGTCACGGCTGCGGACAAGCACACTTGCCGTGTGGAGCTACCGACGGGTATGGACGGGCTTGCCGTGGAAGTCCGAGGCTCTAACGGGGCCTTTTACAAGGTAACCACACGCATTAATGAAATTCAAAAGTTTTGCTGTGTGGCGAACTGTGAAGGTTTCGTTTCTGTGGAAATCTGCCATGCTGTTAGCGTTAGCCCGGCTCCGGTGCTGACGAACGGGGATGTTTTTAGGAGGCTTGGCCATTGTGGGGTGGGTAAGTTAGCTAGCTCCTGCTAAGCTACGTCCACTTGCCAGTACATATTTTAACCTTTAGTGACATCACAATCGTTGTCTCTGACGACTTAGCATTCACGCTTCGTCTGTTCCATCTTAGGTGGTCACTTTAATATTTCAATTGTTTATTTCGTATGCTTAATTTCATGAAAGAAACCGACGGCAAATCAAACAGCTGAATGTCGTTATCTGTGCATTGAAATTTCTTGGCGATCGTTGGGTAGAAGGTGTCAAGTGCCTTGCTCCAAAGCACATCAACTATTACAGATTCATATTTAACCTGTGACTTCTCATACCACTCAGCAGGAGGGTCGTAGATACTTTCACTAATGTATAATGAGTTGTTTTGCCTTCATTGATCTCAACATACTCGTATTGCACATTTATTATTCGTACCCAGCTCACTTGTGTAACTCAAACCAATACACGTTTGCTCTTCCACACCCAGACACATGACTTTGCTGTGTTCTGAAAACAAAAGTGAAGGCATGACTTAAAAGCACATAAGTAGCAAGTGAAAAGGGTTTTCCCGGCTGTATCAGAATGGGGCAACAACTTGTTTTTTTCGTGGGCAAAATGGCTATGTTTCTTTGTCCAATTGCTCCTCTTGATTTTCAGCAGGCCAGTCAACTCCCCAGCATTGACCACATGGTGCTTCAGACACCAGCCTATATTTACTCGCCTTATGCCTCCTCACCTGTCGTCCTGTTTTACAGGGTGACAGTTCTGATCTGGCATGAATGAGCACTTTCCACTCCTCTCTATTATCCGTCAGCTCTGGTTTCACTGGTGAGACTGTTGGTCGAATGTGGACGTAAATGTCACATTTGTCCATTTCACATAGATGTTGAGATGGACAATTTCAGTTCAACATTCCTGCGTTTCAGATTTTGGAAACTGTCATGGATGTACTTCTGTTCATCAAAATAACACCACCATGTATCACTGTAATGATGTGTTATGAAATTGCAGTGTTTTGTGCCTGGATGGTAGACTTTTTCCCACTTCGGTAGAACTGATTTTGGAGTGGTCATTATTTGAGATACCCCAGGATTACAGCGTGTAACCTGGTGGTCATTTTCTACAGTTGCTCCTTTTCTTGGTCACGTCTTCTGCTCCCACATGGGTGTGCATGTGCCCACTGGCCTTTGATGACGTAGTCATTACAACATGGGCTACCCAATACTTTCCTACCTACCGGGACTGCCCTTTGACCTGTACCACATAACCTTAGGTAGTGCGCAGCTGTCTCTCAGTATGAACTGGAGAAATGATCTTGCGATCATGGTTACGGATGATTTTCTAAATGTGTCACATTCAACGTCAGCCTTACAATAGTCTGACAATAGACAGGACAACGGACTATTTAAGGTTTAATTTGATGCATTTGCGCAAAAACATTTTCTGTTTCAAGTTTGTGAAAACCGCAAACCCCCAAAATACAAAATGACAAACATGTTATTATGAACTGGAATCATTTAACGTCATTTTACATTCTAGAATAGGAATGTCTGGCTATTATCGAGTTAACAGTTGCTTCTTCACCAATGATCAAAACTGCTGATTAGAGTTTATTTTCTTTGTACTAGCCAACTTTGATATTTGGGTTGCCTCAACTTCATAGTGATTTTGACACGAGTGAAACTAGGTGGCAATAACCCTCTGTTACCCCACAATAAATTTAGTTTGAAGCTATATTTAGCAACATAGATTTAATAATTTCTGATCAACTGTGTTGTGTAAAATACTGTGCAAAATAGTCATACTCGCCTGTGGGAAGCATTTTCTTTTTTGTCTTGCAGTGACAGTCGAAAGTAACGCGGCAGACGCTGCAGATGCTGTTGAGTGCTCTCAATAGCTGATGTCAAACGTTAATGTGTTGATCACTTCCCCAAGTCATTGTATTCTGTATTTTCTGGGGTGGGGATCTTGCAAGGGGAATATTTTCTACTGTCTTTGTGTGGGCTCTTCAAGTGCTGTAGTATTTAAAATGTCTCGTGTGATATTAGAGCAGGCACGCTGAAATCAGAGCAACCTCCAGCAGGTGACTCCTCCAACACCCTCCCCAGACAGTCACACATGCTTGTGATGACTCCCCTGCTGGGCCCATGTCCCTTATACGGTCGTCATACAGGGGACGTGCCACACCCCCCAGCAGTTCTACTCACGTATTCTCATTTCTCAGTTCCACCGTGAGCACGAGGTCCTCAGATTAAGTGGTTGAAATTTTGGGGGGGGATTTTTACAGTGGCCCTTAATTATTCAGGTAAAGACCTGTGTGTTAAACTGAACAAAATTCACACTTTTGAATTCATTTGTACAGCCAAGTGTGTTATTTCATGTGGACATTGTCAATAATATAGTACAAATACAAATAATTGTCCTTCTTTATGTAATAATTTTTTAATTATTCTGTATGTTGTTTAACAGTGTAAATAAAGTGTCCACTCTCATTTAACTTTTTGCTATCGGCCAGCTCAGATATCAGAAGTGAACGCTTTGTGTCTTAAAACAGTGCATTCTATTATTGTTTGTGTGTGTGAGTGCGTGTGTGGATGAGCGAGATTGAGAGCGATTTCCAGGCTGTCAGATAAAGTCAAGTGTTCTTTGCCACGTTAATCGCAGCCAAAGAATTGTGTCACTGCTGCGATGTCTCAGCTTCTCAAAAGCCAGAGATGCTCTTTTTTTTTCCTCCACAGTCTCACTGTTGGTCCAGAAAAAAGACTTGTAATCAGTGAACCTCTTCTTCTCTGCTTCTATTCCAGGGTTACCTCAAAGATGTCCACGACGACTCGCTCACAATCGTGTTTGAAAACAAGTAAGACTCCACTGCGACTCTCACACCCTTTAACTTACTCCAACTTGTTTTCTCTGCTTCAGTACGGTTGAGCTAATAATTTAGGATGATAATACTTACAAAATTAGTATTTTAGATTTTTTTTGTAAAGCTCAAGCAGGACCATCCGTGTAAACTTGTCCGTGGTTCCTTAAAAGAATGATCTGAACACCAATTGAGAGACACTTAGCTCGTGGGTGGGTTAGTGGCTAGTAATAAAGATGTCAGTGGTGTGAGCCTATTTTCTGCTTGAAGATCTGGTTTAGACATTTTGGGATGGGGGATTTGATTTTATACTCGTGTTTAAAGGTCCTCTTTTCCTATATATAGAAGTTGGAGATAGAGTTCACTCAGTTTGAAGATTTGACTGGTCAGAACACTGGGGCTCAAATATTTTATCACATTTTTCTTTAGTGAATTGACAGTTAAAAATGAGGATAATTTTGAATTTTCACAGCATTCCTCTTCAATTAACTGTAACTGACTACCTTCAAAAATACCAAAGTGCGTGAAGAGGGGATTTTTATTGGCTGTAACACTTTATAAACTAGTGGGCAAAGTGAGTTTCGACAAGTTTCCTGTTTTACAAAACCTGGGGACATGGTAAGGCTTTCTTTGTGTGCCACCCAAACCACTACCATTATTTATAACTCTGGTGATTATTATTAACCATCAAATACTCCCTAACTTATTGCATGCTCCTCTGAATGATGGGCCCTCACTATTTTTGGTAGAAACATGGTCTGCCTGTGTCATGTGAGCGAAATGTGTTAGGCAACACACAAATGATGACCTGGTTACGTTGTCACCTGTCAGGATTGCCTGGTTCTGATGATTCTGAGATTTTCTTTATACCCTTTAGACATAGATTTATGATGATGGTGCCGTTGAGGGTTAGCAGTGATGCCATGCTCACCAGCACCTGTGCTTGGAATGCAGCTGTCGATCTACGTCTCTTAACATGGCCTCTGATGGGACAGCCTCCTTCCTCTGTCCTCTCCTCACCGGCCCCTCACCCGCCGGACTCTTTTTATCTACTTTGCTCAGCTCATAGAGTTGGGTGCCCCTAAAAATAGTGACCCACCCATGGCATGCTGTGAGGGAGGGGTGGCAGTGTCAGGGTGGTGTCCTGTCCAGTGCTGTTTTGGGATTGTTCGTATCCCCTGCCAAGTCGGCCTCCTTTCTATATACTTTCACTCCGTCACCCGAGCTGCTTGAGTCTGAAATTGCTTGTTAACCAGGAATTCATGATTCAAATCCCTGAAACACGCCTACTCTATTTCATAAGAAGTTCAAGTATGGACAGCTTTCTTTGTGCAGTTTACTCTTAAATGTCCTGCAACTTGCTCTTTTAAATTAGCTGGAGAAACTCTGTTTCAGTAGAAGTTGACCATGGCTCTGTTTTCTCTTTGAGAACAGTGATGGTGCTCTTAAGGGTGCGGTTGTGTGTTCTTACTAAGCTCCTGCGCCATTTTTTTCCCTCTCAAAAAGGAAACGCTGTATTCTCAGTTTGAAACAAAACTGCTGTTCATCATCGTGTTAGAAATAACTGTCCTGTCATCTGTATACTGATTCTGCAAAGATCAAAATACAGTATAAATGTTATTGAAAAAATACAATCCATTAAAGTAACAGTTGCAAATGTAGCTTACGTCTGATCTCACACAATCTGTCGATCAGTTATAATGTGTGAACTTTGTTGTGATTTCATGCAGAGTACCTTTCCAGAAATGGCAGTTATCTTCCGACTGATGTATCAGAATGTTATTTTGAGGCGAGTGTTTGGGTAAAGAATGCCGTCGTGACTGATCTCTCTGTGTTGTGTTTGTACTGAAGCTGGCAGCCAGAAAGACAGTTGCCCTTCAGCGACGTGCGGTTGCCTCCTCCGACCGACTTTAACAAGGAGATTGGAGAAGGAGAGGAAGTGGAGGTACACCCTGACATTTTTGATTCATTGAAGCTTTCCTAATTGGAGCATTTAGTTGTAACTGTCCGATTGCTGATATTTATTCTTTTGGTAGACATTTAAATTTCATATTTATTATTATTGTTATTATTATCATGCTGTTAAATCAGTCATTGTCATCTCCTGTGCTGCACTTGAAGGTTTACTCACGAGCTAACGAACAGGAGCCATGTGGCTGGTGGCTGGCGAGAGTCAGAATGATGAAGGGAGAGGTAAGTGCATGCTTGAAGATGAATAATATCAACTTTGTCTCATGTCAGTGCTTCATGCTGTTAGCAAACATGTAGGCACCTCATCATTATACAGCTGCTGCATTTATATCACCAAGTAATAGCGAATTGAAATTATTTTTTCCCTCATCACTTCAATGTCCAGAAAAAAAACACATTCCATGCGTAGGTCCCACAGTAATAAAATCGCTTCAGAAGTGCCCTTTACAGCGGGACAGAAAAGAAAAGGATTATTCTCTATAACAATTTTAATCTTTTGATTTTATACGTAGTTTCTGATGTTATTACTCCCCTAAGTAGTTATTGTTCTACAATACTTCTCAAGGTTTGTGGCTTTAAGGATGCTTTAATAACTGACTGAGATTATGGAGAAATATAAGGTATAACCTTCAGATCACTTGAGTACTTTTTAACAAATATTTCTGGTTGTGACTTCCTCCAAAAGTAGGGTTGAAGATTAGTTAGCAGAAAGCTAACACGCTATAGCAACCCTGATAGCTAGCTGTAAGGTGTCTTACCTGAAGAGCTGAAGTGTCAGGATAGCGGCCACTGTGTTCTGCAGTTTTATAATATTTGCTTATATAGATTAGATGTCCTGCTCCATTCCAATCATCGCTGCTCTCAAATCAAGTCTGTGGGTCAGGAAAAGAGAAGAGCTTCTCAACAGCACAATTATAGGATCTGAGGGAAATTTTGAAGTTCTCCTCTACATAATTGAAGTACTTAATGGAAAGCTATACTTAATACAGTGCTTCATGGTGATCAGATAATTTAAATTCAAATAAGCTGATGGAAGTGCAGGTGCTTTTGAGTGCTGCATTGTTTTTGTAAAAGGTCAAGGCCAAGAGTTTTGGACAATGTTGCAAGACGCTGCTAACCACCATCCGTCTTGTTCCAGTTCTACGTCATCGAATACGCAGCGTGCGACGCCACATACAACGAGATTGTCACAGCAGACCGCATCAGACCCCTCAACCCAAACAGCCCATCCTCTCGAAACTCCTTCCACAAAGTCACTGTTGCAGTTCCAGAAGACCTGAGAGACATGTGAGTGTTTTAAATGAAAAGGATGTTGTGTGCGCACGTGTGTTCCTAACAACTGCTGCTGTACAGCCACTGCGACCACTGAATCCCCTGTGGGTTATTTTCCTTTCTCCAGCTGTTTGAACGACAGCATTCATAAAGACTTCAGGAAAGCCATCGGAGCCAACTGCATTTTCTACAGTGCGCAAACACATGAGCTCATCGTGCTGGTCAGTACACACTCCTGAGCAAAACTTTTTGTGATTACTGGTCTAATTTGGCACTGCTATCTTCTTTCATCACTCTCATCATTTATCCACAAAGAGATGAGCAATTTTTCTGGCTGTTATGTCTGTGTCCCTCATATCCGTTTCGTTAGATACCGTTTTAACTTGGCCTCTTAAGCTCTCCATGAGGGATTCCAAGGCTTGAGTGAGAAGCACTCACTGCGCCTGGTTGTATTCTTTTGTCTACATCACAATGGGTATTCTTTGAAATTCCCCATGTTATCCAGTATTTTGCGACGCCTCCACGATGCTAGAATACTCCTTCCCTCTCAAAGAAGCTGTAGCTTTGAATCCTCTTGATGCATTTATCTCTCTTGGTGTAGTGGATGTTGACATCATTCAGCCTTAATTGCTACATGTTGAGATGGTAATAGGTGCTGGGGGCATGTGTACTGAGAATGCCAGTTTGAGATCTTGATCAGATTAAGTTTCATGGAACCCGCTGATATTTTGGTGCACACAGGGAGGTAACTTGCTATGCATAGTGGCAAATTAAGTTAATTTATCTTGACTATTTCATTAGCAATGTCAATTTACTTGATGTATACAAAATGGGAGGTTGTGCAAAGTGACTGGCACAATTGTTTTTTCACGTTGTATTAGAATGGTTGGGTGATTCATTCTGACTCAGCTTCTCTGCAAAATATGTTTGGATTCTGTAGCTGTTATTTGTTATTCCCTTTAAGCCTGAATACAAATTAAATTGTATTGTATTATATTGCTGTTGAGAGTTACTGAATTGTTGTACTGTTGCTGCTTTTCCACCCCAGGCGAAGTTGTTGGGGTGATCATCTAACTGTGACATGCAGCACGTGTTCTTTTCATTAAATCCTCTGTTAGGCCTGGATAAAATTCCTTCACCCTAATGGTCAGTTCATGTGTTTCCTTTTGTCCTCAGTCCACGAATGAAACTACAGTCAAGCGTGCCACTCTCCTTAGCGACATGCATTTTCGCAGTATTCGCACCAAACTAATGCTAATGTCCCGTAACGAAGAAGCCACCAAACATCTGGAGGTAAAATTGCTCCATTCTGTTTGTTTGTTTGTTGATCGCTGTACATAATTCATCACTTTTCCTATATCTACGGCAGACGAGTAAGCAGTTGGCCTCAGCGTACCAGGAGGAGGTCAGAGTCAGGGAGGATCTGATGGGGCTCGCCATTGGCTCTCACGGCGCCAACATCCAGCAGGCTCGCAAAGTTCCTGGTGTCACTGCCATTGAGCTTGAGGAGGAGAGCTGTACTTTTAGGATCTATGGAGAGGTAGGGTCCTCAATGACTGAACACGTGAGTTGATCGTGTGCATCAGTTCCCTCTGACCTTTATACATGTGCACAGACTCCTGAGGCAGTAAAGCAAGCCAGAGAGTATCTCGAGTTCAAAGAAGACTACTTTCAGGTACCCAGGAACCTTGTAGGTGAGTTGAGTCATGTCTGCATCTCGATGATTGGGTTCCCAAATAGCCAACGTCACTACCGATCTCTTCCCGCTGTTGCACATGCATCTTCTGAACGTCCACCCTCTGATGTTGTTCAACAGGCAAAGTCATCGGCAAGAACGGCAAAGTTATCCAGGAGATCGTGGACAAGTCCGGGGTGGTTCGTGTCAGGATCGAAGGAGACAACGACAAAAAACTTCCTCGGGAGGAGGTAGGCAGGCAGGGGGCAGGCAGGGACGACACTGCCAGCAGCAAAGAGGTGAATGGACCGTTCGGCTCGTCTCCCACTCCCTAAAATTCCCCCACCCACTCACCCACTGCTCGACAAACGGCTACTAAACAGCAGGCGAAGTAGATGTCCCATGTGCTGTCTGCTTCGAAACTGTTCCATCCTGCTTCTATGTCCCCTTGTCCTGTCACTAGTTCTTATGTCTCCATTGCTTCCAGCACACACATACCGTCCACTGCAGCATATAACCGTTATGTTGGGAGTGGGCGGGCCGTTGTCTGTCACACAGGTGTTGACGTACGCTTGTTGTTTTTCAGTTGTGTGCACTTATGTGACATTAAAATTACAATGAAATTGCTGTGACCATTTTACTGAATGCACTGTGTCTGTCTCTGTGGTCTGTCAGGGCATGGTTCCATTCGTCTTTGTGGGAACCAAAGAGAACATCAGCAACGCTCAAGCGCTGCTGGAGTACCACGTGTCTTACCTGCAGGTCAGTACCAGTTGTGCATGTCGCCAGTAGAGGGCAGCAAAAAGTGTTATAAATTACTACTGCTTCTTCCTTTAAATCTGAGGCACAAATATGAGATGGCTGGCATGTTATGGCAAACATCATTGCCCTGAACAGTACAAGATTTTGAACAATATACAAGACCAGATTTCAATCACGGTTTGAGATACTTGATAAGTCATATCCATTTAAACATTTTCTTTCGTGTGGCAGTAATGTGTGTGTAATTTAGTATTTAATGTTTTTAGTTAATGTAATCGACAGCAATGACATTATGTAGATGATGAAGTTTGACTCGGCTAACGAATCCCTCCACTGAGATCAAATGAAATGTTTGGTTTTTTTTTATTTTTGTTTTTTAAACGTATTCCTGTTAAATCATGTGTTCAGATAACAAATGGCAAAGGAGGTAGGTTAGAATTTGGAGAAAGGAGAGTTAGAGCTGAAATAGAATGGTATCCTTGATGGTGTGAAACTTTGAAAAGTCTTTCTGTGAGTCACTGATTGTTTTGGCAGCTGGCTGTCGTGATGTCAGGAATGACATGTGCTTAGTTGTGATAAAATGTGTCTTTAGTGAGAGACAGATGGTTTGACCGTAATTTCCTTTTTCTAAGTCGTGGGTTTTTTGTAACTTCATCTTGGTCACCTGTCAGCCGGCTGCAGGCCCCTCATGAAGGAAGCTGCTGAGTGCACCTCATTTTGTCCTGACGCAGTTTGCTTTTATAAATAGTCCCTCTCTCTGGGATGGGGGCTGAAGTTTAGATTACAGCTATCTGGACCCTCATTTTCTAAAAATAACATTTGTCCCTTCCACCCCCACCACTACATACTGCTTTGCTTCCTTCACACTCCCTTATGCTGCCTCCCGTGAGGTTCAGCTGTCGTTGGAGGAGGCAGCTGTCACACTGAGACGCGAGATCCCGCCCTCATAATGCCTCTGATGTGGTGAACCAGTTTTAGATGAAATCTTTGAAGTGCGCCAAATACTTTTTGTGCTCCGCATGTATACTTGTTTATTAGGGAATTTGTAGTATAACAATCATGTTTGTTTTGAGTGTGTGTGCTGGTCACATGGTTGTTATGTGACAAACAGTGATGAGTACCTACAGCACCTGGAGCTCACACTTCAAGTGTTGGATTTCAAAAGTCTTTCTTATACAGAGCAAGGCAGACCAAGATTGTATCTTCTCTCTGTTGAGTGTTAGTGATTGGCAACATGTGGTGCATGATCAGTCGTGTTAAAACAGGTCTACTTTTAAGAATAATGACCAAATTCTTATGATTTCAGCGACGATGCCGATGTTGTGGTTTTGTACCTGAATAATGAAGTTTGTGGAAAGTATTAATCTATTGTTGAAGAAAAGTTGATTAAATAGGTTTCTGACCTACCGTGAGACACATGTTGTGATGTCAACTTATTTAAAAATCAGGAATTCCAATAAAGTTTAAAATGATAAGACATACATTTAACAAGTTGAATAAAGCTATGGTCACAATTATGCTTGTCTAACGCTGCCTAAGAATAAAGAAAGAGTCTGGTATAATCTAACGAAAATAGTGATGATGCTTCATCAACTTCAGTTGAACAAATCTGTTGCTTTGTGGACAACTTTTTTTTTACTTTTTTGGTAGTCCAGAAATAAGGTTTGAAACAATTTCTCATCTTAATTGATCATACTCATGAAAATGGCTTTCATGTGACCTCATTTGCATTGCAATGATTTCACAGTTAGTTTATGGAGATTTTAAGGACAAAATATTGCATTACAGTCACCCACCCAAGTGTTTATCCACCAGTTTGGTGCAGCAACAGTTTCCTTTACACAAATGCAGTGCTGCTATAAGAATTAACTACACAATGCTAATTTGTAACTTCTGTTTACATGCAGGAAGTGGAGCAGCTGCGCCTGGAGCGCCTCCAGATTGATGAGCAGCTTCGTCAGATTGGCGTTGGCTACCGCACCCCCCCAACCAGACCTGGGGCTCCCGCTGCCGAGAGGGAGAAAGGCTACTTGACAGATGAGAGCAGTAACTCTCTGCACACCTCTCGCACCTATGGTGGTCGTGGCAGAGGGCGGCGGGCTTCCAACAGCCAGTACTCTGGATATGGTATGACAGCGGAAAGTGTGTGCCTGGCCTTAGGAAAATATCTGATTGATACTGTTGCAATCCAGGGACAAACTCTGAGATGTCCAATGCCTCTGAGTCAGAGGATGCAGCCGAAAGAGAACAGCGTCCTCGAGGAATTGGCGGTGAAGAAAGAGGATCCCGGAGGGGGGGCAGGGGCCGCGGCTCCAGTTCTGGACGAGGTCGGGGTGGAACTGCACCCAGGCCTACTAACTCGATCAGCTCAGGTATGAGATCCACTTCCCTGTTCAGCAGCTACACTAAAACTATAAATTCTTTATTTTCATCAGCTTAAGCTAACAACGTTAGTCAGCTATAGACGTTTATAGTATTTTAGGTGGTCTTGGTGTCATGCTCAGGCGTCTGATATTTTTGCTATGTCCAGTTCTGAGGGACCCAGACAGCAACCCTTACTCTCTGCTGGAGGGAGAGGGTGAGCTCGCAGACGCGGAGGGAGGCGACAGCATGCAAGGAGAACGTCGCAGACGCTCAAGGCGCCGTCGCAATGACCAGGAACCTAGTGTGATCGATGCCGCTGCCGAGTCAGACAGCCAGGGCGGCCCTAGTGAGAATGGACTGGGTCAGTAACTTCAGTTCCGGAAGTGGATTTTGAAGGAGAGTCATTGGTTGCAAGCTGAGTTAATATTTCCCTCGCTTAGATGATGAAGGCCGACCTCAGCGTCGCAACCGCAGCCGACGCCGCCGTAACCGTGGCAGTCGCCCCGAGGGAGGCTCAGCCAGCCGTGACAGACAACCAACTGAGACTGGTGAGCAACACTCCTGGTGTATGTAGCAAAGTATAGGTAAAGTAGGTATTAACAAATTCTCTCACTGCAGTGACTGTCGCTGATTACATCTCCCGAGCCGAGTCCCAGAGCAGACAGAACCTGCCCCAGAAGGAGAACCACGCTGGCCAAGAGCCCAAGGTATGGAGCTGAAACATGGATGTTGACAGTCTTGTTTGTATGTAGCATCTGTTTGCCAGTCAGTGCATTAAAAAAATATCAATAATTCTAATGATGCTCCAAGTCTGTTGGACGGCCTCCAGATTCACTGAATATGTTTGTTTAAGCAACATAGAACTTCAGCTGTTGGCATAACTCGCCCTCGTAGATGAAGTGTACGGATTTCTTGTATATATATGCTTGAAGTCCTTTGAGTCAGCGGAGTGGATATGTTTCAGGTAGCGGGAAGAATATAGGTCTTGCATTACCAAGCACGATGTTTAAGGTGTTAGTCAGCGCAGCTTCTGAGCTGCAGTCTGATTTTATGCTTTATGGTGTTTTTCTTTCTGTCTGCATATTCTCATTGTTTTGGTGCATTTTTGTGTTGTCGGTGGCTTGTTGTTTATGTACAGTTACTCGAGTTGCATATTTGATATAAACACATTGACTCCATTGTTTCCATGGTAATATTTTGAAGTTGAAGATTTTTTTTCCCAAACGTCTTTCTTCTCTGTTGCAGGAAAATGGGACCAGCGTCAAGAAGGAAGAGCGAACGCCCTCCAAGCGTTCCCCCAGTAACGGCATAGCCTCCACCAACGAGACTGTGGCTCTGGTCAACGGGGTCTCATAATCGTGCGACCTTGCCCCTAGCAAACGAAGTCTAGAGCAAGACTTGACGGCAAACTGTGTCCCTGCTTGCATTAAACCTTAAACAGATGAGTGACAAAAATACCCGAAACATTACCTATGAGAGTGAAAAAGTACAAAAAAACGACTTCTACGTGAAAACACACGGTGTATGCTATCCTATCTATCAGTACTTAGTGCTTATTTAAAAAACAACTAGCTTGCCAAAATAAGAGCTGGTGGATACGACCTGATCTTTACTGAAACACACGCAACAGGACTAGACTTTTGTTTTGTTTGTTTTTGAAATCTTTATCTGTGTCTCTTTTGTTTTTGTTTTTTTTATGTTTTGTTCATTGTTGATCACTGGTTTGGACTTGGGCGGTCGCTCTCTCATCCAAACTGTACGGTTAAGAGCGAAAGTGGAGGAGAAGTGGAGAGGTGACGCTTCGGGCGGAGAGTCCAAGAGCTGATGATGCGAGTTCGCACACTGAACAGAAGAGATTGGAATATTTCTAGACATTGTGCCTTGAATTTGAAGAAAAAACACTTGAGTTTTTCAAATATTATTTTTGGGGATTCCTGACAGGAAAAGCAGAGGGTGTTTGGTCTCCATGGAAAGTAATGAGTGGTGCCAAACACCAAATTCAAGGCGCTTGTTTTCATTCCGAGTAGAATCAACAGCGCTGGGTAGGTCTTTGTTTGGTGGTGTAGTGAGGATGCGACAAAAACCCGAGGGCCTGTGTCTGTTTCGGGTCTTAGAGGGTCCGGGATGGAACGGGACGGGCCGCGACAACAAACTTGAACAAGTAAAATCCGGAGAACTATACCGTGCCTCTTTCTCTGTGTGGGAGGAGGCAGGCAGGGCTAGCTTCCAGCCACACTAGTGTCTTGATTTAAAGAAATAAATAAATATAAAAAAAAAAACAGAAGCAGCAGCAGCACACAAGGGAGACCATTGCTATGTGCTGCACAGGGGTGAAGGGAGGGCGAGACCTGCGGAACTGTAGGATGAAGGACAGCTTCGAATAAGATGAGAGCCAGTTGACACACAGGACCGTACACACAGGAGTTAGCAAAAGTCACAAGACACCAAGTAGATAAAAGAACAAAATGAGGTCTTTTTAGTTGGCGGTTCTGGTTCTGGTGAGGAACGCCTGTGGCTCTCAGCTCATGTTGTCACTGTTGTCTTGCTCTCAACTTTCTTCTGTTGCTATTTCCACATCCTAGAAGACGAGGAGGAAGACAAGAAATGTTAAATAAAAAATTGAAGTGAAATTGACTTTCTTCAACCTTGATTTCTCTTGTCTGGTGCCGATTACTTTCTCGCCTGCATGGTGTTTGGGTCGGGTCGTCGGTGTGCATGAAGAGAGGCCGTCTCTGACTCACAAGCCATCGTCTGCTGCTGCTAACGTACACGCTGAATGTCCCACTAACTGGAAGAGAGTACTTGTGATTTAAGCATTTCTTCCCCTCCCCTTTAGCTCATCTGCCCAAGACCATTGAGTATTAAAGGGCAATTCCATGCATGCCATGTGAGCGTCCACATGACCAAAGGTTTAGAGATGATTGGACGATTCCTGATGCTGCTGTTTCTGCTCTTGTGTGTTTTTAGAGGACGCTGGAGCACTCGAGTGTTTGTACCTTAAAGGTTTAGTTGCATGTGAGTGAGTCACCTGTGCGTTTGTTTACCTGGACTGTGTGAGTACTGTAACGCCACCCCTCCCCACTGTCCTGTGTGAGACTGTGTGAGTGTGTGCTGTACAGTCGACTCCTTAATCTGTCCGAATTTTGTCTCTGGTTTTTCTCACTCATGTTCTGATGGCAATAAAGGACTTTTCATTGTTTGGTAGATATTTTTCATTTATTTTGTCTTTTGGTACACTCCAATTACTTTTATGGCAGTTTTTTAAAATAAATAGATGTATAACAATTTATATACCTTCATGTTTAACTTCTTTAATTGATTTAGAAGTAGACCATGCTTGTGTGAACTTTATCTGTGACGTCCTATGGTCACCGCTAGATGGCAACATGAAGGTTAAATCCACGAAACAACTAGCGGAAGTAGGAAGATTTATTTTGAGAAAACCAGGCTGAAAAAGTAAACGAATGAACAGTTATTGAAATTACGGCCAAGTCACAGTTAAGTTGTGGCGAAATGACAGTATATTGAAGTGAACTTTCTTTCAGTAATAGCGGAATTCGCCTCGCTTGCGGGGTTGGTTATCCGTCGTACTTCTCACCATTTGACAGTAGGAATGTTTAAAACTGTTACCCAGTCGACAGTTCGTCTGAGGATTGCGCTTGCCGGCCGTTGAGGGATGTGCTTTGGAGACGTCATAGTTGAAACCGGAAGTACGAGGAGGCGAACCCTCCTGTCCATTCAGCGCTCTCTCATCAGCAGCCGCCTCGCTGGCAGCTGCACCTCCGACACACAGACCCACATCTGGCGGTCACTCCAGCCGTCCTGCTCTGCGGCATGCCCGACCTCATTTGAAAAGCTTGGAAGCGGATTTTACGATGTCGGAAGTACGGAAATTCACCAAGAGGCTCAGCAAGCCTGGGACGGCGGCGGAGGTTCGGCAAAGCGTGTCTGAGGCGGTGAAGAGCTCCGTGGACCCGGTGGTGAGCTGCTCCGCACGCCACTGAAAGACACCCGAGACAAAACGCCGCTATCTCTCGCACACTATCGTCTGAACCTTTATCACGCGCTATGTATTCAAATGCTTACTTTTTGTTGAAATCTGACAGCCTTTGTTTTGCGTTGCGTTCAAAGACACATGGATTCATGAAGACCTTGAATTGTACTCTGAATTTCAGCATTTTTCCACAGTCACAGCGAGTGATGTCCTTTGAGATTTTTTTTATTCTTTTGCGCATACTATATTTTTAATCGATATGCTATTCTTCAGCGATTCACCCCTTGCATTATTAACACCGACAACACTGTTTGCAGATGATGCGTTTATTGCGCAGCTCAGAAGCGCAGTTTTATTCGACAAAAAACTTTTCAGACATGCCATGTTTGTGGTTCAGAGCAGGGTGAGTGTTGGCTCCAGAGGGGGTTTGGCTCCAGTCTCATGATCATCATGTCTTCAGAGTCTGACGCAAAACTGGCTGCTGGTGTAATAATCCTGTGGTAGAATTGAGTCACTGTGCGCAATGATGCACTGTTGAGGATATTCTGTTCAGTTATGCTGTTGGTGGTGAGTTACCGAGGTAACGGGGCTTCTTCGTTCGGATCGAAAACATACAGGATGTGTGACCCCCTTCTCCCTTGGGAATTCCCTGAGGCCTGCTGTGACCATGCTTTCTCTATGACTGGTTTCTTTCTTCTTCCTGTGACCTATTGCATTGGCAACATGCGCTGTCAACTCTAGAATCTCTAGATGATATTAGGTGTATAGTCAGATATACATTTGTGTCACCAGACAGAATTGTATTCGCTGTATTCGGACATTGAGTCTTCATGGTCAATGAGCTGTGTCTTTGTCAGCCTGCTGAATGACATTTATATCAACCATTCATATAGGCCAGTTGTGCCTCCTAAGCTGGTACAGCTGGCTGTGATCACCCTTGTCTTAGGCACATTGCTGTCAGTCAATGGTGAGACACATGGCTGTTTTTCATTTGATAATGGAGATATTAGATTATTGCACCCCCTCTGCCACCCTTGCAAAAAAAGCCATGTTGTGCCTTCAGTGGTGTGAATTAAAAGCAAGGCCAAATAGTGTTATGTGATGCAATGACACACTCATAACTGCAGTGGGTCTGAACAATTATTTGGCTTGAGATTGTTGTAGAATGTCTTTTTCAAATCACTGTGATTTGGAAGAGCCGTCTGCTAACATTATTCGCCTATGTACTGTGTCTAAGCAAACGTGACAAAAGGACAAGAATTCATTTGTTGTTTAGGATTAGATTAGAATTAGATTAGGGAAATTCAACGTGTCACAGCAGCAACAGTCAATGACAACAAAGACACATTAAAGATGCTCAACAAACATCAAAGTCATTCACAAAGCATCAGCACAGATACTGTACATCACAAAGCTACAAATAACCCACACTGAAGTCACAAACTATCAAACAACACACATGAATCAAAGTTTACTGCTGTACAACCTGGCAGCCCAGTGCTGTCAGTGTGTCCTGAGTGGGGTTGGAGACAGCTTGGCCACAGTCCTCCTGTCTCCAGCCTCCTCCACCAAGTCTATAGAGCAGCCCAGGACTGAGCTGGCCCTCCTCACCGGTCTGTCCACCAACTTTCTGTCCCTGTCTGTAATGCTTCCCGCCCAGCGGGGACGACTCCATAGAAAATAGATGATTGATATAAGGTCCTCAGGGGCGTTCCCTGCACCCCAAAGGATGTTAGCCTCCTGAGCAGGAACAGCCTGCTCTGCCCTTTTTTGAAAAGAGCCTCCATTTTGTCAGTCCAGTCAAGTGTGTTGTTCAGGTGAACACCTAGGATTTATACTCAGAATACTTGTATGACACCACCTTTTTCGATATCCCTATCCAGGATGTTCACCGGTGCAGGTGGAGAGTGTTGGCGCCTGCAGAGGTTCACCACCAGCTCCTTGGTTTTACCCGCGTTGATCGGGAGGTGGTTTCTCTGCACCAACCGAGGATTGCAGAGTCATCAGAGAACTTCTGCAGGTGTCAGGATGGGTGATGTAGGTTAAGTTTGCAGTATAGAGGGTGAAGAGGAAAGGAGCCAGGACCGTGCCCAGGGGCGCCCCTGTGCTGCAAAGCAGCATGTTCGACCTGTGCCCGCTGGTGGATTGTGTCTCCAGAGTCTTCATCAGATAAGTTGTCAGCGACTCCGGCCTGTAGTGGTTTAGCTCCTTCGGGTGGGGGTCTTTGGCACAGGAACCCTGCAGAATGTCTTCCACAGCTGTGGGACGATGCCCAGCCTCAAGCTCAGGATGAACATGTGCTGGACAATTCCTCACAGCTGGTCCACACAGGATTTCAGAAGCCTGGAACTGTTGCTGGGTCCTCACCTGGGGGAGAGTCAGGTGCACACTCGTGCAGGGGAGCGCTGTTGGATTGTGTGGCCTCAAGTGGGGTTACAGGCAGGCAGTTGGTATAACCAGTTAAAGAGGAGGTTCAAGTCATTTGCCCACACCACATCCCCCCAATCTGAGTCTTGGTCTCAATAAAGCCTCGGATGTTCGCCAGGCCCTTCAGACTCCTCTGGTGTAGTTCTGCTTCAGCTCCTCTCAATATTCTACCTGAACACTTTCCTTGTCAAAGCACTGTCGTTTTTTGCAATGCATGTTTTGTTTGAAGGTCTAATATGAAAGAATCTATCTAACTATCAAGTTGATGATGAAAGAATTGTTGTTGTATGTATGTTTGGCCACCCTTGACCGGAAATACTGGAAGTAAAAGAAGGGCACACTGGCCCCATAGCATGGGGTGATCACAGCCGGTTGTACCATCTAGATAGCAGTGTAGGAGCCTGCTGACCCATTTGATGCTATACTATACTACTATGAAAGCAGCCTTCTTAAGAAAAAAACATTTGTATTGAATCTTTTCTTAGACTAGATTAGATGTCCTTCACTTGTCCCACAGTGGGCAAATTCAAAGTGTCACAGCAGCAGCAAGCAAAGACGCAAAGGCATCAAAGACAATAAATCCATCAAAGAAACAAACAACAAAGATGCACACAGCGCAACAGCTAACATAAAACGTAAAGCTGTCACGCATTGCGCATGTACACAAATTATCTAAATGAATAGATAATAAATTACATAATTAGTACATTCGATAAATAGATAGATAAATAATTAGGTAAATGACAATTAACAATGCACATCAGTCAATCCCGTCTGGTTTTACTGTTGTCCAACCTGGTGGCAGTGGACAGGAATGGCTCCTTGGTGCAGTGAGGGTGTATCAGTCTGCCACTGAAGGTGCTGCCCAGTGCTGTCAGGGTGTCCTGGATGGGGTTGGCCATCATGGATGACCGCATGGCCACCGAGTCCAGAGGGCAGCCTAGAATGGAGCTGGTCCTCTTCACCAGTTTGTTTGTCATGTAAGGAGTCAGATTAGGTTAGATGTCCTTTATTAGTCTCAAAGTGAGGAAATTCAACATTAACATGAACTCCAAATGAGAACAACTAAGTTATGCTACATGTGGTGAATATCTTTGGAATTCTTAACTGTAGTTTCTTTCAAGAGCAGCCAAATCTGACTTATGATTATTGTTGTTGCTTTGTCATGTTCTCCTCTCCGCAATCTCAGCAAATGAGAGGTTACGAGAGCGAGGCCCACTGTGACATAACAGTGGGCCTGCCTCCAGCGCAGCACAGAACCACCTTCTTATTAGACTGAACTGTGGCTGAGCCGTGTCTGTTTTCTTCATCAGACATGTAATGTGTGATTCTGGTTAGTTAGTTCAATGTTTCACAATGTTTCAATGTTTGATCTTTATGGTGGCAGTAGTGTGTCGCTGAATTGACTTGACAGCTGCAAATCTGTGATAGTAAACAACTATGGAGGAGTTCTTGAAAAGAAAAAAACGATTAAGAAAGTGATGCCCCCAACAGTACAAAGTGTTGAAGCAGTATTGAAATGGCGATATTTTTATTTATATTTCACTTATATAAATAAATAATATTTTTATTTTATGATATTTGGACATTTTTATTATATTTATTTTATTCAGACTTTCATTCAGTTTTTCCCAATTTTCTCAACAGTTTGCATCAGGTGTATAGTTTTTTTCGTTAAGAAATTTGATGAATATGACTTGCACCTGGTTCTTCTGCTGGTTGGACTTTTCGATGACAAATAAATATCTTTGCGATGATCGCATGGTTTCATGTCTTTTCACAAGGTGTTGGTTTGTTTACCTGTAAGCCGAATAAATATGATTATTATTATTTATTATATATATTATTATTGTTTGTTCCTGTCTGTTGATTTTGATATGTCATGCCGTCCGGGTCTGAGACAACAGATATTTCATCCATGCTGTATGTCTTGTACTGTAGCATATTTGACAATAAAGCTGACCTACCTATTACTGATCACAAATGGAATCAAGAGTAATGATTCAGTTCTATTACTTGAATGAGGCCCAAGGCCATTTGTTCGTGGAAAGGGCCCCAAGAACAAAAAGGTTAAGAACCGCTGCTTTAAATGACATTTCTGATCCTTCATCAAAAATAAAAGTTGCATGAGATGACTGTCTTTATATGCAACGGGAATGTTTGAGGGATGAGATTCAGGTTGATAGAACTTGTTGATGACAAATGAGGGCGAACTGCAGCACATGCTGTGCATCAATGAATTCTGGAGAAAAAGAAAACAATAACACTTTCCAAAAAGTGAGACTGAAATTTAACAGACGTTAAGTGAGTTGTGAGATATTTAAAAAGCTGCTAGTTATTAAGAGATTAGTGAATCATGTCAGTCCATTCCTGAATTTTTGTGAGGACTGCTCTGGATTTGTGTGAGTGAATACTTTTTGCGGGGAATTTAGAGACGTTAGATAAGATGACTGCTTTGATTGATTTTAAAAACACAAAGCTCTTATTTTTAGATGAGTTTGCAAATTTGGGTGGTTTGTCTGCTAATACAGGTGTCTGATGTTAACTCTTGTTAACTATCTGTCGGCTTCCTCACCAACGTGTTAGTACAATCTGCAGACCTGCAGTGGAGTCTTGTGTGGCTTTACTGCTGAACATGTGGAAGCTTTAGTTCACTAACGTCCATGCACAACATTGCCCAGATGTTCCACTGCAAAGCCACTAAACCTGATGTTTAGAGAGAATTTTGAAATTGCAGGATCAGTATATGTCAGCTGCATGCTTCCTCCTTCTGAGAAAACAGAACTTCCTCCTTCTGAGACCCCGCATGCTGCTCAGCGCATGACAAACGGCATGGTTCAGCTGTGTCTCATGACAGGAAGCAGAGCTTTGGCTCAATGGAGAAGCTCATCTTCCTTGTTTTGTAAGATTTTCTGCTCCGCATTTGAGTTTTCAAAAATAAAATGATTGCATTTAAACACATCCTTACATAGAATCAACATTCCAACATGAGTTGTTTCTCATATCTGTTGGTGGAGTCGTCGTTCTTACATATCTCACTGGTTCACTGTGTTCGGTGTATTTTAGTGTGTGAGAATACGGATGCTGAGAGTGGATTGTAACTTTCCTTTTCTGCATTCTGCATGCGTAGACCGGAAACAGCGGTATGCACTCATGGCTCACCACAAGAAATGTTCATCTTTGTGGTTTCGTCAAGTCTCTGAGACTTAGTAAGTAGTGATGCAGGATGAATGTAAAGCATTGCATTTTCGTTTGCCTTTCCTTTTTTTGCATCCATGACCATTTATTTTCATTTAACCACCAATTTTTTTCATAATTCAGATTTTGACCAAGTACAGTTATCAATGTATTGGCATATATATTAACTAACATTAACTATAAAGAACATAGAACTTGAGTGTTATATTAATTAATTTGCTATTTAAAGAGTCTGATCAGTGTGAATATCCAGAGAAAGCTTTTGGGATAAAACCAAGAGGATTCAAGTTGTTCCAGTTAGGATAAATGGAACTATACTTAAGTCACTCACATTTTTTTTTTGTTACTGTTCGCTGGAAAGCCCTTTTTTTTCTAATTCTCAGTCCCCAATACGTTAGGGCTTGAAATTTGGGGAACGCAGTAGAATAGCGTTTCTTAACAAGTGATGGTCTACATCTGTCAAGTGATGAAATGGTGACCTGTCCATGGCGTCGCTAACCTCTTGCCCTATGTAGCTGGGGTAGGCTCCACCCCTCAACCCTGTAGCAGGAAGCAGCGGCAGAACTGTGTCACTGCCACACATGAAGTCATTATTTCAGTTGTTGAACAGCCTAATTCTAAGATAGTAGAATATCTTTTACGTTTACTTCAGTGAATTTCTTGTGTGAAAATGAAACAACTTCATTCCCTGAAATTATATCTTGATAAACACACCTAGCTATGAGATTAAACAAAAAATATTTACCACAATGTCTACAGCAACTCATTTGTGGTTTGGACAACACTTGGAGGGCGTCCAGTTCTGGTTGCTCCAACACACAACCTTCTTGCAACCTTCCCCCTCGGCTCAGCTATTTATGTGGGCGGACATCTCCCCGTCGCCGTCCTGACCACTCAGCGTGGGTTTAAAGTGGCACTTTCATGGAATTAATTCTTTTCCACAGCTTTTCCAGCGGGTGATCACATCTTGACCCACTTTCAGAAGACTTAACGTTGAGAAACAAAACTGTGAATGAGAATTCTCGCCATTACGATTAGTGTACTTTACACTGCAATTAGATCTTCTCTACTCTTAGAAGACCATGGAAGGACAGTAACTTTTCATAACTCCATTAAGAACAATTTACCACCTTTATTCTTGTTTTTATATGCTAGTCCCCCTCCACCTATGTTTATAAATTTGCAGGTATATTTCCGTTTGTTTTAACATTTTAGTTTATGAATATATTTCCCAATTCCGCATGTTTTTCTACTCATTTACTTCCTTATGTTTCCATATATTTATTTATTTGTCTTTTCTCACTGGCCGTTTTGTTGGAGCTTTGTTCCCTTGGGTTCGAGCTCTTTTGCTGATAGATCTTCTGACATGTCTTCATGGCATCAACAGATTTTCTCAAGAAGGTTGTCTCAGTGGACTCTGTGGGTTTACCACCGGTTGTTGGCCACAGTGGTTTGTCTCTGGGCTTTGAGTTTTTTTCTCAACAAATTTTAGTTTCATCTTGGGACTTCCTGATTCTCACACCAAACTTTGCGGTTCTCTCTTTGGCCTTCTCTTTTTCCTGTCTTGATTCATTTTTTTGTTAACTTTTGACTTCTCTGGATTGTCACCTCTCGAGTCATTTCCAACATTTTGGGATTTTGGTCCGTGTCTAATGGAGATAGATAAGGTAATATATGATAAGATATTCCTTTGTTAATATACTTGGAAAATTGGCGTTTACGTTTTGGTATCATTTTATTTTGGAATCATTAGTTATTTTTCTGGAAAAATGGAACCTGTGACATTGTTGTGCCTTCATTGTGAACTGTGTGGTTTTTCACTTGGTGTTGTGCTTTGATCTGTGCAGTTCTGTTATTTCCTTCGTGGATGTTAGGCTCTTGACATGTTGCTGAACTTATTTCCGCCCTGACTTTTATCTTTTTATCACCGTGCTTCATCACACCTCCCTTCATCTGTTCTTATGCTGATACAAACATAAATTGGATAAATGTGTCCACCATCCTGAGAAGCAATAATCTGTGACATAGATGTTTTTTTATTGAAGGTTGTATTTACAGATCTGTTGGTGGACATCTAGAATGCTGCCCCTTGGCCCCTTACCTTTGCTTTTCCTATTGTTATTGTTGAAGACCTTTGTTCTTTTCCATTAGGAGAGTGTATATTTCCTGTAAATTGACTAAAGTGATTGTTTTTTTTCCTATCGTCCCTCTTTTGCTCACATTCTTCTATTGAGTTTGCGTTTCTTCCTGAACATTTCTGTGGAAAATACGTTTTAAAACATTGCCAGCATAGATATGAACTCTTTGTTGATCACCTCATGAATGAAATGCAGCATTATAACTGTCATGTTCCAACAGGAGCAGCCCAAGATCATCGAGCCCCTGGACTACGAGGCAGTGGTGTTCCAGAGAAAAGCCCAGATCCACAGTGACCCTCACAGAGACCTGCTGCTCTGCCCAGTTGACGATGTCTCGGTGAGAGCTGTTTGTAGCTCTTCCATTTACTCATATTCTGAGCCTTTAAATGCCCTAATTTGTTAATAATACTGAAATGACATCATACTTAAGGGTGTTGCTGCCGCTCCTGCTTGTTAATTTCAGCTGCGTGTTTCCATGGATAGAAATGTGGTATTTGTAGATGACTGACTGGCTTTACATAATCACTTGAAAACAAGCTTTTTCTTGAGAGTCAAACAGACTGTTATTCATCCAGCTTCCCTTGTGTTTGTTTCTTTAGTGACAAACATGTCTTCATGGAGAATCTGTGAAATTTGATTCTGATGCTTCTGTTTGCTTTTGTCTTTGGTTCCTGTATGTTATGGACCAGAGGTTACTCAGTTGCAGGACATGTCATGAGTGTTGTTCTGCATGCACCCGGTGGACTACCACAGGGTGGAAAGTTGAACGATACACACAGAAATAATCTACTCATTTAGACCAAAACTACAGGAGACATTCCAGTCAAATTGATGGTGGTAAATATTTTGTTAAACAACGTGTTGACCCTCAACAACAACATGGTTGCTGCTTGAATATTAGTAGACTAATGTATGAATATTCCTCCGTGACAATTGTACTGACAATTGTACATTCAAAGACATCAATCCACATGAGAATTTACAGATGTATTGGATATTATAGGTTTTCAAAAATGACTTTAATTCATAGGCAGATAATTGAGTGGGAGTAGGTCTTGGCAACCAGATGAACAGTCAAGTCATCAATATTCACACAGCTCTGATATCCATGCCGTTTTCTCATACAAATTGATTGGTAGATGGTTTTCAGAGATGTAGAGAATTATTGCCTAGCCACTCTAGATATAAATGTGTGAATCTCAGTAGGCCAATCAACTTAAAAAAATATTTTCTTTAATGCAGGAGTCCCACATTCCCCGTCAGAGGAAGACTGTCGTTCCATCAGTGCCACAGAACGCTGAGCAGGAGGCTAAAACTCTCTTTGCTAAAGAGGTACGGTTCACATTCATGTCCCAGCTGCTGAAAGCTTGCTAAAATTAAGAGTGAAAACACTGCTATGGGTCTTCAGCCAATAACTGGTGAGATTAGAAATGTCTGTGCAAACTTCCATTTATCTCCGGTTAATGCTGATAGTTGCAGAGTGACACCACATGCTCATGTCTCTGCCCCAGTGTATCAAGATGTACAACAGTGACTGGCGGGTGATCAACTACAAGTATGAGGCGTATTCTGGAGACTTCCGCATGTTGCCCAGGTGAGATAAGCTTGCCCAGAAGTAAAGCTGTACATTTGTGCGCCAGAAAGCAGATGAATTCTACCCACAGTCCCTCAATGGTAAAGGGCCTTTCCTTTGTTTAGAGGGTCCTCAAACAAAGGTTAACTAATAATGGTGCTATACATTTTACATCAAAGGACATATGAGACGTATATATATGTCGGTGCAGTTAATAACCTGGGGTGTGAAGAGTATCCTTGTACAACCACAAATAATTGATGTTGTGTCTCTTGCTTTGTCTTTCTCCAGTAAGGGCCTGAAGACAGACAAGCTTCCGACGCAGGTGTTTGAGATCGATGAAGACGCTAGGGATGAGGTGAGAGATACAGATGCTGACCAGTGCAGGGGGGGCCGGCATGCTGGTTCAGTGTAAAATCCTGACGCTCCAGGAGTGAAACTGACTCTGCTCAAAGGCACCACGGCATATAGCTGTGCAAGGAAATCTGTCTGCTCATTTCCTGAGGATTTAGGTGCTCGGTATCGGGAGAAGAAACCAGAAGCCCTCTCAGTTCTAAAAATAGCACTCATCGATCCTGCTCCTCTTACCCTCCAGCCGGATGCTCGCAAATGTGGAGAGATTGACTTTAATTGAGGAGAAACAAATGATGATGGCACCAAACATGAGGTTCTGCTCCATTTCTGGAACATTGTTTCCTACTGGGACTGAAGCTCTTCAGGGCACACCACTCAATGCAACATTTTACCAATCCAACAATTTCCACCTCTGTTTGTCTGTCTGTCTGTGTGTGTGTGTGTGTCTGTCACTATAAGGAGACCTGCATGTGATCAATATGTGTGTCCTCTGTGCTGCTGGTCAACAGTCTCATGACAGTTCATGACTGAACTTACACTCGGCAGAGGCTGTGGATGACTTCTCTTCTCATCACATGATGTTGCTTGACGAATTTTGAATAATCGTTTCAGTAGCTGCTCCGGTATGATCCAATAACAAGAGCCGTCAGACTTCAAGAGTAGCCTACGGGTAAAATATTGACCAACAGAATAGAAATCTTTCACCACCAGAGCTCCACAGTTCAATCGGTAGTGGAGGCTGTATGGAAACACTTATTATAGGGTCAGTTTTCAGTATAGTTTAAGGCTTATTTTCAGATGGGATTTATGGTTTGGTTGAACTCCTTTTGTTCATTGTCTAATAGAGCCCAACGCTTCAACTCACATCTATGATGGAGTGCCACCGAGGACAAAGTTTATCTTTCACAAAATATAATGTGCAGCATGTACTATAATGAATACAATGGCATTTGACTTCACAAAAACCACCACATGTAGAGATCCTTTATTCCACTGCACATTGTGCCGCAAGGATGGTAATGATAGTGATGAAGCTGAAATAACGCTGGTGTGATTGTTTGTGTCAGTCCAAGGCTAATTGGAGACTTGCTTGTGTCGAACCAGGACTCGTCATCGTTGTGCTCTCAGAGGGGCGGCATCATGAAGCAGGGCTGGCTCCAGAAGGCCAACATCAACAGCAGTTTGTCTGTCTCCATGAGGGTGAGTCACATCTAGACCTGTTGACAACAGTCCAAAACAACAACATGGCACAACAGTGTAGACAACATAGTGTTGTCGTATTGGCTATTGAGTCATTAGACAGTTGTGTATAATGGAATTGAATTTAGTGTGTGAATCTAACTGCTGTGATTCTCCTTCTTTTGCCTTATGAAATCTGCATTACTGCCAATACAGGTGTTCAAGAGGAGGTACTTCTACCTCTCACAGCTGCCAGATGGCTCCTACATCCTCAATTCCTATAAGGATGAGAAGAACTGCAAGGACACGAAAGGCTCCATCTACTTGGACTCATGTATTGATGTCATTCAGGTACCAAGTATTGACAACTATGCTTTTTTAGTACAACTAATAAGGCACTTGCACAGACATTGTGGGTCCCGGTGCTCAATCCACAAAATAGAACTCTTGTTGCAAAATATATTCAATAATAATAATACTAAGCACATTATTATTATTATTATTATTATTATTATTATTATTATTATTATTATTATTATTATTACTGGCAGTAGGAGACAATATGATGACTATTTAGTGAGCGACACCTCAATGTTTAAGTATCATGTTGTTTGTTGGCCTGTTTTGGCATGGTAATTTATGTTCATGTCACATAGTACTTTGTGGTGTATCTAGCAGTGTTGCAACAACTGGTGGACATAGACTATAATGGACTCATAATTAATTAATTAGTCGCTGATGGGTTCATTCGGTGACTACTGGAGGTGTTAGCATTCTCTTGAGTGCTATCCGCTGTAAAAAGAGCCTGAGGCTCCAGAACCACGGACGTTGAAAGTATGGAACCATTTCACAAAGGACACATCAAAGGACTTTTTCACACGAAAGTTTGAGCGATACATACAATACATCTTCAGTTAACCAGCGCTTAGTCCTGGTCAGGGTTGCAGGTGGTGAGTGGCGGGAAAACGTCCTGGACAGGTAGCAATTAAAATTTAAGTTAAAAGTTTCAAAACAGCATTTAACACTGCCCAATCCCTGACAACAGTTTATATACCTTTATACTTAGCTGTATTTATGCTCTATTTAGAAGACATGTAGGCGTGTTTGTCAACCCGTACACGTCACGTAACTAGTCGAACCATCAAAATAATCGTCAGTGTCTTGTATTGGTGCCTGTTGTTTTGTAAAAGCAGATTTTCTCTCTCTTTGATGCCAGCATTAAGTGAAGTGTTTTTGCCCTGCAGAGTCCAAAGATGCGGCGTAATGGCTTTGAGTTGAAGATGCAGGACCGCTACAGCCACTTCTTGGCTGCAGACACTGAGGCCGAGATGGAAGACTGGGTCTCCACGCTGAAGCAGGCTCTTCAGAGCACAGGGGAGGCATGTCAGGAGCGTCGGAATGGAGCTGAGTCACTGGACTGTGTCCTGGGTAGGACATTTCTTCCTTCAGCGTCATATCTAACATGATTGTATCTGGTGATGGGACCCGAACTAATCCTTATCTCTTCCAATTAGACGATGACACCAGCAGCCTGGGCAAAGGAGACAGCTTACTGGAAAATATTGGGCGGAGCTTACATCCAGAACTGATGAAGGTGGATTTAATTGATTTATCTATGCACAAATCAGGTCCTGAGGAAACACTAACTAAACTCTTTTTCATAAAATCTGATCATGAACAAGCCCATCATTTGTGTATCTTCTTATCCCCAACAAACAATCTTATGATGAATAAGATTGGTGGAGTGTTTGCAGCAGTATGTGTGGAACTGTGTTGTGTATAATGCATTTTTATGGTCTTCTATATTTGCAGTTGACCGCATTATTGACTGAATGTTGCGTCCATGTAAGCAGTCTTAATAAGTGACAATTTTTATTGAGCTACCCAACTGCTCCTGCGGTGATGTTGGGGTAAATATTTATCTTCACTTTACCTGCTGCGAAGCATGTGAGAGACAAAAGCAGCTTTTTGTTTAGCTGTTGGCGAAGAGTTTCTTCCAAGCCGTGCAGCTTTATTGTGTCTATAAAACCAGCGCTCCTGCTAGACAACAAAGGCCTCTGTGCTCTCGCTGCTGTTTTTACTGGAGGCTCCTTCTGCTCAGCAGGCAAAGATCATCGGGTCTGTCTGCAGGCTGGACACACATTGAGGAGAAACTGAGGGATCTCGGCTCTTTGTCTCACAAACAATGGAAAAACATTTACAGGCGGCTGCACAATTATTTTACAGTCGTGACTCCTGCTTTTCCCACGTTGTGAACAGCGCATTCTGATCTAATGTGTTGGGAGGTAAAATATGTGTGCTGAGATTGTAATATCCAACAAGTTGGCTACAGTTAAATGTAAACAAACAAATGCATGCACGAGTAGAAGGATGGTGAATTTAAAATTTGTTATCAAAACATGAAACTATCGTGTGATGGTTTGCATTTTCTTTGTGTGTAGTTTGCCAGAGAGACTGATCAAGTCAACAAGATGAACAGAAATGATGGGCGACAGAAACTTTTCTCTCTGGATCCGGAAACTCAAGTACATGAAAAACCTTATTATTACATTTGAGTGAGATTATCCTCTTGATTCCTGTTTGAGTCTTGAAATTGTGATGTTTATTTTTGAGTGACTTTGAGTATATTATATATACATATATATATTCATATATTTTTTGTATCAACGTCTGGAGTTGGAGTTGCCTGCCCCCTAACTCCTCCTTCTCCTATCCAGAAGTTGGACTTTTCTGGCATCGAACCAGATGTGAAGCCATTTGAGGAGCGCTTTGGTCGGCGTTTTGTGGTTACTTGCCATGATCTGACCTTCAGTCTGCAGGCTTGTGTGAATGAGAGGAGTGATGCTGTCCCGACCAATGTAAGTGAAGGCCTTTTTTGTGTCAAGTGTCACTGTTCTTTCACCCAGAACTTACAGTGCAACTAAAATTTAGCTGCCTATTAATCCGTACAGTATATACTTAGTAAGTCTAACCTGTCTCACAAGCACAGTGGCGGAATCCAAGTGTTCGGACGCCCTCATAATTTGACACAATCTCTAATAATCACGAAAACCTTGGAAAAAAATAATTTCAAAGGTTGTGGCTGCCTTATACCTAAACAAGTACAGTAACAAGTATAGTAAATACAACAATTTGTTTTTTCTACAAAGGACAAAATATCCAAACTAAATTCTTAACAGTTTCATTTCTCAGCACTGTTGGTATCAAAGTCAACATATAATCAGAATGCATTCAAAACTGAAAAAAACCCCAAATTATCACTTTCTCAAGGTAACATTGAGTAGAAACTTCCTGAAGTACTTTTTCCACCACTGTGTGAATAAAAAATAACTCTCGGACATGAGTTACAAATGTTAACATTTGAAGTTAAATAAACGCTTTAAAGTTAATGTGTTCAGGAAATAAAAAGAAAAAATCAATTAAATTACACAGATATAATTAAAAAACAAGAAAAATACAAATATAAACCAAGATAATTTCCATAAGTAAATCATAAACTGTTAAGAGCATCTCTTGGGCCTGTTTCGCATGAATGTTTAACGTGCATTCAGTCGCTGAGTCCATAAACTGAATCCTTTTAGGTCAGCATACAAGACTGCGCTGATGGGAAACGTCTTCACGTGCAGGTCCGAAAAATCTTTTCCTCTTCAGCCTAAGATGGCCTGACCCAGATTAGGAGCTTCCATAATTCATGCTGACCCGGCATCAAGCTTCCCTGAAGTAAATAAAATGGACCACTTCCTGTGTGATTAGAGGAAGTAATACCAGTTTATTGTTGAGTTCCACAGATGAGTAGGGTTTGCAAAAAGAGCCGCTAAAGTTATCCTATTCTCTAGTTTTGCACCCGCACATCTTCATATTAGGTAAACTTATACTGTTTGATCGAACTCAACCATTAAACTGTTCTTCTTTCACTGTCATCTGCTGCATTCATTTTTACACGTGTACATGGAATGACTCCATACTTGTACATCAAGGTCTCTTCAGCCCCATGTGATTGTCCTTCTGTGGTTCTGATGTGCAGGTGGAACCCTTCTTCGTCAGTCTTGCTCTCTTCGATGTCTCCAAGAACTGCAAGATCTCTGCTGACTTCCACGTGGACTTGAACCCGCCCTGTGTCAGGGAGATGCTGACTGACACTTCTGGCAAACTCTCCCCTTCCTCTGACTCAGAGGGGGACGGACGAGTGCGGGAGGGGGTCACCAACGGCGATTCAGCCAGAGGGAACAGTCTTCCTGTGTTGCAGAGAGTGTCAGAGGCTCTGCTGCGTTTTCCTACTCAGGTAGGCACCTGTGAGCGATGGTTCCTCTGCATTCGCTCGATCAGTCCGTGATGTGATGTTTTTTAATCGCCTGGAAAACACGATATTGTTTCCTCATCTCAATGTAACACATGGCTTGAAACTATTAATAGCCCGGCTGAATAGTCAGATCTCTCCTCTCTTTTGGATTTTTTTAATACTCACATAATACTAAGTCTTATTACATTTTTAGTAATTCTTTAACCTCCTCACGTCCAGGTCCAGGAGGCTGTGTCATGCATGTTATAATGTCAGCTGACTCCCCAAAAAATCCAGAGACTTCCCTGACATGTTTCAAAATAGGCTTTAGTTGTCCAGGTTGGGGCAGGCCAAGATGTTCAACTGGAAGGTCTAACAGTTACTTTGACGATCTCCTGGTATGTTGACACACTGTCAGGAATCTTAAACAAAACTTACCGTATCTACTACCACCTCTCAGCTGCCTAATGGTTTGACTGAATCGATCCAGCAGTTGGATTTTCATTGAACTCCTTTCAGTTTGAAAACGAGCCCTGCAGGAAAATATGAACTGTGTTTCCGTCAGAGAGCTTCTTTTTTTTTGCAATGCCACTTGTGCGGATTTAAGGATGTGATGAATCATTAGCATTTTTAAACCCTTGTCTTTCTCTGACATTTTGTTTATATAGGATAGATAAATGATCACACACAGGCTTGTCACATCCACTTTGTGGGGTCCGCTCATTGCCATAATGCTTTCCCCAGCCCGTCGTCCTAAACGTAACCATGCAAAACAAATGTCTAAACTTAACCAAACTTAAAGGTAATTACACTTATTTTATAATTAAAATAACTTGTGAAATCCCCATCTTCAATTTACCTTGTGCGGTCCAGCAAAAGGGCTATACAAACGCATAGGGGCCCCACAAGGTGGTGTTTTCCCCAAAATTGGGGCTCACTGTGATAGATATACTTAAGCACACACGCGCACACACACACTCATTTGTCACAGATTCGTAATTCTTTCCCCAGCCTCTCACCCTAAACCTAACCATCTAAAACAAATGGCTAAATTACTCTTAACCAAACTAAAACCCAGTTATGATAACTGTTCATTTTTTTGAAGTTTTAACTCTCAAAACGAGGCTTGACAAAATGAGGACCAGCCAAAATGTTCTCACTTTGCAAAAATGTCCTCACTCTGTGATTAAAAACTCATACAGGTTCTAATAAAGATAGTAGTAGAGGAAGTACAAGAACACACACACACGTTAGTAAGGACACGCTGAGACATTACCTAACTTAACCATGAGTTATTTTGAAATTTCAGCCAAAGTGAGGAGTGGCTAGAATGTCCTCTCCTTTTGGTTACCAAACTCATTCTGTTCCTCACAACGAAAGAAGTACTAGACCTTCCACACACACACCCACACATTCTTGTTGAACTTGAACTTGACATTGATAGTAGCATTTTACATTCCATATGCCTGTTGCAGAGACAACGGTCTCCCTCACCTAGTTTCTCTGGGTGTCCTTCTGCTTTATCCAAATATATATTTTCCAGTGCGGGAGAGGAATATCTAATATCTAATGTTACTGAAATCTGTGATTTCGGTGAAGTCAGTTTCTCCCCACACAATATGTATCTCCAGGATTTTCTCCTGATGGATCCAGGAGATACATATTAGTAAGCTCTTATTAGCATAACCGTGAATGCTCCAAATTGAATTTCTAAATGTGACATTATTTTCGGGAGCCTTCAGAAGAAGCACAGCACCAAACTTCCTCGGTGATTATTGTGATTATAGCATGGTGTCCCGCACTTTAATTTAGTTTCTGGGTGTGGTCCAAGTCTGGGGCTTCCACTGCAGCTGCACCGCCGTCTTTTCCCCTCCTCAGTGTGTGTGTGGTGGAATACTTTCCAAACATCATGAGCAAGAGCTGCCCATAAAATGTCTTTGCCCATAAAAAAAGGTGGGTGTTTGCTGTTTGAATGAGTTTTTTTTTTTTTTTGGAAGGGGGTAAAATAAAATGTTAATGCTTAGGCGAAGGTCTCATCTGTAATGATGAATCATAATGAATTTATAAGGCTTCATAGAAGCTCTTATGAATACTCATATGGTAACTTATGACAAGGTTGATAAAGTATTGTATGTTGGGGATTTAACAAGTTATAAAGACTCAAGAGCCCTTAACCATAACCCTCAACCTAAACACATAGTATGATATCACTTGAAATAAGGTAAAACAACAGTATTATTTTAAATTGTGCATTTTATGATACTTCATTCAACTTAGTTAGTATTGTCATATATGATTATGAATAGTCATATCATCTTATATAAATCCTTATGGGTGCAATATCATGCCTTATGACACAATAATAATTTATTATCGATAGGACCTAGAACTAAAGTGGAACTAATAAATTTTGGCATAAAATTTACACAGATTTTATTTGCACAAAAAAAAACTGTTAAAAAGCAGTAAGTCCTGTTACATCACAGGCAACAGGCTTTACCTATCCTGCCTCCAGCCCTGCTTCTTTGCCTCCAGCTGTCTCTGACAGTGGGAGAAGGAAAAGATCAGTATTTTAAGTTGCTCTCGTTTGAAAACCTGGCACGGCAACGCATTAACCCGTGACAATCTAGCCGCTGTGTTTTGGGTTTTTGGAAGCTCTGCAGTTTTAAATGATGCCCTTTTTGTTCAGGTCATTAGAACTCTCTTTATCTCATTTAGGGTATTTTCTCAGTGACCAACCCCCACGCTGACATCTTCCTGGTGGCCCGTGTGGAGAAGGTGCTCCAGAATGGCATCACCCACTGTGCTGAGCCGTACATGAAGACCTCGGATGCCAGCAAGGTGCAGAATCCTTTGCTGACTCTGGCCATTCTGTCGTGTTTGCATCACGAGTGTTGTCTCCTTGCTGTCTCCTCAGACAGCTCAGAAGGTTCTCAAAGCTGCCAAGCAGACCTGCCAACGACTTGGACAGTACAGGATGCCATTTGCTTGGGCTGCCAAGTAAGACATGTCCTGACTTCATGGTTTTATCAAGCTGTTGCTTATGTTAATATGATATGATCATGATATAGTGGAAGTCGAATCTATTTCAGTCGGAGATTTGAACCTCTCACTGAAATGCTGCTTTTGTTTCCAGGCAGGTGTTCAAGGACGCTCAGGGTGGTCTGGATATGGATGGGAAGTTTTCTCCTCTCTATAGACAGGACAGCAGCAAAATCACCACTGAGGACCTCATCAAGCTGCTGGCTGATATCAGGAAGTGAGTCCACTCAGGCAGATGCCATGTTGTTACTGCCTTGTATGGGTGGATTTCCTGTCAGTTTCTAGCATATACAATGATTGCCTTGAAACAAATGAAAAATAAAATCCTTATGTCATGTGTATGAATGTCCTTAAACCCCTGAGTGTGAATGACAGCGTTTGAGGAACTATTTGCATTGTTTCATGTTTTCCCGTTGGCTGTTGGGAAACATCTGCATCTGTTTGTTTCTTGACAGGCCGGAGAAGAGCAAGCTCCAGGTCATCCCGGGTCAGCTCAACGTCACCGTTGAGTGTGTACCGCCAGACTTCCCCAGTATGTAGCAGTGTGTTTGTCCCTGTCACTCATGATCCTCAAGTTGGTTACAAAGGTTTCCACATGATTTCAGTTGTCATGTTTCCGATTTTTATTAAGTTCTCCAGAGCATACTACTATGGAAGGTAAACAGGAAGTGATAGTATTTAAAAGTTAATGTGTATAATACATGTTATTTCAGAGTATTACTTAATCTTGATATTTATTTTTAAATTAATATTAATATTTAATTCTTCAGGTTATTATCTTTACTCTTTGACTCTCAGCTGCTTATCTTTTTCTTCAATGAGGGTGATGGAAGAGAACCCAGAGTTGGAATGATTCAGATGCTCTGGGAATATTTATGTGAGAGGCTGATGTTGTTTAATGACATAATATAAAAAAGAGCCAGTCATGCTGCATCATCCTAGGCAATCTCACTGAGTAGCTTTCTGAATGCCTGCCAGGAAGCATTCAAGATTATCGATTCAACAGCCGGGTCTGACTTTAGAGGTGAACTTGGTTCTTGATGTGAGACTTCAACCAAAACAATAAATCTCTGTTCTCAGACACAGTCACCTCCTCATACGTACCGGTGAAGCCGTTTGAGGATGCATGCGAGCGAGTGTCTGTGGAAGTGGAGGAGTTTCTCCCTGATGAGGCCAAGTACAACTATCCCTTCACCTCCTACAAGAACCAGTTTTACATTTACCCACTTCAGCTCAAGTACGACAACCAGAAGACCTTCACTAAGGTGTGTCAGACGTCGATGAAACTGATGACAGTAACGATATAATAAGTGTTATTGCCAGGCGAGGAACATCGCAGTCTGCATCCAGTTTAGAGACACAGATGAAGAAGGTGCTGCTCCTGTAAAGGTGAGTCCATTTTTTCAAATGTAGAGCTACATGGCTTATGCTGAATGACCACATGCATGACATGACCACCTTGAGAGTTTCAGATACAAACCTCCCAGTGTGAAGTTGGTTTCTTCCCAACACTCTTCTTTCCTCTCAGTGGCCCGCTGTATAACACTTCTATGCTATTTCTACTATTTTGTGACTTTTAAAATTGTTTATCCCTCTTTGTCTTGTCTTTTTTATTTATTTTTTTTCTCAGCACTCCACAGCAAGACAGAGACCACACATACTAATCTGTGTTTTGTCTGTGGCAGTCTTAAATATACTGTACATACAGGGGGAACCCAAGTTCATCTTTATCTGGACTGTGGAATGTGCATCTAGATAAACTTGCTGACAACAATCGTGTTATGTTTTGGCATTGTTACTTTTACCAACGGCGATGCGACTCATTCAGTGGTATTTTGCCTCCCTGTCCTCTACATCATCTTTATCGCTTCATCTGTTCCTCGCCATGATTGTCTGGTATGTGCGCATCAGTAGGTATTTTGGGTTAGAAGAAAACGTATCCAAACCATGAACTGGATTTAATACACCATTATTATGATTAAGTATAAAAAAGGTGTCCTTTTTCTATTCTTTCAAGTAACTATACAACTAGTGGCAAACATTTTGAGACAAATTCCTGCTGTTGCTTCACTGAGGAGGAGTTCCTCAAAATTCCACGCTCACTTACTGTATGTTGAGCGGCCTGCTTGGTTCACTGCTAACAGTGGAGAGATTCAATCAGACGCAGCTCCGGGCCCTCATGCCCATTTAGATAATCAGAATAGCATCTGCAGTGTGGTTCCTGTCGTGGCTTTTGTTTTCATCAAGGCTGTCCTCCAGAAGTGCGCTGCACCTCGTGATTCCCGCAGGTTGCTGCCGGTTAAGCTCAGATTCTCTTTTTTTCCAAGTTTGAATTTTTAGTTTAGCCCTTTTATCCCATTTTTTCATTTTAATAAAAAGAAATGTGTTTGAATTCTAAGAAAATCTAATATTCTAGATGATCTGTCTTTGAGCCACAGATATGAATTTTGGTTGCATGATAGGAGTATTTGCTGTTGTTTGACTCTCACCGTAGAAGGTCTTCAGACTGTTGGGTACAGAACTGTGCACTGGCTTGTTTGAGAGAATGTAATGCATAATCGATTGTTTGAATGAAAATTTCCCCAACCAGAGTCCCTGGTTTTGTTTGACGTTATAGAAATATAATTCTCCCGCTGTTTTTGAGCATGAAATCTGAGTGCAACTTTAGCCTGACTCTGAATGGTTGTGCTTGAGAAGCGACCCTTGATTGTTGAACTAAGACACTCCTTATTGCTGCAGAGTTGTCAAAATCACTTGTGCAAGAGCTTGTGAGAGAAAAATGACATGCAGTCTGTTTGATCCATTACGGTTTGAGTTGATGCGTTTTTATGATTGAAGGCTTTGTTGTTGTGCGTTGTAAAGTGTTAGCATTTCAAAGTCTGACTGGCATTCACCCAGCTTCAAAGACTCACTGCTCGGCCCTGTGTTTTTCAGTGCATCTATGGGAAACCAGGAGACTCACTCTTCACTGGCTGCAGCTACGCAGCGGTCCTGCACCACAACCAGAGCCCTGAGTTCTATGATGAGGTGAGATTATGTGTGTTCACCAAAAATTATGTAACAACATCAAACAAAACGGCGTGATGACTCAGTGAGCTGCTCAGTAAAATCACCAATTAGGAGGAATTAGATTCAACGTAGCGGCAAAGAGTCAAACTGGGCTTTTCTTCCCTAATAATCTCTTTCTGAGGAAATGCCAAGTTAATCCTATAAATCTGTCTCAGCACCGAGGGACTCATAAGAAAATGAGGGCGCTTAGTTAAAGGGGTACACGCTGGTAATGGGCAGAATGCTGAGGGTCCATATGGCCGTTTTATATCTACAAGATTAAGTATTTAATAGCACTGCCCCTAAGTAAAAACCATTACACATGCACACTCACACAACGGCATGCGCTTACAGAATGGGCATTATCTCCTCATGGCCTCTTGTTCTGCATTACTTCCTTCAAGAAAGTCACATGTTCAGGAGGCTTCATTTGCTTCCCCACGTGGACAAAATGTGTATCGTCCTGTTATTTAATAATTCGTTTTTCAATGGCGTGCAATGACAATCTTGTATTAACGGAGTTTATTCATGTTGTTTGATTTACCCTGTCGATGTTTACATGTGCTAAGCTGGGTTACACCAATTTAGGAAAGAATACTGTGAAAGAAATTGAGTCAGTGTTTTCACCATGTGTTGACTGTCAAGCAATCATTTAGTACAACTGTCTCTAAAAAAACTCAACTGAAGCCAAATGACTCAAAAAATTGTTTTGGGAGGGAGTTTAAAAAGTATTTAAAAAAGTAACAAAATGGTTTGTTCTAAATTCTTGAGATTTTAAAACGCCTGCTAAATAGTTTTGCTTGATCCTGCTGCTTCTGTTGTCAAAGTGCTACCGTTTAAAAACTTCTGCTACATTTGATGAGCTGGTTCTGAATGTTTGCTGTGACTCACAGGTGAAGGTCGAGCTGCCAGTCCACCTGCATGAAAAACACCACGTCCTTTTCACCTTCTATCACATTAGCTGTGAGTCCAGCAACAAGACTGGCAGTAAGAAGAGGGAAGGAGTGGAGTCATTAGGTGAGGCCCTTGTCATTTGATGGAGTCAAATCCCATTTGTAACAGAACTGAATGCTTCATTGGTGTTCGTCACGTGCCACAGTGGGCTACTCATGGATGCCTCTGCTGAAAGAAGGCAGGATGCAGTCCACGGAGCTTCATCTCCCGGTCGCTGCTACCCTTCCGCCAGGATACCTGTGCCAGGACTCCCGAAAGGTACAACCTGTCTGAACATTCATCAAACAATACCTATTGGTCTTTTGACTCGTAATTTCTCTCTCGTGCTTGATATCATGTCACGGTGCCATGGTGATCTTTCTGTGACCATTCCAGGATAGAAGCTAGTCAGGCTTAGCACGATCAGTACTTCAGAATGATTGGCTAATACACTGTTGCTAATGCACACATGAATAAGTAGTTTACTTATGCTTACATATCCAATCTAAAGTGTAACCAAATGTAGTTACAATATCATGTGAAGACAATCATACTGTATGTTATTTCAAACTGTGCCAGAAGAACTTTCTAAATTGCTTCTTTATATACAAATATTTTACTCTAATGATACAAACGAAACAACTGTTTTACTGTTTTTGCATTTTAGGTTGCATGTTATATTTAGCTTTTCATTTCTCATCACTGAGGCCCAACTGCCTGACTGACTTGGATTTCAGCATTTATTATTGTTAGCTGGCTAACCATGGTAAAAGATTCATATTCAGTCACTAAAACCCCTTCAGTCGCATGTTTGCAATATTGCGAAAAATCAAACCACGATAGCACAACCATGAAATGTTTCCACGACTGCGGCGGCTTTACCTACTGCATGAAAAACCTGACCTGAGATTTGGAAGCTGATCGTAGCCTGAACTCCACTGCAGGGTGAACGCTCCTCCAACTTGCACCCGCTAACGTCCACAATGTTGTTGTTATATAATAACTCTTCTTAGTATGAACCTGTTACTGCTACTTTATGTGATTATTCTGTATAAGCACGACGATTAGATTAGATTGCATTTTTTCCTCCCCCAATTGGGAAATTTTGGCAGGGTACTATTAAATGCATTAAATGCTGAATTTCATGTATGAGATGATTTTGGAGCAAAGAAAGGGACACAATGAGATATGTTGTTGTGTTTGAGCAGTCGCAGCCAGACATCAAATGGGTGGAGAACGCAAAGACGCTCTTTCGAGTCAGAACTCATGTAGCCTCAACAATAAACACTCAGGTACAGTCTGCACCTCTACTTGTTTTCTTACACGAAATGAGTATATTGTAACAAATCATCTCCTCCGTAGGACCTTCACCTCCACAAGTTCTTCCAGCACTGTCAGCTCATAGCAGTCACATCTGAGGGGAACCAGGCGGAACTCATCAAGTACTTGAAGGTGAGAGGCTGAAGGTTTTTCTAAAGACCTTTCTTCATCCAATGTTTCTTTATCTCTTCATCATCAGTGCCTTCATGCCATGGAGACACACGTTATCATCAACTTCTTGCCCATCGTGCTGAATCAGCTGTTCCAGGTGCTTTCAACGACAACCAAAGTTGCCCATGACATTGCTGTCAACTCCCTCCGGTCAGTGCTAGAAGTACTGTAACTGTTCTTTGAGAAACGGGAGACACAAATGTCTCTCACTGGAAGCCACCATTTTCTCACTTGGATCTCGTCCCTCAGTGTGATCATCCACATTGTCTCCAGATGTCATGAAGAAGGGCTGGAGCACTTTCTGCGCTCCTATGTTAAGGTACATTAACTGTAGCTTGTTTTTCCATTGTTTTGCTTCTGGACTAATTGTGTGTTGCTTTACAGTTTGTGTTTGCCAACCGCAGTCCTGTTTCAGGACACCTTGCCAACACTCATGAGGTGCTGGCCACTTCAGTCACAGCCATCCTCAAACAGACAGCCGACTTTAACACAAGCAATAAACTACTCAAGGTACAAATTTAAGTAACAGCTGCAGTATCACTTTACACTGTGATTCTTTAACTAGTTGCTCTATTTTTTTATTTGTTAAAACAAACAATATAAAACAAATAATTGTTCTTAGATTTAAATCTTGCTTTCAAATTTGAAGGAGCTTGAAGAAATGTCATTTCACTGTACATAAGCAGGGCAACTGTAATGTTTCACCTTAAAATCCTGCACGCACATTGGCGGTAGCATATCTCAAAACACTGACTTTTGCTGCTCAGGTGCACAGTATGTTGCTGAAAGAGCTGAATATAAAGTGCATGTGTTTTCTAAGGGAAAAAAGTAGACATAACTATGATGAAGAAAGGCGATATATATTTATCTGATGGTTTCGTTTGAGATTGTTTCATTTCATTTATTCCCACCTGGTAGTCAATTCATTGACAATTAAAGAAATTATCTAATTAAATTAATTTAATTTAAATAAATTTTGCTTTTCATTCAAGACCCGTCGAGGTATTGATGTCATGTGACCAGCAGATGGCAGAATTCACCGAGGAACTGTGATGAAACCCTCGGTTGAGGATGGTTCGTTACGGAAATAATTATTTTATCTTCTCTCTGTCTAGTATTCCTGGTTCTTCTTTGAAACCATGGCCAAGTCCATGGCCCAGTATCTGCAGGAGGAAAACCGTATGAAGGTGTGTGTGAAGTTATAAACCTCTGTGTAGTCTGTGAACAAGACAATGGAAACTCACCCAGCCTGAGTCGTGAGAAACTCTTCATGTTGTTTATGTTTAACATTCTTTATCTGTCATCCCTTGCCTATATTTATTGCAATTTCCCTTCAGATGCCGCGGAGTCAGAGGTTTCCAGACAGCTTCCATCAAGCACTCCAGTCACTGGTGCTGTCCATAATGCCGCACATCACCATCCGCCACACAGAAATCCCAGAAGAAGCTCGCTGCGTCAACCTGAGTCTGGCTGCTTTCATCAAGGTCTGAACCTCCGAAATATGGGCTCATGAGGAAAATGAGTTGCTTTGATTGTTGGAAACTTACCAAAGCACTCAGTTACTGGACTGAAATAAATGGAAATGGAAAAAGTCTACAATTACAGTATAGATATAACTTATAATTATATAATTACTGTTCTTTTTCCATCTCTATCTAATTGGAGAATGATCATCTGAGCTCATAAAGAAACACTTAATTCAGTCCAACATTTAAATCTTTCAATATTATGAAGACTATGGGGACTCGCACCCTCTGACACTCAAGAGCGTTTGTGGGGAGGCATACACAGATTAGTGTGTTCACATGGAGTGGATTAAGTTTAATTGCTTCAATACATCATTGTGTAATTTATAATGAAATCATGTGCCAACACTGCTGAAAGTTAAACAACTTCTTAACGCAGACAAATGGCACTTTCATTTGACCTGAGTGACCTATAATCTCATGCAGCATTAGTGCTCAAATACTGTCTAAGTCATTATGACATGCGGTTCACGTGATATTGAACCAAGCCAGTGACATTACTTATGTCCCAACAATATTTAAGTGCTAAAACTAAATTGCATAAACATTCTTAAGTAGCTAAAAGCTTATGGAGATGAAGGTGTTATACTGCTGAATCCTGCAGTCACTGAAATTCCTTCAAGTAGGTTTTGTTTTTGTTGGATTTGGTTTGTCTGTCTGTAGGTGTCCGAAATAAATTGAAATGTAATGGAAATGTGTGAAACAGGACAAGCAATGAATCTTGGATTATGGGAATGATCTGGATCACTCCCTGAATCCAGGATGTTTTCTCTCTTTATAATCTGCTTGACTGATGTTGCCTTCTCTAAGTGCTGAAATAGCTCTGCTGGGAGTGCGTTCAACTAAAGGTCCCCGGTTCAGTCCCAGGTTTCGGCAGTCACATAGGATGGTTTTTATTAGTTACATTTTCAGGTGTGATCTGTTTAACTGCTTGCAGGAGGTGTGCGCTCTCTTTTTATTGACAGTTTGACACTTGTTCTGCTCACAGAGGTGTTTGACCTTCATGAACCGAAGTTTTGCCTTCAGTCTCATCAACCACTACATGTGTCATTTCACTCTCAAGGACCCAAAGGTGTGTAAAAACTTTCACTCAGGCTAGCAGGAATATATTTGGCTGGTTTAAAAAAAATGTTTGCTGTCAACTTAAGTGCAAAAGTCCAAAAACTGTCTTACCTCTTGTGTATGAGAGCCTGTTACAGCCAAGTCCAGTGCTAGGTAATAACAGATATGGAAATTTCCAAGTAAATCTAGTAAAATGTAAAACCCTCATGTATGTAAAATACCTAAATCAGTTTTTTAAAAAACTTAATGAAAGTGATGTATTCTGAACCATGTTCATCTGGCTGTTTTTTTTGCTCAGGGTCTTACTGAGATGAAGTTTGACTTCCTAATGTCAGTGTGCAACCACGAACATTTCATCCCCCTCAATCTCCCCATGGCATTTGGTCGCACTAAACTGCAAAGGGTTCAAGGTGAGGATTGCCTTTTGTGAAGTTTTGTGCGTCTTTTCCTCATAAATCTAACCCCTCACAGAGTGCATTATCAACAGCATGGATTGTTTAAAGTTTTACTCAACTTTGTTTTATTTATCACGCAACTTCCCCTTTCTGTTTTTTTTGTGTGTGTGCGTTGTGCTTGTGGTCAGATTTTATTCCGTATGCGACGGAGCTTTTTGGCCCAGTAGGTAGGTAATGCTCACCGCTCCGCCATCCCGGCTGCTGTGATCAAATGCCAGCACTCTTCCTTCCGTGCAGCACGCTCATCCTGTCATCACAGGCATCGCATGCCATGTTCATAAAGATGGAGGACACAGCAACTCAAACCCCAAATATACCGAGCAAAGTTATGAACGCAACATGTATTGCGCTCCTATTGTTTCATGTTTTGCCCAGTACAACATCTGTAATCTGTTGACTGATGCTTGAACGTGAGATTCTTGCTATACACCAAGCTTATATGGCAATATCAGGTGTTAGCGTGTTAGCGTGGCTGCTACTTCACACATGGCATTCACACCACAACACAACTCAACCCAATTACTCTATCTGCTACAAATGGGTACAAATGAAACTAATTCTTATCCTACTTTGGGTCCAAATCCAGCCATGGAAAAGTAATTTTGCCATGTTATTGCCATGGAGATTTAAATGAAATCAACATGAAATAGTTGCGCCATATATTTCACAGAACTGGGTTTAGTGTCTTAAAACATCCTCTCTTTTCTTATTTCAGTTACGTCTTTTTGCACCACTAGCTTACTGTAACTGTTTGTTTGTTCAGGTGCATTTTAGCTAGAGCTGTGAAAACTCCATCTTTATTTACATTTGATGACATGCTTGGATAAAGCTAAGGCTAGCCTAACCTCTTTTTGCCTGCGTGGGTTTGAGCCTGAATGAGTTACCCTCTTTCATTCCATAGTCATCTTGATTCCTGATTCCTGGAGGGGAACCTGTTTTCTGCTGCCCACGTATCTTTCCCTCTCTCTCTGACAGTAGAGGAAATCTTAATATACCATTCATAAGATTTGCATCTCTTTGCCATGTTGGTATTTTCTAAAGGAAATTGAATATTAGCTGCTCACTTTTGTTGATCTGCTGTTGAGGACTGTTGTCATGTGGTCAAGGTTTCTGGCATTTCTCACTTTTCTTCTATCTATTGTGATTAAAAGACTGCATCCTGGAGTAAGACCTCTAAAAGACTCTCTATGATGATTACGCTAAGCGCGAGGCTAACCATTGCTATGTTGCTATGCACATCTATAATTTGCTTCATTTACACCAAACGCACAAAGAGCTTTGTAAACAGGTATTAAGTTTAAGACAACTAGATTACTACTGAGACTACCAGTATGGAGAAAAACAAATATCTGATGATATTTGCCGCTTACCTTTGGAACTTTAAGTTTTTGTTTGAATGTAAGTGAAAGGTACAGTATATAACGTGTTCATCTTCATAAGACATGCTGGGTGCTCCGTGCGCTTGTAGAATTTTGAATGAAAGATTTCTACTATTTAAACCTATTCATAGGCGTCTATTTTGATGCTAATATTTTCACTTTCACTTCAAATGGACATCAGCTCCAAATCTGCACCACCATTGGAAAGAAACAAACATATAATTCTCTCTACATCTTTTCTTCAAATGTTAACTGCAATTTTGCACGATGTACACTTGTAATGTTCCATTTTCTTTAAAATGCTGCTCTGTGCACATTTGTTTTTAAATTTAACTCCTTGTTTACACCCTCTGATACAAACTGTAGAGCTCACTGACCTCTACATTCACCCACGTTGTCAACACAACTGAGAAACGCAGTGTGCACAGTGAAGCCCGGGTTTTCTACTTCCTTACTTTAACTGTTCTGTATGACCACAGATCAAAGTCTGGAGTTCAGCCTCACTGAGGACTATTGTCGGAACCATTTCCTGGTGGGTCTCCTGATGAGGGAAGTAGTGGAGGCCTTACTGCAAGGCCCAGAGGTCCGGCAGCTGGCCGTGAGTGTCCTTAAAAACCTCCTCATCAAGCACTCCGCTGATGACCGCTATACCACTTACAAAGTAAGCAAGTGACTGAACACATTTCCTCCATTTTTACCGTGATAACAATCTGATCTTTCTTGACTGTTGCAGAACCAGCAGGCCAGGATCTGTCTGCTCTACCTTCCACTACTGGAGCTACTCTACCGAAACCTAAAGCAGCTGTCAGCACAGTCTTCCGCCTCCAGCCCGGGGCTAGGTCTTAATGTGAGTGCAAGTGTGTGATGCTGTTTCTTTCTAAAGTATGGAGAACGACCATGTTTTGTTTTTTTTTACTGTGATGTCCAGGGCTCCAGGGATGACCTGATGTCCAATACTTCTGTCGACAGCAGGAGAGTCAGCGCCGCGCTAGACAAAGACCATGGTGAGCTAGATAAATATGTCTGTCCCACAGTTGTGACTTTTTTTTTTGTGTACTCTTGTGTCTCCCCCGAGGCTACATTTGCTGCATATCCTGCTAATGCTGTCGTTGACAGGGTAACATTGTACAGAGCATAATTGGTCCCATCACTGTCAATAATAAAGTTACAATGACCGAAACAGTTCCCATGATGCTCTGCAGTCCAGTCAACCAATCATAGTAGTTGATCACTACAACATGGTTCCGCCTCCATTGCCGGTCAGCTGAGCAGCGCAACGCTCCGATGAGAAGTGGGAAAAAGAAGTCAGTATACATACGGACAAAAACAGCCCCATTTCTAACACTTTGTTGTCAACAAAACACCTATAATTATTAGTCTGATGTGACGTGGCTCAATCTTAGCAGCATGAAGCTCGAACCACAGCTGGTTCCCGACCCCTGGATTTCACCATATCTGTTATTTTTGATGTCTTTAAAGATATGCCCAGGTAACACTGACCCAGCGCGAATAGACCATATCTCCTGCCATATTTTGTGGTTGTGAACCATGGCATTGAACTGCAATTGAAACCTATGTTTCCCGCAAACGAAAATTTTTCCTCAATTTCGTGCTTGGTCCAGTTCCAGTCTAATATCTTGTTTGGCAGTAAGAGGTCTTGTACTTGTTGTCAGCGCAGTGTTTTTGTTTGGCATGGATATCAGGAAGTAGTGTAGCACGCACTGTAAACAGCATTCACAATTACTGGTGGAGACTGTTCTCCTCATGTTACGCTCTCTGATGTCTCTTGTCTTGTGCAAATGAGCCATCAATCAGCAGCGACATCGCCAACCTTGTTGAAACTAATCCAGTGCCAATAGTCCTCAAGACTTTTGTTCCCTTTTGAATGTTCATACTTGCTATTACTTTAACTTTTGTCATGTTTTCAAGACTCAAAAACCCTCCATTGTTCTAACAATAACTATAATAATAAATGTTATTAATATTATCTTTGATTCTTTTTCTTATTATGGAGAATATAAATTGCAGTCTTGGATGCCAGAATTTTCTGAATCAGAAAGTTGTCAGACTAAACCAAGACTACTGCTTTGTGCCTGTAACCTTGTAGAGTGCTCTGGTTGCAGGTGTTTTGCTGCAGAATGGCCATGTAAGGAGAGAGGATTCCAGAGGATCGCTCTTCATGGATCTAGGAACGCCGGACAGTTTTGAGGTTATTACGGCATAGTGTTTGGTTTACCCGAGAATGGATCATGATCGTGCTGCCGTCCGTGCGACTTGTGTCACAGCTGCAGAGACGCGGTTCCTCCATGAGCAGCAGTCCAGTCCCGTCCACATCCAGACTGGGTCGTTACGAGATCCGAGGCCTACTGCTCTCTTTCCTGCACATTGTAAAAACTCTGTCAGAAGGTGAGTTTCGGTTGTTTACTGAGATCACCGCAGTCAGGAAGTGATGTTGTTCTGCTGTATGACCTCTTTTAATGACTGCAAATGTTGTCATTGTTTTCACCACAGACACTTTGGCTGCTTACTGGATGAAACTTAACCCACCAGATGTCATGAACTTCCTGAGTTTACTAGAGTGAGTGGCAGTAATTCATTTTTGCATTTTAACCAACCATGTTTAAAATAGATGTTTATAGTTGTGTTCATGGTCTTCTAATTTCTATACATACAACCCACTTCCACCGATTTATTTCTACTTGGACTTTTGTTTTTAGATTAGACTGCCTTTATGAGTCTGTCTTTATATTTGACTAACTACAGTCATTTCACAGTAATTCGTTTTTTATGCTTCCTATCAATTAAGGATGCTCAAAATATGTTTCCCAACTCTGTCTATGGGTTTATTTGAAATTGTCTTCAATGTTGTTTTCTCCCTAGGATCTGCCTTGTCCAATTCCGATACATTGGGAAGCGCAATATTGGGAGGTAAGGAGTATATGGCTGACGGATCCATCGTATCTTCTTCTTTCATGTCTTTCGGAACTTGTGTTTTGTGTCTTCAGTCCAAGGTAGTTCTGGCTTTTTCTTTCAGGAGTCAAGACGCGTGTGCTTCCAAGCTCTTCTCACCGGACAGGAAGTCACAGACGATGCCAGCCATGCGCTACAACCGAGCCAGTCTGTTGCAGACGAAGATCAGTCAGTTCAGCACCATGGAGGCATCGCTCACCCTCAACATAGGTAGATGCACGCGCTCATTGCCGTAACGCTTCCCCCAGCCTCTCATCCTAAACACAACCATCCAAAACAAATGGCTCACCTTAACCAGGAATCAGAACCAAACTTAAACCAAATTTTAATGACCTAGTTATTTTGAAGTCTTCATCCTCAAATTGAGACTTAACCTTGGGGGGTTCCCTTGAAGACATAAGGGCCACACAAAGCCCCACCAGGAGATGTTTTCCCCCAATAGGATAGATATGCGTAAACACACACACACACACACACACACAAATACACGTTTGTCTTTCTATCTTAGTGAGGACTGTCATTGACATATGTTAACATAATGCTTTCCCTAGCCTCTCACCCTAAACCTAACCATCCAAAACAAATGGCTAAACTTAACCTTTATGCTTAACCAAACTAAAACCCAATTATAGTAACCCATCTATTTTGTAGTTCTAACCTTCAAAATGAGGCTTGACAAAGTAAGAACCGGCCAAAATGTCCTCACTTTAAAAAAAATGCCCTCACTCTGTTGATGAAAAACTCATACAGGTTCTCACAAAGACAGAAGTACCAGAACACACACACACACATAAAGGCTCTTTCAATTACGTGCTTCATCTTGTGTGTTTCTGTGTTAGGGACTGGCCCTTCAGAGGCAGAAATCCATCATCTGGCTCTACTAGAAGGAAACATCTCCACAGAGGTCTGCCTGAGTGTTCTGGATGTTCTCGCTCTCTTTTGTCAGTGCTTCAAGGTCAGTGCTGACAAATAAACATCCAGTCAAGTGCCAGTGAATGGAGTAGTCCTTGGGCCTGTTTCAAAATGGTGGTTAAGTGAAAAGCCTGAGTTGGTTTACCTGGAAGTGAAGCAGGTTCAGCCAAGCTCTGTCAGTTGTTGGGTCAACATACGCCATGAACCAAACCTGCTTGCGAGCAGCACAACGCTGAGTTTCCCCCGTTGAAGCGCAGATACGGCACAGGAATCCCAGATGATCACCTGATTGGGTGTTATGTCATTCCCTCATGAGAACCTGGATGTGAAGCATAAATCTGACTTTCAGAAAGCATTGTACTCTGATTAAATATAATCTTTCGTCACACGTTGCATGGTCAGACTGTCATCTTTCTTTATCTGCAAACACGTGACTGACTTTTTACACCACAGTTAAATATTGCGTGTTAGTGGAAGCGATCACGTTGTAGATGTTAGCTGTACTAAAACCACTACGTACACGTTTATAGTGTTCAACTCGCATCCATCACAGCTTCTTGAATAAATGTGTACAATGCTGATTAATTACATTCTATTCTATGAATGTTTGACGAGGCAGACTGAACCAAAGACTCGCTTGTAATTTAAGTTTACTTAAATATACTTTTTATATTTCATTTTACTTACAGACTAGTCTGTTGGGGGCGCTCAAACACCTAAGATATTTCTTTATTTCTCTTAATTAACACTGACATTGACTTTATCATCATTCATTCGTCTCTACTGTGAACCTGAAGAAACATGCATTAATCATTACATCTCTGCTGAGAAGTAGGAAGAACCACACTTTGCTTCACATGTTGCCATGGTGAGCTGTTTGCATATCAGCCTTGACTGTAGGTCAATTAAACTAACTGTTAACCCCAGTTCTGAAATGGAAAACTCCTGAGTTTTGCAGATCAGAGTTGGGCAACTTGTGCGAGTGGTTTCCTCCCTGGCTTTTACTGAACCATCTTCTTGAAATGGGCCCCTGATCATGCCATAATATGGTGTATGTGCTTATGTGGTTTATGTGTTTTAGACCCAGCTCATGGAGAGTGAAGGACATAATCCCCTAATGAAGAAAGTGTTTGATGTTTACCTGACCTTCCTTCAAGTTGGCCAATCAGAGGCTGCCCTCAAGCATGTGTTTGCTGCCCTCAGGGCTTTTATTCACAAGGTATGAATCACCTTCTTGACTGTCGATATATTTATTTAGGGGCCTGTCCTTTGCCCAGCTGCGTGTGAAAACTGTTGCGACAGATCCTTTTTATTGGTGTGCCCAAGTACAAAGTGCAGTCGAGGGGTAGTCGCAACAGTGATCATTGCAGTTAAAGGCTTTATCTTTTTATTCACATTCGCAACAGCACTATTCAGGGTTTCCACCAGGAGGTTTCGAAACTGGAAAAAAAAGAAACAGAAAACTGCCAGTCACAAAACGATCCAAAATAGAAACAAGGAAGCAGACAGGTTTCTTTTGAGCTGATGACAATAAGAAACACTAGTTTCTAATTTGAGAAGTGCTGTTTTCACCTGGTCTGTCGCTTCATGTGTCCAGCCGGATGTGCGACTTGAGTCCCGTATACTTTATTCCATATTGCTGTCAGTTATTATGATGTATCTTTCTGTATTATTCCGATCAAAACTTGCCGAAAACCACAACAATCATAGCTGTTTCAATGTTCATGTGATCACGTGAGACTTCATCATTGACAATGATCATTTTTCTGAAGGCACGCCAGCTCTCATTTTCGCTGTGGTGACGCCACAATTGTTTACATATTACAGAAATCCTTTTTGAAAAGTGACTCTCACACATTACTTATCCCACCAGTTCCCTTCGGTGCTGTTCAAGGGCCGAGTGACGCTTTGCGAGGCTCTTTGCTGCGAGGTGCTCAAATGCTGTGTGTCTCGACTGGCGTCCTTACGCGCCGAGGCGTCTGCTCTGCTCTACCTGCTCATGAAGAACAACTACGACTTCACTAAGAGGAAGACCTTTCTGCGTACCCACCTGCAGGTGAAACCTCAGCAGAGACTGGCCAGTCGTCGGTTGGTTGGCGGCCGCTAAACTTTCACGAGTTATTCAAGTTGCACATGTAATGTCGTCCGATGTCATTTTCCTGTGATGAGAACGGCAACATTTGTGGATTTAAATAAACAGAAACAGGTCTGATAATGAGGATGAAACAAAGAAATTCAGTGTGTATTATTTGTTTAACAAGGCGCTAGGTGTTTGGAGTCATGTGATTTGTTGTTCATCTCATCTGTTTTTGATAAACACTGTGAACCATAGACCTGTTGTAGAAGGAATGTGGTGGAACTCGAAATTAGCCGATGACTGTCTGGTAGCATTTGCGGTTCTCGTCACATTCACCGGAATTTGACTCTTATGTCAGTTCCTCCCACAACTGTCTAAAAGTCAGACTCTAGTGCAGGTCAAGGAGGAGTTATGGTTTCTTCTTCTAACTAAAAAAAACTGCATCGTGTAGCTTTAGAAAATGTTTGTTTGGAAAATCCCTAGTGACAGTTAATAGTCTCATTGTGAGAATATTTTTTTCATTCATCTCACATTTTCATTTTACTTATATTGTTTATATTTAAGAAATGTTCCTTGTCCTGCAGATCATCATTGCAGTGAGTCAGCTGATCTCTGATGTGGCACTTAGTGGCAGCTCCCGCTTCCAGGAGTCACTTTCTATAATCAACAACTTTGCAAACAGTGACAAGGCCATGAAGGTACAGTTCAGGAAGCCCTGAGCCTTCAGCAGAGATGACCCAAGTCCATGGACTTGTAGCAGCATGTCAGTGAAGTCAAAAGAGCGACTGCAACCTGACGCTGCTCTTCCTTGTGTTTTAGTCTACGTCATTTCCATCAGAGGTAAAGGGTCTGACCAAGAGGATCAGAACGGTGCTGATGGCCACGGCCCAAATGAAGGAGCATGAAAAAGACCCTGAGATGCTGCTGGACCTGCAGTACAGCCTGGCCCGCTCCTATGCCAGCACTCCAGAACTGAGGCGGACCTGGCTGGACAGCATGGCCAGAGCACACCTGAAGAATGGAGACCTATCTGAGGTAACGGTGTCTCAGAAGATCATCGCAGTTTTCACTTTTGTACAAAATAGGCTTAATCCACAGTTCTATATGAATAAGTGAACAAGTAGAACAAGAGGTTTTCCTTCAGTAAGCACTGCTGGTCCCTTTTTTTCTGATTAACTTATAAAAAAGGGTAGAAATTATTGATTTTTATTGTTATTCGATCTATATTGACCTCCTCAAGGTAGTTGTGAAGTCAATCTTTTAGAGCAAGAAAATTCCGTTCAGTTTTGTCTTCAATATTCTCTTGTGTGTGTGTTTTCCTGCAGGCCGCCATGTGTTACGTTCATGTTGCAGCGCTGGTCGCCGAATATTTGCACAGAAAAAGTGAGACTTTATGTAATCGAACCAACCTTCATGACCCCTTCAGGTTGATTTCTTTTTACTGATGTTTATTTGGAATTGACTGCTATTTTGAAGAACAAATAGGGTGCAGTGGACCATGCAGCATCATCACTTATCACACACTCAACATCTCATGTTGGCATTCCTAAATATCTGTTGAAGGCTTCCCGACATGATTTGACATGTTGCCAGTTGAAATGTGTAAATGCTGGCTGGTGCCCTTTTGGCTTACCATGTTTTTGTTATCTTTGACACCAATCGTTTGAGATTGGGAGGAACCTTTTTTACAAACCGTGGGACACTTGTGTTTTGTCCTCAGAGCTGTTCCCCAGTGGTCTTGCAGCCTTTAAAAGGATCACTTTCAATATTGATGAGGAAGCCGCCATGAAGGAAGACACTGGCATGCAGGATGTCTACTACACCGAAGTACAAGCCTCTCTGTTACCTTTGGTCACTTAAAACTGCTACTTTTGTCACTGACACGCCTCATTTATAGGAAGTGTTGGTGGAACACCTTGAGGTTTGCGTGGAGGCACTCTGGAAAGCTGAGCGCTATGAGCTCATCACACATGTCGCTAAACTGATCATCCCAATATACGAGAAGCATCATGAGTACCAGGTAGGTCGACCAGCGTCCCACATGACAGAGAGCAACACCAAAACCACGGCTGCTTAATTTTGCCTCGCCATTCTAAAGACCTGAACACACGCCTTTAGCTTGGTTAGCATTTGAACTATTGAAACAAACAGCCTCCCCAACTGGCTTAAAACTTAAACACCCTCCCATACATTGCTTTGTTCATCAGTTGGTCGCCACTGCAGGTTTCAGGTACATGGCATGTTAACACAGAAGATCCGTCATACTCACAAAAGACAGCTTCTACAAGAGCACATTCGTCATCTCATCACTTTTTATAGCTTCATGGCCATGTCTTGAGCTTTTTTCGACTGCATTGGGCTTCAAATTTCCAAACGGATTTAGATGAAATTTTCGGGAAAGGTGTGAAATGGGACAATGAACAAATGACATCATTTTGGGAGGAATCTAGAACATTTTTTAACCGTCAATTCATGCACTCAGTACACAAAAAATGTACACTTCTAGGTTTCCATAATTCCTGGTTATCTAGGGGTTAGGATTCACCACCACGACCTGACAAGTTTCAGTTCCATAAAGGATTCTTTATTGGCGGAGGTTCGCGCTTTCTGAGTGCTTTTCTAGCTTTATTCTGACATTACCTCCTTGTCAAACTTATGTAGATGCTTGAAATGCCATTCAATGCCATGCTGTTTTACACAATTAACCGTCAAGTGAGAGATCTTCACACGATTTCCACAAGATCACGTAAATTATTGCGGTCTCGACTTTAGTAACTTATTTATGCAGAAGGGTTCATGTTTCACACGGATGGACTGGCATGTGTTATGTGCATATTTGGGCTGCTGCCATCAGCCCAATTATTAATAGCCAATGGACAATCACAGGTCCTGGAACGTCTGCACACATAGGCTACCCTTTGCCTCTGGCACAATTACTAAATATTAGCGTGAAACAAACAAACCTGTTGACCAGGTTGTTGTGCACTGATCCGTCGTAGCAGAGCAGGTGTGGTTTCAGATGTGCCCTGTCACAACCTTGAGATTTATGGAATTGTTTATTGAAACTTCCATCTAGCTTAATTTCAAAGCCCCCCGAAAGGAGCAGGTTTGAGGTGACTAAACTTCAAGGATGCATCCATATTCACATCCCTTCTGCAGCTGGTCAATACTTTACGATGGTTGAAAAAAAGTGTTTTTTTGCAGAAACTAAGTCGTCTTTATGACACGCTGCACCGAGCCTACAACAAGATTATGGAGGTGATCCAGTCGGGCCGCAGATTGCTGGGGACATTCTTCAGAGTGGCTTTTTATGGACAGGTCAGTTCTTCCAAGGTAACAAACCGGATGATACTTGAAGAGACTAAACTCAGTCTCATTGCTTTGTTTCCTGTAAAATGAATCACAGTTGATCTAATATTTATATCAGACACCCAAGTTTTTTTTGTTTTTTTTAATCTATAAGACAATGCCCTGTTGATGAGCACCCACAATGAGAGAAGAGAGCGGCCCATTACCAACTGGATCTAGCGCACCACACCGGGGCTCCAAAGGATAGGAAATATTTTTGTGCCAGGAAGAGTTGCAGAATCACAGTCAATGTTTTTACCATAGCCTTTGCTCACGAGTTCTGTTCATGGCAGTGGTTAGCTTTTGGAGTGATGGTTGAAATGGAATGTGAGTGCGTGTGAAATGAATTGTTGGAGGCGCTCAGGCTTTTGTTGTGTACCAACTATCCGACACTCCCAGATCTTATCCACTCTAGCTTCCTGTGAACACACAAGTTTAGCTAGCTAGTTTTGCTTGAAGTGAAATATCCAATTCTGTTACTAAGTTGCAAAATTGCAGGTGGGCACTTTAATTTAGGCATAGCTGATTGGTATCTGACTTCTCTAGGTGACTTTAAACTAGGATTTTATCAGCCATTTTTCTTCACTGAGGCTGTGTTTTTAGGGATTTTTTGAGGAAGAGGATGGCAAAGAGTACATCTACAAGGAGCCCAAACTCACCACGCTGGCAGAAATCTCTCAGCGACTCATGGCACTTTATGGGGAGAAGTTTGGACCAGAGAACGTCAAGATAATCCAGGACTCAAACAAGGTGCACCACGTCTCATTTTATTGTTGTGTAAAACATTATTTTCTTATCAAAGGTCATGTGTGATCAATCCCAATTAATTTTCAACTCACAAACTCACTTTAGGTGAGATGTGAATAATTGAATTGTTATTTTCAAGTCCACTAGTCAACAAGAAGAATGTCTCAAATACAAACATTTTTTTCACATCTTTGCTTCTTGTAGGTAAATCCAAAGGACTTGGAGTCCAAATTTGCCTACGTCCAGGTGACCTTCGTCAAGCCCTTCTTTGAGGAGAAGGAGGCTCCAGAGAAGAAGACAGACTTTGAGAAGAATCACAACATCAACCGTTTTGTGTTTGAGAGTCCATACACGCTGTCAGGGAAGAAACATGGTGGTGTGGAGGAGCAGTGCAAGAGGAGGATCGTCCTCACAAGTATTGAGAACCACCGCTGTATGTTTCCTTTCTGTTACTGACTCGCACCTTCTGTTGACCATCAGCCGCCAACACTTTCCCCTACGTGAAGAAGCGTGTGGAGGTGGTGGGGGAGAAGCATGTGGAGCTCAAGCCAGTGGACGTGGCCATCGACGAGATGAAGGCCCGCACAGCTGAGCTGACTAAGCTCTGCTCCAGCCAGGAGGTGGACATGATCCAGCTGCAGCTCAAACTTCAGGGCTGCGTCTCTGTGCAGGTAAGGTGATGACCCACAATGCTGATTCATCAACTTTTGCAAAGGTGAAATCTGAAACAGAATTTTTGCTGGCATAAGCCTCAAAAGTTAATGAAAGGTGTGATTTGTGAAGCCCTAGAGTCAGGTACATCAAGGAAACACAGACGTTTCCCGAGTGCTGTGACTCCTTTTTCACTTTTCATTTTCTTTTTTTTCTATTTTATTGTTTCTAACAACATTTGTGCAATTACGTTAGGTTTTAGCTTAACAATTGTGACTTGTATTGTACAAAGGTGACTCGAAGCTTTCAAACGTAAACACGTGCGAAAAGCACATTCACGAAAGGAAACATTTCTGCTGTGACATCAATGTGTCTGGATTCTGTTTTGGGAATGGCAACACAACAGCGTGTGTCTTGTTGGTCAAGCATTGTTGCTCGGATAACGGTGACAGATGTGGCTTGTTCGCAGGTGAATGCTGGTCCGATGGCCTACGCCAGAGCCTTTCTAGATGATAAGAAGTCCAGCCAGTCCAACAACAAGAAGGTGAAAGACCTGAAGGACATTTTTAGGTACGATTTTTCTCCACAACTGACGAAGTAAACTGCATGTGCCTCCCATTAATGCAGAGCTGTCATTGGTGATGATCTGGGTTATATAACTAGGAGGATTCCTCACACATTGTTTTACTGTGTTGCTGAAAACAGCCACATCCTACAAACATGTCGGGCTGTAAAGCTCACCTGAACAGCTGGTCACGTGACTTAGCAGGTATATAGCAGTTAAAGCACATCCCAGTGTGCCACAAGGTTGCTGGTGCGCGTCCTGGCGTATGTCCCTTGTGCATGTATTTTTAAATTCATACATTATACTGTGATCCTCCTTTAAATATCAAGCGGCGTAGATAGATATTTTACTGCTATATATTTTTAAGTGGCTCATGCCACCAATATCGTCACCTCAGTCTGTGTGTGTGAGCGACGCTGCAGACTGGAGCACCTCATCTTCACTCCACTGAATGAAACAGACTTCACCACGAATAACTGGTGAAACACATGCCATACATTTAGTTTAGAGAATGACAAAGTGACACGTAGAACCTAGTCAAGTAAATCGTGTTCATTGTGGTGCACGTGCGGCGAGGTTTATTGTGTATGTTTGAAAGTTAAGTCTTTGAACAAGGATAGCACTTGCTTTTTCGTCCCATTTCCTGTATAAACAATCATATCAACGGCAACTTGACCAAAATCCCTGCCAATTTGGTGCCTCATTTGGTGAGGAGCCGCATGAAACCGGGGAAAGAGCAGCATGCGGCTCGGGAGCTGTGGGTTGGCCAGGCCTGATCTAGAAATTTCCCCGAGTAGCACTTGGATTACTCAGTTCTCATTGTCATCACACAGAGTTTCTAACTTGTCAGGGATTTTTTCCGAAAACTCTGTCGTCATAAAGGAATAAACCTTCTGTCTCAGGCGTTTTGTGCAAGCCTGCAGCATGGCCCTGGACATCAACGAGCGTTTAATCAAGGAAGACCAGTTTGAGTACCACGAAGGCCTCAAGTCCAACTTCAAGGAGATGGTGAAGGAGCTCTCTGACATCATCCATGAGCAGGTGAGCTCACCTCAGTAGCCTGTCCGGCAGAGCAACTTTAGTTTCTAAGAATGGCCGTCCCAAATGCTTGAGCAAGTTCCTACAGTGCTGGTGTCCCTCAATGTTGAACACCTGTAAAGGTTTGCTACTGGCTCCTTTTCAATAAAAGGAAAAAGGCTTTTCTTAAATGTACATTTGTATCTGACTTGATCCACATGAAATGTCTGTGTGAATTGTTTAGTGCTGTCTAATGATCCTTTTTCAATTTGTGGTCAGGAGGCCATGTTTGAGCAGATGTTTGATGAGTCATGATTATGTTGATAAGGTGAGGCACCTCAAAAGTGCGTCATAGACAACCTGTAACCAAACTATTTTTAAACAGGTTGAACTGCATTTGTTTAGCGTTTGGAAAACTGCTTCTCTGATTCTCAAGCCTTTAGGCTATAACTGCAAAACATTCTGTAGCATTCCAAGTTGTTCATGTGGAAGTCGGCCTCAGAGAGGATTGTTTGGTTGTTATCAGGAGGCAGCCATTTGATGAGGAAGTCATTCCCTGGTGTCTGGTGCACTCAGCCAGCATGGCTGTGAAGCTTTCTCTTCTCAAACTTCTGTAACTGCATCCTGTTCTAGGTGCTACCAAAGACAGTATTTTTAGGACGGCAGTTTAGATGTTTATCATTTGCCCTCTGTCAACAGTCGTTCTTGACAGGACTGAGAGTTTACAAGGTAGTACTTGATTTTAAAGACGGAATTTGTTCTGGACTGGCTCTCTTTTCCAATGTCGTGTCACTGTTTTCCACTAACTGCTGACCTCCTTTCTCCTCCTGCTGACCTGCAGCTCTGAGGAAGGTCAAGTGAGTATCAAGTGTTTCAATGGTCTTATTTTGCAAACAGAGATGTATAGCGTGGATTATTATTCCGAAAGTCATTTAGATTTGTGTCTGTTCTAACTGTAACTTTAGGAAGGTTTAATCGACACAACAGACGATGATGATATGGATGAGGATAATGCATGATGTCTGACTATGATGATGTCCTCAACTGTTTTTGAGGTCAATTGTGTTAAAAGTGTCTATATAAATAATACCTGTGGTACGATTGTGAGAGCCAGGAATTATGAACAGACATGACAATTGCCTTATCATATGTATTAGGGGTGGGGAACAATTGATATTGCAATATATTGTTGCGCTCTCTGTCGCATTAGAAAAGTGATACACTGACTGCAAATAGGGAGATTTTATTACAACACACATAGTGAATTACGTGCCATTTTTCAGTTGTTCAAATTAAAAATCTGAAACATGAAGGATAATGAAAGGAGCAGGAGACCGGGATTGAATTAAGATCATGGATTGATGATCGAATTTGATGAAATCATGCCATGAACTCTAAATGTTACAAAACATTCAATAAACTCCAAATTAAGATGATCGACATCTGCCTGTTGCCTTGACATACAAAATGTTACTAGAGCGCCGCTGCTATGTGACACTTGTGAGGCAGCGCAACACGCAGTTTATTCATTATTTGGTCAAAGCATGTTGTGAATGCAAACTCAAACTCAACTCAATAAACTCAAATCAATCCTCGATGAGTGAAGAGATTTGGGCTGCTTTTACGTGAGCTCTGCTAAATATCAGTAACATATATCGCGATATATTGCAATATATCAGATTATCGCAGCTGTGTTGTGTATTTGGCGTCTTGCCATTCTCAACATAAAAATTATATGTGTTTATATGTGTATATGTGTTATATGTGTTTATAAAATGTGTTATTATACATACAGTGGTGGAAAATATTCTCATTATATTCTCAATATTCTGAGCACATGCATTCTGCTGTGTGCTAATGGCAGGACTGCGAAATATTAATTTGATGATAAGCTGGTTTATTTATATTTTATTCGGATTTGTTAACATATTCTGTTCATTGTTGACACTGACAATGTTGAGAACTGAGCTGTCGAAGCTGTCAAGAATATAGTTGAGTTTTCCTTAAACAAAAAATCATTTGCATTTGTTAATGCACCCAACACAACAAAAGGAATTTTCCGAGCTATTTCATGTTGATTTTTCTTGATTTGGTCAAATTTCAAGTGGGACCAGAAACTCTTTTCCACCTCTGTATACAACAGGATGACACCTTGTCCATGTGCCTATCCCACACTCATCAGTGTAAACAGCGTGTAAACATCAGTGGTGTTGTTTGTGATCTGGTTTGTTTCGTGCCCCCTCCCACACTCCCATCAGCTGCTGACCATGGGAACTAACTAACCCGGTGTTTGTGTGTGCGTGCTTTCCCTCCAGATCTACCAGGAGGACATGATGCGTTCACTGTTGCACAACTCTCTGCATGTGTTCCGGGCCATCAGTGGGACGTGCACAGATCTGGGCTAACATTTGTGACTCTGACGGACATCACCACGAACAAAGAAATGTGGCATTATATTTATGACCTGCTTTTTGTCCCAACAAATAACAGGAACGATAGGCCTTGGATGTCCCGCCTCCTGCTGTATTCCTCAGCAACCGCAACCTCAACACCTCCTTGTCATGTTTCCTTTCAAAGTGACCTCTTAAGCATTTTGAGCATAGCCTGTGCTGCTACTGTATGAAGGTTTTGAATGTATCGCTGCATGTCTGGTTCAGCTTCTGCCATGAGCACTAGCTGCAGCATTTTCTCTTTCACAGTAAAAGCTTTTTTATGACCCCCTCAGCAGATCTATGCAGGATTAGTATCAGGAAGTTGAAGGACTTTTTAAGGAATACCTTTGTGGATGGTGTCAAGGAACGTAGTTGTTCCATTTTTTTTAATTCTTGTTAAAAATGTCACTGTTCAAAACTCCCAGAAAAGGCTTTTACTAGTTTTCCTTTAAGGTCATCCATTCATTGTCAGTGTACTGGCCACTTCCTGTTACTCACTTTGTCAACAGTTCCTTTAACTGTGTGAACTTTCGACCTCCAGTATTTCTCTTGCGCCTAAAGTCTGAATATTTTATTCAGATCCACTGGAAAGCTCTTATTAATGGCCAAATGTGTCCTTTCCTGGGAAATGTTTTAGTGTTGAGGTTAATGCTGTCCAGGTCGCTCCTTGCACCTGGAATTCATAAATGCCTGCCATCCATGACAGTACCAGTCCTTACAAGTTTGATGAACCTAAAACGTGTCAACATGAATTGAAAATACGTTGACAAGGATTCAGGATGTTGCAACACGCATCGCTCCAAACATAATCCCTGTATGTTTTTATTGTATGACATGGTGCCTTTGACGTTCTCAGAGGAGCCGGATTCTTCCACAAGTGCTACACTGAAATGATCCTGGTATTTACGCAGGTGTACATAATTTGTTTTCAGGTTGTAAATGTTTGTATTTATATCGGAACAAAACTGGGAGTTTTTATGTACACGGAAGTGCAGCTGTTTCTCTATCACACGTTCTTAGTGCTTTTTCTTGCTTTTTCTTCGGCCCGTTGCTCAAGTCAAAGATCTCCAACGGATTCATTTAATGTACTACGAATGATTTCAGAGCACATGTCAATCTGAAAATGTGGATCAAAATAAATATACTGGAACTTTTGTCCATTGTTCTGGTTAGTTCATTTGATCATAAATGGTGTGTGTTTTTTTTCCTCATTCCTCATTGCTGAACTTTTTCAAGATATGCTTTGTATTGTTTTTCATAGAAAATGTTAATACCCAATACTTTTCACCATTGCTCTCATTCTTTGTGAAATACTGTGTTTGTATGATACTTGCAATTTTGATAGTAACCTTTTTTGTGCTAACAATATGTGCTGATATTTTATATGGCATAAAAGTAATATTGATTGCAGTGACTGATGATTTATTTTACTTATTTATTTATTGTTAATAATAATGACTTTTTTGTGGTCAATAAGTTTGTAATCATTTATAATATTATTATTTAAGAATAATTTATAATAGTATATATTGTTTATTTTATTTTGTATTTCATTTATATCATATTATTCATTTATATTATCTGATATTCAATCTTTTTTTTTTTCATTTATATTAAACGTATAAACTCTTCGAAAAGTGTAAGTCAACTATATTTTTCTAGAAAAAATACATGGAAAAACGTTAGTTTTCCAAAATACGTTTGGAGTAATAAACGTGTAAAGGGAAGGGTTACAATTTAACGATAAGAGGGATGAGGCATTCAACCGCTGAGCGACAAATCCAAGTTAATATGACCGCGAGCACAACTTGTGATGTGAAGTGAAAATCAATGAGAGAGGAGACATTCCACTTCCGGAGTTTTGACTCTCACTCCAGCGGCGGCTCGTGGACTATTTCCTCTCGCTGTCCTTTTAATTCTCTCGGCTCGCTGTTATTTCCCATTGTTAGGAAAAAGACGAGGAATGGCAGCTGTCTCTCTGGAGCTCTTGATTTTGGCCGTCACGCTTCCGAGTCTCACCTGCGGTGTAGGTAAGAGTCGCTCGTTGAACCGTCAGCGCTTCGCTTCATGACACGGGTTCACCTGTTTGTCACCGTAGTCAGCTCAGCAGCGCTCCGCAATGGATTTGTAAGATCATTTATAGCGAGGCATATCAGCTCGTGAATGATGAATGAAAATCCAAATGTCCCTGTATTATTTATGTCCCCTTTTTAGTTTTAGTTTCGTAAATAGCGCATGGATTTATTTTCATCTGGTGACCATAAACAACATAAACAGCGGCCTGAACACCCTCTCCATGACATCAGCAACAACAATAATAATGATCAGACAGATACATTTATTATCATTATTATTGTATTGTATCATAATGGCGGCTCTGATCAAGCTTCCCAAGAGGTTTATGTCAATTCATGCTCAGCATATTAAGAGCGGTAGAAACCTTCGACCAATTGCGGTTGAGAGATAACAAAGCCCAAGTCAAAACACGATGAACGCCAGCTTAGGTGCTTCAGAAATCTGGGTTACCTAGTGTAACCGCAGTTCTATGAATATGTGCGGAGCCCTCTTATGGCCCTCGCTATTGGTTAATCCACACCCAGGCACTGGCCTCGGACTGAGACGTCGATTGATTGGCTCACTACCTGTAACCCCCTTGTCTTTTGGAAGATGCAGAAGACAGGCCTGCTGGGCACCCAGTCAGAGGGCAACGCACATACTCATAGAACTGCGGTTACATTACGTAACCAGGATTTCTATGTCATATGTGAGCTGCCCTCTAACGGCCTTCGCTATTGGTTAAAACCATAGCGTCTCCTACCAGCAGGGCAGGAAAGAAAACCTCAGGAACCAAGTGGTTGACATCCTACCGGTCAGCCAAGGATGAAGATAGGACAGTATGGGCCCCCAAAGAGTCCACCATGTCCTTCAAGTATGCATGAGCATCCATGAGTCCTCCATGGAAGCACCGCTGAAAAGAGGGGCGTATGAAGAAATGGACCTCATACAAAGCGCTCTCAGGCCCTCAAGCAGACCTCTGAGACTCCCACCACAATGGCAGTTGAACAGTCTGTCCGCCAATAGTTCTTGCGACCTATTATGCCGAAGGTTCAAACGGTGTAATTCACCGTTTGAACCTGTGTAATTCAGGTTCAAACAGTGAATTACACAGCCCGACCATATATATATATATATATATATATATATATATATATATATATATATATATATATATACATATATATATATATATGGTCGGGCTGTGTAATTCACCGTTTGAACCTTTGGCGGAGTCTTCACTGAAGGATCTGACTCTTAAGACAGTGCTGCTTCTGGCCTTGTCTACATAGAAGTGAGTGAGTGCCTTCACTTAAAAAAAAAAAAAAAAACACCACAGCACAACCAATTGTTTCATTCCCATCAGGCCTTGAGAGTAAACATGCATTCTGAAAAACTAAAGTGCATTTGAGGAGACAACAAATGAATTCTTCTTGTCATGCAAACTACAATTATAATCTCGCGCTCCACTTTACGTTTAAATGTCCTGTAAACTTAGGGTAGGTTTAGGGTTGCCAGGTACAGCGGTGTTGCTGTAAAAGGTGGAGTGGGTTGCCAGATTTTGCAGAAGGTGCATGTTTGTATTTGAAGATTTGGATTCAAGTCCATGGTGTTGTAGCACTTTTCTGCCCGTAACACAATTTGTTGTTGCATTCAATTCATAATCAGCTGCTGTCTGAGGGCCCTCACCCAACATGGGGCCCGATGCGCCAGTAAGGTGTGCTGTGCTACGGATGTAATTTAAATCACTTACTTCCGCCCCGTCCTTTATCTTTGAAACTAAAATACTGCTGAATGTAAACGTTATTTCAAAATAAATAATTGGTATTGGCAATAATCAAGGATTTTCAATCACCCACTCAAGTGCGATCAGTTGTTGGTTGTTCCTGACTTCTCTCAGCTTTCACTTCAAACAGACACTCATTCATCATGTGGCAATGTCACAGCAGGGCTGCAGTAATAATTGAAGTGTAGTTCACTGCAGGTTCAGGTCCCTCATATCGGAGCCACTAATCCAATTTGACCTCATCAAAAATATTTCTTGAATCCAAAGGTCTAGAACAAGATGAACCCGTTTTGAGCCAGGAAGTCTTCCCCGTGTCGAGCATAGTTTGACCTCATTGTTTGCTTTTGTCTGCATGTTTTTATATGCTGTTCACTGTCTGGTGAACCGCTTCTATACAGTTACACTGTTCACGGCAGAACAGTAACAGTCAACTTCAGTTTTTTTGCTTGCCAAAAATCTTTCTTTGATACCAAAAGTCCTGCACTAATACAAGCTTGCGAGAGAACACATCCAGACAACCCCACTTCTCTTTCGACACCTGACGCCATCCAGGTCTACTTATCTGCTCCATCCCATCGACCATCAAGCCCCCACTGTCTCTGAGTTTGTTCACACTCTGTTCAAGCTTTGCAAAGCTGTCATGGGTTCATGTCACATGCCAATGAAAAAGCTAAAGATAGAAACTCTGCAGATCAGCTGCTTCCGCCGAAGAATCTGTCCTACACCTGGTTGGACTCGTTCACCGTGGAAGTGTCGTGGCAGGAACACGACCCAGTAGAAGACTGCATCATCTCCTACCTGTTCTGTTCCCTGGAGGATGAGGTTGAGAAACTGAAAACCTGTGTTGTGTATGACAAACATTTCTACTAAAGCCTACATATGTGTCTGTTTTCCCAGCGGTGCCACCCAACAGAAAACTTCAGTTTCATCACTTCTTGTTTGACAGAGGAGTCGGAGCAGTGCACCTACAGCATCACTACCATTAATAAGTCCTGCAACTTGAAGAACAGTTTGCCTGTACGTGTGGAAGTACGACCTAAAGAGTCCCATGGTGAGACGAACAAGAAGACCTCTGGGATGAGGCTGTGGGTTTGATCTCTGTCCTCCTTTGTTCTGTGCAGCTGCATCTTTGGAAGACTTCAAATGTGTCATTGCCATCAATAAGACCAACTGCAGCTGGATTCCAGAGAGTCCGGACCTCAAGGCGACGCTGTCCTACAGGTACACGTTCTTAAATGTTGTGCTGCTGGTGTTGGTGTTGTGTCTGTGCGATGGTTGTTTTGTGTTGCTGTGTGTCTTTGTGTGGGATTGTGCGCCAACAATACGATGTGTTTTGCACAGCAAATGTTTTGTGTGTTTGAAAGACCTCTCCGGTCTTGTTGGGCGTGTTGGGTGTGTTTTAGTGAGAATGTGCCAAAAATAATAATCCTGTTTTGTCTATGAATGTCTTTCATTCTGTACTGAGAAAAAAACAAACAAACAAACAATGAGTCCTCAACAGAGATGCAATAGTGTGTTACACTGGATAAACCCTTTTGATGACTTTTTATTTTTAAACGTGTAGCTGCAAATGACCTTCTATGCTGTGTGTATGATGTGGTTCGGCGACCTAAACCTAATGGTGAATGCTCACAATGTCACACGGCAAATCATTTCATCGGATTCTACTTTGGTCCCCACACACACACGCGACTGAGTCCTGTCGACTGTGTCCATGGGTCAGATGACTTTAAGGCAGTGACCCATAGTCATGGCGGGCAGCTTCTGGTCTTGGACCACGGCAGGTTACTGTAAAGTGCCAAGCCTGCGCCCTCTCAACCCAAATTAGCTGAGATGACTAGAAGTTTTCTGGGAAATTGAGCATCCATATGTAATCTAGTTATCGCCATAAGTACCTCTCTATCTATAGCAGGGTTGGGCAATATGACAAAAAGAAATATCACAATTCATGTCATAGCGTCTACTGGTTGTAGACAAAAAAAAAAAAAAAAAAAAGCCGTTCCGTAGTTTACTTTCTTCTTTTATTTCTGTCAAACTCTGTGGCGTGGTCTCATAGAAAAGAGAAACAACCGCAGCTCCTGGCTCTCCTCAACAACTCCCCCCCCCTTCAGCGCAGCCTCTCGCTCCACCGTCACTCGTCACCATTGGACTCTTTCAGGAACAGCGTAAACATAAATCCAGAACGTCACAATGTCATGAGACCTTTATTTAATACTGTTTAATAATAGCATTTTTGAAGCATCTGCAATGAAAATTAAAGTAAACACATTAAACAAAGGCCAAAGCAAAGTCAATTAAAAAATATATAGCGACAATATGAGAACAATCTCCTCTCAACACATGCAATATTTAACAACAAAGCAAATTAAATGAAATACGTATTAATAATAACAAATGAAATTGCCCCTCGGTGTGCATGTGCGCGTGCCCCGCGAAGGACTGGCGACCTGCCCAGGGTGTCTTCCCGCCTCTCGCTCCATTGGCGAATCCCGGGACGGTGGTTGAAGGTCCTCGCCCTCTGATTGGCTAAAATAGCGCTCCTCTGACTGGGCATGTCATAAGCAAGGAAGGCGGTACTTTCCCCTGTCATCGCGGGACTCGCAAACACGCCTCTTGCCCATGCGCAGAACCGATACAGTGTCCTCTCCAACTCGTCATCGGGCTGATCCAGAGTACGGCGACATCTGGTGGTCAGGAAGGAGAAGCGCATCTAAGTCGCCGAGTCCGTGCTCAGTGGAGGAACAGGGTGACGGGCGAAAATCGAGATCTGAGAGGCTGAATTTTTCCCATGATCGTTATCATGCCAAGCGCTGGCCTCGTTTAATAACAACAGTTTGACATATCTGTCATGTACCAAAGACGTCATCCTCTCGTTTCGCTGGGTGAACTCTCAGTTCTCTTTTAAGACCCAGCGGAAACATATACAATCCAGTAGCTTCTGCTGGACTCCCTGGAGACTGAGCTCCACATTAGGCGGAAGCACGGCCGGAAACTCCGAGGCAGTGACTCACACTTTGAAGTCCTAATGGATTAAGTGCGAAGTTCTTCGCCTTTTACTCCAAGTAAGAGCGAGCTCAATATCTCAGATGCACCAGTTGTCATTGATAAAAAACCGTCTGTCCATGAAGGACTCCCTGAACATCGCGTGACGAGTGATGACTCATGCTGTATGACTCATACAGGCAGCCGTTTGACAACAGTCGCTGTGTCTTAACTTTGTCCTAACTTGCATGGCAAACGGAAACATTCTCTTTCCAAGGTAATGTGGAAAAGGTGAATAAATAAGTGGTTGCTTTATTGCTGTTTGTCGTGGCGCTGTTGACGCTCTAATTTCGGTTGAGTCGTGCGAGGCTGGTCACGTGGCGCGTTACCCAGGATTCCACAGTGCTGTCCGGGGCGGAAAAAAACGCGCTTAATCCAAAAATTCTGGCAGACTGATGTGGAAAAATAATAACAGTGTTGGTCATATACTTCATTTGTGTGTTCATATTAGATCACATCGTTAACCGGATGAGTCACTGGCACCGTGGCTAAGAGGTGTGTTGCGTTTCCATATCAAATCCGTGAAGCTTCGGGTCGATAAAAGGGCTTCTTCCTTCAATGGAACAGTATGGTGCTTGGCACAGTGTTACTGCGGAATCGCAATCAAAAGATTTCGGAAGCACAATTTTTGTTATCCGGAGCTGCTGTTGACATACGGTCACGGCGCTCCACCATAGTGGTATAACGATAAATACAGTGTGGGAGAAGTGCGGTGCGTTCAAGTGCGGTACTACCAGTGGACGCTTGGTGGCGACAACTGGTGGTAAACTCTTCCCTTCCGAGGTGAGACTACATTCCAAACATGACAATGTAAGTTGTTGATCTTTGCTAGTTTGAGTCGCGCCTGTTGAAGATTCAGGTCCAGGGTTCCATTTCAGTTTTCATGGTGTGAAACAAAACTGCAGTCGTGTCATCGCCACAGTTCGAGTCCTGAAGGCAACGTTAAGTTCATGTGGAGATTTTCTTTCCGTTTATAAAATAACTATTACTATAATAATAACTAATAATAACTACTAACTATAAAATAAATATTATAAAAATAACGTGATGACGTCATTGTAGGCTCGATTCCCTCCATGCTCCAGTGGCATCTATTGTTGTGACTTGTTCAATACTCTTAATACTCTATAACTAGACACGAGGGTGGAAAAAATGGAGAACAACTTTAAAAAAAAACACATGCTGACTGAGCGGGATTCAATAAATCATGTGTACACTGCCTGTGCGAGGTGTCTGGTACGGCATTTTAAAGTTAAACGTCACTCGTAGGTACAGGTGTGTAACAGGCCATGAAGTATCTTTACATATTTCTGTATTTAGATGTAGTTGCTTCTGACATGTGACTATGAGTTACTTTGTTCAATCTTTCCCATCATTCTGGTCTGAATGTCTTTAATAAATTGTGATTAGTAAACAAAAAAAAAGGAGGCGGGGCCCCTCTCTCTGCGCTCCATCATTGACTCACACAAGATCCCATACTGTAGTTCACATGAATTAATGCTGACATTTTCATTTATATATTGAGTTACTTGCAACCTAAAGTATAATTGAAAAGACAAAACTCATTAGCGCCAATGTAGCCCTCAGTTGTTTTTGGTTTTTTTCTTGTCTCCTGTGTGTCAGGATTTGTGGAGAATCCAGGGAGCTCCTGAACTCCATGACAGAGTGTGGCGAGCCTTACAGAGGAGGACAGAGGAACGGTTGCTACCTAACTGGAAGCATTTACATAGAGGATATCTGCATGCTGCTCAGGACCACGCAGGGAAGTCGCACCTTCAGGCCTCGACTAGGTTGGTGTTTCAGGTACAGAAGTGCGTGGTGGAGAAGTGACGTCACAGCTGAGGTCAACTTTCTCTGCAGTAATGGAACCTCCGAAGTTCACCGTCACTAAGGAAGGTGACCAACTGAGAGTGACATGGATGCAACCAGGGGTGTTAAAAACGTGTGACTGGAAATATCGTCTTCATTACTCAGTATGTAAGAAAGAGCAAGTAAGTGTCTTGGATATGGCCCCAAACATTGACCATGTTCTTCACACATAAATAGTTACAAACTGTTTTGGGCAAAGAAATTCAAAATGTCACCCCAACAGCTGGGCTGACCTTTGACTTTCGCTTCCTCATTAAACTGCTCAGTTATTCAGCGTCTTTTGAGTGATTTTCAAGATTGTATCTGAAAGTGGAAGAGGGCCAGATTGACTGTTTTTTTTACTGTTGCTTGTGTGATTCTCAGGATGAACGGGAGTCACATGGTTCCGAACTGTTGTTCTATAACGAAGCCTGTCGTTATGAGTTCAAGTCCCGAATTACCGGTCTGATACACTGCAGACGATACAGAAGCGACTTTGGCGATGTTCTTTCCTATGGTGAGGTTTTTGTGCCCGCTGTGTGGAGGTGATCTGCTTGCTCTTATTTAACCCAGTGAAGATTGTGATTGAAAGATGCTGCGGATTCTGTCATGATATTTGGACCTGGCACTTTGTTTGGTTGTGTTGAACTCAAGTCAGTCTGTTTTCGTCTGAGACCTGTCTGTCATCTCTCAGGTTCCAACAAGCCTCTGGACAAGACTTCCCTGGTGCTTGCTATTATGGTTCCCCTGGCTCTGTCCATCTGCGTCCTCCTGTTCTGCACCTGCTTGAGGAGGCAAGTTCTGGCTGACAACATCATCAAGAACAGATGACTGGAAGATGCACATGTTATTTGTTAGCAGACATTTGGTTCATTTAAAACTATAAGAATCATTCAGAGATGAAAGAAAGAAAGCAGTTCATGATTTTATAATGTATATTCAGCTCTAAAAAGTGAGACGACCTTTCGCAAGAAATGTATAATCGAAGTTCATTTTATGAAGTATAGTGTAGAATAGTCTCGACTATATACTAGTAGTTCACTGGCAAAGTATCTAAAAATAATGTACTTATAATAATGTACTTGAAATCCCTAAGAAAAAAGTAGTATACTTGAAGTCAATTTTATTAAGTATACTTCAGTGTAAGTACAGTGGTACCTCGTTTTTCAAATGTCCTGGAATTAGAACAAATCAGAGTTCGAACAAAAATTTCGAGATCTCGAACGCCCGGAAAAAGCCGGAAAAAACGTACGCGGACCGATCAGCTGACCCACGATGTGCATTGTTATTGTGTATAACGCAGCCTCTGTATGCAGACGTGTCCCGTTAGCTACATTTACTGACTGTTTTTTCTTCATATTGAGGTGTAAAACCTTTCCTGTCTCCACACTGGACCGTGGTAGAGTGTCACAGGGGAGGTGCTCGCTCTCCACACCTCTGGAGCACGCACTCCAGGGTTTGATGTCCTGTTGTGGGCTGGAGCTGGGACAGGGATGAGGCGAGTCTGGGACAGAGCGTTACTTGGTTTATGACTTTGTCACAGCCCAACTGCACAGAAGCGCACATTCAGAGCTGGACACGCACCGGGCACCTCTTCACTTCTGGAGAGACGTCACTCACTCGGCAACCCCTCCCACATGCAGCGGCCACACACATAGAGGAACAGCGCACCTGCAGCAGACACTCTACATTCACTCCTACAAAAGACTATTTTAAGGCTTGTAACACATTATTTCTTTTTCCATTCATTGTAATGGGAAAAATGGATTCAGATTTCGAACAATTAGCTTCTCGGACGGCTGTCTGGAACGGATTGTGGTGGAGAACCGAGGTACCACTGTATTTGAATTCTAGTATGTCATAAGTAAAGTTCAAGTATACTTCCTCAGTTTTAGTATAAAACAAGTTTACTCACGTCAATGTCATGTTTTCAGATACCACAAGATACTCTTTCCCAAGATTCCGGACCCGTCATTCATTTTCAAGGGCTTAACAATGAACCACGGCAGTGACCTGAAGGTACATGTGGAAGCAGGGCGCTGATTTGAGTTTGCACCAGTGGGTGCTCAAAATTGTCTGTGGTTGGGGGCCCCACAGACTAAATCTGTGCCTGTAGATTTCCTTCTCTGGCCCCTCCTCTCTGTTACTTGATGCTTTGTGACTCCACTTTTCTATGTTATACATTCCATTTGTGGAGAAAACTCAGGAAATAACTTTCAGGAGAGGAGACTTTGAAGATCATTAACTGAATATCAGCAGCACACTAATGACTGACTGTAACACTAAGTTAACTCGCAGAAAAAAACAACACAACAAAAGGACCTCACAAACTTAACACAGCTACATCAGTAAAATAGGGAAAAGTTGGAAAAAGGGGCAGAAATGATAATAACTCTTCTTCATTCCTCCTTTTCAGTCTCATTGAAATGAGAGTAAAATTAAATATTGACTGAACTATGCGCAATGCTGTAATGAAGCCATGTTATTACACAGAGTGTGATCAAGTCTCACTCTGGCTACTATGGAAATTCTGTTTTGTCCATAAAGCTCTGATGGGAAACAAAGCCAAATGTACAAAAGCATCAAATGTGTTCAGAATGAACTATAATGTTGTGAGGTTGTCAACTCACCTTCTTCTTTGTCTTTTGCCATTTCCTGTGAGAGGTTGCCGTAGCACGTCACTGTCACCTATCAAACCTTCGGAGGGGTCCGTGTCAAATGTCAAAATGAGTCACGGTGATGTTGTTTGTTCCAGGGGTTCAGAGCAGGAGGCCTCTATGCTCCAGCATCGGAACAGATCAATATCTGCTCCGTCTCACCTGTACATCAGGAGCCTGACTTGTGACATCCAGGGCTTTGTGCTGCTGGGCGGTTTCTACCTCAACTGACTCTACACTGAACCTCTGCTGGATGTCTCTTTGGAAGACATCTCGCTAAGACAACAGCTTTGGTGTTGATGTGGCTGTCCTAACCCCAAACTTGTGACACAGCCAGGTACATCTGCGCCTTGCTCTTCTTCGATAAAGTATTCTTTTGATCTCCATCCTCTCCGCACTTGAACAAGACCCCAGGAGACTTGAAGAGACGGGCACCTTCCAACAGAAATGCCACTCCTTCTTGGCAATAATGAGCTGGTGACCCCGGGATGCTGGATGCAAACCCCTCCCTCGTCTGTTACTGTATGTGTCCTGATATCCATTGTCAGCTCACCACACTCCTCGAAACCAGAGGCACCTGCGTCTTCCCTTCGGCACTTCTGAGACATGCATGGACTTTATATTGTTGTGACAAATGAATAATGTTTCCGTGGCGTTCAGGCCTCAGAACTGACAAAACCTCTTGTTTTGATTTAATAATTGTAGTGTCTTTGCAAGTAATCCAAACAGACACAGGGCTTCCATTTAACACAACTTTTGCTGAGTGCCAACAGTGTCACATAGACAGATCAATGCGCCTGCTGGAATAAATCCTCCGTACACTACAATTCCTCCCTCTATACGTTGAATGGATACAACCATCCAATCCATTCAAATAGAAAATGGACCGAAATGGCTTTATGGAATGTAGCGAAAGTTGCGTTTTCGGTCAACTCGATTCTTGCCTTTATCCCTTTTAGAGTGCCTATACCATCGAGAAACACTTTCTCGTGGCTTTTTAGAAGCGATAGTCTTTCCGTGGCGCCGGGCAAACTGCCTGGTTGAGCCAGATGTATGGCTCTGATATCATGTCAGTTCAGTCTGATCTTTCTCAGCCAATCCCGACCCAAGAGTGGGGGTCCTCCTTTACAGCATTAGTTGTTGTGCTTTGCCTTCAAAAGACACTTTCACATTCAGCTTACCTACAGGACTCACTTTCTCACCAGTGTAGGTCTTGAGTCGCACAGATGTCCTCAGCAGCGGTAAGTTGTGGAACTGTTGACAGTAGTCTGCTTTTGAAATGACGGAACCCGTGTCTAGCTCCATTTTCAGTTTGATGCCGGACACATTTGGAGTGATCCAGACGGTTTCCCTGTTATCTTCTTCAGTCCTGTCATGTATCTTCAAGCAAGCTAGCCCAATATGATCAGACTCTGATCATAATTGTTTGAAATGTCTGTGTGGAGGGCTTTTAAAGTGCAAGCAAGTTCCTGAGGAGGCTGTATGTTTTAATGCCTATGATGCTGAGGAGTGCGAACTTTGTTTTCTTCCTCCACGTCATTTGCAGTGAAGTAAAGTTCGACCCTTTCAACATAGGACGCCAAGACTTCATTTGCGCTGTCAAACTCCATTTTTTTAGAAGTTCTTGAAAAGAAAAAAATGATTAAGAAAGTGATGGCGCCCACAAAAGTAAAAACTGTTCAGCTGTTGGATCGTTTATTAAAATTAATGAGAACATTTTATGTCGATACTTTCATTTGCATTTTACTCATCTTCTTAAGAGTTTATTTATGAAAAGGAAAATATTTTATGATATTTAGACATTGTTTATGTTATTCAGAATTGTATTCATGATGTACAGTTTCTTTCCTATTTCCTCAACAGTTTGCATCAAGGATATATTTTTTCTTCTTTTTTTATTTTAGCAAATGTGATGAACATGACTTGCGCCTGGTTCTGCCGCCGGTTGTACTTTTTAATGACAAATATCTTTGCACCGATCACGTCATTTCACACGGTTTTTGTTTGTTTACATGTGTGGTTATTCAACACAAATGAAAAATGAAAATCAGTAGTCACAGTCATGAATCACATCTATTCCTTGAATGGGCCCGAGACCCAAAAGGTTAAGAACCATGGCAGTAGAGGACCTGACAAAGACAGACAGGAAGTTCCATGTCATATGTGCTTCGCCCCCTAACAGCCTTCGCTATTGGTTAATCCACATCGAGGCACTGGCCTCGGCCTGAGACTTGGATTGAGTGACTCTCCACCCAGGCAGGCACTCCCCAGTGTCTATAACACCCCCTGTCTTTTGCCGCTCTGCCTCTTTTTCCACTCAGCCTAAGACTTAATACCATCGGGTAATGTATGAGATGTCTCATCATTGTAAGTCATGTGATTTTCCTTTGAAGACCGCGGACCAGCACGACACATCTGTTGCGTGTCTGGGCCCGGCACATCTCCAACTATTAGATTCCTGTGCTGCATGTCTGGCATTGCCGGAGCAAGTTCGCCACATGCGAGCCAATCTCAAGTTGTGGGACAGCCCAGCTCCTCAGAGTGGATCTTCCCCCTGCCGACGAACCCCACCCGGAAGATTTTTCTACCTCCATGGTGACTGAGGCACAAAACAAGACCCTTAGGCCTGTCTTCACCTGCCCTAGGGCGAGGGAGATCCAACAGCTGCTGGGGATCTGAGTTTTTGCCTGGCCCCCTCCACTTCCCCGGTGGTCGGGTCCTAAACAGCGTCCCCCGGATGAGAAAGATCGTTTCACGATGCAACTCGTGGATCGTACCTTTTCTTGTGCGCTGCACCTCCAAAACTTGGCCAATAATATGACATTCCTGGCGGCGGCCTTTGACAAGGCCGTTTTTGAGCAGGAGGGCTCTGTGGAGGAGTGGCTAGAGTGCACCCAGAAAACTGCAGCGGCCTTCCAGAAGATGTCCCTCGCTGTTTCGATAGATACAGTCAGAGTGCGCTCACTGTCACAGATGGCAGCGCGCAACATATGGCTGTCTAAAACAACCTTGAAAGAAGCAGACCTTAGTTGAAGCGCCAATTTCCGATGACACACTCTTAGTGTCTAATGTCCCAGAGCTTATGGAAAAGCTGTAAGCTAAGAAAGTGTCGGTACAGTTAAGCCAGCACCTCCAGGCCCGGCAGCGGGCTCTGTCCACTTCAGGCACCGGGTTGAGCGTCTCACTCGCCAGAAGAGAGGTGAGATTCGACGGATCCCAGCCTTCCACATCAGTAGCTTACACACGGCATCCACCTGTACCCAAGCCAGTCTAGACCCAAACGCCAGACCACCTCTTCTGCTAAGCCCTTTAATAAAATGTCCAAACGTTATTCCCTGACCCAGTGTGTTTATGCGCTTTCCGACAGTTCAACCATGGTTCCCCTCCGCTTTGACTGCGGGGCGCGGAGTGTAAATTTCACTCCCCGTGACAGGAGTCTGACATGTACAGCTCACACTCACACTCAACTCTGTGTCCCAAGACCTGAGTGAACCCACACTCAAAAAAGCTAAGCTAACATCTGACCCGCTACTTCCATCTGTGCCCGCGACCTTTCATAAAACTTCCCCGCACACAACAGATGACCAGTTTGCCTCCCTACCCTTGAGCTCTGGGTCGGACTCCAGGCGCACTCCGCTTGGGGTCACTGTGCGCGCTTCTCAAACGAAGCCGACTACAAGTCATCACACGGCTCGTAAGTTGACAACCAGTCATTCTTGCAGGCTTGAAGCTCAACAACACTTTCAGGGAGGCCCCCCTGCTCTCGGAGCTCGCGGATGGGCTGGACATCTCAGTTGCTCATACTGTCCTTTCCGGAGGTGCACCTTCGTCCTCGGCCAAGCCGGTAGGACGTCAATCACCTGGTCCCTAAGGTATGGTCTTGTTTTTCTCTTAGGCCATGCTGGGAGGGAACTATTCCCAACTGCCTTCACCATGGTTTTAACCAATAGCGAAGGCCGTTAGAGGGCGAAGCACATATGACATAGAAATCCTGGTTACCTAGTGTAACCGCAGTTCCATGAGTATGTGCGGAGCCCTCTAACTGCCTGCCCAGCAGGCCTGTCTTCGGCGGCTGAGTTCCAAAAGGGGCCGAGCGGCGAAAGACAGGGGGTGTTATAGAGACTGGGGAGTGCCTACCTGGGTGGAGAGCCAAACAATCGAAGTCTCAGACCGAGGCCAGTGCCTCGATGTGGATTAACCAATAGCGAAGGCCGTTAGAGGGCGAAGCACATATTCATAGAACTGCGGTTACACTAGGTAACCAGGATTTTCATGGCATTCTGTCGTGTACTTTCAGAATAAAGCTCCATTGCATGACAGACATAGAATTACAGCAGATGACCCGATGAAGACGCTCTTGTGAGTGTGTGACTGAAAGTGTGGGATTGTTGCATAAGTGTCACAAACACAAAACACCGTAACCATCCTGGCGTGTAGTGACGTCAGCACGGGCTTTCAGTGCTCCTGCGTCTGTGGTCCTGCCCTCCGCACTTTGGTTTCGTCGAGTGGAAATGAAGCAAGAGTTCGAACAATGACTGCGGTGGTGGTTTGTCTCAGAGGAAAAAAAAACAACTTTCTATTCTGAAGAGAAGAAGAACCCCAGGATGTTGTTGACGTCTGTTCTCCTCATATCTCTACTTTCCTACTCCGGCAGCAATAAAGGTAAGACGAAAAACCGAAACCTTCCCAAGCGTGTACAGACTTAAGAGTTAAGAGTTTTCTTTTTTAGCCATTCATGTTACGCTTGTCAAGTCAACGTCCTGACGGTCGTCTCACTTCCCGACTTCCCATTTTCCGTCATCCCCCACTGTAATGCCGCAGAGTTGCCACGATACCGGGATTTAAGTAGACAATAAACAGAAACAAAACCGGAACACAACACCGTAAAAGTGTTTTAACTATCAAGTATTTAAGCTCAAGGTCGCTGTGCTTCAACGTTTTGCACAGTTAAAACACAAGTTTCACATTCAAAACAAGAAGTGCTATGGCGTAATCTCTGCTCTTAAGCTCTGGTGCAACCAGAGACACAATTGCAACTTAAAAAAAACAAAAACATTTTGCCCATTATGGGGAAATTTGAATTTCTTTTCTTGTAAAATGAGACAAAAATGAATGCAAGTTTAAAAATGCAAAATGCAGGATTCTTAAGAAAAAATAAATAAATGATGTGCATTAACCTGTAAAACAATAATGCTGCAACCCTCATCCAAAACTTTTAATTCAAAGAATATCTGAAAACGAAATAGTTTATTGATTTTGGAGATACATTCCAGTTATGTAGGGAACATAAGCACTGGTGCCTCCTCGCTCACATAAGTTTGTCGTGTGTCTCAGTGCTCCTGTCCTGTGATGTCACCCCCTTCCCGTCAGTCCATAGGCCCTGAGGTCGGAAAACAATCAATGGAAATGTAAAGGGCAATAAAAGTTATTTTCAGGTCCACTTTACCTCATGCTCTGGATCACACATATGCTGTACCTCAGTTTAAATGATAAATAATCACGTGTCTTTCAACGACATTTTTGCAGATTATGACAAAGGCAGGGGGTGAACATTCAGTAGCAAAGCCTCTAGAGGTCTGTCCACGTTGAAAGAGGACTGTGTCATCCCCTGGCTGAACCAGTCACATGGTACTGCTGATTTTGAGGCTTCAACTGTTCAAATGTCATTAGCTACGTCATCGAAGCGTGCTTTGGTCCACGCTTCACAAAATCACCTGCCAGGCTACTTGCTATTCACGTTGACATTAACTCTCAGACTTCAACACTCAGTACAGAGGGCACATCACTATGCATCTTCCAACTCCAGTTGCTGTGTTATTGTGGCAGCCATGCTGCTTGTGCAATTTCCTGTGCAAGTCAGAGTACTTTTATGCCCCTACTAATATTTCTGGTATTGCATACACTCAACTTGCAGTATCCAAGAGGGCTATAAACATTTAATGAAGAACAATATTTTTAAATAGCAGAAATAGGAAGCGTGTTTTTTGTGCATCTGCTCGTGCTTTTGTGCAGACGCCAGTTCCCAACACAAATTTCTACGTCGATTTGGTTTGGGGTATTTCAGTCAATTTATGCCAATTTTACTTAAATATGCAGTGTTTCTGCCACAATGACCCTGAGGGGGGGTGTTGCGCCCTCCCCCCAATGGCACGGCTCTGAGGCAAATTTGGGACGGAGAGGTGACACATACACACAGTGGAAATGTGTGTCCGCAGGAGAGAGAGAAACGAGACAGACCCTGACACTAACTGGTTTCGGTGGTTAAGTGAAGAAATTGAGAAAGAATTAACAGTGTAGTCTGTGAATGAAACACATTTGTCGTTCACCTTAGCCTCAACAACACAGGCACGTAGTGTTACGGTGGCCTATAGTAGACGACATTTAAGGGCGCTTTCACACTGCAGTGTTCTGTCTCGGGAGCCTGAATCCAAGTCGCCCCCCCTTCACACCTTTGCCTTGCTCCGCGTTGAGCCTCGCTCCGCGTTTTCACTTCTAACTTCACCTACACGAAGGCAGCAAATACCGGAAGAGGCTTTGTTCATGTGAATGAGTCATCAGCAATGCGACAGCACAGTTCATGATCTGTTCGCTGATCGCTGTCTGGGCGGACAACATTGTTCAAAAACAACTCCTCAAACTCCCAGAACACTGAGGTGTGCAGCCGGGAGCTGCAGGAAAATTACGCTCGGGGACGGGAGCGCCATGGATTGATCCACGCTGCTCTCGCCACACGTTGAACACAGCGAGAGAGATTACTGACTATCGAGTGAAGTTCAGATCCCGACGTCAGAAATGATCAATGAATAGTCTGGTGATCTTCAGTAACTTGGGGGAAATCAGCGTCTTGCCTCTTCGCTGTCCTCATGCAGACCGCTGCGCTGAAGCGAGACCACAGCACTGAAAATGGTTTCTGAAGAGCGCGGCATTATTCATTTAAGCAAATATGTCTGTCAATAAAATCAGATGTTTATCAGCCTAATAAAGGCGAAAACACGTGAGTTATCAAACACCCGCACACGCTGCGCTGCAGAGTGTAATTTTCCTGCAGCTCCCGGCTGCACACCTCAGTGTTCTGGGAGTTTGAGAAGTTGTTTTTGAACGATGTTGTCCGCCCAGACAGCGATCAGACCCTTTACTGCCCGGCATTTAGCATGTTTGTGTGGAGTCGCGCTGTACATGTAGTCTCCGGCATCTAGCACTGAGTCGCCTGAGGTGTGAAGCTATCCACTCGCTGAGCCACCCACTGAGAGTTTCACGAGACAAGGGATCAGGTCCGTGGCCAAAACCCGACTCGATTGTGTTCACAGCTCGGACTTCTGAGGCGAAAGAGCTTTGTCTCGAGGCAGAACCCCTAGAGTGAAAGCACCCTAAGTCTCACAAAAGACGGATTCATGAGGTACGTCAATCAATTTGAGAAAGAATAAGTCACGGATAAAATAGTACGGGTTACTTCTTCCAACTGTGTAATGTGACTTCAATGTCAAGACAGAACAGTGCCACATGTACATGAAGATTCTAGACATATATTTTGAGTATAATACGTTATCGTTAGGCATAAACACATATTGAAGAAGTCAGTACAGTTCTTAGACAATTAAAAGACATTTACTCATACATTTTCCCTTCCTCAATGTGAATTATGCAAATTGCTAAATTCCTATCACTGTTTTGAATGTTTTATTTCTAAACTATTACCACGGTCACCATAGCCAACGTGACTGATCGCTCATTAGGTCCCTCCCATCCTAACACAAAAACCTAGGGAAAACACTGATATGAAAGCGATTCTCAGTGAACTGATGCTGTAACTGGAAGGAGCCAATGTCCAATGTGCGCAATGGCGCACTGCTGACATGATCTCAGGGCACAAAAATCAACCCTGAATTGAGTATAAATTACCGCAATTTCCGGACTAGGGGTCTTCTTGCCGTCAAGACATAAAGCCTTGTGACATTAGAACAATAAAATCAATCACCCACTGCGCTGTTCAACCATCTGTATCCTTCCCCGTTGGCATTTTCCGTCTTTCCTTCGGTGCAGCGGTGCTTAAGATCACCGTCCGCCGAGTGACATCGCTACATACACAACGGAACGAACAGCAACAAGAAGACCTATTTGAAGTGAACTATTGGCTGGCAGATGTTTAAAAGCTGATTTCTCTTAAAGTCGCTCATGGTTGGTCAAAATGTGCACATGCACTGAGCCAATTGGGGCCGCGGGGTTCCTCAAAGGAGGGACAATCGTTGCAGTGCTGGTTTCAGACTAATACACAGAGACTACACGCTAGTCAGGTGAGGAAATTAACAGTGTAGTCAGTGAAAGAAACCTGTTTACCTGGTTCATTTTACCCTGATCCACACAGGCTCACTGTTCCATGTCGAGCAGTCACAGACTACGGTGGCCTCAAGTGGACAATTAAGTCTCACAACAGACAGATTATGAGCCTTATCAACACATTTGAGAAAGGATAAATGTTTGCAATGTTGATGAACTTCTTCGATATCCAGCGCCCTTAGTGGAGTAATGTGACTTTAACGAGTAGACTTAGTTTACTTATTGTATTTGAAGATTCTTAATTTCTATATTATGAATATATTACATTATGATTCTGTTGAACAAATATGTAAAGAATCTCAGCAATTCATAGACAATTGAAAGGCTTTTATTTCTACCTTTTTATTTTTCCATTTCACACATCCATTCCTCATTGTGTGCAAATTGTAAATATTTTTATTTATATATATATATATATATATATATATATATATATATATATATATATTTTTTTTTTTTAAACACTTATAAACGCAGCAGTCACGCAGTGTTGAGTTGGTGTTGCTCAGACACATGAAAAATTAGAGGGAACATTGGTAAGGAATGCCCTTGAACTTGGCACATTATTGAAAATATTACAATGTTTGCATTAGTACTACTAGACACAGTAAGAAAAAAAGAATACATAACATGAAATACTGGTTGGAGTTTGCATGTTCTCCCTGCGCCTGCGTGGGTTAAACAGACACTCTAAAATTGCCCCAAGGTGTGCGTGTGTGTGTGGATTGTGTGTGTGTCCTGCGATGGACTGCCGATCAATCCAGGGTGTCTTCCTGCCTCTCGTCCAATGAATGCTGGGAAAGGCTCCAGCACTCCTCACAACCATGAACAGGACTAAGCTCTGGTCAATTGATGATGTATGTATTTAAAAAAGTGGAGATTCACTTTATTATTGAATGTCCAATAAATGTTCGACATATAGTGCAGATGAAATCCCTGTCCCCTCAGACCCACGGTGCAAAACAGTAAAATAGAAAACAAAAACAACACAACATACAATGTTAACAATTGAAATGAGTAAACTAAACTAATAGTATAACATATATAGACAATATAACATGCATAACAAAATAACACATGCAACAAAAAAACCTATATAAACAATACATAGGTTATATACAGTGTGTAACTGAGTAGACGGAAAGTAAACAGCAAACACTCAAGTGCCCACTCAAGGCGCATAAATAAAGGCAATGCAATAACCCAAAGTTGCTGCATAAACACAGCTGCGTTTATGTTCAACGCGTCAGGGAAAAAAAGAACTGAACACAAAGTAATACAATTTATCCATCTAACAAACAAACCGACCTGGTGTAAGTCGTCATGGCAGCATGTCAGCGACAGTCAGTTTAACTACACAAACGGTCATTCGGGTGCTGCACTTAACTCTAGTCAACAAGGAGTTGTTCTGATGCACAGTTGTTTTCACACTTTCAAGTATCTTCTACACAGTTCCAGCCAGCAAATAGCAAAGCAGTTCTAACGTACTGTCACCAATCCTGTTTGATGACTCCATGGAAGTGTCCTATTTTTCTCATCAGACCCTCCACTCACGTAGCAGACTGTTCAAAACCTATTTTTGTGAACTTGGATATCAAACGTCTTTGTATTAACTACTTTGGGGCTGATTGTGTTTCTGTGTGTGGTGACAGTTCTATCGCCTCGGAACGTGTCTGTATACTGGAAGAATGACTTTGAGCCGGAGTTTTCGTGGATACCACCACAAGCAAACTGCTTGTACAACATAAACATTACAACTCTGGACGAAAACAGCGAAACGCTGGATGATGTGAGTATAAAGGCTTTGCAAAGCCACAACAAAACAGTTTCATTGTGTCTTCTTGGGTAGTGACTGTATCATGCCTTTAAGTGACTAAAGATTGTGCCCTTCCAGGGTATCAACGTCACCACCTACAGAGCTCAATATATTCACTTGGGCGGAGGAAAACTGTTCTTCTCTGTCACAGCCGTCTGTGATAAAACTACTAGTAGTCCGGCATACCTCAACGTGGCCTACCCAGGTAGTTCATCAATTATACTGACCTTTGAACTAACAACTATGTTCCATTGTAACACTGAAATTGTTCTTATTAACAATAATACTACCAGCAACTTTTCTAAATCAGAGGTTAGAAACCTGTGGCTCTGGAGCTGGAGATCCCTCCACCTCTAATGTTGCGGTCTCTCTGGAAATGAGAAAAGTATTTAAAGAAAGATCAGCTTCGTATGTGTATTGTTCCTATTAAATATCACTTATTTCCACCTGTTTGACATCAGACGGAGGCATGACTCTTGCCCCCAACTTATGCCTCAACACCAGACATTGACAACACACGGGGCCAACCTTTTGGGTCAGTGCTGTTCCTGTTGATCATTATAAAGATACATTCTGTGTTTATGGAGCACACAAGGCTCTGCTTTGTTGGCTGCACTGCAAACCCATGGCCTTTAAATAAGCTCTAAAGGCTTCATGAATAAGCTTCATGGTGTAGTCACCTGTTGGAAGACCTTGTCCGGTGACCACATCTTGAAGCTCATTGTGAGAATGTCAAGAGTGAGTAAAGCATTAATCAAAGCAAAGGGTGGCCGTTTTGAAGACTCTGAAATAGAAAACGTGTTTTGAGTAGTAATTACTTCTTTGTGTACTACATATTTCCAAATGTGTTCATTCATAGTTTTGATGCCTCCACCGAGGATCTACAATGTAAATAGTTGTGTAAATTGCATTGCAATGCATTGAATGAGAGGCGTGTGTCTTTTTAGAACGTAAATAGTTTGAATCCCAAAATGATGAACCAAAATTGTTCTTTTTTACATTAAGTATTCCAACATTCTACTGAACTATGATTATGATATGATTATAATTGAGACTCAACTATCAATATTTCACCAACAATTAAATGCAATGAAAGCTGTATTACGTTGACTCAACCTGACATTCATGAGCTACTTTTTAAAATCAGCTGGATCAACATAAAAAATCAACAGATAAAACCATTTTATCAATGCATGATTGTTTGCGTTTAAAGGAATACTAACATGTTCTCAATTGACGTCTTTTTCAGCAACCATTTTTTGTTAATGGCTTTCCAATAAAAGTTAAGTCAAACTTGCAAACCGCTGAATAATTGTTTGCAGCATGTCTCCAGATGTTTCAGAGACAGGGAGTCACCCTGGTACCACACTCTTGGAAGCAAAACCCAGTCGTCACTTTACTTATGCAGCACCAAAACACTGCTAGTATAACTTCATGAAGGTTTCTCCCTTAGAAGGAAAACCGTCGAAGTAACATGAGGAACGTTTTTAGTCCTGCAAAGCATGGTGGGAAAGAGGGAAGGATCAGTCAAGGTTGCAAAAATTCAACTTAGCGAGCTAATATTTCCAAATTGGAATATTACCCTAATGCAAATATTTGACAGGAATTTACTAAGAAGCTGAGCTCGTTTTTGTGTCAACACAACTAGGGCTTATTACATGATAATAATTATGTAATTAAATGGAAAGGAAAAGGCAATGTCACTTTCACATATGTACACATTGTGATCAAAATGTTTTTTAAACCAGGGGTCTACGATTTTTTTTAGAAATGAAAGTAACGGGTGCAGGTTTTTGTTTCGACCCATCGAGCACACACAGTTGAACCATGAGGTGTCAGCTGAAACAAGCAGCACCAGACTTCGCCGGATTAGTGAAGCTGTCGCGAATCAGAAGGTGAAGCTGAGCAAGTTGGGTCGGAACAAAAAACCTGCACCAGCTTAGACACCTCTGCTTTGAATGATCATCATGCAGCCCTAAATTTAACTCAGTAAAATGAACGTGATTTAGATAGATAGGTCCCCAGAGATGTTGTTCACTACTTCTTGAACAAAGACATATGAGACATAAAAGCATGTTGGTCCATTTATCATCATCAGGTTTGAGTACAGAACCTGACTCATGCTGAAATAGCCTTTTGTTCCTAGCAGCCCTCGGGATTTCTTCGGGGTATCTTGTACGGTTTAAGCAGTAATTTCTTTTTGTTGATTCGCTCTCCTGTCCTGCTTGCATTATACAATTTTAATATGCATCCTGTGTCGTTTTACTTATTTGCCTTAATGCGCTCGTCCGATTGATCATGAATAGCACATGGAAATGTTTCTATGTCTTCTCAGACCTTGTGAATGACCTGAGGTGTGTTGTGGTCTCGGCCAATGAGACCATTTGCTCTTGGAAACCCACCGGAGCGGGCAGGGACTTCCAGTTTTTTTATTGGTGAGATAAACACTTGCATGAAGTGGAGACGCAGATGTGCTCTGTAGCTTTTAGGACACTTTTCCTCTGAAGGGATTTGGGAAAAATAATAAGCTGTTCTTTGACTTGTCATTACAGCCGCAAGTTGCAGCTTTTCACTGACCTGTTAACGTTCAGCATAATGTTGCCATGTTTGGTCATATTTGCTCAACTTTTTCTTGACCTTTTGTACCATGTGCTCTAAAGGGGACGGTAACATTTCATGAGCATTACCAAGAATTTAAATTAGCTTGGCATCGAGATTCTCTTTAGAAAATGTTGGAAAGCACAATACAAGTATTATGAAGGACACAGTGGCCAATAAACTATTCTTTTTTAAGTCATTTCATATGAATCGTATCGTATGGAATACAGTACTACCTTGTTGATGGTGTCAACTTTAAACATCTAATAGCACAAGCTGGATGTTGCAAGCAAAAGGAAGGGAGTCAGGAGAAAAGAGGCAATGAAATGTGCTAAGTGTTCTATAGCTGTCCATTAGCTGTAAATGTCATATACTTTTTCTTTAGGGTTCACGGCGCCATATTTTTTGGCTTTATTTTATATTAAGCACTTTGTAATTTTTTTTGTACATTGTTTATTTGCTATGAAAGTTGCAAAGAACAGATCAAACCCACGATGTAAACCGGAATGTTGCCTTACTGCCTGACAGACTGCTCCTTGTTTCATCGATTCCATGTCCAGGGAATGAGAAATTCCTGCTGTGTTTTGTCATTTTTACATCATGATGTAAAATTTGTAAGCGTAATAATATTTTTATTATTTTATTAAAATAAAAATATTTTTTGCCATTGAATAGATTTTATTTAACATATATAATGGTGATATACTTGTGACGTTTTGACATTTTCTTTTTCTTTAAGGTTTCATTTCAATGGAAAAGAAGAAGAATGTCCATCATACATTGTCAGCAGTGGCATGAAAATCGGCTGCAGCCTTCCACCAGTGGTGCAATATTTACGTATTTTGCTCAACAGCACTGGGGAGGAAGGAGCTATCAGAAACACCTTCTTACTTCCTCTTTTACCAGGTAGCAGACCAACGAGGTTTAGCAATCTACTGCGCTGTGTGGAGCTCAGGCTGAGGGCATTTGACCGCAACAACACCGCTTCCTCTTTCAGTTGTATGCCTGATCAACATGGGGCATGATTTCATTGTTTGTCCTTCGTTGTAGTATTTGATCAAATACTGCTGTAGGAAGAAGGTCTTGAAGGTTTGAAATAGGCCCGATGATAATGTAGATGTAGAACAGCCACCAACTACATCCTGTGGCTTTGACCTTTATAGGTATTTTTTAAAGTTGCTTGGTTGCTTGAAGAGTACTTTGAAATAGGTAAACATATATATTATCGCCTTCGTACCATAGTAATTATAATTATTATTTTTTTCTGTTGCTGTTGGATCTTTCATTTGGATTAGCAAATGTTCTAAATATTGGCTAAGAACAAGGACAAACAATGATGTGACACTCATTGATGATACAGCAACTTCATTGATGCATAATATTACCAGGCTTCTCTCTGCTTTTACTGCCTACATTTAACCTGCATCATACTACATATGTCATAGCACAGCCTCCACTGACTTACTGAGCTGTTTCCTCCCTGGTGTGCACTACACGTGCATGCAAGTAGCACTGTGGGGTAGTAACTATTTGCACGTGAAAGACAAAACAAACGTTGCAGTCAATGTCGATACATTGAAGACAACTAAGTACATAATGTAATAGCTTGGTTGCTTCCATCCTTTGGTTTTAAGGTTTGATATTGTCTATGTATTCTTATTTTGTTGCCCATCATACTGTTTCCATATTCTGATCCAAAATGAGCTACACTAATGGTTGTGGACCATCTACTTCTTTTGATTTTGTTAAACAACTAATGGTTATTTAACTAAAATGTTATTTTATAAATGCACTGCAACAAAGCCTGATGATAGTCTGTTCCAGTCTTGGCTGACTCTCACTATTTGTCTTCAGTGTCGCTTCCTCCCCTTAAGACGACCATCATCAAACATAAAAATGAATTAATAATCAACTGGACGGCTCCTGAGGCTTTAAATTTGATCTACTGGACATTTAATATCAACTACACAGAATGCAACCAAGTCAAGGTGAGCAAGTGCGGCAACTGGGGAACGCACGAGAATATGGCCTTGTCCTTCACCTGTCTTTCTTTATTTGCTCTCAGACGAAACACGTCAAGAACAAGCTGTCAGCTGAGATAATCCGAGTGTCCGACTGTCAGTACCTTCTGTCCATCCGAGCCGAGAGTGATCGCGGAAACTCGCAGTGGAGCAAGCCGGAACACATTGGTACGTTTGAAACTGAAGCTGAAATTTTGCTACATGTGAGTCTGTGTTTTAGTGCCATGATCAAACTTTCCTCTGCAATTGCCATCCACGGATTTTTTAAAATGCTATTTGTCTTTTATTTATTTTTGTCATTTTATTTAGGTATGGCCCGATACCACGTCTTTGCCAACTGGATGCTAGTTCCAATACTGATATTTGAGTAATTGCCGACACAGAGTACCAATACATGTTGAAGGCGACTAACAGGTCTTTGAGTCTCACGATTCTAGCTAACAGACAGTGGTTAATAAGTGGTTTCTCTGTTAATTTTACAAGTCAGGACGTCTGAGCTCTTAATCACACAGTAAAATAGAAAGATATTTACTTATTTAAAATATTGTAATACCAATGTGGCATTTCTTCAGGAAACACATCTACAGGTCTGTGATCACGGTTTCTTGAAAGAAGGATGGGTGGGACAGGTATTTCATTGAGACTTCAACTGTGCTTTATCTCCTGCTCTAGAACGTAGCACTTCTAGAAAGCCTCTCCCTCGAAATCAGAAGACATAATCCATCATTTCCTTGATACTTATGGGATCAGAAATGTGTGCAGGTTGCGCAACCCTAATGCGCACAGTTATTCATTTTTTTCATCAGTGCAAAACTCTTATTCACAAATTGATGAGAAGCTCCTCACATCTCTTTCAGTATGTAACTCAGTCCCAGAGGGACATCAGATCTTGGCCCTATATCTCTTAAAACACACACTACACATCCCATCTACTGTCCATGGGGACTTAATCCTGTTCCTCTCTCAAACAACAACTCTGTCAAATTTATTTCATCAGAAATAGAAGACGTTCCAAAAATCAATCGAACGGCTGCAATGTCACCGTCAGTGGACTGAGAAATAATGCAGGCATATTTTAGAGGCCAAGTGATTTCATTCTGTGCGCACGAATGAAGTAGAATGCAGATTGCTCAACAGATACTTAGATTGGAGCCATGCACCATGTCCTAAAATATGTAAACAACGCCTACTATTACAAACTGTATATGATCTGCAGGCAAAACAACAAGCACAATGCCTAGTTAATAAATGACAAGTGGACGAATACGACAGTCAAAATATTGCTGAAGTTAATAATGAGCAGGGAGGGAAACACAGAGATGATGCAGGTACTATCAAACATTGTATACTGAAAATTACCCTCAAATTTTAACCAAAATAGCAAAACTTCAATATTATTCCCACCGTAGATCCACAAAGAAACATTTTCTCAAATTTTTCTTTTAATCATCAATCGTCTTTAATTACAGAGGGCTGCTCCTACATAGGAAATGTAACACAAAGGGCTTGACAGTTAGGAGGGAGCAAAGCAACAAACTATCGGAAATAAGAAGAAAGGAACTGGCACGGATTCAAATGTACTTGGAATAAATGCGATCACAGAGGATGTGCAATGTTATGTCCGGTCCGGGGGCTACTTCCACTGTGCTGGTAAATAGGAATCAAGATGAGGACTCTAGGATAAGGAAAGGGTGCGGTTTTCACAGTCATGTTAACATAATGTGTTATGCATGCAGTTCATGAGTCAGGATGGAGGCATCACTAAAGGCTGGCCATTACTATGCATCAAACACCTCAATACTGGTGACATCTTCAGCAACACATCTCTATTCCATATCTCTAACAACAAGCATCAACATTCAATATTCAGGCATTATTAGAATCTTTCCGGCCTTGGTTAATTACTCCAAAACATTTTTTGTTGGGCCGTAGCCCAGCTGGGTGGACATCCTGTTGGTGTGATGTCAGAGAGTTATGCACATTATCTTTATATTCGTGGCTGGTCAAATACATTTGTCAGAAATGTTCTCCACTTATTGTCACCTTTGGAAGAGAAGGTATGTAGTTAGTTGGTTCACTTCTGGAAATGTCTTAAGTGTCATGATGGCTCAGGGGAACAGACCCAAATACTAAAATCGCTGCCGGTGTACAGATGACTCGGATCAACGAGGATATAGCAAGAGATTTACTACAAATACACAAAAAAAAAAACACGAACAGGAGCAAAGAAACAAGGGAGTTGATACCAAAACGCGGTGCAGAGAAGTCAACACATAAGGAGTTGGGGAAAAACCTGAAACAGAAAACAGGCAAATCAAAACTCAAGCCTTAATAACAGGGACAATGAAAACGCACTCGAATTAACTCACAAGGCCCAAATAACGAAAAGCGCTCGGTGATGGAATAAACACACACACACACACACAAAGACATGCACACACAAATCCGAAAGTTATCAAAACAATCTGGTGAACAAAGTCACGAGAGGGAGATCTTTACCACTGGAACGCGAAGTAACCATCTGGCAAAACAGTCTGGCACCGAGGTGTTGAAATCAGCCAGGCTTGATTGTAGGATTGCTTCCAGCTGTGCTGCTGTGAGAACAGGAAACAGAAAAACACAGAATAGAGAAACATGACTTGAAGACGTCAAAGGGGTAATCCAAAAACTATGGTATAATGATCTGCTAATGGGATGCACACTTGCATCTTTATCCTTGTTCAAATCAAACCAAAGTTGTGAGTGATGAATAGCGAACAGTTCTATGTGACTCTGGCATGTGTTCTGTCCTCTAACGATGCTTCACAGAGGAAAGAACCATCTTTTGCCACCCAATGGGGTGCAGTGTAGTTTCCCCTCCTTAAAACTCTTCCCCTTCTTTTCCTCCTCCTCACAGCCTGTGAGACGAGTGGTGTTCTGAGATGTATTCATTCTCTGAGGGCAAAGTCACTTTATTTTTTTGTGAAAGGACTCAGTGTTGTTGAGCTCTGTGTGTTCAAGTTTTGCCAATTATTTTGTTTGTGGGGCATTCTATCCTCCTCCCCATCAAGACCAAGGGATTTACTTTCTGTGTCCGGTTCAACACTTTGGGATGCTACGAGGATCGTACAGTCTTCATGTGTGACTGTATGTTTTGTTGGACAGTCCCCTGGGAGCAGGGTGTTGGGGTAGGCCTCTGAGAAATTGAGAGTTTTTACACTGCGCCTACGATCAACCATTTCATTTATTCATCCTACATCGTCCACAACTTCTCTGAGACAGTCAGGGATGCGGAGCCAGCTTTCGAGCTACGCCAAACAGCTGTGTGTTTCAACCAACTGTCCACCAAATGGTCCCCAGCAAATCCATTCCATTGGGTCTGGAGTACGGCACCACTGTGAAACAGCAACTACCCCACAGATTATAATGGGGTACGGAGAGAGAGAGATGATCAGAAGAGAAGTATTTAGTGCACTGAATTTATTGACTATGTGTGGGTACTGCGAAAATACCACCAATTATTGCCTCAGGGGATGTATCCATGTAAACAGTGTTCAGTAGCTGTGAATGACCTCGCCTCCAGTGGCACCATATAAGCCGACAGGAGCTGTCTCCTCTTTGGTAGCAGAGTTTCTATGCAGGACTTTTGTCAAGCTGCATCTTGGTCATCTGCGTGTGCTTAAGTGCAATCATATCTGATATGACTGCAAATGATATTGCTCATCCATGGCTTCAGAACGTTTCTGGACCAGCCGGTTGGATTCTAAGGGTTTGTTGTTTTTCTTGTGGTACTTTCCTTGATATACAAATAGTAGTGAGTGTAACTTCAGTTCAATGAATTGGATTATCCTCCTTCATAGAAGGTTTCTTCAAAGAGGATGCCTGTTTAGGACGGTTTATTTTCCATCCTTGCCCAGGCTTGTCTGCTCAGGCTCGGCTAATTCAGTGGTGTTGCTGGAGAGGATACCGTGTCTCTTGGCTGTCATGACTTGTCTCAGTGTTTTTGCTGTTGCGTGGTAATTCAGTAAACGTTTCCTCCGTGCACTGGATAGATGCTTTCACTTAGGCGTCTGCGAAACGGCCTGGAGCGTACGTGACCCAGGGTAAGAGTCATTGGAAAAGAAAGATCAGTACCTTCTGCTGATGCATTTGACTCTCTGACTGGTGTTTAGAGACACTTGGTCTTATAGTCCAGTGTTTTGTGTCTGCTCATTGGCACTCGCTGCTATGCTGGCAGCTGTTGCCACGCACATTGAGACAATGAGGAAGACATGCACAAACGTGCAGCGCTAGCACAGCCTCCGCAGTCCAATGAAGCAGTGACAAAGGGAAAATAGCTTATTTAGTTGCGAACCCTTGTTTTCCAGTCCCGCCTTAAGTGTAGTTTCATCGTGAAGCTGTCTGAACAAGTTATCACTGACATTCAAGTTCGGACTGGAAAGTGTCCAGCGAGGTGAATGCACGATTCGATGGATGCGAATAGTGTTCCAGCACACCTGGCTGTGGTTCAGCCATCAACTGAGACACATCTACGGTTTCGAGTGCACCCACCATGTCAACTTTTTAACTCAACATAACTTGGGAAATGCAGGTAATAAAATTTGATTTGCTGTAGGAACTCAGTTACTCCCTGAGTATGTGATATGCGATTCTCTGGCCCTTGGTTTCTTTTTCAACCATTATTCAGAAGTTTTTATTCAAATAAACATTAACTTGCCTATGCCTCAGTTGCAGCACCGTCTCCTGTTTTTCATCATTTCCTCTCAAAACTGTGGCTGCAGAGTTCCGCACTTCTTAGAAAGCAGAACATGGATGCAAATACATGCAGTTTAAGATCATGAGTTTCATCAAGTCCTAGTGATAATGCTAAATGTTGTTTTTTCAGCAGGCCCTGCTCTGTTAGTCAAGCGGTTGTAACACATTTTTGCCTTTCCATGTTGCAGATGCACTTTCAGACTTCAGTCCTTCTGTCTACTTTGTTGTCATCCCCATGGCCCTGTTAGCACTGATGGTGGTGGCTCTGGTTTGCTGCAGCAAGTGAGTCTTTTTTGTAGCTCACGTAGATGACACCTTTTGAAAACAGCTGCTTAACTTTGACCTCGATCTGCAGGTATCGGGATAAAATCTTCCCTAAAGTGCCTGAACCCAAAAACCTTCTGGACAGCAACGGAAATAAGGTGATGTGGTCAGAGTTTATCACTTTAAACTAGCGTTGTCAATTGATTTACAGTTCAAAAAAATAATATTACAAAAAATGCCCCCTGCACAGATGCAATAGGACAGTGCCTAAAACATTTCCAGAAGCAACTGTTTTAATTTTTTTAAATAATGAAGGGATGGCCCACAACCACACCTCCTGAGAGCATTGCTTGTTATTAGTGATGGTCTGATGAGGCTTCATGAAACAGTGGCCTCATTTCCAGCCCACTTGAGGGGACTCAGTTCTGTAAAATCTTGAAATTCAAACAACCATTTCAATGAAAGTTCTCTTCACTAGCAGTACTTGTTAATGTTCTCTTGGATTGCTGAGCGACATCACTGGTCACACAGTTCCCAGAGGAGCACCAGTGCGTGTGAGCTGGCACGTGGCATTGCAGTCTTTTGCAATATTTAAAATGAGGATCAGTAGGGCCTGATTTCATCACCCATAGAATGAGGATGTGGACAGTTGGGTGGACACCAAATTTTCCTTTAAATGAGGAACAACAAAGTGTTGCTAGACTTCCCGTCTAAGTTTCTGGCTTCCCACAGCTCACAGACATACAGTACTGTCAGGTCTGTTGGACCATTCCAAATCTATTTCTAAAGGCTTTTCATGAATGTTTCAGTGATTTTTTTTTGGTAGGTGTATTGTCTCTTCATCAAGTAGTTTCAGTAAATGTAGTTCTGTCAAAAACCCTCGCAGTCTTTCTCAGTTGTTTTGGTGCATTTGTCAGATCAGAACATTTAGGATTTAGTTCATCGCATAAGCCCTTCCAAAATGGTTAATCATGTCGCCATTTGTCAACTAAATTTCTATACATTCCCGTTAACTTTTTCCATAGATCTTTCCGGAATTTGTTTCTTGCTCTCAGAGGCATCTTGACTTTCTGTAATGAAAGGAAATGTATGAAGCATTAGAATTTGGTTGAGCACGCTCTGATGATAGAGGGACCTTCTCAGATGAGAGGATATGGAAAGTATATGATCACCAGCCACACACACACATGACCTTCTGGCTGCCATGGATGCTGCATGTGATGACATCACAGCACATTAACAGTGTATATGTCAAAAAAATATATAATTTTTATTTGATGATAGCAGATGTATCTGCTAAGAGTTGAGAGACGATAAATGAGTGTATTTTAGTGCAGTTTCAGTTTGGTTTTCTAAACTGAGCGTCCTGGAAACACCTTTTCTGCTTGGCCTCCCACGTGTACCTTCCTCATGTCAATATTTGCGATGTTGAGGTTGTGCACCTAAGTACTCTCTTTCTGTGAAAAGTTCATTAATTCATCTTCAACCCTTATGGGGGCGATTCGATCTGACTGCTTTGTCCGTTCACAATGACACATTCTGACGGCTCTAACATGTTCATTGCCTCAGAGATTTACTCTTGAGAGATTGAGTAAGGATTTTGAGCAGGACAGTGGATTTTGCAGGCATATAGCACTTGTAGATCATGTGCACAATGGCAAAACACAGAAGAATGTTTTCACTTGCTCAACCACAAAGGTGGACAGCTAGTGAGGTAAGGAAATAAGGAAAATGTTCGGAGGTTATTTATTTAGTAAGGATTTAAAGGTGGGGGTGCACATTGTGTTTGGGATCTCCTCTTGTTGTGTCTTGTTGAGTTTCATCATCATGAATGAAAGCCTTCAGCCTCTGAATTGGTGTTGACTTTCACACATCGCAGAGGTGTGAGGATCGTTCCATAGGAACTATTGAAAAGATCCTGCTCTGGAATTGGGAATGTGTACTCATACTGGAACCATTTAATCTGTGAAAAGGTGCCTAGAGCTGAAAAGGTTCCCTTTTTCTTGAGCTGATCTCTGATTCATCATATATAAATACACATGGCATAGCATGATGAAATGAGGTGTGACGAAGCATATGTTCAGGCACATTTTTAAACTAAATTTGGACATCATTCTATCACATTCCTGCATAGGTTGCACTCCATCTTGTTCACTCAGCAGTGAACTCTCGCAAAATAGGGCCCATTAACAGCTTTAGTTTTGCTCATTGCCCTACTGAACCTTGACTTATGGTGTGTGGTGGTTCAGAAGCTCCCACCTTCATTGATGATGGTGTCTTCAATATATTCAACCTGCAATGTTGTTTTCTCTTGGACTGCTTACAGGTCTGTAACTTGCTTACCCCAGCAGAGGAAGAGCAGAGCTGCGACGTGTTCATTGTTCAGGATAGCAACACAGCTTGTGGAACATGTGACATCCTCGAAGACTCTTAGGCTTCTTGTGTTGTAAGCTACTTGAGGGCATTTAAAAATATCCTGTATTGTTCTGATCTCATCTCACCATACGTGATGAATGCCGTGCTGTGTTACAGAGTGCCTTTGTCATAATATACATATATTATTATATACAACATATATAATCACAGATTATAAACAAGCCTGGTTGGTGATGACTATCAACATGTTTCTAAAAAAAAAAAAGAAATAGGAAGTGGTGCAGCTGTCCTTGCTCACCATCCTTTCATCTACTAACTAACTTCTGGGACTCGTATGTTCTAAATTTTACAACAGAAAAGAAATCTGGACCATGATCTTTGAAGTGAAAAGCAAGCCCTTTTGTTCTGTTGCAATCATTTGATCTTTAATTGTGGTGCTGTTGTCCTTCCTGATGGACAGTGTTCTTCCATTATTGTGATGAATGAGGTGAAACTAGTTCCAAGTCAAATGACTGAAGAATGTACTTAAAAGTGCCAAGTTTCAATGTGTTTGTCGCAAGCTTTTTTTTTTTTTTAAACTGGACATCACTTCTCTTTCCAGAGTGATGCTTGTGAAAAGAATGGATTTGGGAGAGTGTTGTAGCTCTGTGTCCAGTATAGTCGCCTTTCTGCTGGTCAGAAAACTGCGACTGTGAAACTTGCAATTGGTGTGCATCTGCTTCCCTTGTCATTCATCCTTGACATTGTCATTCCTACGTACGTACAGACGTGCACCCTCTGTGAATAAGAGGGCTCTTTCAGTGGCCTTAATGCAAAGAATAAAAAAACAACAACACAACGTTCCATGTTTGAGTTATCGTCTTTATTTGTTTCTTTAAATACTTTGTTTTTTTTACATAGATATTTCTTATACACTCATAGATTATATGGGTCATCTGTGTCTGTATATTATGTACACTTTGAAGTCATACATGAACACCAAGAAAATAAAACATTTACAGTGCATCTCTTCAGCGGTTGTTGGTTTCCACCCTGTATTAGTCATATTCTCTCGACACCACAGGAATGCATACTCACTCGGGGCTTTTGCAGTGTTGGGTGGGGTTCTGAAATAGTCTTTGCTACTCTATCAGGGTTGCGTCTGAAGTGTGTTCAAAATCAACCGTGTGGTTGGAAAGTAGTTTTATAACGGTGACCATGTTATTACCACCTCTAGCCGCTAGATGTCCCTTTAAACGCATTTTAAACGCAATTTTGTCACGATGAGAAAGAAGTAAAACAGACAATTGATTTATTATTTATATGTCTTTGAATTGGCTGTGATAATACAAAGTCATAAAGTGAGCATTAAAAAATGTGAAGTTGCTGCGATTCTGGTGTTTACAAATCTAGTAAACAAACCACTACTACTTTACTTTTTGTACACCAACCGGCTTTGTCGTTTGGTTAATGCGTGTCATTCGGTTAATACTAGACTCAAATGGTGGTAACCACCCAGTGGCACATTACCGTAATGTTCCGTAAAGTTATTCATAACTCATTTTTCCTACCAATGCTGAAGACCATGAATGCACCGCCTGTCCTCAACCCTGTACTTAACCAGGTGTGTCAGGCGCCCGACATGAACAGTGTTTATGTTAAAAAAATATATAAATGGACGTGACATATCTGAGCCAGTTTTTATTTGATGATAGCAGATGTATCTGCTAAGAGTTGAGAGATGATAAATAGGTGTATTTTAGTGCAGTTTCAGTTTGGTTTTCTAAACTGAGCGTCCTGGAAACATCTTTTCTGTTTGGCCTCCCACGTGTTCCGTCCTCATGTCAATATTTGCGATGTTGAGGTTGTGCACCTAAGTACTCTCTTTCTGTGAAAAGTTCATTAATTCATCTTCAACCCTTATGGGGGCCACGGGGTTGGAGCCTATCCCAGCTACTTTGGGCAGAGGCGGGACATGCAGTATAGTGATTTAATATCACATGACAATCTCATTGCTCATTTGTGAGGTTTGTAAATGGAAGCTGTGACTGTAGTTTTTGCTCCTGTATAGATTGCTAATATCTCTATTCGACTGTGGTACCACTGAAACAGTCATATTTTGTTGCTTAAAACCACTTTCTATGTTATTATTAGTCCTGCAGGGACTGAGCATTTTAAGCTATGGGTGCAGTTCAAGAGATCAAGACGGGTTTCCAGATGATGGAGCGGAGAAAGCAGATCTAGAACAGATTCTTTAGAGGCCATAAATGAACTAAACACTGTTGGTGGCACGAGTATTAATTCGGGCAACACTGTCAGCGCTCTTTTAACCTGTGTCCCGAGTGTACGTACAGAGAGCTTGGTGTCTTTGTGTCTAATACTTCTCAGACGCTTTTTGTATTTCCTGCCGCTCTTGGACTTCAATCGTTGACAAAGTCTACAAATACGTTCTTGTGATGGAGGCTATTAAAAGGAATATTATTACTGATAGTGTGTTTGGCTGTACAGTTGGTGGGTAACCAGCCCATTCATGCAGTAGCTTTAGCTCTAATGTATGTACTACTATTTTACAATCGACTTCTACGAAGCTTCTGTACAATGTGCTGAGGTAACGTGAGGGTTTCTGTCTAACGGGAATGCTTATCCAGGGAATGTCGGGATATTGCATTGGTCAAAATGCACTTTTCTTCAGGGGAGAGAAGCTGGTTCTACAACACACGCTATATTGCTGTTTAATGCGATTATGTCTTCTGGTAAAAAAACAAACAAAAAAAAGTGTTTTATTTTTATCTATTTTTTTGCAAATATTTGTAAAATACAGGAACCTCTAATAATAGTCAATTGTGTGATGACCTTGAACGTTCACATGCACACAAAAGCACCTTTGGCCTCAAATGAATTCTACACGTTTTCTAGCGACACACCGAGCAAGCGAAAGTTTGGACGCCGTGGCGGAGACGTTTGTTCATGATGTGTTTTGGAGTATTCATACCGAGTTTCCATGCAGCAGTAATAATGAATCCCGGGAGTTTGTGGACAAACACACATATCGACTAATCTAGGTCAGCCTTTTTAAGATTATTGTTCAAATGTTTCTCTTTGATGTTCATGAGCCTAAATTTGTCATGCGTATTTCTGCTAAGAGGCTAATGAAGGCTAACATACGTTTCCAGAAGCTAAACGTTGAGTTTTTCTTGGCTAACGTTCTGTACAAGTGTGTCGTTGGTGAAACTTAGGGATCCGATTGTTGTGAGGATTCAACTGCTACTGAGCGTTTAATGCTACTTCCAGTCCAATGTGTCAACAACCTAAAGAAAATGGTCATCGTGGGGGGTTAAATTCGGATGAGGGGGAGAAAGGGAGACAAACACTGGCAGTTCAAAGTGGCAAAGATGAGGAAGGCATACCTCGTCGTTCAGTTTGCTACGTCTCTCAGTGGAGCCGCCTGGACTCACTCACAGTTACAACATGCTCCCACTAGTTTGTGGGGTCTCGAATTCAGGTCCTGAAACTGCTGAAATGCATAATGTTTGTCTAGTTGGCTAAATTCAACCACTAGCTAGCTGGAAATCCACCAAACCCCACTTTGCCAGACAACGTCCTCCTCCTCCTGAACTCTCCATGACTCCCAGATCGTGAAGGAAGCCGCGACCTCTTTTTCTTCTGGTTGGTTGTAAAGGAAAAGGGCCAGAATGGTCAGGCGAGAGCAATGTCGGACGAGAAGGATGGTCATGGGGTGAGAGGCGCTCTGTCCTGGAAGGTCCTCAGACAGACACTGGACATGAAATGACCTTGTCCTCCAGCATGACGCTGACTACCAGGAAGACAAAGTACAGCAGGAACATGATGAAGCCCAAAAGTTTGCTCATGCGCCACTTGCAGGCAGCAATGGAGATGATGACGAAGAGGAGCATGAGGAAGAGGAGCACGATGGCACAGAAGAGACCATTGGAGCTGACTTGGACTGGTCTCAGACCGCGAAACAGAGACCACAGAAGCCACGGGAAGGGCAGTCTGAGGACAGAAACATACTAGGTCAGTTTTCTGGTGTTTGATGAGACACTCTGGGTAGAATAATATTGATACTTGTTCGCGCTTAAACAGATTTAGTGCGCTCGCCATTTTTAACTGACTACATCTGGGACATGAGGGTGCCACAGCAAATTGTTGTGAGATTTGCAGAAGTTAAATACCCAGAAAGAAGACTGATAAACACAGGTCTGCATTGTTCTGAGAAAAAAATAATAATAAAAATAAACTTCCTCTTATCACAATACACTGCTGACCTTTGTGAATTGTATCTTCCTGTGAATGTCGGTTGAAGAACAGAGGACCGGGTTGCCAACCTTTTTTTTTTTTTTTTTTTTTTCATTATTATTTGACGTGTGGTAGACTCTGTATAGTGACAGCCTACATTTTCGCTTTTGACGACATCCCGCCGTTCAAACGCTTGCAACTCACTGCACTCTGGCACCCTCTTGTGGCACTCTGATGGACCGTCACCACAGGTTGACATAATACAGTAGTTAACTTTCTTCGCTAAATGATCACATAACGCGAATATTTCAGATATCAGATTCAAAAACTGTATATAACTTCTGTTATTCTCGGATGTCTTGCAATGTTAAACGGAACCCGAATCGTTTGGCTTTTGGGCGTATTGTTTACATTCTCAGGGACCAGTTTTTAGCACCACTTTATCCATCCACACATCTTCTTCCACCAATCCAAAGGCTTGAGATCCTTCTCCAGATATTCTACGGGAATATCCAGGACAACTGAGAGACAATAGGTCCAACTCTGAGGTCTCACTCAAAGCCCCCTCACATCATGAACATACCCAGAACCACAAAGGAAGGGAGGCTTCCTTTCAAGATGCCATTTTAAACTTATCTGCAAAGGAGAAGAGGCCACACTACTCTCCAACGTGACTCAGCCTTTTCCGGTTGGCCAACATGTGGAGGAAACTCTTTTTGCCTGCTTGTATCAACCATTATGTTCTTTAGACCAGTGATTCTGAACAATAGGGCCGAAACCCATGGTTGGGTCGCAAGCGCCTCCTAGAGTTCCGCAAAAAGTATTATGTTTTACAGCTCTGAGAGGGCCGAGAGATGCTCAGTTTTAATACATTAGCCACATATTGTGGCAGTAGTGTGTCAGTGAATTGACTTGACAACTGCACTATGGAGAAGTTCTTTAAAATAAAAAAAAAATGATGTCATCCCCAACAGTACTGTTCATAAAAGCACCTGTTGGAGCACTTTTTAAAATGAATTTAAAAATATAATAGCAATACTTTCATTTACATTTATATCTTCTTTAGAATATATTATTCTTATTTCACGATATATTTAGACATTGTTTGAATATATTTATTTTACTCAAAATTATATTCATGACGTACAGCTTTCCGCTTTTTTTCCGATAACAGTTTGGATCAACTGTATTTTTTTCTTCAGTAAATTTCATGAACATGACTTGCACCTGCTTCTGCTGCTGGTTGGACCTTTTGATGACAAATAAATATCTTTGCAATGATCACATGGTTTTGGTTTTGGCCCACAGTCCGTGTTAGTGATCCGCTCTATACTACAAAAGGTTTGGCTGGATCTTCATATGAATGAGAAAGACAAAGCCATGGTCAGATCCCGAACCAACGGCTGCTCGGAACAGCATATTTACATTTGGCTTACAGGGTCGCAAAACATCCAAGCTGAGGCAGCTAAACTGCGAGTGCCCTCAGCCCACCGGACTCCCCTGTCCGAATATATGCCCTGACAGAAAAACAGGGTCTCACCCAACAGTGATGTCAAAGATGTTGGAGCCCACTGAGCTGGACACAGCCATGTCTCCCAGCCCCTTCCGTGCCACAATAACACTGGTGATGAGGTCAGGGATGGAGGTTCCAGCTGCTAATATAGTCAGACCCATAATCTCCTCAGTAATCCCGATGGTCTCTCCAACCTGCAGGAAAAAAGAAAAAGGACACTAAGCCTCAAGATAAATAAAACCTAATCTCTGCCGAGCTGTTTTTAGTTTTCTCACGATGGTAAAGAAGTGTCAGAACTGACAGATTATTCACAAACAGTTAGTCTAAGGCATGAAATAGGCTGAAAATGTGGGTTTCCTTTCATGGAACGTTATGTCACTTGTCTTTCTGCGTATAAGCTGGTGATGTAACCGTCAGATTTAGCAGCGTAAATATTTTTTTGGGTTAATATGACAGACTGTAGAGCAGGAATGAGAAATATTGTGAAATTACAAAACAAGACCATAACAATAATAATCATAATCTGCTCTGCCCCATTGTGATTTGTGATTTCCCGAGTTCTGCAGTGAATCTAAACGTTACCTGATGAGCCCACCACACCATCAGGTAGGAGAAGCCTGCGATCCAGCAGATGGCGCCAACGAACGTGATGGGGAAGAACTTCTTGGACGTCTGTGAGCAGAGAGAAGGGAGCAAAGGCTCCAGTGGCGCAGTGTCGATGAGAATAAAAAGTGAGGATGAGCAACAAACCTGTTTCCGGACATCAGGCAGGGTAAGCCAGAGTGGGAGGACGATGGGCATGATGAGGAGGTAAGTGAAGCGCTTGCGATGGGACTCGGGCCAGGACAGGCTCAGAGGCTGGTCCTCCTCCTCCTCGTCTTCAGCCTGAGAGATAAAAAGACAAGTCAAACAAGTCTGAGAAGAGGATTTAAAGTGGGTTTGTCCAGTTTCGGTAAGACCGAGACCACAAATGCACCCAGGGTCAAATCAGTAGGTCCGAAGGTTTTTACGTCTTTCGTCCGACAACATATACTGTAATGTCTGTGGATTGAGCATCCTTTCTCCAAAAATATGGTCAGTGAAGCCTGTGAAGCCATTCCAATGGCAACACACACTTGTTCTTCCATTAAAATCCCTTGTCAGGGATTGGAACCTCACACCAATCGAAGGAGAGAGCACAGCGGACCAAGAATCACCTGCTGAGGAGGTTAGAGCTGGAATAGACTGGTCCAGCAGGAGGCAGCCTGTGATTGGCTGGGGCAGGGAGGCGTGTCACGGTGTGTGAGCGGCACGCTGCCTGACTAGGAGACTGGATTACTGACCAGGCCGCGGAGCAGAGAGAGGAGTCTTGACTGAGTCGCTTCCTGGCGTGCGTCAATCTGTCCGCAGGTTCTGGGTTCTAAGGGTTTCTAAGAATGTGGTGCGACTCAAAGATAAATCCCACATATGAATCTGAATCTGCAAATGTTGCAGGATGTTTTCGTCATAATATCATGTCAGACAAGATCGGAGCCCAAGTGGCTTTAGATACGACAGTGATCTAAAGGCCAAGTGTTCGAGGTGGGTGGTAAAGTCTTGGCCATTTCACTTGGATAATGATGACCAGACTGCAATATGCAAGAATCATCAATATTTGATGATTGTTCAAAGTGACTGCATCATCAATAGAATCCAAGAGAGAGGACGACGGACTTGAGCGGCAGTAATCAGGAGTCACACAGAGACGGTCTTGCTGTGACTGGGACGGCGCAGCATCGCCTGGTAACCCTGGAAATCCCAGCTGCCTGATGAAAGCAGCCGTGCATCGCTCAGATGGCAGCATTGTTTTCAGCTGATGTGTTCGGGCGCTGAGCATTTGCATGACTGGCAGCTGGTTGCTGAATAATCAGCAGAACCAAGAGTTGCTGGGGGGAAGAACAATCAGATCCTGTTAGCTTTGAATGGTGATCGTGACTGCTTTTTTTTCCTCATTTGAAAAAGCTTTTGGTGCTGGCTTCCTCCACTTTTGGGTCTTCTCGTGTTTTGTTCAAACAGATGGTGAAGAGACAAAGGTACCTCCATGGAGTTAATGGAGCACTCATCTTGGAATCATAGAGCACATCCTCCTTCTCATCGACTCACCTTGTTTATGAACTAAACATTTTGATTTTCAAGAGGATGAAGCTCTATCCACTGGTGAGTCGCCTTCGCTTGAAGACAGTGGACGGAAAAACCAGACACCATAGAAGGCACAAACGACTGTATATCCACCCTTCCATCCATCCACCAGTCCTCCTTATTCCCCAGTGGGGTCGTGGGGACGTTGCCAGCAACCTGGGCGAGAGATGGGGGAACCCAAAACTGCCTGTCGCACATGAAGAGGAACTGGAGTGCATGCAAGCACAGATTGGTCTTTTTTTGGTTGTTTCAATATCCATTCAAGTGAGAAACTGAAACTATTTTGGGAGTAATACCTTCTTTGGTATGTGGACCCACTTAACAGCCATTTGAAGTTTACTGATTCTACATAACAAACAAGAAAAGAATCAGACTAGCAGGCTTCCATCACAACAGAGAGAGCGGAGGAGAAGTGTGTTGTGATCATCGCCAACTTGCTCTACTAGATCTTCAGACCAGACCGACCAAATGTGATCACCATGGTTTTCAATGACGGCAGACCACACTGGCAAATGCTATTGGAGAGCTGCAAGAAACAATCCCACAGTGAACAGAGAACTTTGAATGAATCGGGACTCTTTTCACAAGAAAACACCATACAGAAACCGAGCCATCCTCCATGATAACTGTCACCACAAGTATCAGCCATTGAGCCTTAGTATAAGAGTGAAAATAACCATAAGGCAAACACTGCAAGCCAATTTGAATATTTGAGAAACACCAATTGTATTGATGAGTGTGGCAGCAATCCACAAAACAGAATTTGACCCGTGGAAGACAGTGAGTCAGAATGGCCCTTAAATGGATTATTTTTTGGGATCCAGAACCAAAGTAGGTACATGGATAGAGGGTTACTTCCAGCTATGTCAGTGACTGGGCAGTCTATGTCCGAGAAAAAAACACAGCAATTTATCAACAACTGTATCCCAGAAAGTGAGAAATAAAACATTGTATCAGATGAATGCATTTGAAAATAAGCTGCCATCAGAGTGTATTGTATTTATCAGCTTGGGTTTCAGAGCAATTTGCTTCTTTTATAGTGTCAACAAGCGTAGGGTGTATGAAGGTCAGCGGAGCAAATTAAAAGCCGTGTACTTCTATGTTGTGTTCTCAACAGGGGAAGGCAGAGTCGGCACATTTAAGCTAAATTGTCTGTATCTGTCTTTGTTAACTGTCTGCTGGGGACAATGAGAGGCGTAGAGTGTGTCTGTCTGCTCAGAGAGCATTGAAGCGTGAGGCTATAACACAATAACCGTCTAGAGAAATGCTCTGCAACTGTGACTGTTTTGCTATATAGGGGATCAACTGTCGCCCGTACACCCCCACCTACATTCTGTCGCTAGTTTGGTTCATCGTTGTTCGGGAAATGTTCATATTAGAGCTCAAATTGTTGCCAAAGTTAGCAATGGCTATGCTGTTTTGGGACCCTGACATGATGTGTCTGGATGTGGTTTTGTAACAGCGTTTATTTATAGACCTCAACACAGATTATTTGGATGTTTAAAATAGACGGGTCACAGCTTTAACCTCGCCTTTATTCTTATTCCCTAATCTCAGTAGCCCAGGAATCCAGCAGGAATTGAACAATTAGTTTGACGGGTCCTCTGACAGGAGATGAAGGTGCGAGCTGTAGGGAGCAGCTTTCTGGCACAGAGAGGTGCATTGTGGGAAGATGCTTCAAAAATAGCAGCGCGCTGGATCAATGGCTAACAGTTCTGTCTTTTTTTAAAACAATAGTTGTCTGGATGAAGACATGCGATGGATGAGGGAAGCAAAATGATCAATGGACGATGGATGAAACTGTCAAGAGCGGTGGACGCAACAGGAAGAGGCTGAGCAGAGGACAAAAGTGGTGGATGGCTGGCATGACGGGTGGATACACAGATATGTAGCGGATAATACTCTGGTTGGATGTCAAGACACTAATGTGTAGTTTGGATGGATAAGAAGAAAATAATGAAGAGCTGCATTAACAAAATCGATAGAGGTCAGCACTATAATAGTAAGCGGAAAATAGTTGTGATAGACTAGAGACCTGTTCAGGACGTGTGGCTGGGATAGACTTCAGGAGGAATAAGCAGCAAAAAATGAAGGCATAAAAGGCGCTGACAACGTCTGCCAGTTGTAAGGATGGATGAGTCAGAGCCAGCTTGAAGCATTCATATTTATATTTTAACAGCGCAAAGCATCTTTCGAAATGTTAACATGTGAACACCATTTTATCCGGTCCCTTCAGTGGAAGAGGGGGATGTCATCACTCACCGCCTCGCCGTCCTGCCCTGCTGTTCCATTCATGGGCGGAGTCACCTCCACCTCGACGCTGGAGCTGTTCGGAAGGTTCTTGTCTGAGGGTGAGACATTTAAGAGTTAAAACATGTCAGGTGTTGCCACTCCAATAAAAAACAAAGGGCCGGGCTCTTCTCCTGAAGCCCACCGGTGCCTGGTGGGGAATGCTGAGCGCTGTCACCCTGTAGTGCCCTTTGGCTAACTGGACTTGTCATGTTTTGATCTGCCCACTAACGCATTAATGAAAGCTCGTTTGCATAATTCAGCCGCGATACTCTCACTTTGATTCTTGCCTCGATGGCTACATCGCACACATGAAAGGAGTCCTCCCTCAAATAGCCTTTGATGTGCAGAACACACGTGGAGAAGGCTGTGGTGGATTCAGATGCCCTCCCACCTGAACGGCTGGCTACTCCGTTGGCCTTCTCGCTGTCCTCCACCTGGCATTTCTTCTTGGCGATCTTATGAAGGATGGACGCCTTCTCGCGGAATTTACCTGCAAAACATTGGAGGGAAAGGTTAAACATAATCCCTGCTGTGGTCAGACGTCTCCTCGACAGAGAGCAGATCATATACTGATGAGAGCGCGATGTTCTGGAGGTCATGCTGCACTGAAACTGGAATACACACTCAAATGTCCGTCTCACACTGCGGGAACAAACTGGGGCGAACCTGCAGCCGCCATTTCCTGTGGTCCGTGTACCACTGACTCTTTCAGTCTCACAAATAGCTAAGGCCTCCACGTGGGACGTTAACAGCTTTGCTGACGACACCTGTCTTTTCGTAGTGAACTATAGGCTAGTCCTTTGGACACTTTTACTGAGGCATAACAGCTTCAGAGGTCCGGTATTAAATAGTTATTAATACTATTCCACAATTCTGCCTTTGAGTGTCCTTGAGCAAAATGTTTTAAGCACACGAGCTGTTTCACATAGTAAAGCACAGCCCTCCAAATATTTTGTCCCATGACGTCTGACCATCATTTAGTCATTAAATTCCTGGGATAGCATGTGCGTGTCGGATTTCGGCAGACGTGTCCCGGTTAGTCCGTCAGCTCAGATCAATTGTAAAGATTATTTGGTTTTAATTTTGGGAGGACACGAGCGTCAATATGAACCCAGTGACAGTGGTGTCTGTGACCTGCAGGGTGAAATCATTAACCAGCCCGAGTCGCAGTCACACGCCTGCACACACTCGCACACAAACACACTCATCGGGGGAACCTGTGGTTTTTGGAAATCCCTTTTTGGTCTAACCGGTGTTGAAAGCTGTGAGTCAAGACTAATGTAATCTAGTCAATGCTGAAGTAGCTTAGGTGCCATAAAGATATTTCTGAATTGAATGCACTGCACAACTTGTTTACTCAACATAGGTCACACACAGGTGCTCATTTTATTGTTGCCATGAGTTTGGCTGGACCCTGGTTAGCTTTTATAGTGCAGCAGGGAGATTCAGTGGAAGCCAAAACTCAATCTACAGTTCTGGGTGGAACATTTTTTCGATCAGGAATATAAATTTCATTGTAACCTTTGGGTATGAACATGTATACTGCTATAGAGCTACTACTGCAGTGCATACTGTCACAAGTTGTATAAGTTGCAACTGTTTTTTTTAGGGGCGGCCATTATTAATATACATTGTAAAATAACAGACATCGGTTACTTAAAGGTACTGTCTAGTGCTGGATGGTGCTTGGGTCAGCTCTCATTCAGGCTGGCTCACCATTTCCTGCCTTCGTTTTTCTCCCCAAAAATGTAATCTGCATATAAATGAGATGAATTGTGCTTTAATCTGACTGTGTGAGTGAGTTTAGTTTTTTCCCCCCAGCCCTTCAAAGTACTTAACCAGACTGAGTTTTATTGTGAAAGTGTAGCGTGTGAACAGGGCCTGAGATTACTAGCAGTTTTCCAATACATTTCCAGCTTCGCTGGTTATGCAACAACACGCTGAGTGAGTCACTTCACTTTCCAATTCAGCTCGTTTCATACACAAGGAGGCGTTCAGCTGAAGATGATGGACGGATGATAACCCAGCTCAGACACATTAACCATAATTAAACTAACTGGGAACGCTGAGTGTATTTCTCATCCCCACTGAGCCCCTCATTTGCTCAACAGCACAGTTCACAAAAATCACTTGTCAAATCACGATCACATTTTTATGCACTTTACATGACACAAATAAATAAAAGGTGGAGAAACAAATAACTTGTCAACCAAAAGAAACAAGTCGAGACTTACTGAGCGTAAAGAAGAACATGGCAGGAGGAGAAATGGAGAACAAAAGATGGAGCACACGAAGAATCAAGTGAAGAGCTTACCTTCCTCAGTCATTGAGTGATAATATTTTAGTTTCCCATAAGTCCCAAGCTCTACAACATCACAGCAAAAGACAAAGGTAAGGCAACAAACACAGAGAAAAGGAAAAGTGAACATGGAGAAGCGCAGGTTCCACATCACCGTACGAGCACACAAACACAGGGGTGACAACATGTTGCTCTGCATCCCTGCATCCTCTCTTCTGGATCATGAATCAGCATTTTACTCTGATCCTTCCATCGACCGGATGCCAGTGTAAGTTATTTATCCGGGGAAACATAGGTCAGCTATAATGCGTGAGTTCCTTCGCTATAGTCAACCAATGAAGAGGAGTGATAAAAATAAATTCCCTCCACAACAGTAGGGGGCAGAATTAATATGAAGTATGCCTATATCTTGGGGGAGGAATTATACAAGAAAAAAAAGTAAAAGCTGAAACAACATGCAGTACATAAATACAACTCTGAAAAAGTGGCAGAGTTAATAATCAACCTTAAAATGTATTTCACAGGAAAACATTTGAGCTTTGAAACAAAAAGTGAAAGCGAAATAACATATACTAAATTTGAGATACTTTGAATTATCTTTCCAGTTAGACATTATACTTATGGTGACCATAAGGGCTGCGAGTCTGGCAGGGTTGAATTGAAAGCGCTGCAACATAGAAATTAAACAAGAAAATGGCCAAGTAATTAGCTTCATAGCGGCCTAGCTTGACTTCATTAACCGAGATCAGTGGACATGCTACGCGCTGACACACACACCTCCTCACGCACACACACGCAGCGTATGGTGACGATAAAGGTCGGAATTGCCGTGCAATCCACAGTGCAATCACTGCCAACTGTTCCCGCACAGGGAGTGACGCTTGTTGTTGTTTACCGGGATCCTCTTGTCCTTGCGGTGTGACCTCTAATCCTCCGTGAACTACGTGCGTGTTTGTGTGTGTGGTTGTCGGGGTGTCATGGAAATGCACAGTCTGCCGAAGCAAAAAAGCTTTTAGCATTGATTCTTTCACCCAGCATGTGGGGGTGGAGTGTGTGTTGGTGGCAGGAGACAGCTTGTGTGTGTGTGTGTGTGTGTGTGTGTGTGTGCGTGTGTGTGTGTGCGTGCAGAGGGTGGGTGGGGAGTCGATGGGTGTCAAATCGCTCATTACAGTTACACAACATTCAGGACGAGATCACAGATTGATTGTTCATCCAGGAGAATACTGCGACAAAACTTGGCGGCGGGACTTATGAGACGTGACTGGAACTATGGGAATGTTGAATTATGATGCTTATGATTGATCGGCATAAATGGAAACAGTGGATGTGGAGGTCATTTGTGCGAGGGATGGTATTGAACCATGGGATCAATGGAGTCCCGGGTCATCGCACGGACCGGTGGCTGATCAGCCAACAAATGGAAAGTCATAAATCCTCATAAGGAGTATTTTATCAGAAAAGGATTTGGTCTAAAGTGTTCTATTTTGGGATCTGGGTCAGGCTTCGACGGATGTTCTTGCAAACATAATCAAGCAGAAGCTGAAGAACATTCAACTAAAGAAAAAAACAAAGGAATTTCAACTCACTTCTGAGAAGCACTTCAAAGAACAATATTAAAACTTGTTCAGATGAGGTGGCACAAATGGTTTTCAATTCCAAAATATATGTTTAAACTGACAGCAAATCACATGCTAAGATTAGCTGCAACAGTATGAAAACCTGGGACCCCAGAAAAACATTTACTTGAAAAATGGCTGATATTAAAATAAACTTATATTATTATAATATGCAAATAAAAATCCCGATGAAGTGGGTGAGAAACAGAATATAGAGACATATGAGTCAGTAAAAACAGAGGAAACTTGTATGCTTAAAAATGACGACGGTAATAGGCAGCGCTTTTGAGGAGGAAGACAAAATAAAAATGACAGTAACTATGATAGTTATATTTCATAAGTGACGTGGAAGTAAGCTATGTTATCGTGTGAAATGGGGGGGGGAAAGAAATGTTTACAGCAAAAGAAACGCAAGGGTTGATAAAAATAAGAGATGATTTTGAATTATTAAATTGATCCTCACAGATGTTACACCACAATAAAGATATGATATATTAACAAAGAAAATTTTAAATAGATTGTTTTCTGATTCATCTGATAATTTCCATCTATCTCCTGCATTTTGTATGAATATTTATGTTTATATTCACTGATCTACATTGCTGTTATACTTTGTTTTCCGTTACAAGAAAAGTGATACGCACAAAGGTTCATCACATCGTATCTTTGATGCCAGATATCGCTGTGCGCAACAATAACGCCGACCATGCCCAAGAAAGAAGCGATATATTTTATAACATCGTCATAGGTTTGGCACTGATGGTGTTCAGACTCCAGAGGTCAGAACTTCAGCATCTGGAGTCTGTCTGCCTGAGTCACGGCAGTTAATATTTGATGTTTCTATTTCTACTCGATGCCTGGAACTGATTTAATGGAAACATGCACAAGAAGGAAGTACAAATGATGAAATGGAATGCTCATCACGGTCAAGATGACAGTCTGGCAGATGAGTAATGGCAGGTGGGACAATACTCAGAAGGAGAATTGCTTTTCTAAACGGTCAGGAAAGGATGACCGTCGCTGTCAGCCGAATTTTGAGAAAGTGCTGGGTAATCATGACATGAGGCTGCATTAAAAGTATCCCAATTACCCGGAGCAACGCGAGCCAGTATTGCTAAAGAGGAGCGTCTGGACGGTCAACCTTCAATCGCATACATTTTTAATGTTTTAAGTAACTGTGAAAGGTTGCTGCTCATCTGTGAGGCCCACCAAACAAGGCCAGCATGCATGTCATGAGGGCAAGAGTATGACAGAAGAACTGTAAAAGCACAGATCCTCCGTCGTGCAATACAGTTGGGTGGTGACGAGCCACGGCTAATGTTCACCCAGACAGCTCCAATACCAGGATTCAGGGTTTTTGTTGGCCTTAGGATCAGCGGACGTGTATGAATTTTAGCACAATGTAAGATTCGATTTTTTTTTTTTTTGCGTGGTAACAACAGAAAAGAACTTTATAAACAGAAACACAAATAAGGATTCAGTCATCACCCTTATGGTTTGGATTCATGGCACGTGTCATTTTTATTCAGATAAAAAAATACTCATGTGATCCTGTTTATTCATTTTTTATCTTAAATAAGGTAACACAAATGGGGGGGCAGTAAATCTGTTGGCATTTTTACAGTCAGTCAGCCTCTTCCACCATAACCTATTTCGATCATCCTCCCTCGTCGCACCTGTTCTCTTTATGTTCTCAATAACCACACACATGAATCTCAGTGATGGTCTTCTTCTCCTTTATTTGCCTTTTACTTCCATCTCCAACATTCTTTGTCCTTCTCATGACTCTGCTCTCTACATGTCCAAACCATGTGAGTTTGGTCCCCAGAACTTTGTCTCTGAATTTTAACTCAAATATATTGGTTTCTATTGATCACTATATCATCAGCAAACATCATAGTCCATGGATACTCCTCCCTGACCTCATCTGTCAGTCTCTCTGTTGCAATATCAAACAAGAATGGGTTGAGAGCTGATCCCTGATGTACCCCCACTCTCACTCCTCACACCTCACCACTGTCTCTACATGTCCGCACACTTCCTCTTGAGGAACACTATCAAAAATAACATTTCTTCACCACTTGAAATGGAGAAGGCTTGTTGTGCATCTGTACAACACCAAAATAATGAGATTTGAGATTACAAAAGAACTGAAAAGACTGGACAAAAGTCAAGTCAAGTCAAGACAAGTTTGGTTGCAAACACATCCACAAACAAAACCTCGAGGATGAGGCATCTTCACAGATACCAAAGAGGAGAGGACTTTCAACAATGGGGAAGAAACAAATGCAGGTATGAGCAGAACAATCGAGGAAGACTACGTCCACAGAAGATGAGGGATATTGAAGGAGAGAGTCTGCAGGGATGAACAGAGTCGACACACACGATTGTCTCCACACTGTTGTAATGGGAACAAACAGATTTCTTTCTCGTGGGCAGAACAAAATTAAGAATAACTCACCAGAGTCAGCAAATTCTGAGGGGACAGTAGAAGAGAAAGCGATAGGAAGACAAAAACAAAGAAAAGATAAATCCAGGTGATCTTGACTTGTCAGTGTTCACAGTGGCAGCTGTTATCAGCCATCGTAAAGATGGAAAACCCTTTTAGCCTTTCTTTTTCCTGCCAATGATCAGTTCCCATGCATGTTTATCAATAACGCTGCTGCTTCGACTGCACGACATTCACCGCGCAATAAAATATGAAAGTTGAGTTTTCAACTTTGTTTAAATTTGAACAAGCAACAATAAAGCACAAATTCAAAGATGACATTGGTTCTTTAACAATAAAGCAGACACAGAAGGACAGAAAACTCAGCTGATTCACAGGTGGCTGAATTATTTTCTGGGAATGACGGAGCGGACCTATACAATAAAATACATATGTCAACTGTAAATTAAAGGGGGATTCCACATATGAAACAACATGATGACATTTTAAAGTGACTCCTTAATTATGACTTATACTTCTGAAATTCAACAACATTTATAATCTCACACCCTACATTATTATTATTATAAACCTGGTTTGTGCATCCACTTTAGTAACACTGCATTAAATTGATGGGCAGTTAAGGATTACAATAATATCTACAAATGTCAGCGATAAATCTGGAATTTAAATGGTGCACAAAGGCTTCAGAACAACTTTCCAAAACTTGCTGGCTTCACACAACTTCACAGCACAGTTGTATTTCATTTTATTCAGTTGATGTTTAGTTGCCAACCATTCTTCTTATCTCAAGAAGAAAATAACAGATGTCAGTGCACTCCTCTTAAGAAACGTTGCGAAAATGCTGCCTTCCAGTTTTGCAACAAGCCACCGGAAGAGCAGGGGAAGGTCTCTGGGAGGCTCGAGTCACTAAGAAGGGCTTTACCAGAAAATAGAGTGATAAATATTAGATATAACATTGCCAAAGGAGTTTTGGTTTGAAATATTACTTCTTCTATCTATCTATCTATCTATCTATCTATCTATCTATCTATCTATCTATCTATCTATCTATCTATCTATCTATCTATCTATCTATCTATCTATCTATCTATCTATCTATCTATCTATCTATCTATCTATGATGTACTCTGTTGTGTGCCAATATGTTTGCTGATATTAACACTTCCATACATGTTCATTCATATTTGCTGAATGTCAGAAATGCAACTTCAGTCTCTCGCCAACATCATGACAGTCAGAATACATTTCAGAACAACAAAGAACTCAACCAAAATGGTGGAATGCTGAGCAGCAATGACGTCAGGGAAACTTTCTTTTGACTAAACATTTTCTGCTGAATAAAATGGACCCGGACAACAGGCCGTTCCTGACGGCATTTAGAAACACTGTGCTGGACTGAATGTAATTCCAAAAACAGGCAGATCTGACAACAGTGGATGAAAAATGTTAATGTAACATTTGCAAGCATGTGAATCAAGCAATCCTGAATAACCGCAAACATCCATAAATAGACAGGTGCGCCTCTCAAAAGTTCCTCCCAGTAAATGCGAGCGGCCCGCAGCACACACACTCAAACATCCACTCTGCTTCCAACGCTGATGACTTATTTCAAGCAATGTCTATGAAAAATGGATGAAGGGACGCTTCCAGCTCACGTCAAGTCTGAGAGCACGCAAGGACATGACAGGAATCCTGAAGGGGGAAATGGGGTTTGCTCCTGCTGCTTGTTAGGCCACCAGGGAGAGCTTAGGTCCCGAGTGGTGCTCAAGGGCACACCTGAGATTGCACCGTTAACCTCCAGTCTGGTGCGAAAAGGTATTTTGACGTATGCTGTACGCAATTTTTGCGTCGCCTCTTTTGCTCTTTTCCACGGCGCGTTTGACACAGTAGCCCTCCAACATCTTTCACACACACACACACACATACTGGCGCTGTGATTTACATTTTAATCAGTGAGACGGATGGATGAATACACTCAGACGGGCACTTTTGTTCCTTAATGGAAACTTTATGACCCGTCTCAAGTCTGCGTCTTCATTCTTCCATTCCCCTCCTCAGCAGGATCTTCGGTCAGTCACTCATGGTGTCTACATCATTAGATACTCTAGAGTTTTGCTCAAGGACACTTGGACTTTCACCGGGATTCAACCATTGACCTCATTATTACAATGTCGCTTGTTGGTCTCCTGGGTTCTGACATCCTCCAACAGCATTGCTCACACAGGGCACCTCTTCAAATAGAGTTTTACATAAAAGGTCAAACATCGCTCGGGAGGAGTCTAGGCTCTTTGGATAGACTTAGTCCATGGCCAAGGGAAAGGAAGCACCTCATACTCTCACACTGAACCTTGCATAGCCTGCAACCACCTGCAGGTGTCTTCTTCAGCCCCTTTCATCCCCTTGCTTTTTGGGGATAAACTCAGTCACCCATCGATTAACCTTGCTCCACCTGTGAGATTCAGCTAACATTACAGCTAGCTACACACACTATTAGGCGTTAAACTAAAATCTCGCTGTTGTCAGAACACCACACAAACAAAGGTAATAACCAAAACCAAGACGCTTGGCAGTAGAGAATCAAAAATTGTGATGTTTTCAAAGAGCTCTTGTTCAGTGAAAGACACTCACCTTCACTTAAAGGGTCCAATGTGTGAATCATCAACTGAAAGATGCTGTTCCTCATCAGGCTGTTGTGAAGGGAGGCGGAACTCCCACCCCTCTGCAGCCGGGGCCTGGTCTGAGGAGACAAGGAGAAGCTGTCAGTCACACTGCCACACCCAACGCAGGATTCTTCATCAGACCAGAAAAGATACAAAAATCGGGGACAACCATTATGAAGCTTATGAAGATTGCGATCACCATAAAAGGTTTAAAATAAATCTGCATCAGACTGTGACAGTGCTGCTGCAGAGTCTGGTTTGTATTGGTTCTCTTTCAGCCAGGTTCTGCTTAGTGCAAGTGCAGTTGCCACACTGAAGTGCTCTCATCTATTATCTTTTATCAAGATGGCATCTTGTCAGCATGGCTCCTGGATGGCTCCCGAGGAGGTGGGTGTCCTCCAGATGAGCCTGGAAGTCCCCCTGAAGAACATCAGGCTTGGGGTGGTGGAAGTCTGGCTCCCCCCAGCCAGACCTCCGCAAAGCTGTTTTCATACATTGATATGAATTCAATTGTTCAATATCCCTCTAATTGTTGGACGCAAAAATATTATATTTAATTTTTTCATATTTGCACTTTAAAACATATGCATTTTGCTAATCATACTTACAGTTTTGCACTAATTAATAAATCATATTTTCTCAAATAGAATGATGCATCATGCAAAGAGTTGTTTACAGTGCAACCAATATCATGGTTATGTTGCATGATACTCGTATGACTACTACACTGTATAATAATTACTAATATTATAAATTCATATATAGATACTTCAGTCATTCTTGGATAATTGGTTCAGCAGATTTTATTTATCTGTACTTAGTGTAATCCGTTTTTCTAAGCAGGCAAACCCTGAAGTCCATTCTTCACATAAACCTCCAGTGCAGAGACAGACACAGATAACAGCATGGTAAACAAACACAGAAGACAGAACCTACCGACAACTTTCCGTCATCGTCCGGAGTCACAGGACTTATCTTCTCATCCCACACAGAGAGAGAAGAAGAAGAAGTGGAGGAGAAAAACAGGACAAAGAAGTGAAGTCACACCAGCAGACAGACAGGATGAAGAAGATGAGTCACACAGAGAGTGAAGTAAATGCATGCATGGCTAAGAGTTGACAAACACATTCCGGGTTGAGAGATAAATGATGAGCTTACAAGAAATTCTGCATGGTGACATAATTCTGAGCCTGACTTAACAGCCCTTCCAGAAATCTCATGGTTAAAAACGCAGCAGCCGCAGCGCTAGGTTGTGTCCAGGTTGATGACTGACAGCTTTGTGTCATAATATTGTCGAATAAGCTGAAGCCTGAAGTCTGTCGCTTTGTTTTGCATCAGACTTGATCGTCACATTGAGAGACAGGTTGCTCATTACATCGTGTAAATGTTTGGGGTTTTCCCCTGTGTAGTAAATCATCACGCCGGGGAAATGGGAACGCTGGCACAATGGCCATGCAAGAACTTATTCTGTCTGACAGGAGCGTCAATAGGACAAGGAGGCTGTTCAATAAAACCCAGTGACAGTGACAGTTTAAAATTCGGGTTCAGATTTGTCAGAACTGTGGACAGAAAGCCCATTGACTACTGTAAGCAGTAAACTGTTTCCGGATTAAACTCCTCAGGGATCAGTCAAGGTTCTACCCTGGCTCCTCTACTGTTTACACTATTACCACTCATGAAACTTTTCAAGCACCATTCGACTCAGTCCCTTGGTGAACACTCCTCAACTGCAAATACGTTTTCACAAGAAACTAAATTGGAATCAACAGCAGTCTTTTTCATTCTTAGACCTCTTGACTGAAAACTGTCGCCTACATGCTGAAGTGGAAACAACCCAATCTGATAAATAAACCTGGATGATCGCCATTTAGTCTTTGGTCACTTTTCACGAGTAAAGACATTTATTTACGGCCCTCACACGGATGCAAAGCTCTCAGGGGCCACAGGAAAAAGTGCTTTCCCTTCAGATGGAGACAAGTGTACAGCCAGCTCAACTGGAGCTGGAATGCTAGGCAAATCTAACTGGGAATGACTCTACAAATCCAATGTGTGCTCAGTACCCGAGGTCCATCTACTGAGTCCATCTCCATCAACATCACTGAGCAGACTCCATCAGTGTGGACATGCTTGCTGCTGAGAGGTGCGTATTAAGGTTGCATCAAGAATCCCAAACTGGTGCATCATGTTGGAGAAAATTGATCAATGAGCACCGCTCCCGTCATGAAAATAACATTAATTAAGATGGGAACGCACACACATAAAACCACATTAGATGCACGCAACATTTTTGTGTTTTTTTGGAAACTCATACTACTTACACTAATCTGTTCAAAAACACATCAACGTTCAAACAATGCAGACCTAAGAAAGCTCTCTCCATGGGTCAGTTGAGCGTTAAACAGCAAAGCTTTTACCTCCCAACTTTTCACACTGACTTTGCCTTAGAAAGTGGACGTTGTTCGCTCTCAGCAGGAGTGTTTTTGGCTCTGGCACGACTGTTAAGAGTCTATTTTTGAAACAAAAGCAAAGTACTTTGCCTTCATCTCTCAAAATCTGTGCATGTGTGAACCAGCTCCACCTCCCAAAGAACAAACAGCGTGTTCGGATCTTTGCTTTTCAACTGTCTTCAGACAGAAATGTGACAAATCTGCTCTGTCTCCTTAAATACAGGGAATCTTTTAAAGACAACTTGAAGATTGATACGCTTCAAGGTGATGGTCATCTGGTGAATGTGTGAATCTGATTCTAAGGTCCATTTCCCAACTTATCAAGTGTTGAGGACAGCCGTTGTTGATTCTTCCTGTTACGAAACATTTTTTTCTTTCTCACCAAGTCTGTGTAAGAATGGCTTCAAGTCACATCTTAGGCTGCAGAGTTTCTTTAATTTGGGGTGTAGTTAGTAAGCATGCATACAGTATATTTATTGATCAGCAATGATCAGAAAAGTAGCACCAAACATGTATTGAGTATTGGGTTTTGGAAAATTGTATTTCCTTTTTGTGCGCAGGATTTAATATTTCGGTGACAAGTCCTACTATCAAAACTTTCACACACATCACATCTGCCACTGTCCTTGTAGGTGTCACAACATACTGCAAAACTCATTGCTGGCATCTAATAAGTAGGAAAAAGTAGTGAAATAAATCCAACCAGAGCACACATTTTTTTTCTCACTTAAACTGGAAATGAGAGCTATGTTAAAAATTCCTAACACCTCACACACGGTCAGTGATGACCGTAGCAAGAGTCAGATTAAGCGGCTGTATTAGGACACGATTACCGGTCTCTGTGGCAGAGACATGTTTCTGGCTCACAAATCTAGCATCATTTTTTTTCAAACTATAAATTGTCTATTTCCTGTTGGTCCCATTGGATAGTTTTGGATCCCTCTTGTCCAGTCAGGAAGCCAGAAGTTGTGGGCAGCTCATTACACCAGCGGTAAATATGATGACTAATAATCTCATAGAGGGATTAATATGCTCTCTGGAGTTCTTACGTAAGGTCACATCATCAGGATCTTTCTTGGTAGTGGATCAGCTGACAGATAAATGTCCCTCGGGAGCTGCCAGCGTGTGACGCCTGGGAGTAGAGAATTAGCACTGAACTTTGGCATCAAGCGTAAACTACATCCGGGAATAATTGACTACCTACAACAAGTTCATGTAGTATCTGTGCAAATGAAGTGACATTGCATCTTATTTTTCATTAAAATATAAATATAAATATATATATACAGTGGTAACTCGGTTTTCGAACATCCCGGACTTCGAACAAATCGGAGTTCAAACAAAATTTCGAGATTATTTGCTTCGTAATTCGAACAAAGAAGAAGCGCACAGAAGCGCACATTCAGAGCTGGATATGCACTGGGCACCTCTTCACTTCTCGAGGGACGTCATATATATATATAATTTTATTATTATTATTATTTTTGCAGCTCAGTGACACTCTTAAAAAGGGGATGGAAATCAGTGTGTAGCGTTCTAGTTACCAATCCTCATTTCAATGCATGACTGAGTCTCATCATAGAGCTTGTGCTTCTTGCTAGTGACTGAGTCAGTATTTCGGGGATTTTTGTGGATGTCATTTGAAACTCTTTGAAAGTTTTCTGGACCATCCGGGAAGACCCAGAACAAAGTGGCTGGCAATTGTCTCCGGAACTTGTATTGGAGGCTGAAAAGAAATGGCCATGCTTCTCAGGTGAATGATCTAAAACTTCTAGTTCTAAAGTCCCTCCCAACCAGTTTGGCAAATTAGCTGACATGGTATGATCCGAATTTGGGGTGTTTGGCAAGTTATTGGCAAGTTATTGTGATTGCTGGTGGCTTTTCCAATGGCCATGTATAATAACATCGTAACAATCATGTTTGCACTGTGTGTCTTATTTCCTCCCCGAAATGTATGTCAGCTGAACGACTCATCATCAAATGATCCTCGGGTGATACATTGCTTACACGAATTAAAACAACAATACAAACAGTACATTGCAGATAAACTCTGTTCTTCTGTTTCTCTGTGTAAACAATTCATTTTCAAGTCAAGAAGCTACACACATGCTAATTAGTAACCCCTTCTTTTTTTCTAAGGAGCAGAACTAATTACAGAAGCTGCCACCTCCTTGATTTCCCACAGGGCAACACTCAGCAAGACTGAGACAAAACTGGATTGCCAGGAGGGGAAAGAGCGTGGACGCAATGAACCAAAATGTGCAAGAAAATCAAATGCTAAACTCCTGCGAATATGTATCGACTGTCCGCGGGGATCAGAGAAAGTGCTACGAGGTGCAGTTACAGGAGACAAAAGGTTGGTATCAGACGTTGACGTTCCCCTCCAGGAGTCTGCACTTTTATTCTGCAGTGCTGTCACTTCTGCAGGAGAACGCCTTGCCCCACATTCGGTGTTTCAAATCAGCTTTAATTTTGGCTTCACTTCTGGTCGTCGTAGCAACGTGACAACATGACTTTTGGACAAAAAAAGACATCAGAGGATTTATTCTCTGACACTGCATATTTATAAACTTCCTGCTTGCCTCCTTAAGATGACAGTTGGAGTTGTGATTGAAATATATATATATATATATATATATTAGTGGTGGGACTTTAACAAGTTAGTCACGATTAATTCATTAATAGTAATTCATGCATTAAAATGTGTAATCGCTGATGCACAAGACACGTGGCAGCTAGGATGATAACAACAACAACAAACATGGAGGAACCCTGAACAAAAGCAAACAAAAGCATCTGTTTGCTTTTGTTCAGGGATGTTTTTCACTACACAATGGCCAGGGTTTCCACTACTCTGAATGTACTTGTACTTCTTATAAAATTGAGATTCTTATACAAATATTTTCAAGACATTAAAAGAGCTTTAGTTTAAATAAGGTGATATAAAAAGCCACCATCCTGATTTATTGTGCCATTGTCAAACTGATGCAAAATACACAATATTTTCTTGTTTAAATGTATGTATGGGTCCATCATTTGATTCAGTACTATATCAAATTCATTCAAATTTAAAAATGTGGCTTCTAGTGGCTATATATATATATTTCAATAACGACTCCAATTGTTATCTTCACACCATAAATACACAAACGTTATATATAATATTTCTATATAGATTTTTTAATTTAAGTTACACTTTCCCTTTTGCATCTCTGTCAAACCTGTTTACAGCTGTTTCTCACTGTTTCCACTTCAACACAGCAATAAACTACCTACTAACACAGTGTCATTTTTCTTGCATTCAATTATCGCCACTTAACCAGAAATGGGATTTTATGGTCACAATGCAGCATGCTCAAGGGAAAACCACAGTTGCACTTTAGCAGAACACCACGGCCACTTTTCTTGAAAAGCATTTGTGCGGTTGACAAACTACAAGGACCTTCAGTTGGCCTGACCACAGCGTGTGGGAGAACAAGGAGCAATTATCAGTATTTCCATGAAGACTCCAGGCACTGTGCGACGCACTGTCATAGTAATTGGGGTCACGGTTTCAAAGTTCAACAGTTTCCGATTTGTTGTTGGCACAGCATTAAGCAAGTGAGGTTGTCAGGATCACACATGTGTAAGTCACTCCACAGATGGGAGATCATCCTCCATGGTCTGTCTTGAACTGTAATGTCATCGGCTCACACGCCACACATATAAGAGTCTTATTCCGGGTTAATGTAAGAATGAAGTGCATCTTATTCGCCACTAAATCCATTTCAAGATTATCTGTAGCGGAGATTCTTGTGGATCATTTCAGGCGGAAACAAAACATGTATTTTATATGAGATCAGTTTATGTTGTGGATCCACCTGTCAGCTGAAAACCTTTTTCAGAAAATGACAATAATGTTCCTCGTGGTTCTCCTGTTTTCCATAAACAGAGAGGGACATATTCAGGCTGAATACGCCCAAACAAGAGTAAAGATGATCTTTTGAGGCTTTCAGTCATAATTCCAGTGCACCATCACATGTTGGTTCAATCCCCCGCCCCCATGTGCATAGGCGCACCTTGCTGTGTCATGAAGGATTATCCTTCATTTCATCGCCGTCATTTCACATCACTTTCACACCCTTCGGACAACAGTTTAGCCACCGCTGTGCATGTCACGCCACACACCTTCAGTGTTTGCTTGTCAACAAACCACAGGCTTCATCTAACAGCTGCATCAGAGGGACACGAGAGGAGACCCCTGCTGTCATTGTCACACCCTCATTTGGAGTCAGATGGCCAGAGGTCACTTTAGTTCATGCTTCACTCACCTTTTGAGCATAACAAGCAATGACCCTCTTAGAAGAATGGTGGGAAGCTCATTACGCAGCGTCTGATTGCAATCACTTCTAGCTGGAGAGTTCTCCTAATTCCCAGCGCTGGTCTGCAGCTGCCACTCTCCAGAACCAGCACAAATTCACGACCCATACAAATGTAGACTGTAGAATAAGGATTTTTTTTTTATGGGCTTGAAAAGCACAGGCACTTTTTTTCCATCTCATTGATGCGGGTGTGTCACCAGATCTGGTTGCCCTTCACGGGATGCTTTTACAGTGCAGCTACATTAGCTAATTCCAGTCCACTGCCAAAAATAGCTGTGGGTCAATAAAGCTCTTAGTTTCACGCAATGTTTCACCTTCAGGATCCCCCTCAAACAGAGTCTTTCATTTCTAGATGGATGCTCATGTCAATAGGGTCCTAATCAACACTGTCATATGGCGGCCCGATGGCCTCAGGAGGAGCAAGCGAAGGCTTCATCACAACTGCCCTCAGTGGGAGCATCTTTTGCTGTCAGCTTTAAAGAGGTCCACACGCAGCGCAGCATGACGGCTCAAGCAGGAAACTGTTGCCGTCATTTCATATATAGCCTTCAACATATTTTGGGTCTGGAAGCCAGTTTTAAATTGATCTAGTCTAAAAGTCAAAACTACAACTCTTGTATGGTTAGGGTGGTACTCCACCAATTCTTGCTGCAAAGGAGCCAACCAGCACTCTCCTCACGTTTATTTTTGCTACATTGATGCCGAAGTCAGCCTCCCGGGTTGCACGTTGACATGCCTGTGTTTCAACTGAATGAATAGCTTTTCCTTCCCTGTTTACCGTTGCAAGAGGGGAAGACAATCGGAAGCTCTTTTCACCAAATTCCATACGATGTATATCTTATGTATAGTACCTTATAGTACCCTCTCCTGCTCACTGTCATATGAGGCGCTGTAACGTACTATGTGGCTCATAGTATTATACAAAGGGAAAGGAGCTCCATCCCATGGCTAATGTGAACCCCAAACTCTGTCTCTCTTCTTCGCGTCGCTGCTCACAGCGTCAGGATGGCGGAACATCTGCCTCTGTTGATAGCCTAATGCGTCAACATGCAACACTGAAGGAAACCTTCAGCAGCAGCATAGGACGCAAGGGTCACTTGACAGGACCCACTATTTGGTGCCATGGGAGAGAGAATGTGTTGATTCTTGCAGGTCTTCAAATTCAGGTTCAAGGAGAGCACTGAGCAGTGCTGCTTATTGTTCCTGATGTCAGTCATACTGACTTTGCATTATAGATCCCATGATCTATTTGAATAATATCATCCTTGGGGCCTCACTTTAGTCGACCCCATAGTAATGGCCTCATATTTGGGGCATGCTAACTCATGTGACACATGTTTGTAAGAATATTTCCTGTCTTGTGTCAACTGCATCCAACTTTCAAGATGCAGTGAGATCTTCTCGAATAGCAAAGTGGTTTGAGACGCCACGCTGGTTTATTTTTTATCTTCATCTCCTCATCAAAAGATTGAGAGTTTTTCCTCCCAAATCTGATGGCCGTCATACAGTAGTTTCAGCACCAGCACCATCTGATCATTCCTGCCCTGCAGTTGTTTTGATCATATCTACTATCTATTCCTAGGTCTTCTATCTTCTGACTGGCTTTGCGTTACAGCTTGCAAATGAAAGCCGGTGAAGGCTAATGAGAGTCTGGATCAACCACAAGACCCTGAGCCCCCGGCAGCATGAAGGCCATGTGTAACCGATGCTGCTGGGAGTTCTGGAAACTATAAATAGCACGTAATGCACAAGAGGTCATTGCTTCTATCTGACCACAAATACTGCTGTGTATGCACAATATTAATCACATGCTGATCTGCTCCAGGGATTTTCTGCATCTTTCTTTTCCTCAATTTTATTCGCCATAATTGAGTAAAGGATAATGTTTGTTTTTTTTTAAACATAAACAAGTTTTGCTCTCAGCAGTGTTCAAATCACAGTTGCATGTCAGGGAATTATTTGGATTCAGCAGTAATATCGTTCACTTTTATCCAAATCAAACACGGACACGGAACTGAGAATACTTGTATTGTAATGAGGTAACTAGTGTATATTATCATCTGAGCAAGCATGACTACATGGATTAGTGGTATTCAAGGTTAATATCTGACACCAGACTTATTATCAAATGTAGGTTGAATCTGTACATATAAGCTTAAACATCAGAGTGGACGTGCACCTGCACCCTCTCCCTGATTATGACATCGGAATTGTATTGTGTAGTGTAGTTCACCGTGAACTGGTAACAAATCAAGATTAATACCTTAAAATCTGAACCCTAATTAATATGAACCCAATTGGTCGAGAATGAATAAATCAGATGCTGAAATGCCTCATCATGGACTTATAGAATCCAAACTACATTTGTGCGTGGTGAAGCTCCGGCCAGGTTTGGTGTTAAAGCTCTTTTGACATATCAGTAAACGGCAGTGTGAAATATCAACAAGTGATGTGCTTGGTGGCTGGTCCACAATGGCATTTACATATTTCTTGGAATGTTTTTAACACATCCTGAGTCCGTGACGTAAGCATTATTACAGAGTGCATGTCCGCCTGATGTGGAGCCAGGACGAACATGTGACCTCTTACGCCTGCTTGAGCAGACTACATGTATCGGTGCTTGGTAATCGGAAGTTTGTTGATGGGCTTGGTGAGTCACCATCAGCAGCGGCTCCAGACTAAGAAGCTTAACTCCAACAGGACACTCACTCGAACTTTGACCTTGTGAACCTTGTGGCTTTGACCTGCGAAATAAACACTGATGTGGGCAGATGTGTCCGATGTCAGGGAGCTTAGGAGTACAGACATAATCAATTTAGCGACAAACTAAGGCTGAGAAATTATTGATATCATCATATTGTTATGGATACAGTTGTAGCTATGGCAGGGTTATTTGCTACCATAACCACCACCTTTAGGTAGGCATCAGACTCCCCAAACCAAAAATGGAGAGCAGTTTGGATCGGCGTACAGTATTACTTGAGTAATTGTTGACATTGTCTTGACATTATTGTTGTTTTACCATTCTGGTTCAGGATGAAAACCAACAGTAGATGCAGCAGCTACTTGCCGGTTCAACACAAGCCTCTACTAGATACAAAGATGTTCCTGAGCATGTGAAATTGTTTGAACTAACAACCTGTCATTGGCCATGCAACAGTGGCAGCAGCATTAGCATCACAGCAGGTACCATGGAAACAGCTGCACCAGTGTTACCACCGTCAGTTAAATCTGCTGTAACCCGCTGAAATTCACATTACTAGAAGTAGTGGCGGTTACAATGCATTGCAGTTGTATTTTAATTTCAGCAGTAGCAGTTGCTGTAATAGTACAAGTGATAGCATAAGCAGCAAAATACCAGGGATTAGTCGAAGTTGAGATATAATAGAGTTAGCAGCCATGGCATCAGAGGCAGCAGTTATGCTTATGCACTTTAGCTTATGAACTAGGATTTAAGTCAAATTGCAGATTTGTTTTTATCCTGATGGTAATGTGAGCGCTCAGTTCAAAAAGCATGTTGATAAACATTTTCAAGAATAATGAAACACAAAAATCCTCAACTCAAATCTGTGAGCATCCTTCTATATACCAAAAAGGCGTTCACAATATTTTCTCTGAAATTGGGTCACACCTTAATACCATAAAGGGCAGCAGGTGCACGAAATGCACACACACAATCACGCACACTCACACACGCTACTGTCAGCGAAAAACACCCAGAATCCACTGCAGCTCAAGGTCACCTTCGCAGGCTCTCAGCCTTTTCCTCCACAAACAAACTCAGCAACATTCTCCTGCGCTGGTGTGGCACTGGCTACACTTCCTTGAGAGTTTCCGACCATATTGTGTAACCTGCTGCTTTAAACATCCTTCATGTACTCGGAATTAATCCAGATTTAATGAGAGCTTTACAATACAACTTTGTCAAAAAAAAAAATCATTTCCATCTCATGTCACAAAGAAGTCTAAATCCGGCCAGATAATCTCTACAACACTATCAGATTGCACCGGAGTGCTTTGCCCTCAAGTGTCCTTGCAGGAGTGGGTAACATAATTGTTTATTTTAAGACATCACATTGCCTTTTTAAACACAAACACTTTTATTGTCAGACAACATCTTGACCTTGGAGAAGAAAAAAGCTTCACAGATTTTCTAAGAGATTTGTTTTTCAGACAGGGACAGAACTGCAAGAGATTTACCCAGAATTATACATTTGACTATTTTATTAATCCCACTGTGGGATAAAGTCAGACGTTGCTTTGCTGAAACTCTTCATGGAGAGTACAAGTGACTCCTTTATCCTACCTAACTCATTTTCTCTCGGAGTGATAACCATGTTCCCCGGATGATGAATGCTGTGTTAAATTGGAAAGACAAACTCTCTGTTGGGTCGAATTTCACTGAACACCATTTCATATGAAAGTTTTGCATTTGACACGTTAGACAACTAGTTCTCAGAATAATAAAATCTGTCTGTGTGTGTATACATATATATATATATATATATATATATATATATATATATATATATATATATATATATATATATATATATACATATATATATATATATATATATATATATATATATATGTATATACATATATATATATATATATATATATATATATATATACACAAACACACACATATATATATACATATATATATGTGTGTTTGTGTGTCCCACCCCATCCCTCTGTTTTCTCTCCAAATCTCACAGAAATGATAAAAAGTACAGTATGCGAATCAATTCTGCACAGCTCTGGTGGTGTGGCTTTTGGGGAGAGTCTGAAGAAAGGGTGTTGGGCTTTGAATGAGAACTGCTGCTTGTTCAAACACCTTTTTTGAAGTCTGCCTTCTACTTTTCTGTATTGTCCTTTTTTTTTTTTTTGCTGTTATTTGTAAAAGCATCAGACATTGCTCAAAATATCGAAAAAGAGAACTTTTATGAGACATGAAGCAATGGGCTGGATGTAGGGGGCGCCGAAATAGATTGCATTATCATGTGTTGTGTGCAATGATTTTTTTCTTTATTGAAAGGCAACTTAAATATGCACTCATTATGCACCTATTTAAATAGACAAATATATATAAACATTTCATGTTATTTTTGTGCCATTTTTACTATTGTGCATGTGACCAGGCTTAAATTGACATGAAGTCATATCAGTTTTACTCTAAACTCCAAACAACGAGAAAAGGACCCTCAGATACCCTCAGAAAGCTCAGTATTATGTGACAATGCAGAACCAACAGACTGTAATTCAGACTTTCACCTGAAGGTGCTACAAGGGTGACGCTACAGGAAGGATGATTTAAATGTCGTGGTTGGAATGAGTGTTGCTGCCGAGGCCGAGACTCACCTTGGGCTGAACTTCCACCTCCACCACCTGGTTCTTGTTCATGCAGTCTTTAACAAAGCCCTCCACTTTGCTGTTAAACTTCATGAAAATGACATAAGCAGCGTATCCTGACAGGAGTGTGATACTTTCCCACACAGAGATGAAGTTATCTAGGAAGAAGATGATGAGGAGGATCAGATCCAGGATGTAGAAGGATACGTCACGGAACAGAGGCCACCATGTCAGGTTGAGGATCTCCTTAGAGAAGATGGCACACATCCCTATGACAAACAAGATGTTGAAGACGGCCGAGCCCACGATGGTCCCGATGCCTACGTTACTGTGTGAGATGAAGACCCCGATGATGGAAGTGAAGAGCTCTGGGGCCGAGCCACCGGCCGCCATGAATGTTGCGCCCGCAACATCATCTGAGATGGTCAACTTCTCTGTAATGACAGTGAGTGCGGGGACGAAGAACTCGTCGCACACGATGGCTAAGGCAATGAACATGTAGATCATGCCAAACATGTGAAGGACCACTGCACCTTGGCGTCTCTGCGCCAGATCAAAGAGGTCTCGGGGGTAATCCCCCTGGCTGCTGTTCATATCAGCTGTGGACTTCATGGCAACAGGTGTGTCATCTGAAACATTGTCCCGTATAAAGAGCAGAGTCCTGTGGGGGGCAGACTGCAGGAGGCCTTCCTGAGGGAGCTCTGGCTCACCAAGAACCATGGACCTCCAGGTGAAGGCACTGAAGGAGACAGCACTTATGGCTACCAGGCTAATGACCAACCCGAAGATCCGGACAGGTCGCAGCTTTTTCCGCAGGTAGCGGCATCCCCGCGCCTTGTGAGCGGCACCCACCAGGGGGCGATGTTCTGACGCATCTTGACTGGGTTGTTGTGAGCCCATCTTTCAGCTCTAGAGGGTCCTCAAGCTCAGTCACTGTTAGAAGACCAGATTTGATCGAGCACTCTGCATGTTGGTTCCTTCAGCTTCAAAATGAATGAGACGATTCCTGGTTCTTTCCGGGATCTGGTTTCCCAAATAATGTCTTCATAGTCTTGGCTGAAAAAAAGAGATGCAAACTGTCAACACCTTTTTACATGTATTATCACGGTTTACCAGCAACTAAAGTCTTGCTTTAAATATAGACCCCCGTGTCTTCACTGGCACGCACGTCCATAGCGTGTGGCTTCCGGCGTCACTGCAGCACCAGTTTGCCACAGCACATCAACCACATTGATGATTTGACCACTACATTCATGGCATGACCTTCCTGAGCCGGCCATCCGGTGGCGTGAATCAGAAACTAAACCCGGGGCCCCCTGGTGGCACTGCTACCACTGCTTACACATATTTGGCAGTCGAATGTCTGACATACTGTTCACGAAGATGTTTGTTTGTTAATCATGCCATTATATTTTGCAGAAATGCCTCCAGGCGTCCAGAGTAGCAGTGAAACCCACAGCAAGCACAGAAAAAAAAAAAAAGGTGTAATCATAATTTAAACACAGATGGAGCCACTACTCTCCCAGTGTGAGGCATGAATCACAGGCTTGTTATTACACATTGCAGACTGTCAGATTAGGAACCAAACCCAAAACGCCGAGCGACTCAGGACGGTCTGCTTGTAATGTTCCAAGCATGCGAGGCAGAGAAGTGATTCTTGACAATAGTTTGAGGCTTCCAGTTAAAACTGTTGCCTCTGTGATCTGACAATGACTAATGATGAAGCCGCTGCTCATTACCTACACATGGTCTTCATCTTCTTCAAGGCTTTGCGTACTGACTGACTTTGATATTTGGAATGATAATTTCACTGTTAACCACGGATTAAAAGACACACCTGGATACAGTCTACCATCATTTTACTGCGCTTTTAAACTGCGTAAAATCCCGTTTAAACTGGCGGCTGTTGAGACTTGTTGGTCTGGAACAGCTGTGTTTTCCGTGTATTCTCATTTTAAAGCGGTGACTATTGTCCTCCACGGGTGTCGGTAAACACGCTGTGTGGTCGCGTCAGTCATTGACAGTTCTGGATGGTGGACCAGGAATCTGTCATGATGCGTCTCCACCTGGAGAGTCTCGGGAGGCCAAACGTGATCCGCCGCGTCTTGCTCGACTTCCACACCGATGCCCTTCACATGACAACTCTTTTTCCACGCGTGTCCTTCCCCCCCCCAACATCAGCTCCAGTTTCCATGGCGATGTCGTTCTTACCTTCAGAAAAGGCGAGAAATCGTCCACCGCGGCAGGTTCGGTTCCGGGAGCCCGCTGTCCGGTGTGTCGGCGGAGGAGGAGCCGGGCTGCGTGTCTCCTCACTGCGGTCACCGTCCTCTCCCCGGATACTCACTTCCGACGCGGAGCGCAGGCGGGCGGAATATTGAGGCAGGTGGCGGCGCTGCTCTCCTGCAGGCTGTGATGCTGATGATGCTGCATCTGGAGGGAGGAGTTGCCGTGGTGACACTGCAAGGTCCGCTGGTTCCGTCTGTGAGCAGGTGGATTCGCCAGCACTAGTCTGTGGGATTCAAATTCTGAGTGCGTCTCTTTACATTCATCCGCCAGCCTGACACGGCTGTAACCTTTTAACCCTTCGAAACGTGTTGAGGAGCAACAGCATTTTCAGTTTTCAGTCCTCCCTCTGATATTTGCTCATTCTTCAAAGACACTGACGTCCAAAAAAGATCATTTGGCAAAGTTACATTACTGAGAAAAGATAATTTGAAATGTCTGGCCTTTATGTTTGCCCTATTATCAACATCATAAATCACATTTTAAAAAAGAGCCATCTGACGCAAGACCACGTTCATGTTGAATAATTCTGCAGCACACCCAGAAACACTGCTTTATTAATGCACACGTTTGATCCATGCTCGGCACGCTTCATCCAAGTAGCTTTCCAAGTTTCACTGCTCTGATGCCAAACTAAAAACAATATGCTTTAACAGAACAGAAAGTGAGGGGAAATGATTAACTTTGATTAAAGACTTTGATGAGATTGTTTCTGCCCAGCTAACTGGTTTTGGTTGGTAACTTCAAACAGTACTAACAGTTCATTTGTTGTAACATATCCTCACCAAAACAGGCACTGTACTGGATCGCAAATCAAACCAATGTGAATTTCTTCAATCTCCGCTGCCATTTACGTCCTATTGTGGCTGATGAGCCCTGAGACCCTTTAAGGACTGTCATGTCACTCATACTCACCCGGCTAATAAGGTATGGGACTGTATCGAACCCCTCTGCCACTTCCTTCTGACGTAAATGACCTATGGGATAATATTTAGTGCTCGGAGGCCAATTCCATCCCAGTTTAAAATATAATACATTTAAAATACTTTGATGTGATTTTTGACGACAGCATTCAAACAGAGTCTTTTTGTGGTTACTGACAAAATTCACTTATTCACAAATTTTCATCATCCAATTTCCAGCATATATCTAATGCACGTAAGGCATTATTTCTTTATCACATGTCATTTACATATGACATTTACATCTTATACTTCGCATATAAAATCCAAACCAATCATTGTCACTAATGGATGTTTGCAAGGTGGTAATTCCTTGCAGAAATCTTTGAAATAATAACTCTAGATGACATCATGACCCCTTTTTAATAAGCAGCATGAATTGAATCCTATTCAAGAAAGTTTAGGGTAGGCTGATGAGGCTTCATGAAGCACTGCCTCCGTTTCCACTAGCTGCCACTGTCTGGTGTAAAAGTCTTTGAACAACAACAACCAATTCCAATGAAACTACACATCATTTTTATACTGAGAGCGCCACCTACTGAGCTCTGAAAATGACGACACTGTTTCATGAAGCCTCCATTACTAGTTAGAACCCATCCATGTAACATCATGAGGTTCCTGTTTTAATCCACTTTTCATGTGACAGTCTTCCTGCTAAGGACTGCAGTATCAAAAGGAAGGAACAGCCAAGTGTTGACACCAATGACAAATGTCAAAAAAACTACAAATAAAGCTCTCAACAATAGGGGGAGCGGAGGAGTAACAATAAGAACGTGATTCTATGTCAGGACATAACTAACCTCCAGCGCGGTGTGGCGGCATGATTCACAGACCTTATTGATCCCTGCCACATCAGCTCCTGTTATCGTTAGCTGCTCTTACATTCCATCGATAATCACGTTCCGGACTCCCCTCAGGTCACTGGTGTCATTCTGAATGTCATTACTCAAGGAGCATGAAAGAAGCCCGCAGAGGATTCTTGGAGTTTGATTGTGTGTAATGATTATAGAGCTCAATAGGATGTGAATGAAACACGTCCATCGTGCTACGTTGTCTGAAGTCTGGCAGGGGCACGTTCCTATGGAAGGGCGCTGTTTATAACAGTGTTGGAGACTTGCGAGTTCGACTGCTGGTGTGGCAGGAGAGTGAACCAGTTGAAAGAAGGAGTTGCAGTGAGGAAATGCGGTGTCAGTGAAACGGTGTAAAAAAAGGAACATTATTTGGGGATATTCGAGCAAAGCTAGAGACTGAAAAAAAATGCTGCTATTATCAGAAATCTGGAATTAGTTTCCTCTACTGGCGATCTGGAATCAGCCTAAGAGATTTAAGAAGCTTAGTCATCCATGAGAGGCTCAAATTAAAGCAGCTGCCTGTCCAAAGACGGCAGATGAGGTAGCTCAGTTATCTTGTGCACTGAGACTAGGTCTGGGTCTGACCCAGGTCATGCTCGAGGAACTGCATCTCACAGTTGGCCCGGCAACAGTTACCTGAGGAAAGCTGAAGAAGGATTTGAAAGAGGTTAATCTAGGTCTCTTTGTCTGTTCTGCCCCCCCTCAGAGAAGAAGGAAACAATGGCTTGATGGAGGCCTGTACTAATAAACCTATAATACGTACATTTATAGCATGTATTATAGGTTTTTACCTAAGTAGAACAGCAAGTGCAGTGCAGTTACTACCTCCTCCACCGAGTCTTTAATTTTCACACACTTGCTCCTTGATGCATGCACAGTACAGTTCGTTCATGAGAAGTCTCCCTCTATCTCGATTTACACAGAGGAGAGGAGCAGGTGGTCTGTGTTGAGAGGTGGATTAGGATTATCACATGATGTTTATCATTCATTAAGAAATATGATTATAACTCATTTGCTAATCTGCCTCTGTCAGGCCGGGTTGATTACCACCCTGTGGACCTCCCGACCCCCTACTGCTGACCAATCCATACAACTATGTGGGACACAAAGACGTGGATTTAGCTGCCGGGGCTGAGCCAGGGTGGGCCGGATGGGGGGCTGGGCCGACGAGGACCTTCCTGTTGTTTTGTGGTGGATAGAGCAAACAATTGGCTGCCAGGAAACCGTGCATACACCCCGGTGTTATCCTCACCAAGTCATCACTTTTATAACCAGATCAGGAAGAGTGCGCGGAGAGAAATGAAGGATAAGAGTGTATAATGCAAACCACTGCAATTAACAAGGGATTTCAGCAGGCATCAAACCTATGATATGACACTGATAACATCTTCATTCTGCTCTGAGGATGAGAGGAAAAGTTGATGCAGCATTACTAGTCAATTTGCTTTTTCCCAAAGTGACTTACTGAAGTGCACTAGCCATCATGGAGGTCCATCTGTTCGCTGCACATCGGCATTCACGCTGTGTTTTTTGAATGACTATTCTATATCAACGGCCGTCTTCCTGACTTTTGTGTACATTCCACCGAGCCTCTTCCTCAAGTGCTGCTCTGTTCACAACAGGCTGTGTGCGGAGAAGGTCGTTGGCTGTAGCTTCCCTTCTGCGGCTACCACTGTTGCAGGAAAACACACAACATCCTCAAGGACAAATAGCTCATCCCCTGATCAGGTGGGTGGACTCTCGGAACAACCTGTGATATCGAAGGCCAGTCAGCGTTCATGCTCACAGAGTCAGAGTCTACAGTTTTTTCCCTACAGCGGTGTGGCTTTGTGCATCAAAGATGGCAGGCGCCACCCTCTCGCACGACTAGCATCTTAAAGATCATTACACTTGTATGCTTGCCCTTTGTGTAAATGTGCAGTGATCAGCTTGGCTACTTAGTGATCTATTTAGTGTATATATTATGCATTTGATTATTGCATTATAATAATCTTCACTAGTATTTTCAGTAGCAATTTGAATTGGGAATATTACTGTGATATCTTTTGACCTTCTGGTCACTACTTCAATCTGTCTTTGCATGTAGTATTGACACCGTGTGCCTGGGTTCTCGCTAACGCTGTTGGTCAGTGTAAGATTCCCTTCCACAACAATCCACAACTATTATCCAGTAAATGAGGTGCAGACCTGCGTGCCATCATTGGTCAAATGTAATTGTTTTTCACCAAAAGGATGCTTCAAAATAATGACTGCAATTTATTTAATGAACTTTGCGCCCACAGTCAACCACGGATGTGATTGTTGTTATTGTTGGCCCTGCCATGGATGGTTGCCTCTCTGGCATTAGACTAACCTGGATTTGCACCGGTGTTAAGCAAAGACAAGGACGAGAATGTAAGCAGATACGTTTGCTTCAAAGCAGCCTGGATTTCAGGACGGCAAGTTGAAAACATCAGCTGGAGAATGAAAGTGAATATTTCCTGTGTGAGGAGGAGATTCAGCGACAGTGATGCATGACGCATGTTGCATTAGAGGTTTAAGCTTACACAGCTGCAGATGAAGTGGCCTGCTGGGCCACTAGTCCACACGCCGCAGAAGTCATCCAGCGTTGGTGAGTTTGTACATGAGATGGGCAAAAGCCCAACAACTGCGGGGTAGAAAGTTGAAAAATATTTCATGCTGTGATGTCACAAGCAAAGCTGTAATCCTATTTTAATCGCAGTGGATTTATTAAGCAGCAGCAGCAGGTTTAAATCTCCGCAGATTACACAGAAGAAGTGCAGATTATGTAATGAAGTGCACTGAAGGTGATACGGCTCATCTTTAATCTTTGACTGATAGCATAAGACAAAACTGATGACTGATTATCGATAATTAAATATTGACAGATTTTTACTCTGCCTCGAGCCGAATGTCTCTCATACTTCTTCATATCAAATGCTGATACTTCAAAGGCGAGTCCTGCATGAAAAGGTTGTTTGTCGATATACTATTTTTTTTTTTTTGGCTCAGCATTACCCGAGCAACAGTAGTACAATAAAATAACAGAATGCTAATATGAAATAGTTGAGATCCTGTTCCATAGAAGAGCTTTATGGTTGGATTATACAATTATATAATAATGACAATATAATTAATAATTGTGTATATATATATATATATATATATATATATATATATATATATATATATATATGTGTGTGTGTGTGTGCGTGTGTGTGTGTAAATATTATTATATATTAAATAATTATATATAATGTATTAATAGATAATACATTAATAATTCATTGCTGGTATGTAAAAAATAAATTAAGAAAAGATCATTAAAAGAATGCGCATACTCATCCGCGCCAGCAGGGGACGCCACTCTAAGCGCAGCAGGAGAGTAAGCTTAAGCTTCAGCACTGAGCGCTCCTCCTTCCTCTTCCGGTTTTGGCGACTACAGGTATGGCGTTCAGGCTTTGCCCTGACAATATGACAGAAAACAATCCACATCAATCCTTCCTTTAGAAGTACGACAGAGCACATTCGAGTCACATATATTAATCGGGGTAGTAACCAGTTACTCCGATCTTAGGTAAGATGTTGAATAATAAACCCTTTCGGTGATATTCGGCCAACGGTTGAGTCACGGACTGACGCCAAACCGGCGTCCTAATTAATGTAATGTCACAAATGTGTACTTGTGGCAATCTCAATTTTAAGCATTACATTTGGTCGCGTTTGTATTACAACACTTCTCTATTCAGTCGTCTCTCCGTTTCACTATCTCTGATAGCCACGTTAGCATGCTAACTTGTGTGTGTTTGTGTTCCAGTCATCATGGTGCAGCGCCTCACTTACCGCCGTAGGTTGTCCTACAACACCGCTTCTAACAAAACCAGACTGTAAGTACAACGAGACCTTTCAACCGTCTCCCGTCGTGTCTAACTAACGGCTCTTGTGACAGGTCTCGCACTCCCGGCAACCGGATCGTGTATCTGTACACCAAGAAGGTCGGAAAAGCCCCCAAGTCTTCGTGTGGTATCTCGCCAGGAAGACTGAGAGGAGTGAGTGCCTTATCCTCCAGCTGAGATGTTAAACTGTGATATATAACTTACTCTTGTTGAGCTCTGCTTGTCATGAGCATCGGTGCCTTCATCAGCATATGTATTCATCTCCTCATTATGAAATGGAATTGCATATGTTTCAGCAGAAACACCCAGTTTAGACTGCTGTGAACTCTGTAGGGAGTTCTCAGTCCAAGTGCTACTCCATAATATTGATGCCGCAAAGCACTGTGATCTTGAAAGGTTTATTCATTAGACACTGCTTCATGGTGACCTTTGTGTTTTGAAACACTGCAACTTCTGCGAATGTCTGAACTCAAATTGCATTATAGTAATAGTTAATAGTAATAATTAATAGTTCGTTTTGATTTCAACACTTTTCAAATGTGAAACTACATGTTGGCACCAGTGAGTCTTTGAGTCCATTATAGTGTTGTGGCAAATAAGGAGAAATTTGAATGCTCACGTATTTTGACCTCATCTGGGACTTGATTTTTAAATGGTATTCATCTTGTCACTGACTAAAGCGTAAATAGTGAAGTACTGCCTTGATGATGATCTTCAAAGCTGTAATAATAGTGGATTGACTGTAACGGACACCAATTAGATAGTTTCATAAATATGCCTAATTAACAAATATTCATTTTCTCCAAATGTATATTAATGAACTTTCCTATTTCTCTTGCCATAAAGGATTAAATTGCCACTCACAGGACTGAATGCAATAAAATTCACATGCGCTTACAATCACCATGATATACGTTCAACAGTCATCGTCAGGTGACGTCCATGTGCTCAGCTCTGACTTTATATTTGAATCATGTTTTGTGAGAGTTGTTAAGCAAAGCCACCACTTAATTTGTGATTGTATGAGTTGAGGAGCTGGATTCCTCCCACAGAGCAGCAGGTTATGTTGTCTGGTTTAGGTGGAGTCGATGCTGTCGCTCTACGCAGACAATGTAGCTGCGTGCGCAGGGAGTCAGACATTGTTCAGCCAGAGTGTACTGTAATGGACTCACTCCTTGTGCTGATTGTGCTTGCACATGCCTGGTTTCGCTCTTCAGTTTAGACTTTTCTCAGGTGCTAGATGTGCAGGATTGATGCAAAATAAGAGCTTATCTGTGTGGATTGAATGACTACTGCTGTCAGTGTATACAGAGTCCCTCTACTGATATTCAATGTATCTGCACCAGTTTTGTTCTAATTGAATGTGACTGACCATTTGCTCATGTGAACAAACATTTACTGAACACTTGTTAGAAACGTCAGCTCCTTTTGGAAAAGTAGTTAAGGTCACTGTCAGTTTAAGGTTGGAATCATTAGTGGTGCCATTGCAACAGTTGTCATCTGTCATGCCAAAGGTGACGTGGAGGACTCCATGGCCATGTTAATCAGCACATCCTGACTTTGGCGTATATGATGATGATGCAGTTGTGCATGTGTGTTTGGGGTCGAGTGCCCCAGATAATGAAATCATGAGTGACATGCGTGTCCTCCCCAGTGATGCTTTACATAGATGATGTCGTGATTAGAGTGCTTGTCTGCTCTTCAGAGTGACAGGTGTCATGAATGATAACGTTCCACATTGTCACATGATTGACTGCGTCATCACTTATGAAAGTTGAAGTGGTCTAAGCCCTTGATTTTTTTTTTTGCAGATCCGCGCCGTCAGACCCCAGGTTCTGAAGAGGCTGTCAAAGACCAAGAAGCACGTGAGCCGGGCTTATGGCGGTTCCATGTGCGCCCAGTCTGTGCGTGACAGGTAACTGTGAAAGCGTGAATGACCTCTCCTCAGGTGGACTTGCTCTCATGTGTGCACTTTTGTTTAGGATCAAGCGTGCTTTCCTGATCGAGGAGCAGAAGATCGTCATCAAGGTTCTGAAGGCTCAAGCTCAGAGTCAGAAGTCCAAGTAATGTTTGTATTGAGAAATAAAAACTAAAGTTCATCTGCTTTGCCTCTTTCCTGTTTCTACACTGAACATGTATTTAAAGTGCGATACTTTGAAGTAACTAAAAGACAATACTAGAAAGTAATACACTGTATAGCGCCTCTACACCAGAGGTGTCCAAACCGGTCCTCAAAGGGCTGGGATGGTGCTGGTTTGTGTGCCAACTAATGAAGCACACAGCTTGACCTATCAGGTGTGTGAAGACTGTAATGGCCGATGGTCTGTCTGGTGCTTGTTTTTGGTTTCACCTCATTGGTGTGCGTGTGTTTCATAGGCTGGAGCACAAACCTGCTCTCACTGCAGCCCATGAACAGTTTGGACACCTCTGCTTGTTGGTCATGCCCGATTGCTTTCTTTGATTTGTGATCAGAACACACTGGAGGATGTGGATTGGAGTGGATCCATCTCTGAACATTAAAGCTTTTGGGGACAAAATAATTTGTCAAACCACCAAGCGGGAAGCCTAACTTGAGCCAACATAGCTTGTTTTTTTCATAACTTGGATGTTAATTCATAGTTGAAATGAATTTGTGGAGCCGAGGACGAACGTTTGCATTTATTATGAAAGAGCGCCATCTATTGACGTCAGGAAACACTCCTTCATGGAGCGGCCATTCAGTAGTGCATGGTGCGGTTTTTTTTTTTCACACTAAAACTCACTAAAATCTTCTCACTAAAATTTCATTAGGCGCGTAATTTCTTAATCGTGCGTTTTTATTAACGTACAGCAAATTTTGAAAGCAACGTATATATAGTTTTTTAAAGCAAACCCCGCCTCCTCGAACGCGGATGCACTTCCGGGACACGTCTTCTTGCAGCAGCTTCGGAGCCGCTGTGTTTGGCCGACATGGAGACTCTGTTCAGTTTGCCGTTCACTGTTCTGGAATGTCCGAACATTAAGCTCAAAAAGCCGTCATGGCTGCACATGCCGTCTGCCATGACCGTGTACGCCATAGTCATCGTGTCCTACTTCCTCATCACCGGTGGTAAGATGCGCCAGCTAAGCTAACTTGAACAGAAGCTGTGTCTAAGCTAAGATTCCCGTGGCTCTGTGTGCTGTGTAAATGATTTCTGCATCAATCTTCTCTCACCAGGGATCATTTATGACGTCATTGTGGAACCTCCAAGTGTGGGCTCCATGACCGACGAACATGGTCACCAGCGGCCAGTCGCCTTCCTGGCATACAGGTACAAGACAGTGGTGGCAGACGTCACTGGTGCCGGTGATGAGTCTTCTCGTTCATATCCTGTGTCTGTAACAAATGGACAACCACAACGCTAGTGCCCATGTTAGCGTCTCGATATAGCGTTTATTTCTCAAAACGTCCCATCAAAGTCAGAGTGTCGTGTCTACCTTCAAAGTAGTAATGGACGTCTTTCCATCATGTCAAATATGTGAGAGGATGGTGTTGCTACCAGGTGCTCTTCAACGCTACATGCAAAGACGATAACTGTGATAGACGGTACATATTTAGATGTTGTCCAAAACTGTTGAGAGAGAGGCTACTGCTACAGCTGTTAAATCTAGGGCTGCAAGGACCAGTCGACTAGTCACAGAGATCGCTGTCATAGGCGAGCGAGAACATCACCAACATCCAAAGTGTGGAAACGTTTCACAATATATACATCACACACTAAAGTCAGATGCGTGATTTGGAGACATCCCCATACAGTGTGCCTCGGTGTCTGCCATGCGTGAACATTTGTTGCGGGTTCCAAGGCTCCTCAGTGAGATGATGAGTAAACCACGGCCAGGAAGTTATGGTGGCTGCTTGAATCCCACGGATCACCGGCAAATTCAGGAACACCAGCAGGCTAGTCAAAAATGTTTGTTTTATTTCCACATTAGAATCTAACAACAACTTGAATTCCAGTTTATAGTGGACTTTAGTGCTATGCATGTTCAATTCACAGACAGCGTCTTCATGAGTTCTGCATGTGCATCCTGAGTGGAGCGCGACTGTTCACCCAGTCATTGGTAGCAGCCCAGTTGAATTATTATATTACTATTAGGGGTGGGATTCGGTTTAAAAAACTGATCTAATTAATTAGTGAATTTGTGCCACAAGAAGCCATATTTTTCAATTTGAATGAATTTGGTATATTAGTGAAACTAATGATGGACCCATACATACATTTAAACAACAAAATATTATAATAATAGTATAATAATAGCATAATAAATCGTGTTGGTGACTATATTCAAGTTCTTATGTCACCTTATTTAATTTATTAGAATTTCAAGTCCATTCAGTATAGTGGAAACCCTGGCCATTGTGTAGCGAAAAACATCCTCCATGTTGTTGTTGTTATCATCATAGCTGCGACGTGTCCTGTGCATCAGTGTGATCAGTGGACCAGGAACTCCTGCAAGCGAGTCCCGAACCCATGCGCTGTGCTCCCGTTTCCGAGCACAATTTTCCTGCCGCTTCCAGCTGCACACCTCAGTGTTCTGGGAGTTTGAGAAGTTGTATTTGAACGATGTTGTGCGCCCAGACAGCGATCAGACCCTTTACTGCCCGGCATTTATCATGTTTGTGTGGAGTCGCACTGTACAGGTAGTTTCCGGCATCTAGCGCTGAGTCGCCTGAGGCGAGAAGCTCACCACTTGCTGAGAGTTTCCTATTTCTCCTGCCGGTATCATGACTCACTTGTGTTCACATCTCGGACTTCTGAGCCAAAAGAGCTTTGTCTCGAGACAGAACCTGCAGTGTGAAAGCGCTGTTACAAACGTTCCTTGTTGTCTGGAGAGCAAACTGTTAAATTAAATCAAATCGATTAAATGCTTAAATATTTTAACACGTTATTTTTGTTGTAATTAATGGTAATTAACCTGTTAAAGCCCTACCACTAATTACTATTTAATAATTTAGTGTGAATGTGTTTGATGTATTAATGCGATGAGCGATTTATTTCTGCATTTATCTTCATGGATTAGAACATCTGTGGTGGAAGAGGGAAGGAGAACCGTCAGTGGCCTGTGGTTTAATGTGTGTAGGACTTGCGTACAGTATAAGAGCCATGAGCCCGTCTGACTGATGTGTGGGTCCTTGTGATGCTGCACATCTTATCTTCTAGCAGTTCCCTCTCCAGAATTCCACCACTTCAATTTCAAAATGAACATTCCCTGATGTGTTTGAATCACATGGATGTTTTCAAAAGCAGCTTCTCTTCAGTTGAGTATTTGATATTGTAATGTAGCCAGTAGTCTCACTTAACCCTTCTGGTCACTGTGGTGCTCAGAAGACACACCAATGGTCTTCTGCACACTGTGACCCGTGCTTAGTTCCAACAGTGGAACTCGGCAAAAGCATGGTGTCAGACGTTATTATTGTGTCAGTGGTTTGGTGCTATTTTAGCACGGTGGTGATGCACAGTCATTGAAGCAACTCCCTTGTTACAGGGTAAATGGCCAGTACATCATGGAAGGACTGGCCTCCAGCTTCCTTTTCACAATGGGAGGACTGGGCTTCATCATCCTGGACCGCTCCAACGCTCCCAACATTCCCAAATTGAACCGATTCCTTCTGCTCTTCATCGGCTTCGTCAGTGTGCTGCTCAGCTTCTTCATGGCCCGAGTGTTCATGCGCATGAAGCTGCCGTGAGTCCTTTCTCACACACACACGCACTCAGCAGAACCAACACAGTTCCTGACACTCGCTCTGTTGTCTCCTCAGAGGTTACCTGATGGGCTGAACTGACCCTCGATGGTGGCCGGTGCCATCATCACTGCAAACAGCTGTGACCCTCCTCCATTCTGGACTGTAATAGAACCCGGCCATGCCCATGAAGAACGCTTGCTTTGTAAGGAATTTGCCGGGCGAGTTTTTGTATGAAGTCCAATAAATGTTCATTTTCACATCGTGTTTTCGACCATTGACAACTCGACTCACCTGAGACGGTGTGAGCCACTTGATGGCGCTCTCTTGGCACCACACATTCAAGTGTAGAGGGAAGTGATCGCTTCAAATCCTTAATAAGTCATTTGAGTCCTTGTAATGGTAAAATACTCTTTAATTATTCGATACATTCATACGCCAGTGTTTTCCATAAGATTTCTAGAACCAAGTTAAAATGTTTATTCGTGATATCACATTCATCAATCCCAATCTTCTTCATATTCATCTCCCATCTGTCTGACTTTGTCTTCAATGACTCAACAACAGTCATGAGGCGCGACTGAGTCTGACCCTGGAGCAGTGTGTGTTAGTGTGCCTTGTTTATCCTACCTTGTGGGGACCAATTCTTGACAAAACACTACCCATCTATTGTGAGGATGGAGACTTCAAAATGACTGGGTCATTTAAATTGGGTGTAAGTTTGGTTCAGAGTCCTGGTTAAGGTGAGCCATGTGTTTTGGAGGTTTAAGGGTGAGAGACGGCTGGGGAAAGTCAATGAGAATGTCATTGAAAAACCTCACAATGTCCCCACAAGTATATAAATACTAGACCGAGTGTGTGCCTAGGTGAAGCCATGACAGTGTTGACGTCTGCTTCGCACCTGATCAGGTCAGTCTCCGCACCAAAAATACTGGGAGGCATCAGATCACAAACCTGTTCGCTTATGCGCAGGTTGCATTCACACTAGTGAGAGTCGTGCACACGACACAAGATGGCAGCACTGAGCACCGACGTGGTGACTTCCACACTTCGAGTGGTGTTGAATCAAAAATAATCATACAAAAATAGAATCTCATGTATATATTAAAACACAGTTGATCACATGATGATGGCCAGCTCAACCAGAATCGGAAGCATTGACGTGTAAACCTCCTCGAAAGATGGAGCCAGAGACTGTTACCTCCTCTGTCTTTTAGAGGGGGTGGTCACCAAACTGTGTTCTGATTTGCCGTTCTGCTGATTCATGGTCTGGGATTAGAAAAAGAAACGATAAATATTCAGTACATCTCTGACAGAAAATGCTTGGTAGGGGGACTTACTTTTCTTTTCCCTCCGTCTTCAGTGGACTTCAGCCCTGTAGCCTCTTCCAGGTCTGCCAAAATAGAACATTTTGAGTCATGATGGCTGACGTGTGTTGTTAAGTTACTCAGTGAGTGCTTGATGTGTCTGGAGTCAGACCTGTCAGGATTTGGTCGATCTTCTCAACCACCAGGTCAGCATCTTCTCTGCTGAAGCACATGGGAGGTTTGAACTTGAGCACATTGCGATGAGGCCCGTCAGCGCTCAGGAGGATCCGCTCCATCTTCAGCCTGAGACAAACACCAACTCAAGGTTTGTCGAAACCATGGCGCCGTATGAAACCAGTCTTCACCAAAGCAATGACAGACTGGTTACTGTTTTGGAGGCACTGGTGCGGCGCCACTCACCGGTAGATAACTTCCTGGGCCTCAGCTGTGGCAGGGCTGAGCGTGACTCGGTCCCTCACCAGCTCCACCCCAACAAACAGCCCGCGACCTCTGTGGTGGGGGGGGGGAGAGACGTTTGAAAGGTCTATTCCGAAGAGGTGATTTCTCACTGTGGCCAGAAAGTTGCTCTACGGGGACAACACAGTTGTCCAGCCGTGGTAATTGCTTCAGTACTGGTGGGTATGACCCTGGTGAGACAGGACAGCCCTGTGTTTCTATCCCTGCACTTCTTTGGCTGGTTCTTATTCTCATCTCATCCAAACAGCTGCTCCCTCTGGCTCATGTAGTGTGGCCTCTCACAATTGAATCAGAGCAGGAGAATCCACACGAGAAGACGATACCTGACGTCGCCCACTAGGGGGTGCTTCTCTTTCTGCTTCTCCAGCAGACCGGTCAGGTACCCTCCCACCCTCAGTGCGTTTCCCTGGAGATCTTCCTTGTCAATGACGTCGAGCACAGCGAGACCGATGGCACATGACACCGGGTTGCCGCCGAACTGAGTTCAAACACACACACACTTGAGTGTCCCGAGTCCTTCAGCCAGGAGCGAGGGTGGCAGGTCTCCTACTGTGTTGAAGTATTCCATTCCAGAGGACATGAAGGCCTCGGCCACCTCTCTGGTGGTCACCACGCATGACATCGGGTGGCCGTTGCCGATGGGCTTCCCCATCGTGACAATGTCTGGAACAAAGTCATCTCCCTGGAGCTGGAAGGCCCAGAAGTGGCTGCCGACACGCCCGAAGCCCACTTGGACTTCATCGGCAATAAAGACGCCTCCAGCTTTACGGACGTGCCTGTTGGAGGCAAAGCGTTTACGGACTCTGAGAAACACTGAGACGTGTGCTGGGTACCCACGCTGCCACCTGCTGGAAATAGCCTCTGGGCGGAATCACCTGGCCGCCGCAGCTCTGCAGCGACTCGGCTATAAACGCTGCAATCTAGAGGAGACAAGTGCAGATCATGGATGACCAGGGACTCACTCTGGCAACGGCCAGGACAGATAGAGACGCTACAGCACGTCCAAGGTCACGTGGAGTCTCAGCCATTCCAAAATTATACAGTGTATCCCAGTGCGCCACTGAGCAGGTGCACCAGTATTCCGATCTCAGGAGAGGCAACTGACTCACTTCACCACAGGGGGGCACCTTGATCAGGGGCACACAGTCCTCACTCATTCACTCCTAGGAAACAGAACTTGAACATGCCATTCCTCCTTTCTCCTGAACACCATCTATGATCTTTTTAACATCGTCTGCATAAGCAGTCGCCGGGTCCTCGTGGTCCGCTCTGTATTTGCCTCGGTACACGTCTGGACTCGGCGCCTGCAGGAACAAAACCTTGGTCAGTGATAATCCAGTGATCACCTTTATTGCACTGCACTTCATTTATCACTCAGCGGAACTGATAAGTTTCTAATTGTGCAAGCGGCAGCGAGTCCTCTTGAACTCGATCCAAGTCAAACAGCTCCCACGGTGTAGCTGATTTATCATCTTTGACAACTCTGCAATTGTCCTCCTGCAGTGCAGGTGGGACTCGTGTTGCTTTATGGTTTCTTCTTGCCTTTCGCTTATATGATTTGATTAGATAAAGCCTTGTTTGTTTGGAGACACTGGCCGCTTTATTGCTGGACCAGAGGACAGTCTGTCGTACTTTGACACCGGGATAAGACCATAAGCATGAACTGTGAACTTGAATAGAGACGATCAAACCTGCACGAGGGAGTTCATCATTTTCACTCTCACTCAGTGTGTGTTCAGTCCTATCCAAACTAGAAATATTGACTGTGTTCACAAAGGCAAAAGGGCGCTGGTATTGTCCTCTTCAAGTAGGAGCCATTGTCCAGCAAGGCTACACAGCCGCTGCCTCTCCAGCCTGGTGACCAACTTCATGTTAAATCAGTTTAAAAAAATGATTTTGGACAGAAGGGACAACAACAGCGGAGTCAAGACACATGAGTATTTACTAAAGCGAAACTATTTAGACGTTCACAGCACAAAGTGAAAAAGTTCTTCACGTCCTGGCTATGTGGGATTTTGATTTGACTTATGGGATTTTGTTAGTAAGAGCTGACTGTTGTGTCTTACTCTCTTACATTCCATTCCTTTCTGTCATGTTTAGCGTTACTGCTATACTTATGTATAAGTCTACTGTGTAGTTTTTCCTGTTTGCCTAAATTTCCTTCACCCGTGGGTGGCTCTCCATTCATTACCAGCAGCATGTTCCTGACCCAAATGCCAAATAATCCCGCCACCTGCCGTGCCCAACCTCTTTGGACATTCCTGTTTGTGGTAAGTTTGAGTTGTTGAAGACATGACTCAGCTTGGAGTTTACTCCTAAACATCTGCCAGCTCCATTGTGATGTGATTGAGCAGTTCCCGCTTCAGTTACATGAATTGTTTGTACTGCATCAGGACGATTGAGTCTGTTTCTGTGGCCACATTTGTGTCCATGCCCTGCAGTGATGGTGTCACCAGTTCTTTTGCACGCTGCTCCGTGTACAGGTGGCGCTGCTGAGTCATGAGCATTTAATAGTGTGCAGAGACGGACACTCACCACCTGGACAAATTCATTCCGCTCCACATCTGACAGTTGCTGGAACTTATAAGGGCTAATGTCGATGAGTGATGAGACGTGGCCGTGGTAGGCGCTGTGGACACACGCACAAACACCATCAGCGGACACTCGCACACAGACGATTAACCTCTGACAGAGCAGTACTTCTCCAGCGTGATGATGTGTTTGTGGCCGCTGAACTGCCAGGCCAGTCGCAGGGCCAGGTCGTTGGCCTCAGATCTACGGGGGCACAGGTCACTCCCAGTTACTCAGTCACCACAAAACACACAACAGAAGCCCCTACACACAAGGATTGAAGCTCGACTCAGATAGACCAGGACACACCTCTTTGGAAGTAGTGACAAAGCATGAGGAGAGGCACAGTGCTGGGAGTGAATTGTAAAAACAATTTTGGCTGTTTTCCAGTATACAGGATAGGAGGATAATAATTCCACAGCAGATAAACCTGAGTGCTGCTAAGATAACGGGCAAGTGTGTGTGGACGCTTCTCCTTTTGCGTATCAGCAGTAGTACGTGCTCAAATATAAATGTCCCTGTTTTCATTTTCCATATCAGTTTATCCTGCATAAAAAACAGTAAAGTATTGACACAACAGCGCACTAATTTGTTTGTTGTCTAAATCAATTTTTACACTTTTTTTTTTTTTTTTTACAAATTTGCATACTTGGGTTGGGTGTGTGTGATGAAACACATTCATTGTATTCATTGCTGCTCCAGTGAGTCCTTACACACAACACATCCACCAACGCCTAGAATCTCAGCCTGAACTGTCACAGTTGTTGTTGTTGTTTGTGTAGCTGCTTTGTTTACCCCGAGTTGACAAAGTAGCAGACAGACAGCTTGTCTGGCAGCGTCGCCTGCAGTCGCTGCGCGTACAGCGACAGCTTCTCGTGAAGGAAACGTGAGTTGGTGTTGAGTTGTTCCATCTGCTGAGCTCCGGCCTTCACCACCTGTGGGTGGCAGTGGCCCACTGTGGAGCAGAGAAACAAGATCAGAACCGTAACTCTTTAATCAGGACTGATGCCAGTCAAAAATCAATGCAGCGAGCTTTTACCGGTTAGTCCAGAACAAACTGATGTTGGTAGGTAGGTATTGCATGAATGCATGGCCTGAGAATGAACTGGTTCACCCTGATGTTTACCCCTTCAGAGAACTTTCAAAATGCGTGATGACACAATGCAAATAAAGAGATGTGAGGCAGACTGAGTGGAGAGTGTAGTAAACTTTTCAGGGAATGCAAGCGCGTTCACTGTAATCTAAAAAGAACATGTTAATTTAATATTTCCATTTCATAACTTGCAGGTTTAAGTGTGAGCGTGACCAGACGCAGGCTCTGGTTTTCAGATGAGCCACACTACACTGAATCTTCCTCGAATGAGCAGCGGTTTCTACGTCAAATTCCTTCAAGACCTAAGCTAGCTTGAGGCTAAAACTGGTCCTCTAGACCTCAGGCTTGACCAGAGTAGAATGGCTCAGAAAAAAACTAGTTATTTACAACCTCATGATATAACAAAGGGAAACCAGATCCACATTTATGTAGCAGGGTTCGGACAAAGAGGTGGTCGGGGTCAATAGACATTCTTCTGTCAACGCTCTCCTCTCACTCAAGAAGGCAAGATCATTTGCATGATACAGTCCCGAAACAGCATCTTCACCAGAAGTGACGAGACCATTGGCAACAAAAGTGAGACAGAGAGAGGGACAGACGGACGGACAGACAGATGTCAAACAAGCAAAAACTCAGAGACAACTAGACAGTGTGTCACAGTGCACTTGTGTGACAGGGTTACATTACAGACAGCATTGTTGTGGAGACAGACGGCATAATAATAACAGTATGTTGAGTGTTTTCCCATTAATACAGACTCAACCTCTCCCCACTCCACCCCAGGACACAGAGAGTCAACCAAGCGCATGTGCACAAGCAGGAACCACTATTGACTTGTTATTGAACGAACTGAAACAAGCTAGCACACACTGTACGCTGGAGGTTTGTCCTCAGTGCGATTTGAACCTCACGACAGATTCACATTGAATTCATTAGATTTCGCCTTTATTTGCCTTATTGTCAGTGGTGGCCCTTCAGAAACACATAATAGCACCTGCAAGACGCCACATGGTGGATTGTATTTTGCATTATTGATTTTTGATGACTAATCATGACAGTTTTGTAGGAGTGGGAGACTGTATGAGCGGCTCAGCTCATCACAAACATGGAGTGATCATTCGCTACTGTCTGCTGCACCCCAGGTTTGGTGATGGCAACTCCCCACAAATTCAGTAAGAACTATCCATCTGCTTCCAATAACTGTTTAGCTGTTACCATGTTATGTGATTCACTAGTGGGCGGAGCACCTGCTGATGGACCCACAGACCCGTGATCCAGACCTGAGTGATCCACAAGTGCTTCTGAAGTTGTCAAACAAATATGCTTAGTATTCATGCACTATTGACTATAAATGTTTTGGTTTTTTTGCCGCTGTTTATTTTGACAAAAGTTATAAGAAACAGAAAAAAATAGTATTAATTCTTTCTGTTTCTCATAACTTTTTAATACTTACCTGCTGATGAGAAAGCTGCTACTATGTGTTCTGTGTTTTGATTTGAAATATATGAATGTGATACAAGCACAACCGAGCGCAGGATTTTTTCTTTGTCTGTACAGGCTGTATGTTCATTTATCCAAGTGTCAATATGAGCGATTGTGTGCGTCAGCGCGCCCTTCTCTCTATGTTACACTTGAATTGAGTGAGTGTGCGCGTGTTTACCATGGGCTACGTTGTTGATGCAGTCCAGGTATCTTTGGCCGTTCTCGTCGTACATGTACTGACCTTCGGCCCGGACTATCATGAGGGGGTCCTGGCTGAAGAAGATCTTACACGAGGGTCTGCACCAGTGATGAAACGTTTTGAATCAAAAGACTTCCTCTCGCAACACAACTCTCTGTTGAAACTGAACTGACTCTCACTCAAGACAGTGACGTCTTGACTCACCCAACATGCTTCTTCCTCAGGTCGATTGTTTTGTTTTTATCCATCTCGCCTGACGTGTCGATCTCTTCCTCCTTCAACTGTTGGAGACGACCGGAGTCCCTCATTATACACGCGCACGATCTCGAGAGCGCGCTCCCTCTCGCCCTCCCTCCGGTAACAGCAGAGGTGCGCCGAGTGGGCGGGGCCTCGTCACTCAATATAGAACACATATTTTCTGCTTTGTGTCGCTTCACATTTGAAAGCTAGCAGTGAGCCCTACACAGAGTCAAGTGCTAACGTATATTTTCTTTTGCTTTATATTTTCTATATTTTTTCATAAAAGTTGAGCCTAATAGTAATAGTAATGATAATCCTAACAGTTTGGTTAATATTTCTTCACAAAGTCCCTGCTACCTCACGGACTTGAACAATTTTTACTGTCGCTTCGAGCTGCCAGTAAGTCGGCCACTAAGACGAACACAGTCACTGATGAGCGATGAGGCTGCGGGTCCGGACAGAGTTTCCCCTGCCATCCTGGAGCATTGTGCTACTGAGCTGGCTCCAGTGTTCACGGACATCTTCATTGCTTCCTTGGTGTCCAGTCATGTTCCTGCCTGCTTTAAGTCCTCCACTATCATTCCTGTTCCCAAGAAGGCCAGGATCACAAGACTGAATGATTACAGACCGGTGGCACTGACGTCTGTGGTCATGAAGTCCTTGGAGGTGGTTCTGGTTCTGTCCCACCTGAAATCTATCACCGTTTCTCACCTGGACTCATTGCAGTTTGCCTACAGAGCCAACAGATCTGTGGACAATGCAGTGAACCAGGCCCTTCATTTCGTTCTGGAGCATTTGGACTGCCCAAGAACCTATGCCAGGATCCTGTTTGTGGACTTCAGCTCTGCTTTCAACACAATTCTTCCAGCTCTGCTTGAAGCCCGTTCAGCGTGCCTGACTAGCCGGAGTCAGCGCGTGCAGCGGGGGGCGACTGTCTCCGACACTCGGACCCTCAACATCGGGTCTCAGGGCTATGTCCTCTCTCCATGGCTCTTCTCCCTCTACACCAACTGCTACACCTCCAGCCACCAGCCTGTGAAGCTGATCAAGTTTGCAGATGACACCACCATCATCGGGCTCATCTCAGATGGAGATGAGTCAGCTTACAGGGGGGAGGTGGAGCGGCTGGTGTCCTGGTGCAGCCACAACAACCTGGAACTCAACGCCTAGAAGACAGTGGAGATGATCACAGACTTCAGGAGAGTCACAATTTCTCCATCCCCTCTCATGTTGGCTGGTTTACCCATTCCTATTGTAGACTCCTTCTGCTTCCTCTGAACCACCATCACTGAGGACCTCAAATGGGAGCCAACCATCAGGTCCCTCATCAGGAAGGCCCAGCAGAGAATGTTCTTCTTCAGGCAGCTACGAAAACTACGACTGCTGACGAAGTTGCTGGTGGAGTTATACACAGCCATCATCCAGTCCATCCTCACCTCCTCTATCACTGTCTGGTACAACAGCGCAACCTACAGGGACAAGAGCAGACTGCAGCGCATGGTGCGTTCTGCTGAGAAGGTGATCGGTTGCAGCCTGCCACCTCTTCAGGACCTGTATGTCTCCAGGACCCACAGACGTGCAGGTCGGATCAGAGCCGACCCTTCTCACCCTGGTCATGGACTGTTTGTTCCTCTTCCCTCTGGCAGGAGGCTACAGTCGATCTAGGCCAAAACCTGCCGTCACAGGAACACCTTCTTCTCCTAAGCCGTCTGACTGTTAAATGATGTTGACTTGATCAGCCTTTGTTGTTTGTGGGTTTATTTTATTATGCTTTTGTTCATGACAGCACTTTATTCCAAAGCACTTTCCTAGTTGGTGGGATCCCCACTGACCATGGCAATAAAATTGATTCTGAATTTTTGTTCTATTTCATCTGAAGCCTGTCAGTTGATCCCTTTAGTTTCACCCACTTAACTTTATAGTTAATAAAACACTTTATATTAAAATGTTTTAGATTTTTAACAGTAGCGTTAGCTCTTTACAGACTGCATTAGCTGGGCAGTCAATATTGAACAAAAGGAGCGGGAGGGGTGTTGTGGTTTGGAAGAGTTTATTTAGAATCATTTGGCTCCAACAACGTCAGTCGTATCAAAGTGTGGGAAGAGGAGGGGCTTCCTCACAGAAATGAATCAAGCAAAAACCCTTATGAGTCACCGTGAAATTCATCTTTGCAATTTATTCATATTCCATTGCTTCTGTACAACACTGAAGGCGTGAGAGCATCGTCCCAACAACAAACACACCGAAATAAACCGTAGAAATATTTTGGCACTTCTGCTCAAGAGCAGAATCAACAAGTGAACACACTTGCAGTAATCTTCAAAGAAACTCAATAAAATCAATAGAAAAATAACTGCACATGCTAAAGATACAGCACCGAGAGAGGACGGATATGGAAACAAAGAAGTAAGAGTCAGTGGACGCGTCCGCTGGTGTCTGTACACGAATAGTGGTATTTACAGTAGAGACATCAACCATGATATAAATTGCACTTCTTGTCAAAATGAGCACGATTATATTTATAATCCACTATACACAAACTCAGCTACATTCAATACAAAGAGACGTAGAACAGTGATATTTGTCGTCGGGGGAAATGGATCCAAAGCTTATGAGTTCTTGGTCTGGAGTGTGTTTTGTTTACTTTTCTGATAAGGTTGTTTTTGTTGTGTTTCCATGTGAATGATGAATTTCAATCAGCCAACATTTTTATGTTGCTGCCGAAAGTGTGACTCTATGACAGAAGGTCCTGTGTGGTTTCACATACCGTCAGGGTGCAGCTTTTCTGTTATCTTTGTTGTGTGTGTGAAACGGTTATGTGCCTTCGTCATGCTGCATTTCGTGTGTGTGAGACCTGTGAGTCCAGAATATTAGCTAAAGCCAAACATGATCGGAATGCTATTTAAAATGTGTTCATACAAGTCATATAAAAAATAAATAAAGTTAAACAAATATGCAAAATATTACACAAACTTCATAAACACTGACCCCAGACCGACTATCTGTCGCATATATATTTGACAGTCAATCACAAATAAAATAAAAAAATCCACTGACATGATTTTGTTCCATCGGTCAGGAATGTGACTTCACATGGAAGCTAGACCCCTGAACATGAATGAGATGATCAGCAAAGTACATCACCTCCACAAAAGTTTGATGCCCTTTCAAAATAAAAGCTTATTTCCAACACTTCCTGTCAACAAAGTGTACATGCAGCTTGATCGATACAGCATGTCGACAACAGTTGAAGAATAAAACAGGAATTGAAAAAGAAACAAAAAGGAATGCATCAAACCTTGAGGCACCAAAGGCTTCAAACAGAAATCTTAAGAATGAGAGCAACATTTGACGCTAAAGAACAAACAAGCAAAAACTCTCCAAGGGTTTCCTGTCCGCAGCAAAGTTTCCCGAGAATCAGCTCCTGGAGACTCAGCGGCCGCCGAACAGGTGGACAATCAAAGTGGTTGCACCTAAGAGTTCTGCTCTGGGTGAGGAGCTGACATGTGACCAGGATGTCGGTCAGTCAATCAATCAATCAATCATTCCAGCAATCCTCCTGACGACTCAGGCGACCAGCCACGGGGTTTGGCCCTTTGGAGGATTGGAGGAGGAGAGCTGTGACTTTTGTTTGTTTTTCTTGCAGAAGCCAAGACGACGAGCGAACAGTGACACATTTAAACACGACGACAGAAAAACTCATGCCACTTTTTTTCCTTTTAGTTGTTTAGAAAACGACGAGGTGAGTCACATGAAAAAACTCAAACCTGTTTTGGCCGAGGCTGCGTCCACAGTGCCACGCTTCCGTATACGAACCTTCAGTGCTATAACGCAACATCGGCACCTTTACAGTGACTGCATTATCAACTGGGCTTGTTTTCTGCATCTGTCTAAACCTTCCCTTTCATCTTCTGCTCCTTTCATGACACTCGTGTCTCACACACACTCGCTCTCTTGACCAAGTTGCACCAAGTTAGCACTCAGTTTTCTAAAAATAATGAACACTCTTCACGGTTCCTGTTCAAACTGTGCCGTCATGATGTGGACGCAGCCTCAAGGAGCCACCTCTTCCGCTCATGTCTCTTCGGACCAGAGGCACTGCTCTCCAGTCCAGAGTTCTGCTGCTGGCTGTGCACTCTGTGTTCACACACACTTGACTCTTTTAAGATTCATTGCCATCAAAAAAAAAAAACCCAAACAAATCAAATGAAACTATAAATAGCATCATAGAAGCATTATTTACAAAGTCCATGCGTGTCTGGTTAGATCACTGCAAGACAAGAACACACACAGTGACGGTTAGTTCTAGTGCACACAAACTGTTGCTTGTCTATGTTAGTGTGCCGGTCAACCGTTCAATATCATGAATTATTATTCATAAATAAGCTCATAAATATAAGGTATCAAACCACCATGTGTGTCTCTACTACAACAGCTGTGTGTGATCAACGCAGTCACATACCTTCTGCCAGCATCCTGGCATCGGTAACCCATCAGGACCCTGGAGGAAACAAAAACAGATCTTAGACCCTCTGACAACATTACACACTGAATCATTTAGTCTCACACTCAATTTAAATGATTTAATAACTATGATATAACACGGTGGATTTACAAAGTGTAAAGGAAACAAGTTCATCACTGAATATAAACAAGATCACCATTTTAGCATTTTTATATCATAAAGAAAACCAGATAAACCTGCGATAGTTCTAGTGACATAATGCTGAATGAGCCTAGATTAAAAACAGAAACATTTAAATGAACTGAAATAAACACAACATAAAATATCGCACAGATTTAACCATGTACTTTTAAATAATAATTTCTTGAACAACCCATTGTTATTGGTAGTATATCTATATTTTTGTTGACATATATTAACAAGTCATCATGAAAACCAAAAAGGAAAAATAAAAACAAGTGCCAAGAAAGGCGTCAAAATATGGTGGTCTGGACCAATTGGTACACAGGAAGGGGAGGAGAGTTAAAGAGCTAGAAGGATTCAATGGGAGTTATTATAGTCAACAATAAATGTTTCATTTCAGATCGACGCTACAGTCAGTTAGTTGGCGTGTGGCGCCGTTTTTATCCTGAAGTTAGAAAAAGCATTGTTTCCATGGTTACCGCTGAGAGCGAAACATGCTTAGTTCATTGTCATGGTTGCTGAAGTGACATGCTTCACTTGTTACCATGGTGACTTCCAGGTTTAAGCATGCAGATATAGTTGCTTATGGTGCTGTTCAAACTACTGCATGGTGAGACATGGATGGCTGACATGGATGCTTCAGTTCATCTCCATGGTGATGACAGGTGTAGTCATGCTTGTTTAGCTTCACACGTGTAGTTCAGTGCCACGGTTATTGAAGGTGTCAGTCATGCTACATGTTTATGAGTGGCGTATGACAGATGTGTTTTCTTTGCGTAGTGACTTCAGCGGGTTGGGTGCTTGGTTCATTACCATGGTTACTGAAGGGGTGAGGCATGCATGGGTAAGGAAAAAGAGAAATACTGTACCAATTGGCAAGGGGCATCCAGCCCGTCCAGACCTGGCTGACCCGGTTCCCCCTTTTCACCCTTAAATCCCCGGAAACCCTGTTTGTAAAGATGACCTTGAAGTGTTACTGAGAGAAAGACGGACCCTTACTCTGGCGCCCGTCCACCACGACGGACGCAAGAGGTGGACGAGGAGGAGCTCCATCTGCTGACACCCGCCAACTTCAATATGATATACCTCCACAACTTAGGTCGCCCTGATAGTCTAAAGTCTAAAGATACTCTGAGTTGAGGGTGTCAGGTCAGATGAGGGCGAGATCGTCCTCGTTTGGCCCGGAAGGCTGGAAGGTCACTTCCAGCTCTCAGGCAGACATACCAATGGGCAGGGAGCATCTAATCCAGGGGCACCCTGTTCTCCTTTCTCGCCCTTAGGCCCTTTTTTGCCCTTCTTTCCCTTCTCCCCCTGAAAGTACAACCAAGTCAACATCATCATTGGGGACAGGGGTGCTCTGGGAGGAGAGGGATCACGACAGGGGTCAGTGTTAGATTCAGGGATTGTCACGCAGGACAAGGTGTTCCAAAGATTGGACCAAAGGGGAAGTATTACAGGAAGGAAGTAGAAAAGGGCACAAAGGATGAGAAAGAGTAGCAGGAGAAGACATGGCTTTTAATAAGGGCAGCATTAACCAGCTGACTACGGGACTTGACAGTGGGTTAGCCTCCCTAAAAGCATGCACTGCCACTACCACAGCCCAACCTGTGGGAGAAGGCCAGCAAATCTGATGCCTGTGATCTGGTCAAGGAGGCACACAAAGTGAATTAACCCTCTCTTCGTAGAGCCCTACACATCACATCAAATACGTTCCAACATGGTCATAAACATAAAGTGTGGTCGAGAGGCCACCCTCCTAAAGTGTGAGACCACCCTGTTACTTGAAAGAAACAACGTATTTCCATGACAGTGCAAGTGGAATGGGACGTTCAACAGGTTAACTTATGAATGTCCAAACAGGAGTAAGCATGGGTATGTATGGAGCACTCATAGCGCAAGTAAATATATCATGGATAGGTGACTTTGAGGCAATTTGGTAAGATTTAAAAAAATAAAAACAACTATGGTCAAATCATAGCAGGAGTAAAAGATGATCACTGTCAAACTGAAGAAGACTGTTTGTCAAATATCAGTCTACATGAAGATGATCTGCCTATTGAATCCCTTGAACAACAATTGTTGTGGGAGATGCAGAGAGAGAGGGCTGCATGAGAATTATGTTGCGTGAGCCAATGCAATAGTGTTCTCAACAAGGGAAAAAAGTGACAGTAAATTCCTGCTCGTAAATGAGCTAAGCCTCTGATAATACAGTAAAAACATTCCACTTCACATAACAGCATAGAGAATGAATGTCACCCCTTTAAATGGTAAAATATATTTGTAATTGTTAGTCAGGTGACAGGTTCCTCTATGGAGAAAAGTGGATATTTGCACATCATTGTAAAATTTGTGATGAAAGGATTTAATGTTAGGTATGAGGCAAACGATAGTAGTTTAGTTGTCCTTAAACACGAGAGGGGGATTAGATGCTGAGGTTAGTGCAAGAGAAGATCTGTCATTCAAGTTAAGTCAAGCAATAATGTCAACTCTCGATAAGAGCAGCATCAGTCACTTGTTCAGAATCCTGTGAATAACAGCAGAGCAGTCTCAATCCTAACTGTAAATATTGAGTTCCATCGAGCTAGAAAGCTGTCAGTCAGTTAATAAGCAACAAAAGAACTCTGAAGTGAGGAGTTTCAGCGACAGCCAAAAGTGCACACACACACACGCACACGAATGTCGGAGCCTGATGTCAATGGACGCAGCTGAAAACACCCTTCAAGCTTCACAATGAAATTGGATGATTTGGAAAAAATGAAATGATGAAGCGTTGAGATGACAGATGATTTTCATCACATAATCGGAATGTTGGAAAGTATATGTAAGTTAATTCCATAACTCTGCATCATGTTCGCTGTCCAACCAATTCATCGCAGGCCTCACAGTCCATTGACATCAGCCATCTAAGACTGTTCATGACTTGTTGCATCTCATCTACATCTACCTTTTCTCCTCTTTCGCCAGCTTCACCTGGCTCTCCCTTTGAGCCTGGTAAGCCCTGAAAAAGCACAACTGGAAATCATCACTTTGTTTGGACACAAGTACCAAACCGTTTGGGAAAGATCCTCATGACTACAATGCTGAGGGTAGATTTAAAATGAGCTAGACTGACGTTTCTCTCACTTACGGATTACACAGCAGGTATATCATTTACATGACATTTTTACCTAAAGAGGATCAGTGCAGATGGAACAGCATGTAGCAACCAGTGCCTTGCCTAAGGGCTCACACTGTTTTGCTCACTGAAGTTCAAACCCTTCACCAACAGATTTCAAAGAGTGATATACAGTACATGTGCAATGCTGTGTCCTGATGCACCCCTGACATGACACAGGTGATTCTGGCTAAATATGGAGGATGTTTTCAGGACTCAATATTCACTGCACTGCACAAAGAGAAATACTTACATCCAGGCCTGGTGTTCCAGCCGATCCCTGGAAGCAGATGTACATGCATAATGTCATATGACCACATTTGGGACATTAGTGCACGCAACAGCAAAGCATTGCACTAGATTGCTGCTAGAAACGTTCATAAACATGTGACATTTGCTCATTTATGGTTCATACTCTGACCCGGATCATCTAAAAACTTTTGAAAATGATTTATTGACTTACAGGAAGTCCATACGGTCCTCGAGGTCCTGGTTCTCCGGGAGGTCCACTCTCGCCCTGACACAAGAAAGGGTGTATACTGTTACTTTCAAAAAGAAGACCGTATTACATTGCTATACAGACCATTAACACTTCACCAAATAATTGTGAGGTATGAAAGGGTCATCCCCGGTCAGACCCTCTGATGGATATTTATTTATTGGCTTCGCCAATCTGAATAAACTGTCATTACCTCCACCAATCACGGAAATCAGAGTGTGAATGTAAATGTGAAGCTTGGCGGAGGTACGCAGTGTCCCAGTGCCTTTCTAGTTGTGTTGTGAGTCAGTTTGAACCCAAAATGGGGAGGGGGCGAGACAAACACGTATCTTTACTAGTTCGGAAGGGTCGACATGCAAGTGGTAAAGAGGTTTATGAAACACTTATGTAAGTTTGAACTCACTCTGTCTCCCTTCGGCCCGGCAGGACCAGCCGGACCTAATGGTCCATCAGCTCCCTAAAAGAAATCAAATGATCGAGTGTTGAATACACTTGTCATTATCATAGCTGCAGTAAACACAACGAGACGGACAGCTACTTCACTGCCTGTACAGACATGGCGAGTGGCCTGGAGTACTTTTGCAAATGCGATAAAAGACAGACAGGTCTCGCAGGTTCTCCAAAACCTGGCAGCTCAGGCACATGAGGTGACACACCTGTTGCGTGTGTAAAAGGATATGTCATTCCTTCACACATGTGTGATGACAGGCCGAGTGCATGAAAAGCGTCTGAATACTAGCTGCCAGAGAACACTCATTGCAAGTGTACGAACACAGCAATATTACAGCTAGTGTAAAGGAGCAAACCTATTTCCATAGTGTTACACATATACTTATACGCAACTGCAAGAATATGTGCAACAGTATGCGACCCACAGTGTTTGAGTTTACCAACACCAGCTGTGATAGTTACAAACATGTGAAACAAGTACCTTCACACTTGTGTAAGCCGCAGTCACACAAACATGAGTTACAGGTTAAACACGCCTGCTCCAGTACATGAACACATGCCACATACAGATGTGCAACAGCTCAGACTTAAGAGCCCGGCTGTTACAAGTAACGCGTGAGTGTTAATGCTGATTAATATAGGACAGACAATGCCTTGCAATAACAGTGTCTCTGGTCAGAACAAGTGTGCTAATAACAACAAGGGTGAAGAGAGAAATGTCAAGGAATTGGTTGAATGGAAGCTTGCTGAGGTGGACGTGACTGTGGCGTGTCAATGTGGTGGTGAAGATGTTGTCGGGAGGCGGAGTCTGAGGGTGTTCTGATAACAGAAGTGAGTCAGATGTGGTGAAGGAGGGACGGTGGGAGGACGATGGCTGTAGAGGTGGATCCTTCCGGTGCGAAGCTCCCTTACTGTATGTGTGTCAGTAGTGGTGAACATGTATTGTGATGTCAGTAGGGTGAAGTTGTCTAGAGAGAGACATACTGTATCAGTCGTGTGTTTTATAACTGTGCATCGCCACTGAGGATGTCTGTGGTAACTCCCAACTGAAGGCAGTGAGATGGTCAGATGAAGATATGGACAGAAGTTCAGGTGTTGAAGCCTCTCGCTCAAATTGCACTCACCCTGATTCCAGGCTTGCCGTCCAAGCCAGAGGCTCCCTGCGTGGTTATGGAGGTATGAGTGACATGGACAAGGCGAGATTAGTAACCAGGTGAACACTGTTATTAGGACATCAAGCTCACAACAACCTAATAATACAGTGAGATACAGCTGCTGGTGTAAATGTGAGCCAGGCAGATGAAAAAGAACAGAGGAAACACTCAAGGGACAAAAACAAAATCCAGTAACAGGCGTTAGGGGATAAATATGGACCCGTCGTGAGGCAGTCAGAGAAACCAGTGTAGAAATGAGGCAATGATGCGTCGTGGTACTTACAGGAAGACCTAATGGCCCTCTGTCACCTTTGTGACCTGGCTCTCCACGTGCCCCTTTCACGCCATTCAAACCAGCTTCCCCCTACAAAATGGGTAAAAAACACAGAAAACTCTCCTGGTCAACATCGAACGATCCTGAAGGGAGCAACACTACACGCTTACCTTTGGTCCAGGAAAACCATGGGGGCCCTGAGAGCAAAAACATCTGTCAGTTTGGTGCAAATATCCAGTACAATATGAGGCAAAGATACCTCTCACTGTTTTAACTTGCGGGAGAGAAAAAAAACTCACCATGGGACCTGGAGGCCCATGAGGGCCTGGTGCTCCTGGTTGTCCAACAATCTGCACGTGCAAAATAGTGAGTTAAACCTGGAACTGCACTCTCTTTATGTTTTCGACTTACTGAAGGTCCCTGAGGGCCAGGTAGGCCTGGGTCGCCCTTGTCCCCCTTGGCACCATTGACACCCTGAGTATAAACATGCATGAGGCATGTATATTCACAATGGTGCTTAGGATCATGAAAGACATGCTCACAGGTAGACCAGGTAAACCAGTTGTTCCTTTATCCCCAGAGGCTCCCGGCATCCCCATGTCCCCTTTTGAGCCTTTATATCCCTGAAACAAGGAAACGTTGCTCTGTAACTAGGACAAAATGCCAAGTAAGGGGAAAGATGTGGCGAGACTGGCTCACTCTTTCTCCATCGAGCCCCGGAAGGCCAGGAAGTCCACGATCACCCTGTGATGGGTTGATATCAAGTGTGAAACATAGACGAAAGACAACTTAAAGAAGGATGGGCCTTGATAGTTACCTTAATACCCTGAGCACCAGCAGGACCTGGAGGACCAGGGGGGCCCTATAAAACAAGACTTTTGATTATACTCACATGGAAGTTCAGCAATAAAACAGTTAACAATAGTCAATTAAGAGCTAGATTGGTTAGATTTTTAGTCTAAATTCAACAGGACAACACAAATCAGGGACATCTCGCGCCACTCAGACAAACCGGCTTTATCCAGCAAATGTCCATGATTTCAGTTAACACAAAAGACAAATGTTCAAATGCATAATCTTCGACACAATACTGCAGCCATGTTGGCCGGCGTGCTCAGATGTCACTGTAGCCATCAACGCGCCGTCAATAAGAAGAGTCGTAATGTTGTCAGTAAATTGTTCTGTAACAAACTCATGAATGTTTATTCACAAACAGTGCTAACTGCACTCCCTACTGGAGGAAAACAAGGTGATCTCATCCTGGGTTTTGCTTGCACTGACTAACTGCCACTCCCCTGTTCTAAGAGTTGGTTGAATAACTTTGACACTCTGGAGCATCAAGGCAGTTTCAGAAACATGCAGCAGCAGATTTACATGGAAGGTCAAGGGTGGGGCCATGCAAGAACGACAACACGGCACACAGGGACAATTACCGTCACTGTAACAGTTGTTATCCTCTGCGGCAGCAACAATGAGAAGAAGGAAGAATAACAAAATAAATACATCAACAAATAAAGCTCCAGAGATAAAGCCCAAGAAGTTTGGAATAACTGACGAACAAAATGCATATTGCTCCTTTCTTTGCATGGGTAGCTCGTGGCTGGAAACAAGTCTTACCTGAAGAGCTTCCTGAATGTTTCCATTGTAGTCGATGATCTCAGTGGCTCCTTGATCCCCTTTGAGCCCTGGGGGACCCTGTTCAAAACATAAGGTGCATATCATCTGTGTGAATCTCACCTTTTGAACACTTCTATGATGAATCAATCTAAACTGGAGCTGTGTTTGTCAGGGGTCAAGAACTTCATCATGCCACAAGGTGCTCGCAGTTTGGAATCAAAGTTGTGTTCAGGTTCTCAGTAGGTGGAGGGAAATGAGGGTTGGATGTTTCAAGGGCCGTGTGTTGTCACAGGGTTGTTGTTTCGAGTGAAAGGCATTAGAGTTGTGGAGAGGTAGGTAGTTTGCTAAACTAGGCTGAAACAGATTAAGTATAACATTCAGAGAATCCATATTCAATGCATGCGATCCTCTCAATACCAAATATTCATTCTGAGTCAGTGGTGCTGAATAATGATCTGTCATTGACGATAAAAGCCAAGAAGAATATTAAGAGTTTGGTTCTCACCCGAGGGCCAGCAGGTCCAAGGTCTCCTTTATCACCTGTCTCCCCCTGTAGTTCAGGAAATACATTTAAGATACATTGTGTTTTAGATTTACCATTTTTTCTAACTTAAAATACCTTTGAACCTTTAAAGCCAGGTGCACCGCTTTCGCCCTGGGATCCCTGAGAAGAGAATTTGGTCAGTATATTGTTGATCCGCTCAGGAGGTACGCTACATACTAAAGACGACATCTTTTTCAGCCACACACCATTGTTCCAACAATGTATTTAAATTAAACAACAATTGCGAATGGGGAACACATTAACAATGAATATGCTAATAATTTTCCTATTAACTGTTAAAAATCAGTCATGATGGTGCTGTTACAAGTGAACTTTTTGGTCGACCATTCCAGGATAGAATATAGTCAGGCTTACCAACAGGCCAGTAGGCTGCTAATACACACATGGATAAGTGGTTTCTTTATGGTAATGTACAGTATGTTTCCCAATTTAGAGTATAACCTTTAATTCTCATCTTTAAAAGCACACATTCTTCAATGATGATATTTTGTAAAAGCTTGAACAAGTAAATGGAAATCGTGGCGATCTGTAATTCCCCAAAAAACAGTTTCAAGGACAAGTTTCCTTGGGCTCTGTATTACTTTTGAATAGACCAGAGGACAAGTTTCCTTGGGCTCTGTATTACTTTTGAATAGACCAGAGGACAAGTTTCCTTGGGCTCTGTATTACTTTTGAATAGACCAGAGGAGAAATTGTCTTTTTAGAAGATTGTTTTTTGTGAATCACTTCTTGGATCAAAGAAATATCGGGTTTATGTCCACAATCGTTGTACCTGTTCATTGCGCTGTAAGCTTAAGCTCTAATCGTATGACCACTGACAGATCACAAGGTTGTTGCTCTTCGCCAAAGTCGCTTGAGAAAGGGCGAATGAGAAACCCCATGAGCTGCTGTCTGTTGAGGCGCTTTCACAATCCTGGCTCAGCATGGTCAAATCCTTGCACTTCGGACTCTAGCAGACCAATGGTGAAAAGCCATATTTTGAAAAGGTACATGTGGCGGTATGGCTAGTTTGGTGGTCCTCGTTCACACAAAGATGACTTTATCAATGGAAAGTGAAATTGAAGTACTTATTATTAATAATGATAATCCACTAGGATTATTTACTTGTGGATCGACTTATTCTTCTACTTGTTGGTATTTGGTCAACGCTGAATGACAAAAGGTTGTCTGTAAAGATGCGGTATCACCAGTGACTACACAGAGCACCAGAAACAATGCTCCACACGCAGTCAGTATTTCTACAATCTTCTTCATTATCATACGTTCAGATATAAGGAGAGGACTAGTCCAAAATGTCTAACTCTTCACACTGCCATTTTCCCCAAGCAAGCGTCAGGTAAGTGCACCTACATGCAGTGGACTGTAGATGGAAGCAGATCCCAACCATCCAGCCTCGAACAAAACCTACCCCCTTCTGTTGAATATTTGAAACACCGAAAGTCCAAAATCACCAACCTTGGGTCCAGGAGCACCAACGTCTCCTCGTTCACCTTTTCCTTGTGGCCCATGGTCGCCTTTTTCTCCCTGCACATGCCAACACAAGTGTTACAGATGCAGCCTGTGTGATGGCTTTTCCTCACACAATCACCAAGACACACATATATATATGTGTGTCTTGGTTATATATATATATATATATATATATATATATATATATATATATATATATATATATATATATATATATATATATATATATATATATATATATATATATATATATATATAAGCACAAGAGCTGATGCCCTCTAGAGGGCAATGTTGTCCAACTTAGCGCGCTGACCAGACCCATCGAAAGAGCATTTCGTTTAGGATGACGACCGTGACCTGCTAATGTGAGGGGTGTATTGCGCCACTGAGGCGAAAACAAACATGGAACATCGCAACTGCAGTAGAGGTGAGTGAGAGTCATTATCACAGCGGGGTTCACTGCGTGATAATGTCACAACACTGTGGGATGAGACCATCAACTCGGAGACACTAATGATGCCTGGAGTGGTGGGACAGCACCAGAGACAAGCCTGACCTCACCTTGGTTCCTGGTAGTCCTGGGAGTCCTGGTTCTCCCTGAGGACCCAGGAAACCAGGCTCCCCCTGAATAAGACATGAAAGGAAAAATGAGAGCGTTGCTCCGCATAGTTAGATTTGCTGACGACACATGGAGCCCCAAACGTTTTCAAACCAGCAGGCAAACACACACATGCAACACTGCTGACACACATTGGAGTGTTAATGAGAGGTGTCAGGGAATATACTTGCTCGTTCAGTTCGGAACACAAGGATTTTGATTGCTGACAATAGTGACACAAATCAATCAGGATGGCTTCAACTTGGGCTTGAAGACATGGAGGAGGAGATGACGCATTTTTTCCCATCGTTTAATATAGGAATGAATCCTATATTTTAATATTTTTGTAACAAAAAAATAAAATTGGCACCGTTAACACTGCAAAAACGCCATTCCACCATTTTAACTGGTCCGTTCAAAACGATTGACAGGTGCTACAGTACATCTGTCAAACTGAAATGCCAGTTTGGCCCTGTATACATGGAGACGAAAGTAGACAGAACTCGCCACTGTTAAGTTTCTGACATGTTTAGAAAATAGCCTCCTGAGTGGGAACCTGTACCTGCTGTGTGTAGACACTAAAATGAGCATCAGACCTTCATGGCACAGCATTCTGAGTCAGCTCTGATGAGACATTTGCTTATTGGAGATGTTCAAGTTTATTTAAAAGTGAATACTAGTGTGACAACAACTGGCCTTAGGAGCAACTGCGGGAGCTCCATCAGCTGCTGTGGTGGATAAATCTAGCGCCTGTCCTTCTGCACTGAAGAGATTACACCAAGAGTGCAGACGTAAGGTGGACACAACCAAAGCGATGCTGTCTTCTCTTTATGACCTCATAATACTGATTCAAATAGCTCTCGATATGAAGTCACAGCTGGCTGCACACAACGTCTTGACTGGGTTATGATCGTTGATGATCACGTTGCGGAACACTTTGAATAAAAGGACAAGACTTTTTCAGTGAAGAGGTGCAGCTATTTCCAACACTTCATTTACATTATTATAAGTACAACTCTCAAGTCTGGAGACACCAGCCTTTCTACAACTTGATCACAGAACAAACAATCGCTCAGATGCAAAATATGAACGTCACCCTAATGTTGGAATGAAAGTGATTGAAGATAATTTATATGATCCACATCAAGGACAATACTGTCCCTAGGAAGCTGGAACTCTTGCAGAAGGGCATACAAATATAGATTTAAAATATAGAACCGTATAGTACAGGGAAAAAACACACAATACTATTGTAGCAATATAGAATTAAAATGTCATATGGAAAGAAGGCACTTTAATAACAGAGATGACTAAGATGTTGTTAAACAAAACAACATGAATGGTTTCTTTTACAGGAAGACACTGTATCTACTTCAGATGCTAAGGAAAAAATAACATCACAAGAAAAAGAGGATGAGAAACTTTTGAAATATTACCAGGAAATAGACATACTGCAAGAGACAGGTGCATATAAATGTTTCCACATTTAAAGCTTTCAAAGGTACATGTTTGGACCGCCAGCCCACATTGGCCAGTCTAGGCCAGGTCAAGTCTTAACCAAAGGCACATTTTGCTGCTGTGGTTGCCTTATTGAGAAACAATAAGCGCCAGGTACGCAAATAATCTCCATACTGTATAGTAGTGAAATCATGGTCCAAGCAAGTATATTCCCGTATAGGAGTGAGGGCAAGTGTAACCCAAACTCATCTAATATAGATTATTCTCATGTCTGGATGACGACTGACACACAAGCAGCTCCACCCGTTGGACAAGACTCCACAGCGGCTACAGATCACAATTGCAAAGACCACTGCAGCGTTGGCGTGTCCGCGTCTGACAGCAAGGTCAATTTGAAGCAACAAAAGCACTTAAACCGGATTTCCAACTGCCAATCCTGACAGAACGTTGTTAAACTAAGATGTAAATAACACGAAATAATGTGTCTTTGATTAAAATATCTTTTTATGCTAAGGTTATCGATGAATAATGTGAAACAATAAAAGCATGAATGCAAGATTCATGCGCCAAGATGTCGAAGAGCTGAGTGGGAGCAGTGTCCAAACTGTAAACATGGGAACCAAAGTGGTTTATGGATGTCCTGTCTTCGCCGTTTCAGTTTTCCACTATGCTTCCGTCCAAGACTCTGAAAATAATTACGATACCATAACAATCACTTTTGTTTGTAAACAGCTCTTTACTTCTAAAGAGCTTCACAGACTTTAATGTACTTAATGCAGCCCAACTCTCTCCGAGTATAGGTTTCCTCTATCAGCTGTTTTGGTATAACATGACTGATCCACTGGTAGGGTCCATTTCCTCCTGCGCTGATGACCTATAATTCCTGTGCATTTACTTGTGTCAGAGCCGACCACCTTTGAATCCCTGGGCTTATACACGCCTTCAAATGCTCCACAATGTCCCAGAGAGCTAAGAGCAGTTGCCAACCACCATGCTTAGACGACGGGGGTGTAAAAACAGGCTTGGGATGGTGTAATTTCATATTTCTGCGTAACAAATGAAGCAGCTGCGTCTTGCTACATGCAGGACTCAGTGGAAGTGAACACTTGAGTACGAGGAGCGGAGGGAGACGGGAGCCGAGCACACGAGCCTGGAGTGCTGCGTTAGCGGGACAATGTTAGAATCCATCAAGCATTCAGGCCTCCAGTCAAGAAGGAAGTGAATGTCCTCTACAAAGCAGCTTCATTCACATGTTACATTCCCAGCTGGTAGCTATTCATGCATCACTGTGCGCCGGTGGCAGCTCGGGATGTTTAAAAAATGAAAGCTGGGTGACAAAGATCGCCGTATTCAAGCGCTCAACTTTGACCTTGATGCAAGTTCCAGCAGCAGACCGCACATTTACATCCTTAAAACCCTCACATTTAATAATAAATGCTTGTATTTCCTCAAATATCTATGTTATGCGGTAATGCATGTTTATGAGTTTTTGCCTGTTTATGCAAACAATGAGTTCAGACACAAATCCATGAGTAAACCTCCGTGATTATGAAAGTGAATATGAAAGTCATTTGTTCTGCATATAAACTGTAGTTGTTGTACTCAAGACAGAGGTACACACATTGCAAATGACAGTGAAACGTACGGTTCCACTATATACAAAAATATATGGAGTATATTTTTAAATATACTGTACACATTTTATGTATGATATTTTGATGAGACTGATGTCTTCTTGTCATTTATTCCGTGATTATGTAAGTATAAATTAAAGGTGAATGCTGTTGAATACGAATGAATATTATGAATGATTGGTCATTTTGCAATGTGAAAAGTAGTGAAATATCTCAATGTCTCAAACTCTGTACAATTTATTTAACAAATCCTCACTCCCAAGGCATCAAACAGTGACTATTAGCAAGTTCACTTTTGCACTCACTTGTTGTGTGACACAAACATTATACAGTGTAGAAGATGTGGAACCATTACCCCAGCTGTGTTTTTCTTTTATGGAACACACAGCCCAACACCGTGGGTTTATCACAGGGCTGCCAACACACAAATGAGGCTTGTTGCAGGTTCTAACACTTCCTCTTTCTCATGTGATAAATATACTACTGGTGCGGGGCGTGGTGGCGGACCTCCACATTGTTTTTTTACAGAGTTCCAAACAGCACCGCATCCAGTTGTAGAATGCTTTGGCATTTTACTGTGAAAGAGCAACAGGAACATTATGAGAAGGACTGCATCTCTGCACTGTACAAGTGTGGAGGACGTAGTTAAAGAGCTAAGAGAGTTAAAACACTGTGTTACTCGGCCTCCACTCCTCAATCCTCTCATGTGGAAATCCAGGATTAGATTATGATGCTGCAACTTCGCAGATTTCAATCACGGGGTGGTCCTTGAACGTCACCCCAGCCATAAACAAGGGAATACCATACCTCACTGAAAAGCCTAATGCATCAACATGCTACGGGAAGGTTGCATTCTGCATCACTCTGGGAGATGTGTCTACTTGCAGTAGCTATTTGATGCCTTGAAAGAGTCGATTTGTTCTATGTTTAATTTCCGACAGACCTCAACTGAAATGTGTCACGATGTGACATTGACAGGAAAATGGATTGCCATCTTGAAAACAGTCTTTGTCTCGGTCGCGGCACATGCCACTCTGAAACCGGCATACGCCCCTGAATTTCCGATCTTGCTTTAACTTTTTGAGCACAATTAGGAGTTGTATAGTCCAACATGTGTAATTTCAAAACGGTATCAACAAATGGAGGCAATTTTGATACATCGATGCACTCCATATAAACATATAAGAATACACAGGACATACATTCTTATTGACATGACTAGAATACTCCAACTATGCCGTAACTGTATGTACACAAAATGTATTGTTACACACTAGTATATACAGGGATATACAAGGTGTGCACATACATGAACAGTCTGTCAATCTGAAGCACTAGCAAAGCTCATTCCAGAAGCAGAGGAGTCGTGAGCTCAAAGCTGATGATCTGCAGAGAACTTCTCAACTTGGATGGACAGTTCCGGGGGAATGATGACGTAGAAACAGGGAAGTGATTACCTTTATCCCTGGAAGTCCAGGCAGCCCTGGAAGTCCTGGCTCTCCCTACACAAGAAGAGTGCGACATGTTACAGCCTAGCGGGGTCAGACCTTGCTCCGTGGCTCCTTGTGCTTCTCTTCGGTATATTCCTGTATCTCGGGCGCTCCTCCTACGGGCTCGCAAGAGGTACTGCGCATGCACATTCCCAGCGGCATGCAGCTGCAGCTCGGCAGCGTGGATTAGTGCTTGTTAGAACTCTTCAACCTTCACAGCTCGATGCTTGTCATTTCAATGGGCCAACATCATGACACTCACAGGGAACAGTTTTGAACATTTCGACAGAAGGGACAGAAGAGTACCACAGTTAAAAAGACTCATTGATGGTGGATCGCTAAAGATAAAACACATAAAGCTCCACAGCTGTCTGCCTTATAAAGTTCACCGAAATCAGCCCCCTCCAGCTGAAAGTCCATTAAAAATTCCATCATCCAGAAGTCATTAACCAGCAATTACTGAAATAACACTTTCATAAAGAGGCGTTATCGGAGCATTTAATCGCATGAAAACCCAAGAAGGCAGATTGTGTTTGCGAATCGTGAATCAAATTCGACTTAAGAGATCATTTTGGCTTGGGCTCGGCTTCATTTGATATGACTGGCTGAGGCAAGTGTGAGAGGTTTCCAAATCTGGAAGCCAAACTGTGAGATTCTTTGGTTGAAATTTGCAAAAGCTACAGTGATTTAAAAAGCTTTGGCAGGGAGAGTTGGAACATTCCAGCTCCAGACAATTGTTACATGCAAGTCTACGCTCGGGTCCCTCATGAGGCTTCTGAAAGGCTTCCAAAACAAAACTTCTGACTGCAGATAATGAAACAGTCCATTAGGACCATTCTATCTGCACAACATGAAAAGAAATGACTAGCATTGTACGGCTACAGCAGACTGACGCGGGATCAGAGAGAGGCTATAAATTTCAGCTGTGGCTGGTGAATGCACCGTAAAACTAACAAGCAAAAGTCTTTTTGGTGAACTACTACATCTACAACACATGTTGGAGGGTCTCCAACAACAACGCTGATATTTGTATTCATGACAGACATCTGTCTCCATCAGGTTTGCTGGTGAAGTTTTCCAGCACTGCACTCTTGAATTGTTGGGCTACTTTAGAACAGATTCCATCCAGAACTTGCTGGTGCGGTTGCAACAAAGGTTTTGTTGTCGCACGATGTGGCGCAACCTAGATTAGTTGATATTAGTGAGGAGCAGTGATACCTTGTGTCCACTGCGTCCAGGTTCACCAGGTTCCCCCTGAAAGCAGAAGCATACTCGTCATATTTAATTCTGTTTTTCAGCGGGTTTTGTTTCCTGTAACTGGTTACATTATTGAAAAGTCCTGACCTTGATTCCTGCTGCAGAAGAACCAGCGTCGCCCTGAGAGAGAAAAAGTGCAGGTTATTAAAGAATGTACTGAAGGTGACACATTCCATTGCTGACACTGTAGAAACACGGTAGAAATGTGGATGCCAAGTGTAAACAAAGACATAGTTAGTGAGCAAGTAAAGAAGTGTCGACGAGAACACAATATGAAGCTAAACTAAGTCAGCACCAAAACCTTAGCTGGACACAAATGAAGCTTTGACAACTACTTTTTCACAGGTTTACTGTTGAAAAGATAGATGTAGCTAGGATTCACACAGCAGGTCTTCAGTTCTTTGGCCGAGAAAGTTGGACATGACTTTTTGCAACATTTTTGGGTAACTTTGTCTTAGGTTGATGTGTGGTTGCTGGCTGCAGATGCAGCACAAGTTCACTTTGCTACACATGTTGGTGGAAACTTGACTCAAGCACACGAAATCTGATAGTAGTTAGCAAAACAGCAAGTTTTTCTGAGTACGTCTGGTTGATCTTGACAAAATACTATCCTTGTATCCCTGTCCACATAAGGTTAAGCCTCAATTTGAGGATGAAGACATCAAGATAACTGGGTCAAGTTTGGGTCAACATCCTGGTTAAGGTTAGCCATGTGTTTTGGATGTTAAGGATAAGATGCTAGGGAAAGCATAATCGTAACTAGCAGCATTATCCTCACCAAGGTAGTAATACAAGCCAGTGTGTGTGTGTTTGTGTGTGTGTGTAGACGCTCAATTGTTACTGTTTTAGGAGCCCCATTGTGCATTTGTCTTTCTTCAGTGATCAAATGTCATATACAAATAAGGCAAGAACTTAAAGCACCTAAAACGAAACTCACAGCTAAAGACATGTTTACATGTTAATAGTGCAGCCTGTCATCAATCCCATGATCCTTTGCGGGTCACAAGAACAAACCTTCCTGGATGTTATACCGACTGACGCCACAAAGCGAACAGACCGCGAAGAAAGTAACGTATCGTGTAGGCTTATCTTCAAAACGTAATTACTCTGAAATGACAGTCGTTCTTCACAATGTAGCTAGCTCTGAAAACGTGGGGAAGCATCATAGGGCCCCTTTAACTCTACAGAGAATCTAGCCAAATAAACGTATAACTTGGATGCAGAAAGACACAGTTGCAGCACGGACATGGTGACATTGCAACAGGCAAAGTTGCTGACATAAAATTACGATAATTGAACCGTAAAAGTTCAGATTAGTTATTTCTGTTATATTTTACTTGCGGCAACCATCAAACCCCTCCACTCCCGTACAGATGCAGTCAATGTTGAGAGTGAAGTATTTATAATACAAGCTTAGGTGGTGCTGAGGCGCAGTATTGCCGGCCGGCGTATAATGCAGAGGTTGCTATCATAAAGCCAAGTAGCTTAAGCTCTAAACATGAGAGACAGAGAAGAATGTTAATGGGAAAGCAAGCTGCAGACTTGCGCTTGAAACCCACAAACTCTGACTCACGTCTTCAGGTAAAGACGCAATGACGACACTCTCAAGAAGTCGTTACAGCAGTTGACAGTGTTTAGAAAAAAAAACAAAAAACTTTTCGACCACAAGCTACTCAGCATCACATTCGGGTTTCTAGATCATTTAAATCCTTTTTGGAAAGGATATTGAACTACTAGGAGCTTTTAAATCATGTTTATTGGGGCGAAGTCCTGCAAAACTCTGCACGTATCCTGCAGCATTCCGTAAAAACAATGATCGGTGGGAAAAGCTGCGGCGCTGTGGTTTCACTGCGCTCGCCGCGCTCACTTTTTATGGGAGTCATTACGATGCACAGCACACAAGTTTGACTGCGGACAATAAAGTGTGTGACTGTTTACAGCTGCCGTGCTGCAGACTTCTTACATGCCCAGTTATTGTTCAGTTTTTATACGAGGAAAAAATAAACATCTTGCGTTAAACACACAAGGAGCACAGCGCTTACTCTCCGGACTCTTAATTGAATCCGCTTTTGTGAACACCTGCAGACTTTTGGCAGCAAAGATCCATAAGAATGACCCACATCTGCACTTGATCCTTAAACCTTGGATAAAACACAAACTACAAAAAGCTCTCACCTTGTTAAAATGGTAATCTTGCTAATTAAACTCATGAGCAACTTTAAAAACACAACACTTAGTTTGTGGAAAAATGCACACCCGCTTTGATTTCTACCTTATGACATGAAAACACAACCATTTTCCGTCAGCAGGCAGTAAAGCTGACGGTTGTGGTTCAGTGTATTAATTTAGAACTTTGGAATAAGCCTGGATTGCATGTGTCTGTTCCCGCACGTATAAAGTAGAATTATTAAATAGCCTTTCCATTCACTCACTTCAATTATAGAAATAACATGGCATTCTGAAACCTAAACTCTCATCTTATAAGCTCAAGTGCAAATATCGTCCATGATAACTGTTCTCTAAACATAAAACCGTGTTTTCAAACCCAAACCCAGGATTATATTTTCAAGAATTTCAACGTAGGTAGTACCTTGTCTTTGAGACAAGCGAGTACTGTTCTCAGTTCAGGACAATTGACAAGTGACTCAATTCTGAGCAGTGCGTAGCCTGAAGAAGCTAAACAAGAAACCTAGTTTCACGGTGGCAAGCGAAATAAAACAGAAATGTATGTTTGTATTAGGGGGCGCATGCGGGATGCTGTTAAAGGCAAAATACAGGGAGAATATGACCTGCCTGACAGGTAAACCATATAAAGAGATGATGCCAAGTCAGAATCAAGGATGTTCAGTTGGAGTTTGGAAGACTGCAGTTTGCACTCTCTCTCTCTCTGTTGGTACCAGATGTACCGGATGTCTTTTGCTTGCAAAAGTGCTGTCACATTATAGGAAGTGTCTGCACCTCCATGTAAAGGGGTTTGACTGGCAACATTTTATTTCCTGTGGCATTGCAGGAGACGTTAAAATTGTGGGTTTATTCGGCACACTGGCATAAAGTTCAAGAAATCATATGGTGGATGTAAAATAAATGGATGAACCACAAGAGCCGATGTTTGGTGTTGTCTACTGAGAGATCAGACCAGAGCTTGTAAAAAGTAGTAAATGTTTTTTTTCTACTTTAGCTCTCATGTTTTACTAATTTGTTCAAATTAATGAAACACTAGATCCAACCATGTAAAAGTTCTCTAACACGGATTCCAACAGGGAAAAACTTGCCTCCATTTTGGAATACGATTTTTGGTATCATAACCAGCATTGACGAGTCAAGTTGCTAATAACTTTGGGCTTATTTTTATATGCATGTCTGCTTGTTGGGGAAATGTAAAAAGCAACTTCTAACCTGTATAGACATCGTCATTCGTCTCCTCTTCACCCTCACTGGATAAAAACATGTACCTATCACCAGTCAATCATTCATAACATTTCGCAGCCCCCTATCTAGCCTCCTGGATATTCCAGCCGTAATGCTCCCAACTAGCGCGACAAATAATACAACAAAGTCTGAGAGTGGAATAAAGAATCTGCAGACCGGAGATGCCAAGTTGCCAGGAATGATACCCAAGTAGCATGTGGACACTGTAAGCGTGAGACTGGTGTGCTTCTCGTGTAACAGGGGATAAGCAACATCAAACAGAAAACTATTTTCCAGTAGAGCCATCGCTGCTCAGGGTGTTCACCATACTCTTGTACTAAATCCATCAGCATGCGTCCTGGAAGTTTCGTCTTCTTCACCTGACGTCTTGATTGACAGCTGACTGATATTTCACTTCTCTTTTCGACCTCAGCAGCAACTATCCCCAGCAGGTGGACGGGATCAAAGCCTTGCTCACCTCCACAGATGAGCTCTCGCATCTGTTTCTCTTGAACGTCTTTATTGGCAGCAGGCGTTTTGAATCCAGACAACTCATAAAGTGAGAAGTTATCTCAGTTGAGCAGCAATAAATTGGCAGAGACGCTTCCAGCGCGCCTCGCCGCCCGTCAGCTACTTTTTTTTTTATACCCGGACGATGTGTTTCTAGTAAAATACAATGCTTGAATAAAACCCACAGTATTTCAAGGACATTCTTTTTTTTTCCAAAAGGCATTTTTTATTTTTTTTGTAGTCAACCAAAACTAGGCTGCGATGAAGAATAAAATATCATCTGCTTTATCAAGGTAGAGAAAGACTCTGGCACAGTGTTTTTCTTTCTGTCAAGAACTGGTTGGTCACTTTGCTAACCTGTTCAGTGGTTGCTAGTTAAGAGTTGGACTTTAATAAACTACATTAAATGAGTGGAAACAACCACAGATGTTAAGTTTAGAAATAAGTTAAGAAACAGTTCTACACAAAACATCACCTGGAAAACAGAAGCAACTTACTAGTTTTTAATGTTTATTTTTTTATTTTTTTAGTCTTTGCAAATGCTGCAACCAGCATGTACTTAACTAATTGGAATGTACTGCAGTGATGAATCCAGCAACCCGTTCTCACATCTGCTGGGACAGTCATTGTCATGTTTTGTGTAACATCATCAGTGTTGTACCTCATCGTAGGGCGTTTATTTTGAGCAAACTCGAACTGAACGTGCTCTTACTGCCTGTTGAACAAACTATGAACGATGAAGTTCATTCTGGTGTCTGTGAATGGGATGCTCTATCTCTGTCACTTCATCCAATTGGATGCCAGATTTCATCAGTGTTCCAGGTGAAACACCCACAGCCACAGGGGTCGTCTCGAACGCAACACAAGCCGTTCACAGTTTCACATCGCCTCACGTGTCATCGAAACAAAACAAAACGAAAAAGCAACTTGGAGGCGACAGCAGGCGCGAGGATGATTCATCATATGAACAAGTTCTATGACAAGTATAGGAATAATCTCACATTTTTGTGCAAACTTATCCTGACGGCTTTCAAAAAGAACATCTGCACCAGAGTCAGACATACGTCTACCAATGAGTCACACTTTAAATATGCACTTTCTACCTTATTTCCTGCCACAGCCGGGTTCCTACCTCTGTCCTACCTCTCTTCCCTAACTGATTTGTTGTCTGTGTTTCTTTGGATTGTGAGTTTTGAAAAATAAAAGCTAGCAGCAACATATTAGAAAAAGAAGTATCCATTTCATTTTTGGAACAATGATCAAACTATAAGCCATCAACAATTATGAACCACGAACAATGCAGTCTATGGCAAAATTAGTGAACTGAACATTGAACTAATTGATGTAGAAAATGAACGTTCCCAACACTGTCTATGGAAGTTTTCTATGGTTAGGTTCAGAGGTTACATACCTTCTCGCCCATTTCTCCCTTCACACCGTCTTCTCCCATGTCACCCTTGAAAAAAGAAAAACCAAAACACGAATAATAATTTTTTTTTAAAGACAAACAACATTTCTTTATTATCTACCAGTCACAAGTCAAACAATGTGGACGCTGCAACTATTTATATTCTCCGTTGCTAGGTGACTGAAGAATCCAACTGATGATTAAAGAAATGCATCAGAAAATTGCACAAGGTTTAGATGGAACGAGTCATCGCCCTCACTCCCAGCATGCCTTGCAAAGGAAACATCTAGTGACTCACTGATGGTCAAGTCTCAAAAAAAAAAGCTGAAACTTGAGAGGAGACAAAAAGCCACACACAAGCTCCGATCTCTGATTGAAGCAAATGATCATGAGTGATGATCAGAATCAGCACTTTTACCTTTTCACCTCGCTCTCCCATTTCACCCTGTTGGCAAAGAAAGCAGAGCATTAAACCAGGTCTGATGCTATCGGACCCTGGCTGGATTCACCACCTTCATACATGCTGTCAACACAGGGATTATAATAACCAACCAAAAAGAACGTTGAAATCACAGAAATAAATCAGGGGCAGAATTTTAGGTTAAAAAAAACAAACATGTTCAGGAAAATTAAATCATGACCAGGAGAATAAAAAAAGCTCATATGATGGAAAAAGTCAATAAAAATATATATTTAAAAAATTATAAAAATTTTGTGGTAGACATGAATTTAAAAACGCAAGTTACGCAAACCTTTGCTCCTGGAACGCCGTCCAATCCAGGCATACCCAAATCCCCCTATGGCACACAACGTTTCAAAGTTTTGCTTATAAGGATTTCATATAGTAGAGCATAAATGGTCGAAAAATGCCCCTCCAGAGAGACAACAATAACCCGAGATTAATATAAATACTTCACTTTAACGTTATAGAATCAATTTTAGCAGGCAACCAAAACATAGACAATACTAGCTTTTGAGAATGTGTGAGGATTTAACTGTACAATTAGGAAGTACACCCACACTAAACTTGGATATCAGCCGGAAGGCAGTACTACCATGGCATTGACATTACTTTTGTGAAGAAACCCCCGCCCTGAGGTGTATATTAAGTGATTGAAAAGAGAGCCATGAGGTCAGCTTTTGCTGGGTTAAAAACATTGGTCATGGGCAGAGACAGACAGATTGAAAGCAACGCTCCGGGTGAAAAACTCCACCATCAGAAGGTCCTCAGGCATCAGACGAATGTTGTGATTTGGTGAGACGCGAACTCAAAAATCCACAGATGGGAGTCGAGACATTTGGAGTCAGCTCTAACACCTACTTATCTCACACGTTCAGGCCAGTCAGTTTGAAAGAAGCTTTCATGTAAAATGTGTTTCATACGGTAATCAAACAGTGGCAATAGTGGCACAGTAAATATTTAAATCCAATGGTTTCATTTTGTCAGATGAACTAGCTTCGAGCCAATCATAGCAGAAAACACCCATATTCACACAGCAGTGGATAACTGACAGTTGCCCATCATCCTCAAGTCTATGTATTTTTGAGCGTGGTAGAGCCAACCCAACAAGGAGGCACACATCTACGGACAAAAGTGAGGCTTGTGCAGGATTTTAATCGAGGCTCTTATTTGGAAATGGAAACAAACTGTGGTATAATTTCAACCATTTATCACAAACCATCATTTGACAGGCGCCTTTATGTCAAACTCACCTTAAGTCCGTCGGCACCTGCCACGCCAGGTGGCCCGAGTGAACCCTGTCAAACAATATTCCGCTGAGTCATCATTTCACTTGAGCAGAATCGGGAAGAATGAATGAATTAATCATCAACATTCGGATCTTGAAACGATATGGACTCAACCAGGATGAATATTTTATGGTGCATGCAGAAAAGAGGGGTTTGGAACAGGGTTACACATTTCTGAGTATAACTTAGAGACGTAATTATTCATCTTCTTCCAGGCTGCTGTGTTTTTAAGTGTCAGAAGTGAGGCGGGATTCAGTGGCGTGCAACATGAGACGTGCTAATGAGGCATCCCACGCAGAACTTGGTAAATTCTGATTCATAATTCCATTTTGGATTTGCTCTGTCCTGGTCAAAGGTTCCTGCACCAGGAGGGGAAGCACTAATGCCATATACTTTATGGACTTTCTTCCTCCGGGGGCAAAAGATGATGAGATAAAAAGTCAACGCCAGCGTGACACCGTTGCTTCGGGAAACGATGTAAGATGAGATGCAGCCATTTCCTGGTTAATATGAGATAAATCTACCAAAAAACCCCAAAGTGGAAAGTGTGCTGGAGTCATTAACACGATGGCGTGTCATCTCTGACCCCGCCTCCAGCAGCGGGAGGCCCTGCCGACAGATGACAGCGCAGACAGGAAGCGTCTGATTGGGTTTCGCTGAACAAACACTGGCAGCTACCTGATGGCGAGACGCTGCTCACATCTGGTTACTGCATCAGTGTCTCTATCGGTGCGCTCGGCTCTCTACGGAAACACTTGGACAAGCCCAGTTTATTTTAAAAACATTATTCATTTTCTTTTGATTATCAATGGAATTCAGACAACAAAAACCAACTGAACATAAGAACATGGAGGAGGGGTTTTTAAAAGGGCCCCAGGGACACTCGGGGGTCTCCTCCAGAGGGTCATGAGCACAGTTGAAAGACATCTAACACGATATTCTCAACTTCATGCGCACATATTCAATGCCTTAAATTTACAGAACACAGGAAAGGATCTCACGTCAGAAAATAGTGGATATGTTGGGTGGTATGAAGCAGCACAATTAGTTGACTACTATATAGTAGTAATAGTATTAATTGCAAATGTTGCTACTATTATAAAAACTATCTGACACAACAGTGATCTTAAATCATGATTCTCACCTTCAACCCTGGCGGGCCCTCGGGTCCCTACAATAAGAGATAAGAGTTACATCTCATGTAGTGTCAAGTGAACATTCTTTCACCACACTCAACTGTGGTTTACAAACCAACAACAGTTTCATAAAAGGCACTAAATGTAAGGGAAAGTCTGTGGAATGATTATGAAATAATGAAAGCATCAAAATGATAACATGGCATTTTAACTAAATATATAATATCATACAAATGATCAAAAGCTACTGATTCACGTGGATAACAGAGCAACAATAATTGACCTATTGAACTTCTGAACTGTTAGGTAGATAAACATGAGTGTTTCCAGGAGATCAACAGAAACCCACATCTAGATATTTCTTTCATTTTAGTTTTACAGTTTGAGAGTTTTAGGGAGAATCGGCTCTTGAACCTTTCCATTCTTAATCTCCACAGTCACCAAACTGAGCCTGTTAAAATAGCAGCAGCTACAAGTTCTCACATTAGCAGAAGCAGGCCACACACATCTATGGTGATTTCCAAGAGCACTTAGGAGAAAAACCTCAATGAAGAACATTAATTATTCCAGCAAGCCAAAACCGTTCCTCTGCTGCTCTTTGTTGGTTTTCTTTGTGTGACTAATTACTACGTCTGAGAGCACTTGAGAGCTCCACACTCCAAGAAATAATACAAATAAATCAGCAACGTTGCGGCCTTGTTTTACTTGAGTTGAAAAAGGAAATCGCAAATCTGCATTCAGAGGTCAAAGAAAACAAAACAAAAAAACGCATTGCCGAGCATCTTGCTACATTTAGTTCGCTTACCCCACTCCACCAGTAGGTTCACTACCACAAGCTGCAGAGTTGAACTCAGTTTTATCTGTAACTCTGATTTAGCCACTGCATTAGGTTCATGGCTAAGCGTAACTAAATCTCATCCTCATGATGGAACTTAAACTTAAACCACTCACTCTTAAGTAAATAGCAAAAAAGCAGGCACTCATAACACAGCCGTAAACGTTAATCTATTCCAACCCAAAACTAGAAAATAGAAGGAATAAAGGCAATATTATCTCCTTGTCAATAAAGCTTAAGACGAATTAAAGCACAAATAAACCTGTATTTTATTGTTATTAGCCTTGTTATATAACACGGCCAGCTGCATTAACATATACAGTATCCTCAGTTCCAATAGAAGCTTAGTCTAGACTTGAACATTTCAGTACGCCTGCTAAAAACAACAGTATGAAGCTATAGTGTCTATCAGAAAAAGCAGCAAAGCTTATCCTGTCACTTGTTTGACCACAGTATTCAACCAACCTAAATCAGTACAGAGAGTTGGAACACCAAACCGTCGAACAGACTCCAATCCAATAATTTCTTCAAATAATTATTCAGCTATCTCTGCATGTACAGTAATACCAGTGTAGTTAAATGTAATGAATCAAGCTGTGTTTGATATTGAATACGGAATGTTTAGTTCAAACCCCTCTAATACATTCTCATTACATTAAACATTTACTAGATCTACATTTCTTTGCATTAAACTACATTTCTTCTGATACATTGTATTACAGTGCAGTGTAAACAACATTTCGCCCTATATTTTAGAGAGATTGAAAAGGAACCGAGTGAAGCTCAAGTCCAACTGAGTGCCTTCCCAAGACCAATACTAAGAACCAATACTTAGTGGCACTGAGCACTGCCCAGAATCAGCTAGAGCGCGCATGGCTTCTCTACACTAGTTCTCACCAGGACTCATGTCTCTGCAGGATGAGAGCTGGTCTTTGCGGTTCTCTTCCTAGCCTACGCGTTGAAGGAGTGCTCAATGATAATATATCACTGGAGAGTAGATGTTCTGTGATCCCAAACTGTGAAAGGTGCTGGTGCATTGTGGGTAGATTGGCATGAATGGATTGTAAATCAGGAGCAGCGTACTGTGGAGGGAGGATGTTTCTTCAGTTACAGTGGAACACCACAAACAAAATACGGGCTTGTTTCCACATTCTGTCTCTCTGAAGCAAAGAAAACTGTGTGCACGGCTTCAGGCCACCTTTAGTGGGTTGAAGACCCCTTAATTTACCCCAGAGGAGCAGTATGGCACTGATGGTTCTGAATCCAGTCCTGAAAATATTCCCCTTTTCTTCTTCTTCTTGCACCCCCCTGCCCCTCATCACTCCCCCCCAGCTTCTCCACAAGAGCTTAATCCTTATAACCAGCTCCAGATGTGCCTGAAGGCTGCTGGAAAATTCTGGAATCTGTTCTCGAACAATAGCACAGACATCAAAAACATGCAGCAAGTGGGCACCAGCTCCTTGACTGTGCTAAAGAGAAGCAAACGCAGCACGACCTCAAGCTCAGCGGCAGATCACTCTCTCAGCTGGCCGCCCATCAGTCTATTTGTCTAATTCCTGTTGGGGAGTGGACTGATTTTATTGTCCGTATTTTAGATTTCTGTGATTCATTCTATTGTTGAAGAATGAAACTCAAACGTCTGCAAAGCTGATACTGCTCGATGACTCCAGGATATTTCCATTGGCCTGTTATCCCAATGTGACACAGAAGGGCAGTGGATCTGAACACTCATGAAATTCAGTTTAACAGAGATGGCTTGGATTTTCCTCCGACGCTGTGAAGGGAATCTGTGCAACAAGGTGAATACTGAACACAAGTAATTAGAATCAAGTCTTCTCCAACTGTAAGCCTTTCACTTCTTTGGATCCCTCGGATCCATTTTTACATAATCACAATCCAAAACTCAAAGCACAACATCTCACTTCCGACCGGTCTACAATACCATGAACTGAGGGATTTGTTAGCAGCTTCATGACCTCATTCAATGATTGTGTCACAACCTTGAACTTTGACTTGTTGGTAATCTTGATGTGTGGACTATTATTTAAGCTTAATATGTCAATCGGGGTTGTAACTCCCAAACGTCTACGCTTGCTTTATATGTCCTTCATTTCTATGTAATTAGTTCCGTGATCTCAGACGCATGGGTTTTGTGACTGCTGTGACTCCACCCAATGACGTTATTGCTTCAAATAACTCCACCCAATCCTAATAACTCTGACTAATTATACCAACAAATTTGCCAAGGCCAGTAACTCCAGCTTATGTTCCATGTAAGACCTTTAACACCAATCAATGCTGTCCTCAAGAGAACAGCCCCGACCTATTACGTCACTGTGCTGCGTGAGCTGCATAAGACAGAACTCAGCTTATGTCAGCAGGCAATACAGGAAGTCAAATCGAAACATCACAGTTACTTCAACTGAACTTCGGCACAATGTTGTTGAGGCCTGCCACTCTGGCTGAATACTTAATCCAGGCCAGGAATTGTGTCTCCAGGTGGCGTTGCCAACTCCTATGTAGTGGCTGTAGTTAGAAGGCGCAATATTTATGACCTCATTTGCATCAGGACTTTGCACCCTATAGGTAGAGCAGTGCTGGCTGCTGACTGCAGAGGGGGCTGTTCTATGACACTCCGGTGAGTGAGCCTGACGCCTGTGAGTGATTTGGGGCTCATGGCAGAAGCCACATGCTTTTCACGGAAGCCATCACCAAAAAAATTTGCTGGACTTGTCACTAGTCACCAAGAGGCTTTGAAAAGGCACCATATTTAGCAACACTGTCTTCAGGTTCCAGCGGAATATATATATATATATATATATATATATATATATGCTCCAGATGGTGTCAGTAAACGTTCAGCATGAGTCCATGTTATGGTGCTATGGTGCTAAAAGGCTCAGATAACGCAATAACCACTCTGTGACTCACCATTGGTCCACTTTCTCCAGGCTGTCCAGGATCACCCTGAAACACACAAATTCATAGCACGATGACAGGAATACAATGCAGTCATTACTGATGACAGTGATGGCTTGAGGATCTGTGAGCAACTAAACAAAGGTTTTCCCAAGAAAGGTTTCAAGCTCAAGTTCATGAGAAATTGGATTTGTTTTTCTTCTGGCATCAATCGAAACATCATCAAGCTTGTCAGCGGTCAAAGTCTGTGATATTTCAGTCAAAGGTGTGCGCACGCAAACCACTTCAGTCTTCACGCTGTCAATCATGGGGCAACACTGAGCAGAAGTAGCGCGGCGTGGATCCAAAAATGCTTACCGGGAGACCCTGGACACCGCGTGGCCCGTCTTTGCCTGTGTCCCCTGGGGGACCCCGGGGACCGGGAGGGCCTGGAGGGCCCGGAGGCCCCGGTGGACCAGCTTGACCCTGATCGCCCTGCGGGTCACAGACCATTAGCATGAGAAAGTTCCAGCGTCTCAGGCACTTCAGGAAATTCAGGATGGAAATGTAAAAACGTGCAGCTCTAAAAGCTACCAAGCTAAGGAGCTGTGAGACTGTGATTTGAGGCACAGACTAGAAAACAGTGGCACTGCCAGATGCGCTTCTCAGAAAACAGTTATGAAACTGGAATGAAACATCTTCCTTCCTTAAGAGAAAGTCAATGACATGCAAACTAGCAAAGAATTCACAGCCACTACCTTAATGAGGCGCCGCTTTATAAGCTGCTGGTCAGCAGAAAGAAAGCCATGATTGATCTTAGGGAAGACCATCTGAGCAGGTGTGCGGTGAAGAGGTGGGAGGTCAAAGGGGAGGAAACATTGAAGAAGGTCCCAGAGGAAGGAGGAAGAAAGAAAGAAAGAAATCTGTTAGGAAGGTCAGCATTCATGTAACAAGAGCAGCGACTTTGCAGATGAAGGAGAAATCCACACTTTTCTGAAGAGCGCAATCACTTCCCGGGTATGACAGCGCCACAGTGGGCTCGCACTCTCCGGAAAATGGGAATTTCTCAGTGTCTGTGAAATCACTCTCATAAAAATCACAGTCCGTCTCAAAGTTGCTCACACTGAGGCGGCCAGACGTTCAAGGTCCAGAAAATTAGCCATCACTCAAGCTGTCCTGACTGACAAACTGACTGCTGAGAGGAAAATGTGTTTTCACCATACACAGCTGAAATCCACTTTAGAATCAGTTAGTATTGTCTTCACCAGGGTCTGGATTAGTGATGTGTTTGGAGCTACTCTAGCATCGGGGAACAACAGCATGAAGACCAATGTGTCAACGTGATAGAGCTCTTCTCAGTGTGAGCAACCAAGAAGGACCGCCGCACTTGGTGGCGTAACCACCAACAAACCTTGACAGTCAGGATTTGATTGCTGTGTAAAGCAGCCATTGTCGGTAGACCCGGCAACCCCTGGAGGACAAACATGACATTCAAGCGCTGTGATAACTGGCCCCTCTGCTATTACCAAGTGACAATCTTGAACATGTAAACATGTTGAGTGGTGACGGCTTGCACTCAAATATCCAGAACAAACCCAAGCACAAGTTTAGATGTACTGCAGTGTAAACTCATGTCACGCTGCACAAATGCATACATAATCATTAAACTGCCTGAATTGAAATACCCATCAGAATTGAGGTCTTTAACCAATGAAAAAAGCTAGAAGATGAAACATCTGTGTTGACAGTGTCTTATCTAACAGACACACTTTCAGTTAATAACGACATGGAAGCAGAAGCAACTAAAGCAGGGTGGAAAATGTCTTTTACAAAATGTTTTACAAATGCAGACTCCAGTGTGGCAGAAAGCTTGTTCCACTTTGGAATATACAGGCAGCCAGTGCGGTGGATATTCAGTGACTGTGATATGGTTTGGTTCTGGTAAGCGACGAGTAGCAGCATTATGAATCTCATCATGAGAGTCTTAAAAGAAAGTTTGTTGAGACAACTGGACACAAATGACAGCCATCTGAATGAGAGGAAATAAAAGCCTGAATCATCATTCCATTGGAAACCCCAAAAACAACTGCCTTCAATTTGCTGATATTCAGATGGAAAAAAACCCAGTGAGCTAAATAGATGACATTTGTTCAAATAGTCCAACCCATGTGTAAACTGCAGCGAGAGTTTAGGGGTCATTAACACTCTGCTGTTACTGAACGGAAACATGGTCAATGGTCTTTGAAATATGATCTGGATATGGATTTGCTTTGCCTGGTTTGACCTAAAAAATTGAAGGGCCTGAATATGGCTGATCAACAGCCCCATCTATTGCTGACGAAAGTTGTTCAGTCTGCACTTGCTGTTGTCCATCCATCATAGTCACGTCATCTGCACACCTGTTGAAGGTAATTCAGTACTTTAATGGCCCGGGCGAAGAATATTTTAGAGCTCTAGAGTGGTGTAATGTGAATCATTCCAGCCACATGAGATTAATGGGGTATCTTGCCTATAATATGAAGACATTCAGGTCATACTATAGAACATTCACCTCCTGTCATGTTTGTCGACAAGAAGGTTCCGTCCCCGCTGGGATTCTCCAGCAGAGCTTATTTGTCAAAGACTGGCACACTGGCGTAAACAGCGTCTCCAGATAGAATCTAAAATTCTAATGTCCCTCTGGCTTTGCTGAGATAATTCAAAGAGTCTGTCTCCTTGAGTGGATTAAGTTCAGAGACAATAGCGTCGCTGTTTCACACAACTCAAAATGTTGTCGACACGCAGATGAAACGCAGCAGCACACCATACTTTTTAAGTTTCCAAAATTATCTGAGAAGCTGAGAGAAAATAATATGCACATGCGAAACGGAGACCACGATGTGTGTCAACAAGTTTGTGGGTGCATTTACTTGTGTGTCTCGGTTTTGGGGCGCGCTTCTGCGAATATGTTTTGGATTGTACGAGCGTATAAGTGTAAACGTTTGCGTGTAGTATTTATCCACTTAAATACATCTATTGATGCCTATGAGTGTGTGCACGTGTGTACTGTCATTTTCTGCTATCGCTAAATACAATCACCGATAAGATCGGGTTCGTGTGTGAGTCAGCTGATAAAAGTGCGAGTGTGCACAAATATAAACAGTATATTGGTTTGTCTGATGTTTTTTTTTTTGTGGGTGGGGCCATGTTGCTGTTGTTGCCCTCAGCCAGATAATTGCAGTAAACAAGAATCCAGATATGGGGACAATCAGAACCGCAGCAGTGATGCTGAGGGAACAGATGGCTTCAATACAACCAAGAGAAGAACTGAACATCAAATTTCTCGCAAGTGAAAATAATTTCAAGCCTTCTGACTATTTTCCCAACCAGCACAATCTTTATCTTACACCAGAAATAAACATAGTCAACATGTTTGCTGAATGTGAGGAATGTGCCCCCCCAATGGACTTAGTGACCACACACACATACACATACACACCAACGCTCGCACACACACACACCTTCAGATGCAGACCACACACGCTGTTCTAGGTGATAAACGGTTGGCATCATCAGTAGTAACACATTTGTTTGTCAAAGTTGCACAATTTATTATTTGCTGTTTAGCTAACCTTTTACAGGGACATGTGACTCCTGACCTCTCAGGTTCAGCAAATGTCTGCTGACCCTGACATGTGGAGAACAGACAGAGGAAGTGGAAAGAAAAAGACACTCTCACATCTGCTTTGTTTGTAATATTGCCCTGTTAATATTTCCCTCAGATGACCACGGCACGGCCAATATTTCACTCAGAGTGGGTCATCATAACATCATGACAAATGCGGCCGCAAACTGAAATATTGTTCATAATAAACGATATTCATGAATCACTTTGTTTGTCATTCCTAATGTTGCATGGCTCTCTGCCTTGGTGACCGTCAAACAAAAACAAATTCATTACAGCGACGGCTTCCTTTATTCCGTCTAAGTCAAGTTTCCAGTAAAATGCTGGAGGGAAAGCACTGTGATTTCAGCTAATATAACAGCACAATAGAGGGAACCGATATGTTTGTGTCGGGCTTGTCTCGGAAATATCCCGCTGACCACCGAAAACAATGATGAAGATGTTGCAAGAGCAGTTTCTAAATGTTAAGGTGCTCCCGCCAGTCTCAGTCGGGGTGGAGGGGCAGTGCTACAGTAGCTACCTGCCAGTGATTTATGGGAAAAGACTGAAGACATTTTCAGTAATGGCGAATGAATAAAGGGGAAACATATAAGTCGTTTCTACCCGTGTGTTAGTGTTAATCCAAACTTTCCTAAACCAGAAAAAGTAAATGAACTCTGCGGTTAATGTGGAAGTTTATGGCCCTCAGGAGTGGTATAATTCCTGGCTGTAGATAAAGAGCAAGAGAAAAGCCTGAAGACGATGGCAATATTCACCAAATGTCAATTAGATTTTTGCTCAGGGGAAAGCTTCTTGGCATGAATAACAAGTGGCACTTTGAAAAGGTATCACGACTGGTCACATGGCTCCTGTGTGTAAATATCTATATATGAAACTACTTGGTCAATGATCTAGTATTGTGTATTAACAAGAGAATGAGAAACTCCTCAAATAGTGACACTTAATTCCTCAACATGAACATGTACTGAACACTGGACACTTTCAGCTCCTCCCACTCACGTGCAGATTTTGTTCTTGTGTTGAAATCGCTGTCATTTGTCAGAGCCAGCAAAGAATGTGTACAACTGCCCGAAGCAATAAAGAACCGACTGTTACTGTTTGTTAAAAATCATGCTTCTGGCCGCAAAGCACACTGGTCAGTTACATAAAGTGCGAACCAAAAGCCATCATATCTAATGTGTCCCTCTGGTGAGGCTTTCTGACATTTTTTGTCCCCTTGAATCCAAAACTGTGTCAAAAATGTGTTCTTTGCTGCAATTCCAGTGACTAGGCCAAGCATCCTAAAATGAATATATGCTGGATATTGCTGACAATAACACATTTCCCCTGGCTGTGCTATCGCTGCCTCAGAGTTTGGGGTGTAATTGTGGCCAATGATTTCAAGTGCATGGAGTTCTCCACCATATATTTTAAACAAGCAACATTATTACTCTTATTGCTCTTTTTTGTTTGCTTTGGGAGCACCAGACCAGGGTGAAGTTTAAGTGGCCACTTTATTTAGAGACGAGAGACTCTGCTGCTGTGGGCCTCACTGCTGCTTCCCTGTGGTAAATTATTTTACTAATGGAGACTGACGACTCAAACTCTGAGGTTAAAAGGGGACAAATTACGAAAAAAACCCTCAGAAATCTGATCCACTTTTGGGTCGCTTTGTCTCCATCTTCCTGTTAGCACCAGCCCCCTTTTGAAAGTCAAATAATCACATATTGAAAAGTGAACTCAGCAGATGAGAGAGGACCACAGAAACAAAGGGGCTGGGATTCGCTACGGCCCGCTCGTGGAAAGAGGAGGTTCGTGTCTGGATAAGGGCCACAATAGAAGGGAGAATTTTGAGTTAAAGTGTTTAACTACGGATCATCTGCAGAGGAGGATTGTAATTTTGCACTAAGGTATTTTACTGCTCCAAGTCAAAGTGAATATAAACTCACTGCTGACTCTTGAATTGACCTTTGCTCCTTCCAAAAGACAGATAAATGCATCCATGAGGAAATTTGATAAAGCACCTTTTATATATTAGAGCATTGCGTAGAAAAACAGGAATGAAAAAATATGGATGCTGGCAGGAGGTTCTGGCTCTCAGAAAGCATGACTAGGCACATGCTCCACATCCAATTCGATCCAAGCAGTCATGCAGAACTCCATAAAATTATTTAGTCAACATGTGAGATTCAACCCAACCAATCTTCAACAACTTGTCTTTGCCAAATAAGTAAGGAATGCTTATATCGCCACTAACCACTGGGACTAACTCGGGTCTTCTCCCTGCATGTTAACAATACTAGCTGCCTTGTTGTGATCCTTCCTCAGACCCATTTCTTTATGGAGAAGCAGCTGTTTCACTCCACGTCTCTGGTGGATGATTGAGCTGTTCTGTCCGCGTTTCACCAAATCGAAGCACATTTCTTGGCCACTGGAATCCTAATTCCAGTGGACGTGACTCATAGTTCACAGCCAAATGTGAAGGTAAAAAAAAAGACAAACTTAGCCCAGACTTTATCCTTCACAACAGTGCAGTACAGCAAGCACGTTACCGCTCCGGCTGCTCAGATTCTGGAAGCAATCTCATCGTCAAGCAATCATCGTCTCCTCACCATCTCCTCTAAGAAAACATCTAACATCAGAGGTGGGGGCTTGTTTTCCACCGCAACTGAGGAGTCCAATCGTTTCATTTTTTTTAAATAACATGACGTCAGAGGTGCAGTTGCTGATCTATGCCACTGTGATGAAAGCACGTATTCAATAAAAGTCACACAGTCATCTTTCCCATAAGTAAAGAATTTTTCCTCTGATAAGTGTCAGCAGACATTTTCATATTGGAAAGAAAAGTTAGGATCCACATTTATAGGATAGAGCGCTTCGCAGTGCAACATTTGCAGATGGCATTTTGAGTTGTGTGACAGCAGGTTGCCCAGTGAATCTCCTAAAACAAACCAAACTGAAACAGGTGCAAAGTGTGGCGGATGTCAGGATGTCTTTGTTTCATGGTTTGCAGCATGGCGAGTTTGGACAGAGAGAGACAGAAGAAGCAAATGGAGCTGTCCCATCTGGCAAGGCCCTGACAGCTAAAACATCCAAACGTAATTCAAAGTATACAACAAATCAATCAATAAATATGAACTGGCCATGCAGTCTTCACTCTCCACACAATTCCACACACACGTTTGCACTTTCAAACGCTCAACAGACTATGATAAATATAGTACTCTGACGCACACTGTGACATCCCTGTAAAGGTGAACTACTTTTCATCTTCAGCATATCAATGTACGTGTCATAACATGATGGACGCTTGACAGCGGAAAACAGACTTCAGTGAAACAATTGCAATAAATATCACCAAGTACAGTATGATATATATTTTGTTCATTTAGGATGGTTGAAAAGTATGTATAGTAAAAAAAAGTTAAAAAAAAACCAGAGAAAGTGATGTGTAGATGTGGCCATACTACAGTTCTGTTTAAACAAAATCTCAAATACTACTTAAAGTCAGTGTTTGTTGCTCTGGGGAGCCGTTTGTCTCTTGAAATGGTAGACAAACGTTTTAATTTAGAAGCCCAAGTTTCCTTGAAACATCAGACTGCAGATGTCAGCATGACTCAGTCTCAGAGCAGTGAATTAGCCAGTATAATGGAGGCCGATTCAGCTGATAGGCCAGGATTAAAAATAGCTGGTGTATACTATCGCATCACAACCTTCCAACTGCTTGACACATTCATCCACTCTATTCCTGAATCTGAAATAAGCATAGTTGAGATGTGTGGCCAGATGGAAAGAACACTATCCCAGGAATGTCATGCATCCCAAACTTACAGCCGCAACTTTCTGTCGGGGGAGAAACATCAAGTCACATTCATCAGCTAATCACAAAGAGTTGGAGCGGAGCACATACCCGCGGTCCCTGGTCGCCCTGATCGCCCTGCGGAAGGCGAGAGAGAGAAAGGAGACGTGTTGAGCTAAAAGGTGAAGCACACACATACACAAACACGTACTAGTAATAAGCCAAAGACTCTCAAATTGCTGAGGCAAAACTCAGAGCAGATTGATGGTCACAAAAGCCTCAAGCATTCGTTGTGGTTTAGAATCAAATGAAAGTGGACGACTTCTAATGGTGTCGCCAAAACTACTCTGGGGTGGATTCAACCTGAAAAGTCTTGTCACGTTGCAGTCCAATGAAATGATTTCAATCACCTTCAAATATATATATATATGTATATATACATTCAAAAGTATAAATTCCATGCTTAATTCATGTAAGAAAAAAAAAACACCAAGCATTTACTGAGGCTGTTTTTCCACATCCCGACTCCTCTAAAATCTGATAAGAATCTTTTCTTTCCTCTGATCTGCCAAGTGTTTGACAACAGTTGTTAACAACTTACCTTTTCACCCTGTGGACCTGGAGGGCCCTGTGAAGAGATAAAAAGAAAATGAGTTCAATGAATAAACTGGAGATGAATAATCCAAACTATGAAACCAGAACGAACACCACAACAGCCGTCAGAGCAACCGCGGCGGAGCCGCCTCGCTTAGAGAGAGATGAACAAATTGTTTTTTGATGAAACCAACTTTTCATCTTTTTGATTAAGACGCTCTGTCACAAATTGGCCCGCAGTCAGCGCTGCATTATCGACAGCCGGGCCTCTACAAACATGCAATTAAACCTAGAGAGAAATCAAGCCCATGTTTACTCGGAGGATCAGATCCAAACGAGGGCTGGCAGCGGTTCTGCACGACTCTGCTCTGAAATTTTCACTCCGCTCTTGCAAAGCCAGGGATTGTCAGTCAGCGGCTTCATAGTGGAAAAAGCACCAGGAAACAAGAGGATGTGACAATGAGGTGTGCGTGCGTGCGTGTGTGAGTACAGCCTACAGGTATCTCAGCAAAGGCACAGCAGATGTCGAAGAGTGTGTGCGGACCTGCCACCTGCGGCAGATCATGTGATATTCTTGGACACACGCACAATTTCAAATATTTTTCATGCAGCACTCTAGAACACCAACATCATTATGTTTTGGGGGATTGTTTAGACCAGATGCTTCACCATTTAAACCACAGGTTGACAAATAGTAAGTGAAGTTTCAAAGTTTTCGGCGGCTCATTTGATTTGAACAAAGGTCTTTGTGTAGTGTCGTGGCAGACAATAATGTAGTGGATAACATCAGAATATAGAAATTTAAATGCAAGCATTACTGTAGGAAGTGACCTGCTGTATGTTTCAGTAGTGATGTTGATGACATGAATTCCAAACTCTACAGTTTTTAATTAAAAAAAAAAAGGTCATTTTATCACTGTGACTTGCATTATTTGTGGTATTCCTACAGCTGAGTGCATTTTTTAAGGTGGGAATCTTGTTCTTCATGTGCTCAACAAGCCTTTTATTATTGTGCAACCTTTCATTACCAGTTGTCCTGGTACAGGACTTGACGCTGTGAAGCCATGTTGCATATAGGTACTGCGGCGGGAGGATTAAACTCTATTGCTGTCCTGTGTCAACCCTTATGTTTATATGAAAATGAATTGATATTGTCAGTCCCACCATTCATTTCATCTGTATATTTCCACCAACATGTGTGGCGTTCGACGCATGATGGAGAACAGTGTTCTTAACCGCCGAGCTAAAAATGAAGGAGTAATTATGAAAAATGTGTTTTAAAATGCGATAAAAATGATGGTGTGTTCTGAGCACTGGCGCTCAGATGTGGGTGGCAGGTCTGCTTAGCTTCAATAAACCACAAACCACTTGCTGTAGAGGAAAAACAGGAGGAGATGCTGGTGATCAGAAGACGAATACAAACTCCATCTGGCAATATTAGACTCATTTCTACACGAGCCTCCATGTTAAGGTTTCTGAGAAATTTGGAGCCAGGGGAGATCTGAGTGGTCAGTTTAGTTTGTCAGCCTTGGTTGGCCAATAACCACTCCATGGGGAACGCTCAGTGCATTTAGATTTCAGTGAAGATGGAACATATTACTTGATACCTTCCCTCCTTTTTGCTTCTCTCCTTTGCTATGGCGTTTATCCCACATGCGTGAGGAAACCCCAATATCTTATTTGGCCAAAACAAATGAGTCATCAAAACATTTTGTTTTGGGATGAGCATGAGCACAGAAGGAGAATGGGGCCATCGGAGATCAGCCAAACAATATCAACAGGGCGAAATGAGGGGCCCAGATGAGGAAACGTTGGCTGGCAGAAGCGCTGAAGAGCGGCATGATCCAACACATTCTCACTCTCAAATGAATTTTTGTGTGCCAGGGTGACGCAGAAGTCAATCTCCCACGTTGCATGTTGCAACGCATTAGACCTGAAATATAATATAATTGTTGCCATCCAATGGCATTTCCCAATACTGTAAGCAACACTTCTCCCTTTTGTCCTGGGCACTGTAATGGTTCTGCCATGTGGTGGCGCTCCTTACAATTCCCACCATGACTCCACTATTTGGTGTATATGGCAACTCATGTTCACCTCATGTGACCATGTCGACACATGATCACATAATGTACATACCAAGGAACATCACAAGCAAAGTAACAATGTTAGCTCATCGCCACCCGGTTGTCCTCATCCTAATCCAAACCATTCTTTTTTAATGTGAATGTCGCAGAAGGGGAAACGCCTGAGTCAACATGCAACACATAAGACTGAGTTCTGCATCAACAATGGATACAAACGTCCTCGAGACAAGTGAGAATGTGTTGTATGATCCAATGGTGTCTATAGTCTTCAATAGAGAGGCAGCAAGTGCAGCATTGCGTGACCCCTGGACGGTCTCATATTGAGGACTGAACTATTGATCAGGCCCTGAAATCCTGGGAAATGAAACTGTGCAAAGGGGAAAACTGCCCCCCACAATTCTGCAAAGTCTGGATCTAGGTAGTTCGAAAACAACTTCATCTGTCAGTGAGATCATTTTTGACAGTATGATCACTACTGCAATGGACTTGCACTTTGTAAAAGTAAGGCTTCACTTGGGAGTTAATTATATCTGATCGTGATTCTGAGAGCCCTTATCAAACAAGGACTTCAATTGTCCGACCTACATTGTCACGCTTTTTGGATCACCTCTTTTACTGAAAAAAAAACAAGCTCCGACAATCCAAACACGTACGCTCTTTGATGCCACTCATGGACGGCAGGATATTACGGAGAATAAAGAAGTCATGATAAGGTCTACATAGCTGTGAAGGGAAGTAGAAGCTTCAGATGTTTCTGTTTACTATCAACTCTGTCTTGGCCACAAACTTAGTTCATTTAACGCCTCCATCTGCTCATAAACATGTGGAACTGGTTGAGCTAAAGTCTGCACCTGCTCATTATTGGACGCATCATGTGCTTCACAGACGGCCACGCAGACGTGATGGCAGTGTGTTTTGACGCATGAGAATATTGCTTAATTAGTCGAACACTTAGTTCAGAAACAAACAGACGTCTATCTAAACAAGTAGTTACCTAATATATTCACTGCTATGTCGGCCATATGGGAAGCCAGGCTAATACTGCAGAGACGTCTATATTGCTTCTGTTTAAAATACTATTGTATGAGGTGCGGTTTCAATTTTTCCTAGAACATAAAATGAAATTCCCGGTTAACCAAAGATGGCAAGAACAAGAGAATAGACTCTGGCATCAGTTACAGCAGGAAAACACATCATACGGTATGAGAGAGAAGAAAGGGGAAATAAAGTTTCATTATGCTTTTAAGTTATTTGTGTTGACATTTCCAGAAGTCGTGAATGCTACAGTAACAACCATGCAGAAGAGGTATGATAGTTGGTGGGTGAACCTAAAACACACATGGAGTGCCAGTAGTCCCAAAGCAAGCTTATTCAGATGTTTCCTTTCCACATGCCAAAGAAATGCAGACATTTTTTTTTTAGACATACAAACACATACTTTCGTGGGTGGAGATATGGAAGTCTAATCAAGCGTCGACAATATTTTTGTTTGATGTCTGATAACATAAATGGTTGGAATATGTCACGATGCTGCCTCCACACACCACTGGCGCACTTACAACCTCCGCACCTGCCTGTAATCAAGGGAAGTCCTAAAGAGTAAGATAAAAAAAGATGCTACTTCTTGGGTCAAAAGTGTGGTTGCAGGTCAAGTTCACTGGAATCTGTACCTGTTACTCAAAACTATCGATCATCACATCAGCCAAAAACTCAAAGATCAGGGGTCCTAAGGAGTTTGACAGGCAAGAACCTTCTTAGGTTTGGTTTTGGCTCTCTTTTATAAAGCGTTTTCCATGCGTATCCAACAACCAAACAGATTTGAGCGGCACCAATCCTGCTAAAGGAACACTGCGTCTGACACAAAACAGCAGCAGATTCGATTGTTTCTCCATGTTGACACCACGCCAGTCACCCATTCACTTAGAATCCCACTGATGCTCAAAGCCTGCGACACGGCACACCATCTGAACCCCTAGGAGCAAACTGGGGTTAAAAGTCTTGCTCAGGGACACAACAAAAAAGCACGCCAGGAGGTAGGATTGAACTGGAAACCTCTCAGTCACAGGCCAACCACTCTACTATCCTAGCAAAACACAGTCCAGACAGCGGAGATAAGTCCCCCACCCACGGCCCCATCATTATACAGGACACTTCAGTATTTATGGTGGAGGTCAACAGATTCCTGGGCAGCTTAATCTCCCAGGACATGACATGGATCCCAAAAATAAAGGCCATCATCTCAGAGAATGTGCTTCTTGCCCACGAAGCAGGTGTTTCATCTATAAACAGCCATTATATCAGCTCAACTCTCAGCATCTCCATCACTGTTTGGTCAGGCCTGCAGATAAAAACATCTGCACCAAAGTACCGTCTATTCAAGACATATATGGAAAAGGGTTGGCAGACCACTCTCACCCAGCCTCCGTCTCGCCTCAAAACATCATTGAAACCAACAGACTGTCAGACACAACTTTTCCCAAGACCATAGCTGCACTGTTAACATAATGCTCCAATTACACATGAAAAATCACTTTGTTTTCACACAAACGTTGTTGTCCTCGTCACTTTTATATTGTGGTTCCCACTCTTTGTTTCATAGAAAGCAGGCAGTGTTTTTCTGCTGTCATGTTCTTCATATGTCAACAACAACAACATTGCTTTTGTCTTGGAGTATTTTGTTCTGGTATGTTTGGCTTTTGTATAATCTAAAAAAAACATACCTATTTTTTCCTTTGATTCGTGACATAGACTTTCTCTGATTAATTTAATTTCTTACAATGCTACTTTGCATTTTGGTGTAATGTTGCTCCTCAAACATTAGTTTGGACGTGTTGTGCCAATAAAGATAATACAAACTTTGGATGAGTACAATATGTCAATAGAAAGAGAGAACTTTTTGTTGTTGTGGCCGGGTGGCAGACTGTCTACAAACATGTCTTGTCCTCCAACAAAAAGAGCAATGTTGTTATTTATTCATTAGTGAGTTCCAGCTGACATCCAGAGATGATGGGTGGGGCTTGGACAGGTAGCAGGGCAGCATCCGTGCCGACACACACACAGGCAAGACATAGTGGAACTAATTCTTAATGGATTAAGCAGGCACATGAGGTCTTGTGTTGCTGCCTCTATGTCTAAGTTAACACGAAGCCTGATGACAGAGGGATTGGCCGTATGCACAAGTGAGTTGCTCTGAATTTCGGCTCATATTGAAACCAACACCATGACGGTCAGTCATCGTTCTCTGCGGCTACTTGCCGGACCATCTTGAGGTGATTGACAACGCGAGTGTGTGTGATATCTGCAGTTTAGGGAGGCTCAGAATTACATCCAGATTCCCCCGAGCTTCTGATTCTGAGCCAAACCACAAGCATCGAAGGTCTGAACGAGCTCGAAGGGAGAAGAAAACACAAGCCAGTGAGGAGCAGAGCCAAATCCTCAAGCTACAAGGAGAACAAGGACCCCTCATATTAGGAACGACGAGTTCACGTGTAATGAGGTGAAAATGTGGCTGCTCTGTTCTGATGGGGGGATATATTGGTGGGGGTGGAGGGGAGGTTATAGCCGCCATATAGAGAGATAATATTTATACTTTCTCATCTCTTCATGAGAAAAATCTGGCCACAGGTACGCAGCCTCAAGGGGTGGTCCATACTTCAAACCGGGTTACTTCAGGACGACAGTGACCTGGCCGCGTGTCGGGCAGCTCTACCTTGCAAAATAAAGGCTCTCAGTTACCTCTGTTTGTGGAGCGTGTTTTCATATTATCAAACAGTCCACTGGCTAATTCCAAGGCCAGAGACAGGTCTCATTTGCTACTCCTTCAAAGGTTGACTGGATGAGACCCCATTTGTTCTTCTTGTGCAAGAACTGAAATGATAAGATAGTATCGGCAAGGATTGTGTGAAGTCGAAGGCACTTTTTTTCCTGATCACCCGTCTCTTCATGTCAGTATATATTTCAATAACGTTCTGAAAGTAATTATTCAGTTCTAGCGTCATCAAATCCCTCCACTGGGCCATGATCTTTGAAGCTTCGTGATCACTCCCAACTACATTTTACAGTCACAAGCTCTGGAGATAAATCTATCTACTCTCATAAGATATTCTCGAAAGATTACTACTACTATTGTAATACACTTACTTCCTACATCTTCTTCACTTCTCTCTTTATTTTGTTAAAACATATATAAGAGTACCTTGCTTTGTGTTTGACTTTCTCATAGTTTTTGCCTCTGAGTCTATTTTACGCTTGACATCCACCCACTCGTGGGTCTTCAATTTGACAGTGATGCTACTCAATGGAAGTATTTTTGTAACGAAACCTACCTATTATCTGGCTCAGGGGTGGAGTTAGAAGACAGAAGAAACGTGAGACTGGAAGTGTCTTATTGTTGCCAACAAGACGAGGCCCCTGAAGGTGTTGGAAATGATCGGTCATAAAGGAAGCCATGTCATCAAAAAGTGTACTGTAGTTATTTGAGATGCTTTCTGCTCTATGACTTAAACATGCATGACTGGTTCTTACCGGCATTATTGTGCCTTACATCATTACTGGTACCCAAATACTGCTCTGCCTGCCTCCAGACAGTTTCACATCACGACTCTGGCAGGTGACTGCGGAACTGACAATAAGCCAGGGGGTGTCTAAAATAGTCCCGTGAAATATGGAGGTTCAGCTGGTTGGAAACCCAAATCTAATCATGGCAGGGGATCGCAGTATTTTCATGATGAATGAAAGATGGCGGCTGTTGCTCCACATCAGTCTTACTGAATCACTCCTGTGGCTTTGGCTGCAACAGTTTAGTCAAACTAGAAGTAAAAACATGTAACGTGCTTTTGGATTCGGTGTTGGTTTTCATCACAGTGGCCGGAAAAGCACATGAGAACGCAAAAAAGTCCATTGATCAAATACTGCAGACGGAACAACTAGAAGGGAAGAATAATGGTGACGCTGAGAGGTGGAGAGGCAGAATGATGATCATTACGATGAAGAACGACATTCTTTATCCTCCATCTGTAATCATAAAAGATGTCTCCCAAAATTATTTGAAGGGAGATTTGTCACAAAATAAAATCTCCTGCAGCAGTTCTGACACATCTGTAAGTGAATGTGAGTAACAACTGATGAGCTGAGAAGACAGACATTTTACAAAAGCAATTCAGGTGATCATGAAGTTTCCAATATGAAGTTTTACCAGTGATGTGTCGCTTATACAGCTAAAAATAATGATACACAGTAAAAGTGTAATTATCCCTTTCAGCTCTGCTAGTTTATTGAAAAGAGAAAACCTATCTACTGGTCTCACATAGTGGCACACATTCGGTCAGCCATAGAGGAGTGAGACCAGAGTGGAGCTAAAAATATCAACTAGTCAAGTTTAACAAATTTATTATAACAACAACACAACAAAATCAAATCAACAAAACAAGCTCCTTGATTCACAAACTAAGTTGGCTCACAGCTTAAAATAGCGCTCTGACCAGTAATGGTACCCAGGCCACGGGACTGATCCATCCTGATGACTAGGCACTGCAGCGTTCCTGAGCTCCTCAGCCGGCCAAAGCAGGCAGGTCAAAAGAACAATAGCAACACATTTCGTCTCCATAGGCACATGAAAGCTGATTCTCTTTGCTGAATCGACTGCATGCTACGCTATATTTTCAGAGCCGTGCGCGTGAGCAGCAGCAGTGAGAAGCCATGCAAGTGCAGAACCAGATCCAGATGAAACTCCAGAACACCACCAATAGTCATCTGTTCATTGTCCCATCACCAACTATTCCTGAAAATTCCTCTAACATACGTTCAGAAATTTTGCTTGCAGATCGACTGACTAGCACCACACCAACGACGCCCCCTAGCGGAGGTAATTCATGTGTTATTGCTCCCGCTACTGACCTACCTGTTTATGTTTAACTGTAGACTGATGGGTAAATATTGACACACACACATACACGTCAGCATGCACACGAGTAGAAGACACTGTCGACATTCCCCATTCAACAAATCAAACAGATACACACACAGAAAAAGCATTTACACCTAAATCCCTGCACGCAGATTTTTTGTAGGAGAGAGTGAATAAACGTGGTGCAGGGACAGCTGAGTGACTTCTTGCTGCTCCTGCTGATCAAAGTTCAGATGCGCTGCATGACAAATGACGGCTCCACCCCTTCACCCCCATGTGCCTCTTATCCCTGAACAGATGATGCATAATTCATTCAATCTGACAGTTTCAGCTGATCAAACAGGGATACAAAGACACACACACCCACATGCACTCACGCTTGTGTTTCACTGACTTTCATGCTTTCCCCAGCCTTTCACCCTAAACCTAAGCATCCACAACAAATAGCAAAACTTTAACCAGGACCTACACCAAGGTTAAATTCAATTACAAGTTTCAATCCTGCAATTGAGGCTGAACCACGTGGGGACCAGCTAAAATGTCAAAGCAAAATGTGCCCACAAGTAGGTGTGTTTCAAAGAACTGGTCCCCATACGTATAACTAAACCAGGTCTCTTTGTAAGGTCAGCCCAAAGAGAAATCTCATAGCTTCCATAGCAATTCACATTTACTTCAAAGTAATGAATTGGATTTTTTTTTTTTCATTGTATAATTTTTCTTTTTCTGTCCATAAAGTAGGCACCTCTATCTGGTTATTCATCACCCACATGCCAGACGCGCACACACACACAGGCACACCTCTGTACCTCCTCTTTGTTCACCATGTCATGCCGAGTTGCAGTTTGAATCATGCGGCAGCGTTCATACTTACTGGAGGCCCTGAAAGACACAAAAATAAGAATTGTGTTAGAGGAAAGTCATCAGTGGAATAGCAAACAAACACATTTGTAGGCAGCTCTTGTTTTACTACTACAAGGGGTTGTGCACTTGTTAAAGCCGCCCATGCACACACAAGGTTTTGTGAGGTGACATGCGTCTCTTTTCCAATTACCAAGTCCCTGGAAATCATTTCGTGTTCAGGGGCTCTTATTAAAAAGGAGCCCAGCTGCTTTACGCACCAGTGTAAAGTCAGACGTCCCTGAACTGGTCTTCTTCATGGGAAAGAGAGAAAGTGTAAATGTCTCCTGCAGCTGCAGCGGTGTTAAGTGTTTTTATGGATCGTCGAGTTCAGTGCACCACTTAGCATTTAATAAACCCACAGCTCTTATCGAAGAATCTTTTACTTTACTGCCAATCATTGAAATATCAAAGATGGAATGTGAAAAACCTTCATTTTATATCAATATTCAAACTCTCATTCAGTCACCTCTTGACCTTCCTTGAGTTTCAAGAGAAAGCTATGTGGTGCGCTATAGTTGAAGGAGATGCTACTGACATGTGCTTGCAGGGTTTGTGCACATTCCAAAACAATGTCATGAAATAAAGATGGCGCATAACCAACGTGAAAATAAAAAAAACGCTTGTGTTTGTGGTGCTTTGGTTCCAGTAGGGTGCACAATAGTGACAAACAGGCACAGTTCTTAAGTGGGGCTAAGTAGTTAAGTGCCACTTACAATTTGGGTTATACATCAGCACTATCTACAGCCCACAGATCTCCAAGCTGTTGAGCTATTTTTTCAGCATTTCCTTAAGTGACAAAAGCCAACGCTGCAGTCAGGAGGGTTCTTCATATGCATTTGATCTGTGGTTGGCTAAAATAACTCTCAAATGTTTTATCTCCCGATGACATTCTCAAGTGGAAACATATAGATTTTAAAATGCAGTGGGCCAAAAATTTCGCCTTGAGGTTCACCGCAATCCACTCTATAGCCTCCAGATGACAACTTTTTCAATCAGACTGAAAAAAATGTCACTAAGCCATGATTCAAACCAAAACAGAATAAGGGGGGGCTGACAAGGTTGCAGAGTCTATTTGAAGTAGATTAGCAGTATCAAAATACTGCACAAAGATAAAAAAAAAACCAAGGACATAGAGGTCTCTGTCCGGTTCACATTTATGTCAAGTGAATCGGGAACCTAGACTAGCGCCATGTCTGAGCTCTCTGAGCTAAGACATAAAACTGGAGAGATATAATATCAATGCTATCTGGTAAAACTAAAATCACACCTTAAAATGGTGAATGAAAAACAGGTAGTTGGTTGGACAGGTTGATATAGGTGACATACATTTGTTCATACAATGTGGATATGCGAGTTACAAACAGACAGATTGCACGTTATATGTTAAGGTGGAGTAGAAAGTGAATCAAAAGTATCACAGAATTTGAAAGATTCATTGCAGAATGGCACAGTGAGAAAAAGCAGCAAGGTTTCAGAAAGAGTGATACAAACACAGCCATTCCAACAGATGGTGACGCAGGCAGTGACACCTATGAGTCAGAAACAGTCATATAAACAGAGACGTGTAGGTGACATAAACACAGCTAATAAGGTACATAGAGTTTGCAAGTCCAGACAGAGAGGGATGTCTGGCACCTCGGCCCGTGAGCAGTTCTAACAAGTGCTTAGTGTCCACTTGAGGAAAATTTGGAAGGAAACTTCTGACACTTTCCAGCCTGGAGACTTTCTCTACTGTAAAAATGTTTGCATCCCAAAACATCGCCACAGTTTTCCTTTCCACACTTGAAGTAGAGAAGATTCATTCATGTTCTGTCTGTTCAGGTTCTACTGTATTGAATTATTCATGAGGCTCGTGTTGCCGTTGTTTACTCCTGCTTTTTTGTTTTTAAGCTTAATGAGTTTGTGGAAACAGTGTTTGGTGGCCAGTGAACCAGAAAGTCATAATTCCCCTGTAATTACATGCAAATATGCAGATGTGTTTTTTACAGAGAAATTATATGCAGGCAATGTTTGTGAGGTGAAGCTTGTTTAACAAGCACAGTCACCACATCAACATCTATCCATTCATCCATCTTCAGTACAGCTTTTACATCAGGTTTGTTCTATTCTCTAACTATGACAGATGTCTCCATCATCTTTTCTCTTATCTTAACTTTATACTTTGAACCTTCTCCCCTATACTGCCCAAAACAACAAATGAAAAGCTGACTAGATTCCGATAAAGTCAAGTAAAACTTACCCGGTTCTCCATCACGGCCACGTCTTCCTCGCTTTCCAGGAGGTCCTGCATAAAAGCAAATGAGTTTGGTGAGTACCTGGACAAAGTCCTCCATGCTTTTCTTTAAAGATGCTCAAAGCAGAAATAGCACGTCTCTTGGCCATGTTTCATCTCTTTGAAAAATAACAGAACACCAGCGCACCATCAACAAGCGCCAGTATTTTGGAACCATGTATACATGGTGATCATCATCTGAACCTCGTCCAAATGAGTCAACGTCTGATTAATGTTTCCAGAGGTCGTAAACCATTCTTTCCCTGATATTTATTCAGGAATGAAAGAAAAGCGAAGGTTGTTGTCAGGACAACAACCTTCCAGCTGGTTACTGATAGGAGCATATTGGCCGATGGTGGAGTCACTTGACGCAAATTTAATTGCTTACTGAAATCAAGTGTGGACATTTTACAAGGAAGGACAAGTGTATCTATGTGTTTTTATTACACACATTGGAAAAACTGTGAAACCACACCACCATTTCGTTCTGAAATGCTATTGTAATGTCCTACTGTTTCGAGGAAAAGATGTGTAAGTGAAAATGTGGAGTTTAATCCACAATCTTGGTCAAAATAATTTTGATTTATTCAACAACAGCCTCATCTCTTACATGCAGTACCATATAATAGAACTACCACCTCTCAGCGTCACCATATAATAGAACTATACCCTTCAATCTGCGGAAGAGATGGTACTGAAAAAGGTACGTGCCATCAAACATTCACTTCAGCGACTGCTTCTTCCAACTGTGACTAAGGAATTGTTCCTAAGTCAGAGCGGAGCATAACTCACAATCTGACCTGACTTGGCCCCACAGACTTGTACTTGGCAGCAATCCTCAGTGATAGTGGACAATAGAGAACTGACTTAAATCTGCACTAAGAAGCAGTCATAACCTTTAACCAGGTGTCTTTGTCGATTATTATTGTGTGATCTAAAAATAGTTTTTAATTGCTATAATGACTATTCATAAACACTATAATTCAAAAGCCGTATTGGGAGATCAATATGAGCTGAAGTAGAACGACAGAATTAAAAATATTTTCAATCTCGGTTTGGCCTTATACATGTGCTACTTCCAGGAAAGGATGTGAACAGATCCAGGAGCAGTTGAACCCTGCTATCAACCTTCCCTTAAATATGATCTTCACTGCTCCGATTATTTTCTTAGCAGACAAAAATAAGTACAGGATGATAATCAAGAGTCAAACAAACCTTCTGGACCTCACCGATTTCTATCCAAACATGAAATTCTGCAGGAGCTTCTTTCTTATTTTCATCCTTGTTTCCTGTGCACGTCAACAACACTGAATTCATGTGTTCATTCTCTCTGCCAGTACTTCCGAGAATTAAGATAATCCCAGCCGACACTGGCTAAGAAACAGGTCTAGGAGGAGAGGTCACCTGTCAGTCACAGGAAACGTGAAGACAAATAAGGCTAGGCTTACCCTATTTTTATTTCAAAGAGCATTTCGTTTGGGTTGGTTTGACCTCACGTCCTCCAAAAACTTTGTTTTAATTTGAACCTCACCAATGTAATCACACAGGCTCGTGTCCCGATGGTGTTCAACACGATTCATTACTTGATCTCTCAAGCTCCGTCCACAGTTTGACCTTGGGTAACAGAAATAAACGAAACATGGCGTGTCTTCACTCTCTGAGCTGTCATGAGCAGAATATTCCGGACATCTAGGTGGTCACAAGCATCAGCTGAACTTCTCTGCCGATGAGGTGGATTCTATACTTGTCTCGCACTCTCAGTCATCCAGATTGTTCAGGTAAATTTGGCAGTGCAGCTATGACACAACATGACTCACAAGCTAAGAATGATGCAGAGCTTTCAACACATTTCATACCCAGCAATGCGAGGAAGGATGCCATTTAAGAAGAGTAATTATGTGTTAATCCTAACAGAAGCAGACGAAGATGAGTCATCATCCTCTGCTTAACAGCAAGGACAAAATGTATTTATTCCACTATCTTTGTCAAATAGCATTAAGTGCAGGTCAAATTCTATCGATCACAGGTGCTCAAGAGAGGCTGTGACACCCGGAATGTAAGGAGAGTTTTAAGACATAAAGGTTTATAACCCAAATCACTGCCACCAATCTTTTACAGAATAGAAAACGTTGTTCTCTGGGAAGGCATTGGACATCACATGGCACTGCTTTTGTCAATGCTCAAAGCCGTCTGGTCTTGTGGAATGCCCTGTCTAAACACACACCAGTGATCATGCATCTAAACCAGGACTGCGCCTACTTTCCTGGCGAGCGACTTTTGCCTGAACACTTGTGACGCATCCTAACCATTGAGAAGCAACTAGCCACTGCGAAAAGTGCTGCATACAATTCACTGTTACTATAAAAGCACCTAATAGATGCATTATTCAACGCATTATCAAGTCTGTATATCCAGTTAAATCCTAGTCAAACTATAAATCTGTTTAAGTGAACTGCAATGATTCTGTACCTGAGGATTCTTTCGTTGTGAACCGTCTCAAAAATGCTCTGAAGACACAAAATAAAACATGTTTAGCCTTTAAATCTGCTCATCATAGGGAATCATGTTTTTCTTTTTTTTTACTGTTGGAGCACAATGTGACGGTTGTAGGGATGACTGGCAGTTTGTGGCTCAGAAGCAACTGAATTCTGCTGAACTGTAGCTACCAGGAGACTTCACAATAGGGATGGTCTTCCGCTTAAATACACTCTCATACACGCACACAGGGGCGATCTTGATGCTACTGGTGCAGTGTCAAAGCAGGAACTCCCCTGAGGTAGCAGCAGAAATCTTGTCATCACTTTAACAGATCAATGTGTTTTCTTCTGACAGCAGGAGCGCTGCGATGCTCTAGACACTGCAATTACACTGACTTAGTCCTGACTGCAGTTGCGAAGGAAGCCCACCATTGATGGGGAGGCGGGGGGCAGCCAGTTATCGATTGGCAGCCTCATCACTTTATGCGGCAACTTACTTCTGCTGGTCATCTGGACCTCCATCTGTGTGCACGTCCAGAAGCATGTGTGAGTCTGGGCATGAAATATGACCTCATTGTTGTGACTAACTAGTGGTCAGAAGCTGCTGGCCCACTCCCAAGTGGAGTAAGGAAGGGGCTCGGGGTTTGACTCCCACACGTCTTTCAGCTCAGACACCAGTGCCAAACAGTGTTGATTGTTGTTGACAAAGTAAATCAAGTTAAAGCACTCAGCAGATTTGCATGAGCAGCATCGATCCGAGGATCAATAAGTCCAATCAAGCCGAGACCACGCGGAGGAGTCTACAGTGAGCTTCAAGCTACATGAAAGGAAGTGAGAACACTCGAGAGAGTGGGTGAGTGAAAAAGCAGATGCAGCTGGGGAGATCGAACCACACAGTCCGGTCTGAGCCTGGGCAAGTGTGTAGTGTGTGTGTGTGTGTGTGTGTGTGTGTGTGTGTGTCTGGAGTAGCAAAAGGAATTTTGCATTGTACTAAAAATGATCAAAAATAAGTAAAGAAAACTTCAACATTCCTAAAAATGTACAAGGGAATGCCATTATTTTCAAGTGTGAGTCTTTTGTGTATAGGGAATAACATTTTGTTTTAGGCCCATTCTTGACATTGATAAGAAAAAAAAAGGTTAACTAAGGTTTCGAGCTCACATTACACTGTGCCACAAATATAAGCCTGTCTTCTTCACCTTGACACAAAAATCAATAAATATGAACGAGAAAATCCTAGGTTCTGACTGGTTCTGGCTAACAAAGGGACTGAAGCTACTCAGGTTTTTCTATTCAAATGAGTGTAGTGGATCATTAGAACGGCAAGTCTGCGACAGCAATGGATTAAATCTCATTTTACAGGTGGTCAATACTGGTGAGCGCATTCAAACAAACTGTACATCCTCAAATAACTGACTGGATGTAATACTAAATCTGAATCCAGGGATGAAAAAACATTATAATAAAAGCCCAAAGACAAATAAACCTCCAAAACACAAGATGAGACAGAAAACAGGTCTATAATTTGCTTGAACTCGCCCTTTTTTTTAAAACAAACTGTGTTTTTCTGGTTAGCTAACCGGCACTTTTGGGAATGCGGGTGGTGTGATTCTTGCTCTTCCTCCGAGGACTTCATGTTATCCCAGGGGCTTCACTTTCACTATCTATTCTATCTCCAACTTATCAACCAGAGCCGGTGGTCTGTGGCGGCTGCTTATTTGACCCATGTGGGATTATTCCTTCAACAGATTGTGCACGCAAGCGTGACAGGGAGACATTTTTATGTCACAGATACTCTGTCTTGTCAACAGCCAAAGAAAATGTATGATAGAGGTGCTGCGATGAGAACAAAAGGGGGGTCTCTGGCTCATCATAAAGATTTAGGAGGAAAATAAAAAGTAGACTTGATATAAAAAGGATTTAAAGTCATGAACACTGGAGGGTGAAATCCACTAAAGGAAAAGTGATGTTGTCCTTTTTGAAAGTCTAAAACAATAAATTACCACCCACATAGGTGTAATAACAAAAAAATGAAATCAATATACAGCTTACGTTAACAGTTTTACAACCAAATACCCCATGGGTGAGTTTCATCTGAGAAGTGTTTGACGCCACCCACTCTTCAACTATTGAATCAAATGTCTTGAGACGTTTTTATAGCAGGAAAATATCAGGTAATGCTCATACTATTTACTGACCTTTTGTAAGCAGACACAAAACTACATGGGCTGCTTACTTGTTGCCAGGTCATGACTGTGTCAGTATCACTAGGGAGAACAAGACCTCCGTGTTTCTAGCTTCAGTAGACTCCTCAAACAACCGGGACCCAGACATTCCCCAGGCAGTGTGAACATGTGACCTCTGGATTGGCCAACCGGTCTTATTCCAACTGGAGGAAACTGCAAAACCTCTAAAGGGATAGCCATTTAAGAGAGGAAGATAACAGAAAAAATAGAACGATGTCATGTTGTTAAAACGTCAAGAGAAAGCTTAAATAGCCTGTCTCCAGCTGGAATCGAAGCCAGTTCTTCTTCTTGCTGCAGCACTAACCCACCCAACTGGAGATATAAATTATATTATTTTATATATAATATCAGTATCACCATCATGTCTTGGTTTACACAAATAATTGAGAGTGGACTGACGTTTTGATACAGGTATAACTGTAAGATTTAGGCCCTTGTATCCTTCATGACTAACTCAAGCTTGTGCTTACTGTTAGCAACTGAATAAGGAAAGCCAAGAATGTCCATCTAAATCTGGTTTCCTCCATGAATGAAAAATTCACTGAAGTTCCTGCGAGAGCTTCAGACCAAACCGTACCGTTCTGGGAGAACGACACACACAGAAGTTCTTCATCAGAGTGTGGCCTTCTCAGCTGTATGGGGTTTTATATCTCTGGGCACATGGTGGTTCACAGAAAACACAGGCTGTTGTGGTGCTATCCTGTATTATGCAACGCTCTGAGTCAGACTGATCCTGGTCTAATGGAGCGCCGGGACTTCCAGGAGCCTCCAATTGCTGTGGCTTATTTTGACCCCACACTCAAGTGGCAGTTTTAGCAGCGAGAGACTCAGTTTGGCAGCCAGTAGCTGGCAGCGCTGTGCTCAAAGGTCGATCGTCTGGATTGCAATGTATGTTTTTTGCATCTATTTTTTTTCTTTACAAATTCCTTTGTTCTGACTTTGCAGACACATTTAGGAAACCCATGTTTATTTACGCTTATTATGGCTAAATGAATCATAGTGAATCAAGTGTGCGCTGATTATTTGCACCTGGATTTCGACATAAACTCTTTGTGAATGCTGACGTGAGAAGAAGGAACAGCATAAGTTGTTTCAGTGGATTGTAATTAAAGCTGCAGGGACTTGTGGTGAGGAAGGGGTTTATATTTAATTTGCAGTTATTACCGTTATAGACTCGGTTAGTGCTATTTGTGTCACTCATGTTGCCCCTTTTGTGTATTTCCTGGTGTGTTCCCCACAAAGCCAAAGTCCAGAGTGAAACCATCTGTCCAAGCTTTCCATTTGAACTCTTCCAGTCATGTTGGGGAGCTGTTAATTCTCCTTAATGAGGGTTATTTGCTAGAACACCCTCCGGAGCTGACTCATTGCTCCTCCACTTTTACTGCATTAATACAGAGACACTGTTAACGGTTATGACAGTTCAATGAGCATCATGGCACTTAGGTGCCCACACCCAGCTGCTGAACCTCAGCCAATCGCTGGACCCCAACCCGCCCAGCGTGGCCAAGGAGTTCAGCCAAGTACAGCAAGTCAACTGCCCAAGAGCTTCCACTACCAGGACTAGTGAACGTCAGATGGTCTGCCCACATAATACCAGCAAATCAAAGAGGCAATAAGTACATCAGACACTTGCATTTGTACTCCAGTGTCAGTCACTTGAATACCTGAAATCAGATACTCACCCCATCAAGGACAATATATTACTGTCATAACAAAACAAAAAAACAAGAAATAGATATAGTGAGTGAAAATAATAGTACTCAAACACCAGATAGTAACAGCATGTAAAAAAAAAAATCAGATTTTTATTAATGTCAGCCACCATAGTGTGATACTGTGATACTGAAAAGCCAATTCGGCTCGAAATGTGGGTCATATGTTTCCCCCCAGGGTGTCTTTATGCAATTACACGCAACTCACCACGTCGGTAACGCAAGCCCACCTGAGTAATAACGCAAATGTCTCTCACCTTAACACAAAAGGCAACAAAGAGTGTTTAGTTAGCGTGCAGACGAAGTGCCCCAGCATCAGGTTTCCTCCCCAAACGTCAATCAAACTGACCAGGTCAGAGTTCAGAGAGAGAGGGGATCATTTCTAATCCTGACCTGTAGATTCAGCTGGTGGAGGTTAAACCTGCAAACTCCTCATTGCCAGATGCTGTTCTTATTACCGTTTAAGATCGCACGGTACAAGATTTCAACCGGATTCATAGACAAAGTTTTTTGTTTTTAGTTGTGATTCAATATTTCTATCACGTTCGATGGAACAGGAGCCAAACTTAACAATTGTGAAGTCTGAAGTTGACAGCTACACAGTCACAGTAGATGTTACAACTCTGACTGAGGGCATCCACAGCAGAGCTTTCACTTCTCTCATACTCACTTATCATTTTTCACAAAAAGACATTACCAAAAAACATCAAGAAAGGCCACAGTTCTTTGAAAAACGTGATATTCACTCGAGTTCCAATTTCAACTAACCCCCTTCAGGTACAGTATACCAATCTGATACACAATGAGGAACACTGCTCCTTTGACTGTCAGCGCAGTCCCTTCAATTGGTTGGGGTCTACTGCCGGTGTGTTAGATAACTGTGGTAGCAGAAACAACATCAGTTGCTGAAGTTGCTCCTGCACTTTGCCCCGAAACATGGCAGCCTCCAAATGAGCGTGAGAATTACAGCAAAGCTTGGAAGCATACTTGGCACGTGTGTCAGCGTGCAGCCGCTCTGCACTCAACCAAAGGAGCAGCAGCTCTGTATCAAAGAGGCAATGAAAAGCACGCAGATGTTCTCAATTAAGCCGGACAATCATCTCTTCTTACGTCTCCTGTAATGACAGAGATTAGAGAAGATCAAGCCTCGCAATCGATTCTGTTCCTCCATAAATCATAAGGAGACATGCGAGATTCAATTAGTGCTGCTTGCTTAACCTCTGCAGCATGAAATGGGACGCTGATGTCCAGAAGGAAGGTATTTACCGGCGACAACCAGGGAAACAGCAAACAAACTCATAAGCCCACGCAGAAGGAGAAGATGGGTATTATCGTAAAGCCGAGGATCTGCTTCTTTAATGGCTCATGAGAGCAACCTGATGCAGATTCGGGCCACCCAGCTGTAATTCTTCCAAAGTTTTCAGCATACAAAGCCTCTATTGAGTTGCTGCCTGATAAAATCTATTCTTATTTAGACTTTGTATGTTTCTACCAGGTTCCAAGAAGGAACTCCTAACCGGCCAGCGCACAAACACGAGAGCCAGTTTGTCATATTGAATGTTTCACTTCATTATGTTCCTCTTTCAAGTCTGCAGAACATGGACATGCTGCCGTTTCATCCATCTACAAAGCTCGGCGTCGCTTCATTAAAACACACATGATGACATGGAGGAAAGTTCAGGGTGGAGATCAGAACTGGCGCTCGTTTGAGTTTCCCGACTCCAACGAAAATGGGATCAGACAGGAGCGACACACGTTTCCATGTATAGTCGAGTCACTTTTCCATTTTTATATTTTGCACCGTGGTGCGGTGGCTAGCACTGCTGCTTGACAGCATGTTCTCCTGCTCATGTGGGTTTCCCTCAGGGCATTCCCCTAGATGACTGCTGGGATTCCCTCCAACACGTGTATGTCTTTTCAGGAAAAGCAGTAAAATAAGAATACCAAAAGCCCTCTGTCACTCAATCCACTCAAATTGTCAATCGGATTACAATCTGAATAAAGCTAGACCTCTATGAACTGGTCATCTTAGAGAAAATACAGAACTTTAGCTGCTGTTGGTTCTTCGTGCCTCTTCCCGGTGATGCTTAGTTTTAAGCCCACGGTAGAGAAGTCTATTAGCTGCTTGAGGTTAAGCGGCTATGAAAACATTTCGCCCTAAAATACTCATGCTTGTCAAAGGAAGTGAAATTTTGACAAATAGTCTGACATGTGTTGACTAATCCGTCACTATGGGGAAGCTAAATTCAATTTCTGCTTCACTATGTGTCACTTTCAAGTCTATCCTGGTGAAAGTGCAGGCCATGTCTGCTGACATTTTTGCATCCCTGCGTTACAGTTAAAGGTTGATAGCCTGGAGGACATGTGATTCACTGTAAGCTTGGATTATTGTATGTGTAAAATAACCCAAATTCATATACGCATGAACGTGAATAACCCCACTCTAATCAGCAGTTTGACGTCCACTTCGGTATCTAGGTCATCTGACTGCAAACCTGAAGTAAAAGCTCATTGACGCCACATCTTTAAACAGCACTCAGCTAAGAACAGAGTGATCTGTGTTTGCCACCACAAGCTTGGTTCTTTCCAAATCTGTGGGAAGAGATACACTCACTGGATTTATTCACTTCCAAGAAAACACTATAGAGTTAAAAAGAATCTTTCTCTTTTTTCCCTTGACTGATGCATGACGCTTACGTGGGGCCACATGTTGCTTTCTTACAGACGCTTGTCCGTGTCTGTTACGCCACCCGAGTTTCATGTGCTGTGAAAGTGAGATCCTTAAGGAGAAGTTATAAATCATTTTTTTGGCTTGTTCCAGCATTGTTTTGAATACCGCGGTGTCAACATTCCACTCGGAAGCTTATAAAAAAGTGTTTATACTATGTCACTCCTAAATAAAAGTCAAGGGCGGGGCACACTTGTGTCAGCTTGACCTCTATAAATAATCAAAGCCTGGGGATCATTACACCTATTGCTTCAGGAAACGTGCGGCTTCTGTTATTTCTGATTGTTGCTATGTTGAGGTCCATTAGCTGTTACTGTGGCACCATGTTGTTCGCATTAGTCTCACACACTCCGCTGTTTATAGCAGCACACGTTCCATTAGAATGTTTCGTAGCTGTGGTAAGAACAAAGGCGAAGAAATGTGTGACATGAAGAAGTTCTAGACCAAAGGGTGCATCCATCCAGTCATCCCTGACCGTTGTCTGCAGCTCTCTAAAACCACTCCCCTGCTGCAGTTTCCAGTCTATTACCGGTTGCTGGAGCGACGCCTGAACGGGGGCCCTGTGCTGTAATTGTGTCGGATCTTCTTGTGCGTGCTACGACGGGCTGATTTACGTAAACACTGAACATTTACAGATGGACCATATTGAAAGCAGGTGACTAAAGACTTTGTTCTGAAGAAAGCTTCTAAAATGCTAGATTAAGAAAGCCAAACACCTAAATCTTATTTCAAATCCAAAAACTATATTTAAAAAAATAGTGTTACCGTTTGACTTAAGATGTTAAATGATTTGGATCATGTTAATACTTGGAAAACAGAGACACACGGGCATAGACAGCTATGAATATAATACATCTGCTGAATCTCTACACTCCATTTTTTAGTTCACAATGATAGAAAGAAAACAGTAAAAATCCCACTCTACTCAAACATTGGCCTTGGCTTGAGGTAGCAGTTTTAGGAAAGTTTGAAAACATGTCCTCAGTGTCAGTGTGGCAGGACTGAAGAGATGACTTGGCCTGCCTGCTTTCTTAAGAAAGTGCATGTTTTCAGGGCATGAACAATCATGGTTTCATAATTTTGGACATGCAGCCCATAATACAAGTCAATATGTTAAAGCAGTGAAAAAAAAATCCTTATTTACAATTGGAACCTCCTTCAGTCAAACAAAAACATAACAACAGATGCAGCTTCAACTTCCCTGAGGTGCTGAGTTGGAAATTTCAGTATAGTATAGTATATTTCCCATTTTGAGGGACCATGGATGTGCACGTAGGAAACACAAGACAGAAAGTCATATCTCAACTCCAACATGTTGTGACCTTCACTTGAATGGAACATCATTTCTGCGACATAACTTTTCTGGACAACAGCTTTAGTGCCCTGAATCACACTGTGATGGAAAAGCTTATGCCTATCAAAACAACTGGAACAATAAACATTCCACTAGGATAGTTCTGCAACATTCCAGAAGAGAATAAATCTCCAGAAGCTTTTCAACACAGTGGTACAAACACAGAGTGTAAAAAGTGTGAATGTTATTATGCAGTGTATAACTAGGTCATTTATAACAATGACAGCAGTGTGCTTGTATTCTGGAATAATTCTTGCATGGTCTTCTGTGTTTCTACTCAAAATATATTAAAAAAACAAAACAGATCTGACCAGGATGAATGATAATAATGGCAGGGTTCATGTTGAGTTTGGGCCGAGAAGCTGACCCCATGATTATGACATAATGGACTGAGGTGACCCCCAAACATCATTTACCGTTACCACTCTCACTGTCCTCAACATAGTTGCTCTAGCTTCTTCACTTTTGATTTCAAACTTGTAAATTCATTCTCAGAGCACCGTGATAAAGAACACTACGTCTAGAAACACACAAGCTCATTGAATGTGGGTGGCCACGTGATATCTGCTTATGAATGTAATACACTTTGTGATAAGCTTAACTGTAAGACCACCTAACATGAAACTTTTTCAACATAAAACCAAGGCGCTTAAATATTGCCAGCATCTCAATTTAAAGCCAACAGCTGTTTTTACAGTCTGCTTGCTTTAGAGACAGCCAATCACATGCTTGTATTTTGTAACTTTACACCTCGCTACCTGATTTAATGCTGGTTGTCATAATTGATTTGGAATTTGAAAGGAGCTTCAGCAGCTTGGGTCCATAAAACGTCAGAGCAGAGTTAAAATACTGTGGCTTTCATTGGTTAGCGAAAGGAAGACAGATGTTCGTGCGCTGCCCCGCGACATATTGAGTTATTAACCGGTTTGATTTAGATTCAGTGAAAGTTTGTAACTGGGCAAAACTGCTTTTAAGCATTCACTCCAGCTTCATGTTTCCAGCAGGTCCACATTCAAAGGTTTTACATTTCTAATAAAGTGTAGAAGCCTTCAGTCTTGGCCTGCGTCCAAGTTCCTCAGAGCTCAGTCACAGATTCTGAGACCCCAGCCCACTTACAAGCAGCGCACAAAATTTACTACCACAATTAAGCTTTCAATGAGCAGGCATTCCTGGGTCGGACAAGTTAGCGACCGGTAACAGGAGTGGATGGGGACCGCACTTGACAGAGTCATCATTTTTCTCACCAGCAGCCCAGTCGGGCTGTGGGTTTGATTTTTCGTTTTGTCCTTTCATAAGGCATGCGGATTGAGTGGGGAAACATCAAAAAGCTTGTACTGGGATAATAATCTGTCCAGAACCAAGGTCCAGGTTTGGGTACATAAATAGTCTGCGTCGAAGGTGAAGGCTGAACTTTGAGTCCGGGTCAGTCAATGGCAGGTGACACCAAGACTAGGATCGGCCCTTGACAAACAGCAGCCTGGGTGATCAGAATTGAAACATGCCTGAACCAGGATTGAAGCAAAGGGTTCAGTGGGCTCTGTCTTCTGACCTGGACCAGGGTTGAACTTGGCTGGGTTTGGACAGAGAGCAGACTTGAAATAATGCATGGAACAGATTACTGTTTTGGTCAGCGCTGGATTTGAAGCCAGGCCCAGCTAACACATTGCTGGGTTGATTAATTTCACTTTTGTTCTTATGCAGAAAGAAACAGACGGTTTGCCCAGAAAAAGCAATCACAATCACTTCTGAAACTGGATGTTTCCACCAGTTTTCACTCCTCAGTTGGCTGACGGCGAGCTGTAAATGGAGTTTTTCTTTCGTATACTTAGCGCCGAGCACTGACAGTGGCATGAATCTTTCAAAAATGTTCTCAGAATTAGCATCTGAGCTCCAAAGCAAACATCCTGAATGGTCCTAATAAATTCCCTCAGTCGCCCGATTTTTGCTTTTTCACTGCGCAAACTGCCAGAGACACAAAAGTGCGTCTGTTCGGAACACATTTGTTCACATAGGCAGACGAGGGCCTGCCAGAAGACATTAGGGATGTAAACGCACAGAAGAATGGTGGAGGAGGGGGAGACGCCCCCTCAGGAGCTGTTGTTGGTGGAGCTTAAACTGCTGCCAGGCCCATGATGGAGAGGAAAAAGAGAGAAGGAACCTCCAGAGTCAGCCTTCGCCCGCCACCCCACCCCTCGCAGGATGGAAGACGATCTGTCTTTTATCAATCTGGACCCTCAAGGGGACTTCTTGATCTTTCAAGGACTAAATACAATACTGACACACAGACTCAAGTATAAACTCATTTGCCTTGCCTCATTTTTCACCCATACATTTCAATTTCTTTAGGAAAAAAAAAATCAAATCCCTACTAACGCCACATTAATGAGCCATTAACATTTCCTCTCTTACCGTTTCTCTTGAGACTCTAACGATGAAAGACAGGAGCCAGAGCTGCTTCTGATGGACTTAAAGAGGATGGATACATCTCTTACATCAAACTTGCTGCCTGGTGAATTGTTTCTCGAAACAAATAGAATAGGTGCAGCGGATAGACCTTTAGAGACAGAGCTAGATGCAACTGGACGTGTGAGGAAGAAGTGCTGTTTGGAAGCCCAGATTGTTTCGGAATAGCAGCCACAAAACACATTTCGCCCTTTATTTGTAAACAGTTGGTTGTGACAAGAGTAGTGGCTATAATGACTGCCTAGTAGAGAAAAGGTGCAAGGTTCCAGTCCCACCAATGTTTTAGGATTAATAATTTCTCTATCCTCATCTCACATTATCCCCATTCTTCTATCATTACACAAAGAGTTGAGTCATTAAAACAAAATACTATATATCTTATGACTATGTTCTTTATAGCAGCCAAGTAGACTGGAGACGTCTTTTGGCTTTTACCTGTCAACCGCAGAAGTCATGCTTTTAACTGTATATCAATCTGCATTATGAGTGTTTGTAAACCAACTTCTTCCTCTTACAATGGTGGTGTGTACCTCAAATAATGCTTTTGAGAGACACTGAGGTACATGTTCATCATCCTTATTTTAGTTCCACACTCATAATGTAAAAGTAAATAGCATACATGGGTTCCTAGGATTTTTTTTGAAACACTGGCATACAATGCAAAACCACAATCACAAACCAGGCTTGTGCTGCCTGATAATCCGCTGCCACTCCACTTCTCGCATTTATAAGAGTATAGGAAACACTGGTCCCTGGAACACAGAGTTTTGTTTGTTGAAACACATAGCGATCGGTCTTTGTGTGAGACGTGGTCGGATCAGAAATCCTAAAACGAATTGACTCTTCTCAAACATAAACCTTCACCTGACTCAGACAGTTTGGAATACTCAGAGTAGAGCTACCGTTAGAGAGGAGGTGGCTACCTGATCACACAGGAATGTCATCTGGTCTGATATCTTCAGTGTCTTAGACACAACCTGAGGGCAGACACAGGGCTGGACAAAGATATCAACACTTTCATTCAAATCAACCCACAATTTAACTCCCACATTCACACCAGTTTTAAGTGAAAGTGAGACTGAACTGCCAACAAAAACTGTCCACCACAAACGGCATCAACAATTCAAGAGAACAAAAGACAATACCGTTTGTTATATAAACACAACACACCTCTCACTTCTGCTCCGTAGAGGAGGGGAAGTGAGGGAAGTCCAGTTTAAAGTGCTGAGGGACTTGAGTCCCCCTGGAGGAACCTGGGAGCTGTTTTAACTGCAGCACTTCCTGATAGGTGATGACACCTTCACATCAACAGCAGGCATTCAGCACTTTCAGATGTTCCAAACCTTCGCAACAGATTTGGGGATTTCTGATTTCCAGCACACCAGAAACAACACTGACGAGTTTCCATGGTAACAGCAGCATGTCTGACAAAGTAATTAATGTGCTTTCTGAAGTCATCTTTTAGAATAACAGTGAGAAAGGTAAGTCACTGGAAGTTGGGACGGAAATCTTTTTTTCACCATAAACATGCATGTACCAGGGCTGCACAATAACATAAAAGAAATACAGTGTAGTGAGAGTGTTTGTGTACTTTGTGTGCCAAGTTTACCTGGAATTTAAACCAGCTGATGTAAACGCCTGTTTTCATTATTAGATTAGTTATTTAGTTGTACAAAAGGTAGTGGAGCCTCGTCATTACATTTTGTTTAAAACTGTAGGTCTTTTTTTTTTTTTTTATAGATGCTTCTATTAATAAAATGTAACCTTGTTTAACCTGACCCATTGGTGAAAAGGAATTGCACAACGGTTCCTTTCAGTCGACTAGTTAGGAGATGATTATTTAGATAGATATATAGATATTTAGAAACTTGTTAAACATCGTCATCATCATTTGACATTGACGCATTTTGACATGTTTTGAATGAAGTGATGAAATATAGCGTCTGATTTTGATCAAGTATACATGAACGGCCAAGTCAGTGCTGCCTTGAAAACACAATAACCAATTATGTCAGCACAGAAAAAGGGAAAAGTCCTTTAAATGGAAAAGTCACATGATTAGAGACAGATGGGATTTGGGTCGGCGAGCCGTGCCTCAACTCAGGTCAAAATGTAAACTAAGCCGAATGAACCGAGTCACACAGTAACAATTCGCTCTTGAAAGTGAGAAGCGAACGGCAAAATGAAGCCACACACCGGACCATGCCGAATCAGAGCATTAGAGTCAAAGTAATTATTCGGTGGATGGAGTGCAGCCAGTTTGAAACGGTGATAAAAAGTGGCAAGAGAGGAAATTGTCATGAAAGTCCATGTTGTTAGTTTATTACAACTTCCTGTTACTTTTCCAGCGATTAGACTTCTCCCAAACTTTGCTAACCACAACCAAATACTGCACAACTGTTTCCACATTCCAGTTTTTAACAACCCCGAGCGCACACACTTCTGTTCCTAACAAGCACAATTAACATACACTTCTGTGTGTGACTGACTGAGAATATGCAATATAAATGTGCCTTGTGTTGTGCTCTGTGAAAGTGTAACAAAGCCACTGAGTTTTGGGGCGATCCAGAGTAGTATGACATGATTATAAAGTGATTATAAAGGATGGGTTTCAGTTGCAGCTATTAGAAAGTGCCCTTTCAGCAGGTTTACAGATTTCAGCGTCATCAGTGCGTACTGTATGAATATATGTGAGGACACAGGATGTGTGAGCGTGTCTAGCAAGCATCTCAAAATGTTGAAGCGACCAAGTTTCGAGCTTCACAAAAAAGTGTGTAACCATATCAGCTTCGTCTGGGTGCTTGGAAAACCGTCTAATTTTTGTTGCCGCTTGCCTTGGGAGTGAATTTGTGAGTGTATGCATGTAAGTCGATAAGTAGAGCATGTCATTTATGAGTGCAAAAGCTACGGTGGTGTGTGCAGTAGAGAAATTGAGTTTTCATCTGGCTGAAAGTGTATCATATTGCAGGTGCATGCATGACCTTGTGGGTGTGCGTGAAAGCAGAGTGGCACAGCGCTACACTAACATGTCTCCGAGTGTGGGTTGAACGCAGGCGACTCCCGAATAATTCTGTACGAAATCATCGGTGTGCGAAATGAAGGCTAAAAGATTTTCAGAACGTTTTTCAAAGACAAAGTGCTGAGACCAGCGAAAAGGATCAGAGTAGTAAGCAGGACTGAGAAATGTGTTTGACATTAGAGGAAAGTGAGTGTCGGCCCTTTTACATCTGAGCGCTGATGCATAAAAAGATATGAAGTGAGAGACGGCAGCTGCCTATTAAAGTCCTCGCTCACACTTTCAGAGTTAGCCAAAAACACACAAGGAAGTTCAAAATGTTACAAGTCAAGCAAGAAATTCAGGGAAGTTTTCGATGTCGAGAAAGACCGATTTCACACACAACCACAAAGAACTTTCCATCTCTTTAAAACACAAAAACACCTGGTCAAAGAATGTTTGAGGACCCCAGTGTTGAAGACTTTCTTCCACAATGACCTTTTTACGATGACTATTCAGTTACTTACCAACATGTGACACCTGAAACAGAATAACGCAAGACATCCATGGCAGTTGAAGATAGGAAATTTGAGCAGGTACATTCTGAATCTCAGGTGTTTCAGAATGAGTTTGAATCACCAAAAACCCATCAGAGTGCACAATCTCACACCATTTAACAAAACGTATAAGGACATGGTGAGGGAAATCAACCATGCAACGTTGCAGCTCAGTCCAGGACCAGTTCTGCTCCCCATTACTGAGGCTTTCTGAGGACAGAGTATGGATTCACACTCTTATCTACCCCTGAATATTAAACATGTTTTAATGAAATGCTCAATAGCTTCATATGTGAGTCATGAGACAACTTCCATAATATGTTCCGTTTTTTTTCTATTTGAGATAGTGAGTTGTTGCTATAATCTCCCATAGGTTTGTTTTTGAAAAAAGTAGTAACCCTCAGGTAAGGAAAGTGGACCTCTCTGAGTCAACCTCACTGCTCAAGAAGTGATGATAAAATGAAATAACTGATATTGCAAAACAAGAAATCCATTATTCAGTATAGCCCACATTGATTGAGTGACCTTTTGTGTAGAAACGTTGAGCAAGGCAAGAATCAAATGTGTGGATGTGAACATGAACCATAAAGGGGAGTGTTTACGACATAACCTGTGATCCTCTCACCGCAGAATAAGCTTTGATTTCCAGGGTCATGTTACAGGAGCCGAGTCTCTCATCAAGATTCCACGGCGGCGGGTCGTTTCTCATCATGGTTAATACGAGGCGACAAAACTTTGCTGCGTCTGCATGACTGAGCGCGACCGAGCGAGCGAGCGTGTTGCTGCTAATGAGAGCGAGAAGCGGGATCACAATTATTCATGCTCAACTTTTCTCCAACACCATCAAATCATCGATGACAGGAGCATGTCTGGAAGCATACACACCCAGACAGAACCACCAATCCTCAGTCAGTCCAAACTTTCCAGTACAACTTTTTTTCCTCTTCTTCCTTTTTTTTCTTTTTAATTGCAAAGCTAATTCCAAAATGTCATGCGGTCACTCGCTCTTTGATCAGCAGGCTGTAATCTAGATGTGAACGTCGCCCAGTTAGCTTATAGCTGTGAAGTTGACTGTGAATAATGTTGGCAGCGATAGTTATGACCATGATGATTATGATAATGAGGCTGGCAATAAAATGAAGATGAGGGAAAATAAAGTTGTTGATCATCTTGCAGACCGCTAAAAGGACGGCGGCCATTCAAATGATAATGATGGCAATGACCATGACGGCGATGGCGGTTGAAGTGACGCTGATGATTCTTGAATAATTGATATGAGTCAATATGGTGAAAGAGATGATGATGCAGCGATGATTTTGCTTTTCTTGATGATGTTATGGTTAATGTTATGGTGAAGTAGTGTATCACAGATGAGGATGAGGATGAGGATGAAGATGAGGATGAGGATGAAGATGAAGATGAAGATGAGGATGAAGATGAAGATGAAGATGAGGATGAGGATGAAGATGAGGATGAGGATGAGGATGAAGATGAGGATGAAGATGAAGATGAAGATGAGGATGAAGATGAAGATGAGGATGAGGATGAGGATGAAGATGAGGATGAGGATGAGGATGAGGATGAGGATGAAGATGAGGATGAGGATGAGGATGAGGATGAGGATGAGGATGAAGATGTCAATGATGATGACGCGGCACCACTAGCTGTCATGACAATTGCTTTTGCAGTACTGATGCATGAATACCTATTGATGATAAAACAAATGCTAGTGATGACCATCACAAATATATTACATACAGGTGAGAATGATGAAAGCCATTGTGATAATACGGGTGACAGTGATGGCAACGATAAGAAAGAGCCCATGCAGTGAGATGAATAAATCAGGAAGAGGATGAATTCACTTTCAAACACTTAAGTCAAGGACACTGTCCAGCGGGGAACCTGTGGGGGCTGGGGGGGGGGGGTCATAGGTCGTGGAGCACTTGAAAGCAGCACGTCAGGGTGTGACCAGGGTGTGGATGACAGGGTCATGGGTTATGTCTCTCACATATCCTTCATGAGTGTGCCAGGCTCCTTGGCTTTGAAAGGCGAGCGTGCTGGAGCTGCTTCAACATGCCGGCAGTCGAGGCCACAGTTGTCGTGTCGGATGTCTTCCCGGGTTATTTTTGAGATGATGACATGATCCTCCTATGAGCCATCAGCAGATTTAAGCTCTGCGGGCTTTCAACAACACTGATCCTGTCAATCATCTTGTAAATATGACATATGCTTCCTCAACCAGAAGGAGGATGCTCTTTTGAATGCTTGTTGTCTGCAGTGGTCAGCAGCAACTATGACAGAAGTGGTAGCACAGTAGTCAGTCTGGAACTACTGTACATAGAACATATACACCGATACCTATCTTGCAATGCAGACAAATAACTGTCTGTTGGATTGGATCATACAGTCCAGTCCTTCCTTTCATTTGCATCAATGAGCGTGGAAGCCCATAATCCTGTCACCAGTTCAGACTTGAAATCCGTTTGCTGAGCTGGTTTTGCCGTCCTTCCTACCAACATCCTCTTCATAAAGTACCTCCATGTGACCGCACTCTTCGTCACCTATGCTATGATCTTCATCTTATTTTATCATCATCAGCCATGATTTGTTTTCCTTATGATCATAACACTCCTCATCACTGGTATCTAATAACATTGTTATTTCATCACCATCGGTTTTGATCCACTTGGTCCAGATGTTCAGGGAATCTATTTGAGAGGCCTAACTCGACTCGACAAGCTGACTTGGAAAAACCTGCATGTAGTTTCACACAATTGTTTCACATAAAAGTCCAGTTTGCCAGAACTGTAAATTCCATCTTCGGCTCTTTAATATTTCTGCCTGTTTATGACTAATAAACGCTTGCCCAAAGAGTGTTTCCAAGCTCCGGGGTACGAGTGCTTTAAGGCAGCAGCTGCCAGGTCCGAGTCGATTTTTCCTGCATCCTCATCACCGTCATGCGAAGACCTGTCGGTGGAGCTGCCTTTAATGCCTCATCATGCTCGCAGAAGGAGCAGCCTACTGCCAACGTTGTAATATTTCATCGCTTGTCGAAAAACAAAGGATTTTTGCCCGGAATACGCCCTTGTGTGTTTTTGTGGGAATTCCTTCTGTGCTCCACTTCTCTGGAGTTCATTATGGCACTTGCGATATTCACTGCTGAAAACATCAAAATCACTTAGAAGACTCATGAGTGGTGATGATGTTTTCCCAGTTCCTCCCTGCAGAAGCCCAGTGTCCTCAGAACTGGAGGTGGACACAGACTTACACTATGAACCTGGCCACATAAAGGCAGCAGCGATGCTTACTTAAAACGTTGAACAAAACCTCAGTCACTTTGTTGACGCAGGCAGCAACTACCCCTGCCACTTCTCTACTGCACTTGAGTTTTCTTCACAAACTACACAACTGAAAGTACAACCACAGAAACAGCAGTCTGTGGTTGTGGCTGCTGTGATAACAGATGCATGCGCGACACTCAAAAACACATTGCTATTAATTCAAAATCAGAAAATGCAAACAATTGCAAAACATTAACCATGTGATAGTTGCAACTTTACACATGGAGTGAAGTGTCATTCTTATTTTTAAACTACTAATATTGCGTATACTAAACATTCACAACATCGTCTGCAGTACAAACACCACTACTTTAATTGGAACTGTGACATGAGCTGCCAGTTTTGTAGACACTTCTGTTTCAGTTACGACCAAAACCCCATGCTGCCAGTATATTTGCTAAGTTATTAGTTCAAACACTGCACAGCTACTGCTGCTGCTTAACCACAACCCAACAACTAAAACTGGAACTAAAGATGCACTACAGTACTAGTACTCACTACTAGTTACTACTACCGTTTCCAAACTCTCTGCTCATGCAACTCCAAGTGCTTCAGCAACCACTGTACTGTTCTACGACTGCTGGAGCAGCAGCTCCTCACGATGCTTCACACACTGCTGCCACTAGGCTGCCCCCATAAATGGTGTTTCTGTTTGATACATCATTTGAAGTGCCTCCACCACTGCTACTAATATTGCTTTTACTACGCATGTTCCTACGATTAGTACCTGTCAACTAAAAAAAGCACAAACAAAAGCTGACGACCAGGCATTTGGCCCAGGAGGAAACTATCTGAGGACTTTGAATTTCTCAGGCATGATGCTTTCAAGATCTAATTATACGGCGACCCAGTTTGTCTTTGTGATGTTTGTCCTCTCAGCAGTTGGATCAGGCTCTGTTGTGGATCGACAGTCGCCAGGATTAAAATTTTAATGTAGCACTAAACACCGGGTGTAAATTCTGGCTGACTCAGCATCTGTTCCGGCAGTGTCTGATGTGCATCCAGCAGCAGAGTGGAGACGCACGGCAAACATCTCGGTGAAACACAATCTCTTCAAACCGAGCGCCCCATCTGACACGTCGACCTGTTTCGCACTCCGGAGTCACGCCGCCTCGCTGCTTCTCATGTTGCTGTACAGTTCAAACCTTCCAGAGTTCTCTTCCATGAAGTCATGCTAGATTCCTTATTGCTTTAGCATGTCATATACAGCTTATATTGTTCACACATGTGACAGCATATGCCAAAAAACAAACAACCTCAAGGATGGACAAGGACGATGTTTGCTTGTGTGGTTGGTATACATTCTGAATTATTCTGAGAGAAAAAAAAATGTCTTGTTGCTCCCTGAAGGGACGACCGGCGACAATGCGGCAGCATGGCGTATTGTTTACTCCCTTTTCAAAGTGTTTACTGACCTGAGGATGACAAGACTTGAATCCTCCTTCCTCACGTTAGCCAGACTCACGCACGGGTGCATTTAATATTCCATAACTTTACAGCCCAGCAGGTCAGTCAGGTACTTGCGGAGCGACTTGGACAATATTGATAAAAAGGCTTTATAGAGCAACTGCAGTCCAAATGTCCTTGAGCAGGACTTGTTTCTCTCACCAGGAACTGATAATATCACAGGGCGGCTTGATAGTGTGCCAGTAACTCCTGGACTGTCGCAGGAGCAGGCCCTTTTTCATGAAAGGCTCTCTCAACAAAACTCCTCTATAAAACAAAATACTGCTGACACCATGACGGGCCACATTTTCGCCCAACCCAGCAGAAATGTGTCACACACTGGGGTTAACGTGTCTAAGAACGGGGGCAGAAACATGTCAGATGTTGGTGTATTTTAGTAGTTTTATGACCGCCACTTCTATTGTTCCCCTAGAAAAACTATTTCTATAGTGCTTGCAACAATGTCTGCGACCGGACCCACGACTCCAACTTCGACTATAAAGCTTGAATAACATGAATTATTTTGAAAGTCAAATCCCAATGCCCTTCTGCTGTTGAAGTGTCACTCAACCAGACAGCTAACCCCTGAATGCTCCTGGCGTCCTCTGGTGTCTGCAGACTGAGCCAGCGAATGTATCCACCTGTGAATTAATACCGTCGAATATAAAAAAAAAATACCACCTGACATGGTATAAGCAACAGTCAGAATTCCATTTTGGCTGCAAGTTTGTCAGGCATCTTTCCTCACCATTAATCACAACTGACTCAGCCTGATGAATGTTTCCGAGCACAGCGCACAAATGCAGATTCCCTTCTATACATTCTCCCATATGATCCAGTCGCTGAAATGCCAAAGCAAACAAAGTGCAACACAAAAACAGCACGATCCGAGCGATTGCTACGGACATAGTTGAGTGAAGCATCTTATTATTTACTGTTCAAGGCTTGTTACTGCACAGAGATGAAATCAGAAACAGTGCTTTCAAGTGAACCGCTTCTCTTTTCATAAAAATCCTCAACCTGTTCTCGAAGCCAACCACAATCCCCTTAACTGCACTGAGAGCTGCAGGCAGAGCGTGGTCCACTGCCACCATGGCAGGAGTCCACCTGGCTCCATTCCCCAGCGCCGGTGCCAGACATTTCAAACTGAGTGAAGTGTGAGAGTTGAGGGTAGACAACTGGACTTTCAGGAGTTTCTAATTTCACCAATGGGAATATGATCGAGGTAGATGGTTGTTGACTGGAGCGAGACAGTGGAAAGGTTTGGAGCTCATCCTCGGATTGTGGTTGAACCCATGAATGTCACATGTAAATAGAAAAAGCATCACTGTGGTAAACATTTGTTTTTGAAATGAGTCTGCAAAGAGTCTGATTTTAACTTGTCAAATCACAGCGCACTACCTTATGAAATCAACATTAGTGCCACAAGCCATTAAAGACAAAGACATTTCACTGCAGGTGTGGGAGAGGCAAACCATCCATATCCCCAGCCTGACTTGAAGTTGGTGAACTGAAGCCCAGAGTACATGGCAACTGACTGCAAATGACTTATGTTCCAGAATGTTGTTGACAAAAGGCAATTTTGTGCTATATTGGTCACTTGGGAGAGGAAATGTAATGTCCCATATCAACACAGTAATAACTGCACCTCACAAGGAGTAAAGACATTGCGGACATGCTCGCTTTCCATTTAGTTCAACCTCAGTGCAGGTGCTTCTTTTGTGCCGGTATTCACTGTTTCGTGGGTTAGAAAGACTTCTCCTGCTGGCATGTTTCAAAAGTGTTGGCTGCAAAAAAGGTATATTGTGATACAAAATATAAGTTGGGTTTTTTTACAAACTTAAATTTTGTCTTTTACAGTGAAAGGCGAAGTGCTGCAGTTCACATACAAAACATTTGTCAACATGTTTTACAACTGAAAGGAAGCCTCACTAGAATCATATTTTATTATTTGCTGGTAGTGACAGAAGTGCAGTTAATGGGGTAAAATAAGACAAATGAATGGTCACAGCACCAAGTGAGAACAGACTTTATAACAAATATTATGGTAGAATCAGTAACAAGTCGAAGTGCAGAGCAAAACAAAGCTGTCAGCATTATCACTGAGTTTAAATGATTAATGTCTATTTTACTCACGCAACACACTAATCACTTGTCAAAAGGATGCTAGCCTATTGTTGCACTCAGTGTTTTTTTTCACCATCTTGTCTTGTCATCTTTTAGTCAGAACTACAGTGAATCATTTCATAAATCCACAAAGCCTCAAATGAAGAAGAATGGAAAAAAAAAAGTCTTTCAATGCCGATGTGACAGCAGAAATAAGAATGCCTCAGACAAGGAGTCAAAAACACCCGAATAAAGACTCATCCTCAGAGGGGACAGAGGGGCTGACAGGTCAGTCAGACCCCCTCCAAAGCCCCCCTGCCATGAATCAGCTAACATGATGACATATCCCTCCATCAAATATGCCCTCAGACAAAGAGATCCTTTTGGTATCTGACAAAGTGACCATTCACTGATCGTACAGATTCTCACTGAACCCCAACAACCAAATTGTTTCCATGACGCTAAAAATACACTCTGAGCTATGCCTCGCGAGGCAACATGACAAGTCATTATACATGAACACAGGAAACTGTACTGGCAAGTTTAATTTCAGGCTCGATTAACTTTACATTGACGAAATCCTGACCTGTGCTACGAACGGCGGAGAAGCGTTGAAATTATTCCTCATTCAAGTTTTTGTTTTCATAAAGACGGCGCAGTCGGCCAAACAGCTCACAGTCAGGTCCACAAGTCGTGTTTTGGCAAGACATCCTCCAGCTCGCCGACATCCATTCACAAGCAAAACAGAAAAAGTCGATGACAGCCAACTAGATCATCTCAGAATCGTCTGAATTCTGGGAACATGAGTGCAAGTGTAGCCTCAGTGCACTCGAGATAAAGAGTGGATCAACACCATAGTTTGATTCAAACACTTGTCGTTGATGGACCTAACATTGTCTTCAATCCATGTAGTTTTACCTGCCCCACCAGAAGTAACATTACATTTCCAAAGAGTTTTGGACGCCTGTCTAACACTGGCTGAAATAATCAGACTATGTTAGTAAACAAAAAGGTGTCTGTGAACAGAAAATAAATGATGAAAGGTCTGCTTTTGGTGCTGGCTAGCACACAGCGTTCAATTTCGGAGTGAGTGATTTTGGAAAAACACATTTTGCATTAGACAGAAATTAGTCCACCCCTGAAAAGGCCCACCTCATCCTTGCGTCTACACGGACCCCATTGTACAGACACGGCTGGGGTTGTTAATATCTGTGAGTAATGTGTCATCGACAGTTGTGCCAATTTAGTTAAGCCTCGGCGAGCTCCGCCCACGCACAAACGCCTACTGGTGCAGACACAACATTCTCCTGCTGGCACGGTTTCACTCGTGGACATTTGAACTGGCTAGAAGACGTGAGTGGGCAGCTGCTAGAAACATGATCCAGATCCGATCAAAGCCAAGTTCCCAGTGCTTCTATTATTGACCCACAAAGAGGCGCTCATGACCATCTCACACTAAGTCTCTCTGCGACCATTTACGAGGCAAGAGGCATTAAGCCAACACTTTGTTAGTCTATCGACAAATCTGTTTTGAACAAACATGCCGTGCATTTTATAATTTAGCATTCATTGAATAACTTAGTGGTATTTTATTTGTGATAAAATCTAAGCTGCTAAGTCACAGTTTAACCTGCCGTGACAGATAGATACTTTGCCACTGTACTCATTTCACCATGAAGCCAGTCGATCGACACACTTCCACCCTAATATTTACAACAGGGCTGCTTTTCTTGTTACTTTTTTTCAACTCATTTGTGACCAACAGATTATATAAACATGCATAAGTTGGCTAAAAAAAAAAATGTTAAGCTCTCTAGATGATCTTTAAAAAACAGCAATCCGTTTGAGGAAATTGTGGCACCATATTGTGGGTCAAGAGATAAAATTATTTTCTAATCGCTTGGTTTCACATTTTCGCCCAGTGCCTCTTGCCAGATGGGAGCAGCGGAAATTAAACCTGAGAGGGCGAGAAACAAAATGCAGCTGCCCAAGGGCTGTGTCTGTCTGGTGTTCAGATCTGCTGGCTAAACCTAGGTCTCCCCAATTAATCCACTCAACCATTTTACGATCTGATTTAAAAGGTTTCTATAATAAAAAAAAAGAGGAGGCAGAGCAGGCGATCACAGAAAAGAGTATGAAATCACAATAACATAAGGTGGGAAGCATTCAGTCAAGCACTGGTTTCCTTTTTTCCCACAGAGTTTTCTTAAATGGATAGCTTGCAATCTGTTGTCACCAAGAGTAAAGGTGACACAATAGTAACTCGGTGATCACCAGTCTACACCCCCGTGACATAATTATATATGGTACATAACATAGCTTCATTTTACTTTATTAATCACACTACGAGTCCGAAAAAGCACTGCAACAGTTCATGTCATGCTGTTGATTAAACACAGTCAATTTCAGAAAAAGCAACGAAAGTCAATCCTGTTTGGACAACAACATATTTATGTATAGTCTATTTATTGGTCCAACTTAAAAGGGTTTGACACATCTTGAGCCCAGTGCCCCACCCAAGATGACCTCACCTTGCATCCAAGGATTGGCTCTCAATGAACCCTGGCACAACTGGGTAACAATATGTGAAAGATTAAAGTTGTATTTCTATAAGGTTGCAGATGATCGCAACTTCAGCCATTGCTCGGTTTAGTTGGTAGATGGCCGCTACACCACAAATGATTGTGGAAAACTGCTCGTTGCATGTGATGATGGACAGATGTAGAGAAGTAGAGATGTTTCTGTTAGTGTCACGTGCAGGTACTGTATAACAACTTAATGTCTGGGCAATTCCTACTTATGGTGTCTTGTCTACCATCCCTATGATACTCTCTTCCCTGCACGGCCAGTGACTTAAAAAAAATAAAAATAAACATTTTTTTCTGAATGAAAAACCACAGCAATAATGTTCAGGTCATCAATCTTCCACAGTAAATGCTGTGAAACCCAACAACATGCATTCACGCCAATGATCCAGTCAGAGAATTCACATTTTAAACCAGAGACAAATATTCTTTCTTATAACCATCTGGGTTTGAGTAAGCAGCTCTTTGTTACACAAAGACCTCATATTGTCAACATGACTGCATGAGTCAAATGTAGAAAGAGGTAGAACAGAATATAATAATTTGGCAGGAGGTCTATTTTGGCAGACGACAACAGTCCGGACAAAGTATTGAATTGTATTCACTGTATCATTCCTGTGCCCAAAAGAAAATGCTGCAATATGAGTCACGAGTTATCTGAATTGCAAAAAGTGGTCCATTAATAGACTTGGAGTTTGTCACAGACCTAAACGCATAGCTCACGATAGTTGAACTCAGTTGAGAGAGAAAATAATTGTGGAGAAGTTTCAGCGGCAAAAGTCACAATTGGGAACGAACAATCGGAACAAGAGAAGGAAAACATTCCCTAATGTCTCAAAAGCCAGTGTCACAGCTGGAAGTGGCTTGAATCATGACAGATCAGGAACAAAATCAGAAACAGTTTCAGCAGTTGTAATAGAACCAGAACATGTCAATGTCAGAAAAAAGAAGAAGAATGAGAAGGACGGACAGAACGCAGACACACACACACACACGCAGTATATCAACCACGGATTAAAAACTACAAATGGAATTAATGGAATAACAGAGGGGAAAATAAAGAGGGGTTCCTGGTTTATCTGACTGACTCATGTTAACCCTGCAAGGTCAGGTTCATTGAGGTGATTCGGGTCATTTGCAGCATTGAAGAACAGCTGGAGACTAATCTCAGAATTCATCTCAACCTCAAACATCCTGAACATGTGAAGGTTGCATCGCTGTGAGACAACTAAAGCGCAGATCTGTCGACAATAAAAGTTTGGTCCAATAGAAAGACGCAAAACTCTGCCAGAGTCTGGATCGTTAACGTTCTGTCAGCAGCAACAGATGCACAGAACGCTCATGTTTCTCGCCCGCTACTATTTTAGTTTGCAGTGTTGTTCTGCTGCTAGTTACATCGTCCGCAGCGAGTTCAAAGGTTGTGTCGGCCAGACTGTAAACAAGCAAGAAGCGACTCCCCAGGTTCCACTTTTGTTTGTCATCACTGACGTCAGCAGAGCGTCAAGGGTTTGGAGGTGATGAGTGATTGACAAGTGCTAGGATACAAACATGGACTGCTTCCACCTGCTTGTCAGTACTGAGTGATCCAGGGGTCTGGACCCGGCTAAACATGAGGTGGGCTACCAGAACTCCATCCGGACTGGATTAGCACCTTCAGGCAGTTGTCCCGTTGTGCGAAACTAACACCAATATGAACAAAGGACTTACATTAAGACCGTTGAATTTCATGGCTCTCTAGATGACCAGCTGTGATAAGACTCACGTAAGGAATGACTTGTGGGGATTTATATACCTCAGTCTAACCGCATGCTCGCAAGAGCAATGAGAAGGGGTTTTAAGCTGAAATCCAAGGGAACCAATAGATCCACACAGATTTAAATGCTGAAATGAACTATTTTCCCATGGAGAAAAGAGCTATGAGAAAAGTTATTGCGAAATGATGAGGGGAAGGGAAAGTGGCCCAGACACCACCGTAGAACAAAGAGTGGTTTCCTTGTGTCATCATCTTTTACATTACATTGAAAGAAGTTGTGATGGACAGATGGTAGAGCCCCATTGATAACAGAAACCATTGCGGTAGAACAAATGTAGGGACCAGGAAAAGCTGCCGGATCACGATGACTCCCCTAGAGGGAGAGCAGACATAGAACAGAAGGACCAACACCCCATGGCCCCCCACATATCATCTGTTTCCTGTCTTGTCGCTGCTGTCTTGGTTTAAAAAGAGCAGAGCAGCAATAGCAGCACTTTGTATAATCCCTGTACATACAGCAGACAACACCTGTCTGTCAGTCTGTCCAACAATCCAGCACTTCCTCGGATCTTTGATCGGATTGTTGAAACATGAGTCCAGATTATGACTCTATGGCCCACGTTTGAAAAAAGACAGATGCCATCTACATAGGAACAGACAGTGTATTTTCTTGGTTCAAAAAAGACAGACACAATCCTTGTGTTGCTTGTTAAAGGGGCCCACTCATGGTTTTTCATAAAGCGTTATCAGGGTGAAATATCACCTTAACATATGCTGAAATGCGAAAGACAAACTTTTAAAAATAACAAATACGGTGCCTACACAAAACTTTATATTTCACAGATTACACAGAGATCTCACCACATCATTAGTCCCCAAGTCACAAAAACTTGCTCATGGAACCTGCAAAGGATCATTGGCTCAATGACGCATGGCACTTTAAACAGTGACAAACTACACAGAGGAACTTTTTAACTGTGGATAAAAAACAGCATAAGGAAGCTGCAAGGAAGCATATCATAGCATGCCATTCCCTGCTTCGAAGGCTCCATGTATTAAGTTTGTTTTTGAGGGTGGCAGCTGCAGGATGCAGAAGTAGCAGGGAGTCTCCCCCGATCTATGCAGCCAACAGCAGACAGTTTCACCAACACGATTTGTGGAGATCCACTCATGCACAATCAAGGAGCTTTTTCAAAAACTGACTGCATATGAACCTTTTATGTCGGTCAGATTCAGTTCAGTCTGTGAGCAGCTGTCACTGAAGTGGATATGCTACCTTCGCCACCAACTAAAAACACCAATAAACCCCTCTTAGATGGATAAAACTACGAGTTATATGGTGCTCACACGAGGAGGGAGGACAACCACATGAACCGAGGAAGGAAGAGAACATCTCAACCCATAAACAGTGACTGCGCTCCTAAAGTCAGCCGAGATTTTGATGTCACACGGTTTCAACGTGGTTTCAACGTGTGTTAAAGCGCATCTTGTAAGATGATGTGAGTCGGTTTTGTTTTGATTAACTGGCAGGTTTGTTTAAGTTGCTCTGAGTTCTATGGTGATAGATAACTTTGAGAACTTGCACTTTAAAAGCGTTTCAAGTGACCAGTTTGGATACTTTTTCCTGATGTAACTTTGAAAATACAAACATTTAAAATGTTATTTTTATGTGAGCCAACACCAATGGTGTGAGAGATTTGATTACCAAAAAAATGCACAATAGAGCCCCATATTTAACATTATCTGCAAAAAGCACCATCTTAAAAGCTCTTCCGTGTCTGAAACCATTTCAAGTCCCTTGCTTATTATTATCATTAAGTCATTGAAACTACTCATTTGATGCGATGTATCAAGGTGTCTTCAGTAACTATTGATTGAGAGACACAGGGAAATCGTTTCTAATGGGTACTGCAACAAAGGCAACACTGTTAAACGGAATCGAACCCAACATTCCACCAGTTGCGAGTGACCATTTTGGAAGCTTCCCAGTCTTGAGAAGTAGCTCTACTCTGATTCTTCACTAGATGTAAAAGATCACCTAAGGCTTGTTCTCATGGACCTCAGGACATGCAGTAGCTGAAGGTTGGTTCCAGAAAGGAATCAGATATTTTCATGTCCCGGCCAAGCAGCCACATAACCCGACAGCCTGCCTCTTTCCTCTCCGGAATTTTCTCCGGAAATAATCATGACAAACTGTTTCTTGATTTGGAGGAGAGAAACTAGCACAGAGTTCTCTGAAAACATGGGCAAGTGAGATGGCAGGGTAGGTGCTTTACAATCAGCCAGGACTGGGAGTCCCAGAACATCCAGAGCAGCCAAAGTGTTGCTAAGGAATGGGAGGTCTGATAGCTTCCACGGTGGGACGTGACAGATTTGGTTTAATAGGGACGGCAGACATTTACTGAGATCACATGAACGCTGTCAATGATAAAGCTCTCTGCTGCACTGCAAGTGTTGTCAGAGTCAACATCACACTGAAATAATAAGAACGATGATGAATATTTAGGGGGTGCAACCCAGCATGAGGCCTCGTAACCGTCGGTGCACTGCTTCTGGCTCGTCATGATTATGAAGTGACATTACTCCTGTGAACAGAGTCTCTGTTGTTTCCAGGACAAACATGGTAGCCGCGTTGTTTTAATGAAGCAGCCACTTCCTCCCTCCCCAGCGGGCCGGCATGAGCAGGAAGGAAGGAGGCTATAAAGAGAGTAGCTCGCGTGAAGTCTGATTGGTGAAGGAAAAGTGTGAAACTTGCGTCTGTTCTTTCAGTCGTTTGATGGAGTGAAGTGATTTACAGAGAGTGACGGAGTCCAGAGACCCCAGAGACGAGCTTAGAGTCTGCGGAGACCACATGAAGGATGGAGAAAACCTCAGAGGAGCCAGACACCCTGTGCCCACCCGACCCTCCCTTCCCAGAGAACGTCTTCACATGCTTGAGGAGAGAAACTGAGGAAAACAGGAGCTGGTTGGTTCAACTACTGGCCTGTGATGTCAACACAGATCAGTTACAAAACCTGACGTGTGCTTCTATTATCAAGCATTTGTTTATCGCTCCTGGTATCAGCTGTTTTGTGCAGCAGTGCCACTCCTTCCATCTAGCAAAACTGTCACTAGTTGTAGAGGTCTTGTTATCGAAAAAAATGTTCATTAATGTGAGCACTGCATGTGATTAAAATCCTCATTGATTTTCAGCTGATCTGGGTGGAGAACACTACACTTTAGTTCAGGGCTGCAGATGAGGTGTTGTACTTCTTTTCAAAGCAAGTCTGAGACCATGGTTCCATATCTGCTGCTGATGTTGGTGAGCATGATAAGAGTACAGTACAGCTCCTGCCTATACATTCTGGAGTTCATTTGTATGGAATAATAGTGAATGGAGATATTGCCTCGGGTATAAGTTGTGATTTGGACTCAATCCTGTCTAAAAAAAAAAAGCCAGTCACATACATAAACATACATTCTCTAGTATGCTGAAGTTTACCCTGATTTACTCCAATGATCAGCCTGATGTGAAGGCTGCCTTAGATCCATGTTCAGTCTGATGAACATGCTCATTGATGTTCAGTCTAGTGAGCACAGTTGTGGATGTAAATGTTCAGTCTGTTGAACAAAAGAGCCCCCGAAACCTTTAAATCATCTGACTAACATCATTTAATGACACAAATGTGTCCCAACTCCAACTTAAAGCCACAAACGGGGAGTTAGACACGCACCGATGCGCACACACTGGCTCAGTCAGGAGTGCTATTTTTATGAATCATTTGGTGTCCAAACACTTCTACCCGCCTCATTTATCAGCTAAGGGTGTCACAGAAAAGTAAAGAATTTGTTTGCTTTGCTTCTGCGATTCCGCTGCCGCTGCTGGGTGCGTGTGTTTGTTTTTGCTACAGACCCGTCTACGCCGCAGAATCTTCTTCCTCTCTGAATAAACAAACACATTCGTTCCGGCTCACATACACACACCTTTTTTTTTTTCCAAGACAAAATGAAACCACACAGATGTGCTGAGGCTGTGAAGAGGCCGTGAGCTGAATCCCCAATCAAACCTGGCATGAATTAATATAGCCCAAGGCCATGGAAGCCTTTATGATCACACAGTGTGGAAAATTAGGCAAAAATTGGAACAATTAATTGCAATGAATTTATCCACTTACAATTTCTATTACAATGTTTCTGCCTTCATCGAGTACAAATGTATGCAAGCGAGTGAGACGAAATGCTTCACACATTCATCCCTCACAGGTTCTGCAGTGGCAGCGACTATACGAAGGGCTCAAGTTGCAGCACAACAAACCTGCGCTAGATTCAATAAAAGACTCAATCACCACATCTCATAAACACACTGCTTCCAGTATAACCCTGATTTCTGCATAAACTCAACGGTCTTTGCAGCAGATTTACGAGTGTGACATTACAGCTCCACAGGGGTCTCTTTGCTTTAAATCTTCTCGTCGTCTTGCTGCTTGAAGTCAGTGAAGCCTGCACCCTGAAATGACGGGCTCCGCCACTTCCACCTCTCCAAAGACTCAAAAGTCACTGATGGAGCGGGTGGAGTGAAAATAAAGTCAGCGTTACCCTGTTCCACTTAAACAACAGCAACACCAGAGTTGATCACCAAATTATCATTTAACTGGACGCATGGAGTCAAACCACAGTCAAGTCATTTTAGCAGTGAAGCACAGCACCATAGCGGGGGTCAGTTAGTGTTCAAGGTCAAGTTGAAAGCGATGAACACGCACCTCAGCACAAGGACGTTTGTTCTGTCATCCGCTAGGTCTTTACACTTCATCAGTTATCAATCACACAGCTCACCAAGCAAACACTGCCAGCAGGGGGCGCACAATCAAAAGAAGGAGCAACGCACTCCCATTTACTCCAGAGAATCACACTCTTTCTAAACATGATTTATTTCTAAAACAATAAGCAAGAGTCGTAATCCTCACTTGAAACTCCTCAACATTGAACTCATTTAATAGCCATTTAATAACTAATAACTGAAACACAACTGAAAAGGTAAAATCGAACTCTAACAAGTGCGTGTGAATATGTGTGAGTGTACACACATGAGCATGTTTGTGAGCACACGGCTTAAGTGTTTACTACTGTCGCAGCTCCACTCATATTTCATGTTGCATTTAGCATCGCTAAGGCGTTACATGTGACCCCCTGTACGTGTGTGTGCTTGTACTTCTATCTTTGTAAGAACCTGTATGAGTTTTTAATCAACAGAATGAGGACATTTTGGCCGGTCGTCGCTTCATTTTGAGGGTTAAAACAACAAAATAGCTCGGTTATTATAATTGGGTTTTGGTTTGGTTAAGAGAAAAGGTTAAATTTAGCTCTTCTTTCTCAGATTAGGTTTAGGGTGAGAGGCTGGGGAAAGGGTTATGTCAATGTATGTCATTGACAGTTCCCACGAAAATAGGAAGACAAACCTCTGTGTGTGTGTGTGTGTGTGTGTGTGTGTGTGTGTGTGTGTGTGTGTGTGTGTGTGTGTGTGTGTGTGTGTGCAACTGTGCATCAATGAACATGGAAAAAGACATTCGTCACAGACACACAACAAATGTTGACTTAATAGACCAAAATGGATTTCGGGAACCAGCAAGTGCTTTTATTTGGAATCAACATTGAAACTGAACCGACACCTGAGGCTCGCTGCAAAAATGGATCATTAGACATCACTAGCATGAAAGGATGTTGTGTCTAACAACACTCTGTAGGAGGGAGAACGCAAACAAATGCTGGTCCAGTAGTTACGCAATGAATTGAGGGTGATGGCAAAAAAGAAAGGTAATAATAATAACGCATAATAAACCGCTTCAATAATTTCAAGCGAAAGGGGAGAGAAACGGTCCCAGGAGCAGATGATACACCCACATAATGCACAACATCCTGCACTCCAACATGAATTGCAGTTCTTGAATTCTGAATGCAGTTGTATTGTAAGTTTCATTGTGACAATTCACAGGTTTATGGCATCAAACAAAGTGAAGCAGAATGCCGTTTGTGCTATGTAAATATGTCTGTCAGAAAGATAGCAAGACTGCCATGCGGATGGAGAAACTTCTCAATAAGGAATCTCACGGGTGCCACCACAGATGGGAAACATGACACCATTTGGACCGACCAGAAGAAGATGAGTGTTGTGAGGATAATCCTCCTTCATGTCTCCTAAAGCAGATGTTTGATGGTGAAGCAAAGAAGCTGCCCAGATTCGCAAGCTGGTGATAAAAGAATCTCTTTGACAAGCAGCTGCTCTTAAAAAGTCAATTGTTTTCAAGACGTTACTGAAACACTGTGGTCACAGTGGAATGCTCAACAGTGAAGCTGCTGTTCATCAACATCAGAGGAGTCGTGGTCTCCTGCTACAGAACCAACGCACCACCAACGCAGGCCTCAGCAATACAGAATGCCCACCCGGCTTGAAGGCAGAAGAATGAAGAAGGAGACAAGAAGGCGTTAAAAAGAGCACAAAGAACTACTAATATGTGAAACATGGGAGCTGCAACAAGGAAGACAGCCCTTTGACCAGGTAACAGCGACAGTAGTAGCGACAGAAGTAAAAGAATGAACCAATAATCAAGCAAAGCTGTAAAAGCCAAAAAGACAATAAGGCAGGAAATGTAAATAACAGTGCCACAAATCATGGACATATCTGGAGGGGTTGGGAAGAAGACATCAAAGGGATAAAATTAAAAAAAGAAGATGACAAACAATGTGACGGTCGGGAGAAAAGGAAACTACAGCATTATAAAGAAAGAAAGTGACAAACCAGAAAAAAAGGAAGATCAAAAAGGAACGACACCATTGAAAGAATAGACAAAGAAATATGAGAAAGAAATGTCTCCGGTGAAATCAAACTTGGACGTCAAGAAAAGGATTATGAAAATGAGGACTAAAATTAAAAGAAGGCGTATAAAAGATGACAAAGAAAAATAGACTATGTTGATGACGTTGAAAACAAAGTGGGTGAAGAGTAGGGAAGTGATTCAACAACAACAAAGTCACTAGATAAGGAGATGGCGTTATGTAACAAGGTGATTAAAGTTTTAACAAACATATGGAGGAAACACATACGGAGGAGGAGGAAGCAAGTCCATATGGAAACTTCAAAGAAACAACAAGAAAGCAGTGAGGAGACAACATTTCCAATGCTTCAGTGAGCGTGTCGCAGCAACATCCTCAGTTGATGTGTGACAGCCACAACTGCCTCCACTTTCAGGCTTACTAACAGTTCTAACCCGCCTAAAGCTAGAAGCAGTGGCCACCTGCAGGTCTGGCTTTATTGCCCCTCCCACCAACTGAGAGCTTCCTTCAGGAACCTTAAGAACTGGGTCACACCGGATGGATATAAAAACCTTCCTCACCTTTGACCCTTGCAGGCATACCCAAGTAGGACAAACAAAACACCAAGAGCAGTGAGCGCATGCTTGTGTGGAGGCAGTACACACTGTATAGCAGAGAAGTACTTTTCTGTCTAAAAGGCCATCAACGTTTTCCGTTTTGCTTCCCATCTGTTGCATAATGTGGTGTTTGACCACTTATCCTCGGTGGTTCTCTTTCCATCTTGGTCATTGTCAACCATAATCTCTGCGCCCCATTATGCTATCACATGCTTTCACAATGACTTCACTCCTGATGAATACCGCGCAGCAGTATTTCTGTCTCATCCCACTGTCATCTTGTAACATTCACACCACAAAGATACTGTACCTTGTGTAATTCGACAGAATGTATATATTCAATCCTATTCTCTCATAGCCAGGAGAGGTCCGTAGTTAGATTTGAACCCACATCCTCCTTGCTGTGACCCACTAAGTCAATGTAAGAGCAACATGCTGCCATAGATGAGGGAGAGCTGCTAGTTTCTGTCGTTGAAAAAGTTTAAGATGACAGCTAAATAGCATGGTCACATCAGGCTTTACATCTATCTGCCCCTTCACTCCCACATTTCTATTCCCACTGAAGACAACATACACGCATTTGAGACACAGTTATCATCTGTTTTAATCCTAAAGAAAGCATCTGCAATTGCGCGAAACTCGCTTCTAAAATGAACCAATCAGCGTTGACTTAAACGCTGCCTGACGTCATTTGTGTTTCATGAACGGCATCTGTCAATCATCTGCTGCCAGCATCAGCAGCAGAGGGAGCGCACGTCTCCACCTGCTGGTCACATAAGTGAACTTGCAGCAAGGTCTCAGGTCAGACAGCCGCTCAGCGCCTCTAAGTTTAGTCTGGTCAAATAGCTTTGTCCGTGCGCAGCATAGGAGCAGCAGCTGCCTGCACCCTTCATGTGCCACTCGCACGCGCGCACTCACCTGGCGGGCAGCTGCACTCAGGTGATGCCTGTCGAGCGGTCCGGATCTTGGCCAACTGTTCGTAAGAGCGCTGAAACGAACACACATCGGGTTCATTCATTTGTCCCCGAGGCTCCAACTCACCAGCGAGCACAGAGAGACAAGACACACCTGGGAGAGCAGCTCCGTCACTCTCTGCTGGATCACTGAATCCAGATCAGAGGGGGTCCGAGTCCCGCTCTCCAGGTCCACGACTCGGTTTCGGATGTCGGCGGCGTTGATGCTGAGCAGGACGCAGAAGGCGAGGGAGGCGATGGAGCAGGCGGACGAGGCGACGTGAATCAGCGTCGCTCGGCAGGATTGTCGCTTGACTTCTGCTGTCTCCATCTTGTCCGCAGATGCTGCGCTTCTCTGCCCGCGGGCTTGATGCTGGCGGGGGGCGCGTGCGTGGGAGCGCGCGTGCGACGCGATCACGGGCGGACGCGGTTGTGCGAGTCGGCGGAAGCTGCGGAGCTCAAACTTGTTGCTCTGCTCGGCGGCGCCAACGTCAATGTGGAGAAGTGGAGCGGAGGGTCGGGAGCGCGCGTGTGGAGGCAGCTGCCGGCGGAGGCACCCCCCACCGTCCCCACGCCACTTCACTCAGGACCCCCTCCCGCAGGATGGAGAACACGCCCCCTTTCTGACAAGTCATTCATTCGTCTGTGCACTTCATTTTCACTGGCGACAAGTCAAAACATTTTGAGATAAAAGCCAAAGGAAAGTGACGCAGAGTTCACGGTTCACTTTACTTACAATTCCTGACATTGCAGCATAAATGGTTGACATCACGACTGTGGAGGCAAGGTGAAATATTTTCAATAATTCATCATGATAAAATTTTAAAAGAACGTTTACAGATGCTCCATGTGACGTGGTGTGAAAGTAGAAGTCCCATTATATCAGATAGGACGAGGTCACCCTAAATCATCCTTTTAAATTGACCAATCCAAGATGACATTGAGGAGTACTGACTGAGCTAAAAACATTCTGAAGTTGACAAATAAGGGACAAGGAAGTGCAACAATAGGGTCAAAAAGATCACTGATTCACTCATTCAAGTTTTAAAAGTGATCAGCATCTGTGCTATTACTGTATCTAACAAGCTAGTTTAGTTTTGGGATTAAGAGGTTTCAGAGATACCAAAACTGTCTGGGAAAAGTGGGAACTGGGAAAAGAAAATACAAAAAGGAGGCAGAATTATAAGAACTTCTCGCCACTCCTTTTCAATTCCTCAGATCAAGTTTGGTGTCGTTTTGACATTTTAAAAAAATGCATCAATTCATTTCAGTTGTGCTTGTAATGCTACCTAAATGAAGAATTGGAGTCTGCCATAAAATTGGCGATGGAATAAACTGTCAGGTTCATTGGGCATTGGACCTCAACTCGGCTGTCGTTTGTCGCCTGTCTAATTTCACAGAAAGAATTTCAAGGCAGAGCCAAACTACAAACTATTTCCAGTTTAATGGTCTCAGGCTCTCTCTCTGCAGATGTTGGCTCCATTAACCTGAACTGTCTCTGGTTCCCCTCACAGCAGAGCCCGGAGCATCTGCAATCAGCACAACTAAGTCGGAGACTGTGGTGCTCAGACAGGGAACAGTGGGTTGGTGGTCGACACTGGTGGTGAGGACCGACTCCAAATAGTTTCTTTCACTGGGAAAGTGCCCAGCCTTCCTGCTGCAATGCTGATGAAAAGTTCTTGGTGGGAGCTCAGGTAAAAAAGACTGTACAGTGCATGTAAAATTTGGTGTCACTGGTGTCTTGCCATTTTCACTGTTTGAACACATTTTTTGGTCATTTAGTGTGCATTCCTAGCTCATTTGTGATTTTATTTGAAGCAAGCTATTTGAATTACAAACGCTATTCTTCAGGTCCCTCCATTTAAACACAACTAGGACATATTCAGATGAGTTAAAACAAAGTGAAGATGTGCTTTAATTTCAGACGCCTTGTTTAATTTTTGAGGGTATTTCACAACCAAATCAGTCGTATGGTGAAGGTGCCCTTTTCAGGCAACTGTTCCAAAATAACGAGACAGTTGAAGGCTCAGCTCATCCTCAGGCTCAGCTCATGACAGGTGTGTGTGTTATTCCCTCATAATCCTGTTTTAAAGGAGCAGATAAAAGACTTAGAGGTAATTTCGCGGATGCTCTTTGCATTCGGAATATGTTGCCGTCAACCCTCAATATGGGAGCAAATCTCGGGTATAGGAAAACCCCTTCTCTATAGTTGTCCTGTCCAGAACAAGAACACTGTCCAGGAGAGGCGTGTCACAGTCAACTGTCATGAGAGACTTAGCCAGGGTGATCACGCAGCCAAAAGATGTAAACCACTGCTGAGCCACAAAAACAGAAAGGACAGATATGCGTGCCAAACAATAACAATCTAAAAAAAAATCCTTTACAGATCTGGGGGATCTGAGGGAGAGACGAGACAAAGATTTACCAAAACCAGAGTGATAGGAAGAGAAGAGTATGTGGAAGGACAGGCCCTGGTCAGGAGCCACACAAAACAGAAGCATGGTGGTGGTTGTGTCATGGCGTGGGCAAGGATGGCTGCCAGTGGAACTTGTTCCATTGTATTCATTGATGATGTGACTGCGGATAAAAACAGCAGGGTGGATTCTGACGTGTTTTGGGCGATATAGCCGGCCCATGTTCAGCCAAGTGCTACAAAAGTCATTGGATGGGGCTTCACAGTGTAGTGACCAAAGCACAGGAAAGCAACCAAAGAGATTTTAAAGCCATGAAGTGGAACATTAAGCAATGCCCCTGTCAATCATACAACCTGAAGCCAAGGGAAACAGCCCCAGGAACAAGCAGAAGTGAAGGAAGTTCAGCCTGGCAGGCATCACCAGGGATAAAACCCAGCATCTATTGTATGTCTTCCAGACTTTAGGCGGTACCGCGAAGGATTTGCCACCAGGTATTAAAAATTTGATTTATCGTTGTTAATTTCCCCCATTACTTTTAGTGTCTTAAAAAGTAGGGAGTAAAGACTGATGCAATTCCAACTCTGTTCACCTGCTTTGGATGCTGCAAATGAAGTCTGTGGTTAGCACATCTTGTTCTTCTCATTTCAAATCCCTTCTAGCTGTGTTTCAAGCCAAAGGGATAAGAATTGTGTCTGTGTCCCAATACTGAAGATCAAGCAGAAAATGATGAGTCGAGGGAGCAAATTGAGGCCAATCCTCCCCACCTGAGTAAAACCACTGAACGATTTTGTTCTGTTATTATTGCTTCCCAGTTGCTACTGATGAAGAGGTTGGACTGAACAAAGAACAGCAGAACGTTGCCTCAGGATTCAGGATTAAAATGAATGATTGCAATTCTCCACTGATTAAGATGAATTGTTTGGTTTGTAGGAACAGCTGAAAGTAACCTCCTCAGGTGCTACATTTGCAACAAAGATCATTTAAATAGGTGCTGTCGGAGCTCAACTGGATAACCTAGTCAGTTTCCGAGACTATGAGAAATATGAATAATTTCCTCTCCGCAAACTACAGAGTTTACATGCATTTTTAGTGGGACAAATACGAGAACTTCCTCAGCTGTTAACATATCCATCGTGACGATGGACTCAGGAAACAAACCTTTTTGTCAAGTGAAAAACATTTTCTTGCTCACAGTGTTTTAGATATTAGTGTGCAAAAAAGCTAATATTAGTTCAGTGCTTTGAACTGCATTCAATTCTGTCGCGTTAGATCGCACAAACTGCACGACTGTATTCAGTAGAACCTAAAATTACACCGTTTTTTTTAATCAACCTCGTTTGGTTTTGAGTAAAACAAATGATACATACCAACCGTCATGCTACCTCAACCGGCAAATAGATGCTTCAACACCTGCGCCCGAAATCATGAACATATGCATCTGATAGCAGCGAAATTGAGTTCATCATTAATGGTCATTAAACACTTTTTCCTGCTTTCCTTCGAGACAATCATAATATAGAACTTGATTTGACTTACTGGACAACTTGAGCTAATAATTCTGAAAAAAAACTAGGGTTAGAATTGGCAGAGCGTATCGCGCTACAAATGTAGGACAAGAGTGTAAAGTTACAAAACTCTTCTTACCTTCAGAAGGATTTTGAGTGAAAACTGACCCAACTATTTTACAATTTGTTCATTAAATGCACTGTTATATGGTCGTCACACTTATCCTGAGTCTTGGATGTGATTGGAACTTTGGCGCCATCTAGTGTACAAGGACTGACGAAGTGACAATATTATAAACCTGAAAGATTTCGAGTGTAAGTTTAGAATCCTGGCTATCTTCCTATTCATACAAAGCCATTCCTTGATGTACTTTGCAGAGCAAGAAAATGTTTTTCATATTACTTTACAACAACCTCTTGACAAAATGGGTTCACTTCCTGTTAGTTCAAGCTGGCTGCATTATAAAATTTAAAAATGAAATGCTATGTTTTTGACATCCCTATGGAGCCATGAGTCGCACAGTGGCAATATCAAGCATACTTGCTTAGTCACGCTCGTCTGAGGACTCCATCACTGATAATGAATAACTTATTCTCTCTTTTGATGAGGGACAACTTCAGACATCTGCACAGGCCTGATAACGTACTGCTCATTTTACTGCTCAAGTCTATACTCAATATTAAAAAATCATCATGAATCATGTTTGAGCAAAGTTGCTTTTGGAATCTTCACCCCTTCACTTAACAAACTCAAAATAAAATCACAGCAGTGACCATCAAAAATAAAGACAATTTATTAAAAAAAAAAAAAAAAAAGACACTCCACATTTGGATGAGAAGAATATCAACATTCACACAACGTCCATTAAAACATGACTGAAAATGACACGTGGTCAAAGAGTCTGAACCACACAATACAGTAAAAACCACCACAGCCAGTCAGTCTTCAGAAAAACGGATGTGCTTGCAGGACTCTGACGCCCGGGCCACAATGATCTTCTCCGCTTTGGATATGAGCTGTAGGGAAAACATGACTTTAAAAATACATTCTTGTGAACATGTGTTATACTGTCGTGAGGCTGACATGAAGTAGGTGAATTTTGAGGGACAATATCAAACATGTACCATTTAATATGACACATAACAAAAGTAAAAACTAGTCTGTTTACCTTCTCGGTCCCACGCCTTTTCTCACGTGGTCGGTTCAGTTTGACCTGACGATCAACCAATATCTTCTGCCAATATCTTTGTTCATGGTCACCTTCAAATGACACACACTGGATTTAATGTTTCAAACAACAAATCTAAGCAGCCTTCAAATTCTTTTTACCTGAGAGGATCTCCATCTTCCAGCTGTGCTGCTCCTTCATCTTCGAGCTGGCTTTGATCACCGCAGCAGCTTGATCGGGAGTGCTGAACCGGACGTGTCCATCCAGATCACCATCCAGGACGTCTACGTATGCCACTGGAGAGATTTTACTCAGACAGTCCTGTCGACCAGAACCGGGACACTCAACACCAGGACAGGACAGGTAAGGAAACAGAAAACAATGTTGGTGTGACACGTACTTTGATGACCATCTTGCTAGGTAGCGGCTTGCTGTCCGCAATCTTGAGGATGACACCACTGGTGAACTGAGGTCCCTGCTTCTGTGGCGGCTCACCCACTGAGAAGAGACAACACAACACAAATCTAACACAAATCTAATTCACAAAGTCAGAGGAGGATATAATGCTACAAATAAGGTCAGTTCATTAACTCTGTTATCAGCAGTCTTGCTGGCAGTAAGATTTTATACATCTGGACTCACATGTTAGGTCAGCAGCACCATGAGACTCGTCCTGCTTGGTGTCATTGATCTTAGTGATGCATTTCTTAAGCGATGCCATGCTGCTCCTCTGCAGATTGAGGTACTCATCCTTTAGCCGGAGCCAAGCTTCTCTGGGTGGAGAAAAAACACGTCAGGCTTCTGCCTCATTCTGGAGCTGACAGTTCGCATCTGTTCTCACTTTGACAAAACCCTCAGGGGGATGACCTCCTCTCCAATCTTCAGTTTCTCCTTGTGTTTCTTGTTCCTCTTCCTCTTTGCTTTTAAAGTGGAGTCGTCCCCGTTCTCCTTCCCGTCGTCATGCGAGTCTGGCAGAAACCAACACAGTAGGAGCTTCAGATGACCCAGATTTGAAGAAATCAAAAAACAACATACCAGTCTTTTCTGCTGCATCACTTTCATCTGTCTTTCTCATCTTCCTCGGGGCCTCGCCCTCAGAATCAACCGCAGCCTGAGACCTTCGCCTCTTTTTCTCTGTGGACTTGCTCGCTACTTTAACATCCATGTCTTTCTCTCCTTTTGCCGTCACCACGGTCTTCTGTTCAGGAAGCTTAGAGTCTTCTTGCTTCTGCTTGACTTCCTGGGCTGCGGCTCCATCCTTTTTCTTCTTTTTCTTCTTTTTTTTCTTCTCCTCCTCCTCAGCTAAAAACATTAAACAACCCATTCTAACCATTGTGAAGTTATTTTCACAGTGCATGCCAATTGATTTCCAGGAAAATCCAACATTACGTATACATTTTTCATGTATCCATCATGCAGACAATCTATGAAAATGACCTATCAGTCTTGATAATTTTTACACATTCTTCTCTTCAGAGCTACTCTATGCAGTATTTTCTAATGTAACCGCAGTTAAGTCCATTACATGCAATTGTGGGAGTACCGTCTTCATTTTTGACCAGAGAAAGTGAATGAAAGTAAGATGATATATTGCTCTTTATTAACCCCAATTTGAACACTTTACTTAAGGAACTGTTATTGGAAGAACTTTCCCAGGTCATATATACAAGCATAACAGAAGAGCAACATCATCACCTGGTGGTGGATTGTCAGCCTGCAAAGGAATGGGTTTCCAGCCTTTGGTTTTGGGGAAGATCCCAGGTTTCCTTGGAGCATCTTCAGGAGGATTGTTCAGCATCTGTTTTGTGCACAGACCCAGGTGTCATACACCAGTTTTGCACATGCATTGAATACAAAAACAGCATAACAACAGTCACCTCAATGGCTTTTTGTGCTTGCTCCACAGTCTCAAACTCCACAAAGGCAAATCCTTTTGGGTCTCCTGTAGACCTGTATCTGGGGATGCTAATGTAAACCACGTTGCCACACTTGGTAAACACTCGCTCCATCCAGCTGTGGTTGACATCCCTTGGTAGAAGTTCCTAATTTAAAAATAAAAAAAAAATTAAAATTAAAAAAATAAAATAAAACATCTTCATGACCGACTTCATTCCATTTTTAAACATAGCAATTTTGAAAAAGACTTAACCCCAAACCCAATTAGCCCAAATTTTAAAAAAGGAAACTTTACACTTCATGAGGTGTGTTGAACTTTTACTTCCATGGCATGTAACACTAAATATTGTATTTAATGTCTGATGAATCATGCCGTTTAAAAGAAAAATTACCACATAAACAGTGCGGCTGTCCACATCTTCTGGCTTTTCTCCGATAGGAAACTGCCGTCTGACTTTATTTCCCTCCAAATTAACCTGAAATACAACTACAGTCAATGTAGTAAAAGAGAACACTAGAAAAGCACCTTTTCTTCACTACATTACTTCGACAACGGATGAGTTCTTCAGTGCTCTGGCAATCAGTTTGGTATCAGATGTGAGCTTCTTCATCCGATTAAAACTGGCCAGCACGGATAAGTCCACATCTGCAACACATTCAAACTGTGTCACACCCTGAAAGCCATAACTTGAGTGATCGAATACCAGTTACTTACATCCATCACCAGAGTCCTCGATGAGCTGTCTCATGAATCTGTCCTTGTGAAGGTTCACATCCCCAAACCAGAACTCTACTTGCTTCTTTACATCTCCGAGCAGTTGCTTCACACGAGACCGTTTCTTCTTTTCAGTGTCTTCTTTCTTAACGCTGTGAGTCCCGCTTTCGGTAGCCCCAGACTCACTGTCATTCATTCTGTAAAGGGGAAACAATGATAGAACCGAAGCATGAATGATCAGTCGCCTGAGATATTTAGTCATGGTCAATTATTTAATGACAATTTGCCAAGAACACGCTGATGGGACATCGCAAAAAGACCCTGAAGAACAGGAATAAATCATACAGTTCTAAGTTGTTCATGTACTAATGTGAAAGGTCGAGATTAAATCGAACTATTTTTGTGAATGTGAATGGAGTTACAACTAAATGCAGCTGTGGCGTTACTTAGCTTTCCTTTCACCACAACAAAAACTGACGATTTAGTTTAGAAGTCCTATCGCATCTTGTTCGCCGGCAACATCGTTAAAAAAAATAAAAATTAGATAATGAGGTCGAAACGAGTTCAAATAGCAGATATATTTACCTGATATAAAACCGAGGACAGAAAGAGAGTCGACTAAACTGTGGATATTTGTTTAAAAAACAGAGTCCTCCGGCTAATGTTTTAAGTCCGCATCGACGCAGAGATGACGTTGGGTCACGACGTCATCAAACGCAGACAACATCCGGTAAACATTTCAAAATAAATGCAGAAAGGGAATCGGAACTCGGAGTAGTGTATTATTGTGTATGCTACTCAAAAGTGTATATCCTCGTAAGGACTTTTGGAGGTTTCTGATTGCCGTAATGCGTTCCCGGGCCACCCACCATAAACTAGAACCCTTAACAAAATCTAAAGTCAGTTATAAAGACCCTCACACACGTATTTCTATCCCTGTTTCTCATTGCCATAATGCTTTCCCCAGCCTCTCACCCTTGACCTCACCATCTAAAACAAATGGCTCACCTTAACCATGACTCTGAACCAAACTTACACCCAATCATCCTCAAATTGAGGCTTAACCTCGTGGGGTCCAGCCAAATGTCACCACGAAGTCTTCATAAGGATAGGGTTTCCTCAAGAATTGGTCCCCACAAGTAAGGATTAAACACACTCACACACGTATTTCTATCCCTGTTTCTCGTTGCCATAACCCTTTCCCCAGCCTCTCACCCTTGACCTAACCATCCAAAACAAATGGCTCACCTTAACCTGTGAACCAAACTCCTCCTCAAATTGAGGCTTAACCTCGTGGGGTCCAGCCAAATATCACCACAAAGTCTTCACAAGGATAGGGTTTTGTGAAGAATTGGTCCCCATAATGTGGGACAAGCAAGCCCACACACGCACACACACACACAGCAGTGAGTGAATGTCACCAAGAGAAGTTTTTCAGCTTTATTTGACCAGCAGGTAGAACCGTCACATGTACAAAGACATACAAATAAATAAAAACAAATATCTACAAACTGAAAGGCATGTTTGTGATGGTTTGTTGGAGTTGGAAACATCACAAAGTGGTTGAAGAAACAAACAGGTTTCCTGATAATCTGAACTATATAAATAAAACACTTGGACGAGAGCAGAGTGCAAAAGTTGTCGCTTAGTGCAACACAAACATCCAAATCATGTCAACTGTTCTCTAGAGTAAGTCCAGATGTTTGCCGCTACGATGATCAAACAACCATTAATAACATTAATTTAATCTAATTATAAACATGTGCAACAGTTTCTCTGGGTTCCAACCACATTGCACAACCTCAGATAAAACCTCCAGATGTTTTCGGGATTTAAAGTAACCTCTCTCTTCTTTGATGAGATCAGGTGTTTTTTCAGAGTCAGTATCAATATTGTCTTGGAACAAAACAAAAGACTGAAGGTGATCCAAATTCTCGGACACCTTTAGATTCTAAAGAACGTCCAGGATCTTTATTCAGACTGAAGACGGTCTTTGTCATGGTCTCCTCATGTGTTGTGGCAGGACTGACAGCAGCGAGTCTGAAACTGGGGCAGCGAGCAAAGGTCCAGCTGCTGGACTTTCTCACAATAGCGGGTGCTGTCCTGACATTTTCCTGCTGAGACGAGAACTTTCAGATGCAGGCACATATTCTAAACATTTACGCACATCAGGAACAGCAGGGGATATTACTGTGATTAATTACAGACTGAATTCACAATACTAAAATACTCAAATAAAAATGAACAGAATAACTTTCTTGTCTCACCTTGACCACAAGACTGGACGTTGCAGCGTTGCCAGCTATGAGGGCGGAGCTTAAATAAGCACTGTAGGTCAGGCATCACCTTCCCCGTCCCCTGGTCCACACAGGTCACCTGGCGAGACTGGAAACCATGACGGCCACAAGAAGCAGTGCATTGAGTCCACGGTCCCACCTGCCATGATGGAGAGCAGGCGTCCGAGGAACAATTGTCCACAGAATGGAGTCTAGGAGCAAATATCAGAGTTCCTGAAAGTCTGAGTATGATTTAAGGGTATGTGGAAATAAAAAGACAACTATGATCGCCAAAAGAGAAGTGGAAGATGCAAACCATGAAGAACAAAAACAAACCAAACCAAACAGGAACGTTAAAATCAGTTTAGCATGAGAGTGCAGATATTTAGAAGGGCAAACTACCTAGTAGGTCCGACACACATCCTGGAGGAAACACGGGTTCCATTTGCATGCTGACAGTATACATGCCGACGTGGAGAACATGTACCTCGACACTGGAAGACAACAGTTTTCATGACAATAGAATACGGACAGTGAATTAAATTATTTACGCTTGTGCTCTACTTAGCGTTTTCTAGCTTTTTCACCTGACAAAATGTTATTCAAGCAATGTCTGTCCCATGTCTAAGCGATAAGACATCATGTGTGGGATTGACAGACACAGTTCCTGTGTTAGGAGTCTTACCGGGCCCCATCGGGTCACCACCCATCTGAAACATGGCGTCAGGAAACAGCTCTGTGTACTTGGGGGTTTCTTTCCCGAGCTGGAGCAGTGATGCTGTTTCACCTCAGACAAGTCAGAGTCCTTCAGGCATCGAACACTTCTGGTCTGAAGGCCATCCCCACAACTGGCTGAGCACGGAGTCCAGGCCTCTGCATGCCACCTGAGCCACCAACAAGTCTTGATCACTTGATCAATTCACACGCTCTGAATGTGACTCGTGTAGTAGCAGAAATTCACCTGAAGGGGCAGTGTTGTACCACACATTTCCCTGATGGTTTTGCGTGGCAACTCTCTGCATCACACCTTTCTCCTGGAAACACATTTATATTCATCAAAAGCCATTCCACAGGAGGATTGTTCAGCATGATCTGAACCCTGAGGTAAAACATCTCATCATACCTGACACCTGCAGCACAGAGGTCAGAGACGCTGATCCAGACAGACTCCTGGTGGTGCAGGTGTACAGACCCTCGTCCGACTGGGAGGGGGTCTGGATCCTCAGAGCTCCAGTCTTAAGCACCTCCACTCTGCAAACAATATCCAAATATCACTCCCCACCTCCTTCAGCCACATTCTCACACTTGCCACACCTGCCAGTTTGTATCAGCGCTCTCCCATTCTTTGTCCAGGAAACGGACGTCTCCACGTCTCCCAGCGACTCACACCTTATCTCCAAACTAGCTACTGGCTTGCGGAGCACCACTGGACCCCCAACATGAACAATCAACTCCGATGAGTTCCTTCCACTCCCAGGTGACACTACCAATGAGCCGTGAGACCTTGTAGTCTGAAGGTCTGGAGGTAGAGTGGGTGATTCAGAAATTTCTGGCGCTGTCAGGGCTGACTTCTGGGTGTCACTTTGAAGTAACTGCCATCCCTGTGGCCCTCCAGAGAGCTTCTGTACCAACTCATCCAGCCGGGCTGTGTCTACAATGAAGACTGAGGGAGAAGACTTGTTCCTTCTGCTGAACTGGGACTTTAGGGCGATGTCTGACACTTCATGTTTGTGCCTCAGAAGATCTGCAATATGGTCATACTGGTGGAGGGAGGTGATCTGCTCTAACAAAGAGCTACGAGAAGGTCCCACCTTCATATCGCCTCCTGCTTTCATCTTTGGTAATGAGAGTTTCCGCTTGTTTCCAGTGATCTGAATGACCAAATGTTCCTGTGCTGCACCTGCCACACATGTGTACACTCCGCTGTCAGAAGCACGGACCTGATGAATCTTCACGTTTCCCATTGAAGTGATGTACAAGTGTGGACGGCTCAGTAGAGGCTTTCCGTCCTTCAGCCAGCGAACACGGCTCCTCAGGAAGTGGCGGGTGGGACACCGAAGCACCACAGTGGTGGATGGGAGCAGGTAGCCAAAGCCTCCTATGACTAAATGAACCTTTTTGACCTTCAGCAGTTGAATGAAGAGTTTTCTCTGTCCCAGGATGGAGGGTGTGCGCTCCATTAAATCTGTCACAGGGAAAGAGACAGGAACATATGACATTTCAAAGTCAAGTTACATGTGCCAAAATCAGCCCACACCACAGTTTCATGGTGTTTTTATCATGTTCACTTTGCCTTTTTTTAAATTTCAACTGACTTTCAAATGATAACCTGTTTCCATAGCTTGACCTGTATTCTGAGTTCCACACCTGCACACCGCACCTGCTGATGACCAGCCATTGAGCTAAATCCTGTACAGACTCTCTTTTAGTTCTTGTTTGTATGTGGACTTTGGAATCATTTTGACATTGCCCATTTTAGCTTGGATCTTCCAGCGTTCCGGACATCCCTCTGGATGCAAATTGCACATTTTCAGATAGTGACTCTGTGTATCGACAGACAGTATTTGCCTCTTGTGTTTCTGCTTCCACTCTTCCGTGCTTCTCTGGTCCTTTATTACTGTTTATTACTATTACTTTAAAACAACTTCTGAAGCTGAAGATGCATTTATTTGGCTTTGGTCAAAGCCCTTTTCTCACAGTTTCACATTCCATTCACCTAAACATAGAGCCAAACAACAGATCCACCAGGGAATATAATTCCACATGTTTTGGGACTCTGTGTGACAAGTATATGACGTCATCTTTTAAATTTTAAAACTTGCATTAGTTTCTCCAAATAAATATTAGTGGGACCACTGCAAGCCTGCATTTGTTCTAGTTACAAAAACAACCATTGTTGACCACAAACCAATCCAAAGTCTTCAAATAATCAAATTAAATCCCCTTTAAGATGGATTCAATGTTCTTAAAAGATCCAAACCATTTCACCAAACATAGTGCAATACGATATGATTGTAATTAGCAAAGGTTTACCTTGTTTAGCTGTCTGGGCTCAGATTTAAATGTGACTAGTCATAAGCCTGAGTGATTTCTTGTTGTTATTACAGCCATGTAATCCCCATGGCCTGCGAGTCATTGTTTATGTGTGCACTACATTGTGATTAACTTGGTTCGCTGCCTAAATACCTTCTTTCATGCAAAAAAAAAGCTCAAAAATGTGACTTTCTGGCACGCTGAGCTTCTGTTTCAGAACAAAATTAAAGAAGACGTCCTCCCTCATTTCCCACTCCTCAAGAGAGCGGACCAGACGTTTCTCATGGAAAAAAAGCAACAGGTAGTGAGGTACCCAGATGATGATTTTGTCATGAGACAATGCAGTTTTCTCTCACTCACCATTACATGGTCTTTGGGAACATGGCCTTACACTGGTTGGTCGAACCACGGTGGAACAATCTTTTGGATCCAATACCTTGAGGCTTCCAGCATCTCCTAGTCTCTGGCAGGTGACCTGACGCCTCTGAGTCCCAGCTCCACATGTCACTGAACACTAAAACCGGGACAGTTTCACATTAAAATAATAACCTGATGGCGGACAGGTCAGTCCTCACCTTGGTCCAGTCAGAGCTGAGCCACTCTGCCGGACATTCCTGGTTGGAGCAGGTCTGGTGGTTGGCTGGTCTCTTGGAAGTGCACAAGGAACCTGTCTGATCTAGTACACGTCCATCTGCGAGTCTCTGTCTACAAACAACCTGTCTCAACTGAACCCCACCACCGCAGCTTTGCGAACACTGGAACAGCAAAGGATTTGGACAGTGAGAATCATTCCGTGTTGTTGTACGACAAACACATACTCACCTGCTGCCAGTCACCAACCTCCCAGCCTGGTGGGCAGTCCAAGCGGTTGCAGACTTGGACTGGCACTGGCTTTGGACCTGCACAGGCTTCCTCAGCCAGAACCTCAATGGGGATGTCCTTTCTAGAGCAAACAACTGAACGGCTCATCAGACCTATTCCACAGGAAGCTGAGCAGGAGGTCCATGACCCTGTCACCCACCTGCAACACAAATAGGGCTTCAGACTTAAGTATATGTGGAACCCTCTGTCCACCACTGAATAGTTGACCTGGACATCATCACACAATGTGGTCAAGCCCACTCAAAAGTGTGAAGAAGTTGAAAGCCAGATTCAGCACTAACTGTCCTCTGAGGTATGATAATAAAGTGAGACGGTACGTTCACACCAAAAGCTATTGTCAACTATTGCCGTGTTGCTCACATCCGACAGAAAAAGAAATACACTCTGTCTATTGGAGGAAAAAAATAGGCCAACCTGCTCAGGGGTGTGTCTAAATTTAGTGGCAATATCCGAGTTCGGCGAGGGGGTGTGGGAGTTGGGCGAACAGCAGAATACAAGTCACATCCTCAACTGCCCTCCTGAATAGTCTACCTTAAAAAAGGCCTCCTCGAATGACGTTGAGCTTGCTATTACGTTATTATGAGTGATACTACATTACTACAGTGGACAACTCCCCTGACGCTGACAAAGTCTCTGCGTCGGGGGACCATCACCATCGTCTCATTGGGGTTCCATGTGAACGGTAATGCCAACAAACCAAGGTTTTTCTTAGATCTGTGTCCAAAAAAAAAACAGAACTCAGTCCAAATGAGAGCAGGACAGCTATTTAGCATCCTCGGAAACGTTCCAAAAATATACATGTTTAGAATCTTTTAAAAGCTACATATGCTTTACTGTTGCAAGAGGTCCACACATTGGTGTACAAGAGTTCATCTAAATTATGTAGCAGTGTTTTCACCTGGGTGGGCAGGGTTGGGTACTGCAATTCTGGACCAGCGAAGGGGGGCGATGGGACATCAAACAGTGGGTGTGGGGGACCTCTTCCTCTGTCTGCTGGTTCACACAGATGATAACAGACTGCTGGACACCTGAGAGGAACATCAGCATAGAGGCATCGGATCTTGAGCGGTGTGTGTGTGTGTGTGTGTGTGCGTGTGTGTACCTCCTCCACAAGTCTGAGAGCACTCTTTGAAGCCATTGTATTCCCATTCGTGCACCTGCTCCCTGGCTAGATGCGTCTCAGCCTCTTCTTCCGCTACCTGGTCATGATCTTCCCCCTCTACAACAGGTTGTAGGCTTGAATTCTTCGGGCAGGAGTTCTGGTAGCAAGGGCGGGTGCTGACAGGTTGGACCCCCTCGCACTCATCTTCCGGGACGTCGACCAAAGCCTGAGAGAAGGACAGCAGCACCTGGCAGCTGACTGTGCGCTGCTGTACGCCTGTGCCACAGGTCTTACTACAGGGCTCCCACTGACCAGCAATCCAGCTTTAATGACAGAGGCATTACTGTTAAGGTTTGGTGTGCTGGGTGGACAATAGAGAGAGATTTTTATCTCTCTCTATTGCACCCAAGAAACAAATAAATAATACCGGACCACAGACGGAAAATGAAATAAGGGAAAGGAAGCTGAATTAAAAGAGTTAAGTCCAGAAAACAATTCAAATAATTATTTAAAAAAATACAATAGTATTAAAAGTATACTTAATCACATCATATTGAAGGCATATTTGGAATAGGAAAATGTCAGTGAACGTCGGTGTGTGTCTCTGTGTGTCCTTACGTAGGCTCCTCCCTCTCCTCCAGTTCCATGGCTTGCTTGTTCCACGCAGGAATTTTTTGTTCAGGTGGGATTTCTGGTCAAATAACATGAAATATTGTTTCAGACCAACTTCAAAATGAAACACAACAATGTTTGCTAATATATAATAAATTAATATTATTTATTTGATCTAATAGCTGCTATCCAGCTGTTTGATTCTTTTTGCATATAAAAAAAAGTTAACATAGAAATAAGAAATACAAATATTAGAAATAAATTCCAGTTACATGAATTTCAGAAAGAGTCAGAAAACGAAAATCTAATCCTGGATGGACATTTATTGCTTATGGTTGATCAGGAATACAAATTGAACTCCTCAACAAGACCTTAAATTGTTGCAGTGCATTGTGGGGATTATAGATTATAGGCCACTGAGTTTGTGTTTTACTTAATTTTGATATTCAATGGTAATAAGTGAAGAGACACCTCTGGACTTGTAGCAGGGTGTGGTTACGACACACTCCTCCTTAATGTGAGGTTTGGTAGTTGGGTTGCAGCCTCCAGCATGAAGCCCCCGGTGGTCCAGGCACAAGACCACCCTGTAGCGGAGACCCTGACCACAGCTGACCGTGCACTGATAGAGACATAACAGAGATGAGATCAAAGGACGTCAAAAGGTCATCTGTATTTTGTATTCATAGGCCAGGATATGATTTTGGCTCCACCCACCGGTGACCACTCCTGGGCCTGCCAGTGCGGGCAGGTGAAGCTGTTGCAGGGCTGCATGATGGGCGTCTTCGTGGCGTAGAGACACTTCCACTCATCTGCTGGGATGATGTTCCCCTGGACATCCTCTTCGACGCAGGACACTGAGCGACTCTGGACACCACCGCCACATGAGGCAGAGCAGGAGGTCCATGGTCCACTCTCCCACCTGACAGAATCCACATCCACGCGTCACACCAGTAACTGAAGAATCCAATTATAGAGCAAGCGGGCTTACCTGGGCAGCGGGTGGTAGAGGTCATAGGGCATGATCTGTTTGTAGCCATCTCTGCAAGAAGGGAAGATCAATCATTAGTAGTTGAAAAGATATTACATTTTCATTTTCAGTGAAGAAATAAGCCCTCATGCTGATAGGAGGAGTAACTGTTTATCGTGTCAGAGAGGTCTCTACCGGGCAGGGCAAGGGTCCAGGTTGCATTCCTGCAATTTAGGCTTGGGTTTGATGTTTTCGGGGTGATAATGGCAAAACTGGTCCAGCACCACCCGTCTGCTCCGGAAGTCGACGCACTCAGCAGAGGTCAGCTGGTATCCTGCAGGACACGACAAAGGTCACTGAAGACTGACAGGTGGGTCAGCGGGACGGAGCGGCTCTCACCTCCACCACAAGTGGCAGAGCAAGGGAAGAAGTCCGTCTGTCTCCAGCGGTGGGGGATGGGCTGGTAGAAGATGTACTGGATGGCACTTTCTGTCACCCCAACAGGCTGGGCCTGGACATACAACGCTAGACTCACTGATACAGGCACACAGTCACCCATACTCACAAACAGACTTGATACCTTCACAGTGAAGTCAGCGGCCAGCGGACCATTTATCCTCACAACTTGTTTATCTGGAAGCTTTTGGAAATCCACAGTTGTGTTCTCCAGATGGTACTGACCAGAGTGATCCAGAGCCAGCAGATCTTTTACACCATCAAGTGTTTTGCTTTCCAGAGCTACACACACACACACACACACACACACACACACATTGGTTATCAATAATGAGTCAATGCTTCTGCTCCAGGGCGTCGGTAAATACACAAAGGACTCCTTTCTGAGGCGTAACGGTTCAAACTTGCTGACCAAAAAATAAATGCCATTTGTAAAAAATAAATAAAAGCAAAAAAAAGTCATGAAACAGAAACGTAATGACTGAGTATAGAACCCCGGACCTACCAGGACTTACACAAGTGATCTGGACCTTTCAGAACCAAGCGGATGTGACGACTCATGTAAGGCACCATGACCACTTCATCTGCATGAAACAAAGACAAAGCGATGAAACACTGTTGTCAAAGAAAAAAAAAGAAATCTTGGAATTTGATCACAAGTTTATTTTCAATTGTAGTTAGTGTATTTATGTCAGTGAGTATACAAGTTGACGATGATGTTTATTCTCTTGGTTGTTTGCATAGTGTAACATGAAACAAAGTGTTGGTCAGAAAGGTTGAGAATCTGATGTGAAATGAGGAAAGATTAAAGCAGAAAAATCCAAATAGAGAAAACCAACTTGTTCCTAATGCATGCTGGAGTTTGTAGTTTCCTCTCACAAGCCGGCATGAAGCTCCATCTCCGTTACAAACTCCGCAGTTGTCTTCTTTAGCTGGACTTCCCAACTCGTGATCACATCCCACAATCTAAACACATGACATTCACTAAAAGCTGCAGACAAAAGAATAACACAAAACACTTGCCGAGGATTCAATGGTCACACCTGACACACTCCACTGATGCACATGTCCAGAGACTCGGTGTAACAGCGTGTCCCATCCAAAACTTTCGGAGCCAGCTCTACGACCAGGTCCATGTCCTTTGCCTTGCACTTGAGGCTACAAGGGTTCTGAGGGTCGTTGTAGACCGGGAGCCATTCATGGTAGCGCCCTTGGTGACGCACGTCTGCATGGGCGAGACACTGCTGAGACCTGAAGTCTTCAGAACCATCAGGACAGTCCTGAGCACAAAACAATGGGAGTCAGAATCAGGCTTTGATCATTGAGTTATTAAATAACAAGAGAATAGTTTTACTTACCACATTACTGCAGGTTCGGTATTTTATGTTCTGTCCATTGCAGCTCCTAAAACAATTATGATCATTATTACTTCGAATAATTCGAATAAGTAAAGTCATATCAACATATCAGCAACAGTAACAAAAATGGTTGCAGCATTTAGGAGCATGGCTTTCATTCCCATCTGTGATCACATCACAGTCATAGTCTCATCTAACACTCAGATTCTGGATGTTTTCAAATGAAAGCAGACACCAAGACGGAAGTGATACTAAACTTTCTTGATCAGCTGGTCAGGAACAGAGTCTGTCGCGAGAACAGCACGATTTCTGAGATTCTATTCGGGAGATGTCTGATCTGCCAAGTCAAACATCTGCAGCGGCAGCATGGAAATATTTCATGTAGACGATAAAAACAGACCAAAGTCATTTCCTCTTTGTGAGAATTTATCATCCACATCGCACAGACACACACACACACGAGCAGAGGTAGACGCACACACAGGGACATGCAGACACAAAGGCATACACACACAGTGAGGTCACCATAAAGTGACAGCATTCCTCCCTCTTTCTTTTTCCCTTCATTCCTTGAATCCATAATTGGCCACTTAACCCAAACCACTTTGATCGTGCAGCCAAACTAAGCAGAGCCGTGTGGCCTGCAGATGAAAGAACCTGCAGGTCCACGTCGGTTCCGAGATGATGAATGCCATTAGCACACAACCCTGATTTTGTGTTTACTTCTTGGTCTCAATTCTGCTAACCAGAATCAGACACTAGCACATGACAAAAACAAACCCGCACAAATGCACACAGAATTAGATACAACATGTAGCATGCAAAAGAATCAAGTAAATAATGGCTGTCACAAACCTTGCGCACACTTGCTACACATTAAAAGTTGAGCAGGATAGCATCAGCTTATTTAAAAAAAAAATGGATCCAGTGTCAGTCTAACCTGGAGCTCAAACACCTCCTCAGTGAGTACGAGGCTCCTCCCCCGCATGTACGTGAACACTCGCTCCAGGATCCCCAAGCATCCCAAAGTGTCTCGCGATCTTCTTCCGATCTGGTCGACCGTGAGTTCTGCAGACAAGTAAAAGCAAATTGTTGCCGGTCAGTGATTTCACCCCACATTGTATATAGAAGAAGAAGAAAACCTAGTGAGTGGTTTTCCTCCAGATCCTCTGAAGCTTATCTAGAGGTACAACACATTCAGTGGCTGGGTTTGCAGGGTAAAACAAAGAAAACGCAAATAGCACCATCAAAAACTGTTGATGGAAGCACGTGGATTTAGAACACCTCTCAAATGTCGCAAAGAAGTTTTTACACTTTCATGAAAGCTTTTCTTTATAGTGTTTAAATACTGAACTATGCTGCATACGCGTGAAAAATACACTTAAGACTGAATCCTTGGGCAACTGCCAGTTGGTCCAAATTTGAGAAGCTTAGTTTGTGGAAAATCTGCGCAGCTAATGGCTTCTTTGTGTTGACACAACATGACACTCAAAAGTGTGAGAGACCCTGATTAACGACCTGATGCAAGTCTAGTTTCTTGTTTCAGGAAAGGCTCGACGTGGAGAAGTTGGAAAACACGATTCAAAGCCTACCTCACTACCTAACAACTGTCTGGATGAGGGACCTTCAATCTGAGGAGTTGTTGAGGAACACCAGAGCCTCAGCTGTTGCTCTGTTCCTTTTCATGTTAAATACTTCGGACATTCTCTTCTTCAGACAACCATGAACTGCATCATTGATACCAACAAGACGGAGTTGAGATGAGCTGTGGAGACACTTGTCAGCTTGTATTTGGAGAACCAGAATCTACTGAATAATGTAAGACCATGTAGCTGCAGGACCGCAGCCCCAAAACAACCATTGACAGAAATTGTGGACTTAATGCAACAGTAAACATGTCACATCAATGCCGTCTACAAGACGACAGAGTCCAGACTCTTTGTCTTTCAAAGGTTAAGGTGCTTATGAGCAACAAACTGTAGTCTCTGGCACAACACATCTCAGAGAGACAGAAATCTTTCGGGGCTGTACAAGCTGATGAAGTCGGTTTTGGTTAAGGCCATGAACAGTAATGTGTAGAGGCGATGATGGAGAGGAGAACTTGGGAGAGAAGACCTTGAGAAACCTCTGACATGCCTTTGAGCAAAACGACAAGAGCACAACAGTCGATGACCAGACTTCAGCATCCTAGTTCAGCACTACACGTTTTTAACAAAATGATCATTTTACTTACTTCTACACGGCACATTCAAACTCTTGTATCAAGGTACCAGTTGTATATTTTGACACATTCAATATGGCCATGTATGTTGGTATCTGAAGTACATGAGTATCATCTGTTAGATCATGTCTCTGGCCTTTTATTATTGGGTGTCTTTCAAGCCAAAGCATCCATGTGAATGAAAATGTATGATTTGATGTCAATGGCCTTCCTGTTTTCAGGATCTCTGCCTTCAGTAACTACATGGTCTGAGTCCAACTGCTTTTAGAGCAGCCCAATGTTTTGCCTTGCTCACAGGCTGGTCACGAGTCCTCAGCTACTGGTGACAAGCAGGATTTTCATCAGACTGGAGCCCCATGAATGAGTCCAGAATCAACGAGTCAGCTGAATAAGCTCAACTCAATGGAATGACTTTGTCAAAGAAGCGAGGAGCCAAATGGCCTCACATCTGTCGCATTATTGCCCTTGGGCAAGTCTCGTACCCATATTTTCTGACTGATGAATGGCTTGGTACCGCACAACAGCACCCTCCTTCATTATCTTGCTAAATTTTGGCCAGCTCAGGAGCCAGTAATTGAGACCAGTAATTAAGAGGTTCGGCTTCAGACAGAGTGACCGTTAAAGAGTCTGCTCACGGTGCAGCACCAACACCCAAGTGAGTCTCAGGAAATTAAAAAGTTTTTACCCCAGAATGTGAAATGCAGAGCAGACCTGTGCCAGCAATAGACTCACCAGTGTAACCGCACCTGGTATCGACGAGGGAACCTGATCTCAGATGTGTTGATCCACACGTGACAGTGGTCGACACTTGATATTCCCACATCTGCCAAATCCCTCAGTCACACCAAAGTCTGAGGATCAACCAAGATAACTCACCATGATGAGAAGAAGGACAAGTCCACCCCAGCGTGAGAAATCCATTTGTACGGCGTGTTTCTACCAATGCGCAAGTGTGTGGTTTTCCTCACTCAAAGTGTGCTAGCGTGTCCTGTCCCGCTGCTGTCTCCTCTCTGAGTCTCTCCTCCACAACACTAACTGTGTGAGGGGAGGGATGGGGAGGAGTGTGGGTCTGGAGGGGAGTGTTAGGTGGAGGGCTAATTGTGTGTGCGTGTGTGTGATGACCAATCTGGATGTACTTGTGACAACTGTTCAGTTGATGTAAAAATTACAAAGTACCTGATTGTTTTAGTGTCTAGTTTTGGCTACATTATAGTGACCACATAATGGGAGCAGGTGACTAGTTATTATAGTATAAACATCGTTCAGAAGATTGACCTTTTGTTGTGGTGAACGAAGCTGTCCCTTCAGTTGACAAACATTGTTTCAAGCCACTTACTTTGAGTTTGGAGTTATGTGTCTTGTGGCTGTGGCAAATCATGTCTTACTGTTATGTTCCGCTTCATTTTTCGGTCGTTAAAAAAACCATTCTTTCCTTCCAACGACACTTGTTTCACTGGTGCAGTGTGAAACGGTTTGTGGTGTTTTGATCATTTGTGGTTGTCTTGAGCTAAATAAGCAATTGATTCGTACTCCAAAAAATCCACTTGAATTTAGGGTCTAACTGTTATGGTTGCTACCAGTCAATATTTCTTCAGGGCGATTATAATGGTGAGTGTTTTTTTTCGGTCAACCACAAGAAATGGTAAAGAGACCTGAGAACAAGATCTAAAAGATCATTCACCAAAGGGGGCGCTGACCAGGAGATGTGATAACACTGGAGTCAAGAGGCTGAACTTCATGATCCAAGCGCAGCAGGAGATGCGGCAGCTCTGGGAAGGCTCTACGAAGAGCAGACTCCGCCTGTGTTTCATCGTGCTCCATCACTTTTTCTTTTCTCTCTCCAGCCGTCTTGTATAATTCCTGGGATCCGGTTTCACTTTCTGAATCCATCCAGCAGATCTGATGGAAATGAGCTCACACTCCTGCCATCGTGGGCTTCTGTTCCAAAACCACTAGAATATCAAGTGCAGCACACGTCAACAACAGCCGGCTCGCGGGACTCATGTTCTGGTTTTAGAGGAGTCAAAGATAAACACGTCTGAAGAATTCTTTTCAAAATTTCCACCAGTCAAGAGAAAAGTTGAGTGTTTGAGACATGACCGCTAGGTTTGGACAATTAAAAGGTAAAGACACTGTCAAGGAGACAAAAAGAGCTGTTCATCGCATGAGCGGTGAATATAAATTCTCATCCGAGTCCATACAATTTTGTGTGCAAGTTGGTGTCAAAGGTCATACAGGAAGTGTGCCCATATACAAACACACATGCACATTTTAAATTACAAAGAAGACAAACACACACACATCACACAAGCGTTTGGACGTCCTGTCTCTTTAATCACTCGTCTGCCTCCATGTCACCACGGTAACCAGCATTTACACCTCTTTGTCTGTCATTACCTCAGTGACTCATCACCAATGCACCGGCCACACTTCTGACCTTCAGAGCGCCTTCCTGTCGGAGTTTATCGCATTATAATGTCCAAGCTCCTTCCTGATAACCTATGATCTTTTTCCTGAGCCAAATTCTTCACAATCTGCTTCCTGGCTTCAGAGTTTATTTTGATGTCCTCCCTTTGTAGTCACATATTTTTCTGAAAACGAATTGCAAATTTCAAAATCTTCCAACCTCTTTCAGACGTTTATTATTTTCACTTTGCTCTGATTTCCAAATGTTGAAGCTTAGCTCAGGAAGAAGCTCAAATGTCCATTAATGTTTGAGCTCTTTGTGATGTCCACCACCTCTAATGCCTGAGCACAGGCAAGTGGGTCGTCATGAAAAAAAAACTGCTTTTGGAGAACATAGTTTTACTTTCTACTTCTTTATTCCCTATAGTTACAACTATATTGGTTATAACGGTGGTATACAGCAGAGGTCCCTGACCACTGGGCCAGTCCGTGAGAATATTGTCGAACAGCAAATCACTCCTGGGTGCTAAAGGTTGAGGACCAGTGGTATACAGTACAGAAGGTGTCCATGCATTTCTTATTTTTAATGGTGCACCAGTGGTGCATGCAGTGTTTTTTGACACTTTGTACCTATGAGGAGCTGCAGTGAAGATTGTCCAAGCTTGGCTTTGTCAGTGGGTGGACCTTTGGATGTTTCAATGACAAGACTGTATTTCAAACAGATCTGGTATTGATGGTTCACCTGATCTTCAGTTTTCTGTCCGTCGTCATGTTGCAGCTCCTCAGACAGGTGGTCTCTTCGGATCAGAGTGAACTCTCTGATGAATACAGCGTCCCCATCGTCGCCCCTTACGACAATCTGAAAAACAGGAAAAACTATTGAGTAGAAATCAACACCTCACCAGTGCTATTTCCGCACTTTAAATTATTTGCAGCAATTTGCCTCCCACAAGAGGGAAGGAATCAGTAATCCAGCCTCATGCCACAAACCCACTATGACACATTACTCGCACAAAGTTTTATGTTCAGTGGTTCTAGTTTTCCCCCTTTCTCAACCAAAAAATAAGCTCCCAGCCCCCGAAAATGTGAAGAGTTCAAGTATGCTGCTCTGATTGACACAGCAGTTGACTCGGGTCATTAAAGAGTGTTTATGACCCACAGAGGGCAGCTGGGGGTCTTGCTGAGCTGCTAATGGACCGTAACAAGATCTTTAAATGTCACGTTCACTCTGTTTCACCACCAGCTGAAGTAAAATATGTGATTTAACTCTTGATGGTCCAATCCTGCTGACGGCTTGACTGTACCACCGTTCATTTCTGCAGTACAATAAGCTGAGTCGTGTGTTTTTGTCATAGTGAGGACCATTCAACAGATTGAACCTAGTTTCATGCATCCCCAAATATTCATGCCTTAGGCAGAATTCCCATTGACCAAAAGCAAGCTGGACAGAAGCGTCCAGAAATGGGCAAAGACGGTACGAAGGTCATGAACACGGTCAATGATGTAGGCAGTCAAGAGAAACAGTGCTGGTGAACGAGCAGCTGGCAACTTACATACACTGGCAACAACTGAGAGGAAGCAGTCAGGTCAAGATGAAGGTGACAGGTGTGTGCAAGGGACGGGGGGGATATGAGGAAAGGGTATGAGTGGTGGTCACCAGTGTGAAGCTGTGACATTAAATTGGCAGAGATTCTTCTCTGTCCAACTACTCCCCATAGGAGAACTGGCCCCCTTTCTCAACATGAACTTATTCATTCATCATCCAAGCAAGCCAGGGTTGCTGACATTTGAGCCAAATAAAGCAAGAGGCAAGGCTGTGTTCCCAAAGAAAACGCACTCTATCATGAAGCCGTAGGACATACAGACGCCTAAGTCTTTCTCATAGTTCACTTTCTGTCAACCCCATTGCCTCTCACCATTTGAACCTTTCCAAAATTCCCATTTGTCTAGACTGATGGTCTGAAGCCCAAGTCACCATTAAGCACCTGAGAGACTGCGATCGTTGGATGGTCTCTTCTGTTTAGGAAGACGAAACACATCTACACATGGGCACTGAAACAAAAAACATGCCATGACAGCACACTCAAGCGTGTCGACTTAAAAAAAAGTGTTTTGTTTGCATTACTTGCTGAGGTTTAAGTAAACATCAAGTAACCACCTAAGGGGGCAGATGTTTTCACTCAGTGGGAAAAAACAGTGATGTTCTGCTACATTACACGTTCTAGTGACCTGAACATGATCAAAAACAGGAAGTGACCGATTACACATGTCAGAATGCAATAGTCTCCGTTTGTGTGCGTACAAGTTGAATAAGACAGAGGTTAAGAAAACACACACTCCACAGTATTTGTGTGTATTCCTGAGCACACGCGTACATGTGTGTGTGAGTGAGACAGAAACCATTTACCCCTTTGATTTCAAAGAGGGGTCCACAGAAGGAAAGGTCGTGACCTCGACTTGTCAGCCCTTCAAAGTCACATAATCAACAGTAAAAACATCAACCTGATATTATAATTGAGCTTCCTGCCCTCGTCCCCACCTGACTTCCCCGCCTCCACAGAAAACACACACACGCACACACACACACACACACACACACTAAACATGCCACAACGGCCCTGTGTGGGTAGGAACTGACTTGAAACAGAACCAGGACTTGTGTTTGGTTGACTGCAGCCTTTGATCAAGACTGTATCGGACATTGGAATCAAGAGCCGCTCTGTTTGAATCCGAGCAGCAAAACATGCAGAAGTGGATTCTCTTTAAAGGGACACATCCATGTCATTCAACCGATCCAGAAACAGATCAGAACTCTCTGTGATGCTCCTGTCAAAGCATTGTTATTAGTTCCCATTTAACAAGTTTTTCAGAATTGCTGCATAGTCTGAAGGGAGAAAATACATGAAAATTTGAAATTGCATTACTGTGGAATGATAGTTAAACTAGATGGGATCACCTCAGCAGAATTTGCAATGAACATGTGGACAGAGTTTGGAAGCGGTTGGAATGGTTGTAGTTGACAATTTGATAATATATGACAATGTGGACTTTTTAATGGGCCTGGACTGACTTCCCGTTTGTGCAGCTGCGCCTTCCAATAGATAAGGTGCAACGTCTTAAATCAGGGTAGGGTGGAAATCAGGGTAAGAGGTAACTAACAAGTGTGTGTTGAACTGAATATCGATGGGACGGACTCACACATAACTTGATGTGCTGAAGGAACAAGCAATGATAGACATCTTATAGCCAGATTTGCCCCCAATTCAGACTTTTGCGAGCTACACTTCCATTATATTGCCTTCTACTGTAGACGAAACAAAATGGTGTACACGAAATAATAGCCCCAACCACTACTATTAGGGTGAACAGAAGCATCAACGGGGTGAAATGGTGACCCTTCCAGATACATCGGACTCTTCTTGGAAACAGTGTTAACTGCCCATGAAAGCTGATTGGTCCGATTTTCAGAGACATGACTCTGGTGTTCCTTTACTCGAAGTGCACCACCGCCAACTATGAAGGCTGTCAAATGACACAAACAAAAGTGGGTTGTTGATGAAACAGATGGGAATCGAAACAGAACCAGTGAGTACAAGGAGTTTACTATTGATTGGGAACAGCAATGAGCTCAACACAGGACAAACTCTGTAACTTATCACACATGAGTTTACATGTTATAGATACTTTTTTCCAGCTGTCCAACTTACGCCAATCTAATTCCAATCATAGTCTGACAGTGCAAGAAAAAAGCAGCATATTTGTGTGACTGCTTGCTAAATCTCTGCAACAGTCTCTGTTTGCAGGCATTCTGACCAGTGGACAATCTTTATTTCCATATTCTGTTGCATTCTTGGTCCCTGATCTCATCTGGCTGGCATTGAGGAAAATAATGGACTGCAGCCCAGCGTGAGCGTGGCATTTTTCGCCTTCTCCCAAAATCCCTGGTTGAGTTCCATCCAACTGGAAACAAGCAGCACAGCAGCCCCGTAGGAAAAAATTCCAACACTTTTATTGGTCTGAATCAAATTCTGGAGTGTTTGTCATTCAGCAAGAATTCAGCATTCTTCAAAGACTTACTCAGAAAACACATTCAGCCAAAAGTGACAAAAGTGAAAAAACATTCTGCCTGTTTTTCAAAGTGAGCTGTTCTGTCTCAAAGTGCATCTCCACCACGGGGCGCTAATGATACAGTGGGAAACGTTTTCATGAATAAAGGAATGCTCTCAAAATGAGTCTGGCTCGCATGTAGTGCGCGGCAAGAAGGGGCTTGCTGTTGTTTTTGGCTTTAGTTTATTGGCTGCTTTCTTGAAATTAGATGCATGATTGCTGGTTCCACAAAAACTATTCAAGCCTGGTTCAGACCTGTTAATTTGATGGAACGTGGATTGCACTTGATATCTTCACCACTGACCATGACTAGCGCTTGGATTTACTAGGCATGTGTGAAAACAGGATTGGAGGAGCACCAAGATCATGTCCATGTTTATCAACTAGCTTCTGGATTCGAAATGTGGAAGACAACCAGAGTGCCCAAATGAAACACAAGTCAACAAAGGGAGAACACAAAACCTATGGTTTGCCCCAAACATGGAAATCAATCTCAGCGCTGTGACGTTGAGACACACTGTGATGTGAGTATATATATATTTTTCCAAATATATTTGGATAAGCCTAATAAATACCTTCGTTTGAAGTTGATTTCGAGTTTATTCAGTAAACAAGATGAGACAATCAAAGAAAACAAACACACCCAACAACGAATTCTTTTGCTTTTTTCATAAAATCATGCTCTCTCAAACATTCCTGACGGAATTGACTTTCTGAGATCTCTGGTTTCAATCTGATAGCTCCAAAATTGCTTCTGCAACAAAACCCTTCAAATGCGCTTGAGACCGCCTCCCATTGTTGAATGTAACAGAGATCCAAGTGACACTGAGATGCTCCGGGCAAGATATCCAGCAAAGTCTCAGTTCCACATGCAAACAGACATGACTTGCGCTGTCTACCACTATCACCGCAGATCACAGCGCTCGTATTTCATTTTGAAAACATTTGGGTTAGTAACATGAAATGCATCAGGTGCAAAAGCACTGATATGGTTTCCTGTGGTCTTCTGAGTCCATTTGTGTTCCTGGAGATTAAAAACCAAATGGACCCCTGAGATTAGTGTCAGCCTGTAAACGTGATGCCTGCAGCAGGTGGACGGAGAGTGAGACCGTTAATCTGTCAGAGCTGGTGGACAGGAAGAGTGGAATTATGGGTCACAGTGAGGACACGGGAGGAAACATGTGCTGGGTGAAAGGTGGTCTTTATTTTACACAAAGCAACACTTATGTAATTGTCATTATCAGAGTCCTAATCCTGGACAGTGAGTCAAAAGCCCAGAAAAACAACAACTGGAGCCTTAAGGCATTAGCAAAAATGTCTTTGATGCTGACTGCACTGTCACAAAACATAGTTGATATCTGCAGATAACTAAAATGTCAAACAAACATAAGAGAGAAGATGTGGGAACATTTTAAATAAATTAACTTTGTACCAGACATTGTTAATGATAGATAGTGCGACTTACTGCAAAAGGTAAAGCAAGAGGTAGCCTTGGTTTTTAAGGCCGGCTTGGGTCCTTCTTATCTGACCAGGAGTCACCAATGAACCATACCTCTCACCATAAGAAGGCTTCAGTCTACCATAATACTAGCACCCCAAAATACTAGCATTAGTACACAGAACTGAATGACAGTTATATTCACTGCATGCTTGAAACAAGTTCCGACCTTCTTCATGCACAAAATGAATTTACGTAATAACACCATGTTTCAGACATGTTTCCTTTATTCCAATATGCTTCATCAACATCTGCTTTTCAAACTGATCATTGAACCTATTCTACTGTCTGTCTTCTACTGGCTTGTGGTATCTGCTCTGCAGGTGCAGCTGTGGGAAAGTTGGGAACAGAGGTCAAGACAGGAAACCTCCAAACAGGAGGCGAGGACGTGTACAAGAATGATGAAAGTCCACGACTGTTAGCGGTCCTCACTGGTGGCATTATCTAATGTTTAATATGTTGAATGAAAATGTATCTGCTCTAATGATTACTGACAAGACTGTGCCTATTAAACAGGGTACGTTGAGCCACACCTGAAGAAACATTACAATACTTGTCTGTTCTGTCCTAAACTGCACTTTATTGTTGTCTAAATGAGTTCCACTTCCCACATCTGTTGTCCAAATTAGTCGTCGGCTAGTTTGGTCTGGTCAGAGGAAAAGTATTTTGCTGGTGTCCGCACAGATTAGCCGTTGCAATTACACACAGGCATTGTGTGCTAAAGCTGAGCGAGCGAGCATAACTCAGCATGAGGTGAGGGACTGGCAGCGTGTTAGCTCTGGGCAAACACAACAAATTCTTCAGCTCTTGTGCAAAGTGACATGCTGCCAGTTTAAGTGAAAGTCTATTAAAAGAGGAAAAACTGATGGTCACATGGCAGAGAATGTTTTCTCATTATTTGAAGAATCATGTGGAAAGACCTCTTGTCCAATACAGTGGAGTTGGTGTGATTCACATTATATTCTTATACTCTGTCTCTATATGAGTCATGCGCCACAGTCTGTTTGTGTGTTCATCCTCCTGAGAATTTCATGGAGTAGTTTATCCACCCAGAGTCTGGAACCTAGACCCTTTCTTGCAAGAGGACATCAGAAAAAAACAGGGCTCAGGAGCATTGCTTTCCGCAGTCCAGATGTTGGTTTACAGCATCCTAGTTCCTGTGTCTCCTTCATCTGCCCAGTTCATCAGGCTGCCATGTGTCGTGGTCAGCATCTCTACAATGAATACAGGGGCCTGTGGGGCATGGACAGTTAGCAATAAAACCGTCATTATTGATTCTAAAGCCAGCACAGTGATGCTAGCACTGGAGGGACATGCCAGCTAAGTTAAGTTCTGGACCAGGAGGAGGCGTGACAGAGATTTATTGTCGATGCTAGTGAGGAGAGACAGTAGTCTGGACAGGAGAATACAAAAAAGCCAAACTGAGATGTAACAGTCAAAATGAAGCTCTCACCATTGTCTGCCGCTCAGATGAGGTCATTGGCTACTTTCGGATGTGCTGCTACAGCGCTTATCCTAAGTTTTATTCAACAGCGACATGCAAAAAGACCAGGAAGAGGATCAGCTCCCCTAAGTCAGAGAACATGGTTCTCAGTCGAAAGTGGAGTGAATAATCCAGTCCAGGAGGAAGACAAGATACTGGCATGAGTTTGACAAGACGAGTGGCTGCAGTGTAGAGTCATAGAAAGACTCTCTGATTCACGAAAGGTATCTAGTACTTTGTCATCAAGTATGTTAGTGAAGTAACTCAGACTTCTGAAAAGGGCACAGAGTTCATCTCGACAGCACTATTGTAAGGATACTGTTAAATACTCATTCCGTCTGTCAGCTCCAGTTATCACTCGTCGCACTCCTCTGCTTGAGTTACCATTAAGAAATCAAAACTAAGCCTCCTCCTCACGGAACATGAATTCTTTCAGTCAGCTCTTCTGTAGTCTTCATGGAATATATCTGGACCGTCTGCATATTTGACAGATCTGGGCTGCTCTATGATCATGTAACGATTTGCCCTTAATGATGTGATGATGTTCACTCCTGCCACCAGACACATTCCTGCTGCACCCTGCTCTCAAACACTGCACACATTCTTTGTTTACCGGCGTGTTGACGGGTGCGCCAACATTCACACATTCATCCCTCATGTTCACCAGAACAGAGGTACCACTTAAACAAGCAAGTACAATGGCTTTTAAGACAATTGGAGAGTACACAAACACCAGTCTTCCAACTAGGAATTCTAACCGCGAAGGTACGTCACTCTAGAAAAAGATGTTTTAGGGTAGAAACCCCATGCATGAAAGTCTTGCTTGAAGTGTGATGTTATTGTAAGTCATACAGTTTACCACTGGTTGATTACATTAGGCAAAACTGTTTGTGACGCTCTCTTTATGTAAACTCATGCATCACCTTTGTTGCCTATTGAAAAACATCGATCTTTTGTCTTGCTATTTTGTTCCTCACCCACAAGAGTCGAGGACAATTGTACAATTGCTGTACAATTGAGTTGTAAGTCTTGAAGGATTTTTGAGTTGAGTCAGTGTAAACACAGATAAAACACACTATTAACATGAGACCTACGTAGAAGTTAAACCAACCTAGAGGCACAAATTTGGAGTATTGACAGACGAGACTTACTTTCTGAGGATTCAATAGTCTTAAGGGCCTCATTCTGTAGTGGTGTGCATTATCACTACAGAGTGGACTGGACTGTGACAGCCCTGCACTGTATGTAATTTTGAAGGGGATCTATCCTGTAGTTAAGACTATTCTGACTGAACCGTGTTTCAAATATGGACGCCTTCCGCTACATGATGCATGATGATACTACGTTCAGAAGTTATCGGGAACGTTTGAAATTGTGGTAAGGAGCCGTGTCCAGGATCAAAATCTCCATCCAAATAAGCAAGGCGCCTGCAGCTACTTGTGAACCACAGCGCCGGCCTGATCCCAGGGCATGCTGGGATTTCGAGTGCACGGAGAAAGGCTCTAAAGCCATAAGCTATTAAAATTATATTGGAACATTACAATATCTTTATTTTTGCACAAAACTAAACACAAAAAAAGATATTTTTTTAAACATCCAGAGGGCTTTGTTTAGTGGGAGCTGTTTTTTGCTTGTTTTCCTCGACCACAGCCACGGAGGTGTGACTGCTCAGGAGTCTAGAGTAGGTCGCACCTACAAACGTTCCACCCTGCTTCTGGCTACAGCTACCACCAGGAACACCTCCTGGACAGACTTGGACAGATGAGTGGTGCTGGTGATGTCAGCGCAGCATTTCAAGAGTGCTAAGACTCACAACCTATTTAAAATCAAGAGATGTCAGTCCCAATATACTCCATTGCTCCAGCAGATTAGTCACCCTCCTCTTGGAGCACCCTCTCAGTGGGTGCAGGTTTTGTTCCAACCAGTCACCTTTTCACCAATCAGGAGTCTGAAGGCTGTGATCAGTCGATTGTCAGGCTGGTGCGGATTGGAAAAAAAAACAGCAACCACTGCAGCCCCTTTGTGGCGGAGTTTGAGAGCCTTGCTTCAAACATTTTGTGAACTATGAGGTTGTGAACTATATGCAACCACTCCATGCTCCCTGATCTGAAGATTGAAGCTTCTGATCTCCAAAGTCTTACTACTGCAGAGTCACCACAAATATTTCAACTATTCCAGCTATGAGGCAGATTAAAGGAAACATTGTGAAGATGTAGCAGAAAGATTTATATCCTCAGCCCTCGGACGATCAAAACAAGCTGTGGTGGGTAGCACTGTACCCCCACATCCCTTCTCCCCTCAACTTCCTCTATATACAAACACACCTAGCAAACCCAATGATGTCACAGCACTTTGGAATGTTGGAACAGAAATTCCACAGTGGCACATGAGATTTAACACCAGTCTGAGACAACAACAGTAATCTGAATAAGTTAGAGGTGGGAGGGGGTCAAATATCGACCACAAGTTCAAGTCGTCACATTTGTCTTTACAATTATGCCAGTACATTGTAATACACAGCTCCATCAAGCTGGTCCAGTAAGTGTGTGAGCATGCCTGCATGCTGCAACCGTCCCACTGTGTGTCGACGCAGCTCACCTGCCCTCCCTTTTAATTAGGCCTTGTGAGCCCCCGCTTTTCTAACACTGTCCTCTGTCAATCCAGCGGCAACACTGCTGTGAGGACGGACAAGGGTCAAGGCAGGGTCACACCCCGCACACACCAGTTCAGGAAATAGATGCTCAATTAAATCCCTGAGGGAAATGAGGGGTGATGTGCAGACACAACTCAGTATTTTTGGAACTCAATTCAGGAGGTTGGAGGTGTGCTGTTCAAGTTCTTGCAGAAACCCCCAATCTTGCCAAGTATGTTTTTGCACTTCAAGATAAAACAGCTCTGATATCTTCAATGACAAGTAGAAGATCAAAGAAAACTAAACGACACTGTGTTGACAGTTGATCAGTCAGTGCTTATTTCTTGTGTTGTCGAAGCCATGGTTTAATTCAGGAGTTTGCCTTATGATAAATCATGGATGGCCTGTCCCATAATTTCAGAGAACCAAGCTATTGTCATCATAACATACATATCCATACAACAAACTGAACAAATGTTGCAGTTTTACTAACTTTGTTTGTCTTCTGTCCTGGAGGAGAGCGGCCAGCTCCAAATCCAGTTCCCAACTGTGACCATCCAGAACTTCAGGAAGGCACTGCCGAGGTGCCAATGCTGGGGTGGCTTCTCTCCATGGCTTTGTTCCATGGCAGGGAGAAAGCTTGACAACAGAGTCCAGGAGATGGACAGAGGTCTACTTTTTAACTGATTGCTACTTAAAGTACTACAGTACATAATTTAAGATCATAGAATTATTAATGGTGGCAAAATATTTCAACCAACTTCTGCTTAAATCCATCCACTTAGACTCCAGAGATTCAGACTGTTTTTTTCCTCCCAGCTCCATGGAGTTCATCACCTCTGCTCACTGACAACAATCTTGAAAAGATAGTCAGCATTATAGCAGGACGGTAGAAGTCAACCACGTCTAGCCCAACGTGATGGAATCATCCTGAAAATCCCAGGCACATACAGTAGGTCTAATTCAAATTCTGCTGTTAGATTGCACAATAGTAATGTCTGACTGGACTCAATGTTCATTGTCAAACATTTTTCCAGTCCTTTTTGTCCTTTGAATTTTATTTAGTTACATTTTTCTAATACTTTTGTCAATTTATTGTTATTTATTTTGGCACAATATTAGCTTAATGATATTCATCTGTTTTAATTTCTATACTAATGTTGTTAAGTTGTTTAATTATGCATTGTGAAGCTGCTTTATGTATAGTCTTACTTTTTATACATCTTTAATGCGAGTGTTTGTGTCTTTCATTACTTTATGTCTAATGTGACAAGTTGAACGTCTCTATTGTGGGATGAATAAAGGGTATCCAATCTCATTTAATGTAATCTCATTTAAATTCACGAATCAAATCATTTCATGTGAATTCAGTTGAATACTAATTTGAAGGGCTCCAAACACACCCTATAAACTCAAGGGGTGAACTCCAGGTCACATGACTCATGGGACATGAAGTGCCACAAGGCAGAAAACACAGCAGCACACAGGTGATGAGAGTGGAATATAAAGGAAGACCAGACCAGTTGGTCAGACGACCCAGCAGGACAGTGTTACAGATGAGACACTCTCCTCAAACCTGTCCCCATCATTCTCACCCACGTGCACTTGTCGACCTCAGACAACCATTGTTGAATGGGCGACTATATGCATCACATCCAGATCACCACCACTGTTTTACTTTTTCAGTAAAGTTGAGATCTTTGTTGTAAAAAAAAATAATATCACACTAAATCAAGTCAAAATACAACAATAAAGTGTAGCCAAGTGGACACATGATAGCAGAGGCGGCAACAAGTCAAAGCAGCCTCTACATTGCATGAGAACATGAACATGAAATGCGATCATGGTTTCAGCACATCACATTTTAAGCTAAACTACAGCTTCAATGCATCATGTTGTTTCAGTTATCATGAACCACAGTGAGCTGTTTGTTACACTGAGCCACAACAGGATTCTCTTTTCAAACTTCTGTTCTGATGCGTTCAAGAAGTGAAACGTATTTGGTTTCAGTTTATTGAATATTCTTCTGCTGGCATCCATCTGGTAGCCGGCAGTAACACAGCTAAATGGATACCAGCCACCACTAAACCGCAATAGAAGAAGAGAACTATTCAGTATGCTCAAACACACGTATCACTCCTTGAACTCATCATGGCACACACGTTGTGATGTTATGTAATGCGATTAATGGCCACTAAATATGATGCTCTGTCATTACGTTTTTTTTTTTGTTTTTTTTTTTGATAAACAATGAGTACAATTCCTAAATTCACTGAGCGCCTGATCATGACTCTGGTCATTCTGGTAACAGTATGACAGTAACAGGCAACATTCTGGTAAACCATATCATTTTCATGGCATGGTATTACCAGAAGGACTTTTTTATGCATGCATACAACTAGAACATCCATCTTCTGTAGGTTCTACCCAGCACTTTAGCAGTATGGGGTCCACAACGCTGGGAAAACCATGTCAGTGCTGTAGGACTGTGTAGGATGTACAATTCATTCTGCTTTTGTGTTCCCTGTCATCAAAATCCAACACATTGCTGGCTTCACTCCCCGCTCCCCCTGGGAGAACCCTGATATCTGAGGACACCAGTCAGCACAAAGAGGTCCACACTTGCCTCTTGACTTGACTCTTCTGGGAGAACAGTGTGGCATTCCCAAGACAATCTGAATGGATAGCCTGTGCGCTGTTCTGGGGTCTGCCTCCTCCCTGTAGGGTATGCTCTGAACACCACCCGACAGAAGCAGCAGGCAAGATTCCTGATTTAGGTGTCTTCTCTCACACAAGGTGGAGCACTGTTGAGTCTGGCCAAAATGACTGAGCCCCTGCATCCTATTGCCAGGGGAAAGCCCAGACACCCATCATATCAAAACTAATGCATGTGCTGTCTTATTCAACAACCCAAACTCTTGAGAAAAGATGAGAGTAGGAACTGAGGGCTTGCTTTTCATCTCACATCTTCACTGCGGCAGTTGAGCACATACAATTTTCAATGACTTAACTGGAATTTGTTTCACTCAAGACGTCTTCATCTCAACGTTTCTGATTTACCAACTGAATCATTCAAGCGTTATAAATGTTGCTTGTGTGTGTGAGGTAAATTCAGGTGAACATTTAAAGGCATCATAACTTTATCAAAAGTTCACATGCGCTTGGATGAGCAGACGTGCGCACTTGAAGGCACCACAGCTACGGCACCTGAACGCATCACTATAACGAACAAGCTCACCTTCACGCAAGCGGCCAGCAGAAGGAGACCCGCCGCGCCCCCGCTGCGCACTCTCATCTCCGCCTGACTTGATGGGACGATCCGGTGGTGGCTCCTGCCTCAGTCCGCCTGGGCGTCCGGGTGGCACCGCTCTCGTCCCCGGTCTCTCCGCGTCTGCTTTACCGATTCAGAGGAGGCTCAGCTCGGCCTGAGGCGTCGCTCTTCGTCCGCGTCCACATTTTTAGTTCCTCTGAACACATTGGTGCTAAATTTATGTTTGCATACCAGGAGGTCCCCCCACCCCTCCAACATCACCACCCCCGGCTGTCTTAAAGGAACATCAACCCGAAACAAAAACAAATTTTGCGGAATAAGAGCAATTTGGCCACATTACCACAACTGGATACAGATGTTGTCACGCTAACTGACATGAGACTGGCAAGTCAAACAGATGTGATACAGTTTTAAGTCTAGTTTTGGGTTCTAAATTACGCAACACAATTGCAAAATACGACATTATGAAGAAGATTATATTTTGCCAAAAGTGTTGTTTTTCGTGCAGAAATGACAACATGGCAATATTTCTATCATACAACAATGATGAAAATAATGAATACGACAATAAAAGTCATGTGAAGCGGTTGAATAATGCCTATATTTTACCACAGAAGAGTTAAGATCGATTAAGCAATTTTAATCTTTTTCTTGTTTGAGAATGAAAAGGCTTCGCATCGTACCCACCTTAAGCACATGAGCCGGTTCTTGTGGCATAAATGATTTTATGCTATTTCTGAAATATATAAAATAAGTAATCGTGAAATCGTGCCAGATTGGTAAGTGAAAAATGTGGCGGTGAAATGATGAATACGGGTTCTTTTGAAAGTTGTGTCCTATTTTATTTCAGAGTCACCATCAGCTGGATCAGACCACCAATCTCTTCACGACCAGGTCGTGGTTTTAAGTGAGGCTTGTGCAATGATGGTGACTTGCTGCCGCTCAGTGACGTAGATCGGAAATACAAGTAAACTCAAATCGACCCGAGCGCGAGTCCCGTTCATAAAGCACCACGAACTACAGTATACTCGAGGCTACGTCTATGAAATGATGTGAAAGTTATTCATGAGACAGACAACGCTCCCGACTGTGATCCGAGGTCAGCTATGAGGAAAGTCTGAATCACCTGACACTGATGTCACCCAGACAAGTGCCCCAGTGAAGAGCTTATTGACTCAATTATATGACTTGTTTCATCACCAATATCATCTGAACTTTGATATCTATCTCCAATCTCCACTCGTCAGTGATAAGCGGTGCGTTTATGTGTCACACGCAACGTGTGCAAGTGAAGAAACCGATCTCATGCGCTGGAGACACTTCTCATGCAATATGTATGATATTACAAGTAAAACTCAGCTAAACGCAGAAACACATTTTAAAAAATACATATACACGTGAACGTTAAGGAGCTTGGGAATCAATTGACTCGTTGTCATCGCAGGAATCGGAACTCCCCTTGAACACAGTCTATCACCTTTGACCCAAAAACCTTGGCCCGCTGCTGACTCACAGACGCACGACCTCTCGCGATAAGACCGACAATATAAATTGAAGTCAGTGCGCGTGTTTAGTCATTCGGTGCCTGGCGATTCAGTCGGTTTGTGTCCTGACTGTGAACGAGGATTTTGATCGGATCGTTTCACCATGTCCGCCTCCAGAGTTTCTCCTCCGACGGTGAGTTTTAAGGAGATGTCCTATTGAAATGATAAAACGTTGAAATGTAAGACATCATTGTCTAATAGTACATGTAGTTTTTATTGATTTGATTTTGCTCACCATATTGATCTCAACTATTGGTTGAAATATGAATGCAAACTGTTGTTGTTGTTGTAGCCCAACACGAGTGTTGTTCTTGCATCTGGATCTGATGATGTGTGTTTTGGTTGCAGAGCGTGATAGACCGAGTGGCCTCTCTTCCTCTCGTCACGTCCACTTACCAGCTAGTTTCCACTGTGTACTCCTCCACCAAACACACTCATCCCTACATCCAGAGCGTGTGTGAGGCTGCTGAGCAGGGAGTCTGGAGCTTCACGAATGTCGCCCGGACCACCGCCACCCCTTTCATCCATCGTTTTGAGCCGCAGAGTGAGACAAGACAAGCGCCCACACACAAGCATGCGCTTGCGATTTTAATAGTGAAACTCAGATGATAGACATAACTAACCATGATTGACATAAAGGCTACAACTGGAAATGTGCTCCTCAGGCATTCACACTGGACCACAGTTGTAAAAATATAATTGAACCTCTGTCCGTTAATCTCAACTCAGCCACAAGTATTTCTTCTGCTTAATCAGTGTTGTGGCCTTTCACCCATTTCCTGATCTGTTGACTCATTTAACCAAGATCATGTGATTGCGCTGAGGAAACATTTCATAGTTTCACATAGTAACTCTTTGTTTTTTGTCAACCTCTCGCTCCCATGACTGTGCTGCAACTGTATTGTCCTATTCTTGCAGTTGCTGTGGCCAACCAGATGGTCTGCCGTGGCCTGGACCAGGTGGAAAAGTCACTCCCAATTCTGCAGCAGCCTCCGCAGCAGGTTCGATTCACATCCAGAGTGCGTGCCCTTGTACAGCTGCTTCAATTGGTGTCTTTTCTCTTTGCTCAGATTGTCTCCAGTGCAAGGGGCCTGGTCAGCAACACCAAGCACGTGGTGACGGATGCCACAGTCACTGTCTCAGACACACTGAGCAGCCTGATGAAGCGGACCCGGGGTGCTGTGCATAGTGGAATGGAGAAGACCGTAGCAGCTGTGTCCGGCAGTGTTAGCTCAGTGCTGGAAAGTCGGGTGATTCAACTGGTCAGTAGCAGCATGGACTCTGCCCTGATCACATCTGAGAGCCTTGTGGATCAACTCCTCCCCTTGACCGAGGATGAACTGGGTGAGTTACTGCTAGTCTTTGTGCCACACTGATGCTGTAATCTTTGCTGACTTCATCATTTGAGTCACAATAATTATTCATGGACGTTGCCACTCTCTAGTGGTCAATGGAATGAAAGAGGGCCACGCATTCATCTTCAATTTAGAAATCTAGACCACCACTACTGCTGCACAATGAAGTGAAGTGAAAGTCCAGCAGAAGGTCGCTCCAGCTAGTCACCCTGTAAAAAAGTTTGCTACCGGTGCTTGGTACTGCCCACCTGGCTCCTGGGTTAATAAGGCAGACCACTGCCATTCATTATTCCAACTGTTGAGTCCTCGACTGACAGATTCCAGAGTCTGACCTAGGGACTTTCCGTTGGTACAAGGTGATCAATTAAGACAAATCTTTGACGCTATAGCAGAACTAGAAGACAACTCCATCAGCAACTTCGACAGGACGCAGCAGGGCTACTATGTCCGTCTGGGATGTCTTTCCACTAAACTGCGGCGCAGAGCTACTGCCACTGCTTTGGACAAGATCCAAGCAGGAAAGCTGCGAAGCCTGGAGTTTCTGTCTGAACTCAACACAACTGTGGACATGGTGAGTGTCTGTTTTGGACCTATAATGCATGAATGAACAGGTACTTACTCTAGCTTTTGGACTTTAGATCCATCCTGGCCGACCACACAAGCGTGTACCGTTGAGATCTGCAGGTCAAGAAGCAGAGGTGAGTTTTAAAACATGATTTTTCTGATCTGCAATAAAATTAATATCCTTGTTATTTAGGTGATCGAGTCTCGGACCTTGGCTCTGGCTCACTCCCTCACCCAGCAACTTCAAACCACATGTCTGGTTGTGGTCTCAGGTCTACAGGGTGTCCCCAGACACCTCCAGAAGGAGGTGCTGTCAGTGGCTCATTCAGCTTCAGAGGTCTACAATAGCCTTAGTAAGGCTACAATGTTCTCTGACCTGCCGGACAATGTTGTCAACAGCACTAAGGTTCAGTTCGGTTATATGCGGAACTCAATGGATCATGTCTTGGAATATCTTGTCAACAACACACCACTTAACTGGCTTGTCGGACCCTTCTACCCGCGTGTAGTCCGAGAGGAGATACCAGATCAAGCTGTGTCGCGTCCTCCCACCTTGACCACTCAACACCAGCAGAGTTCCCCTGAGATAGAAATGGATTCACTCTAGCTTCTATCTTTCAACAGTCAAGGCCAACACTCGGACATTTGTTGTGTCCAACTGAGATCCAACATGTCCTCGAATCAAGTACTGCAACAGTTCCTTCAGACTGGCTTTCCTTAAGTTCATTACCAGACTAGTGCTTCAATCATTCTGTTACAACTTCATGCCCTGTGATCCTGTTTTCCACTCATTAAATCATGCAGCTTTGTCAATCACGATGTAAAATTGCATTTTTCAATTCCATGAAATAAATTTGCTTTAAAAGATTCTGTCTTCTGCACTTCAACGGAAAAAAGAAACACTTGTCATAATGTAGATCTTTTTTTTTTGTTCAGAATCAGAATAGAATTTATTGCCATGGTCAGTGGGGTCCCACTAACTAGGAAAGTACTTCAAATAAGGTGCTGTTGGATGGACCGTAGCCTCCTGCCAGAGGGAAGAGGAACAAACAGTCCATGTCCAGGATGGGAAGGGTCGCCTCTAATCCGAACTGCACGTCTCTGGGTCCTGGAGACATACAGGTCATGAAGAGGTCTTATTTGATGATACGTTATAAGTTATTATTCATGTTACTATTATAGCTTTATTCATATGGCACTTTTCAGCACTGTTCACAAAGTACTGATTTATATCCATAGGTATATATTCATGACCAGTTTTCTATACACTGAGGATGGCGTCACATGCTCTCATCTAAAGACTCTGTGAGTAATCAAACAGACACTGTTAAGAGGTCAAAAATTACCCATGGTTGGTTTCAAAACAAGTCTACAGTCAGTCTTTTGTGCTAAGAATGTACGTTTTTCAAGAAAAATATGTGCGAAATGTTTTCTTATGTGTGTCTTTCACAAACACATGACTTTAAGGTCACAATGTTTGTTTGGATCAGCAAAAGCCAGTGTGATTATGAAGACGATCAAACTGACTGATCAAAGCCAAGTGTGTGTCACTTAATTTCAACCTGATATCTATTTGCTCTAAATTTTAATTTAGTAGGATTAATTCAGAATATTTTTTCTTACATGTAGTAGAACATTTGGTTGTGACCAGTATTTCATTTATTGATAAGTCAGTTGTTACAGATGAGGTGAACACGAGGACAATTGAGACTTAAGCTGAGATGAAAATAAGGCTGACATGACACTGATGTTTTGAGGTGATCGATCGGCTACTGGCAATCAGCAGCAGCAGTAGTTTTTTTTTAAATATTGGAACAAATGTGTTTCCCTAATGTTAGCAAGTCAATTAAATATACACTAGAGTAAAATTTATTTGTGTATGACGCCATCATGTTGCTGAAGTGAGGATGTTTGTCATGTAAAAAAAAGGTGCTTATTTGCTACTTCCTTATAAGTTCGTTTAGTAATTGCGTTTCTGTTGGGTCACTGCTCACTATTTTGGGGAATTTTGAGTCCATAAAATCAAACTGTTTCAGCAAAACATGTAAAACACGTAGGATTGCGCATTTGGACAATATACAAATATGGATATTTAAGTTAATAAAAGTTAATTTTTAAGATCTGGGAGATGTTTTAAATTACTGTATCACAAAATCAGACGGCAGAATAAAATATATAATATAAACACCGCTGTGGCGCATCAGTAACCCAGGAAGTATCTTCTGTCAACTTCCGGGTGATGGCTATAAAAAAAATTGGCGGGTTTGCTGAGTTGTTAGCAGAGCTACCAAGTCTGCGTTCGCCGTGCTTCTATTTCCGCCTAATGTTCTCACTATAACATCCAGAGATGTCGGAAACGGATGGGAAACATCTATGGTGGTCACTCCTGGTGCTTGGTTTTAATCCAGAAACCGTCAATTCCAAGCACATCAACATGGGACCGTAAGTTTCGTTTAGTTTCCGTCATGTCTCGTTTAGTCGATGTTCTCCATTGTTTACAATCTCAAACCCCCTTCCCGACAGGGGTATGTTCGACAAACCCAACAAAGACGCCTTTTACATAATTATCCACTTCCTTTTGGGGAAACTGAACCCGACGCGCTGCCAAGAAACTTATAGGTAAACTGCAGTTCATACACTTAATTCCTATAGTGTGGGAGAAACATTGATTGTTTCTTCCATGTTTTTCTCTTCAGGTTTTGTTGGCCTGTTCTTAACCAGAAGATGGACGCAGATTTCCGAAAAGCCACTTGTACTTGGCTACGTGAAATTCTGGTAAGAAGTCAAAGCAAACTTTGAGAGCAATTAGATATACTGTTCCTCTGTTACTATAGCAATTAAATATCATAATGATATGGCACAATGCTTTTATTTTATCTTATTTAATGGACACAGATAATGTGTGCCTAAAATTCTTAACATGAAGCTACCTCACAGTGAATAATTGCCAGCACAATTTTATTATAACAAAACTTTGTGTATTCGTTCAGCTTGAATGTCACCTTCTGTCTAATGTTTTCCAAGTATTCATGCTTGTATAACGGTTTGAATGTTTACATGTTACTTTGATAAGTGTCAAGAGTCAAGACATGAATATAAATTACCACTGTGGCAGGGTTCTCCCAAGGATTTGCTTTCACCGCATAAGAGTGTGAGGACAAGGATCGACAAGGCGGAGTGGGGTTTGAGCTCAGCTCAGTTTGAGCTGAGTAAGTGGGTGTATGGCTGGACGACAGCGTTTTGTACATCTCTCATGATTCTCCTTAATGGTCTACCTTAAAAGGCACAGTCCTGTAGGACAACCGGTCACGGAACAACGCGTCAGACTTCACTTGACGAAAACAGCTGGGATTTCTACCTCTATGTTGAGAAAATACCAGTGTAGAGGGGAATTCCCAGCAAAGGGGATCAAAATACCATGCTTCCCCACTGCTGCTGTGGAGACCGCTGCCACAGCTGTGGTAAATGTGACATGCTCAATACATTACATGTCAATGACAGTTAGTGGTGGGATCTTTTAGTGTCATGATTCGATTAGATCATGATTTTTGAGCCATGATTGAATTTTAAAAAATGCAATTAAAATGATTTCTGATCATAATCCACTCCCATCTACTTTGCTATGGCTTTCCAGGATGAAAACGTGAACGCATCATTGCTTCTCTCTCCTGGTGGCCCCAAATTCACTAGTGTCATGCTTCAGCTGGTCAGATACACCCTGTTGGTTGAGATGAAGACCCTTAACAATGGTGAGTGAACACATGTGTCAAGGAACTGTTGGAATAGGAAGTGTTTGTACTTCAGTCTTGATTCTGTTTTCTTTTCAGATGAAGGCTGGTTCCCAGAGGTGGTGGCCAAGCCAGCGTCCTCTCCAGAACTCAGAGTGAAGCGATTTCAACTGGTCAGGAGGCGATTTCTGAGAGCCGCACTTCACCAAGATGTCCTTCTGAGGGAGCACCAGAGACGATCACAGTCAGTCTTATGAAGTCCTAGTGTTTGCTTGCTTTTAATTTGAAATGTGATTCATACTCTTTTTGCCTCATTTCAGTTGAAGTTTTATTTCATTGGCTTAGAAGATTCTCAGAAATCTGCAGAACTCATGACTTTTAAATTTATTTTTCAGGACGTTGGCCAAGTCTGTGAGAGAGCTGCAAGCAGAGAGTCTAAAGTACAATGAACTGCTGAAGTAAGTTTTTTTTTTTTTTTTTTTTAAAAGTCTAATACGTTTTCAGTGACATGTGGTTTTTTTTTTTTTTTTTCCTCCCAGACGTTATGAGTCCAATCAGGAATGTTCTGCTCCAGACGGTGTCAAACTAGTACGTTCCCTGTCATCCACTGTTGATGAGATGTTGGCCAATTCTGCAAAGGGTCAGGAAGTTTTGAAAGGTGTTCTGAAAGGGTCAGCCAACCAACAAACCCTGGAGGGACCAGCCCATGTTCTTCAGATTCCCCCCCGTCTCCTTGAGAAAGTTGAGCAGCTTCCACATCAGCTGCACTCCGGGGCTCTGTATCAGGATGGTCAACTGAACTTGCTCGGTGCAATGGAGTTAATGAACCACTCACTTCAACTTTTAAAGGCAGAACGGCACAATCTCTCCAAGTCTCCCAAACTTGAACTGAGTACTTGTAGTCTACAGAACTACAGCGAGCAGATGACCCGCCACCTGCAGGATCTTCGGCTCACCAGGTGACTCACTCTAGGGTCAAATAGCCCTAAACTGATGATTGCCCCGCTCAAATTCAGTAGTTTAATGTCACTCCTGCTTATTTTTTTTCATCTAGACAGAAGATTTCCAAAGAAGAAATTCCTGAAGTCCAGTGTAGCATCCATGAGTTGGAGGCTGAGTGGGACAGAAAGTGGACAGAACTGTTGAAAGAGACCCCCCTTGCCTCTTTTCTCAATAAAGACTCAGTAAGTACCTTGTAGCTGACTTGCATACCCCACGATAATGACCGTGTAAATGGGGTTTGATATAGTAAATGTTATAGCAGTTCCTATGTTTATTTCCATGGGTTTTGCAGTCATAGCTGTTTCCATTGCAGACTATGAGGCTACTTGTATGTGGAGAGGGCACGCTAAAGTGCAGTCGTCCATTTAGCAGTTTGCCTCTTTATTAAGTTGAATATATTACATGTACAGAATATTGTGGCAGAAATACCTGAGAATAATTCGTCTTCAACCTACAGGACTTGCCCACTAGCTCTGGCCCGTGGGGTCAGGTTAAATATGGAAGACTGAAAGATTAATTGCTTCTAAACTCAACAGCTGATGTTTGAAATGAGAGTACAAGTGTGCAATATGACCTATTGATTGCAATGAAAAGTTCACATGCTGTTTGTAGGTAAACATTGTACTGAATCTCTCGCTTTCAGGTACCAGGTTTGCTTTCCCCAATTAGTCAACTATCGTTTGAGCCCTCAACTGAAACAAGTTCAGGCGCAAGTGTGTTCTCTATGTTTGCTGCCAAACTCCTAGGTGAGAAAAGTTCTGGTTCTTCCATGTTCCCCAATTAGACTCTGATAACTCTGTTCAATCAAGTTTTTTTATTTTTTTGCAGAGAAATCTGAATCCCAAGATGGCATGCTTAGTTCTTTACAGATCCAGAGGTAAAGTATGAGCCAGAGTTATCTGGGAGGCAGATACCCAGGCAGACCTGAGCACTGATCTGTCTGTCACCAGTCCTCCCGACATCATCCATGCTCTCTGATGACTGTGGAGACCTGAGGGAAATCTCCACAGACAGATACGGAGCAGACAATAACCTTTGTCATGGGGTTCTTATCCTCACTGTTGATGGCTAATTTTTTATTTTTTTGTGTCAACAGTTGTCGCCCTGCTGCTTTGAGTCAACATGGTGTGACTGAACCATCGTCACCACGAGTCAACAGTTCTCTAGACTTCATCTTCAACACACCACCATCTCCTCCCATGTCTGTGACACCAATTCAGGTTTGATCTTCTTTTTCCAAGCAAGACTCTTCATAGAAGTCTAATCAGTTGACTCCCCTTTAGGAGGACCCCATGTGCCTCACTCCTGACAACAAAACAAAGACCCCCGTCCAAAAACTTGGCTCCACCAGGACCAAGAGTCAGATTCTGGACTTGGAATCTGACAACCTTGCAAATCAGGTAATATCTCTTTTGAACTTGAGGGGCAATATATTTTATTTCTGACTTGGTGATGGTTCTTGTAGTGTCTTTTGAGATTATTAAAGGCAATTTAAATGCTTTGTTTATTCATTCAATCATTTCCTTGTTTGAAACAAAGTTATCGTGTGGCCAATAACTGTAATCTCTATTAGTTTGCAGAGGCTGTAATGATCAGTCCAAAGGGAGACAAAGTCCCTTATATGGACCTGGAAGATATTCTCTGCAATCTGCGAGATCCCTTTTCCACCAAGAAGAGACTTCTTCATACCCCTGAGAGCTTGAGTGAGTTAACAGCCAGATTTGCATGTGTCATGTTGCCATTTTTGTCGAATATGTGTTTGGTCAACGTTTTGGATGCCTCAACCTCGGACTGTGCAATAGGCTTATTGTACACAATTTACTACTCCATCGTGCACCTGTGTTACAATGCAGGGACACTGCAGTCAATGATGTTTCTGAATCGTCTATAGCTATTGAAGGAACCACGCAACCCAGACAGCATGGTGGAAGTCATAAGCATATTTCTTCCGCATGCATTACTTTATTTTATTGTATTATGGTTTGTTAAAGCCATCTTGTGTTGCTATTCAACACAACAGATTTATACACTCAAATTGCAGCTTGGACTTTCTTGTTCCTGAATCTCCTCTGAAGATCAGTATGTTGGTTTGTAATTGCGTTGTCTCAGATCCTCGGGTAAATGTCTGTCATTTATCATTTCAGTTCAAGATGTGAAGGACTCCTGGCGGAAAGCCGTTGGATCATGTGAAGCTAAAAAACAGAACACTTCTGAGTTAAACGAAAGCCTTGGGGGTCGACTTCAGCCGACTTATTCATTAAGTTCTTCTGAGTCCCCTGACTGCTGCCCCACTGTAAACCAACAGGAAGCACTCAAGTCTTCACTCTTTTGGGAGACCACTGGTACAGACTCTCTTGACTGCAGTGCAGTCCCGTTCAGTCTTAACCTTGAAACGCTGCCTGAGATGTCCAGCTGTGACAGTCTCCTCAGTCTCGGTGAGGATGATTATCAGCTTGATAACTCTCCACTGGCCCAGACGCCTGCACTGAACACATCGGCTAGTCTGATCCGCACTCCACAAACTGGATACTTTAGGACTTCTGAAAAGTGTCTGGTAGACTCTCCAGGGCTGGACGGTGAGTGGGTAGGGGGACATCCGTCCATTGTGGAGCCCAGCAGCAATGTGTTCTCTCTTGACTTGGACTCACTAGACCTGCGCCCCTCCACGCCATCAGACAAGCAGGAGTACAGCCTTCCGACACTGATCACCTTCTCCCCGATTGATGACGAGAAGATGCACTTATTGTCTGATATTTAATAAAGAGGATTTAAAATGTTTTGTCTATTGTAACAAGTCATGCACTAACACTGTTAGGACTAAATACATTTTGGAATCTGAACGTCAAGTCTTTGTCTTTTTTTTTCTGTGTGCCTGACCATCAGATGATGTGTAATGGTATTAAAAAAAACAAAAACTAACTTCTGTCGCAATCTCTTGAATTTTTCCTCTTGACACTTTTAGCCCATGTGCCTGAATGGGTTCAATGCATGATCTGGTCCTGTTATCTGTTATGGTGGCTCCTAAGCAACAACGTGAATCATGGTTGTTGGTTAAGACAGAAAATGCACGAAGCCCTAATCAGTCATGGCGTGGCCATTACAGCTCAGTCCATTGCCCATTTCCCTGGAATAAATTGTGTGCAATTGTTTCACACGAAGGATGTGAAATTGCGATTTAAACCTAATGAAGATATTTTCTCGGATCCTGTGTGGCTGCATGTAACGTAGATGTCAAGTTAACAAAGCTTTCTACTCTACGACTCGTCTTTTCCGGTACCAGATGTGTAAAGATGAACGCTTTTATATTGAAGGTGTTGGGCGGAAACCGTTGATGTGGTCTCTGTAGCTAATCTGTGGGCGGGCCCAGAAGAAGAAGCTGACACAAACATGGCGGACGCGTATCAACGCTGAAGACGAAGCTGTAAAAGTTTGTTGCAACAGGAAGTCACATTCATGTCAACATCGTCTGTGGCAAAGCCGTAACCCGCTGGTTCGTCATCTTCCTAACTTGTAAGTTGTGCACATTGAACTTCGTAGCTTGCGGCTGATTCAAACAGTCTAAAACTGACTCTTTGACAAGTCAAAGTTGGCGGGAGGGGTCCGACATTTTGCACTGTGCTCTCGTTGAAAGCCACGTATCTCTCCGCACCCGGAGTGATACGCAACTTTTACTTTTAGAGTCCGCTCGCTTGTGTTTCCTGCTTCGGTTTGACCCAGTTGTGATGTCGGAAGCAACAGTTGGTAATATGACACCCCCAGCCTCCTCCTTTCACCCCCCTAACGTCTCCTCTGGGTTTGACATGTGACCTGTCCAGGTGAACCTGCCGCCTGCACAAGTTGACACGCCCAGTGATGTGTAAATAAAATACAGTATAAATAGGCGAACGGTATTAAGTGTGTGTTCGGCCTGATAGACGGGTTTTAGGAGCTTATCTGTTTGTACGTTTGTTTAAGCTCTGCCAAGTGTCTCTTTATGCTGGTCACTGTTGGTTGCTGGTGTTTACTGACATGCACAGCGGAGTGTTGGGCCCCGTTTGAGACTATATAGGGTGACATCAATATTGCCAGTCACTCTGCTCTTGGTCCTGCTCCTGCATTGCTGTGGGTGCATGGTTGCCTTGGCTACAAACACACAAAGAGATGTTTGTATTGGCTCTTCCCTTCAGAAATTATTTACTTAAAGAGAGGCATATAGCGTTTGACAGAAGGGTCGGTGCACAAAAACAAATTAGCCAGACAGTGTGAGACATGATGTACATTATCACAGTAAACACTTTCAAATGTCTTGTTGATCATCGGATGTAGTCACACACAACTCTCATTCAACATACGATGAATGTGATTTCTGCATACCCTTGATGCCGTCCAGTGAGCAACAAGTCCAAGATGATATTTCTGAACCGAATCTTAATTTGCATGTCAGGTCAACCAGCCATGATTGAGGACAAGGGTCACCGTGTAACTGATTACTTTGTGGTGGCTGGGCTGACTGACCGGTCCAAACCGTTGGAGCAGGACCTGTCTGAGACCAAGTCCAGTGGACCCAAGGCTCCAATCACTGACTTGGCTGTCATTAACCGTTCTGCTGGTGAGGCAGTGCCAGAGGGCTTCACCTGCATCGACTCCACGCCCAGTGGCCAGCCTGCCAATCTGAACCATGGCAGCCTGAAGAGTCCAGAACTGTTCTTGTGTTACAAGAGGGGCAGAGGAAAGCCACCGCTCATAGACATTGGGTAAGTGAAACGCCACATTCTAGACAAGTATATATATTAATTCTTCCCACAATGTAGCCACGACAGGTCTGGTGGTATCAGTTTTTTCTTTTCATGGCACTTTGTAATGGATGCCATGCATAACTTGGAACACCAGGTTTACTGGTCATTGACGTCATTGCTCTCTTTTGTGCCTATGTGCGAGCGAGCACAATACCAGAAATGGCCGATGCTCCGGGACCATTGTGACCCAAAAAAATCCAAAGTATGGAATTTCACAGTATACACATCAAACAGTAAAATTAGATAAACAATCTGGAAACATATCTTCCTACTTTGAGCTGGATTTGAACCCTGAACCTTCTTGCTGAGCAGCTTCTAATGCTACAGATATAGGTTTGGTTAATGTTTTGTTTAGTCACTAGGACACGTCCTGTCATTTGATGATGACTCTACAAAAATGGCTCATAGAAGCATGCTTTTACATTACTAAAAACAACCCTCCCCCTCCTTTTTCAGTGTGCTGTATGAGGGGAAGGAGCGGTTGATCCAAGGCTGTGAAGTCATCCAGGCTACACCATATGGCCGCTGTGCAAACGTCAACAACAGTTCTGCCACCTCTCAGCGCATCTTTATCACATTCCGGCGAGCGCCGCCCGTGCAGCCTCAGAACTCGCTTGCCGTAACGGACATCTGCGTCATCGTTGGCAGCAAGGGCGAGAATCCGCCACACACATTTTGTAAGGTGGACAAGAACTTGAACTGTGGCATGGTAGGAAACCGCTGGTATTTCCTGTGCTCAAACCAGAATCTGTACACCTGCTGACTCTCTTGTTGAACCTTCATAGTGGGGCTCCAGTGTGTTTCTCTGCTATAAGAAGTCTGTCTCTTCTTCCAACTCCATCAGTTACAAAGCTGGTGAGTAAATAAAAAATAAATAAATAAATAAATCAATAAATAAATAAATATATATATATATATATATATATATATATATATATATATATATATATATATATATATATATATATATATATATATATCTATGTATGTATATATGTATATATATGTATGTATATATATATATATATATATATATATATATATATATATATCTATGTATGTATATATGTATATATATGTATGTATATATATATATATATACATATATATGTATGTATGTATATGTATATGTATATGTATGTATGTATGTCAGTGTTATCATGTCATGAATAATCAAATTCATTTATATATATCTCATGTCAGTCAGTGCATTCCATACAAAGTTTAAGTTGCAGGTGTGTGTGTGTGTGGGCCTGTTTATCCTCCTTTGTGGGAACGATTCTTCACACTAGCCTTGTGAGGACCGTATGACATTTGGGTGGACCCCACGCAGTTAAGCCACAATTTGAGGATGAAGACTTCTGGGTAACTGGGTCATTATAATTGAATTTGAGATAGGTTTAAACATGCTTGAACATAATGCTGCTTGACTGATGGAACATTGTTCCTCTAACAAATACACTGGATACTGTGTCGCAAGATTCCTCTCAGTACAGGAAATGCGAGGGGTGGTGATCTTTGTTATATTGCAATATTAGATAAGGTTTATTAAGCAATGTGGTTGTTGGAATGCGGTGTGTACATTCCACCTGGCAAGCACAACCTGCTGCGTATTTGAAACAAGTGCTTATTCTGAACCTGTCTGTCACCTTGCAGGCCTCATTTTTCGCTATCCTGAGGAGGACTATGAGTCTTTTCCTCTGTCTGAGTCTGTACCTCTGTTCTGTTTGCCAATGGGGGCTAAGATTGAATGCTGGGCGCCGAATACACGGGACCCCTTACCCGTCTTCTCAACATTTGTCCTGACCATCTCTTCAGGGGAAAAGGTGACGCACACTGTTCACCACAGAGCCTTCGTAACCTGTTGTATGGATCTATTGAGGTTCAAATATTCTGCGTGTTAAAATATAGTTTTAAGAGTTTTTTTTAACACGTCCCAGTCCAATATAAAAGAAGACAATAAAAGCTTTATAATCTATTTTTTATTCCTCAAAAAGGCTCAAGCAAACTAACCTTTTAAGACCCATGTTCATCCTAATGCAATATTCTCAAGATTTTACAGTAAAAAGGACATGTAGTGAGATTAAATTACATGTTTTGGAAACATCTGAGATGACTTCAAGCTCATTTGAATAGTATCCATGTTAAAGAAAGTGTTAGTGGACACACACCATCATTCAGTCCATCAATGCATCACCATCAATGCAGTGGTTTAACTATATTTCCAATTGTAATGTTGACAAAGTTACACGAAATGTTCATGATACTTTTTCATGACCCTTTGTGGTGTGGTTCTCTGTATACCACGTTATCATCACATCATTTACTTATCTCTGTTGCTTTTAGGTCTATGGGTCTGCGATCCAGTTCTATGAACCTTACCCTGTGGATCTCTTGAGTGAGAAGCAAAAGGTCCAGTTGGGTCTTCTCACCACTGTGGAGAAGAAAGTGATTCCTAACCGGCCCGTGAACACCAACAAGTGTATCTGCCTGCTGTCCCGCTGGCCTTTCTTTGAGTCCTTCCGCAAGTTTCTCATGTTCCTCTACAAGCTGTCCGTCTCTGGTCCACACCCACTGCCTATCGAAAAGTATTTGTCAATCATTGTCATCTTTCATGTATCTGTAATCCTGCAGGTCATTAATTTGCGTTTCCTTCGTAGACACATCTCACATTTCATGCACAATGTTTCATTTCCATCGCCACAGAGGCCCAGAATTCTGGTTCAGGTGAGAGTCAAGACCGGCTGTTGGCTTGTATGTACCTAAGTCCGTATGTTAACATGATCAACTTTCTCTTAGCTCTCTGCACACGACACTCTGAACCTGTCACAGCCTGTTTCGACTCCATTACCTCTTAGGTAGGAGTTTGTCCGCCAGTAAAATGCAATAAGTATATATTTACTTTTGAGGAGTATCACAAGTTTTCACATCCTCTCATTTCTGCTGCTTTCCACAGCGGGGCAGACTATGGCACGCTGCTAATGAATCTGGGTGCGGAGAACTGTGCAACTCTTCTGCACTTCGTCTTGCAGGAGAGTAAAATCTTGCTGCACTCACTGAGACCTGCTGTGCTGACGGGGGTTGCCGAGGCAGTGGTGGCGGTGAGTTGAATATTGTGTAGATGATCTTTATGGCACCGTCTTGCATCAGCAGCTTACATTCAGTGGTTTACAATATTTTTGTTGCAAAATGATGTACTGTAATGTGCCATTGTGAAAGATGCTTTGTGTGACGCAGTGCGGTGATGTCTTCTGATTTTTCTTTTTGTGTGTCTCAGATGATCTTCCCATTTCAGTGGCAGTGTCCTTACATCCCTCTTTGTCCACTGTCTCTCGCTGATGTCCTTAATGCACCGTGTCCCTTCATTGTGGGCGTGGACTCTCGCTACTTTGATCTTTACGACCCTCCTCCTGATGTGGTTTGCGTGGACCTGGACACCAACACCATCTACCTGTGTGACATTAAGCTCTTGTGATTTACTGTCATGTAAAAAAGTCTGTATTGATGTGCGAGTCTCTTTGTACAGCTCTGATGAGAAGAGACACAGCAGCTGGAAGAATCTTCCGAAAAAGCCCTGCAAGAGCCTCAACAACTCTCTGAACAGCCTGCACCACCAGCTTGCCACAGGTAGTTATTTCTTGCAGTGTGATTATGCTGTCAATGTTATCCTTAGGTTCTTACAAGTGGATTACACCAGTTTCAGTGCACCAGAGTGTTTCGGAGGGCTCAGCCTTGGACATGACCCCAATTGAGGCAGACTTTACCTGGCACAAAAAGAAGACCGCGCTGGAGATGGAGATCCAGGAGGCCTTCCTGCGTTTCATGGCCTCCATCCTGAAGGGCTACCGCAGCTACCTTAAACCCATCACCCAGGCACCATCTGAGAAAGCCACTGCAGCAGATTCACTCTATGACCTGCAGGGTACAAAGACATTCATCATGAAGTCCCTTCCTGAGAGTTACTTTTCTGATGTGAGTGGTTGTTCCCAACCAACAGGATTTTTGAAGAGTCGAGATCGGGCCCATCAGAAGTTCTACTCTCAGCTAACCAAGACTCAGATTTTTATCCGCTTCATTGAAGAGTGTACCTTTGTCAGCGACAAGGACACGGGTTTGGCCTTCTTCGACGACTGTGTGGAAAAGGTGACTACACAGCGGATGTTCTCTTTTCTCCCCTGTTTACCTCTGTGGTGGTTTATTGCTTGGCTGTATACAGAGAGACTCAGGAAACCTACATTTCCTCTGATTCATTCTGTCCCATTGCATTTTTCCACTTCTGCAGCTATTTCCTTCTGATAAAATCACAGACAAGAGCAGCAAGGTAATCTCTCTAATTAGCTCCCTGCCTCGTTCCCACTTTTCTGTGTTTCATTCCAAACTCAGTAAAAGAGAACTGTCTAACAATTTGCATGTGATTGCATATTTTTGCAGTTTATTTACGGACTGTTCCCCTCAGGTGGAGGCAGAGTCATCTGAGGACACCAGACTGTTGGAACTGGATGAGTCCCAGAAGAGCGAACACACAGTGTTTGTAATGCCACCTGAACCCCCAGCGGATGAAGTCTCCAGATACATGTAAGACCATGAGTCCTTTCCATTTTAGCTATGTCACAGCAATCTAGCTGCACTGATGTGTAATCTAGGGATTTGGAATGACCCCCACTTAAGGAGCTATGATTTAAACTTTCTTGGTCTTGTTCATTCCTTTTATTTTCACTATATTACTCAACTGTATAGTTGAACTATACAATAGTTTCAAATAGAATAATTAACGCTGCTATTATGCTTATTCATGACTAGGGACGAAAAATTTCCGGTAAAAGAAAAAGTGTCTGGTAAATTTCCATGGGAAGTGAAACTAGGGAATTTGGAAATATTCCATTTTGGAAACTTTGCATGGGACGAATAGGAATGCAGGGCAGCTAACTGGGGAAATATATTTTCTTATCCCTCCATCGAAAAATCTCCACTTGGTCCTTTTGAAAATGTTAAATGGAAAAAAACGTATCATTAAACCTTTAAATCTTCATTGAAGCAATCCTGTTTTTTGCCCAGTCAATAGTCTCCTCTGTCTGCATGACTCCATCCAACACACCAAGTATGACTTAGAATCTCAGTCCCTGCTGATGTTATTATTGAGAGTTTCATGTATTACTCCGGAACCATTTAATAGACTAAATCGGTCCTGTACCTAAAATGATTTAGTTCCTGTAAACTGACATACAGTGTGAAAACACCTGTTGAAACAGTAAAGCAGTAAATGTCATGCACTTTGACACACTCAACTCTGACAGATGACAATTGAATGAACTAAATGCGGCTGTATTTGCGGATCAGGTACAAAGGTTTCCCGAGGCTTCAGGTGAATTTGTTTGACCGGCCAAGAGAGTTACGTCCAGCCATCAGTACCAGAGCTGCTGGTGCCAGTCTGTCCAGCAGCCCCGCACTGCTGGCAAAGAGGACCAAGCAGGTTTGTGCTGTCACCAGGCTGGTTGTTTATTTTTTGGTTTTGCATAATCTTCTTGACAAATAACTAATGATTACGCAGTACATACCTTAATACCAAGAAGCTGACAGTGGAACTTACTCTGAGTCTGTTTGACTCCACAGGAGATCAAGCTTGCCTACAAGTTGGCCAGGCGTTACTACTCCAACCCCCCTCTGTGGGCACGCTGTCTGTTCAGTCACTGTTATAGCCTGTGGTTCATCTGCCTGCCTGCTGCGGTGACACTGGCCAAGTCTAAAAGCAGAGCTATGCAGCAGGCGTACAATATCTTGCTGAAAATGAGGACCACAGAGGTGGAGGTCCTTGATGAGGTAACCTGCCATTTTCCCTCTGGAAACATGACAGTTGGGCTGCAAGGTGACGTGTGGCCTTTATATTAGGTGTGCTACAGGGTGGTCATGCAGCTTTGTGGTGTCTGGGGTCTCCCTGTTATGGCAGTGCGAGTTCTGGTGGAGATGAAGAAAGCTGGAATCCATCCCAACGCCATCACGTATGGATACTACAACAAGGTACCGCAGCTAGCTCATCGCATGAGAAGAGAGGACGATGGACTGCAGATGTGAAGACTCGCGTATCTCCTTTCCAGGCGGTCCTTGAGAGCCCCTGGCCCAGCCGGAACCGCAGCGGTCTCTTCATGTGGACCAAACTGAGGAATGTGCTGCGAGGCATCGTGCAGTTTAAATATGGGATTAGTCAAACATCAACCACAAAGGAAACCACAGATTCAGCGACTGGTGGGCTCAAAATGATTTTTGAATTGTCCATTACTCCACATATGACTTACTTCTCAAACTTTTTTTTTTTACTTTCAAGCAAACAGACTTTTGACGTACTTTTGTGGACCCTCACATCTCTTTCTTCTGTACCTGTCTTGTGGTTTAGGAGGAGCATCTCCATCTGTAGGTGATCATTTGAGTGGTTGCCATCCCAGCAGCCCTGGAGCAGCCATTGAGCCCCGTCTTGTCCACAGTACCACAGATACTCCAGATACTCACCAAGGTAGTGACCAGCTGCAGATTTCGGGCACGTCTCATTGCTAAATTATGTTAACACTCATCCTCAGGGCCGCAGCTGGATCAGGGCTATGGCTCCAAAGACGAGTTACCCCAGGAGGAATCCCAACTGCCTGTCGTCCCAACAGCTGAGGACAGTGTGGCAGCAAAGAAGAACGGTGAGGCTGATTCCGAATCATTCATGTACCGGGTTCACCCCAGTGCTTTCCCACCACAGGGGGATTTTTTTCTAGTTTGTCAAACTGTAGTGAAATATGACTCCTATGTCAGTGCTCCCTCACTGTCAGTTGAGCTGGACTCCTTTTAAGGTACAGGAGGACCGTGAAGGCTGTAAATGTGATACATCGCTGCCCTCTCCCCCAATCGGAGACACCCCCTATAAAAAAGTCCTGGATAGAACCCTGGTGTACTCTGTGATAGTGATATGTGTATGCTGATTCCACAGGCACCAGCTCTGGCTCAGTGGACAGTGCAGTAGCAGTGTCAGAACCATGTGGCCTGCCTGAAGTGTCCTCCACAGCCCGTGGCATTGTGAAGCCATCTGGCAGTTTTGATGCTGGCAGGGACTCTGGTGAGCAGAGGGATCTTACTAGTAGCTGAGGTTTGGTCAACTCAAAATAATTTAAGTTCTGCTCGGCTGTCTCCAGGTGGAGGGTCCCTTTTCAGACGGAAGAGTAATAGTGACAACGTGTCTCTGCCTGATGACCTCACTTCTCGGGAGCCAAATGAAGCTACTAAACAACACAGGCAGAAGGCCTTTGCTGAACGCAGTTGCAGCTTTAGTGCAGAGACACGGGCCGGCATGCTGCTGGACAAAGGTGTTGACAACATGGCCAGTCGGATGGGTGCAGACACTCGGATCCTCGCTGCGGCTCTGTCTACTGGCCAGAGTCCTCCTCCCAGCACGGTCTCGAAATCACTCTTCACAGACCTGGATGAAGAGCCGGAGGATGAAGATGGGTCGATGCCGAGGAGGCTAGAGGAGGAAGAGCAAAAAGTGGACGTGAGAAAGGACAGTGGACATCAGATACCCACTGAGACCAATGAGGATGAGTCAGGGTTACGGAGTGCAACTCTAGAGAGAGCTGACGTGGAGGTTGGCGCAGACCCCCTCTCCCTTCTGGTCTCTGAGAGTGAAGAGTCTGCCTCAGTCAGTAGTCAGGACCCCCCACGCCCTCCTGCGGTGGTCTCACGCAACCTTGCAGAGGAGATCGAGATGTACATGAGCCTGCGGAGTCCCCTCGGGGTCAAGTCCTCTAGTATGGAGTTGCAGGAGGACCAGGGTGACTCCTCTGATGCCCCTCAGGCCAAGCAGCCTCTTGGGCGGAGGTCCAGCCTCCCTGTGCCTGCTGGAGGGCCCTCACAAGAAACTCCCAAGCGCAGCCCCGGCACAGTTACTCGCTCCAAGACATTTGCAGTCAAGACAAAGACCCAGGGAAGCACAGCAGGAAGCCCTGGTCCTAAACCTTCCTCATTGACTGCGCTGGTCAAGTCCTCCCAAGGAGGCTCGCTGGGCTCGGTCATTAATTCCTTTTCAGGTATCAAGATGGATAATCTGCTGTCAGGACCCAAGATGGATGTGCTCAAGTCTGGAATGAAGCAAGCTGCAACTGTGGCCAGCAAAGTGTGGGGGGCTGTAGCCTCTGCGTACTCTTACTCGGACGATGAGGTGAGTGCTTCAGACAGCACTGCATAGCGCTGCTATGTTTACATGGTGACGGCCGAGTTCAGGAAAGTTTGCACCACCTGAACTTCATTTGCATCTCCGTGTAAACGGGACCTGAAACTGGATGAGTAAACTGACCTTTTTCCTTTTCCCTGTTTTGTCTGTACAGGATGAGCAGGGACAAGGAGGAGGAGGCTTCCCTGCCCATCTAGATGAGCACATGCTGTCAGCCCATGACATAGATGAGAGTCCTGAGAAACCCATAATCCCTGGGCTTGTGTCCAATGGACTAAACCGGAGCTGCACCAGCCTTGGCAGCAGCAGTGGCAGCAGTGACACGGGCAGAGGAACACAAGCCACTCGTAAGGCCATAGTCCAGAGTGCTTGGTCCCGTTGACCTCACTCAAACCTGAACTGTGGGCTTGCTTGGCAGATGCTACTCCTGGGAGGTCTGGACGTGGTCTGGATTCTGACCTGGGATCCTCTCATCATGCCTCGTCCTCCAGCATCTATCAAAACTGTGCACTGGAGGTCTGCACACCAACTTTGGATGATCTACATTGAGTTGCTGACTGGTTTCCTCTGCTGCTGATAGGTGCTGATGTCCAGCTGCTCACAGTGTCGCAACTGTGGAGCGCTGGTGTATGACGAGGAGATCATGGCAGGCTGGACGGCAGACGACTCCAACCTCAACACAAACTGCCCCTTCTGTCGCACTCCCTTCCTTCCTCTGCTGCTTGTTGAGTTCCACGACCTGCGAACCATGACCAGGTATCGATAGAGCGATAACATGTGACCCAAAATATTGCGTATGGATGAGGGGGTCCTATAAGCACAGGAAAGATCTCAGACTGTCTGTTGTCCTCCAGGTTCTACATGAACCCCAGCGCCTCAGGGGACAGCATCCACAGCAGCAGTACTCAGCCCACAGCCAGCAGCTCAGTGGACATGAAGACCCAGGACCTCATCTCCTTTCCTGAAGAGGGATCTGGTCCAGAACATGGTCCAGGAGCCCAGCAGAGGTACACCACGACATCAGTGGTTCATGTCTTCTTGAGCTTCTCTCATCACCCGTCTCTGTCCAGTTTGGTACCAGAGCCTGTTCAGTCTGACCCTCTCGGTCTACTGGAACATCAGGGGGCTAAGAAACAGCAGCAGTGCCACGGTGGGACGTCGCTGACCCGCAGCAACAGTGTGGGAGGACCTCTACAGGGTCTGGATTCTTCCCTTAGACCTGGTCATGGGGTGTCCACCACAAGTCTACCTTGCAGCCTTCTGGAGGTGTCGGTCAGTGTCGCACGCTCACCAAGAGGAAGATTTTCCTCACATATGGGCTCATTAAAATGTTCTTTTTCATACTTATAGTTATACCTACTTTAAACCAAAAATAACTGCAAATAGTAACCTGGGTTACTCACTGTTGACTTTACTGTGGACAGGATGGTATGGGAGCCAAAAGGCCCAACCCTAAACCTGTGTCTGTGCCGTACCTGAGCCCGCTGGTGTTGCGGAAAGAACTTGAGACTTTGCTGGAGAACGAGGGAGACCAGGTACACGCACTTCCTGTGCCACCGTCCCGCATCTCCTCCTCCTCAACCTCATTGGACCCTATATTTTTCTCACCAGGTGATATATACCCACAAGTTCCTGAGCCAGCACCCCATCATCTTCTGGAACCTGGTGTGGTATTTCCGGCGCCTGGACCTTCCCACTCACCTCCCAGGACTCATTTTGACCTCGGAACACTGCAACAACGGAATCTCTGTGCGCTCCGTCTTTTTAATCTCACCCTGATGATGGTGCACCTTCTGTGGTCTTTGCTTCCAACTTTGTTTCCTGTCACAGCTTCCACTGACGTCACTGTCGCAGGACAGCAAGCAGGTTTACATCCAACTCCTGTGGGACAACATCAACCTGCACCAGGAGGCTGGGGAACCCTTGTACCTTCAGTGGAGGACCCTGTGTGAGTGTCTCTAGTGTTGACAATGATGTTGCTGAGGTCAAAGTGCCAACCTCTTGTTGACCTGATCACAGTGCAAAAGAAGGGCACGCTGGCTCCGACTGACCACCTGGAGATCCGAACTCTCCTCAACACGATAGTTCGGAACATCCAGACTAACGATGTTTATGGCCCCATCAACCTGCTGATCCGAGAGATTAAACGACTGCCGGAGGGAGTCAAGCGTCAGAGGTGAGACACTCGCCTGGAGCTGGTATAAGGCCTTTATAGAAGAGCCATACGTCATCTCATTGGTGTTACCTTCCCTGCAGGAGTGTTTACCGGGAGATCTTGTTTCTCTCTTTGGTGGCATTGGGACGAGAAAACATCGACATCGGTGCGTGGTCACTGGATCATCGCTATAGCGCTGTGGGTCATGACTCTCTGACCATGCGCCTGTCTCTTTTTCTGCAGAAGCTTTTGACCGCGAGTACCAGATGGCCTTCGATGCTCTGAGTGCTGAGCAGCTTCAGAGCCTTGAAAAAGTGGACCACCCGCCCAGCCAGAGTGTCCAGTGGTGCCTGAAGAGTTTTGGCTCTCCCTTCATCTAGTTGCTGGGCCGCTTCCGTCTGAGGTCCTTTAGTCATGGCTTAGATGTCTATGTGCACTTTTGCAGAGCAGCAACTCCTATTGTACATATTTTCCATCAGTGTGCAGCCACTGAGTCGCTCAGTGGCGCCCCCTGTCTGTAAATATGAGCTGGTGTGTAAATGAGGGATGACTCGCAACATTCCATTCGATGCAGGTCTTAAACAGTCGTCATAGCTGACGTTTTAGGTGTTTATCGTGTTTTAAGCTCATTTGTTCGTCGTCATCACGTTAGATTCGATTTTTAATCTCTGACCACAAACATTCCACCACAGATCGTTGCACCGTCTGTCAGTAACACTTTTGTCCAAACGATGAATTTATTTATTTTTGTAAAATTGACTCGAGGATCTTTATGAGCCCAATGTCAGATGTGCTGCAATAAACAAGTTTGTGAGCTTTCCATTGCTTTAGTAGGTTTGTCTGTTCTGGAGTCGCTCTCTCGAAATCCTGGTTTAAGCACAATTTCTTTACACTATGTTGAATTGAGTAATATATGCACAAACTAATAGGTTTTTTTTAAGTCTCAATACAAACCTTTTTCGTATTCTTCATAGTAAATTATCAAGATTAGCCTGGGGAGGTTTGAAATTCACACTATAGAGTAAGTGTGTGATCTCTTTGGTAGAATTCCGCTCAGAGTTTTGGCATGTGTAATGGCTTTAAAAGTTAAGACCTGAAAAATTCTCAAATTGAGAAAATGTACGTATTATACATAAGTCTCTTTGCTGTAGGGGCCACAGGTCCCTTCTTGACTCAGACGTCAGTTGGATAGTGGCGTATGGTGTGTTCTAAAGCAAGCGCGCCATCTAGTGAGTAAGGGCAGTTTCATGAAACCCATTCAGCCCATTACTTCTCTTCAGGCCCTGTAACAATTATGACAGTAACATTGACTACTCATACTTATTCAAACTTCATCTATTTACACTGTTTCTCATGGAACCTGCTGCTTTATCAGCCCAAGTGAATAACTCCACGTCCCAGAACAATTAAATAAAAACTGTTTATTCAGATTTTATTTTATCATAATGCCAAAGATTCAAAACAAGCTTATCACTGTAGTTCCTTTAGAACCAGCCGACAACACTCGCCAACCTTGGCTGGATCTGACACAGATGAGTACTTGGAGATTTGAGACTGGACTCCCAGGGAGCGGGCAAGATCCTGGGCCGTCTCGTCCGACACCACCGTAGTTCCCAGTGCCACCAACAGTCTGAAGATGGCCTCCCGGTCCTGCACCGTCTCCAGCGCCCTGCTGGCCACTGACAGACATTGAGCTTTGGCCTCTAGGTCTGACTGGCCGTGGAGGCAGCCGGCGTAATTCAGCACCAGCGTCGCCAAGGCAATGTGGATGTTCTTGTTGCACACGGTAACCAGGTCAGCAGCGTGCGACAGCACCGTCTCCCGCTGTGCCAGCAGCAGGGCCCGGCCACTCTGCCCCAGGAAGCAGTTACACAGTGTCCGCAAGGCCAACATCTGATTGGCTGCTCGGCCCTCGGGCTTCATCAGGCTCAGCAGATGGTTGCACAGCGGGACGCCCTCTGCATCTCCACAGAGAGTCTGGTTGACCCGTGGGTGGCGCACCGCCAGTCTAAGGATGTCCAGGACTGGGAACACGATGTCTGAGAGGACACGTCAGGGGACCGTCACTCAATCATCCATCCATCCATCCATCAATGGGAACCAAAGCAAAAGCGAACTTGTCTCACCTTCTGGCCAGTGAGTGGCTGTCCAGAGCTCACTGATCTGCCTCACACTGGGACCTGCTTCAGACTCCGACCCAGAAACACACAACAGCAGCTGCTCCAAGTCCTCTAGAACTTCTGAGGTCAGCCGTTGGTCTTTGGGTGCTTCAGAGTTCAGTTCCTTTAGCTTGGCTGAGGAGCACATTTGGATCATGGGTCAATATTAATATCTCGAAGCCACTTGAATGATAGAGATCTGAATAAAACACTAAACTGCTGTGAAACACTATTATCCAAGAGTCATGGAACCGCATGAATTTGAAAGCTTTCTACTCTTGTTGTCGTGAAGTCTTACCAAAGATTTGTGTGGTATTTGCTTGCTCAAAGGCAACTCCATCAGTTTTTGGGAAGTAGATGTTGGTTGACTGCCGCAGGGCTGCAGAGGAGTACGCACCTCTGCCTGGGAGAGAGGCAACTATTAATCACAGACAGTGGAGTAGTGTGGACCGGAATGCGGAGGTTCTCACCTGTGAAGGGGTCGGCCACTCCCACAGGGACTCGAGGGCTCTCACCGGACCCGGGGATGTAGCGGCCAGCACCTGAATACACACAGTGTTGACATCGGATTGAAAAAAACATTCCAGGAGCAATGAAGAAGACCAAACCTGTAAACGGATCCGCACCAAAGCCAGAACGGCTGTCATTTGCACCAGGGATGTACCTAGCGCCACCTGCAACAAAAATATAGAGTCTTATTTAGCACCAGGCAGATGCACACAGACATCCTGCCGCCTGATGGCACTATATCTTCACATCTGTTTTTTAATCGAGGCTGCATTAACACACAGAGAGAAGGTCTGGTCTCACCAGTGAATGGGTCTGCCCCTGTGGGCTGGGCCGGTCCCACCACATGTCCTTTAGTGTTCTCAATGATAAAGTTGGCCACCTGGTCCAGGAACATGGGGCTCAGATCATTCTTCTGCAGGAAGTTGTGCGCTGTAAGCCAGGGGTCCTCGGATACGTTGTAAGGCAGCTTCATGGATGGGCCGCCCTCGTTCACGTCGATCGTAAACACGTAGTCGTACTCCTTCCCTTCATACACCACACTCTTGGACGTCTGCTGGTTGGAGCCGCCGACCACGTCACCGATCTTCTGCCACCTGCCGTCGCTGACGCTCCACTGGTAGGCCTCCACCTTCTGCCCGTCCTTGATCAGCCGCGTCTGTCCATCTCGGTTGCCTGTTGTGAGAAAACAGTGTGAGCCACACCAGCCCACGCACTGAGGTCTTCATCGGGACACCGTACCCGGCTCATCCAAGTGCTCACGTCCAGGAAGGTCTTCCATCTTGATGTCGCCGAGGTCGCCAGTCTTGGGATCAATGGTAGACTTGGAAAGCTCATCCTCAAAGGCCTTGAGCTCCTCCGGCGGGGCCATGCGATCCTCTGCTTCGGTGAAAATCCTGATGATGCCGTCACTTAGGAAGAACAAGATGACTGACAAGAGGGCAGACAGTCAGGACTAACGCAGAAAGAGCGAGACGGCTACCTGGCTCCCACAGCAATGTCTCCATTAGGGAGAATACAGCAGCACCAGACAGACTGAGCTGGGAGACGGATGGTCTGGCTGCACTCGCCGCCTTTCCAGATTCTGAGAGTTCGGTCTTCACCGGTGCTCACAAAGTCTGCAGAGAGACAAACAAGCCGTGTGTCACGGAAGCTCGAGAATTTTGTCTGAACGAATGGAATGAGAAAAGGATTCAAAACTGACCTTTGCAGTTGGGGAAAACATCCATGCTATAGATGTAGTTGGTGTGACTATGGTACACCTGCACACACTCTCCTGTGACTGTCCACCGTCTGATACTGGTGTCGTTACTACAGGAGAAGAACTCGGAGCTGCTGATCACAGCCAGAGCTCGAACACAGTCTTCGTGACCTGGAGAAGACCACAACATTAAGGACAGTAACCACAGCGAGACAGGTCTTACTTGTTTTCGCACCTGTGAACGTTCTCTCACATCGGCCTGCCTTCCACAGCCTGATGGTTTTATCAGCCGAGCCAGACAACATGAGGCCTTGTTCAGGTAAGATGGCCACCGCCCACACAGCAGCTGAGTGACCCTGGCCAGAGAAATTTTAACAATAAATCACAAAACTAGAGGCAGTGAAAACGAGAAAAAGAACCATTAAGAGAGACAAGTCGAGCAGAGTTTTTTCAGGTAAATATAGAGCCAAAATATCAAAAACTTGTTGATACCTGCAGCGTCATCATGCACTTCTCATTGAGCCAGACTTTGGCTGTAGTGTCCCAGGAGCCACTCAGAAGCGTACCAAACTTTCCAGCCGCCAACGTGCAAACTGAAGATAGACAAGAGTCGGTGTCGGGTTTGGCGGGACATTTGCACCTCAGCAGCATCAGCACTCACCGGTGTTCTTGTGTCCTTTGAGCGTGTACAGCGGCTGGGGCCGGTCCATGGTGAAAACACAGATGTTGTTGTCGTTGCCGCCGGTGGCAATGAGTCCTCGTGCGTACGTTTCATTTGGGGCAATGACGCAAACACAGGATACGAAGTTGGAGTGTCCTGACATGCAGTGCATCTCTGTGAAACTCTGGTCAGAACTGACGAGAGAGAGTTTTTTGATACATATAAAATAGTATTTACCCAAAATAGCCTAATCACTTGTTAATATCTAGAATTAAAAAGTCCATTGTCAACCTTCGTGACATGTTTAGTTCCTGGAAAATCCAACTTACTTCACGCTGATTCTGATTCTGATTCTGAAGAGACCATAGTTGGCCAAACAACCTGCACAACTGTCCTGTCGATAACTTCTAGAATTGATCTTTTTCTTTAACATATTCCTGTTACAGCGGTTATAATGATGACATTCCCAGTGCATGAGCTCAACTAAGAAACAGTCATTTCTTCCTGGTAAGATATTGAAAATCCGCATTCAGCATGAATGACAAAGCTAATTTTAAAAACAGTTCTTTCACATGCTTGTCATATTAGTGGGACCTATGTGAAAGTATTAATAATGAGTTCGTAAAAGGTTAATGAAACCATAGGGTCGCTGTCGCGAGTGAGTTTGACTGCCTTTAAAAAAAAGAAGTACAAGAATGACTCTGGTTAGCAGCAGGCTAACGCTACCTACCTGGAGTTGGGCACCCATATCCTCCCGGTTCGGTCTCTCGAAACAGAAACCAGCGCTCCGTCCGGGAACACCGCGGCGGCAAGGCCCCGGACGTCCATCTCGTGGCCCGCGATCGAGCAGCGCAGTTTGTAAGTGTTGGATGAAGCCATGTTCGCCAGGAGAACGCCGGGTCCCGTCTGGTGCTAAGATGCTAAGCTGTCAACAAACACCGGCTACGACTAGCGGAAGTGTGCTTTAGTCACGTGGGCTGCTGCTCAGCCAGCCCTGGTTCCTCAGGGTTCAGGCACTATACTCCAGTGGCGTTCGGATATGAAAATGTCTTTAGAGAAGATCGTTTCCTCGACCGGTGTCTGGAGAAGTGCAAGGTGAGAAAATGAAAGGGACCAAAAGCTTCAACTAAAATACTCAATAAAAGACAGAGTCGTGACTTTATTCACTGTCTTTTATTGTGTTATATCAAAGGCATGTTTGCCACAACAACGAACGACATTGCAACTTCCACCCGTCCATTCAGAATGGACGGAACACAGTTTCAGAGATTTTTTTAAACAAAATTTTGACCAGTGTTCCAATGTGTTAGAGTTTGAGAAATAAGATGATTATTGTTGGTTGTAGTAATAGCAGTAGGCAGAGAAGATAGTGAGGTGGGACATAATTTGAAGTCGTCTTTGTGCTGGAGATAATAACTGTCAATAGATACGTTTACCCAATCTATGACAGTTACCCATAGACAATAAACTGGACTGGGCTCGGAACACTTAGGCGTCTCTACTTCTTGAGGAGGCTCAGGTCCTTCAACATCTGCGGGACAATGCTGAGGATGTTTTATGAGTCGGTGGTGTCCAGTGCAATTCTGTTGGCTATGGTTTGCTGGGGCAGCAGATTAACGGTGGAGGACACTAACAGACTCAACAGACTCATCCTCAAAGCTAGTGATGTGGTGGGGGTGAATCTGGACTCCTTGGAGATGGTTATGGAGAGAAGGATGCTCCTGAAACGGAGGAGCATCCTGGACAACATCACCCACCCCCTCCATCCACTTCTGGTCCAATAAGGAAGCACATGGACCAATAGACTGCAACTGCCCAACTCAAAGACCGAGCGCCACAGGAGTCCATACAATTCGTCCCTGAAAAAAATACAATGAAGTTTTTTTTTGGCACATTTTCTGTTCTTGAACTGCATTTGTTGCGCATTGTTTTTCTAAGATCTTTTGTATCACTATTTTTTTTTTTTGCACTTTATAATATAATTTCTTTTTAATTTATTGTGATATGTTGAGTACAGAGCATGTTACAAACACAATTACCCTTGGGATTAATTAAGTTTTTCTGATCTGATCTGATTATACTGTAATAGTTGCATTAATAGACGTAATAGTACTGTTGGGGGAGTGCTCATGCATATGACAATATTGGATTCTGATTCTATATCCAAAATTATATAAGCATTCGTATCACGGCGTCTGACTTTGAAGTCTGCTTTATTTTGAAACCTACAGATCGGAAGGCAGCATCTGGGCGTGCGTTGGTTTCCGGTCCCGTCCGGCTCCGACACATCGGAGGAGGGAGTGGGCTCAACCGCACCGGACTGGACCGAGATCGCAGGTGAGGCTTTGTGTGCGAGTTAGGATGACACCTGTCAACAACAACAGATCACGTTGTGTCTGCTGTTGTTGGTTGACGCGGTTAGCATACTGAGCTAACAGGCACCGTCTAAGCAAGCGCATCCACTGTCGCACCGGAGGACACGTCCATACCTTTACAGTTAGATACGCTCATAAAAACAGTATTATCACGTGAAGTAGCACATAACAAGTAATAAACACAGATAAAAAATAATAATCCAGTTAAATTCAGTGCGCATACTCGTCCTGGATACTGACTTACACTGGCATGCCGATGACATTTGTAGACAATTAAACCAGGAAGTGAATGTGCAAAATAAATGAGCAGTGGTGGGTGCGTTAACTTGATTGTTGGGGAGTGTATGTTTGTGCGAAAGGTCATTTGCAGTTGTGCCTCGGACGATCTAGATCTGTGTTTCCTCGTGTTTCTGCTTTCCATTTACTACTAGCGTGTGTGACAGGAATTACTATGGTTGTGTGTTTACTATTCACGTGTGGATTTAGAGTGTGTCACAATTTTAGTTGTTGGTTGTACATTTATTCATAGCTCATACTAACATTTGAATACAGTTATTATAAAGTCAAGATTGATTTCCATATTTTTCTTTTATGCTTGTTTGTTGGGCATGTTTATCCTGTGTGTTCCTGTGTGTGTGTTTGTGTCCGTATGGTTGTTTTGTGGGCATGTGTTTCTGACTTTATAAGTATGTTATTGATACCCATATAAACATGTGATTTTAAATATGTGTATGGATTGGGCATGTAGCTGGCCCCGTCGACCCAGCCGCCATGAGACCGCACCTCCACTTTGTGGTTGACCCCATGGGCTGGTTCTGCATCAGTGTGGTGTTTGCGATCTGGCTCTACAACAGTGTCTTCGTGCCCATGCTGATTCTTCTACCTCACTACAGAGAAGGACACATCCCCCTGGCTGTCATCATCTGTGAGTGTCACCATGTTTTAGATTACGAGTCAGAATAGTTCCAACACTAAGCTCTCTGTTTAACATGCAGGTTATTATGCTGCATCAGCATTCTGCGTCCTGGCCTTGTTCAGAGCTTCCACTGCAGATCCTGGTCGTCTACCTGCTGACCCTCACATACCCCACTCAGGTAAGTCCAGAAAGTCCTCCTGATGTCATCTGAAAACTGTTGTTTGCTTTGAATCACAGATTTTACATATTGTATTTTATTATTTGTTTCATATAGGACAATGATACAAAGACTTGAGCCGCAAAATATACGTAAACGTCAAACAATGATCATGTATATTGATGAATAAACAACGTGAACTGGCATGTTTTCTTTAAAAAAAAGCACTGGTCATGAACCTCCCGTAATTCAAAAGTTCAGTATTTAAAATGTTCATGAAAATAATTATTCTGATTCTGACTGTCTCAAGACATGTACAGAATAAATAAATAAGTAAATGCGAGAAAATGAATTTGAAATTACCATGACAGTGAATTCCAAACCCTAAAAACACCAAAACTTATTTTTGTGATGTATTTGTTGGTTGCTGTCTCTCAGAGCGCCATCTATGGGAGCTGTGCAACAAATGCAACTTAATGAGGCCGAAGAGGTCCCATCACTGCAGCAGGTGTGGACACTGTGTACGCAGGATGGACCACCACTGTCCCTGGTAAGATACACGCACACACCAGTATGAAATCAATGCTTGATGTCCATTTGTTTGCAGGATAAATAACTGTGTGGGGGAAGACAACCACTGGCTGTTCCTGCAGCTCTGCTTCTACACTCAAGTCCTCAGCCTGTTCACGCTGCTGCTCGACTTCTGTCAGTACTACTACTTCAGCCCGCTGACAGAACTGAACCCGGTTAGAGTGACGTCGAGATCATGACGCAGGAGAGTGTAGTTAAAATCAACAAATGTGTTTTTTTATTCCACAGGACGAGTTTACTACCAAACATGAGCTGGCTCTGGTGCGGGTTTCAGCTCTCATGGGTTTGGTCATGTTTGGTGGCATGAGCGGTTTGTTCTATAGTCAAATGACGGGCATCCTCGCGGTGAGTGACAGTGGATTTTTCTATTAGTCATGTAGAGGCTTCTTTGAGCTCAGTGGTCCTCTTCCTCCAGGACATGACCACCATTGAGAGGATGTCTACCTTCTCCACTGAAGTGTGAGTGCATCGACTAACATGCTGATGGAGAAATTTAAGCGCTGACAAGTCACAGTAATGTTGTCGAGTTACAGTAATTATTACTTAATACTGACAACTCTTTTAGGGTTTTGTCTTCAACATTAGGAATGTCTGATATTGATTTGTGGATATACAACACTGTACACTTGGATTCCGTTACTAACTGTTACATCCACCCGTGGTAGAAGCTGCGGGAGAAAATACACTGGTGTTCGCAGCGCTGTTGTGCAGTGATGATGCCCAGCCTTTATCATTGCTGCTTGAGAGATGTGGAAGGGAATCACCACAGCCCTTTTAAAATTCTGAAATTTGCTGTGGCCGCCACTAGGTGACATCATGATGTACAAATTAGATGATCCCGAACTTTGGGTCACACAGAAAGAAAATCTTGTTGACAGTATTGCTAACCATTTTCAATCTACAGCCAAGTGAAATAGTCATACCAAAGTAGATTATTTCATTGAAAAAAACTCTGGCTAAAAGGTTTACAATATCAGTCTAAAATTGGGACAGTACTTCAACTTACGTTATGTAAACATTTGTGTTTGTCTGAAACCACAGACACTCTTACTCATCCTGACAATGCTCATTGCAACCAACCAAATCTGACTTCACAAATCATCCAAAACATTTTATCTGTGCAGTACAACTTTGTAAACAGTTAAAAAATCATGTTGGATCTTGGAATGAGGCCCAAAGTGCGCTCTCTTTTGCATGAGCTACAAATAGAAAAGCCATAGAAAAAGTAAACATAGCAGTTTAATACAGTGCTGTCAAGGCTTAAAGAGTGATGCTGGTTCCCCTGGAGTGGTTTGCTCTAATTCTTATGCTTCTTGTCCTTGAGGTAGATTTTTCTGAGTGACTTTAAGTCTCTCACTGCTGTTGCAAACGATTCCTCCACTTGCCAGAGACAAGCACTGAGCAGCCAGTCAGTGCTTATATTGGTCTTCATATTAATGTAATTGGTGTGAATGGCTGTGTTTTGGGAATGTATATCTTACATTAGCTTTTTGTGTTTGGTTCTTAATCACGTGATGTGATGTCATGAAACACCGGATACATTTATTTCACTGTATATGTGATTTCACTGTGCATGAGTTGTTCTGAGAGTGATTGCTTTTCTTTGTCTGGATGACTGGCAGATCTGGCTCGAAGCGGTCGTGGCAGTGGGCACTGGAGGAGGTTTGTGGAACCCGCTGGAAGGTCTTGTGGTTCCTTCCGGTTCGCAGCCGCAAGTCTCTCAGGAGTGGACGTCACTTTCGCGGCCTCGTATGAAACGACAAGCTACTGTCAGGTCGATCTGCACACACGAACCTTTACTAAGCTGCGACTTGTGAGTGAGGCGGGGTGGATCGCTCGAGTGGACTGTTGGAGCAGCACTGATGCAGCTGAACTAAGCAGTGCCTTGTCTCTGTTCCTCCGTCTCTTGCATTGGTTTGAAAAGGCAGAAGCTCTCGCTGGAAGCCTTCGAACAAAATGACGTTGTTAGAATTTTATCTCAAAACATTGCTGTTTCAGACGTTAAGACCTGTTTGTCAGGTACATTCACAAAACATGTTTACTCACTCATACCTCTGAAGTTAAGTTCCTGTAGGATGTTATCACTGTTGTTACTATTTGTTTACAAGGTTGCTCCGGTGTCTTTTAATCACTTGCGTTTTCTGCACATTGTCTATGCTGTCACAACTGCTGATTCTGTGTGAATTACAGGTAAAGGAAGGCGTGGACGTCCAATTTAAATCCTCTATTGTATTGTATTGATCAGGGACAAGACGAGAGACGATTGAGAAAATCGCTTTTGTTTTTGCTGTTTGTGTGAGTGCGTGTGGTCTTGTTTAGGATGGTTAGGTTTTTGTTGGGAGAAGCTGGGGGAAGCATTATGGCAATGAGAAACCTCACAATGGCCCCACAAAGGTATAAATACAATTGTGTGTGTGTGTGTGTCTATAAGCCAAAGATCAGAGACAGAGTGGCATATTCACTCTGTTCATTTATCCAAAACGTGCACTGATGTTTGTTCTGGCACTTTTAAGTAAATGTTTTTCATCAATTAATGTACATTTTTTATTTGTTTTTAGAGTGACATTTGAGTTTTTCTTGTGTCCTGGGGTGTGGCTCGTGGATATTATACTATGTTAAAAAATTTTTTTTTTACGGTAAAGCAATAATGTTTGTTCATCAATTTATCTAAGATTTATGCTTCTCTATATTTGGTGGTGTGAACTGAGGGTTTCACTTGTTGAGCCCTGTATTATAGTGATCAGTCTACTCTTCATCACTCCGTTAGTCTTCATTGCGCCTCTGAACACTGTTCAAATAAACCAAAATTTACTCAGTCCAGGTGTCGCCTTTGAGAGAGAACTCTGATTGTATCTTGCAGTGAACTGCATGTCGCTTGTGACAAACCCATGAGGAAACACGAAAGTGTCCTTATTTCCAGATTCCAGTGGGTGGCACTCTCTGCTTTAAAATCTTTGGATTTGTACAACCAGTTCAACGAAACCTTTCATCACTATTGAACCAAGAGCGCCTCCTACTGAGCTCTGAGAATGAGCAGGGGAATCAGCCCATATCTCCCAATACTTCCATGTACTTCCATCCACCTCTCAGTTAAGCCATTTGTCTGTTCATCCTTGAGTCAACTCAATAATTCAATCTCCACAAACCAGTGTGGAAATGTGATAATACACCTTCCTTTTTCACAAAAAGTCCACCCTTCAATAAGTTCAGTTTCTTTGTCATCCCTCCAAAAAACACAATCCTGCCATCTGCCTTTATATTCATTTACAAAAAATATGTATCCACCATTCTTGAATCAATCCAACTATAAATCCATTTGGAGTTCTAACCATCTGTCTTCACCAGCAGTTCATCAATATATCCATCCTTACAGATGGAATGATGGGTCTACACTTCTGTCATGAATTGTCCATCTATCCATTCCCCTGTAAATCTTACAATCCTTCCATGTATCAAGAGACCAACTCCCTATACATGTTTTCTTAAATCCAGTTTCCCATCAATCCAAACACAGCAAACTGTTCACTCTTTAAACATTGATCTTTCCTGCTATCCTTATGGTCAACTAGCAACCCACCCACCCTCCCTTCTCCAACATTCTATCTATCCTTCCTTTTACAGTATAACCTGCACCTCATTCCCCTCAATTTGTCCAGCCAGCTGAAGTCTCTTAATAGAACAGTAATAATACAATTATTAGTCCAAGAGATGAAAGCCTTTGTTGGTCCCTGGATCTGTTTAACTTGTTCAACTGTTCAACTTGCACTTGAAGATCCTACTATCATCACAAGCTTGGCTCCATCTTGTCCATGTCTTCGCCTGTCTCTGTATGTTTCTGGTGCTTTACTGTCTCCTCAACTTCATTATCTCATAAGATCATAAATATCATAAAGCACTTTCTGTGTAACCTTTTCATTACTTCATTACTCTTTTGGACATTTCCACCAGATAGTTTTCACTACTTTATACAAACCTCAGCGTCCATCAGATTCTCATTCATCCTTCTAAAAATCTGAATCTCCATCTACATCAGGTGTCTCAAACTGATGCAGTAAAAAGCCACAGAGTAGCCCGACTAGCAATTGGTTTATTCCAGTCTTCTGAGTGGTGAAAAGACGTTCTCTTGACTGTTTGGAACAGAAGCCTGCACCTACTGTGACCATTTTGTGGATCGGTCAGAGACCCCTGGTCCGCCTAATGAATGTATGGATTTTAATTTCATGAGATTGCATTGCCTTATTCAAACGTTGATCATCTTAAGTTTGGTTCAATATATTTCACAAACTTCTAAAAACATTTTCCAGCTCTAAAAATGAAATGTATGACAGCAAACATTGTTTAACATTAAGCCATCATTGTCATAATATTTGACCCACGGTCCTCTGAGAGCGTGTCTCCCTCAGTAATTAATAATTGGCTGCTTGCTTTGTGTCGCTAATCTGCTCGTTCAGCTGCGAGGATCCAACCAAAGACCGGCTGTCACTTCCTGCCATACAACAATAGGGCCCACCACGTCCCCCTACCTGGGGCCGGGTCAGTGGTGGCTTGGCGTGTTGCACCAGACAAGGATTAGGGCAGAAATTATAATCTGCTATAATTATTGTGCTTCAAACTGAGGTCCAGATGGAACAAACAACCTCGGCAGCGGGTCAGAACAGGTGACCTGCTGTTCTTGTCTCAGGTGTGATCACATTTATAGTGTAGGCGGCAATGTTTATGGACTTCAATGGATAACGCTCTCAGTTCTTTCCTGCAAAGTTTTTTTTTCTGTTAACCGACATGGGCTTGTATTCCATTTCTTGCATATTTATAAATATGATAATCAATGCACCTGACACTTAGTTCTACAATGTGTTGTTCAACAATACAATAGCAGTGTTATTACCCTTCCGTGTGCGTCCGCGTGTACTGAAGTGCACGTGTGTCTGTGTGTGAATGTGGATGTATTGATTGGTGTATTGATTTTCAGGGCAGCTCTCGGTGAAGAACGTAGAAATCCAATTAAAAGTAGAAATTTAATCCAATCAAGACGAGAAATATCTATCGATTTTTCCTCCTAAATAATCAATATTGCGAGGATGGGAAGTGTGAGGGTTCAGCATTCACTCTCTCACACAACTCTCTCACACACACACACACACACACACGTCAGATCAGGTGAGAGAGTGATGACGTAACTGACTTGAGACATTTTGCTCTAGAGAGGTGAATGATGTCGTCTTGACCATTTAATCTGTGAAAGATTTGAAGACAGGTGCAACACTGATGCCTGCGTCAACACAGAAATGACAGATGGGATCCCTATGAGGAAATGTGAACAGAGGAAATGTCGAGGGAAAATGGTTTACTATGTGAAATGTTTAAACAACACTTCAGAGTGGTGAAGTTCAATTAATATACATCCATAAAGTGGGAGTTCATACACTTTAAAAAAGTTATCTCCAGATCGACTGGCTTTTACCTCCACAAAGTTCCATTTAAGAGTTAGCTTAGCCACTTCTTGCAATTTTAATAGGGTCCAAAGGATCTTGTCAAACAGTTTTTATCTAGTAGTGGGCAGGTGAGCCATGCACAACACTTTCAGTGCTGAGGGGTTTAATACGGCCTCCCACCCAGGCATCCTTCGGACATCCTCATGTCAAGGTCATGAAAGAAGTAAAGAAAAAAAAATGAAAGTAAAAAGAAATATATATGTGTGTGTATATATATATATATATATATATATATATATATATATATATATATATATATATATATATATATATATATATATATATATATGTAGGAGAGGAATGAAGGTTAGCCGCAGCATGACAGAATACATAAGTGTGAATGAGAGAAAGCCAAGTGGACAGGTGAAGTTAAAGGATGCAGAGATAAAGAAGGTGGGGGATTTTTAGTACTGAGGCTCAACTGTCCAGGGCAATGGAGAGTGTGAGAAAGAGGTGAAGAAGTGGGTGCAGGCAAGATGGAATAATTGGAAAAATGTGTGAGGTGTGATGTGTGACAAAAGGGTGTCGGCAAAGAAACAGTGGCACTGAGGAAAAGACAGAAGGCAGAGCTGGAGGTAGCAGAGATGAAGATGCTTGAGGTTCTCTCTGGGAGTGAGCAGGACGGATAGGATCAGGAAGCAGTAGATCAGAGGGACAGCACATGTCAGGTGTTTAGGAGACAAAGTCAGAGAGGCTAGATTGAGATGGTTTGGACATGTACAGGAGAGATAGCCAGTACATTGGTAGGAAGATGTTGAGGTTGGAACTGCCAGGCAGAAGGTGGAGAGGAAGGCCAAAGAGGAGATTCATGGTCGTGGTGAAGAAGGACATGAAGTTTGTAGGTTTGAGAGAAGAGGAAGCAGAGGACAGGGTGAGATGGAGGAAGATGATTCGCTGTGGCCACCCATGAAGGAAGAAGCTGAAAGGAAAATAAATAGTAGCACACAAGATATGTATCTATGAAAAAAAGGAGGCACATGCAATTAATAAGGTTAAGTGGAGTCAAACCGACGTCAACACAGATGAGTGAAGAGTAAGAGCAAGAGGTGGACTGAATGATGGCTGAGACAGGTGATGGATTTAGTGGTTGACAGTGCAAACAATGTGATACTGTGTGTATTGTTTTGTGTGTGTGTCTGTGTGTGTACGTTTCAAACTCCACACGACGCGAGTGTGCTTGTGTACATCGTCATTGGTGGCTGCTGGTCACATGCCCTTGCTTCTTCACACTCTATTAAACTCCATGAAATCGTTTTGATTAGCAGATTAACTCCAGTTTTTGTATCAAATGCGCGTCAGATTGTCGTCATTAGTGCGGGTGTAGTGGGTGGGGCTGGGGGCAGCGTGTGTGTGTGTGTGTGTATGCGTGGGTCAGTGAGGTCTACGGGTCATGGTCCGGCGGGTCTCAGTCTGTCTCCGGCGCAGCAGACGTGAGGACTCTTCCTCCTGATGAAGATGATGGTGGGCAGTGTGGCTGACAGGTCCGTGAAGTGGCAGCTCTGTTATGACAAGTCAGCAAAAACCTGGTGGATGGTGAGTCAGCGCTGCTGTGTCATTGCTCTCTTGCATCTGCCTCTAATTCCTGCTTTTATTGGCAATTTCCTCTGCTCATCAAGAACTAAACCAGCACAAACAATCATAAGTCAACAAAAACCTCAATGGAATTTCAGACTATTTCTTTCTTGTTTCTGTTCGACTGTGTTCAGCTACTCTTTTTACTTGCTCTTTGTTCGCTCTGCACTGAAAGTTATGAATGTATGTTTGAGAGTTTCCTGATGAGAGTCCTCAACAAGCGAAGCAGAAAAGTGCGTTAGATGTTTATCTTTCTAAAGTCAACAGTTTAAAATTCCTCTGTCACAACCAAAGATCTTTTGAAATCACATTTTTGTAACTGGAGGAGTCTGACTAGCCACAAACGGCCCGGTTGTTCCGCCAGCGCCTTTCTCATCATCAGCATTCTGAATGTGTAATGGCATGAGTAATGAGCTCAGATTATTCTGTTGGGGCAGGTTTGTTTGACGCCGACTGACCTTTGACCCTGCACGTTGGTATGTGTCATAAACAAAACCAGAATTGTCTGAGCCGTCTCCTACACAGCGCTTTTATCTCCTCATGACCATGAGCCTTCAGGGTCAGTGTACATCGCAGCCATTTGAATTTTACCATGGAACCTAAAAACATGAAACGTAAATGTAACCACACCCCCACTTCACTGGGGGAAAGAAACGAAAACTAGCAAACAAATGAGCATTGACTTCTGAAGATGTTGGACTGAGAAACACTCTCAGGGTGGCGACAAATGAGAGCATGTATGAAGACGCGGGTTGTATGGAAAGAGGAGGACGGCAGGAGCCACGTCTTTGCAATGTGCACCAACTGTTGCTCCAGCTGAAGACAGTTGGACATCGCTGTGCATAATTGAATTATGGTTGCTGTGCTAGATAGTAGCGATGTTCTACAGTGCATTACATTGATGGCTCCCCAGAGTTTATTTATTATTAGTAAGCGGCGACTTCATTCTTTATTTTGTCATTACATGAATAGTTCACAATAACAGTTCATGATTCCATTTTTTAAGTTTCTCAAAGAGCTGCTTTGGTCTATATGTTTGGAGAAGTAAGAGGAGTCTGCACCATGATGCTGTACATATGTGTCTGACCTTTCATTGACATGTCAGTGATAGTACTATCAAAATAAAATACACAATTCCCTACTTTTGGGATTAATTATTCTTTGCTGTTACATATGTAACTGCAATGAAAAATGAAATGAAATGAAAAATAATAATACACTGAGTAAATCTCTAACACCAGCCTCCAAACTACCTGGTTCAGTACAGGACCAGTATTCTCACCAAGATTTTGTTTGACCTCTATAAAGATGTCCTGATGAATCAGGTCAAGTTCTTGTTCCAGATCCACACTCGTGCCACTTTGTCTGGTCAGACAAGGTGAACCAGTGGTGTGTCTTCAGCTGATTTTGCAAATGTCAGGGTCGTAACAAGTCGTAAAAGTGGGAACATAGAACCTGTCGGAACAAAACTGCTTCATTCCTGTCAACAAAAGTGGTGTAATGACAATGTTTACAACAGCAGGTCCCCTGCGGATGGAGCCATGTCCGCCTCCTGCCAGTCAAAAATTGCTGCTTTTCTATGTTTCTGATGAATCACTCGTCAAAACCATAATCCACATGAACATCTTTAAATAGGAAAAAAAGAGGAAAAGTCTCTTTTTGTAATCATTTTTAAAAAGTGAAATAAAGGGATGGATTTTGTTTTTTTTTAAAACTTATTTTTCACAGCGAGGGATTTAGCTAAGCCAAATGTGCCTGGAACCACATGGCAACTCACAGGAATTGCAGTGGTTTATGAGCAATAATATTGAACTGTAATTCAATAATAATAGCGTCGTAACACTTACCAGTCAGTTCACTATGGCGGTGTCATTCACTGGGGCAAACTAACGACCTCGGGCTTCGGTATTTTCCGTCTCTTCTCGTTTTTCTCCGTATATGCTCGGCATATCCGGACAAATACGCCGCCCACCAATGCGAATAATAATTATTGAATAATTACAAGTTATTCCCACTAGAGGGCAGAAGATCCACATTAATATTACGGCCGCTTTTGTTAGTAAAAAACAGCATAGAGCGACGGAACGTTTTGGAGCCACGCAATACAAATTGTCAATGAAGTAAAACTGATACGCAGCTAAATACAAATTCGAATGAAATTCCAATCGGAATTTATTAAAAAAAAAAAAAAAGTCTTATGCGCACCACAACGCCAATAAATGTCTCAACACAACTTGAATCTAAAAACATATTCCAAACAAAACCACCTTTACATTTCACACATTATGTTCAATTCACAATGAATTAATGGACATTGATGTCTGAAGGAGGACAACGCTCAAGTTGGCTGGAAGAAAACATGAATGTTGCTCATGAATCATTATTATATAACACTACGAGTGATAATGATAGACTTGTGCCAAATTAAAATTATTGCCAAAACGACAAGAACCGACATTAAAATAAATTAGGTTAATAAGGTGTGTTTCATGAATTACGCACACGCGCACGCGACGACGCGCACAGACAAGTTCGGTGTCGAGGAATATGTACTGTACACAGTTTTATTTGAAAACATGTCAAACATTGACATGACGTGAGTCAATAAAGCGGCCGAACATTCATGGTGGTGGAGTGTGTAGTAGTCACGTGGGTTCGTGTGAACTCAATGGTCCGGGTTCAGAGTCCCGGGCCGCTGCTGCCGCTGCTGGCGACCAATCAGGAGCCGGGATGCCGACACTGTCGCAACCACGGTCAAGTTACACCTGTCTATGACAGCATAGGCCGGAAAATGCGCTTCATTTCTACAAAATAAGAGTGAAATATCAGCGCGAAACAAACGTTACTTCATTGAACAAATATATGAAACGAATTTGCTTAGTATAATGAAAAAGACATACCACAACTGGTAGTAATGTCATTATACAAGTATAGCAAATCTTAAATGGGAATTCAAATTGTAATAGCTCAGTAATAAAGTTAAAATTACAAATTCATATGGCAGACCGTCCTTTCATACAGAAGCAGGTGATTCATTGATGACGATTAAATGACATGAAGCGCCGCTATTGCTGTGACTAGTAATGTCTTCGGTCGGCGGACAGTCATTTTTAAGAGGGCTTGGTTTTATTTTGAAGGCAAAACCGGATACAATGATAGTAGTGTGCGAAGAGCGGTGAGTGCTGTGCCGGGGGCATCGGAGTGTGCGAGTCAGTGAAAGTGAAGGCGGAGACCCGCGGAGCCGCAAACTAAACTCAGCCTCTTCTGGACCTGGTTCAAGTCCGGTTCCCCGGTCCAGAACCCGCCCGAAACCCGAACTCACGAGCGGTGCCGAGCTCGCGTGAAATAACCTGCCAAAATTTGACTTCCGGTGTCTTCGGATCTGTCGCGGGGAAAAAAGTTTGACGTGAGAATGTGACGAAGTTCGTGACGAAGCAGAACCAGGACCCAGTTTACTGATGCAGTTCAGTGCCATGGTAGGTGACACACTCGCGCGCGCACACTCGGACACAGAAAAGCCATTTGAATATGTCAATTTGGACTTTAGGTTGACGGTGCGTGTTGAGCAAAAAAGTTGATGAAATTGGCGGAGCAGGGTGAATTATGTGCAGCGCCGAACACACGGACGCGCACGCACGCACGCACACGCACGCACACACCTCGGCGTAATCCCGGGTAGCGGCTCCTCAGCTCCGCGGACTCGAACCTCTCACTGTTTCTGGATGGTTTTGTGTTCTCACGCGGGTTTCTGCTCCACAAGAGTCCGGAATGACGCGATAGATCCACCAGAACCAGAACCCGAGTGTCCTCCGCGCCGCCGCCTCGTCATGTACTCTCCCATCTGTCTAACTCAGGTATTTCTCACTTCTTTTCTCATCCAAAATGTTCTCTGTGGTGTTGGACTTAGTGAGAAGTTCTGGACCCGCCACCTCTGATCTCTAGATCGGCCAATGTGCTGCGTCAAAAGAGGATTTCTGGTTTTTAATAAACAGAAATCTGGCAAGAAACATCATCAGTAGGAATGTTGACAATTTGTCATTTTTTCAAAGGATTGAAAACTTCTATGTATTTAGTAAAAAAAAACAAAAAACATCTCAAATCGAGTTTATTGATTTGCGCTTTTTTCCCCAAGGCTTTAAGGCATTTAAAAAGTAAAGTCTGATGATTCATTGAAACGTGTTGGTTTATTAATAGTGCTCTTAAACTCATTTCTGTGCTGATTTGGAGGATAAATGTGCTGCTTTTGTGATCAGTAAATATTAATTTTATTTTGAAGATGCTGTAAAATCTACTGCTGATCAGTTACATATTCAAATCTTTTTTTCTGTTTCATTCATTGAGACGTCAACTGTAATTTCAGGCCGTGCTTTCACAACCGTGGTCATCCGGACATTTTCGCTCAGGCTGCTGTGTAGGAGGCTGAGATTACAAGTGTCACTGCTTTAATTCTGCCGCATTGGGTTTAACGATCTGGTCCAACGGATGCCACAAATAATCCTTAAACTGACTTAAAAATTTCTGCAGTAAAATCCATTTGCGGTGGGAAAACACTTCAAAATAGGCAACCACTTAATGTGGCGAAAGAATAGAAAAAAATGATTTTAAGAGCATTTAAATAAAATGTGCACCAGATTCTAGAACTAATCATTATTTTGCGACTTGTTAAGATGTAAATATTTGAAGTGAAAACATTGGGCAAGGTTATGTGTTGTCTACTTTCCAAGCTTTGGAGAGGCGAGCTCTGGACAGAGGACGTTTTATTACCATTCATTTTCTTGTAATGCAACATTTTGACAACATGCTGGTAAATGCTATACTTTGAAGTAGTCGTATCTTTTGGCAAAGCAAGGAGGATATTTTTACGCTCCTTGCAGGGTGTTCTGGTTCAAATCTTTTTTTTTTCTAGCTACAATTTCTTCTCACAACATTTCTACTCTCTGGCAAGAATTCAAAATCTAAATTTGTAGATAGCAGAATGTCAAAATGAGCAACTGTGTTTTGAAGTGGTTATCGCTCTTTTTCAGTGTCTCCTACACAACAGAGTAATTTTTTCTTCATTGTATTTGACTGGGTTCAGATAGAAGATGAGACTAGTGATGTTGTTGGTGTTTTTATTCAATAAACAAACCATGTTATGTTAAAAACGCTCTCATTTTAAAGGTAATCTAAGACTGTTATTTAGTTGAGAATATTTGAAAACACCAAACCGTTCAGCTGCTGAGCTGGCGGAGCTCAGGTCAGTGCTGTTGAGCAGGTGGATTGACAGCTGCTGCTCAGGATCGAAGCCAGTGATTGGGGCTTTGAAATCGTAATGGCCGAGGATGTGTTTGTTGATTTATCACGGATGAAATGTGAAGCATTGTTGCTCATTTTCATAGTGAGCTGGGAGGGATTGAATTTTGCCATGGTGGAGGAGGCCTCTTAACCCAAGTGTAGGAACATAAATGCAGAAAGGACCAGATATTAGGTAACAGCTATGATTGCTCTTTTTAAAACATGCCCTTGTGCGAAGTGTGTCATTCATTTAATTGTATTGTTTGTATTGAAATAATACGTGGTGGCAAATTTTAATATTGTTTTTTAGTCTTTTTGTTTGATCTTTTTTTAAACGTATACTTTATTTAAGAGTGGTGATGTCGCCTTGTTGTGTATTCTATCTAAAGACGAATTAAGAATACAATTTAACAGCTTTTACCTGCACATCTATTGCTATGAATATATAAAAAAGACAAAATACTAATCTGCTGCATGATGGAAAACCTCATTTGAGATGGAATTGAAAGACGATCACATGCATATCAGGTTGGAGCTCTCTGAAAGTTTCATTTTAATGATATGTTCAGTCGTAACACAGTCACCTAGGGCCACGACTACTTTTTGCAGTATATTTTCTTTAATGTGTCGCAATCTTTTTAACCTACATACTGGTTTCCTTTTTAGTTTTTTTCCCCTTTGAATCTTGGATTCATTTGTAGTTAAGAAAAAAAATGATATTGTTCCATCTCTCATAGATTAGAATTATTGAATTATGTCAGTAGCTCAGCTGGGTTATTAACACAGACTCTATAGTAGCACTGATCAGTTTGTCAGGATGAGTCATGTCTTTCCGTTTATGGACCGGAGGACAAATAATGAGACAGTTTTAAAGGTGATTTAAACCAGTGATTGAAGAAGCTATAGCTGAGGACATTTGGGGGACTGTACCAGTTTCACTGTCACGTATTTACCCACAGTTGAAGTTGATCTTGAAAAATGATATTAAAAAGCATGTTCTGAAAAAAATAAATAATGTGCAGGGCACGATGAAATTAGAATCGAATACTTGCATTTGCACGTGTTGAGTTGATTCGTTTAATTTTGAGGTCTGACTTGTATTTTACAAGTAAGAGCTGTGATCTGCTCTCTCCACCAGGATGAGTTCCATCCCTTCATCGAGGCTCTCCTTCCTCATGTGCGCGCCATTGCCTACACCTGGTTCAACCTGCAGGCCAGGAAGCGTAAATACTTCAAGAAGCACGAGAAGCGAATGTCCAAGGACGAGGAGCGTGCCGTCAAAGACGAGCTGTTGAGCGAGAAGCCGGAGGTGAAGCAGAAGTGGGCATCTCGACTGCTGGCAAAGTTACGCAAAGACATCCGGCAGGAGTACCGCGAGGACTTTGTGCTGAGTGTGACGGGGAAGAAGCACCCGTGCTGCGTGCTTTCCAACCCGGACCAGAAGGGAAAGATCCGCCGCATTGACTGTCTGCGACAGGCCGACAAGGTGTGGCGGCTGGACCTGGTCATGGTCATTCTGTTCAAGGGAATCCCATTGGAGAGCACGGACGGGGAGCGGCTGGTCAAGTCGCCGCACTGCAGCAACCCGGCGCTCTGCGTGCAGCCCCACCACATCACGGTGTCTGTCAAGGAGCTGGACCTGTTTCTGGCCTACTACGTCCAGGACCAAGGTAAGGCCCCTCGGTGACAGAGGATGCCCTTGTAATAACACTGTAGTGCATGCATACACACCACACGAGCAAACTGAAGCATCACAGGCTCTAATGCAATATGCGAAGATGGGTACATCTCTATGAGGGTGACACACACACACATCATAAGACAAGAAATTATCAATTAGTTAAGAAGTTATCAATTCAGATTTATGATCAAAATACACACACAATCCCACTGTAATTTCATAGGCATCACTGATAATATTTTTTAAAACATTTAAATTATTTAACTTCGAATCAATGTTTTCCGTTTAATGTCACAGATTTTCAGCATTAACATATCATTTATTCTGAATTTCGCTCAAATTAAAATTGGAAGTATCACATGTACTTCTGTTTAGGTGAGATCAAGGAAACCGATGTGTTTTGACAAGACATTTCTCTCCTAAATTCTGCATCCTTCTTGTCAATAATGGATATATTGTCGCTGGTTCGAGCTCCGGGACGGTTGCCGTGGCAGCCACTTGGCATCGAACTCTCTTTTGTGTCTGGCAGGATCTTCCAGCTGGCCCTGCTGCGTTGACACTTCATTGCTGCTGATTTAATTGAAGCGAGATATTTTTTGGTCGAAACTGAAGTTCTATAAAGGTCACGTGCTCAACTCATCTTTTACTCGATTCAATAGTTCCTTTTCGCGTCGCGACACGACAGCCGCGTTGCCACCTTTGGTCTGCGCAGCCATATTATGTACCGCGTGACGCCATTTTGTTGGCTTGAGTGCCAGGAGGCCGTCCCCGCAGTGGCGGTGGTGGTTAGCAGTTTGGACGGTGGCATCAAACCCTCTTTGTCTGCTCCCGCAACTCTTTGATTTGCTGGTTGGCATCTGCAGCGGGCACAAATGAAGCTGCTGCTTTTGTTCGGATGCAACAAACAAAAGTCACACACTCAAGATGGTGCTACAAACGTAGCTTTTTTGGTGTCAATTGTTTTTTTTTTATCAATAGTATAAAGATTGGGTGGAGTGTTGCCATGCCAACTGACTCTTGGATATAAAAGTAGACTCACATATACGAAAACACACATGAAACTCAAGGTGTACACACACGCGCACACACACAGTGATTTCTGTATTACCAGTTGGACAGACTTGGTGGAGGTCTGTCAGGTCGTCTTATCGTGTCAGAACACGCCAGCCTCTTTGTCTGTTTCTTCCTCTCACTTTGGAATGTGGACTGAAGCTCGTCTTCAGGATTAATATTGTGATTTATTCACACTGGTGTCAGATGTCTCAATGTTGCAAAAACAAACATCACATTTGATGACCAAATGACAGGATTGATAATTGTGTTTTCAGGTCAGATCTGTTAAATCTGTTACAAATAAAATAGACGAGGCTGTTAATGATCATAAAGTCCCTGAAGGTCTGTCAGTGGAGGGCCACAGAGGTCAAGTTCAAGTCCATGTTCCTGCCTGTTGGTAACACAACCCGTAAAACACTAGTGTCTCCACTTTCTCCATGAAAGGTGACGAATACAGAGCAGTCTCTGACACGCTAATGGAGTTCGTGTTAACTACGTGACCTCTGACCCTGAGGTCCTGACCTGTGCTCAGGGGTTGTCGCAGCTTGTTTGAAGTGTAATTGACACTCGCAGACACACGCTGGAACAAACTAAACACTTAAAGACAAAGAACACATGAAGGCAGACTCGCAAGATTTACACATGTTCTTGGTGTGTTTGTCTACTGTGTGCTGTTTGTTTACACACAACAAAAAACAATATACACTCTTAAGTAACCCACAGCATTTATATATTAGTCATTTGCTGTCAATATCTAAACTAAATATGTGTTTTGAAACTGTCAACTACTCAAAAGCACTGTGTTCTCACTTGTCTCTGATATCTCGATTAAAATTATTTATTTTCTATTCTAATTCACATTTTACTCATTTTCATTTAGAGCGGAACAAATTGTCTGAACAATGGCTCCCGTGTTTTGACGCGCACACACTCGCAGAGAAGTATATTATTCAAGGGCAGAATAACGTTTATATATGCAGATGCATGCTACAGCACGCTCATGAAGCAGCTACGTCACTGACTTCCATGTTTTCACACACGTTTAGACTCACATGTCACACATGAATGGCAATGTGCTCACTCATAAAGATGCTTCAACCCACACCGCCATGCTCGTACTCACTCCAGTCAAACAGATCAGAGTGGTGCGTAAAAGACAAGTGTCTGTGCAGAGGTCGTGGCAAAGGTCAGTGTTGGTAAGCCCCTCTTATTGACCCTTTGAATCGGGGTTAAAGTGCGATTGCTGACACGAAGGTGGTCTTCTAGCGACTGTTTGTCTGGAATGGCTGAAGGTTTTCTGGATTGTGGAAGACGGACTTGTCACCGGACAGACCCCCACTCACACTTTCTGATTCTTGGACCTGTTGCTGGGTCTTCGGTCCGGCCGTCTGAGCGGAGGCCTGCCCCGCTGAGTCACAGCGGAGGTTTGTGACGAAGCATATCATAGAGACCCCCCTGATTTAGCCCACCCTGCTGACTCTTCACTTTTCTGGCTTCCCTTCAAGACCAAGTTGGCGGCCATCTCCCCGCTCTTGGCCGAGGAGGGTGCTGGGCTCGTGCCAAGCATGTTAAACAATGGCCGCAGTGATCTGACAGCCTTTTGATATTTTCGATAAAAACAGCAACATCTTTTTTTTTCCACTTCACCAAGTGGAATTGTGGAAGTCAGTGAGTCTTCCTGAGTCATTTACCGGAGCTCATCAGTATTCATCTGGTGGAGTCTGACCGCATCCTTCTCAGAGTCGTAACCTATCGAACACTTTCTCTCAATCTAATCTACTTAAACTCTCGCCGGCTGCTGTATTGATTCCTGCTTCCCACTAAACGTCTCCCGAGCCTCTCCCGCCTAACCTGGGAGCGATTTATGCTCCTCAGTGTTCTTACTCCGGTCGCTTGTTTGTGATCTTGGTCTGACTTTGCTGCTGCTCTTTGTCAAACACTAACCCAGGTTTCCCCGGCTCAGTATGGAGCTGCGGTTATTAGCAGCAGGGTTTCACTCCAGCAAATACCTCCAGGCTTAAACAGGCCGCACTCCCCGCTTGGCCTCTTTTGTGTTCCTTGTGTACATAAACCTCCATGGAAACCATGCACCTCCGAGCTCAGGCCGCAGAAAGCGCGGAGCCCTGCTCCACAAAATTTACAGCCTCTTTGCTTGGCGGCTGTGTGTTTAATTTGCTTGTGTCACAGTTTGAATCTGTCAAAACGCTTTTTCTTTGCAACTTTGAGTCACAGTTGAGGACTTGAAAAGGCTTTTCTTGTCAACTCCGGCGGGGGATTTTGAGCTTCTTTTTTTTGCTTGCGCTGCTCCACTTGGTTAAAGACGGCAGTTTGTGCCATTAGTTAAGATCTCAGCTCCACTACACTTTCCCAGGCTTTCGGGGAGGACCCCAAATGCATTTTGAATCCCCCCGAGGCCACTTGACTGGAGGACCAGCACCTCCCACTCCTCTCAGATAAATTCCCCACCCCCACCCTGTCTGCTGATCCTCCCAAATGAAGACAAATGGGTACATTCACCCCCTAAACCGGGCAGTAGACTGTACCTCACTGTCCTCCCTCCCCGCATCCACCGGCTGCTTCTCTGCGTTACTATCAAACTAACAAGCTTACAAAGTCTTGTCCTGTCTGAGCACACAAAGGCCCGGTGCAGGGAATTCATGTGAAGATGTTTTTTGACCTTACATTTTTCAGGAGAAAAGCACCTCAAGTACCAGACTGAGACCCTCTTTCAGCCAGGAAGAAGCAGCCAGTGAAGGGAAGAATGAAGGGGTGTAGGTGGGGTGTGAAGGGGAACGGGGACAGACAATCGGAGCGGTTGCCGAGGAGACACTGACTTCTCTGTACGGCCCCCCCCAACTCTGCTTTGCCCCATCAAAGTCTTTAGTGTCCAGACAGACCCGAGCGGCGGCCCAGAGTGATGGTTGTCTCTTCTTTTGTCCAGCGGTACAGTACGTCCCGTCACTGTGACGGCCCCACCAGACCCGAGCGGGACAGAGAAAAGGCCCGCCGAGGCAGTGCGGTGCAGAATGTACTTTTGGGTGGGCATGTTGGTGTTTTGGGAGGGGTGGGGGAATGAATCCTCTCAGGATTTCTTTCTAGTGCTGGTGCAGCGGGTCACCGAGGGGATATGCTGTCTGGATCGGGATACATCAGCCCCCCATTGAGCTGTCAAGCCCGCCGCAGATCTTCACTCCTCCTGCACATGTGTCGCGACGACTTTTAGAGGAAACAACCAGGGACCAAACTGGAGCTCCATACCCATGTTGATGATGAGTCTCGAGCCAAGAATACGAGAGTGCTAATGTGCTGTGGCATACTACTATGACTTCAACTTTTACAGAAACAATCATATAGTTAGTTATATTGTTCAGTTTTAAACATAGCATAACTTGTTCCAAAACGGCAGATATAGAATAATCCCTGCGTGTCTTCTCACTTATCTTAGGTTAGCTGCTTTGCCTCACTGGAATCCGCAGTTGGCTAATACATTTTTTGGACATAAACATGACGCTCAAATCCTCAACAAAAAAACTAAATGTACACCCCAGTCCAACATCCAAAGAGAAATATTTTTTCCGACTGTCCAACTTCTCAAGTCTGGGCAATGAAAAAACACTGTACTTGCTAAACAGAACCCCCTTAGTATTTAAAAACCCACACAGTAAAGAACATGATTTATGTTCTGGACCATAACATTCCAGAAGAGCAGATGTTTTTATTCTTTGACTTCTGTGGTCATCGTCGCATCCCCTTCTCCAACGGTTGTCGGTTAAAAACTTAATGTGGGTTCTAAAAGTCAAAATTAGCCCACAAACATGTGCGCCTGCCCACAGTTACTGTGTTTCCTAGCGCAATGTTTCCACTTGTTCACTTATTTAATCTGTTGCATCACCAATGGAGTAGTTCTGGACACAACAATGGCAAACTGTTGATTGATAGAAAATTTTGCGGATTCTGGTCTATTGATAATGATGCTGTATTTGGACAGCCAGTCAGATCCAGTGTGAGATACTCAGTTGTCATGTGATAGCTTGGACTTTTTGTGACTTATTTACTGATGAAAAGAAAAGAGAAGGTGGACGTACAATAAAAAGTTATCATGTGGGTTTAAGAAAAAAGGAATTTTTATCTCAAAAGAATATAGCTAACGTTACTGTGTGATATAAAAAAAAAAGTTTGGTTGTAGCTGTGTAAAAACAATGACCATTGGTTAACACATTGACACATAACTATTGTTTTGGTGAGCATGTCGTGTTTTTATTTCCCGAACCGTGACGACATGACCAACGATTGTCTTGTCATCGCTCTTGTTTCTCAGGAACATCCCTGCTTTCTGCTCCTCCTCTCAAACATCTCGAGGATTCTTGAAAGTGGCCATGTGCGTCTTGTTAAGTGCAGTTATGACAAACTGCGGCAGCTGTACAAACCGATCCCCCCACTGTAGCTTTCACACATGGCGCCCAATTAACAAAGAACCACTGTGGGGCTCTGATCCACACTGGTGCCGCACTCTCCACCCCACAGACCCACTCGCCGTCTTGTTAGCCCTGCTCGTGTTCCTCTCTGCGGATAGTCTGAGGTGTTTGTTCAGACTCCATTCAAACACAAGTCTGCTGGTGTTTGTGCGAAGATCATAACATCAACTCCTCCACTCCAGTTGAAACTGCGGTGTGCAGTCATATGTACAGAACAGAAGGCCTGAGCGAAGTCTCAGGAAATGAATTAATTTTAAAATCATTTATTTATTTATTTATTTATTTTGTGAGCATGTGACGCTTTAAAAACACATCCTCGTTTTAGCTCACTTGACTTTACTCGCTTGTGTGTGCAGAAAACCATTGTGGTCGCAGAAAGTCAAATTAAAATATTGCAAACTGGTTCCTTGTGTGTTTTGGGTTTAAACAGAAGCGACTCGGATGTTTTTGGGGCTGCTGCTGCCAATGTGATGACATGAATGGAACAAATGAAGGAGAATGAAAATGGTCGGGTGTGAGCGCTGGCAAGCGACGTGAACCAGCTGCCAACTATTATGAATGAAAAACTGCTGTGGAGCAGGGAAAGAAAAGTCAGGGCTTTTTTAAAAAAAGAAATGCTAGCGTAATTATTCATGTTCCGGTAAATAGATCCAGAAGCCCGGTGATTGACAGCAGATCTGAGTCCATCAGGAAGTAATAGCTGCTTTTGATCTTTCAACATGATTTTAGAATCGCAGCAGAATTCATCCCATTTAAAACAATAACCAGATTAACGTTAAAACAGAAAAATATTAATACATAAAACACCTGCACTGTCTGCTTGTCTCTTATTCCTGTTTCAGTATAGTTGGAAGTCTGCATGATAGAGCATTATAATTTGATATAATATGGAGTTCAACAATTTCTTTATTTGTGGCTAACTCAAGCTAGTAAATAACAATTGTTTATTCCTCAAATATTAGCCCCGCCAGTCACTGCTGTTTGACATTAACTAGTCGGTACTGCTCTAGTACTCTTGACTCACTTTGTTATTCATATTCAATTAACTAGTCTCTGCCAACTCTGCCGTTGTGCGCCTCGGTGTCCCGCCGACTTTATCTCTAATCTTTCATCAATGAACAGTAAAAATTTTGTTTCACCGTTAAATTTTGTCTGACATTGACACCCCCGCCCCCGACCGAGCACACTCACTGGAGACACAATTGCCGCGCCACAAAAAGTGCTTTCTGGCAATCAAAGCAACGTTATCAACATATTCTCACCAAGAGACCCCGACCTGAAGAATAAAGCCCCCATTGACTGATGCTAAAGAAAGGACCCACCACCCCCTGCCCGCGCTCTGCCTTCTGTCCTCTGTGTACGTCTCAATACTGGAGTGTGTGTGTCTGTGTGTGTGTCACCTGCCAGACTGCTGGAATGTTAATGCTGTGGTTCCATAATTGGATTTTGTACGAAGCGTCTACAAGGAACGTCCAGCGGCATTCCCTCTTATTGTCCGAACCCTTGTCTGTTTATTCAAGACCCTCCGCTCAACACTGACTGTTTAGTGAGTGTGTCTGAGTTTGTGTCCCTCTCCAATCTCTGCATCTGCTGTGTGTGTGTATGCTGTTGAGTGGTTTCAGGTGAAAACTTGCCTGTATTGTGTGTATGGTTTTTCTACTGTGTATTCAGGATGAGTCTTAGTGTACAGCTGACACACCCTCTCACAGGGCCAGGGGTCAGTGGCAGCTCCTCCCACTGGTTCAACATGTGTCGGACGTAGACGATCAGCACTCATGAAGGAAGTAAGCTCGATTGTGTGTGTGCGTGCACAAGCGTGTGGAAGTGAGTGACCAGATCAGATCTGCAGTCTCCCCTCTCCAGGGCCTCTACAGCTATTTCCACACGCGCTGGTGAAACTCTTGACTGACCTAAATTCTTCATACTCACCTCAGAAGACCCTGCACCGTCCCTTGTGTTTCTTTTATGTGCTGACCCGATGGACTTGTTCCTTCCTTGACTGTGGTTCCAGTTTACACCGACCAGAAAAGGTTTCACTTCTGTTTGTGCTTCAGTTTACTTTAGGAAAGTTTAGAACTGTATCTGCTTGCGCTACAACTATTTTGGGTCGAGATCAGTCCTGGTCTGTCAATCCCCCCTGGGGCTTTTGAAAACTACTGAAGGTAAAGAGCTGTTCCCAGTGTCGCACAGATGATGTCACCGTCTGATTTTGGCATCAAGTGGAATGAAGTGAAGGAGGAGCCGTGAGAGATATGGTCTCATATTGAATCCAATATTCCATGTCATCTGACCCAAGAGCATGGTGTCCCGAGTGTCTGCTGTTGTGTCTGGGTCCATGAAACGCGAGACCTTAAATGTACTCTTAGTGTGCAAGATTTGTTCAGACTCAGTCAAGGGAGGAAACCTGACAAGGTTCCGCCCTTGTGGATCTGGGTCAGAACCAGACCGGACAACCGTGACGTCAGCCGGGGCGGCAAAGTTAGACACATTTGAATGTGCTGTAAGTGAAGCAGAAAGGCAGGGGGGCGAAAACCTAGACTGCCACTCCCTCGTATAAATCACACTTGCTGGACTGGATTGATGCAACTCGATGGTTAACAAGCGCTGAGTCTAATCATGTGAGGGCCGCTCTTGACCAGTGAGGAGCTTGTGCACTTCAGATTGACTGTGTCAATGCTCCACACAAATGTTAGCTCAGCCCATCGGAGTGAGATGGGATCTATACATAAGCAATGGCCCAGATGAAAAAAGTTGGTTTTAAAAACTTTCACCAGATCAATTTCTCTTCTGGCCAATAATCATTTATATTGGCAGGGTGCAGGTATTACAGAATTTATGACTAAGCTTTTTAACTTGCCAGATTATTGGAATGTAAAGACTTTATTTGAACATCTATCTAGGTTACTGCTGAAATGACTAAATGCTATAATAAGTGCCAAGTTTTAGTCTGGTCAGTCCCAAAATAATATAACTTGAGTTAACATGCTGGTAACCCGCAAAATGTCGCACGGGTCTAAAAGACATTGAAATTCCGAATCCCATGCATCAAGAAGGGAGCATCTTAGAGTCAGGTCGGCTCCATTCATGCTTCAACCCCAACTCCTTTGTAAAGTTAATGCATAGAATGCATTTTGTCCCAGAGCACTTGTTGAATCGACAGTGCACAGATTAGTGACAGTGACGACTGACTTGTGTGAAGCTCTGTCTCCTGTATTTTTAGCTGTTATACTCTGCAAATGGCGCTGTTCTGAGCTGTGGCTGCAGGAAGTCCACTCCATGGGTGCAGATCTCAAACAAAAGTGGTACATGTGGCGAAGTGGTCCGTCGCTTGTCTGTCTGGGTTCACTTGTTGTTTATTCTTTTTATGTCTCCGAGTTGTTGTTCGTAGCTCTCAGCTGTTGTGTGTAGTGCTTTCGTTTTTAGCCATTATTTGTTCTCGGCGGAGTCTCAGCAGACTGAAAGTTGAACCAGAGCTACAACAGTCTAGTTTCCATTTAAGCAACGATTTGATTACGTCTTCTGTGTTTACATCTTCTGCAGAGTGTCAAGCTGCGGATTATTATCTTTGCTTCTCAGACCACATCTGATCCTGCCAGACTTTCATGTCTAAGTGGCGCACAGGCGTACAATGGCAGACACACACACAGGCATGTGCTGCAGGGTGAAAATCACCTTACATTTCATTTAGTGTTTTTGAGTCCTTGTTTAAAGTAAACTCTGCTGTAGTTTCAATGTATTTATCCCGGAGCACTTTTAGCAGTAGCTGATATTTGTTGTTCGGAACAGACAACTGCCGTATGTTCTTTGGTTCACAGATCGTGACTCACTCGGCTGCTAAATGCTAAGAGTGACTGAGCGCAGCGTGTTTTTGTTTCTCAAGGAAATATGGAAAGGGGAATTTTTAATTAAAATATTTGGAAGCATCTTGAGTGGTTCAGTTAAAGGTCTCACTTTATGACTCTTTATTATCACAAGAGCAGATTTATGGCAACTTGACAGGGCAGTGGTAACAAGCTAAGCAGCTATTGACAGCAGGAGCATTTGAAACACGGCTGGAGTAATTCTGGTTGAAAAGTTGCTGGGCACAGAGGATGGTCCCTTTGGGAGGCTGTCACTCTGATTCACAGGAGCTGCGACAGTGTTAGTTGTTGATGGCGATACGCGCACACAGTCTACGCAGACACCTGCCATACGGCTTTAACGCCGCTCGAGTGGCTTCTATAGTGCGATGGTCTTATGTTCTTTCCTCTGGAGGATGACCCTACAGTGTGCACTCCGTGACCCTGACAGTCTATAGGTTGCGCGCTGCCACACCCAGAATTGTGAGGAACTGTAGAGCTTGAGTGCTGCCGCAGGGCTCCGGTGCTGCAGGCACAAATACACACATATAACAGTTTACAGAACACACTGTACGACATGCGTGGAGGTTAACTGAGGAAAGCTGCTTGGCTAACAACAGTCAAGTTAAGCAGGTTGGCCCAAGTCGAACTCTAGTTGTACAGTAAATGGGCTTCAAAACACTTTGTTTGGCATTTAGGTTCTTTGCTGAGTTTATATCTGATATGTTTTGTGCGTATGTGTTTGTGTCTACCTACAGTATATGAGTGACAGTTACATCCAAGCTGTTTTTATGGCTCACTAAACGCTTACATGTACTCCCAGCAGCCACATGCCTACTCTCCTGTAAACCTTCACAAAGTCCCGCGCAGGCCCCAAGTTCAACGAGTACATGAGGCATATTTTCACTGCTTGGACCGCCCCGACCCCCACCACTCCCCCCGCCCCATCGCTATACATCCAGCTCTGCCTGTACTTACAGTAGACTCCTGCCGAGGAAACAAAGAATTCCATATGGTGTCACACGATCGCTGCAATTCCCCCTCCACTGATGAAAGAAGTCTCTGCGCCGGTGATGAGTATGAATTTATTTAAGGTGAAAGAAGGACAATTATGGAAGTGGGTCCCTTAAACCCCCCAGATTCTTTCTGCTTGAGTTGTTTCATTAAAGTTCAGGCGGGCACTTATTCCTTCGCCCTTTAGTAAGACCCGGTAGTGTGCCTCCTCTAGTGTTTTGGCAGGGTGCGTGGATGTGTGGCAGTCTTGTGGCCCAACAGGTGCCAACTCTAAGTGGTCTGGACCAGAAACTTGCAGAACCACAGATGGGAAGTGGAACGACACTGCTGCCAAGGCCACAAGTGGACACATGCTCACCGTCCCACACGTCGTCTTTGTCCCGAACTAGGTATATGAACCTATCAAATAGACCAGGGCTAGCTGTGTTCAAATGTCTGCTTCAAAACTATTACATGAGAGAATTAAAAGTAACTCCTTCCAGTTTTCAGCTCTGCAGATTACTGACAGAAACACTGTTGGAACTCAAATGATAATGGGATATTTTGGCTGTGAAAATGTTCACCTCAATATCCCCATGAGGTCTATTAACCTATCACATCAGGAAGCAGTCGCCGTCTGTCAATCACTGTTTCTCATGACCTCATTTTTAAATAAATCCAGTCAAGCTACTGTCTGATCTTGGGAGATGAAGTCTACACAAGTCAGAGATGTGTTTTTCAGTGTTTTCATTAATAACTACTATACATTTTGAAAACGTGACTTGTGCTCATGTTTCCTTGCTCTGTGAATTTGTAGGGTCAGGATCAAGTGATTTTTGGTTGATTGTGATCCCCCTCTTGTGGCTAGGTCTTAATAACGGCGCTGCCTTCTACTGTGCAAATATTTCATGAGATTATGATTCTAGAGCCTCGTGGGAACGATGGCAGCACGAGAGCGAAAACAAGGAACCTCTTCTGAACCTAACTAGAACAAATGGACCCACTTAAACTGGTCAGGTGAGAAGATAATAGGTCTTTGTTGTTGGTCGCATCATTGTCATTGTTGCGTTATGGAAGCCGGAATAATGAAGATCTGAAGATGCCTTGCATTCTTGTTTTGATGAGTGTGGGCGGAGCCAGGAGGTGACTCCTTTTATTACCGCTTTGTTACATCCAGGTGCTTGGATTCCTGCGGTTCATGACACCTGTGGAAATGAGGTGTGTGTCCTCATTGAGGCAACTTGTGGGTTTGAGCTTGCTTCTGTCATTAGCCCTGAGGTTTCGGTTACAAGACGCTGAGAAAAATCCTGCTCTATGACGCGCAGCAATTCTGTAACATTTCCAACATTCACCATAGACTTTCCACTGAACTTTCTGTACCAGTACCTGTGTGATCTGAATAAAATGCACTTTTAAGTGCTGTCATTCTCAGCGGTCGGCTGTTCAGTGGGTGCTTATGAAGGTAGCATGTTTAAATGTACTCCCTCATCTATCCTGGTCATTCCTGGAAGGTCGTGTGGGGCACCTCTCTGGCTACTGCTTTTTGGAATCAATGGTTTTGAAATTTGGGCACTCCACCAACCAGATGAAGAGAGCTTCTGTCAGTCAGCAATGTCTGGGTACGGCTCTGTCAAAGCGTGCCAACAAAACAGTGGTGCAAAAATGCTCCGTGGATACTAACTAGTAACAGAACATTTTAACTCATTACGGTCTCTTTATTACAAGTTTCACTCCTGGAGTCAGTGGCCGAGGTTTCACCTGCAGGATCTGCACATGTGCTCTGCTCAACATCTGTTGGCTCAGTCCGCGTTCGAGCCACTAATGACAAGTTCTAGTCTGCGGTCCATCCAAAGCCGATGCTGCTGCCAGACCCGGGACTCTCAGTTTAAGATGCGTGTTTGTGTTTATGCTCGTCTGGCAAAGAGAGAGCGGGACAGCAGAGATCCTCGTGGCCTCACGCCCAGCTGGAGGGACGCCATCTTACCATGCACGGGAGCGCCCTTCTCACCAGAGGGGACTCCTCTTGGCTGCGTGCTGACACTAGCTGGCACCCACTGCTGCTCTGTGGTCCAAACTAAACTCGCATATGACTCTGCATGTTTGCACTTCCAACACATATCACAACACACCAGCTCTGTGAAAATACACAACAATGTGCTCTAATGGTAAGATGGTTACCGTCAATTATGGCTTGTTCAAAAAAGTAGAGTTTAAAAAAAATGACTGCCCTTGTAACTTTTATAAATTGTTGTTTATAATTTGTTGTCTATAGTCCTACATCATACTTTATGAAGTGGCTTGTTGTCACTTTAAAATACTACATACAAATGTCATTCATTTGTCAAATAATAATTTTAAAATGCAGTATATAAACTTAGTAGTTTACTGTATATTTTGTTTTGTAATTTTCCCAGCAATCTCTCCAGGCTAATTTCTAAATGCTTTTTGAACTACGTGAGTAAACTTTTCACTGAAACGAAAGTCTTGAGTGTGCGCCGGTTGTCAGATCAGTGCAGCCTCGTGCGGCACAGAACTCTCTCCTGAGAGAGTCGGGAAATTCCCAGACCCTGAAGCCCCTCCCTATGCTCACTCACCCCCACGTCTCTTCGGACCCGTCGGGACGTGCAGGTCTGAGGCCACAGTGTTCCAGGCCTCTCATGCCCATTGCCACTCAAGCAGCGGGGGTCGGCTGCGTTTGTCTCCTAATTATCGCAGCAGTCGTGGTGGTGGGAGGAGGGGGGCCTAGGTTTGGAAGATGAAAGCGGCAAATCGCAGTGCTGCACAGTCAAAGGTCCGTCTGCCTGACTGGGGGTTCGGATCCATTGACCTGGTCCTCAGCTAACCTCAGGCCGCCCTTGCCATTCCGTGCACACACACTCACGTAGACGTGCTCAGCTAGAGACAGAGACACACAGACCGTGACACACACCCTCATGCAGACAAATTCATGCGCTGTTGTTTTACACACACATTCAGCTCAGACAAAACTTCACTCACTCATACACGCCGACACATGAATGCATATAAACACACACCAGGGATGCCTTTAGTGGGGACAATCATCCACGATGAACGCTCGTGCACGGCCTGCCCCCCCCGCTGGTTCATTCACAACTGGCAAAATGTAGAGATGTCTGCCCCCTCAGACTTTACTGAGCCCCCCCCCCCCTTTGGCGGATCCATCGGCTAGCGGCCCACCTCACTCACTTGCCCCCCTCGTCCTTCCCTCTCCTTCTTCTCTTAACTACTGCGAGGAGTTAATGGACTGTTTTGGCGAGTCTCCAGACGGTGAGTGTCACCTCATTAGCCCCCAGACTGCTGATGTGTGTGTGAGCACAACGATGGAATGCCATTGGTCCCCCCAGGCCCCTCCCTCTCTCTTCCCACCACTACAATGAATGAGAAAAGCGCATGCATAATTAAGTCTATAGTCTCGTTCTTCCTCCTCAGTCTTGTTTGGAAGTTTGCCACGGCCGCGGCGTCTTGGATGGCAAAGGGATGCGACCAACCTTCCACCCTTCCATGGACCCATTCTTTCTTCCGCCGCGCAGCTGAATGGCAGCGTGGCGACAGCGGGCGAATGTATGTAAACGCCCCCCTCCCGGCCCCCCGTCCTGCCAGTCAATTACGCCGCAACAAAGCTAATTGTTAGCCCAGCTCGCATTGATGGTGGCATTGTTTCAACGCAGATGCGACGTATAGGTTCTCACAGACCAGGCGGGACGCTGATTAAGCCGGTGACTGATGAGACGTTCACAGAAACGACCGGGAATCAAGTGTGTAAAAGCTACTTGTGATTCTGAGGTTGTTTCCATGACGTCAATGGTGACACTCAAAGTGTGAGTTCTTTTTGTGTATTAAGAGAACAGACATCAGGCGAAGGTCTGGTATGATGCGTAGTTCAGGGGCTTTTAGGAATCAGTGGTCCTCTAAAGTGTGTTTCTTTGAAAGTGATACTCCCTTAATCTTATGGAAGTAGATTGTTTCTCACCGCACCTCAGTCCCTGCTGCTCACCCTTGGTTTTGTTGAAATATCAAAGTTCAACATGATGGTGCAGTGACACACACGCCGCACTGGTCAGTATTCTATAATTCTATACTTGAAAACTAACCTTGATCAATACTGTTTTTTTCATGAATGAAGTGTGACTGTGTGGTTTTTGTGTTTTTATTTTCTCCCTGCTTTTTCCCTATGAAGCAACTGCAGCTATTTATTTCCTCCGGCTTTAATTGTAAGCAAAAACATTTGATGTGATGGCTTTGGATTGAACATGAACTATGAATGAATTTTATTTCAGTTTTCCCCACCTGACTTGAAATTAAAAAAAAAGGATGCCAGTTGTTTGCCATGCTTCTTGTATGGCAGTTCAGATCTTACAAAATTGCTTCAGTTTAGCTCAATAAATGTTTGTAATTTAGGTTTTTTTTTTTACCATTTTAAACTACACGCAATGCCACTTGTTTTTGTGAGTTCTTTCGTTGCCATTTCTATTTAAACTTTTTACAAGCTGGGTCATGAGAGGCCCGGAGGAAATCCAAGCCACCCATCCTCTCCCAAACTCTAATGAACCTGTCATTATTTAATGACTTTTGGATCAGGTTCTTCAAGAAGTATGAAGTGATTTTGCTTTTGTGTCTTATGATGGATTATCTTTTATGATCTGCAGCCCTAATAAGAGTTTCAATGGAATTTCAGTTAATTAAAGCTTTAGCTAAAGCATGCTGACACATTTAAGTGGTGAAAATGCATCTGAGTAGCCGGACATATGTTTAAATATCATGTGACTAAACAATGCAGATAAACTCATGTTTTTTCCAAAAAGTAATGTATTTTGAGAGTTTCACCCTCAGTTATCACAGCTGTTGGCCAAAAAATGACAATATGACCAATGACAATAAGCTTGTGCTGTACCTGAGTTACCAACTGTAACTTCGATAATCGTATGATATAACTCATTTCACTTTAAGCAAGTGTCCCGTTTCTGTGTAGGCTGGGGGTGTGCATGTGTGCGCCTGACTGCACGTCTGCTATCTTTTGTTTGTGTTTTGGCTGCAGCTTTGCCTGATAACAACACTTGTTTGGACCACGAACACGGCCGAAGGCAGAAAGTGTGTTAAAGCTGCAGGAAAGTGAAATAAGAAAAATCGTATCATCTTACCATTAAACATAGACATTTCTCATCTGTTGCTCTGCTGTTGCACGAGCTTCGCTGGCCATAATCAGCCTGTTTACAAATGACATCACTGCCGAGATGTGGGGCAGGAAGTGATTAGGATGCGTGGATGGTTGTAAACAAAAGTGTTTCAGCCTGATTCACCTCGTATTATTTCACACAAATCTCAGTACACAAAGACATAAAAAATATTGTTCCATGTGAAGTTCATCGAGCAACACATGACTGTGCACTGACAGTTTCACAATGGAAGACACATAAATCCCTTCTAAAAGCATAACACATTACATACGCAGTTCTGCAGACACACATCAATGGACATTTACTCTTTTGTTGCAGTTTTAAGGCACGCCACTACACTGACACACAACAGTGAATATGTAACTCTTGGATGCACACACACTGTAAAGGACTTTATCATATGCACTAATACACTTAAATAGATTTCCACCAAATGTGTTAACACTCACCCACACACTCACTCACATATATAACAGCAGCAGCTGTATCGTGGAACCGTCAGGACCTCTCTGTAATTAGCTCGATATTTTCGGGCCCTCTCACTGTTTCCCATTTTCTCCAGAATCCCCCTCCCCTCCTCCCTCCTCCGCTCTCCTCACTCGCCTCCGCAGGCTGCTGAAATGCGTCTTGGCTCGGGCCCCGGGGCCTCTGGCATCCAGCCGCAGCTCTATACATGTGCAGAGAAGCTCGCTCGGTATAAAATGGCTGCCAGGCTTCTCCTGAAATGTCGACGGTGGCGCTGGCTACACGTTTGCAGGTTGTGCCAGCGTGCAGATAGTTAACACACTCGCTGATTCTCACTGAAGGAGTACATGTGTGTTTGAGAGCAAGGGAGAGTGATAAAACTCTCAGGAGGACGAGCAGGGACTTTTTCCGCAGCGATTAAACGCATTAATAGTTACTCTGGGGCGAGAAGTAAATACCCACAATCCCCCTCTGCCGCCACCGCTCATCATCACTTGCATATGTGGAACTATTTTTTTCCCTCTGCTTGTTTATTTAAACTAGTGGACGGACGCCAGCAGAGCCTGAGAGTGTGTCAGTCCAACTGAGTGATTTTTATCAATGCATGCACACACATTTATGAGGGTGTGTTTGTTTCTGTCTTCAGGTGTGTGAAAGTGTGTTTGTTTACTTATTGGATTGTTATTAATATTATTGGTCTTGTTTTGTCTGTTATATTAAGTTGAAGCCCAGCCTCTTTGCTCAAGTGACATATCTTTCACGTCTACCAGACTTGTTCCAGGCTTTCTTGTCAGGCTAACATTTCGCAGCAAGCTTGGACTTGAAGCTCGTACTAGAATGTCACTTTACATCTATGAAGAGCAGTGATTCTAATTTAATCTGCCATGTCTTGTTATTGAATTTCAAGCAAGACAAGTCATTATGCAACCAGAGGATTATAAAACTGGCTGTTCGTGACGCCCACAAGGAGAGGTTTTGATTCTTGGATGGATTGTAGGTCAAAAGATTGTAAGCAACGTGGCTCACATTCAAGAAAGGAGTTGATGCGTACAATGTTTAGATAACAGCAAGAGGTGGCTGACTCCGCTGAGTGATTTGAACTCGAAACCTGTCACCTTCTTAATCATTTAAGCCGTTTAATATGTACGTCTAAGCCCTATTAATACATGCGGCTTGAGCTCCGAGTGCTGGGAAGCCAGAATAATTAATAGTAAACAGTAAGAAAGACGAAAAAGTTGGCAAACCAGCTGGTCATCTGTCATCCCGCCACAGACAGCAGTTGGCACGCTCGGGCAGCCGACTTATTGATCGACTCAAGAGGAGAGAGCTGCAGTGAGTGCTCTCGCAGCCGCACCGGTCGAGCAATAACCATCACTGGATGAACTTGACCGTGGGAGAAAGCGAGGTCGCAACCCATCCCTGAGGTCAAAGGTCAAGTGTAGCTCTCAGGTTTGACAGATGCTCATTGTGTTTACGCCGACACACCCAGGTGGTCCCTCCTGGTGGTCTGTGCTGCTGCTGCGGCCATCTGCTCCTGTTGTTGTGGAAACAGCTTCACCTTCAGTCTATGTTTACCTCCTGACGATCACCTCTCCTCGTGGTCTCCACACACTTGACACCCGTTACTAGATTGATGGATGACTGAAGGGACTGTCCCACACTGCCCACGCATACGTGCTTGCAGAGTCTATAGTAATTCAGCACGCACAATGTCCTCAGTGTGATACCCACCTTATTATTAGCAGTCTAAACATCATTATAGTTAACATTGACTTGACTTGAAGAAAATTACGGATTTCACTGCAACAGCAGCACCTTCGATACAACTACAATGATTTATCAGGCTATTTTTAGGGTAGATAAGTGTTCTACTGTTAGCCTTATTGTCAGGCGTACACAAAGGCTTTATTTCTCTTGTACATTCAGCTTTACTTAACCCATTTAACATAAGCAATAGATCAATTGAATAATTTAAATTCAAACACTGTGATTTTTGACATGTGCGACAAGGAAAGGCCACCTAATCTAATCTATTTAAATATCCTGTGTTCTTTTAAAGACGTTTGATTTAAGTTTTAAATTGTATTTATTTTTACAGTCACATGCCTTTTACCTCTGCCAAATGTCACCATTCACGACTGTTTTGGATGCAGAGAAGTGTGTGTTTTCATCCTGTTAGGTAGAGTGTGTGTACGGTGAGCGGGGGTCTTTTTCCTCGGTGGTCTGGTCTCCTCCCTCATCGTCATTGTTGACCTACAGCCAAGAACATTCTGTTTTCTCTGCGTCGTCTTTAACAGTCACACTCAGCAGCCATAGAGATACACACACGCAGACACACACAGATGAATCTTTGTGCCCCTAAAGCCCACAGGAAGACAAGGGTACCTGAGTTCACAGGTCTAGTTCTGGTGTGGGGACTTCAGAGGGTCCGGAGTTCTGTCATCGAATAACACTCGGAAGAATGCAATTTTGCTTGTTGATATTTATTCATTTGAGTGTTGTTATTGTTGAAATGAATCTGTGAATAACCAGAACAGGAAACACACACACACACACACACACATATACTGGAAAGAATTCCACTCGTGTTTCCTCGTACTTCCCCGCCCCGCCTGCACTCGTACCGTGCTTTGTTCTGATCTAGAAACTTGTACAGCAGGTATACACACTACCCACACACAAATATTTGTGTGTGCAAAAACACATAGGTTGACAGAATTCGTTGACATTTCCGTCAGCAGAAAAAGTTTGACTCTCCCCTCATTTAAGCTGAAGTGACTGAAGAGTGCGGGTGTCACATTAAGTGTACTGATCAGTGTGTGTTTGTGTCTTTCCAGACTCACAACAGTCGGGAAGTCCCAGTAACAACGAGCCCGGAAAAAACCAACTTCCAGGTCAGCGGAGTTTTTCTTCTCGGGTTAATGTTAGAAACTGTGACCCAGTGTGAAATGTACCCAAAATTGTAATACTAATGAGACTGAACCCGAGAAGCTGTTTTGACCGTGCTGCAGTTCTTTCTGACCCACTATGACATCATAAGGCTAGAATGAAAACACTTTAAATATAATTTAACTGCCAGAGGGAGCAGGTTTTTGCTGATCCTAGTGCCAAAGGAAACATCATCCTGGATCGACCCGGGCCGTCTGGCTCCACATCAAAGCTCTTGCTTACCGGCCACTCACAGTAACGTGACCGGCAGCTGCTGGGTCTTTATCAGGAAAAGAATATTGACCATCAGCTGATCCTCACGTCACTGTTGGCACCTGAAGGTTGGCTGACTCCAGGTCATGTGTTGCCAATGAGATGTCAGACCTGGAAATATGACAGCGTCAGTCATTTTTTTGTTGCTTCTGACTGAAAAATTGTTTTTTTGAATACTTGTGAATTTTAAAAATGGCCGTGTGCATTTTGCAATTTTCAATGTCCAGTAATCGAATGTCAATCGATTATAAAATATAGGTGTATTCTAGTGACATGTTTATTCATTTATAATGTCTGACGTAATGATGCTCATGGTATGATGAAAGTGTCAATGGAGATGTCAACGAACGAGATGAGATTGAAATGAACATCTGTTAACTGACCTTGCATGACCCTGTGGAATAGATAGCATAACTACAGAGGGTGTGTCACTTGCCTTTAAAAAAAAAACACATTTTCATTCCGCCGTCTAGATTCTTAGCTTTTTACTTGAAAGGTCCAGTGCCTGTTAGTAAATGCTCTTTATTTGTGTCCAGTGTACCTGGAAGACAGCTTCATCAAGTCCGGCGTGTTTAGTGTGTCCGAGTTGGTGCGAGTCTCCAGAAGTAAGTTGTGCATTTCCTAAACTGTCCTGCTCCCTGTAGGGGATCTCGCCAGACCAGTTTGTTATTATGATAAGTACATGTGTAGACACATGAAGATTCTATAGTCACCAGCTCTTCAAACTCCGCTGAGGTTTGTCTGGACGTAATCCTGATCAGCTCAAAGTGTATCAGACAGCGATAGTTTTAAATCCATTAATGGGACGTCATAGGGAAGACTTGTCCTCGGCTGTGGTCGCCAAAGTTGCCAGGCAGCAGTGGGCAACCAGGGGGTGGAGCCGGGTGCAGGGAATCATGCCAGTGGTGAACCTCAGACCACAACAAGCGGCGCCACGCGCTCTGTCCTCTCATCAGCTCTAAACCAACACACCACAGAAGCTGCAGGCGGCTGAGCCAGCGAGATGGAGAGATGATTTTATAAACCCTCCTCAGTGCTGTTGATCTATCACATTATCTTGTTTATCTGTGGTTGGGTATGAGGAATTTCTGCTAAATAGACACTGTTTAATAGTAAAAACATGAAAATAAGTTAAGAAATCTAGAAAGAAATGTAGCTTTCTAACTTTCTCAGGGCAAAATTGTTTTTTGACAATACATGTACATATGTGTATAAGTTGGATTGGACGTACGCAACTTAACAATATGAATATATTTTGACAGTGCCCATCACTCACGGCGCCACGGTCAACTTCTCCATGGCTGACATGCCAAGTCAACCCTATTACCATGATTTGAACTCTGGAGTGGGTCTGCACCGCCCCCTGTCCTCACCACCCGGCAGGTCAGATGGTTTGAATAATACCTGTAGCTTCCTGTTTATTGAACATGTGGCTCCTCAGTGGTTTGAAGTTTCTAAAATGGGCATCTTTCAACAGTAAAAGACCTAAAACTGTGAATATGGAGGAGAACATGGATACCAGTCCGACTGGACCGGACTTCTACTCGTCTCCCAGCTCACCAGCAAGCAGCAGGGCCAACTGGCACGACAGAGACGGGGGTGAGTACCTTCCATGAGTCCAAGATCCACCATCACATATTTTACCCTATAAGTTGAATGGAAAAGACCAAATCACCAGAACGCCAGCCTATTTGAACTAGCCACTGAATGGCTTCCTTTCAAAGCACATGCTGGCTGAGGAATGTAATGAATTACCAACTAAATACTAACCTACTAAACTGCTTTTATGAGGAACATGTGCCCTACTAAAATTACTTTTCGATGACACTCCTTATGAACAGTTTTGCCTACCTAGCAAATACATTTGTTCAAAAAAACCAACCTAAAGTGATTACTGCCTTTTCACTGACCTTACTGCTGCGCAACCTTCATTCCAAACTACTGGAAGAACAACTCGCAGCCAAATACCGACCTTTAAACCCAAGTCTCATAATAAATCACATAACCAAAACAACCAATCTGAATGGACCAACAGGAGGAGCAAGACACCTCGGATGCACTGGAATTTGTGATTTTACATGTGTGATGTCTATGTTTCACGTACACAATAGGGTGACAGTTGGTATGTTATTTTAACTTCCTCTTACTGTATGTGACTGGAATTGTTGCTTCCGAGGAGACCCTCCAGGGTTTCTACTGACTGATGCGTCGTCATGTGGCGCCAGTTGGGAAAGACTGGAATTTCTTGATTGTTCCTAAATCAACTGACTCAGATTTAGTCGTCTAAATTATTATTGCTATTATTATATGATTATTATCTATTATTATTTTATCTCAGTGCTATGTTGCTAGCTTGTGAATGGCTTGTCAATTGCAGAGTGCACTCTGTGTCTGTATGTCCAGCTACTTTCTGTCAGGGCTTTTTGTGGTTCAGGTTATCCTGTGAGACCATGTCAACAATCTCGCGTGCGCCTCTCACCAGCAGACATGTCCTCTCCGACGATGAAGAAGCCAGAGAAGCAGATCTTCAGCCCCACCTCCCCCCAGGACTCATCTCCTCGCCTCAGCACTTTCCCGCAGCACCACCCCGGACTGTCGGGAGTGGGACACAGTGGTGCGTCTGAGTTTTGGGCTGCTCCAGCTTGTTGCGATTAGTCTGATGTCACTGATGATTTCACCATCTTCTCGACAGTTATTTCCACGAGGAGCCCGCCTCCGCACTCGCCACTGCAGTTCTCGGGCTCTGCCATTCTCCCGCCGGCGCCTTCGCCCTACTTCTCGCACCCCACGATCCGCTACCCGCCTCACCTAAACCCTACAGATCCCCTGAAGAGCTATGTGCCGTCATACGACCCGTCCAGCCCACAGAGCAACCAGGTCAGTGTAACAATAAGCTCAAGTCAAAAGAGCCCAACCACTAAAGTATCTCTGCGGCGGCCAGGACCCGGTGCTGGGGGTTTCTTGGGAAACCAGGGGGGTCTAGAAATGCTTCAGCGCTCCTGAGCGAAAGGGCCAAGAAGGCTTGTAAATATTAGCTGTTTCCAGGCTCATGTGCAAAATTAACTGGACTCCGCTGTGCTCATATAAAGTGGGAGAATAGAAAAGTAGCAGCCAGAAAAAGACGCTTATGATTCCGTGGATGAGTGCCAATTTTTTTTGTGCTTTAACTCATTGTATTACACTCACAATGAAACTTTTTTTTCACATAGGAGAAACTTGTAGAACTGGTGCTGTCCAAGAAAATCTGCCTATATATATATATATATATATATATATATATATATATATATATATATATATATATATATATATGTATATATATATATATATATATATACAAAGCGAGAGAGAGAGAGAGAGAGCTAGATGAAAGAAAAAGGAAAAAAAATTCCATGGTGTATATAGCAATGCTACTCAGCGGATGGTGATCATAATCATAAGGAATGAATGCTTGAGACTTGAGAGTCCTGTGTATTGCTCGTGTCTATGTCTGACGTCCCTTGCATTGATGTGCGACCCTGTTGAGAGCGACAGACAGAGGGCTACCTCTGCACAACCATTTATAGACAGAACTGACATGGTAATGTGAAACCTAGATAAACAACTTTAAGGTTCTAGTTGAGCGTGTGCATGTGTCTGCTGGTCTGGTTCGCTTTCCGCACAGTACTGGACTTTCACAAGTCATCAGAATGTGGGTTCTCAACAGGAATTGATTCATTTCACATTTTTACAGCCTAACAGCAGCGGTCAGGTGGTCGGGAAAGTCCCTGGTCACTTCACTCCAGTTCTGGCCCCCTCCCCCCACCACGGTGCAGTAAGACCCGTCTCACTCTCGATGCCGGACACTAAACCCATCACCACGTCTACAGAAGGTGGGTTGTGATCAGATGTTTGACATGACTGTGTCATTGCAGTAGTTGTTATTACCGTACAGAGTGTGTATCTGAACCAACGGCACGACTCGGTGTTACTCGTAACCAAATACACTCCCAACGTACATCATCACCATGTCCTAGACCTGGGTCCCCCATCAGAGGGACGATAGCATCACACATTGAAATCACGCATTTGTCTTGTGTAGTCAGAAAAAGAAAAGAAAAGGACAATCCCAGAATTGGGGAAGTTCAAATGGTTTTGAATAAGTGAATGTATCTGAGGGACTCATCCAGTCTGTGATGTCTTTTTGGTGATGTTCTTGGTGCTTCATGTAGATCCCTGAAAAGTCATTTAATGATATAAAATGTGATAAAAGTATCGGGTTTTAAGTATCTGTAGTTCATATGGTCACTTTTAGAAAATGGATGTGACGTGTTGCATTTCACACCTCTGCATTTAAAACTGCAGGGATTGAATAACCTGTGAAGATTATTCACTTTGATGTCATCATTCCACTTCAGAATAAAATGAACAGAATAAAATAATTCCCACCCCACATTCAAATGAATTAAACAGCTATCCGAACATGAGTGAACCTATGAGAGCTCTTATACCGATTCAGAATATCCATTTTTTCCTCATTTGATCCTAAATGTGAATGAGTCACATTCTAATTCCATAGTTTGGCACCACCGCAGCTTTTAGATCGTTTTATGCGCTGAAATGTCTGAGCTGACCAATAAAATCTGTCCTGTCCAGGCTACTCTTCTCCCGGGACACCTACAGCGAACCGATTCGTTGGCCTCAGTCCTCGAGACCCTGCCTTCCTCCACCAGCAACAGGTGAGGCCACGCCCATTTCCTCCACCACCACTTGTTTTCTCTTCAGAACGTAGTTAAAAAACAACCTTCACACTGAGTTTGTTTTTGTAATAATTTCACAGATAATATATGTTATAATCCCGGGACACGTTTGTAGTGACACACACTGCTTTGATGTGCTAGAACAAATCACTTTCACATGCCAAGGCCTCCTCACACTGCTCCTTTAGTTTTGATATCGTGTCCATCTGTACTTCTGTCACGTTGAGAAAAGCTTGATTCGTTTTAATTAAGCGGCGAGTTAATCGTCTAAATGTGGTGGCATTTTTTGATTCACCTTTTTTTTTTTAAGAGAAAAATAAATGACTTGGAAATAATGTTGCTACAGGTCTCACACACACATGCACAGACACCACATGTAAACAGAACATTTACAGAACACAAACCAAATATTTATCGTTGGCATCACTCAGTTGCTTCGGCAGCAGCAGCCTCAGGACACATGTATGTGTGTGTGTGTGTGTAACTGTGCATTTGGGGTGTGTGTGTGTGCGTCTGGTCCGGGGCCAAGGCTTTTCCAACCACAGCTAATTGAATGCATCTGCACGCGGCTTCGGGACGATCGCCGAGTTTCTCTCAGCCTTTATAAAAGAGAAAGTTTGAGGCGAACGACAAAGCTCGCCTCTGTTTCCTTCCTCGCGCTCTCTCTCTCCTACTCTGTCGCTAGTGAGATGCAAAGTAGCACGACTGAGTACCTCCTCTTACGCAAGTTTGGAACTGGCTTATTGGTAAACACTTGTTATTACTGTTTTTTAATCAGCCTCACAAATAAAAATAAAAAAAAATGTAATTGTTGGATGGTTGGGACGGTGAGGAGTGACGTGCGAGTGTTTTTTCTTTGACAGACAAACTCAGTACTCATTTATTTGAAGGTTTCCTTTTCATTGAATGCTTAGTCTGAGGGATGTTACTCCACACATAGGCAGCTTCTGACTGAAGAGTTGTTGCGTCAGTATCAACTGGTCGGGACATAAACGAGTCCCGACCTGAATTAAAGGTGAAAGTAAACCAGCCAGTATCTTAACAATGCGACCACGCTAGAATAGAACACACACACTCACACACACACACCTGCTTCCTCTCCTTGGTTAACCCCTCGGGGGAATGCCAATAGGCGGCATTCCGCTGGGAAAGATCCATGATCAGATGTCGTTTGCTTTTTATCTGAGAGAGAATCCTAATCCTCAATCTGCCCGCATCTGTTTGTTCATGTCGGGGTACCCCGCCACCGCCGCCGCCGCTCTGATGCTCTGCTGTCAGCAGACAGATGGTGAGACCATAAAGAAGCGGCGGCCTGAGCCCACATTCCCACAGCGCTTTCAGAGGTATATTTTCCCAATGTGGATAAATATTCCTTGGGGCTGAGAGATAAATGTAATATTGTAAAAGATGTTTACTGTATGTGTCTTTTTTGAGAGAAACAATAGTAATTATAAGACGCTGCTTGGGTCTGTGGCAATGACTTATGGGAGATTGTTCCATTCTTAAAACCGTGATTTTTTTTTCTTTTTTTGTGATCATTTTTTTAAAGTATGCGATCTAATGTGCAGCCATGTTACTCTCTCAGATGAAAAGTCCAACAGGTCATATTAAGAAACTCTTTTGACTCAAAACACGATTTACTCGTGCGAATTAAATGGAAGCACTGCCGATGGTCCAGGTGCACGGAGCGGACTCATTTGAATATTCGGAGATGATGAAATCCTTTTAAGAGCTTTGCTGAGGGTTCGATGCATTATGGGAAGTGTGTGAGGTCGCAGGTCGATTACACACACGTGCAGCTGCATAATCAACATGGAGAGGAAGGTGCATGTGTTTACGTGTGTGTCGTTGCCATCTAATCAATAAGTGCAATATAGATGAGAAAGAAGATGCATGTCGAGTCCTTGTGTGTCTTTGAGCGTCTGCATGAAGCTTCACACACAAACACACACTCGAATGTACCCATTCATCTCATATATATATATACACACACACACACACACACAAGCACAGTACTAACCATATGATTCTGCCTTCAAGTTGTGCATGACTTGTGTTTCACAGTATGCTGATGTGTGTTCGGTGTGTGTGCGCCTTTGTTTACAGTGAGCATAAGTGTCGTGAGCCATTGCTTTTGTCTAGTGTGCGTGCTCATTGTGCGTGTGAGGTGGAGGAAGTTGTCTTGGCCCAGAGTTCTGACTGCGAGGTTTTGATTGACAGCTGAGGAAGTGTGACTGGAGCGTGACTCAAAATGGTCGACAGTACGGCCCCACTGACGACACACTGGGGATTTCTTGGCAAAGGTAACTTTTCATTCTTTCATGCCGACACACACACACACGCACACACACACGCTTCACTGTCAATGCAAATTGTAATTTGAGTGAAATCATTCTGTTTTACCTTTATTTTATTTCAGTCCTCTGTTCTCTCTAAACACACTTGATGATGCTCTTTCTTTAATGTCACATCAACATTTACGTAGCTTCCATGTTTGCATGCTCTGCTATGCTAACCAGCCGCTAACCACTTGCCGTTGTTGCTCCGCCCTCCTGCTTCTGTCAAAATCAAGCCCCTCCCACTTTTATGTGCTCCATGCCTGTGAGTGTGAGCGTGCGTGAGCGTGTGTTGTCGTTGACCAAAACCAAAACCAGTGGTCCAAAGAAGGTGGGTGAGTGATAACAGGGGGACAAACAGAAGCTGCGTGAGTTGGAAAGCATAAACATGTGACGTGGACGAGTACATTAAAGGATTTAAGTGTGAGTTGGTGAGAAATGTCTGGAAAAAGAAACTAGCGAGTGAAGTCAGAGTTGCCACCAGTTCTGGTGAATGAAGGGGTTAAACGATGGTGAGTGAGTGAGTGTAATTGTGACTGGTTGAAGTCATTGAAGGTTGTGAGTGGGTGAGTGAAAGTCAGTCGAGCTTTTCAGATGGTGTGTAATTGAGCGTATGAACATGAGTGGGTGATAGACACTGCAAAAAGCAGTGGGTGATTAAATTAAAAGTATAAAGTAAATATGCATTTGTTCAGCCATACATGCGTGACACATGCAGTATGTGCATGCAGAGAGCGCCATGATCCTGTTCTCCCTTTGGCTCGAGTGTAGATTTGAATGGAAATCTTCAAAAGCAGCATCTCTTTCATGTGCGCTGACGTCGCCGTGGTTCTTCAGGACACAAGTTAAAAGGCGGCCAGAGTGTGTGTTGGACAGGAAGTGGGTCAGTAATCCATTAAGATGCCATTAGATAATCTAATTTGGAAGCTAATCTTTAAACCATGTATGCTGGTAAGCTGACCAAAGAGGGAGCAGGACCAGTGGAGGTCAGCTCAGGCAACACAGAGATGGAGATGTGAGGAACCCTTCTGACCCATGATGCACCTGTACAAGATAGGAAACAGTGACTGGAAGTGATAAGGCCCGACGTGTGTGTGTGTGTGGGTGTTGCTCATGAAATTTGAAATGTGAACTTTCGTTGCTGAGATCACCCCATTCTGGCCTCCATTGCTGAAAAGTGGTTAGATGGACCTGTCAGCGGTCAGTCATGGTGTTGAGTGGCTACTCGCGGAAGCCCTCCCGCCGGCCTTGAGGATGTTCCAACATGGAATCCTCTTGTAGGGAGGTGACGGTGCTAACCACTGGACCCTGTGTTGCCAGAGAGCACTCTTTGTTCAGACGGTAGGAAAACTAAATCCCCAGCTTCCTGTCTGATGATGTTTGGCAATGGGAACCAGCAAAGGTGGGTGGACACGGTGCTGGGAGGGTTCGAGCCTATGGAAGGGAAAAGTATGAGCGGAGATTGTAAGAGGAGAGGGAGCCGAACTTCATCCCAACTCTTCGTATAGCCGTCTCTTTTTTTGTGCTTTTGAGTGTGTGTGTGTGTGTGTGTGTGTTGTGTTTGTGGAGGGGCTAATTATCTGACGTGTATGCCCCCCGGGAACAACACGCTGTTTGTTCCCACTCGCGTTTTCGGTTAGCACCGTTGCTCCGCAGGAACAATCACTGTGTTGTTTTGCCATTAGCGTGATATGAATAGGGATGGGACCGCTTTGTGTGGCACCCCCCTTCCTCCCCCTCCTCCCTCCAACACACACACACATTAATGCAGAGAGAGTGTGTGAGAAATCAACTTGAATTAACATTTTTCTTTCTGAACAAATAAAGATTAAAAACGGACCAGATGAGACTGTGGGAATAAATCTGTTGCCTCATTCAGGCGGCTGTGCTCGTCCTGTCAGCAAGGGGGCGCAGGCAGAACAATTAAAAACATGATGGCCGAATCCCTGCTCGGTTAGATATATGGAGATGAAATAGCGCTGCTATAATTGAACCTAAAAACTGCTGTGTGAAGGTTGAAGTGAGCTCTATTTCCTGCCACTGAAGAGAGAGTGTGGTGTCTGAGCTGTTCCGTCTTTTCTCCACAGTCCTGGTACCTGGGCGAGCTTAGTTCCATTCCAAGTGTCGAACGGGACGCCGATCCTGCCAACAAATGTCCACCAGAACTACAGCATAAGCATCATTGGTGAGCCGCTAGTCCCCGCAGAGACGGGGAACTAGACAGAGCCCCTGGCTCCGCCTGCCGCAGAGTCAGCGTCGGTCCCGCTCTCGTCCTCCACAACCCGTCAGCCGCTTGGATTCTTTCAAACTGTTTTGATGCCTTAATGTTTGATTCCTGACACCCGAGTCTCAGCGGCGCAGTGGAAGTCTGCGAGACGCCAACTCCGCCGTCTCTTGAAAAGAGCTGATTGACTGTGACTCCCCCTAGGTTTGATTTCAGTTTACTGTGACACCAAGTCGTCTTGTTTGGTTCTTACTGTTTCTTCAAGAGCTAATGTCGGAGTTGAGAACTCTGCTGCCGTTTTTGAAAAAAAAAAAATTTTTTAAAGAGTGGAAGAAAGGCAAACACTAAAATTTCAGATTGAGGTCAGAGCCCCGGTCATTGGATTTGCGTCTCCTTTCCAAAAGGATTTTAAAGATGAAGAGAAGTCGTTGGAAGCAAGTGCAATTTCATTTTTGAAGGGAAGCTATCAGTCTGTTAGCCCAAGACTCTAAAGGAATGGGACGAATACGGAAAGGTTTTATGGGTAAAATTCGAATCCATGGCATGACGCTGTGGAAGGCTCGGCGAGCTGAACCAGCACTTCTTTGAGCTCTTCTCGCCCTTTACAGGGGAATATTTTTAATTTATTTAGTGGGTGAAAATAAATAAATCATGAAATGACGCACTTAGTCATTTGACCTTTCAGTGTCAAATCGTGCAGATGAGATCAGAGCGTTTGTCGGCTTCTAAAGCTTCTGTTTACATTGTCAAAACAAATGGAACGAAAAGTGTTATTTGGTGAAACAAATCCCTGGCATCTGGAAGAGCGCACGACTCCGCACGGACGTGTTGCTATATACGAGGAAAATCTCCGACACTCTTAATTTTGCACGATGACATTTACACACATGACGTGCCTTCGACTAGCGAGACATCACTACACTTGTTTGTGCTGCATTTATCGTCCTAGATGAAAAATTAACATTTTTATGGTGAGAATTTTTTTGTATGAAATGTTTAACTCCTCACAGTTACGTCGCATATCAACTGTGTATAAAGTTTATAATCAACCATTTCCTTTTTCAGTATTTTTTTTTTTTGGTTTTCTAATAACATGTCGCCTACGGTTTCCAGTTACTATCGTGGAGACGGAGTTGAGAGAAATTATGCAATACCAAGTTTGCCTGTAGGTAGCGCTCTCGTAGATGAGTCATTAGAAGCTAGTTCCGCGGAGACATTGTACCTTGTTTATTTTCTTGATGTTTGTTGCTGTTGATGATGTTGTTGTTGTGGCTGTTTATTTTCCTTTGACGACCAAAGTGGGGACTGCCGTCTATGCAGTGATTGTTGACTTCATTTTTTTCTGTCGCTCATCACAATTGCGCGACAACAAATTATCGGAAGATTTCTTTTTAAAAAGCCCTTTTTTCCCTCTCAGCGATGGATGAAAGTGTGGCGTCATTTTGATCCTGATGCTTTCAGTTGTTCATACGAAGCTTCATGAAGCAGTGGTCTAATTTTTAGCGCCCACTAGGTGGTGCTATCTGCTCGATAATATTTGTCTGAGTTTGGTTTAACCTACATGCAGTCGTATCTCCCCTGCCCACGATCACGAGCGTCCAATTCGATTACTATAATAATTTTAGTATTCTCTAAGCAACTGCTCGTTGCTCTCTTTCCCGCCTGCAAGCCCAATGCGCTACATAAAAAAATTCAACTAGATGTAGATCTAGATCTTCTATTGGAATTTTGACGACATACTGTAGGAGTGTTAAGTGTCGTAGCTAATCCCGCCGTCTTCACTCTAGCTGAAGAATCCTTCCGCACCGGGATGCTCCGATCTAGCCGCCATAAGACACATTAGCTTGGAGAGACAGCTTGACTTGAGTTCGACAATCATTTCTAACAATCCCAGCAAATTCCACACACGTTTTTATATTTGAATGCAATTTCCAGGTAGATGCCTTATACACATCATTAAAGTGACCTGCGACCGTGTCGCAACAATCCCACACGTCGACGGGGCCGTCCGAAATCACTGCTGACGGCTGGAAGCGCCTTCAGAGTATTTTTTTGTAAAGTATTGGCTACGATTGATGCTGCAATTCTCGTATTCAGGGCCACGGAATGCTCCCTTTGTGCAGCTGTCGCGTTAGATGATCCAGTAGGAGACTATGAGTAGGCAACTTATGATAGTAGGTACAGTAGAAGCACTTATTAGCAGCTAGGCAATCGTCTCTCCACATCAGTGTTCTCAGACGGTGGAACACTCATTTCCTGACCTTTATTTTCATAATCCTTTTTTTTAGAAATCTGACATCGAGGTAGCGAAATGCTGCTTGGACACTTTTTGCACTCCTTCCTAACAATCGTAAAAGAAATCCAGTGTTGTGTGTAGAACAACAAAATCACTTCTCAAGTCAAGCGTCATCTTTCAGTCCACACAGAACAAAAGACTCTTGTTTCCAACATTATGATATAAGTACTTTGCAGACCCCACTGAAGTCCCCAGAAGTGTGTGCGGGCGTGTGTGTGTGTGTGTCACTGTATATATAAGTCCTGCTTTGGCAGCTTGTGTGTGTTTGTGTGTGTGCATGAGTGTGCACTACATAATGAGGGTCTTTCTATCAATTTGAAAAGTTAGTACACTGTAAACTTTAGGAGTTTCTTTTTCTCTGGAGCCCTTTTTTTATTTGTATGTTTTCACTTTTGAGAAAACAATGTAATTCCATTTTTTGGAGAAAAAAAAAAACGTTGTGAAATTTTTAATGTTGATTGTTTAACAGTCTGGATTTGAGTTAGAACTCTCCAGACTTTTTGGATTGGTAGAATGGAACGTGTTGTGTTCTCGTTGTTAAATTGAGGAACAAATAAGAAACTTGTCCGCAAAAATGTAAAAAAAAAAAAAAAAAAAAAGGCAACATCAATGATGGGTTTGTTTTCTTTTTTTTCATTATCTTTTAGCTAGTTCCATGTGGAAATGATATGTTTTTGATTCTTTTTTTTTCTTTTTTTTTTTTTTTGCGAACTATATGTTAAACGTGTTCGTGAGTTGTTTGTGTAGCAGCTGGGAGGGACGAATCACTCAACCAGCAAAAAGAAAAGTCCCAGAATGCACCTGAAGTGATGCAGGGTAATGATTTGAATTAGACGAAACGTCCTCGACAAGTCCATCCAGTAGTTTTTTATTTTCTTCTTTAGTTTCTTTCTCCAACAAGGATCGGTGCTAACACTTAGCCATGTTTCTAATTGGGTTTCATGCAGATCCCTGTTTTATTTTGTAGCTCTTCCTCTTCTTATTGTGTTGCTTCCTTTCATTATGCACTTTTACAACACTTACAATCTGGTGCTCCCTCAGGTCGGGTCGGTAAATCATTGACCTGCCTGTCTGCTGGTCACACGACCCCGATGAGAAAGTATTAAGGCATCAGTCAAGAAAACGACAAACTTTATGCAAAAGGACCTGAGATTAGTGAGGCAGAGCAAACATTAGCAATAGCCCCCCCCCAGAGCCCTTCGTACGTCGGCTAGCTGCTCGTGGCTTCAGGTCGTTTCCGAACGTTTTAAAAACCAGCATTTGTTTCCAGGATTCACCAAAATCTGATGAACTCTAGCATCGCAGTGCCTGTTTCAGCTGTCCAGTGTCTGTTGTACAGAGATGTAAATGTGAAGCAGCGGAATGTGGCTTCTGGATTCTGTGATTTTCCTTTTGAAATAAGCTCTAGCAATGTTTCACGGTGGGGGTATCAGTTCTACATCAAGTGCAGTGAAATCATTCAAGCGTCTTCTTTCACTTTTGTTTGAGAATTTTCGGGTCTTGTGGCACTTTTACTTCCTCTGCGCGTTCTTTGTGTCGACTTGGGCTGCCGCAACATCGGCATCAAAACGACACCGTCAGACGGGCTCCTGGCTCCTCCGCAAGTGTTTGTGTGTGCGTGTGTGCATCTGAATGTACCTTCTCCAGGACTTTTGGACACTTTTTAAAAATAGTTTCACGGTTTTAGGAGCCAGAGGTTTAGTGAGCCGCCTCTTTTATTGATTTTGTTTTTCTTTTAAACCTCTGGTGGAGCCAGTGCGGAGGCTAAAACTGCCACAAGATGAACGTGGGTGTAAATAAAGGTGTGTGTGATTGTTGCTGTTCTATCCAGCCTTTACTGCTCGCAGCTGTTTTACTGCAGTCAATTACTGGAAGTGGATATATTTCCTATGCAAACTGTTTAAACAATAAAAGAGCTATGCTACAAAAATACCCCCCATGTTTGCCTTCTGTCCTTCATTCTCTTGATTTGACTTTTGTGATGAGCAGGAATGCCGTTCCTCGGCGGACACTGACTTTTTGGGGCGCTGGGAAAGCACCACGTGGAATGGGCCCGCTGCCTCGAAGTTAGCATTCGATGTCAACAATCGGTTTTGACCTGACTTGCCTTTCCACCTCAGACTGCAGTGCAGGTTTGGTAGCGCGCCAACATAGCTGAATGAATCACAGCGGTTCCTACAAGCTCAGATATTTGGCTCGTCATTTTCACAAGCATTTCGTGCCTCACACCTGAAGGAGTTTGAGTTTCAGCGCTTTCCAGCGTCTGCGCACGTAAACTTGGTGTGGGTCCTCTCCTTCACTGGGCCGAGACTCGGTGCCGTCGGGTGAATTAAGGACAAGCTTACTCTGACTAGTCTTCAGTATTAAACTAATTGGATTGTGTTGATTGTCAGTCTGTGACAGTTCCTCCTCAGAGCAAACATCCGTGTCCTTGAACGCTCCTGCAGCCTCACATACCTGCTAATCTGATGTCAGACGGACCAGAACCAGAGTGCACCGAGGCTTCGGGTCATGTGAGGTGGATCCATCTGTGTTGACAACTTGTCCCTCTGATCTCCTAAGTCTTGCTAATGGGATTGGGGGTAGTGAAACTTGCAGCGTCCACCACGGTGGCAGCAGCGGATCAGTGTCGCCCCCTGTCGGCCAGGACATGGCACTGCAGCACACGGAGCCCACCTGGCCTTGAGTCCATTAAAGAGCAGCAGCGCCGATGTGAAATTACGGATCTATAATGGTAATCATTATGCCATTTATCAAAATTGGCTGGCGGAGTCAACATCTGGCTTCGATTGAGGCTGGAGGTGCTGCGGCTGCTGGCAGCGACTGCGACGCATATTTTCCACGCTTTTATCCAGACCTGCTGTCGGTGATTTGACGAAGCTAAATATACGATGATTTGGTCCTATTATGTTTCACGCAAAGAGGATTTGTTGATTGCTTTTGTGTGCGTGTTTTTGTTACTTGCGCTGCTCTGGATCCTGGAGAGCCAGGCCTGAGTGAGGGTGAGGCGGGGGACGGGGGAACATGGAGGGTCTGTGCGGCGGCTTTGGAGAGCAGCCAACAACAGCACAAAGACCTCTGTCACTTCCAAGTTTTAATCTAATATTCAACTGAGTGCTGGATTTATCTGATCCTCTCCAGCCGAGACCCAGGAGCAGGAACACTCGGGGTCTGCCAGTAGCTCCAGACTGGTCGGGCGGTGTGCGAACAAGTCGCTCTCCACCAGCTAATTCGAAATCTTCCTTGACTGAGCTGATGGCAGGTGGTCATCTTCTTCTTTCCCCCAACTCTGTTTCCTAGGATCCCGGGTTTACCCATGTCCACTGGGGGCGCCCTTCTTCTGTGAATTCCGTTCATCCATCAAACAAACAGCCAGAATGTTGGACACAAACACCTCAAGTCTCCACCAAATCCATCACATGATTTCCATTCATCCATGTACTTTCTTCCATCCATCACATAAACCAGGGGTTCTTAACCGTTTTGATCTCGGGGCCCATCTTTCCCAGAACAAATGGGCCCAAGCCCCATTCAAGTAATAGAACTGATTCATGACTCTTGATTTCATTTGAGATCAACAACCATATTTAATCTACAAACATTTAAACAAACCAAAAGCTTGAAATGACATGAAACCATGGGACCATCGCAAAGATAATTATTTGTCATCAAAAACCCCGAGCAGCAGCAGAACCAGGTGCAAGTCATGTTCGTCAAATTTACTATACGAAAAAAGGGAAAAAATAGACTTCATGCAAACTGTTGAGAAAATAGGAAAAACTGAATGAAATTCCGAATAAAATAATATAAAACCATGTCTAAATATCATAAAATAAAAATAATATATGTTATTTAAGCTCCAAAGACGATATAAGTAAAGTGTAAGTGAAAGTATCGCCATAAAATGTTCTAATTAATTTTCAAAACTGCTTCAACAGGTGCTTTCATGAACAGTGTTTACTGTTTGGGGGGCACCTTCACTTTCTTTATGATTTTTTCTTTTCAAGAACTTCTCCATAGTTGGTAACTATCACAGATTTGCAGCTGTCATGTCAATTCAGTGACACGCTACTGCCACCACATGTGGTTAATGTATCAAAACTCAGTGTCTCGCGACCCTCACAGCCCAAAGGTGTAAAACAAAAAAAACATTTAGCGGCCCTCTAGGAGGCGCTCGCGGCCCAACCATGGGCCCTGGCCCTACGGTTAAGAATCAGTGACATGAACCACACATTCATCATTAAACAGTCATCACCATGTCACATCACCGATATCATCCACCGATCTTTTACTCATCAGCCTTCCAAAGTAGCAACCTTCGAATTCACCACACATTATCTAACCAAACACCAAACCAATTAATTTATCCATCCAAGTGTGATCAGATGTTCATTGCTAATTTAAAGATCCAATTAATGTCCATTCATCCATCCATCCATTATTCAATAATCAACTGCCCTTCCCTCATCCATTATTCATCCAGCCCAGTATCCTTCAACCATAACTAGCATCCCTCTTCAACTGCTCCCTCACCTGCCGTCTAGTCTACGTTTAACTCTCCAGTCAGCAAAATATCGTCCATCTAGGATACGCCCTCCATCATTATTATATCATCCATCTAGGATACGCCCTCCATCCATTCACCTCTCAGTTAGCCGTCCTTCAGACAGTTGAAGCTTTTACTGTTGGTCCACTCCCGTCTTCCTCTCCTCTCTGTCCATGAGCTGTCTGAGGGCGCATCGCTGGATCTTCAGCGCATTCACCTGCCTGAGGAGACAGATTGATAATCCACCTGGTTCCTGTCTCGTGTTCCACAGCGTCAGGATTCCAGACTAGTAAAGTGGGTCCCTTCTTCACCGTGTGCGTTTGTCTTGTCAGGCTTTGCTGTTTCATTGTGTCCAAGTCTGGCATCGGACTTTGGGACTCTGAGAAGTTTGTACCATTTGTTGGACTCAGTCTAATACATGGATTGTGAATTCTTAAATTGAGCTGTCAGTAAGATCTTTTCACGCTCGCACTTGGCTTCCCTCAGATTTGTAAAAGCAGAACATTATGTCAGCTAAACAAATGTTCATCCATCCTGACTCTGGACTACTCATCTATTCAAAATCAACTCATCCGTCTGTAACAATCCCAACATGCAGTGCTCTGCCAGAGCGTCATATCTTGGAATGTCATTCTGAAATATCGCAGCACAGTCTTTACACCATTGTGCTTCTCCATGTTCAGGTGCTAGTGATGCTCCTCGTCTTTGTATTTTAAACCTCGGCATTAAAACAACAACAACATGGAGTCTGTTTACTGTTGTGTTGATAGAGGGAATTAAAGACTCCGCAGTTTCCCACAAACATTTACATACATTTCATCCTTGTTTTCCCAGCCTGGAATTACAGCGACGTTCCGACCGTCCCGGGTTCTCATGTATGTGAAGAAACAGGTGTTCAGTGTGTGTGTGTGTGTGTGTGTGTGTGTGTGTGTGTGAGAGAGAGAGAGAGCCCAGGGGGAGGGGCTTCATTGAAGGGTCCTGGATTAACAACAGCAGCAGTTTCCCATGAACATCCTGGACATTAACATACGGCACAGACAGACGTAGACCTCCTCCTGCACCTCCTCCTGCACCTCCTGAACCTCCTCCTGCAGCACCTGCTCCTCCTCCTTCATGAATTAAAGGTCCAGTCTAGACCTTGATCACAGTGATTCACCGCTATAGGAATGTCAGGGGGCTCTGAGGTGAGGAGGTCTTTCATTTGAACCGCACTCCCCGCTATTACCCGTCCTGCTTCCCTCCCTCCCTCCCTTCTCTCCTCCCACACACTGATGTTCACCTCAGAACGTGTCCTCCTGCCAACTTCCCATCAGCCCCGTGATTTATGTCCGTGATGAATTCTTGGTGGAGGCGGATCAGCTGAAATATGATCCAGAGACGCTCCAGTCTGGCCTGCAGAGAGACGATCGGCGTGCGGGGAAGAGTTTGGATTTTCCGGATTTGAGAAATGTGGCTCGATGGATGCATCATGTCCTGACAAAGATGATAGGCTGACTTTGGTCTGATGGCGACTTGTCACTTCGGTTGAATGTAGCCACTACTACAGCTCCTTCAAGGATAGGAACTCATATCCTGCGTCTCAGTTATCAGCAACAACTGCCACTGCTACCTCTGCCAAGGCTTCTGTCATGTGACCTGGTTGTCAGTCGATTAACAGATGAAATCTCTGCTAATATTCTTCTTCAATTGCTGAGTTGTTCCACCAACAGATCCAGAAAGTCCACAGCATAGTTGATTTGCAGTATCTGATGACACAGTTCAGACAGGCAAAACACTGCGTTGCAAAAAATAATAAGGGTGGAACTAGGTGGCTTGATGGAGCGAAGGCTTCTAACACCTTTCAAATTTAGATAAAACTTTACGTCCGGTTAAACCCAATAATCCCCTTACTATATGAAATAACCCCAAACTCTAGAAATGCCCTTCAGGCCATTTCTATTCAATTTTCTTTCCAACCTGCACCACAGGTAATAAAACCTCGGTCATACTGTATTGCAACAATGACAAAAATAATACGTTTGCAAACTTGGTTGTTATGTAATCTGTCCAAATAAGCAACTTCTCACAGCTTGTGAGTGCAGCAAAACCTCATCAAACAAAACAACAGAAATCCCAGCTGCCTAACTTGCCTGTCTCCGCCTCTCATACATGCTACGTATGTGACCCAAACCACATGCATCACTGAGTGCGGTTACATGCAGAGTGTAGCCTGATGAAAGCGATAGCTACATCAGTGTACTACATCCGTGGCGCCGCGAGCTCTTCAGTCCTTCTGGTTCTGCTGTCAGTAGAAGAACAGGCGAAACAGACAGGTAGTGAGGAGCCGAGCACAGAGTCGCACTTTTGATCACCAGATAGTGCCTCGACTTACTAAACAACCATGCTAACAGTGGCTAGCATGGTGGCAACGCTGTCTCCTAAGAACAACAAATTTTGTCCTCTAAACTTCTTGTGAGAACCGATCAAAACACCCTGCGAGAATGCAGCTGAAGACAAAGCTACATCATCGTCGTCGTGAGTTGCAAAACAAAGGTTTGTCACATGTTCGCCACACACATCGGCTTAGACAGAGGAACTCGCATACTGCGTCAGGTTACGCAAATGACTTCTCGATTGCATCCAAGTTTATTAGACATCATAAGCGTGACTAGGAGTTTTTTATTTTTTTACTTCCGCCGTGTAGCTGAAGCTCCCTTAGCATTATCCAGGTCCTACAGTGCGAAAAAGAGAAATTTCTCTCCAGTGGTCGGTCATAGCTGTTTACATACATTCTAAAAGTCCAAACTTGGCAGGGCTAACGCAACAATTTTGTTTTTCTGAGCTGTCATGCGCTCGCTGTGAGAGCCAGACCTGACAAATCAAGCCAGAATAATCTATCAGTAAAGCAATATCCAGCGCCTACATGCTCAACGATCGTACCTTTAATCTTTACCTTTCAGTTCTCCCCTTTTTGATTGTTATCATGCCTTTATCAGCATCTTTGCTGTTTTATAACTGGATTTGTGTCACAGGTTGTCATCCTCTATTTCAGGACTGCACTTCTCAACGAGGGCCTTATGAATAAATTGATGGATATTGAACCTAAGCAACAAACGAGGGACTGCAGGTGCAAGGTCTTTTTTCTGTGGAGGTTTTCTAACCAGCTGGTATCTGCAGATCACGCGTCGAACCCCTGACCACGTGGAACTGTATCGCCTCTCCTTTTCCAGTTTGACTAACAGGCAGGACCGCCACCCGCTTTTGGCTGCAAAACATTTCGTTCAGAGAATACGTTTTTCTCACACTGTTGTGCATTGGCAACAATAAAATGAGCACTTGCCGCTCTCAGGACCTTCCATGAACTAGTCTGCCCTCTAGTGACAGCCTCCAGTACTCTCCACAGCGCACGCTCATCAGGACTGCACGTTTGACATGTCTGTGTGTATGTGTGAATCTTTTCAAATGTCTTTCAGCGGCTCTCCGTTGATGTTTTTTTTCCCCCTGTTCTTCATGCAAATGCACTTTATTAACTTCAATGAGCTTGAAGGCGGCTGCAGGTTTGTTAATGAATGCTGTCACATCTGTAAGTAAGAGCGAGGCTGCGGCACCATCACACCTGCGTGACATTAGCATGCTAACCACCTGCAGGTGTGTGTGTGGGTCCCTGTGTTCCCAAACACAACTCCTCAGATTATAGAACGTGTCGGTGGTTCCTTCAAAAGGTTGATCAGAAAATCTCATGTTGTTACAGTTTCTCACTTCCTCACCTGCTGAACACTATTAATGATAATGGCTTCCAGATCCCCAGTCAGCTCCAGCGCGGGGTTGCAGGTCATTTATAAGCCTGGTATGTTTGCTCAGTCTCCACAGTCCAGGGCACCCGCGGAGGACTTCGGCTGATAGTCCACACTCACTCTTGGCAATCCAGGAAGTTCCTGAAACATTTTGTTTTGCTGTTTCATGACAATCTCAAGATAAATATCTTAATATGTTAATGAGCAGCTTAATGTGCACTTGTACATGGACAGTAAGTGCCCCCCCCCCCCCCCCCCCCCCCCCCACACACACATATATATATATATTTACACATATATATAGATACACATAGTCTCAATGAATCGCAGTTTATTCATATAAGAATACTTGCCACATGAATTTGGTATATTACTGAATCAAATCATGGACTTATACATACATTTAAACAACAAAATATTTGCAAAGTTTACTTTGCATCAGTTTGACAATAGCACAATAAATCAGGATGGTGGCTATACTCACGTTTTTATATCACCTTTTAAAAACTAAAGCTCTTTTAATGTCTTGAAAATATTTGTATAAAAATTTCAATTTTAAAAGAATTTCAAGTACATTCAGTGTAGTGGAAACCCTGTCAATTGTGTAGCAAAACAAACAAAACAAAAGCAAACAGATGCTTTTGTTTGCTTTTGTTCAGGGATTCCTCCATGTTTGTTGTTGTTGTTGTTGTTATCATCCTAGCTGCCACGTGTCTTATGCATCAGTGGACCAGGAACTCCTGCGCTTACAAAGGTTCCCTGTTGTCTGGAGAGCAAACTGTTAAATTAAAATGATTATATTATATATATATCTATATATATAGATATATATATATAGATATATATATAGTTTTGGAGATTCGTGTTACGTTTGTGTTGGTGAAGGAACAACGTGGTCTTGATGCAAAATCCTCAATAAAACCGACCTCAGGGGAGGAAACCAATTTAACGGCCGCACTGAGGGTAAAATACATGGAAACACAGATGGTGGAAGTTATAGCCAGGTGTGAATGTTGTTTCATTATTTGCCATTGTGTTTTTCTTTTGTGGTGACTGTTGTGGTTTCGTGGAAGAGCGTGGGTGTGTTTTCAGTAGGCAGTCAGATGCCCGGTGATGTGGAGGAAGCCGGGAAGAAATGGTCGTAACTTACCAGCATAAATTGACGCACCAGAAACACGAAGCAGACTCTGGGCGTTCAAGTCCATCACTTCAGATCTGTCAATCAACATCATGTGACTTCCCGCCCCTCATTCTTCCAAGAGCTTGACAAGGTCAGAACTCCTTTTGAAATCCATGAGGTGCCGCGAGGCTCAGCCCCAGAGGGACTTTGAAAACCTCCCTCTCTCTCGCGGGTGTTGGTGAGCAGAACATATGGCCCGGTCTTCAAGCCTGGCAAGTGGAAGCAGCTTAGCACAAAGATTTCCTTCTAAATGACATAAAATGGCCCAGAGTCATCAGAAGAGTAACCTTCACTTTCATGAGCTCCGGCGAGACTCCTCTGATTCCACTGGAGGTCCAATCCTTTGGATGCTAGCGGCCCCAGATGGCACTAGGACTGCAGCAACGGAAGGATGAGAGAGTAAAAACACTCCCATATGTGTTTCTGTTTCTCTTCATTAACTCACAGATGAGCAGAAGCACGGGCAGTTGTGTCGTCGGAGACGGCCATTTTGGTAACAGCCAATGAATCAATGGAATAAAGGACCGACATCACTCGACTGAAGTCAAATTAGTTCATGGACAAATGAATGATTTCTATTTCTTCTGTTTTTGCGCACGAAATTTGCCAACTTCTGATGTGCTCTGGCCACTCAGGCCTACTCTGTGGTACATTAACTACATAAACAAGAACACTATTGCGCAACACTGAAGTATCAGGACGTGTGTACCAAGCACACATCAATAGATGTTACTAACTAATAACCCTGGTAACTGTGTCGGCTTAAGGATTCCAGATGCCATAAACTGCCCTTACACTAGCAAAACGATTGTTTACTTTATTTATTTACTTTGGAATTGAAGCGAGCAGTGGATCTCTTGACAATGACGGACCTAGGAGGCTGATCCTGGAACAATGAACATGTCTTCCTTCTCAGCGCTCTCCCGCGTGCTAGCAGTAAACGGCTTTGACCACTCATCTATTGTGAATTCAGCGAAGCAGAGAGTTGGCTCTAACTTGAGATGCTCACATTCTGGATGCAGTTCTTCAGTGTTCAAGTTCTGCGGCACGTGCAAGGCACCAGAAGTACACAGGTTGGAGTGAATGCAAGGTTTTCTGTAAACAGATGCATTTGCTGGGAATTATTTTTGAAAACAGAGGGTGAATGTCAGTTTCTGACAACTGTCTAAACATAGGCTAGTGATGAACACATGAAGGTGTCTTTGTCATCATTCGTTTGTCTTAGATTTGGGGGCCCCAGTGAATTCTAAGGTGTGACATCATGACACATTTATGGTAATGGTAGAAAGCAATAATACTTATACAAATCATACTTATTTTACATTTTGATCTGTGAGTGCATTAAAACTGCCACCACAGGCACCACAAACCCCTGACCTACAAGCCCCCCCATCCCCTCCCTAACCAAATGGTTGCCATGTAGACAAAGTGCCCATTGTGCCACTGCCCTCATTCTTACAGCCTCAACAACACCCTGCAAGAACCAGCATCAATGATGAACGTCTGAAAAAGACTATTCAGAATAACAGACCAAATCATCATTTGAACCCAGAGGTTGTGTGCACCAGTCCTCTGCACCCACTGAATGCTTCCTGTATGCCTGTATGGATCACTAGCAGTTCTGCAGATCCTCCTCACCAGATCCTCAACCACTCAGGTGGCATCCGGCTCAGCAGACTTTAACCGGAATGATTTTCTCTTGAGGCGCAGCAGGAAATTCCAGCATCCGCCAAGCACACAATTCTGACATTTCTCACATGTGCAACATTTCTCGTCACACACACTCAGAGGAAAATGTGCAGCCAGTGACTCCTCTCCTCCGTGGATAAAGTACCTGGAGAAGGTGTTGACCGGATCAGCCAGATGTTTCAGATCCAGTCTAGAGTGGGACCAGAAGTGTGTTTGACAGGGTTTGATAGAATTTGTGGCTGAATTTGATTTAGTTTCTTCATGAAGTCTGAGGCGATAAACGCTACGACACCGAGGTCAGGAATATGTCTCGTATAAAAAATAACCATGAATGATGATTTCGTATCATTTCACTCATAATCAGATGAAGACAAGTGTGGGATAGTTTGGGAAGGAAGTGATGACAGCTGTTGAAAGCCTGCCAGCCACGACCTCGGAGAGAGATATGAAAACAACCTGATATAATGTCTGGGTTTGATTTGGGTAGAATTGCAATTTTAACTCATATTTCAGGTTAATATCTGGATCTGGTTAATTCTAGTCCAACAAGACCAAGCTCTCTCTTGGACGCCTACGAGCTGTCTGTAGACTCAGCACTCGGTCTTCAACTTATTACAGTTCTTCACCTACCAATTTATCTTTAACTAATCTAAAAGGTAGCAAGTCTAGTTTGGGGATTCCAGATCTACGAACTCTGGGTGTCGTATCATCCTCTCAGCGTCGACCGCGGCTGGGTCCATATGGTCCAGTTTTATGGTCCAGTTTTACAGTATTTGAGGCTAGTGTGTCAAGTTTTCTTCATGTCATTGTCTGGAATCACCAACTCTTGTGTTATTGATCAGTAATTTTTAGTTTTTGTGTTTGACAGACAAATGGCATCGGGTAGTGAAGGTCTGGGTCACAGTGGTCCAGGTTTAGACCACTGTAATGAGGCTAGTCACAACCACTAAAACTGGGGTAGGCCGCATTATGTACAAGTGACGTGGGTGAGGTTTATGGCTGGTGAGGCACTGACTTCATAACTATCAGATTTACAAACACATGAACCCTACAGAGTAGCTTATTCACCATTTGACTGGCAGCAGTTAACAGGTTATGTTTCAAATCTCATATCAGCTTTTTGACATGCAAACTGCAGTATACAAAAAGCACATTAATTCAAACAACAACGACAACAACAAAAAACATTATCATGGTCTTACCCTAGTTCCTGCTTCGATTGAAAGTCCAGTTTAGGTAATTGTTAGAGTTTAGATATGTAATCCTCCATTTTGAAAGTGAGGCCGAATTACAAGAAAAGATAAGCGAATAGCTGCACTTGACTAGTGCCCCGGACCATGAGGCAGGAGAACTGCCTCACTTTGTGGCTTTATGCGTCCGTTTTATGATCGCTCAGCACAAGAAACTAGTAACACACATACAGTTCTTGACAAAAAAAACACCATTCATTATATGCATCAGCTATACAATAGAAATGTAGTTGGTATAGCAAGTGTTTGAACATTTTAATAGCGATATACAGAGAGACAGCAGCACGTTCTCACTGCAGAGCATGTCAGCATGGTTAGTCGAGTCAGTGCGCCATCCATGGTGAGGCTCAGCAGGTGGCTGCCTCACCACGCTTCGCTTCTCAGTATTTGAACAGTGAATGTGAAAATTCTGCCATTTTGAATAAAAATAAAGTGTCAAATCAGTGGATAAATATAACCATTTCATATATTTTTTCATTTTACATTATTTTTCTTTCCAAGATTGACAGGTGAGGCGGGGCTGCACGTCACTGCTATGTACAGTGATTATTGTGTGAGGCCATCACGTCCAAAGGACAGAAGAAGAAAAAAGTCGTAAGAAAAAAGTATTTTTGCATGTTTTATTTGTATTGGGGGGACAAGAAATAGTGAATAAAATGTGCCTCATCAGAATAATTTAACATGACTGTTCAATATAATGTGTGTTCATTGCTATGGAATGAGGAAAAAACTGAATGAAACTAGCTTGCGAGTAATATTTAGAATTTAAATGGTTATTAATGATTTTGTTTATTTATTGTTTTGCATCTATACAGGCTAAGGGCTGCCTGTGGCCCTTGTCTGCTCTGAAAGGTAGGGTTAACATCAGCCAACGTTGGGCATGTTCTGAACTTTGTAGGTCAAGTTCAAGAGGACCTGGTTACAGGTTCTTCATCTCAGGTCCTCGGTTTCAAGTGCAGGTTCAACAGCTCTCACTCTTCCTAGTCATGAGAGCTAACAGGTGCTAGTACAGCAGGTCCCAGTTTCACAGGTCTGCAGCTCACTGAGACTCACCAACGGTCCCCGGACACTCATCCCTGCAGGCAGTCTTTAGGTCAAAGATCATCTATCTGAGATCCGGGAACTATGTAGCTCGGAGGAAGCGGTGCCACAAGCAGACGAAGGTCGGGGCACCTCCATCATGGCCCTGCACCTCCAGCGCCTCCTCCTCCTCGGCAGCCATCTGACGTGAGGTAACATGTGAGGGCGAGCTTCCATCTGTCTCTGCTGCTTGCTAGCAGAAGGTGCAGCTAATGAGGCTTGATTTGCTACTGCACCTGCCGCCAATCTGTGTGTGTGTGTGTGTGTGTGTCCCGCCCCCACTCACCCTCCAGGTGTAATCATTGGTTATCCAGTGTGAGAGCCTGCAGGATGATGGACCCTGGGAATTCATTAGGAAGCAGGTGAGACTGTGGGTCTGCTCAGCTCTCGGACCTGCAAACACTCAGTGGTTGTTTGAGGACCTCCAACTCAAAGGATGTCGGATCTGAGGGAAGATGAGGAGATTGTTTACGTCCAGATGGTGGGTGTGTGGACCTCCTACACATGTTCCCTGTCACAGATACCATTTGACGCGAGAACTCTTCAGGGACCGGTTATTCCGGACCATTGAGTCCAGATCAAAACCAGCTCCTTTAGAGGCGCGTCCACTGTTCTTGGGCATCTGATCTGTTCCTAGCGCACGCACTGATCATGTCTCTCCCTTTCTGTGCCTCGCTCTCTTTCACACACACATCTTCACACACCAAAACAAAAGCACGGGTAATCTGCTCGATGACATCATCGCCCACGAACACTGCGTGCCACTCCGGATTATTTTCAAATTAGCTGCTCCATTCAGGCCCAAATTAGATCTTGCATATTAATGAGCTGCCATGAGGTGTGGCTAATTCTTAATTATCACTTCTGATTTAGAGACGCTAAACTCAGATGGACGTTTGTTCAAACAAACGTTTGCTTACATCTACAGCATGTTACCCTGAAGGCTCGGCCTTCCATGTCGCCTATAGAGCTGAATTCATCTCGGACAGTTGCTTCATTGACACTTTCTTTACTGGTTACACAGTAGTGTCACCGTCTGAGATAAAAACTGATGCAGCGTGTTTATTCTGTTATGTTTTTTTTCATGTATGAATTATTAACAGTATTGAAAATCACTTCTCTCATGAAACCAGGAGTGTGATCTGTCTCTGAACTTAAACTGTCACATAGCACAAGGCCCACAAATCGTTGCTTAAAAAGATGTCAAACTGAAGTCCAGACTGATGTAAGCAGAAGAGGCGGCTCTCTGGAATCACACCAGGACGAGGATGTCCCATCGGGACCGTTTGTTTCCATTTCACATTCCCTCTGCGGTGGGAAGACAGTGGCTGTCAGGGTGGACCGCCCTCTGCTGGCCGAGGACCTCTTCTCCCCTTCAACTGGTTCTTAAATGAAACTTTTCAATGAGTGAGAGGCTTGAATATTTGACCAGTTCAAAATGGTATACGATTGTTGGGAGGATTTGGAAAATAAAAATGTGAATTTACTTCCCATTTTTTATTTCATTTTATTTCATTTTCACATCATTTACTTCAGATTCATTAAGCGATTGTTTAAAGCTTTTATCAACCGGCCATTAATTAAAGTGAAGAGTACTTTCCATATGCAAGCAGACGCTCCGCGTGTGTGTGCGCTTGAGAATGGGGGTTCGATCGCCGTGCAGGTGGCTGCCCCCGCAGGCAGATGGGACCAGTGCAGATCTGTGAAGTTCTCTCTTCAGTTTCAAGCTGCACCGATGGGCCCTTGAATTATTACTGGGCCCCCCATTCATAATTACCCTGCGCCTACTGGTGGGCCCGCCGAGCCCGGTGGGGACCAAAGCCCCTCTAATGACGTCTTTGTTGCTGCTGATCTGCACAATCAACAAGAGGACGCACGGCGGCGAGCAGCGGTCCCACGTCGACTGATAACGTGCCTCCAGGGCAGCTTCTCTAAAACAATCACGCATGGCTTCAGCTCGTTAAAGGGCCGGTTCACATGAGGCGTGAGAGCGTGCGCGCACGTGTGTGTGTCTTCTGATATGTTCCCACAGGATACACAACCACACACCATTTATTAGACCATCAAACTCAAATAGAATCATTTCACTTCGGGGTTTTACCTTGCAGCCGGCACATTTGTCTGCACTTCACTCTTCAGCTGGAGGACCACAAGATGCAGGGTCCATGGATGGGACCACTAAATCTTCTCAGCCAAATTTAGCTCCTTAAAACCATTCCATTGAAAGAGCCTGAATCACTCTGGCTCGTGTCTCGGGTCTAAAAATACTGAAATACGTCATACATGTGACGCAGCAAGATCATACACACAGACGGCGCTCTACTATGATCTGCCAAATCAGCTCTAATGTTCAGCTACACCCAGGGCCGGATGAGAAAAAAGACACAGACACAGACATGAAAAAAAATGTTATGGCTATTGTGATGTGGTAACCTGCCCTACCAAAAGTTTTGATTCAGCTCAGCAGGAGCAGAGGGCCTGAATACGATGATATGAATATTCCGTTGGTGTTCTGTAAAAGTAACAGTGAAATTTTAAAATGCTCTCTATATTCTTGCTTGAGAAGAGTTTCAGAGAGATGAACCAGTTCCATGCTGTGATTCATGACACTTGTATGGCTCTTCAGCATACTGGTCATAGTCTGACTGTCCACCTGAAGGGGTTCGGCACCATCTAACAAGTCATCTCAGGCTCCTCTGCCTGTCACCACCCCCAGCCCGCCAACACAACAGCCTCCACCAGCCATGTGGGACCTTCTCACCATTGGGACCCTCACCATCGCCCTAGAACTGTGAGGGATTGAACAACACTTGAGGCCTTCTGGTCTGCACTTGTGAGAAATGTGAATTATTCAGGGGCAATGTCTCCACATGATCCGTGGCTGGCATATACCAGGGTCACAAAGCAAAAGAGATGCTTACCGTCATACTAGCAAGCTGCTTTGGTCTTGAACAACGTCACCATCTTAAAGGTTTCCTCTTCAGGCAAGAATTCAGCTTTCTCAACTGCCAAACATGCTCAATGCTAAGATGCTAATTTAAGCTACAGAAGCAGTTGTTTTACATAACTTTAAGGGAAAACATATGTGGCTGAGTTTATATGTTAGTGGCCTGTAAACGTCCTAATTCATTCCTGTCTTTAGTCTGATGGCCAGCTTAACTCTGTTGAATTATCGTTATCTGTTTCTGGACCAGTGCAGCAAGCAGCAGGAGGATTTCATTTTCCACTCAACGGATAAAGCTCTCAAACCTCCCTGGCACATGAAGCTTCTCACTGGAGGAGAAAGGAGATCAGCTCCGGACACATAAAGATGAAATAACCAGCAAATTTGACCCAAAAGTCATGCTGCGTTCTTGTGAAGTTGGCGTCCATGTTACTGTTCTGTGCAGCCACTTTTTGTGTTGCAGATTGCTGGTTCTAATGTGTAGCTTCTCTGCTATTAATTTGCTTGGTGTACATCGCTCCTTTTTTGTGACGCTAATAATGTTCTCAGTTATGTATGTGTCAGCATTCCTGGGTGGTTTGTTTGTACTTTTTGATTTTCATATTACTGATTTGAGTTTATTGTGTTTTAATACTTTCCTGAGATACAACTTTGTGTGCCTTTGTGATTTATTTTTAATTCTTTCATAAGATTTTTTCACTTCTTTGCTGTCATTTTAGGTCTGGTTTTATCAACTTTTTTAGCAACATAAAACCTTTAAAATGTTTTACCCATTTGAGTTGGACATTACCTTTGTTTGCATCAGTATGTCCTTGTTTAAGAACACATGTTTATGTTTGATCTGTTTTCAGTGTTTAATGTTGCTGTTGTGTGACGACTGTTTCTATTCTTCCAGTCATTACCCAATGGAGTGCCATGCCACTGGTACCCTCAGTGTCCCAGCTCCTTGCAACAAGAGGCAGGGGCCACAATGGCCAGGTCGTCATTTCATCGTAAAGCATATATAAAACTTTTCAATGACACACTCACATCTGTGGACAAGTAGATGTATCAATCGATGGCTGTATGTTTTTGGATCGCTGGAAGAAACCAGAGTGCCTGGTGGAGAGAAGATAGAAATGAATGGACACTTGGTTGCTCCAAACAGCACAGCTTCCAGCTAGCACCATTTTGTAGCATGCTGTTTGGTTTTAAATCCTTTGAGATTCTGTTTGTTAATGCATAATTTAGTTCATGTTTCATGTTTTCACTTCTTTTTTCCCCCTGCACTCACTCGCAGGACATAATCCAGTCCAAGGACATGCTGGGAACGCTGCCACATCGCTCTCCTGGTGCTCGACGGTCAGGCAGCTGTGGAAGCCTCCGAAATTTGATTCCTAAAGCTGTCGCTTAGCAACGGCTGGTATTAGTGGCACGCTAGCTGGATGGGCGCGGGTTTGGTGCCAGCGGCGGGACGGACGGCTGGTTGCAGCTCATTGGCAGGTGACTGTGAGTGAATCCTGGCAGGCGAAGATTAGGGGATCAGATGCTCTTGTGGTCCCTGCAGGAACCAGTCTGAGATGTGGAATCAATGCCAGCGGGTGCAAAGGTGCACTGATGTCACTCCGCTGCTAGCTAGTGCCGCTAATATTTCCGCGCGCTTCGTAAAAATATAATATTTGCCTTTGTGATAAAGCTTGGTGCTGGACCGGTTCCGAGCAGATGCACTGGCGTGTCTCCAGCGCCACAAATTCTGAATGTCACCTCTTATATTGATTTAGTTTGCATAAATGAGCGGCTGTTCCTCCGAGCGTCACGTGTGTATCCTTCCTTGAAAAACCTAAAGTCAGCGGTATTTACAGCGGGGTGGGGGAGGGAGCTGAAGACCCTGAACCAGATGTCTTTTTCTTCACAGAGGATCAGAGGAGCTCGTCATTTATCAAGATCACTTTTACATCGACTATGAAATTTACCATTATTGTACACAAACCGTGCTATGCACGTGTTAGCTACTCTGGCGTCCTGCCAACTGTCCAGCTGACCTCTACGTTCCTCACAAGATTCATTCAGCTAAAGTCAAATCTGTTTCAACTATATATTTCCCCAACATGACCTGATCTGTGATTATTATTTTTGGCATCAGGATGCTTGTGAGTCACAATGTTACTGCGAGGTGTCAGCCTCTTCATGCCACTGCTCTCTGTATTTTCCACCCTCTAAATGTGCTGCCATCATCAGAATTGCAGGTGTACTTGTGTCATGACCTAATCCATACAGCTTTTATTAATACCCACACTCCTGCTTCTCTTTGGCCGCTAAACTTTTAATGTATTTGCCTCTAACAGTAAAGTGCCCCCAGGAAACTCCTGGACTGGCCTCACCATCGACTCACGCAGTAGGATTCATGTTTATAAATCATTTTGGAAATCTAATTCAAGAGTCACAGGCCAACTGAAATAAAGAGGATTTAAGAAGCCACACATTGTGAAGTGAGATGTCATGCATTAAGTAAAAAGCCAAATGTACTTCTTGACAGTCTAAGGCTAAAGTTTGAAACATTGATAGCAAGGAGCTGAATGGAACAGCACATACAATACATTTAGTTACGTACCACTACAAGCAAAGTACATACCTAAAAAAAAAGACAATGCTTCTGACATGTATGGTTTGTGTGTTTGTTCACATTTGTGGTATTGGCTCCAAACCAGAAATGTGTTGGCTTAACCAAAACAATGGGTCAGGCAAGGACCAGCTATCATATTTTGTTGTGCAACTGTATGCCATGTAGACAAGACACATGAGTTCCTTTTTGTTTATTTCTTATCTTGCAGGTAGCCAAAATAAATCTGTCCATCTTCTCAGGTCCAAGCTTGAATTGAGAGACAGCAGCTTTACTTAGGATTCGTTCATTCATCTTTTACCACTTACTCCCCTCCAGGAGCTGCAGGGGGCTGGAGCCACCTGGGGAGGGCAGCGGAAGACACCCTGAACAGGGTGCCAGCCCATCAGGTTTCACACGCATACACACACACGCCTGTGGGCCATTTAGACTTCTCAATTAACCGCTGTATGTTTTTGTACTGCAAGCATGAGGAGAACACACAAACTCCGCACAGAAAGGACCACGGTTGCCTCAAGCATAAAGCTAACCTGCAACCTTCTTGCAGTGCGGTGATGGAGGTAACCACTACCCCACCGTGAGCCCCTGTTGTTAAGATCCCCAGACATAACCTAGATCAAGTTAGGGCACTTCTCTAGTACATTCAACTAAGGGTGTACCTCCAGGTGCAGAGAGGCGGTCTTCTATTATTATGACGGTCCAATCCATTGTTCTCATGGCTGATGATTCAATGGTCTGTTGGCCACTGAGTTTGCCACCGCTGTCCTGGGTTAGCTCTGGCCTGCAGCCGCAAAGAGAGATACTTTGTGTCCGCCACTAGTGAAAGAGTTAGACCCCAACTCATGACCAGACACTGGATCAGTCTATCAAGTGACGGCGATCCACACATCAACTTCACTCTCCACCATGATATTATTGTTGCTGTGAGGCAAAGCTGTCTACAAGAACTTTACACTCGAAGTTTCACAGTGTAAAAGTCAAAACAACCAGAGCAGGTGTCGGTTATACATATGAATCGTGTAGAAGCATATAGTACGGATAATTCTTCTCTACAGCAGGTGTCACATCATTTAGTGTACATCAGACAAGGAGGTACAAACAGGAAAAAAAACACACCAAAGACTGGCGATTGCACACACTGTGGTCAGGTTTTGGTCGTCCCGAATCAGCAAACAAACCTTTAAGGTAAAACCGTGAAGACACCCTGATGTCCATTTTATGATCACCCGCTGCTCAACTCTGATTCCTCGGCTGAGACATTCCTGCTGGGAAACAGAACGAAGAGGACAGTGAGGAATCTCCACATCTGAGTTTTCCCTCTTTGTATTTCACGTCTATAAAAGACAAAAGTCAGTGATGGAAGGGGACGAGGGAGCAGAACAAATCTGTCTGAAGGTTTTGTGATATCCTGGTGGCAGCTGGAGCCCAAACCTCAGAAGCAGAATTTTACACTCAATAAAGTTTAGGGGTTTGACAAACTTTAACATAACGTTAATAAATTGTCCATGTGAGCGAATATACCCGGTTGCATGGTTGTTGGAGATTCATGTTCAGGCTTCCGACTGCCTCGGTTTAGGATCGGTTCATGTGACATATACAGTACCAACCACAGGATGAATGAATGAACACATGCATTTTTATTTATTTATTTATAAGTTGTTGTTTTTTATCAATGAAAAGCAGTGACCAAAACTCATGCAGTAGTCATCCGAGTAATGTCTCATTCCATAGCTGTCACAAATACAAACATGCTCCTACCTCACCTCTGACTCTCCACTGGCTGCCAAACCTGAGTCGAGTAATGGCTTGCTCTTGGAGGGTCACTAGGGCTGCATGACACTAGATTCTAGAAATCTAGGGCCACACAGTGATGTCATGACTACAACAGGGGTAATGGAGTTGATGCCAGACAAGAATGAAGAATGCGTGTCACATTATGTAGAGATTCAAGGTTAACAGGGGAAAACTAGGGGAATAAGTAACCGTCTTAATACATAAAGAAGTCTTCCTGTAAACAGGAAGTGGTCAGAAAGGAACACAAAAGGCCCCTGGCTGTGTTCGGCTCTCTGGGGGTCTTTCCCTTCATCTTAAAAAGTATCGACTGTGTCCAGCCAGTTCCCAGCACAAGAGGATTAAGGAGGGAAAGGGCAACTGGGATCATTCAGCAAGCTGAGTTTTCCACTTCAGCCGACACAGGCAGGGATGAATTGTGGCCTAGAGGGAGGGAAGGTGCCATCGTTCGGATTCCCACCATGAGTCCAGGGATTCCGACGTGAGGCCAGATGGCGCAGGCCCGACGCTCTCTGGGACTCATAGCATACGGCAGTGGGACGTGCGGCAGAAGGTGGCGGGAAACAGCGGCGGGGTCAGTGCTTAGATGTCGGACGCCCCCCTCTTCTCTCCTGGAGCGGTTCCTTCCATCTCTTTGAACCAGAGATCATCTCCACACAAGAGCTGTGGACTTCAAACGCATCAGTGCTGCCTCCCGCCTGAAGCCGCCGGAGCTCCCAACATATGTCCTCAGACCGGATCAGAACGCGGAGCCAACAACACGCCGGCGACACGCGTGTGGACATATGTGCTCTGTCTCTAACTTTTATCTCACACTTTCTCATCAGACTCGCCCGCAGCAACTGTCACCCTGTTTTACGGGTGAATGTGAACTCATCGCCGGAGGAAACGGGACAAATCTGAGTGGGAAATGGCTCTTATTGCACAATAACAGGTTCAGAATTCACTCATTGTTACTTTGCAAGGTGTGTTCTTTTCACTTGTTCTCAAAATTAATTCATCGCTTTCTTGTTATTATAGATTCGTATTGAACATTCGCACAAAAACACGCATGTTTGTATTGTTGAATTCAGTGGTGGGTACATCACTCACACGGTGCTGACCAATCAAATGCTTGAAGAGAACGAGAACGCAATAGACCGAACTTTCAACGTTGATGCAAATGGAAGTCATTTAAAGTATATTTTCTTAGCTCTTAGAACGTCTGGACAGTGACACACAGTCAACTTGCAGGCGGATACGGGAGGAAGGTTCCGTCTGCATGTCTGAGATCAACGTGTTGAAGACCTTTTAGATAATGATGAGTTTATACGAACATCTATCTTGAACATGGCCCAATGTGAGCCCACCCCTCAGTGGAAAAGTAAGTCCACCTCTGCACCAAACCGCTAACTTGACAGTGGGAGAAAGTGACACTTTTGAATGTCATCCAGATCACGCCGGGATGAACCTGAGCCATTTAAAAGCAGCGTTCAAGTCTTCAAGTCCATACATAATGATGTTGTCATGAAGCATTTCAAATGAGGAGCCGTCACCGTGCCTCCTATCCATTGTTGTGTGTATGTGTGTGTGTGTCAAATGGGATTTCTCAGCATTAGAAGCGTTCAGCTTCGACAGTAGTTGTTGTTGACGATCTGCTCGTGATTCTCTTTAATGGTCCATCTGTCATGTTGGCAGCGGCTCAGTTAGCTGTGATTAACATTTAATTGCTATGGTTTAATAAGGAATGTAGAAGTGACACAGTTTGTTCCCAAATTGTTTAGTTTTTGACAATGTCCTTGATTGGTGACCGGTTATGTTGCCTTTTCAGTTTTGGTTTTCCTGATGCTCACGGTCATTGACCAGACATGGAGGGAGGAGGATTCAGAGTGGTGCACTCACAGTCACATGCGCGTGAGCACAGTTCAGTCAGACTCCATGGTTTCAGCTGAGAAACAAAGACATACAAAGTGAGGAACATTATTATCTGATCATACCGCAGTCAAGAATCTGCTGGATCAGACCAGTACAGGTCTCCATCTTGGAGAAGGTCCACTCACCTTCCAGATACTTTACCACATGGAGCATGGGTCTGGCGAGGATCGCCTTGCTTTTCCAGTGGAGTTAGGGATTTGATGGGAGGGTGACCAAAGCTTCAGGAGTTTCTAGTCCATGTGGACAGGCATTGATGCATCTCAGTGTTTCTAACATTGATCACATGAACATCTACAACCCCAAGATCGGTAAGTTGCGCAGCACCTGGAAGTACTGGACAGATATGTGAACTGCTTGCCGCTGACTGGATAGTGCTTTTTTGACATGCCAAACAATTCAGAGAGCAAATATGACTTGAGGCCGACCACTTAAATGAAGCAGGGACGGGTGCCAGAAAGCTGGGGAGGTGTAAGCCTTTGGCTTGCAGGGGAGCCGTGAGCTGGAAGAGCAGCGCAAAACAAAACCAAATTTGAGCTTGACTACACCGCACAGATGTGATGATGCAAAGCTAGCAGCAACCCGACATCATGGTAAGGGTGGGATGTATTAGAGTCTTGACTGTCCAGGTTCAGGTCCAGACCACCAGAGACTCCAGATCATGGTAGAACCTCCGCACATGTCAAAGACTGGGCGCGTCAGATGGCTCATAATTGGGGCAGCAATGTTATGGAAATCAGTGACATGTGCAGTAAATACATCCATCACGGGAGGGGTCTTATCTATCAACGCACATTTAACCAGTCAGCTCCTGAGTAGGTTCATTAAAGCACAATGGCCGAGTGGCAGTTCTGGCACCGCTCCTGCTTCTGTTTAAGCCTCCTGGAGGCCCAGCTTCTACCACCAGATCAAATTCGCCCACTTCATCCTCCCCCAATCCCAGCTGAACACATAAATCACCGCCAGGGCCTCCACGTCGACCCCCGACTCTATCAACATCCCTGTTTGTCCACAAACAGCACATATAATTGCTGGATTCTCTTCAAAGACACAGTCGAGCATGTATGCACTTATCAGAGGTCTGCGAGGGGCTTGCGCGCGAGCAGGGCGTGCGCGAGCGGCACTTCCAGTTTCGGAACAAATCAATTTGGAGTCGTAGCTACATCAGTGAGGATCGAGCGGGAACGTGCTGATGCTTTAATGGTCCATCTGAGCTGCCAGATAAGAGGAACAGAGGCTGATTAACATACACGGGTCAAAGGTCACAAACTGAGCTGCTGCTACCGCACTGCTGCTGTGTTGACTCGAGTTGACTTTGAAAACTTGTGGAAAAAAGAACCCTGTCACTTGGGAAATCGATCCAGTGCAACTGATCATATCAAACACAGTGTCAAGACACAAGTCTACCAGAGTCTGCAAACCTCTCAGATAGAGGAGACCAAATGGGGATCAGACTCCATTTTCCTCCCACAGTTCATCAGTATTTGGATGATAACTCATGACTCTAAAGCGTCTGCAGGATCCTCAAAAGCTTCCATGTTTTTCAGACATATTCATATATACTTTAGTTACTGAATATCTTGTTACACATTATTGCCACTTTACTGATGTTACTTTATGAATACAGTTATTTGTTTGAGTACAGCACAATGCAGCGATGTCTTCTCTCCTCTGTTCAGGTCCTAATAATAAGAAGCAATTTAACGATTTTTAAATGGAACCGGACTGATCGTCCCCACAGACGCTCCCCATACAAAATGTGGCCCCTTTGGAAATATTTAATTGCCCACTCCTGACGCAAGCTGTCAAAATATTGTCTTGGGTGACATTGTCTTGGCGCACTGACTTACATCCTGTATTTCACAAAACGCAGTGCAGCAGGACAGCATGTTCCAAGGTGAAGTTCAGTACAGATGTGGACTTTTCAGAAGGTGGATCAGACTTGATGTGGTGGAAATAGTGAAAACACTCTTCATGCATCTCACTGGAGGAACAATCTCCGTCTTTCACACATAAAGATTGCATCGTTGAAAAAGCCATGTGAGAGAGTGAAACTGCCAGGAAGCTGAATACGTGTTTAAGGTTCATAAAAAATATTAATGTAACTGATGTGAATTTTCAAGTTTAAAACCCAGGAACATAATCCTTATCTTAAACTGAAAGAGCATTAAATGACAAGCCTCACAAGAGAAAGGTTTCTGTACATCCTCCCCATGTGTCTGATACGATCATGTCAAAAAAAGTGCCATTGTGATGTTGAGTTATTTATTTATTCATTTACTTTATGCTGTGTTTCAGGACAGAGATCGCAAGTTGAAGCCTGATCAAGGGTCACACACAGCCCCAGAGCTTTTGGATGCTAAAGAGCAGTGTACTGTTCTGAGTCGTACTGAATAGACACGGCCTTCAGCATACTGCCAATGGAAAATGAATTGTGAACTAAAAGTGAAATAGTGACTGATAAGCTGGCTATGAAGAGCTGCTCCTTCATCTCTGTTTGTAGGTTAATGTTTTCATTAGATGATAGGAATTGAATGAAGAAGTTTGGCTTCTCACTTGCCGTACTGTCTACATCAATGAAGCGGTGAATTTGTTTTTCCTTCTTTATTATGAATCTGCATGATGACATGACACAAGACTCAAGTGGATGCCTCGATCGGTGGCGCTCTGAGAATGAAGGCTTCTTTTTCTCACTTGTTCTGGAGCAGCCTCATCAATCACGTGGTGCTCCTCCTCATTACGTTACCAGTCACTGTGACTCTCTGCTCTCCTGGCAATTCCAGGTTAGGAATGACAGATGAAGAGGATGGTGGAGTGAAGGAGGTTTAGTGGTAAGTGGAAGAAAAGGCAGAGCAATAACTAGCTTGTCAAATGTCCTCACAGGAAGCAGGTCAGAAGGCACTCGTCCTGGGTTTTGGCTGCGGATTCCTCATGAAGTGAAATCCTCTCTATGAAGCCAGGTGGGCTTTTCACTGAAGGACACTGCGAGTGTCAGATGGTGGATGCTCTGCTCGGCGTTTGATGGTAGCGTCCTGGCGTGGACCCAGCAGCCGTCGGAGGCTGCACGTCTCCATCAGAGCGCTGTGGAAGGTGACGGCGGGATTAGAACTGGCACGGCTGGCACACACAGGCGGGCAGGCTGCTGCCATTGTTCCATATGTGCCCCACCTGCGCTTCTCACTGCCGCGCGCCAAATGTTCACCACCGGCCTCCCTGATTGGCTGTTGCCATGGCGACCCTGGAAGCGGTTGCCGAAAATGAGAGGGGTGCTATAAATCTCAACATGGTATTTTTTTAATTTAGGAACTTGGCACAGGAAGTGTGGTAAATGAGTCGTTGTTAATAATAATTCACATATGGGACGAAACACAATTAGACGGCGGCTGGCAGCAGACTTGGTCACATGATCGCAGCAGAGATCCAAGATACCAGCAGACCTCAAAGACAAAACACCAGCGAGCCTCATCCTCATCACCCTCACTGTAATCCGCACTGGACATGATCATAAAGATCATCATTGTCATCATCAATTTCATCACCAGCCATCTTCATCACCGTCCAACGTTATCACTGGATGGTATAATCACCTTCATCTCACATTAGTCTTCATCACTCTCTCCCTACATTAGCGTGACTTCTGGACGTCACCATTAATGCTGGCGTTAAACAAACCACCAATACCTTGGTCACTGACTATCATCGTCACAGTCATCCTTATTTTACTGAACACCATCATCACCGTCTTCATCCTCCTCCTCCTCATTATCACCACAATCTTCATCGTCATCTTCATCACTACCACTATCTTCATCATCATCTTCATCCTCCTCTTCCTCATTATCACCACAATCTTCATCGTCATCTTCATCACTACCACTATCTTCATCATCATCTTCATCCTCCTCCTCCTCATCACCACCACTATCTTCATCATCACTACCACTATCTTCACCATCATCATCACATCACCATCTTCATCATCATCATCACTCTTCTCATCCTCATCATCATCTTCATTGTTGGAAAAAATTCACCATCCTCATCACTGTTGCTACTGCGCCATATCCATCAAAACATCGACCACCCTCATCATCGTGTGAACAATGACAGTTTATCCAAGTTCAGCAGGGTGATGGAAGCATGTCGTCATGGTGACCCGGGTATTTGTGTATGATAACCAGCAGCGTGGTTAAAAAGCTGGGTAAACACGATGGGTATTTGCATGTTTGCTGTCAATCATCTGACCATTAATCCTCAGAGTGATATAAGCTGCCAGTAAACAATGTGATTGTTCAGCTGTAGTCAGATCAAGAAGATCTGAACTTCGACCAGTTCCCCTCTCAAATCCCTGTATTTGCTGCGCTTTCATAAGCTGGTCGAATTCCCCACTGGCCTTTGAGTACAGTGAGCGCAGAACTGTCATAAACAGACCTGCTTTTAGAAACAGACTTTTCAAATGGTCACTCCACTCATGAGGGTTTCACTAAGTCTGAAAGGTTCTGATCATACGCGCGTGTGAGATTTTCAGCGTTCTTTCTGCGACGGTCTTTTATATCTCTTGCTCGGCGAGAGGTCAGACAGTAACCGGAGAAACATGAGGAGGAGTTCGGACGGGTACCAGATACTAAGACGTAGCGCGTCCCCTAGTGGTGACGCCATAGCATACACGGGAAATATGGGCAGTAATATGGGATTTTCCTTAGGGAGCTTTGAAAATGTATCGATCGACAACGACAATAACAAAAACAGCAACAAAAACAATAATAATTAGGGCGATTAAAATTGTTGTAAGTTTTAACTTCTTATTGTTGTCGTTGGTGGTGGTGATGATGATGTTGTTATTATTATTATTATTATTATTATTATTATTACTACTACTATTATTATTACACGTATGCTGTTCTGACCAAATCCCACGTTTATTCCAATCGGGAAGATTGCATTGCTGCATCTTCGCGGTTTCACCACACGGTGGAACCAGATATAAGAATATGATCATGCGACTGTTGGATTTTGAAGTGTCTCTGAAGTGTCTTGCTCATTGTGTATTGCACAAATCAAAACAAAGCTACATATCTATAAAACGATATTTATTAAACATGATCAGCCCGTCCAAATGTAAAACCATGTGGGACACAATATCATTTTTTATCATTTTTTGAACATCCGACATCGGCCGAATCACAACAAAAATACCGCCCTGAAAAAAAACAACCTTCTTTACACTACACTACAGACGATGTTAGATATGTCATATTCCTTTTCACTTCAAGAATACATTTGAACTAATAAAACAAATAAGGAACATGAGTTAATCAAAAGCATCCAACATCCATTTTTGTTTTTTGGATGGTTTCACAGATGAATTTACATTTGTGAACTCTGCTTGCAAGGAAGCATCCTTTTGATGAGGCAAACTCGAAACAAATGAGCTGAACTAAGCATATTAAAAGCTTTTGTAGACCACATAAATGGACATGCTATATTGCTATATTGGGGCCCAGACCCAGAGTTTGACACGTGTACACACATGTAGCCGCAGACTTTGTATCTCAAAGTGTTCCCATGAGCATCGCATGTGCAGAGTGAACATGAGTTTCCCACAGTGGCATGTGGCATGTGGTCATAATGCACTGACGACACTTCTAACACATGGGTGATAGAAATATGAAATATTAAAACACGACAACTGTCTGTTGAGATGCCCAAAAATCAGGAAGAAGTCTACAGAATCTTGTTCTGGTTCTGATTGGACCGTTGGTAAAGAGCTGAATGACTGACTGCTGAATCAGCAGAGGCTGAATGATTATTGACCACTGCAGTGATGCATCATGGGATAATTAATTAAAGGAGAACTAATGAGACTGCACAATATTGATGACTCAACTGTGAGCGTGTGTGTGTGCGCGCGTGTGCTTAAGCAAATCTATCCTAGTGAGGTTCAATTTTGGGAAAAGGAACCCCCTGGTGGGCCCTTAGGTAAGCCTCAATTTGAGGATGAGAGCTTCAAAACGACTGGGTCATTACCATTGGATTTAAGTTTGGTTAAGTGTTCTGGTGAGGACATTTGTTTTGGATGGTTAGGTTGAGGGTGAGAGGCTGGGGAAAGCATTATGGACCCCACAAAGATGGTGCGACAAACCTGCGTGTGTGTGTGCCAAGCCATGAGTTCATCTGCTTTCCCTCTGCCACCAGAAAGAGGTAATGTACATGTGTGTGCCATGTGTTTGGTGTGATTAAACTTCCTCTTTTAGTTATTGTAGTCATGCTATCATTTTGTTGCAACCCATTAGTGGTCAAAGCTGCCAAACATTTGCACCAGGAGTCCAACAGGTGTCCTGTTGCATTGGGGATATAGCTATTCAGAACATGTAGTCACCGTATAATGATATTTTCCTGACCTCCTTGATGGAAGAATCAGGGATGGAGATGAGTCAGCCTGCATGACAGAAAGTCCAGAAATGGATGCACTTCCCATGTCAACTGAGGAAAGCACACCTCCCTCAGCTGGTGCAGTTCCACACCTCCATAGTAGAATCTGCCGTCACCTCCTCCCACTCATGGTATTCAGCTGCTGCTGTCAGGGGCGGACTTCAGCCGATTATCCCCTCTGCTGCCAAAGTAATGTGCTGCACCTCCTCCATCTTTCTAACCTCCCAGACCTTGAGCCTGGAGGTAGGGTGATGCTGACCCCTCTCACCAGGGACACCAGATGTTTGACCTTCTCTCCTCAGGCTGGAGCCTGAGATCACTCAGCAAATGCTCAAATTTTAACAAGTTTCGTCCCTTAACTATCCACCAAATGAACCCTCCCACAGCCCCTGGCTTGCTCTGACTCTTTTTCAATTGTCTTGCACTGAAGAAACAATATAAATTGACCTCTTCTTCACAACGTGGTGACCCCTAAAAATGTTAACAAATTGGCTGTCACTTAATTTGCATGTCTTGTCATATTCACTGTCTGACAGAATTTAATTGATGAATGACTGAGTGAATTCATATCAATCTAACTCATGTATTTAATCAATAAATCATGTTGAATGAACTAAAGTTTCTACCCAACAACCTGATCAGCTAATGGCACACACCTGTTCCACTGCTGTGAACCAGATCATCGCACCCATGCAGGAGACTTTGCTCTTTCTTGGTTATTTCTGGTGCGTTCTCTCTTCGTGTTCACATCCTTGGTAAAATTTGTCTGTTATCTCACCCCTTGTTCGTCTTGTCTTCTTGCTCTTTAGTCCGCCCTTCTACCTGTGCTTGAGTTTTTGAGTACCTCATTTGTTTCTGTTGCATTTCTATGTTTATCACCACATGTCTGACCGTCATGTGTCTTTCGCATTCATGGACTTGTTCTCTATGAGCCTGACTGCCATGTGGTTGTGTTAGTGTTCCGATTCTTGTTCTCTTTCTTGAGTTATTCCTGAGTTCTGTTTGTTTTCTGCCAATTCAGTGACACCCTCGTTCTGTTTGCTACTGGTTACCGCTTGCACTAGGGTTCCATGCACATACGGTGGTCCCTGACAGATTTTCTTCATTTCTTTTCTTTCATTTTGACAGCCCCTCGCAACACTCTCGGCATATATTGGCCCCTATAAGGAAATTGAAGTGCCCGCTCGTGGTCTCAAGAGTCAGGCAAGTGCTAACTACAGCCAATTGTAAAATATACACAACTATCATGTCACTCTGGACGGTGAACATCCATAAACCGCCCAGAACCGGCGTTTGTTGAAGCTAAAGCGTTGTATTTTTCCCAGCAACAGCAATGATGTGCACACGCTCACCTGCTCCTTGAGAACGGTTTCTAATGTTAATAACCATTATGAAGATGAATGCTGAGATTAGTGTTCATTTCCCTGGAGTGTTAACACTCACATCAGAGCCCTGCTTCCTGTCATCAAGGATCCTCCACTCGTCCCTTTCTAATGTCGCTCGGCTGATGATGACATTAACATCAGAAAGAACATGAGGACGGTCCGGGGCGGAAGCTTCATCCAATGTAGATATGTTAATGCAAAAATTAACAGCTTGTCATTGATGTCATCACTTGTGTGGCATAATGGACAGCGAACATATGTGAGCTCATCTTGTTAATGTGACACTGATCTGATTAATGCACCTGAAGAGAGAGAGAGAGAGAGAGAGAGAGAGAGAATATACGTGATGAGAGCTGTGGTTTGCCCACGTTCATTAGATGCACAACAAAAAATGGCACACTTGAATTTGATGTTCGTCTTAGCATTCATGGGGAGGGGTTCTCCATCTTTGTCAAATGGAGACCAAAGCAAAGACAGGAAGCAGATCTTCCAAATAAAACTAGACCAGAACTGACAATGACAAGTTGTTTCTTCTCCCCTGTTTTCTCTCTTTGCTCTAGATATGTCAGAGGACGGAGTACTTTTTGGTCTGGTGGTGGGGACAAGCCTGCCGGAACGTTGGCCATATTTGCGTGGCCAATCTGGTTGTTTGCATGAGGCTCAAACATGGATCACTAAGATTATGTGAGAAAATAAAGCCTGGGTTTGAGCTTGCTGACCCTTGTTCACAGGACTGAGTGGGAGTTTCTATTAATGAAGCCAACCTCTCAACCTAAACCTTCCCTTCGATACAACATTGCATCAACACCTCAAACCGCACCTGTGCAAAAACTGCAGTTGTGGGTGTGACACACATAGGCACATTTGCACTTCAGTTTGAGATGTGCTACCTTAGCTGGATGATTTGCGGTGTCCTTGATTGTGCACTGAGTTTGAGTTAGTGCACCTAAATATTTACTACATCTGCGCCTTCCTTCACTAAAACAATTGGAATTGCACATTTGCAGAAAAATTTGACAACTGATGTATTCCCTTTATTTATTCCCTATTCACACAGACACAGTAGGGGCGATTTCAGAGAGTCCAATTCACCAAGTGAGCATGTCTTTGGGAGGAAACCAGAGTACTTGGGGAACCCTCACACATGCACAGGTAGATAATGCAAGCCTTCTTGCTGAGAGGCAGCAGTGCTAACCATTGCTCCAATGTGCCGCCCTTGTTCCAACCAGTCAACCACATTAACCAATTAGGCGCCAGCTGAATGAGCGGTACCAGACTGACCATTGATTATTTCAGTCATCTGACTGGTTGAACTATGTGCTTAACAGGTAGGAGCCTCTGTCAATAAACGCCACTTAAAAATCTGAAAAATAAAGGTCAAATAACTTGAAATAAATATGTTCATGAATAAAGAAAAGCAGGACAGATAAAAACATTTGTGTCTCTGGTAACTAGAGACAATATTTCACGGAAGCAGTGTAAATACCTGCAGATAAGAAGTTTTATTACAGCCAATCTAGAAGCAATGAAGAGACCCAAGTGAATCACTTTAGAGAAACAATTGCGTAATGATCCGTCTCAGAGAGGAAGAGTCTCAGAAATAAACAGCATACTAAATTGTTTCTCTTCCCATCAGTCTTCAGATGCAAACTTGCAGGATGAATTTCAACAGGTAATCTGGGAAAAAAATGTTCAACATGAAACGCAATCTGATAATACTACTTTTAAAAGTGTGCAATGTAAATGGCTAAAGAGAATATACATAACATCATAAATTAAAAATGTAAACATAGTGGTGGGTTGTGCATTTCAGTCACATCACATTTGTTCCTAGGTAAATGAAAACACCTCATCATAGCATCAATATAACGCCACGGCTCAGGAATCCATACGGCATCACACTAACACAATACATCACCGTAATATGGGCTAGTTGAGCGACATTTAATTTCCGGACCATTGAACATCGATAAGCTCGCACTCACAGTTAAGAGAAGTTATAAATAGGCTCAAAACTCAAAAGTAAATGGAGATTTTTAGTGATTAATCAGCAGAATTTGTACAACCAAAAGTAGACTATAAACTGTGCATTGTTGCACCACGTTATTTACATTATAAATAGCAGGTAAAGTAAAATGTAAAAAAAATTACAACAAAGGTTTTCGCTACTCTGATGGCTCCATCACCCTCGCTAATAAATCTCCCTATTTCATGGTTTCATACGCCGCATATATATCAAGGTCAGTGCATGACCTGTGTATCATGTCATGTCCCATGCTGACCTGTGTGAGAGTGAGAGCTATCGCCACTGACTGTCGCCTCTGTTGATTGCGAATAGTGTAGGTAGATTTCATGGTACTTGAGGACACAAACTAGATGATATACTGCATGATATGGCTAAAAACTCTGCCATATAGTACAAGCAGGTGGGTATAATATGGCAAGGCTATGTAAAACTGCAGTCAGGAATTGACTGATTTATTATTTTTTTCTATTTATTAAAAAGTTTTCTCTTCTTGTGTTCACGCCAGTGCAGAAGGCCTGACAGCAGACCCCTGATGTTAAGTCAAAGCATCAGCCCAAGCCGGGGGCGACAGCAGCATGGCTGACTCTCTCCAGACCTTTGAGACAAGTTGTTCAGGAGTTGATGCTCTCTTATCTTGCCACTTTCCCTTCTTTTTCTCTTCCATTTACACATAGAAATTGTGTCTTATTGGTTAAAAAAAAAACGAAAAATGAGAATTTGATCAAATGAAAGCAAGGTGAGGCTTTTGAATCAATAACAGTTCCAGGACAAATGAACTTCCTGGTGCTGCAAGACTTCTGTTGATGGAGTCATTAACAATCGTGTGGCTCATATGTCTCCAGGTGAGCTCTGATGTAGTGATCCAGACTTGACACTGGCAGGTTCTTATTGACCCGCCTGTCAGAGTGTGAGTCGATGCCACGAGCTAATGAAGTCATCAATCCTTCTCTTAATGAACCAAGATATAATGAGGCTGTGGAATCAGAGCTAAACGTTCAGTCTCGGCGTGTGTGTTTTACTTAACCTGCTGTTTCACCGTGAGGTGGAAAGTTACCACGCTCTCTTGTGTTTTGCTATAAAACGTTGCTGCTGATGAATCCTCCGTTGTGTTTGCACACATAGAATGACCTCTTTTGTCGGGCTGCACCTTCTTTTTATGTTCCTTGATAAGATAAGAGCAAAAGTATGGAATGTTTCCAAAAAGCAGGTTCGTCGCACTGATGAATAAGAAACAATAAATCTCAGATTGGTTTACGCAATCCGCGTTGCTATAGTAACAGATAAGCAAACAGGTGTCAGGCCCAACTGTATTTTTGAAATGAAGTGGTACACAGAACACTCACACCCACACATGATCAGACACACACGTGCTCAAACAAACACACTGTTATACAATAATAACGGCTTGTGTAGCAACTGATATGCGGGAGTGAAGAGTACAGGTTATGTCCCCTGGATGGAACTGAACTGTATCTTGAATACTGATTTTAAAAAAACTTTCTAAAATCCCCAACGCTCCATTTTTTAGGGTGCATTGATTCTATCCCAATGATACCTGCAACCATCCAGGTAATCCAGACTATTCTTGTCCAAGAGGGTGACCTCAATTTCCGATGATCAGTAATGAACACACAGCAAACTCTTTGCAAGCAGCAAAAAGCTTGCTGAACCTCACCCGGAAGAAACAATACCTCACCATGGTCATCCTTTCACAGGTGGTTTGCTCAGCAGAGTGCCATCTGTGGATGAAGCCGGATGAAGATTCATGGCCTCCTGGACAGGGAATAGAGTGCCTCTTGTTGAACTTTATCATTGTTATTGGTCTCGGCTGAGGTAAAAGTTTTACCAGCACTTAACAGTCTGTGTTTTGTGCAGGACTTCAAGTGTCAGGAACACGCGAGTGTTTTATCAGGTCAGTGTTAAAACTGACCATAGAGTGTGAGAAGTGTCACGGCAGGTTCTTTCTCTTCTCTCTGAATCAACCTGGTAATCAATAAAAGTGCTGAAAATTGTGCAGTGTAATGTGAGTAACGTGACCCCCTCACGTGCCACATTTGGTATAAGATTTTGTAATTTCACGTGTTCTCATTCTCATGTTAAGACGACGAAATTCATTTGCATCCAGCTCTGCCAGTCATCCGCTGCAGCATTTGACAGTTCAATGTCTCACCAAAAATGTAAGCTCCAGAAGCCAGACAGTGGTGTGTTTATTGGATTCAAACAGAGCAACCAGATGTACAAGGAATTATATTACAGTTTGATCCATTGTCCTACATCCAACCCTGGTTCCAGGTTTGTTGTTTAGAATCTCTAAAAGTGATTGTGTTGGTATATCGGCACTGATTGACACAGCAGTCATCCTTTAAGAGCACTGAGTTAATCTAACCAATAGGAAGCGTCACGAAGAGCGCGGGGCGGGACTTGAGGACCAGCAGTTAGTGTGATGCTCCACCTCCAGACAACTTGATCAGAGTCAGTAAACCAGCAGCTGAACTGGGACGAGGTGGTCCAGACTCGGTACACCGGGACCTGTAGCGAGTCTTTCCTGCATAGACTCGGTAAAACGGGGCCTGCTGCGAGTCTCAATTGCACAGACTTGGTGGACTGAGATCAGTTGCGAGTGCTCTCGGCTCCTGACCGGACCCAGTGAGCTCACCGCGGTCTCCCCCCTCGGATACGCACGGAGTTGTTCGTCCGGAGCCGAACGGGATCCGTTTTCCACCCCAATTTCTGCGACACAGCAACATTCGATCTCTGTGGAAATGTCGGAGAACAAGCCGAGCGACGACTCGAAGTTGTCCACGACGGAGCGGGTGGTGAAATGTAAGTGCAGGTTTGATTTATTTAAAAAGCACTTTCTCTGTGGCGGAAGGAGAAGGGTGTTAGCCGAGCCGCGGCAGGAGGAGGAAGTGGAGCCAACTCACGAAGCTTCGGTTCTGACAGCAGAGCTTCTGCTGCACGGCTGCATGCAGATGTTGCACAACTGCTGCATTACTGCCCACGGCGGGTTTCCCTTGTGCGTGCAGACCCCAACTCAGACGCATCCAGCTGGACCGACTTCCCCCATGGCCCGCCGATGCAATGGTCCTGCTCTAATCCACGTCCTAATACGTCAACTTGTCCAAATTTCAGATGATAAATTAGCATCTTGAGAGTCCGTTTTTTAAAACAACAGTCACGATAATTTCGTTCGAACGTCAACGAGGTCCATAAACGTGCTTTGGACCATCAGCATGAGACGCTCTCTCGCAAAGCTGAGTCCACAAGCAGTTAAAACCCAACTTGTGATTTTGGACGCATTCCACAAGAACAGAGTGAGCTCATCAGAATCCCCCATAATATCTAATAAATGCAGGATAGAGGCTTGTGTTTACAACCAGGGTCGAATAAGTACTTGACTGAGTCCAGGAGAAATGCTGAGCGTGGAAGGAGGAATAAAAGCCAATTTGTTGTATAAGAATCTGGATCTCCTTGTCATTACTTGTGGCCAAAAAGGAGCCTTAATATTCAATATAAATGCATGATATTACAAAGTTACTTATTCCTTTTTAATCTACTGTCTCCCATGCGTGTTGAATTTGACTGCCCAGATTCTTTACTCTCCAAAGTAAGTCAAATAATCATAGCTGAGATGTGTAATAAATTAAACCCGTTGTTACAGATGAGTAGTGAAAGTGTTTTTGTGTGAACAGATTAGTGGACAACTGCAATATTTGTAATAACACTGCAATGTCATGAAAATAACAAAGGAAAAGAGTATTATATATTGCATACATTTGATGAAATTGTTTTGTAAGCCATTACTCATGGATCCAAATATGTCTGCAATATTGAATAATATTTTACTATTGTGGCACATCACCATACTCATTTCTTTTTTATGCAACGGCTGTCCCCCCACGTTGCATCACGTAAACCACGTTAGACCTGAAGCATTAAGTGGCTCATAAGACATTATATGTCATTTATATGACATGTCATTATAAAACCCCAACCTGACATTGTTGATGTCTAAGAAGAGCGAGTCACAACACTGTTATGGGGAAGTGCTACAAGTGATAGGACAATGGTGTCATCATTTTGGTATTAGGTATTGGAGTCATGTTACAGTTGATATTGTCAGGACCTGGAAATATTTTACCTTGGCTGAAGGCTCGGTTCCTGCAGGTGTTTCAGTAAGATTTCTTAAAGAAGCAAGTGAGGGCTGCCGAGGGTGGGTATCGATATCTTGGAGTGGAATGCTTAATCAGGTTATACTATTGATTAGTGTGTCCTGAGTGTGGATGAATGTGTAGATGTGTGTGCTTCATCATCTTTCAGTACTTACTTTCTATAATTGTGACACGCCAAAGATGAGCGTTTTCTACTGTGGTGTGGAGCCTCTGTGGACTGGTGGTGGTGGTGGGCCTCCCCCGTCCTCAGATGAATCACTTCTGACATTTGACTTTTGAGGGGAGCCCTGAGATCAGACATGCGTGGGCTGGAGGCAAGGCGGCGGCGGTGCTGGTCGCTGCTGGAGGTCCCAGTCATTTATAGACCAGAACATAAACTTCTACCACACATGTGACACATATGATGGTGGCGCACTCAGAAACCGTGCTCTCCTAGACATTGCTAGTGCGATCGTTGGCATCATCAGTAGCTCTGCTTGTGTCAGACTGTAAAGAACGATTTTGGCCTGCTTCAAGTCTAGTGAGGTAAACTGTGAGCGGGGGAAAAGAAGAACTCAAACCTGCCTGGGCGTGGCATGGGTTGCTGTGATTGTGAATATTGACTCCATCATTGTTGTTGCCATGTCGTTGAGCAGACCTAGTATGGGTTGATAGAATGTACAGCTGGTATTTTGTATTTTGTGGGACCAGCTCCCATAGATGCAGAGTACTCAAATTTGTCCAGTGGTAAGTGCTGATGCAGTGTACTTCATGACTCTCAATTGGCCCAAAGCAAAGTGTTGTATTGCCAGGAGCTGACAGAGAAGTTCACCCTGATGCTGGGACCCGTTAAAGAAATTAAATCCTTGCCGTTATCAATTAAGTTGATCGGCTGTTAACACAGAAACACTCATTTCTCAACATGGTCATATTGATTGTGCACACAGCTTGCTCAAGTAAACTGAAATATAAACATCCAGGGATTCCATAAACGGCTTTAGATGAAAAAAAGAATGCATCAACAGTCATAGCAAGATATTCATCTCGATAGCATCAATGGCAATTCTTCTTGTGTGTTAAAACAATCTCACACTTACACACAGTGTTCCCCCAGGACTTTTGTTTCAGGCCCAGTTGTGCCCTGTAAAAAAGCTTAAACAGATGAGATGTGGGTCAGCTTATTGGCTCAGTCCACTTTGGTCATCAGTGTTGCAATCTCTCATGCAGAAATATTAGTGGCTCTCTTAACCCCATCAGGCCTCGATTAGACGCACTAAGCGACTGCTTTGGTGACACATGAGACCATACTCTGGATGATCAATGATAATTCATGTTTTAATACAGCAATGAGGAGTAGCAAAATTCTTTGTCAAATATTGCTGAAAACGTTTACCATTCTGGATCTGTGAATTACATCTGATCTTCATATTATCTATAAGAACTGTGTGTGGCTGTTAATATTGATAATGAATTATTGACTTGGTTAATATATGTATATGTTAAACCGGGGAACAAGCGTGATCCTGCCAAGATGTTGAGCGTCCTTGTCACATTAGATCAATGAAGTATTTTATTTACATTAAAGCGATCAGTGTGCCTTTTTTCGGCCACATGAATTAGTCCTGGCCACTTCTCCAGTGTTCTGGTCTCAGTTGCAGCGTGAAGCTCCAGGAACACCGGTGGTGGAAAGTACAGGGCATACTGTATACACAGCGCATCGATCACTTTAATGTAAATAAAACGCCTGTAATTGCATTACAGATGTTACGAGTTAATCTGGCGCTAAGCTTTACCACATTACAAAAACATGTTCAGAAGTCATGTTACACCTTACAATCATTATGTACTGATGATAGTAGTGGGTGATATTACAATATATATCGTACGTATATAATTTGTGACAGTCATGCTCAATATCACTTCCAAAAAAAGCAAGAGAGAAGAGTAAACTCTTTCTGTAATTTGTTGTGCAGTATGTTTTAAGCTGTTCGATGAAAAACTATATTGTGCGATATTGTTATCATGATATAAGATGGTACATAATGTGATAGAACTTTTTTTTTTTTTTCATTTTGCCATCCCTAGCTGGTCACATAGGTACTTTTTCTACAGTCTACAGATATTATCATGATCGGTGGCCCATAAATTGCTGCGCAACTAATACGATATCAGCTAATGTCCTGATTCAGATGTCAGGATCAGATCAAGTCTGAAGTGAAAAGAAATGTGCAGTCCTTGTTATTGTGTTGTGGTAATATCATGTTTAGGGCTGTCAATTGATTTCATTTTTTAATCTCCATTAATTGCACTCAAGATGAGTTGACACTCGATTAATGCCAAATGAATCACACATTTTGTATCTGTTCTGAATGTAGCTTGACAGCATCCGTAGTGTTGGGTCTTGTAGTAAACAAATGTTTGCTTTAGGAAAGTATTGTTGCCCCCCAGAGTATGGTGTGCACAGTTTGGTTGATGTGTACATATGCTTTACCTTAAGCTAATTCTCTTACTGTTTTTGACAAATAGAACATTGTTAAGTTATACTAATAGAATAGTTTAGCGGTTTCAAAAAACATGATTTAGATTTTTGCAAATGGTTGATATTTTTCTTGCGTGAAATAAACTGAGCAGAAGTGATACACTCTGAGGGAAATATCTGGACTATGTGGAATGTTAAGTAAGAAGATTAAATTAGAGCAAACCAATCGCTTATCGAGTCTTCAGGCGAGTCTCCGGACTTAATGACTGGTTGTTGGGCGTTTCCTTTTGTGCTGCTTAGCAGACCTGGAAATGTCACCTGCAGCAGAATCTGAGTGGAGAGACGATAAAATCAAACACCGTCATGTTCCTGCTGCGACCTGACTGTTGACAGCAGTGGCGGCTTTCTCCACCTGAGTGGGTGCACCTTCAGTGCTCATTAGATTAGAGAGGAATTAGTCTCTGTTGTGGATTTAGGCCACAGCAAAGCGGCGGATTTGGACAGATTAAGCTCCATATAGGGGGATGAAGGAGGCTGTGCTCTGAGGTTGTAATCTGACTCTGTGCATTAGCTGCTGCTGCGCTCGCTAATTCATGTGTACACATGGAAGTGACGAGGAAAACTATTCATCTGCTCAGTGTTTTTAGATTGTTCCCGACTCTCCAACTACAGTTTAGGGTTAAACAGGATGACTTGTTTGAATTCAGGGTTTGATCGGATTACAGCTAATCTAGAGTAGTGGTTAAAAATAAACACCAAAAAATTAAAAACATTTCAACATCCAGACACGTGAGAATCACTCGTGCTTTTGTGTAGGGCTGAACAAGTTGGGGAAATGATATAATGGAGATTTATGATGACGATTGCGATGTAGCAGGCAACATTTCATTTTTGCATTATTCACTCAACACAAGCAATAATTCATTCTATAGTGTGACCAACATGAAACCTGATGTGATCAACATATAAACACACACCTACATACATTGATGCATTCAATGATATGAATAACGCTCTATTTAACTGTTAAGGTATTGAATTGATAAAATAAAAACATTTCATCACAGAAGAAAATTGACTTCAAGCCTTGTAAACATGTAGTATAATTATCATTCACTTAGATAAAACCAGTGAATGGAACAGAGCACTGCAGCACCTGAGCACAATGGATCGCTCCGGCAGGAAGTCAGTCGATGAATAGCAAAGTGGATCTAGTACATTTTCAAAGTTCAACACTCTATACAGACCCTTCAAAATTTAGATGTCTTCTGAAAAACCTTCAGCAATCACCATCATGCTGTAGGAGGATGACCTTGAGCAAGTGCACAGGGTTTGTCCTGCACATTTGAATCAATATATGCATTCATAATTCTATGCTTTATATTCTTTGGACACCCTTTGGTTCTGTCGCATCTCGTCGGTCTAATATCTGTCGGTTTAACTCTTCATTTCTGTGGACTGTCACTATAGATTATATTATACATTTCCCTATCTGAAATGAAGATTTGTTGCCAGCAATTCAATTATCCAACCTTTTCAACGGAAGTGAAGTAATTCTTCACTCTGGCTTATGAAGTTGGTCTTGCGGTATTCTTGTGCTTCATTCATCAGTAATTCGCTGCACTTCAATGGATGACAGCAGAGAAGTTCTAATGCACACTGCAAAATGAACATGTTCTATACCCTGACACCTGGGGATACCAATCCCATTGTATACACAACGATCTGTTGTGTGTTCATTCTACTTTTTGTGTTGTTGTAGAGTAATTTCTTGATTGAAACAAACGTTAATTTAAATTAACAACACACTCATCGACCACATGTCCAGGGATTGAGTGTCTGGGGTCCTGGTGCGCTGTTAGCTGACTTTGACAACAGATCACGCTGCTAATTTAAAACCATAAACTCCATTTGCATTGGTTTCGCCTCCGGTTCGTTCTGGTTAGCTTTTTCTCTGTAAGCCTCTCTGTAACACTCAAATTCGGGCATTGATTTAAGGCCATGTGTCTTGTTTATCCTTGATGGAGATTCTTTTGGATTGACCACTGGCTCGCTTACTGTTGCTGCATCAGGAAGGCGTGTCTGCAGCGTCACAACAAGTTGTGTGATTTCCAAAGAAATGCCAGTTTTTTTTTGTAATTTTCACTTTTGTGATGTAAAAGACTAAAAACATTACTCATCATGAATGCATATAAATGGCCTATATAAATAATGACAATCATTTTTTAAAAAGTAGACTTGACGATCCAGACTTGACGATCCAGACGACCAGCCAATCATTGTGATGTCATGAATGGCCAATACATATCGTATGACTCCACCAACTGATCAATCGGTGCGGCCCTATTTCTGTGTATAATGCTCATGCCACAGATACACAAAGATAGATAATTTGTGTTTGCTTTTGTTGACAACTACACAACTCTTACAAACACACCACAAGGGATTCTGACTCTTTTTCTCCTACATTTGAGACTTAAATCTCTGTTAGAATATTGACTGGAAAACAGTTTAGTAGCAGCAAGAGAAAGCTAAAGTTGGCCACTTCATGATCCCCTGCAAGCAAGCCAAGCTGGTGGACTGGAGTTTGGATCGGCTTGCGCCAATCTAGGATCTGTATGCTACATTAATGTCCTGCTGATACTAATATTCAACCAAAATACACCTGCTTTCAGGGTGCGGTGTATGCGGTGGGTTGCAAAAATACCACTTCCAATGTATTGAGGTAACACTCGAAAAACAGACCAAAAGAAAGGATGTGAGAGACTCTGAGGTTCATTATCACTTATCTGTTTTTACTTGAAAAACTCTCAACAATAATATGATTACCTCCTGGGACTCTGGTTTGGTCAGATTGTGGTTCTGTCTAGATGAGGCTTTCAGACCTATTATCCAGTGATGAACACATGACTGAAAGCCAGTTAAGTAAACTTGAGTCATGTATGTAATATTCATTATCACAGTAAATTGTAAGTGAAGTCTGGACACTCAAGTACACACCACTACTGACTCTCAAATAATAATTATCTAGTCTATGAATAAATTGTAAGAGCCCACTAACTAGGGAAGTGTTTTGGAATAACGTGCAGTCAAAAAGTAAATAAATAAATAAAATAAAATAACAACAAGGCTGTTCATGAATTCAACAGTCTCACGGCCGAGGGGAAGAAGCTGTTAAAAGGTAAATTGAAGTCAAAATCAGGGCAGTGCCGGGCAGAGCTGTTCTGTCTCTCTCTCCATTTATTCTTATTATTATTTAACCAATATTTAAAAGCATTATTTCTTGATTTTGTAGATGAATAAATAAATTGAGGGGCTTTCTCCAGCTCATTTCTAGGCCTTTAAAATATTATTGGACCCCAGTGGAGCACTGTGGTGAAATTCTTCATCTCCACTCCTCGAATGCTTCAATATGTTGGTCACAATTTCAACTATTCTGACCGGTCAGCTGATGAGTCTGCTTTATTGCTCACCACGCTGCTAAAAGATAATGACTTTTTACATGGTGCCCTTCATTCTTTTTGTACAGCAGAGTTCAATCTGATCAGTGTTTCGTGTGTAGAGACATTTGCATTAAAAAAAAAAAAAAAAAACTTCCCCCATTTCCTGTTGTGTAGTGATGGGTGATAAAGACAAAAAAAAGTATCTAGAAAAATTTCAGACGATCATGAGAAACAATTTCATTCTACTACGTGTTTGGCACACAACATTCTATCTTAAAGGCCCCACTGTTTTGTGATGAAACTAACAGTGGTCTAATGCTCTACTGAAGTTTGTCTCCAACATCATTTGGTCATGTTTAAATGTAAAAATTGTGGTTGTGTTGGACAGCGAGTGAGATGTTTGTGTCTCCCTGGTGGCAAGCGAAAAACATGGCAGAGAAGTCGAGTTTATTATTGCCAGTAAGCTCAACATCTGTTGCTGTTGATGTGACTTAACAATCTTTTTAGGGAGAATGAAGTTGAGGCGGGGGTGTTTTTTTTTTCTCCGAGCGGCAGTGCTGCAGGAAACCCTGCATATGTTGATATGACACTGCTGTCGGAAAGATTATTAGGAAGACTATCTATCAAACCATCTATCAAAACCAACACTGACTCTGAGTCTCAGTCTACACTGTATGTACTATACACTATCTAGAGTATGTAAATTGAGAACCAGTGCATAACTTGCAATTCCATTCCCGCGACTGCTTGTGTTTATTGAATTTATCACGGTTGTCCGGATACATTTTCATTATGGGGATTCTTTTCAGTTGTAAATTGTGTTTGAAGTTTTCCTCCATTCCCACTGTTATGTATTCATCACGATCAGAAATAACAAATCTTTTGCCGTCCGATGACGCTTAGCTATACTAGGTGCTATTTCCTCCTCTCAAGATCAACCACCAACTTTTTTATTGGAGATTATGGGTTTAGTGTGGAACCCTGCGTGACCTTTATGGAGAGGAGTTTGTTAATGGGCTTCTTCTTCTGCTCTTGGATTTTTCCCTTGAGGGGTTACTATGGAAAGCTAATGCTCCACCTTAGCTTTTCTTGTGCCTCCTCCTTCCTTCAAATGTCTGTCCTTCAAATCCTCCTTCATCACATCCATAAACCTCAGTGGTCGTCCTGCTCCCTTCTTTTGCCAAGTACCTCCATGCCCGTCGTGTCTCTCCTCTCCACATGTCCAAACCACCTGAGCCCCAACCCTAGCAATTTATATATAAATATTGCGTGTTAATCATAACAATGTGAAATGCTGAACTAACTAACATCTCTTTTGCATGGGTCGATCTAATATGAAGGATGGGCTTATATCTGTGCTGGAGGCTGTCAATCTGCAACGTCACGTCACGTCTTTCCCAAGATTTGATGGAGGAAACATTTATGAAGCTATAAGCTAAAGCAAAGCATGATCATGATTTCAGACTTTCTGCGTCCCACAGCTCAATATTTGAAACGTATAAATAAGTCAAAGGGGGTGGAAATGCAGTACATTCCCACCTTAACTTCATAGTCTCGGTCACTACTAATATCCTCATTGATCATTAGATTTTTCTCTTGGCACTGCAGCCCAACTTTTGTACGCAAGATAGGCGGGGTAACCACATAGAAGCAGTGAGGCTGTATATTGACCTCTATAACCGGCGACATCAAAAATTAATAGAGCTTGTGAAAGTCTTAGTGGTGATCTCACATTTAAATGTTGAGGTGCTTTACTAGTGAAGTGGCATTGTCTTGTAATCCCATGACATAGCATTTGCGCATCATTTTTAGCAATAGTTCAAACAAACTCCAACATAGAAAGGTGGTGATGCAGGCTCTGACCCTGTAAACGCTGTAGTTGTTTAGTTGCTGCAGTCTTGACGTTGCTTACCGTGGTGTAGCATTTACATCAAGTAGGTTAAAAAAAGACCAGAGCGGGTCTCGCTTGTGGCCGCTGTGTATAGTCTTGATTAAATGGTCTTGCATCCCTGGAGACTCACTGTTCCCCTATGCTGCAGTCTACTGGACTCTAGTGGCCTTAAATGATCTTTAGCAAATTTGTCAGTGATGAATCTTCATCCGCCTGGATGAAGATGAAAACGCAGCAGATAGATTGAAAAGGACATTGCGTTTTACCCATCAGGTCACACAGTGATGTCAGTTCATTCATAGATGTGGTTTTATCCAACATGCAGCTCTTCCCTTAATTCATCCTACTGCTTTGCAAGCTGAATTTATGGAGTCACAGGATACGCTAATGTAGAACCCCAGAAAAAACTGACTGCAGCCCCACCGTATGGTTGTGCGCTAGCGCCTGTGTTAGCTGGAGTCAGTATATCTGCAGAGTCACAAATCATCGACAGTCTGGTGGAGAGTGGGGGAGGGTATATGGGGATTGTGGAGGGGAACCCTGGACAGGCTGCTGGTTTATTTCGGAGGCTGCTGGAAATCTGCTAGTGAGGCCAAGAGGATCAAGTCTCACTCACGGGGCACTCGCCGCCGCTTTCATCTGAATGTCTTTCAGTTGGTTTATTTTTAAAGACAATGATGACCATTTTCATCACCACTTCTATTATGTGTACTATGTAAAATGTCATTAAACAACTATCTGATTTTCTTTTTTTCTGGGCAAGAACACATTCAAAATGATTCGGTGGAATTCAACATTTACTTCATCGGAATGCTGATTTCTATGTCCAGTCTGTGATGCTGCTGTTTATTGATCCCCATTGTGAAATTGGGTCATTCGCAGTAACATAGGGACATAATGGTTCTGACTGTTCATTTTTTTTCGACCTCTTCACAATGTAATTCTCTGGAAACATCTCTCATAGTTCAGTGATTATTGCAGCGATGATGTCATCAGCCCACTGCAGACGCTGAAGACTTGAGATCTGATTAAAGACCAAATTATTTAATAAGATCACCATCAGTCTTTGTGCATGGTTCTATTCATTTAGCAGCAGATGAGAACAGATGCTTCCACTCTTCTCAACCTTTTCATCTTATTTCCTGCTGATATTCACACTCAATTGTATACTCGTGTACAGATGGGCTGTGGGTGGAATTGATTCTTGGATGCCTTGTGATTCGGACCTGAATAATTGTAAATCGATTCACTAATGTCCAAATTCAGTTTATTTAAATGTATAATTTAGTGAAATAGATAGAACTATAGAGTGGTAGACTCTGTCAGTCAGTCACCGGCCTTAAGAGGAGTTCCATAACAACACAACGATCACACACTGTAGGCTGTCAACCAGGATGCTACTCACCAATCATCATAATAAAAATACACTGTTTTTCCCTTTGTTTCTGGAGTTGAAGAACATTGTACTTAATATACTTAAAGCATTGTCTTGACGTGTACCGTCTGTGTACGTAGCGTGTGCCATGCACTTTTGGGAGTGCGTCCACTGAAGTCAACATCTGTCTTGCAGCCATCTCTTAGTCTCTCCGTCTGACCTTTTATTTATTCATGTCACCTTTGGGCACATTTATTGCAGGATTGTTGGAGAGAAATCAGTTCAAGAGCCTGTTTTACAAGATCAGATCAATGGTTTCTCATTGCCTCTTAGAGATGATCTTTCTCCTCACTGCTGTGGTTACTGATCATCTGCTGTTTCCTTGACTCCCTCCAGACTTATGTAAAGATCACAAGTATCAATGTTGGCATTTGCTCACTAAAACCAAGTTGAGTGTGTACATGTCTGCGGCTGGGTGGGTGTGAGAATCGTGTGAAAGGTCATCTGGACACGATTCCTGATATGAACTAACACAAAGTGACGCTTGATAAATCTTTTAGCACCGTTTCCAACTTGAGGCTAACTCATGTGGATCCTAATATGAAAGGGAGTCTGAATATGAGAATCTTAATCACAGCTGCGTGCATGCGCACTCTGCTGCTGCGCCTTGTGTGTGTGTGTGTATACACAGCTGGAGGTGAGATGAGGCCACCAGGTTTATTTATCCTGGCTGGTTAATTATAGCTCACCTGTATGTGTGTGTGTGTGTGTAAATAAAACATGTTGGCTGCGTCTCGTTGACCAGTTCAAATACTTTATTTCACCTGCAAAGAAGGGCGTGAAACTGTCATTTTACTCTTCACAGATGATTTACCGCTAGTCACTTGTTTTCCAGTGATATCACCTGCTTTGCACCCGTTTGAACAAGCGCTTGATAGAATTGTGCAGCGGTATTCTGTCATCTTTCTTTGGAAGCTCTGGGCATGTTGGATTTCTTCTACACCAAAACGATTTGGGCTTAACATGTCTTTTTTTTTTTTTTAATTCATCACAGATTGCTAGTATTTGATTGCATAACCCAGTAAGCTGAATATGACATTCCCCAAAAATGTCTGCGATTTTGTTTTCAGCTCCTTTTAGGACCCACATGAGGGGAAGCGCTGGAGAGGTTTGTTTGGATATCCTCCACTACACTTTCAGGATATATTTGGGACGGAAAGAGCGATTGAGGGAGAAATGACTACATCTGTCGGATGCACACCCTACTTGTATATCATTAGTTTTCTTTCAGTTAACTGTCACTCAAACTGTGTGGATGAGTGGGTGTCACCCATGAGTGCACAGTCTGTTTGAAGTGGATCAGGAAGGGAAGACGGTCTCTCTCTCTGGCATATTGTGCACATGTGTGTTATTTCTACAAGCTCATCGCTGCCTCTGTGTGCCAGCTCATATGGGTCTTTGTTGGTAATTAAAACATCAGCACACTCTCACATCAGAGGACACACAGAGCTTATGGAAGAGCACCAAAAGCACCTTGTGCACCTGTTATCATGTGATCACGGTCCTAGCCTCTATCAGCTAGTGTGTCCCTCCTTCTGTTGGTCTAAATAGCCGGCGCTGTCGTCCCTGTTTAGACTGTAACCTGACCCTCCACAGGAATGTGACGAGCACTGGGACGGTTAAATTGAGGTACAAAGTTGTCGGCTGTCGCCAGATCCAGTGTCTTTGAGCAACTCAAGAACCACGACCAGAGACTCCATGTCAGTGATATGTCAATAAGGCCTGCAGACCTGTGACCAGATGCCAACAATACGATCGTCACGGGCTGACTTTTGCTTGTGTTTAGACAAAAAAGAAAATAGAATCAAATACATTTTGTCGTCACTATATTGAGCTCATATTAACAGCTGTTTGGTCAAGGACACTGAAGTGAAGCCACAGTTCCTCGAGGCACTCAAGCTGTTCCATGTTGGCCCAGGACCAGTGACCTGATGGTCAAAGGCTTGTGAATCCAGATGTTAACCGGCGTGGAGAGCTCTTTTGACACTGCTTTGACTCAGATTATCCTGACTTTTAACAGGCCAAAAAGCAAGAGTGAAATTACATTGATGGACTAATCCAAGGTTCTGACAATGAGTTTGTGCATATCAACATGATCTTGACGTGGACTTGGACTTTGCCAGCGACTCTGGACTCTGGGTCCACCCTCCTCTAATCTCCCGGCTGTCAGTGAAACTGGCACAGATGGCGTTCCTCTCCGAGTTTCCCAGCCAGTGAATTTTCAAAGTGCTTCCTCTGCATTATGGAGGTCAGCTGGCGGCAGAGCGGGATGATTTACACTGCAGTCACTTTTAGCCCTGGGGAGCAGAAGGGGGAGTAGCGGGTGAGGGTGGGGGGATTGCGTAATAGCAGTCACTACCTGAGTGATCGGTCAGCTAGTTCTGATCCATGTAGCTCCTCAGGGGATGAAGGCAGCGGTGTCTTGGATAAAGGGAGGAGATGTGAGAGCTATGCTGAGTCAGAATTCCGATGCACTTGCTATTTGTGTGGTTGTCACTGCAGCCACACCCACACTGGCTCGAGGAGGAGGCCGAGGTTCCGTCGGAGCCTCCCCACTGCTCTTCCACCTGTCCCTACAAACCCCCATCCAGGAATCTCTCCTACTCTCAGTATTCATGTGGACGTCTATAAAAGATTTTGCAATTAGTTGATTTCTATTTGCATTTTTTTCCACACAAAGGACAGGGTAAACAAGTGTTACTTTTGGCCTTAAGACCAAGGGAACTAAAAGAGACAAACAAGAAACATAACGTAAATAAAGATAATGTTCAGTTTCATGCCTCGCCCACTGACAAAAGTGCTTTAGAGAGAGGCATGTAGTGTAATTTGAGTTTAGACACCCAGTCACTCAATAACATGCTGAAGTCTAACTCAAGTCACCTGGTGCACGAGCCCTAATTCGGGGGATATGAAATCAGCTATTTCGAGAAGCTACATAATGGATTTGACCGTCCACTTGAAGTCTGGGATGCATACATGTTTGGGACCACAGAGCAACTCATTTGAAGTCTTCCAATTCATGAGTCCGCAACACAAAAATAGAAATTGAAAAATGAATGATGGGAACTCGAGCTGGAATTGTCCGAACATGTCCTCTGAATGCATTTTAACACTGTCTCTCTTTTTGTCTGGTGTTTATGTGACAACCAGTAGAGCTCTTACGTTTGTGGAAAGTGAGGTTCACTGAGGATAGACTTGTAGTGTCCTCAAAACCCTCAGAGGCAGCGATGTTGTGTAATAAAACAGCTGTCGCAGATATCCATGGAATTCTGCCTCTCCTGAAAATCGTCGTACCAACTGCATGGACGGATGCTGCAGTGATGAGAGCAGCATTCACACTAAACTCCCATTCATCCTTCAGTCTCCTCTTTGTGAAGTCTAAAGCTGATTACTGCGCCTCCTTTAATGAAACATAATCCTGTTTCACGCCTTCGTCACGGAGAGGGAAGATGCGGAGGAGGAGTGGGGAGGTGGGCTGTAACACCGTGAAATCTTCAATGCTTTCCTCTCTGTCAGGTTTTACAGAGATGTTGACCTTTTTGCTGTCACCTGCCAACTCGATATTTACCTGGAGGGGGCTCACGTTCACACCTGTCAGTAACACATCCCTCTCTTTTCTCACTACTCGTGTGACAATTTCGCTCATTGTTCATTCCTCCCTGTTTGGCTAATCAACGTCTAAAGGAGAGGTGTCCTTCACACCTACCTGTTTTGGAAACATGAATTCAAACTTCCTTTCAACGATTTAGAAAATCAGAAGGCAAAGTAGATGCAGTCAACTCAAAAAAACAGCTTCTGTCATTCAATGAATATGTTGGCTCATTGCAAGAAGATCTTACCTTGACCAGGTATTCTCACGCTGTCAGACTGCATTGGTTCATTGGTTGGGGGCTTTGTTCATATGAGGCAGCTGCAGGAGTTGTTTGATTTATTTCATTTATTGTTATTATTATTTGGCAGTGGTCCCAAGTTTATCTTGCTTATTTATTTGTATTTAATAATGATATAGGATATATATTTTTTCATTGCATTATCTGTTTTGCTGATGCTTTTATCCAAAGAGACTTATGGTGGATTGACATGAAGTGCATCTGTGTCAGATGTATTATCTACGTATGACATCTCAGTTGTCACGCTAATGTAGCATGGTGTTCATGCTCATGCGTCACGCCGTCATCTTTGTTTGTTTCTTGAGCAATACAAGGCTGCGAACAGGATTGAAATATGTACTGCATCATGTTCATTGGGCACCTGAACTGGCTCCATTTTGGGAAAAAAAATTGTATAAGAACAGCTTTGTCTCCACTGGCAAAAAAATAATCTGGTTTATTCCGATATCATCACCGTCTAGCGGGTATTTTTTAGACTAATTTCCAACCAAACTTTTGTGTAGGTAAAACAGTCCTTTTAGTTTTGGTGAGTTTCCTCATTTATTGTCCTAGTTTGTTCCACAGCAGTTATTATTCTTGGTGTGTAAACATTTTAGAGCACATTTATTTGGTTCTGCATATTTTACGGCAACTATAAAACAGTGAGGTAAACGTTGATGTTCTCAGAGTGGAAATAAAAGTTTGAAATGAAACGTCACGTTAGCTGTTAGCTCTGCCACGCCGACAATCTTTGGCTTTTCCTTCAGACAACGAAACACTCCACCATTCAGCCAGGATGTTGTGTGGTCGGTTTAGGAGCAGCTCTGTATTGCAACGTCCTCACTTGGGCAGATCGTCTACATGTTCTAATATTGTCATATCGCACACCCTTATCTCAAAGGACCAGATTTGTTGAGGTGAGAATGTGTGGTTGCACACGACATTCCCAAACCTGCACATGGGATAAAACAAATGTAAAAACAAATGAACAGGATAGTGTGACATAGTTCTTTTATTCATTGTTACCAGTTAGTGACGCAACTCTGTGTCACTTGACTTTAGGGAGCTTGTTTGAAGAGCCAATTTTTCTTCAGGGTTTTTTCATGTTTGTTTTTCACAATTTAACTTATAATTTTAAAGCTCATCAAGTTTAGAACTCTGCTGCTGAACAAATATTGGAATTTCCCTCCATGTGTCAGCTGTAATTTTGAATCTCAGTGATGAGTGCTGATCATGTTGTTCAATAGGAATTTAAAAGTATGTTCATTTCTTGTTGCTTATTTATCATATCATCAGCAAAGAAAAGTGTTCACTTCAATTTTCAGCGACGCCCATTCGCCCTCTTTCATTGCACGCATGAATTTTCGTCTGTTCACTCATCACTCTTTCGACTCCCCCCATACCTCTACATCCCCTTATGCAGTTCTCCAGCAGTTATTTGCATTATGTTCAGTCATTTTTCTAATAAAGGGACGCCCCCTCCAAATACCGACTCCCTCCCTTCCCCTATGCAGTAGCAGCCTCCCACGCTCATCCCACTCCCTCTCATCCACTGGTCCTCCGACTCGCGTTCACTATTACCTTTTTGTTACACGTACCTCTCCATCTCACGTGTACCTCTTTTCCTCCTCCCAGCCGCGCACCTCTCACCTCCTAATTCTCCCCTCTGCTCTTCACTTATTTTCCCTCCTTTCTTTCCTTTCCCTAACTTCATTGCTCCCTCTCTGTTTTGCACCCCCTCATAAAGACTCCTAGTTCCCAAGGCTGTAGGCAGCTAACCCACAGACACACACACACACACACACTGGGCAGTGATGTTGATTTCAAAACTAACAACCGTCCTGATGTAACATCTATGCTGATGTTTGATGGATGAAAGAGTCGGCGGTGCTGTTTCCATGGCAACCACATCTAATATCTCTGCGCTGCAGATGATAACGGACAATCAGAGACTCGAGACTTTGGTTAACCAGCATGAACTGCGACTAATTAAAACAATATAACGGTGCTGGTTCATGGACGCAGGATGGCGAGCAGAGCTGTAATAACGCTGCGTCCAGATCTCTGCGTGTTAATGAGAAGATTTGAGTTGACTAGGATCTGAATTCATTAATATTCGATAAGGGTAATTAATACACGTGTCATTATCTGAGGTCTTTCGGGGGACTGTTTACTGCGATGGATAGTAATTCGCTTGATAATAGATGTTGAAACGGATAGGTTGTGGTGACTCCGACGAAAGACCCCCGAGGAATGTAACTGGATGGTTGAATAGACGGATGTTAACTGCGGCGCTGGTTCACTTCATGCTGTAGTGATTAACGGTGTAGATGGTGTCCAGATAAATTAGAACATCATAGTTACATCATCGTGGGTAGGAATCCTGAATACTGGTGCGGAAGATGCCTGAGCTGATACTGTATTGTTGATGGATAGAATACCTGGTGTTAAAAGAATACACAGAGAATGTTCAAACAAAATAATGGATGGATTTTTAAACGGGAGACTCGAACATTTAAGCTGCTGTCTGATTCATATTGAATCATCAGCAACATTCAAACTAGTCATCTCTTGTGTTTTTGAGGTTTCGGTCTAAGGCAATGTCCTGTCCTTTTACACTGATGCTGCAGCTGTGAATGATTTATTTTGGTTAGCTCTGGGGTTTGAAGTCATTCATCATTAAGCATTTATTTTACTTTCATGTCGTCTGCCATTCTTTCTAGACTCAATTGGTTCCACTTGTGTGGAACAGATTTGTTTGTTTAGTTAATTCTGTGGTGCCTTGGAGCAGGTGAGCAGAATGACTGACACCCAGGTAAATATAGATGCTTGTTCTGTCAATCAAAGGTACTGAACACAGTAGGCTCTCTGATGATTCAGATCAGCGATTCAGATGAACTCCGCTGGAGCTCTCACCTCAGTGGCTCCTGCTGAGTCTCAAACTTCGAGGCCTGAGTCAGCCGTTTATTCTGAAATGTGTTCTCTGTTTCTCCTGCAGCTGTCCCTTTTCCTCCATCTCATCGTCTGACTGCTAAAGAGGTGTTCGACAGCGAGGGGAAGCCCAAGGTGGATGTCCTGAAAGCCCACCTGACTAAGGAAGGCAGAGTAGAAGAGTCTGTGGCGCTGAGGCTTATTGGTGAAGGGGCTGCGATCCTGCGCGCTGAGAAAAACCTGCTGGACATTGAGGCCCCGGTCACAGGTGAGTTGGTTACACAACAGCAACTCTTGCAACAGTTGATGCCAGAAAAACCAGAAGGTCACGCTACGTGGGCAGACTCTCAAACCCAATCAATAAGAACCTAAATAAGTTCTTTGCCTCAACTTAAGTGAAACTTTATGCTTTGCAAAGTTTTCTATTTCTCAGCCTTGAAACCAGGGGTGTCCAAATGACAATATAATGAAGCAATGTTAAAATGGGGTTAATCGACGTGGACCAAATTTCATATCTCGATATCGATAAGATTCTATTTGACAATGGGTTTAGAGATTGTGAATGTGAAACAAGCGGATTTAGGAAGTCAGATGTCTGCCATTGGCTAGATTTAGGCTCTGGTCAGCGGCAAGCAGGGAATGACCTTGCTTGGTTGCTCTTTTGTGTGCATCGGAGAAGGGTCCAGTTGCAGTCGGGGCAATTCCGTCACGGCATAAGAAATGCCCATGGGGGCGTTTCTGTAATGCATTATTGACCAATCGCGTGTCGTTATACAAATGAGTACTCTGCCATTTCCTTTTCCTGGTATTTTTCTCCTTTTCTTCCTTTTCGTTTATCGAACGCCTTCGAAACATCCGGTCTGCGATATGGGTGTGTCCGTTTGTGCCTGCAGGTGGATGACACCTGTACATTTTAAGGGCAATGCTTGCCTAAAACAAGACGGTTACCTTTACATGCAAGACCAGAGGTTGGAGTTGAGCTTGTGGATTGGGCAATATTAGAATCTTGAATATTTATGTGCCAATCTAAACACGATGAGGATAGATCATTGATTTTGTGATATTAATATTTTGAGGGTTCATACCTCGATAACGATATATCTTTCAGCCCTAGTTTAAACTTGCAGCTGTGGTCCGCCCTCACTCCTCCGTGCTACGTTGTTTGTGCTCCGGGCATGGCTTAGGGCAGACCTGGGCAAAGTGCGGCCCGGGGGCCATATGCGGCCCTTTTCCTGTGTTTTTGCGGCCCTCATGAGGTCGGACTAAAACTATACAACTGATAAGTAGTCATTTTTCGGACTATTTTTTGTCTTGTTTCTTTCTTAGCATTACTATTTCAAGAATGATTATAACATGTTCAGGACTTAAATTTCTTTTCATCTGCCATTTTAGTGAGTATTTTTTGTTCCTCAAAATACATGAAAAGAAAATTGAAAATATATATTCTAATTTCCTTTTAATATTTCATAGATATTTTTGCTCTAGTTTCATTATTTATATTCAACTTAAATTGCATAATTGCCTAATAAATGCAATATTTTTATAGGTTTCATGCCATATTTGCACTTAATATCTTTGCTTCCATTGAATGGTTCGTTCTTTGTTACGTAAGATTTTTTTTTGTCCCGTCATGTTTCTTAGTCATCGCCGCCTTCCTTTTGGCATGATGGCCCCTCACTACTGTCACAGTTTATAATGTGGCCCTTTAGGAAATTTAACTGCCCACCTCTGGCTTAGGGGCTCCTCATCAGATAGTTTAGCACGTGTACCTGCTGCTAATCCCACCCACCCCGCTTACACACGTTGTACTGCAATGCCATTGCGAGGACATTTCAAACAGCGACAATAACATCTTAAAAAATGTTTTTACTTGTTGTGATGCTGCAGAGACGCCGACCTGCTGCAGCAACGGTTAGCCAGCTACGATGGTGGTCATTTGACAATACTTCTTTGTCAAGGAAAATGATAACTGCATTGCAATTGGCAGTGTGTGGACCCCCAGATCCAGCCGCAGAGTAATAACAATACCTTTGCCTCAAATCACTGCACCGGATTTGACCACTCCCAAGAGGCTAACCGAGCGAAAGCTAACTGGAGCGAACCGTAGTCGAAACCAATGCTAATTTGACGCGCAGACGTGTTCTGTTGTTGAAGATGTAGCTTTCTGCAGCTGATAACACACGTGGACCCCAGCTACTCATTCTCTGGACATGGAGTTGATGAAAAGAAGAGCGGTCTGGTCAGGCAACATTCTGGTATTTGACAAGTGATGACTGAAGTCTGTTTTGTGGGTTTGTTCGTTGTTCACTAAAGTTTTTTTTATTTTATGTTCAATACTTTGCATTTTATATTGTATGTTTTTTATTTTGCTTTAAACAAAACAAAATGAAATATATTGGCAAAAATCTGTATCGACCTGATTCAACATAAAAAAAAACGGGCCAAAAACAGTGCGTCCCTAATTCTAAAGTGCTCCACTGGTGTCTGATTCCTTTTTAAAAGCCTCTGAAAGGAGCAGGATTGGGCCAATCAGGCAGTCAAATTCAGTTTGGTAGCTATTTTGAATGAAACTAATTTGTGTCTGTAGAAATTTCTTGTCTGTGATGTACAACATTAGGTACAGTACATGCACTGATATAACAGACAGTTCTAGCGTTTTAAACAAAACCAAGGCTAAATAATGCTAAAGTTATTTCTCTGCTCCAGTCAACAGTGTTGTGAATAGATAGCAGATATCTCCGCGCGTTTGTAGATGATGTTTCTCTGTGAATTATTAAGACCGTGGCATTGAAGAACGGGGTTAATGGAATTGAGCCTGTTATTGTGGGTTTTCACAAGTTTGAGGTCAGAATCCCTGCTTTGTGAAATTTGTTTTGTTAGTAACAATGGAAATACTGTGTATTTCACATCATCAGTGCAGGTCAAGAATGTGAATAATATTTTCAGGAGTAAGAGAAACAAAAAAGCAGAGAACTCTATGTTTTGATCATTGATCTTGTTGGAATTAATCCTCTGTTTGCTTTAGTGAAGTGAATTGTTACATGAGTGCTAATTTATGTGTGCACGCTTCCTCTCCTAGTGGCCTTGCTCCCTGACCCCACCTGCTTGGTGGGTGCATATTTCTCAGCTTGTGTGTCACTTCCTGATCAGAGGTCAGGTGGTGGGTCTTAAGAACTGAAGGTGGTGATTTATTTTGGTGTATTGTCATAGCAACCTCATGTACTCAATATAGAGTAAGTCATAGGTTCAATACTCTCACCATTAGAATCCAAAATATAATATAATAATCCAAATAAGTGTTTTGTAATGCGTTATTAAAAAAATAATCTACTTAACATTTCCAACTATTCTTGTTTTTCCCCCAAAATATCAATATGCTCATTCACTCAGAAATTGAAAGAAATGACAAAATGCATCAGTCACTAAACTGTGATTTCATACGGTTGATATTCTCAGCTGACATTCAAAGGAATTTCGTCAGCCGTTTCTGAATCTGACTCGGGTGCTTGTTAGCATATAAGCCTTGACTTCTGACCCCGGTGTTCCCCAGGGACTCATGGAGAGCTGGGTCATTCTCGGGTTGAGTTTTGCGATCCATAAGGTGATTTGTGGTTGTTCCGTTTTTCTTTTCTGGAGATGTTTTCCTCCTGGTATCGGTGATGAAGTGATGGAAAGAAGTGTGCAAGTCTTTTTTTTCATCCAGTAAATTAAAAACCACAGCTTGAAAAAAATTTTTATAAGTGAATGTTCTTTACAGTCTCAGATCCTTCTGTGTACTTTTTAGTCCTTTTTATTTCAAGATTTGAAGTTTGAAATCAATCAATCAAAAATATTGATGACCTGCATGACTCCTTGGAAATAATGCACAACTGGATTTGGATTCTCACTGAGCTTGGAGCTTCTCTGGATCCTCCTGTTGAAGCCTGCCAATAATGTGACGGAGGATAGTGGAATTCAGCACAACCAACTGCCAAATTAGAGAGAAGCTCCTCGGGGAGTTTGAGTCAGCCCTGCAAAAGGAATTCCCTCATTCTATAACCTTTTATTTCTACTAGCCTCTTGATTCCATTGTGTTCACGGGGAATGCAGTTTGACTTTGGTTGTGTGTTTCAGTGTGCGGTGACATCCATGGTCAGTTCTTTGACCTGATGAAGCTGTTTGAAGTAGGAGGATCGCCTGCTTCTACACGCTACCTGTTCCTGGGAGACTACGTCGACAGAGGCTACTTCAGTATCGAGGTGAGTCCACAGTGGCTGCATGTCTGACGGAAAGAATTCCTGTTTAATGCAATTCTTTCAGGTTTTCTATTGAACCCCAACATAACTAGATCAACAGTACTGCACTTCTTTTATAGCCAGTTCTTTGTTTCCTTCCAAAACTTCGCTTTTGATATCTCACAGCTTTATTTATTTTTTGTCAGTCTTGCGAATGTGGAATCTCTTCGCAAGCATTTGTTTTCGCCCTGAGGTCATCGCACCAACAGATCTGTTGAGCAGATGCGCTGTGTGAAAAATAAGGTCTTGATATCTCATTATAGTCTCCGAAATTGATTGTCATTCGTGTTGTTAGTGAGCAACATTGTGTCGACATTATTCAAGGCAATAAACTGGCAGCGAGTTTCAAGAGAGAATATATGTTGCAAACAGAACTGCTCAGACTAGGTAGCTTTGGTAGGCTCTCGGTGGCACCTTATGTGAAAGGCGAGTCAGTATGTCTGGTCGTCACTAAAGAGCATTGTGAGTGATGAAGACGTAAGCAGGAGGGGAAACAACAGCCACAATAGTGTGTCGCCTTTGTGGTCGTGTCTTTATAAAAGTGAAATCAGAAAGTGCCGTTTGATATTTTTGTTTGTCAGGAGGGTTTATGAATATTTAACATGTCTGATGTTTGACTTGCATGGTTCTCTGTGTGAACACATGAATATTTCATGAGAAGCTGACATTCCCATGTTCGCTAACTGTTCTCCTCCCCCTGTCTTGTCTTTCAGTGTGTTCTCTACCTGTGGGCCTTGAAGATCCTCTATCCCAAAACGTTGTTCCTGCTGCGTGGGAACCACGAATGTAGACATTTAACAGAGTATTTTACCTTTAAGCAGGAATGTAAGTGAAGCTTTGTGTTGTGGTTCTGAAGGTTGTGTTATTCTTTGTGACAGCAGCTTGGTGGAAACACCCTGGTGTTTTCACATGTCACAGCTGCTCAGAGGTGCTGTGGAAAGAAACGCACTTAATGAAATGGTTTCTGCTTCAATGTGTGCGGAGGTTTTTTTGGCGCACATGCGTGTTTGACTTGGCGTCTGTCGTTGACTCGCAGGTAGAATTAAGTATTCGGAGCGGGTGTATGACGCATGTATGGACGCCTTCGACTGCCTTCCCTTGGCGGCTCTCATGAACCAGCAGTTCCTGTGTGTGCACGGTGGACTGTCTCCAGAAATCACAAATCTGGACGACATCAGGAAAGTATGTGCAGCCTTTTCATTCGAATAACAAAATTTCAGAACAGAAGGGGCTTGTTTACACCGTTCATATCTGATCAGTTGCTGTTTATTTGTGTGCGTGCATGTGTGTGTTTTTGCCAGCTGGTGTGTGTGTGTGAATATGTACTTCTTTCGTGATAATGTTCTTCAATTTGTCCGATTTCTCTCTGCTTTTAAAGCAGCTAGCCTTGACCGCGTCTGTGTTGGTCCCGTTCTGCTGTTTGTCGATAACGTGACAGCGCATTACTGGTCTGATCCATTCACACTTGCTTGAAATATTCCATTACACTGGACGTTATCTCTATTTATGAACTTGTGTCAGTGTAATTTCCTTTACAGCACCTTAAGCAGACCTCAAGTTGAGTCCAGAACTCATCCAAAGTTTGTATTCCTCATATGTCCTGCGCTCCCTCCACAGTTAGACAGATTCAAGGAGCCTCCAGCGTACGGGCCCATGTGTGACCTGCTATGGTCTGACCCTCTGGAAGATTTTGGAAACGAGAAGAGTCAAGAACATTTCACCCACAACACGGTGCGAGGATGCTCCTACTTCTATAGGTAAGGGTATAGGTTTCCCACTCTTGATGTTAACCCTGAACCGTTCAGTAATTTAACCAAAGTAATGCCATAATAATAATGTGTGCTCTTCCGTTTGTAACATGCCATAAAATAAAATGAAATATGGCCAACCAATACTGAACAAACGTAGCAAAACATGTATCAAGCATGTTACCGTGGGCGTCATATTGGTAGATGTAATATGGAGAAGATCAAGTGGCATTGCAAGTATCTACTGGTGAATATGTGTGTGTTTCCTGTTATAGTGATGTGTTTACAAACATAACATTCCTGTTCTCTCCTCTCCAATTGTTTTTGAACTTTCTTGATGTCATAAACTTTCAAGGAGATTGCACACACTGCACACCAGAGCCCATCCGCTGTGAATGATCTGTGGGGGGTTTAATATCCTTCGAATTACTCACAGTAAATTGCCATAAATTGCATCTTATCATTACAATATAGCTGGAATGGGAACACTCTGATGCATTTCTTTTCATTTAAAATCTTGGGTGTCCCAGGTTCCGTGCTGCCAACAACAGTCCTGTTTATGTGGTCCGCCTGGTTTCCATGGAAATGCTGCTAATCGGCGTCTAACTGACATGAAGGATTAAGCTGACGCATTTTCGTATTTAGAAACAGAGCCGATCGTTTGATTCAGGCTCCACTGAGTGAGATCATTTTATAGCTGTTACATGATTGTTGGTGAATACTTTTCAGATGAGGTACGGTCCGCACTTCTGCTGACTCAAATATTTCAAACCTGAATTTGATAATGACTTAACTGTTTAGAGTGTCTGAGTTTGTATTTTTCATTTTGAAGTGCACAAGATCTCTTTTTTGACTGGTGTTTTCTGTTGCTGGTGTTTTGCAGCTACCCTGCAGTCTGTGACTTTCTACAACACAATAATTTATTATCCATCATTCGAGCCCATGAGGCGCAGGATGCTGGGTGAGTGTTCCTGAATGTTCTCTGGGGTACAAAGCTGGGGTGGGAAATGCAATTTCTAAAGGGACCATGTTATATGACTGTTGTAAGGTGGTGCCATTTCAACTGTCATATCATGCATAAATGCAGAAAATTAAATGTGAAATAAATAAGTGAAATAAATGTCAAAAGTTTTCAGTGCAAATTCAATGACTGTCACGGGAAAGCAAGCAGAGAAACAAGAATGCACCCTTAAATGAAAAAAGTTCTCAAGTGCGAAAAAGCCTCTTGCAATGCACTTTAATATGACCGAGAGGCACAAACTGAAATACTGAAATACAGATATTTCATTTTTTGGGGCCTTTTTTTGTGCAAAATAAATAATCCTAATGACTCAAGCCATAATATGATACAGAAGATGTCATTTCTATTTCATTTAAAAGCTATTCTTTTTAATGAAACGGGGTACAGAAAATAAATGGATACAAGGACACAAGTAAGTTGAAAAATAATGATTGATAAAAGAAGTCACATTTTTTTGTTATTTAAAACATGTTGCTATGACACAGTCAATTCAACAATGCCACGGTTTCAAAATTCCTGGCAGACACCCTGAATATAATAGTTAGGGAGAAGCTGTCGTTCATAGACCAGTGAATGCATTGATATGATGAGTGTTTACTCTTCCAACACACACCCAAAACACAAAATATGGCCCCATGGCCATAGTTTGGCCCAGTCTTTTACACAGTTTGGTACAGTTTATTAAGAGGATGTTTTCAGGCTGGCGAACTAATAAGGTTTAGTTTGTTTGCTCAAAACGGCTCTAAAGTTTTGGCGTCAATAGTGCTACGGAAAACACGCAATGATCAACCCCCAACTGTTCAGAGCAGTTTGTCTGCTGCTCTGGACTCAAATGTCAAACTCCATTTTGCTGCCGCTGATTCATTCAACACAAGAGATGTTTGAGCTGATATTGACTCCAAGTAGCACTTTTAGAGATTGTCTAGGGCTTTTCAAAAGCAAATATCAATATTTAAAGACGTCTTCAACAATAAATTATTGATTTTCCACCTCTTAATAGCTCTGCCGCCGTGATGGAGAACTTCTGACTCCTCGGCCAACGTGCCAGAAGGAAGTGAGACGCAGACCGCGTCAAGGTGTCCCTCATTTATTGGAAGGACTAGAAAGAGATAGAAATTCAATAAAATGAAGGCAAACTAAGAACGGCGGGATTGACAATGGGGGGTTGCACCTCTTAAGAAGCGGAGGCATTTTAAGGCTGTTATAAATAGTAGTGAGAGCACACATGGTGGGTCGATGCTGGACCAGCACAGATATTCGTGTTTTGCTGCCCATCTGTCCGCATTTTAAATTGATTTCATGTTTTTGTTTTTTGAGGGAAAAGCAGAAGAAGGAAGAATGACTTAATAAATATATTATTATTATATACAGACTGTTTTTGTGTGCTAGAAGCTCCCGGCTGACATCTGGCTCCTCTCCCGCCCTGACTTTACCTCACTGTTGTTTACACTCCAGTGCTATGGTCACTTGGGGCCAGCCGTCTTAGCTGAGCTCGAACCGAGAGTGTGTTGTTGTTGTTGCAGCGATGATGCTGCAGAACAGGAACTCAAAGTGTACTCGGAGATAAAGAATCCATATTACTCCGAAGACCCTCTCTCTCCAGAGGATTTTACCAAAAACAAACACCTGTCAGACTAATCGTCCCCGTGGGGAAATTCCCTCATAGTATTACCACCAGCCATTTGGGAATCTGTCACCAAAACATCATAACCCCTGAAAGCTGATTACTTGTCTGGGTCAGAGCTTAAATGTGTGTGCTGTTCAATTGTCATTATGCACACAGTAAATACATTTCACACATATATTGTATTTTGTCATTTAGCTCTGTGCAGTTTAATACCGTATTTCTGGACCATAAATCACACTATTTTCATAGTTTGGTCCTGTAACTTATGCTGAGGTGCAACTTGTATATGTTTAATTTTACATGTTTTTAAATGTTATTTCACAATCACCGACGTGACCAACGAGTAAACTACCTACACACGAAAAAGGGGACTTTGGGCTTGTCTTTTGCTTTGTGTACTCAATATTTTATTTTTGTTCCTCCCATCCATCCTCCCTGCCATGTTTTTTTATGCTATGGTCTTCCCGAATTTCTGTTAATATGTTACGCTTACATACCGTAAACCTATTCAACCTGTTGTTCTTAATTATATTATTATATTATTATCATAACTTTTTCCAGGTGAAACGTCTTAAATTTTGTTAAGTGACTTGCTGAAAGATGTATTTGCAGGTACTTCCGTCATATTTTACAGATGATTTATCGTCCTTGCGACATTGCATTGTTCTGTTATTCAGGTATCGTATGTACAGAAAGAGTCAGACGACTGGCTTCCCCTCACTCATCACCATCTTCTCTGCTCCGAATTACCTGGACGTCTACAACAACAAAGGTTAGCATGTCATTATCTTCTCAGCTCACCATCTCTTCAGTGAGTTCTGTCCGTCAATAAGACTATATCTGTTGGCATTTATGCTTCAGTTCAGTGTCTTTCAGACCCATCTGTGTCATGAAAGGGTTAAATATTGTTATTAAGGTGCCTAATATGAGCAGGAGTTGGGTAGGAGTTAAATTTGGTATTGTTGTAAAACCGCACACTCACTCTGCAAATGTTCTAGCACTGCATTCTGGTGAAGTGATCTGGACTTAATGTTGATCACATGACCGGGCTGCTGGTGGCGCCTTGCTGCAGCGTGGATCTTTGCCATGAGGTTCCCTGAGTCAGCACTTTTCTGGCTTCAGTGTGGTTTGGAGGGAGGGGTCCCACCGCAGGAAGTGGAAATGTGGCAGCGAGGAGTAAAATGCCATCAGTGGGATTTGTGGTGCTGCGCTAAAAGCATGAATGCATCACTCACCCGAGAGAAGAAAAAAAACAAATTCCTGTTTCATGGAGGATTTGATCAAGCCTGATAAAGATTACATTTTGACACTGGACGGTGCAAGACTCTGCATCCCAGTCTTTATTTTATGTAGTGTCAACGGTTTCCTACATTGTGCTCATCTATGCCTTATATCCTGTTGCCTGTGTCCTGAAGTCCTGCATCCCAAAGCCCTCATCCTATTAACTCTCGCCTACATCCTGCTAATTACAGACCGTACAGCCTGCATCTTGTAAACGGTTGCGCACATTCCTCTGACAACCATAGCATTATATAGTCTGCTTCTTGTATGGAAGAAACCTCACCTCTGCCCTGTCAATCACTAAACATTATGCATGATGACTTTTTGTCTTTCTATTCTTACCAAACCTCACATATCTATAGTGTGGCACTGCTTCACACTTTGGTAATGTTAATATCTGTGACTTTATATTAGGTTTACTAATTTGGCCACCTCACAGGAAAGAGCAGCAATGGGCACTAAAATGGCTGATTCCAGTCCGTTGAATATTCATGGTGACACCAAGATTAAGTATAAAATGTCTCCTTTTAATCTACATTAATCTACATACATTAAACATGAACTGAATTAACAGGGTGACAGTAACACACAACATAATGGATGTCACACAGAGACAAGCATCCGCACAGTTACACGAAACCATGAGGCTTTTAGCAAGGATTTTGAGACAGTTTTTTTCTGGAGACTCTGTATGGCGTGGTGGAGGTGGGTCCAGGAGCTTGCTCCGCGTCAGTCACCCCACCATTGACAGCACTCTTCCATGCCATATTGACCAATCAAATGGGAGTCTTGTGACTTGCGAGATGTGGATAACTGTGAAATTTCACCCCCAAAAGAAAACATGGCGCCCACAATTGCGCATTTGTTTTCTGGTGAATTTCAAACTAATTATCTGATAATTACTGAGCAGAAACGGCCTTTTCATTACATTGTGACAATGTTTCGTCTTCCAAACACTGTAGATCACTCCTGAAACGGGGAAAGCATTATAGAACAAAAGTATAATTCTTGGTTTATGGTAATCTAGACTCTGGGCTAGAACGTCTAGACTAGAAGTCTGCAAGTACCCCCCCATCCTGCACTTTATAGTGATAGTCCTTTCTGATGTAACGTCAGTGAGGGATAAAAAGGTCCTTGTATGGTGTTTGTTCAAGTTGTGTTGCTAGCCTTGCCATCAGTCATGTGGGCGGAGTCAAAATCGAAGTTTGTGCGACGAATGCCTGAGCTCCAGGGCGTCGCGTCGGAGACCACTGAGAGCACTCCGTGATTGATGGTTGGTCTGCTGGGCACATAAATCGAGGAGGGAGGAGGGCAGCATCAGCAGGGGCCATCAATCACCTGCAAGGCGTCGCCCACATGACCCAGTGAGAGAGAGTGAGACATGACGAGAGAGAAAAAGCCAACAAAGTCTGAGTCAGTGTAATCAGAATGGACACGCACTGTTTTTTTTTACCATTTGGGATGCACAAGGGGGAGTATTTAACATGAACTACAGTTTGTATATAAGCATGCATGCCTGGTACTGATGGTATCCTCCTCCTCTTGTTGCCACGGAAACAAAGACATTATGAAATGCAAGGATCACACACACGCATACGTACACGGCTGTACTCGCAGACAAATCCCATATTTCCATCGACATTCTGCACGCAGTCCTTCACAAACGTAGCCTCAGGTATTGTTACAGGTGGTTCTTTGTTGCGAATGGAACGTCTTGCCAAACAGAAGAAATGTTTTACCTGACAAGTCTCTATAAATTGGAATTCAGCACCACTTCAGCGCCTAAAAGTCCAAAACAGCTCACTGTTCATCTGCCCATACTGACAAAGAGACACACAAATATAAGTAAGCCCGTGCCATAAGCAGAAACTGCGTTCATTTTGACCCAGCTGTCAATCACGTAGCGTATATGACCTCTGACCCTTGACTCACTGGCGTCAGTGGCACAGCAGAACTTAATGGCACGAGTCAGCACTTTCACCGTTCATGAGGATGAAGAGGATGAGGGGCGTGCTGTGGGGAATCACCCTTATTTCATGCTGGTGTTACCATCCTTGTTACCATGGAAACCAGTCTCAGGCACTCCTTTCATGAATAATCAATGAGCCAGGGCTGCCTCCTCAGTTTCTGTTACCTTGGCAGCAAGCCTCACTGTTCAGCATTCGTACAGGTCTGACACCTTGTGGCCGGTACTCACACAGCTGTTGGAGGACTGTGTGAGTCCACTGAGTGGAGCAACAGTGTTTTGTTTCTTTAAAATGAAACCAAGTAGCGACTGACCCTCTCCTACACCAGTCAAACCCACCCACCCTCCGATCTATCACCGTCCTGCTGGCTCGCCCACTGAACCATTTACCACCCCCCTTCCTGCCATCCAACCCACTCACCCGCCGACCGTCCATCTATTACCCCACCCCCCCACTAACCCACCCACCCACCGGAGCTGCTCTCAATCACCTCGCTAATGTTGTGCACTTTAATGTTTCTGTTGCCACTGCCCACACACAGACTGCCACATGTAGCCTTCCTATATTTTAATGTCTTTTATTTACTGATTGTGAAGAAAAGAAATGGCCACTTCACAGTGCGACATATGTATTACATATAACAACAGACTCAAGGATTTTAATCACAATCAGGCAACTTCAGATGCTCTTTGAGACACTACAGACATATTCTTCTAGTGCTATTCACAAACAGAATTGCTAAGACACACATGCTCTTTTACAAATATGCAGCTCACCCAGACTGACACACTTCTTCATATACACACTGATTTATTAAGCTGACACAAATACTTGCATGTTTGCATCCACACACACACACATGCACACCGCCAAACATGCGCACTCTGACCTGATCGGGATTCCAGGTTTGATGATTTCTATTTTCAACTTTGCGGGACTGGGGGCAGGAAAGTCCCCCTGCCTCCCTCTCATGCCCCCAGTGACGAGCCAGGGTTTTCGGTTTCATCAGGTCTGCCGGGTGTCTGCGAGGGGCCGAGGTTCTAAATCCAGCCTGGATACATTTGTTATTGGAGTGTTGAACACATGATTTTACTGAGTCATCAACACAGACTAGAACAAGATGAAGCACATGATTTCAGCGGTGAGGTGCTGTGATTGTCCTCATGTATGGTCAGGAATGAAAACATCCGATTAAAATCTGGTGAAAAATAGCTGTTCTTCTTCTCTTCCATGAAAGCGAGTGGAATTGCCTTCTTGCTGAAGTCAGTTTGCATGTTTGGTATTGGTGTTTTGTTTTTAAATGGGCGATTTGGGATTACCAATTAAGTAAATGTGGAGTTATTTTAATCTTTGCCGGTATCTGTTCAATATTCTTTGGCCGCTCATAAAAGTTGAACATTGAACTGCTCTTTCCAGCTATCGAGTTATTGTCCTGATTGGTAGTATTTTAAAGGTATTATTAGAGAATATAGTTCAACCTTATTGGATGTTTGAGTTCTGTTTTGCAACATTTAAATGGGTTTTAAGCTTAAGTTTCTCCTCTACTCTGCAGCGGCGGTGCTGAAATATGAGAACAACGTGATGAACATTCGACAGTTCAACTGCTCGCCTCATCCATACTGGCTGCCCAATTTCATGGATGTGTTCACCTGGTCCCTTCCCTTTGTGGGAGAGAAAGGTGAGGCTGTATGATAAAACATTGACTGGCTCCTGAGTCTGAAATATTCTCATTGCCTTCTCTTCCTCTGCAGTGACAGAGATGCTGGTCAATGTTCTGAGCATCTGCTCCAACGACGAGCTGACCACTGATGAAGAGCTGGACGGTGAGAAAAGCACGCAGTTCACCAACTGTCCACTGGATGGACACACACTCTCAAACATAATCGGGTCACGTCTATGCGTGACTCCAATCTGATGGCACATCAAGTAGATTTAATCAGATTTTAGAGGTGGAGGGATATTTTATCTATTGTTACACTTTATCAATATGGTTTAGCTGCATTACAATGCCACACATGACCTCATATGGTGTCGAATTTCTGTCATTGAATCTTTTTGCATTGAAGCAACTCAGGCACTTGAAGAAAATATATTCATGTAGTTTTATTATTTTAATCATTGAACAGTTAAAAGAGAATTTTGTCAACTCTCAATGAACAAGCAAGTCTGTCCCTTGAGTTTGAACGTTATTCCTTCAATTCATGGATGCTTTTTTTACACAGTATTTTTTTTGTAACAATCAACCAATGAGATGATGGGCAGTTCTCCAGTAATGTGAGGCATTTGTGAGACTGGGAAGGAGGACAGTGAAAGATGCACATTGCGCTATGAATCCTTGGTAATACTGCATCTCTCTGGTTGACAGCAAAACTGCTACTCTTGTTGTTCCTTGCCATCAACACGACCACAGGCTGTCAACTCTTGGGTTGAATGGTTGAAGTTGCTGCTGTTTTTTTTTCCGACATCAACTCTACAATGTTGTTGTGTCTCATCTCTCTGAGTCAAAGCCATCCGTGTCTGTCCCCACTAGCTATGCCTCCAAACTTTAGTACAATAACTCTGATGTAACCTTTTCCAACACTGTCCTCAGTTTTTGCAGCATTGATTTTTTTTTAACACTGAATTTTGTAATACTTATTAATGGCCAAAATCAAATGGAAAAAAGAACAGTGTGAATTAATTCAGCGCAAAGATATTCAATGATAGGAATTTAAAGTCATGTACATTTCAGAGTCGGCTGGAACAGGTTTGCTTTTTACAACTAGTGGCTTTGGCTAATTTCACAGAGGAGCTCAACTGATATGATTCTTGCAACTTAATATTTACATCTACAAATCTAAAAACTGCTGACAATGCACACCCACCTGCATATTGTAATTGATTTCGTATTTTAGTTTGATGCTGCTCATTGTACAGCTGAACCGGCGCTCATCACTGACATCGTTGGAGAGGAAAAATTGAAGCAACCCTCCCTTTGTAGGCAAATTTTGGAATTGTACTGTTAAGGTACACAATGTTTAAAGGGCTTTTGCACAGTGCAACTTTTCCTCTGGTGGCCCCCTGCGGTCCTGCCTCGCACCTCAGAGAAATAGCTCATTTGTGACCCACGATGTGGTCATCAGTCAGTCAGCGAGCCCGAACACATCATGAGCGAACATCATCTGCTCACCCTATTTCTCTGTCAGTTCCAAACACGAGTCATTGTCAGCCTGAGGTCAGTTGCGTTTCACAGCCAAAAGGAAACCTGATAGTGTGCCTTCATGTTTATTTTTCAAGAAACATGAAGCATACTACGGACAGTCTTCACCCAACGCACCCAAACACGGGGAGTCCTGGACTACTTCAGTGTTCAATGATTTCTGTTCTTTGTCAACAAATTCCCACAGCTGCGGGTTAAACTCTTGGTGTTTTGGGAGTTTGTGAAGTGGTTTTTGAACAACGTTGTCCATCCAGAGAGCGATTAAAAACCTCAACTCCTCCAAGAAAACATATTTGGTGTGAGGTAGGTTGTTTCCGGCTTCCAGCGCTCAGAGTCGCCTGAGGGAAGAATCTCACTCCTTGCAGAGCGCTTCACAGGAGGCGGTCCAGGCTGGACTTTTGAGCCGAGCAGAATTTATCTCAAGACAGAGTCCCTGGTGTAAAACCCCCCTCGGGGATTGTTGGTAACAGTGAACACATCTCTATCATGAATAGAATTCTGTCTGCCCTGGGCTGGGTCACTAGTTTGACCCCCCCAGGGAAATGTATCCCTGTGAGTATAATTCAAGACCAGCTTCAATCTTTATGGAGAAGGTTATCTTCGATGAACTCTGTGGCATCATGTTGAAGCAGCCACGTCTGGTGTCTTTGATTCTCAGCTTATCAGCAGTAAACCTCTCCTACCCGCTTACCATCAATGTCCTGCTGCTAAACAGGAAGTGATCTCACAGCTGCTTCCGTCGCCTCTGTGTTATGTTTACTGACAGGGTGGAGCATCAGGATTTCCCTACTTTTAATCCCAGTTTGGAACAACATGGAGATAAACCGCAATACATATGAGCTCAGTATTTTGTTGTCATTTTAAAACATACATTTCTCCAGGTGCGTTAGTCTCCTCCTGCTAGGAGGACAGCGCATTTTGAAAATTTGCGGGAAGCCGTCCGATTCAGAAACAGTACTACGTCTAGTCAGTCTGTTTTCTGGAGGGAAAAAAAAAACTTGTCATCACTTGTGCATTTCTGTCTCGTTCCATTTACTCTTCTTAACTCAATGTTTATCTCTTCTTCCATGATTTCATTTTCTGTGTTTGCTAATCTCTGATAATCCTGCCTTTATCTGCTGTTGTTGCCATGGTTTCACAGATTTTAATTTCTTTTTCTCTCTCTCCCTCGCTCTGTTACACACACACTCTGCACGCTGTGATGTCATCACCTGCTTCACTTTCCTCATTCTAATTTCTCTTTTCTATGTTTTCCAGAGTATTTTGTGTTCTCTTTTTCATTCTCGCTTCTTATTTCGCCGCCTGCCACCTTTCACTCTGCAGCCCATCCACTGATCTGTCTGTCCTTTTTCTTGTCTTCTCCTCTGGGGGTGTTTCATGAGAAGGACAGCTAATATATCCCCCAAAAAAAGGTACAAACACCAGACACACTGGAGTGATGGCAGGTAGACGTTTGTCCGTCGCTTGAAGACTAACCTCACTGTTAACTCCATGAAGCGCACCGATCCTACATGCACACTCACTTCATGGAGAGACTGAGCAAGTCACATTTAGCTCAAAATATTTATCACAGGAATGTTAAGTATCCTGTTCTCTAGACGTTTCGTGATAAATTATCCACATTTGAATACACGACTTCCTGTCAGATTAGGATCAGTGTGGTCGAGTTTCACTTCACTTCAGTAACAGAAGCCTTAAGTGACGGAAATAAGATGAGTGGGTTTATCATGTTGGGCTCAGGAAGGTCCTGAGCTGGAACCTGGATCATGTTAAAACATTCCGGTCACTCCAGTGAATGTAATAAATAAGATTTCTTTTGTGTAGTTCTTTCCTTTTTCCCACATTTTCAATCGCATCCCTTCATTTCCACGCCCCCTCATCACACATCGTCAACAGGAATCCTAGAAAAGGCTTTATTTTTGAGAAGGATCGATTTTGGGTGTAAAACTGACGCATGTGAACGTGGACTCTGGGTTGCTGTGGGGGTTTTTTTGGATGAAACTTCAGTGTGTTTGCATCATGATCAGCAACAGTTCGGTCTTTGGAAACCCAGACATTTGGCTGACAGAACATTAGAGTGCTCCCTCCTAGAACCAGGTTTGACTCTCTGACCTTTGACCCCACAGGTGCCACTGCTTCAGCTCGAAAGGAGGTGATCCGTAACAAGATCCGCGCTATTGGTAAGATGGCTCGAGTCTTCTCCGTCCTCAGGTGAGTCCACGCTCCTCACGATAATATCACTTTAGAGCAGACCTCTATTTCCCCCAGGTTCCCCCCATTCTTTTCATTTCTGATTTCTCCCCAATATGTTTAATTAGACAGTATTTTTCTTTTTTTACACAGTATTTGTGATGAATACCACATTAATATGTTACACATATAGCAGGTGAACATGATGTCAACCTTCTTATTAAGGAGAATGTTTTGTATTAACCTCTATTTTTAACATTAAATGTAAATGTATCTATTATGACTGAGTTATGCATGTGAGCAGTAGATTGTTTTTTTCCCCACATTTTATACTTTAAATTCACAGCATTTTTCTTCCGTTATTCTATTTATTTATATTCAACATTGCATTTAAATTTTTTGATTATTATTATTATTATTGTTGTTGCTGATGTTATTTCTACTTATTTCTACTCTTAATATTGTTTTTAATGCAAAATTTTGTACAGGATTTTAGCTATTTTTTTAGATGTTTTCAAGCAAAGTATTGCAAACCTTTGTTTAATGTTTTAATTTAAAATTTCGAACTCTGTGAAAACGTCTATTGCCATTATTCATTTGTGGGTTTGTATTTGTGTGTCAGAGAGGAGAGTGAGAGTGTCCTGACTCTAAAGGGTCTCACACCCACTGGCATGTTACCTAGCGGAGTTCTGTCTGGTGGAAAAGAGAAGCTGCAGAACGGTAAGAAACACACACACTTGCAGGCACTTTTTTCTTTTTTTTGGAATGTCCCAAAAACAAATAATTATCATGCATCTTGGCTTCACAAACTCTGGTGTTTTACTTTAATATGAAATTCCCTTTTCATCTTAAAAGTTGAGTTTTGATCATGTCGATTGGTTATATTTGCTGCTAATAACTTTAAGTGAAGCAGCAGAGCTGGTTAAAGAAGTTCTGATGGTTTAAGCATTGAGTGTAAGGCAGTGTTAACAGAAGCAGCTTTAGAAGCGGTAGAATTAAAGCAGCTATATGATAAAAACTAGCTGTCTCTATATCATCTTGAATCAAAGTTCTTTTCAGTTAAAACAGTCTGGCAACATAGTAGTTTTGCAACTGCTAATCAAAGTTTGGCAGATGTTTGTGTGGGTGTCTCCCAGCTTTCGTCTTGCTGTTCTGCTTTGATTCTTTCTTTTCTCTCTCTTTCCTCTAGAAACTGCAGGTAGAATCCATGTGCAAGTATTCTCTGTCACCCAGATTGTAGTTCCTCTCATTTTGTGGGTTCAGACGACAGTTCATCGCAGGGAATCTCAGTTCCATAGGTTTTGCCAGGAGGAGTCTTTTAACATTTTACTGTCGTCTGACTGTGGCGTCACAAAATGAAGCAGAAATCTGAGAACTTTTCTCATCCATACACAACATCAATCAGGATATTTTTTTAAAGCTCAGATATCACTATTCATTTTAACAGAAACCATGTTTCGCTTGGCTACTGTTATAAATGAAGTGTGCGGTGCGCATGAAGTACATGTTAGCATAGCAGCGTTCTCAGTGTGAAGCTAGTCACCATGATTTTGTGCTTGGATTCCAATAGCAGTGTTGTCATGTGATAAGCACCATCACATATTTGAAGTTCAGAACTCCAATGTGCTCTGGTCTTAGAGCCAAGATGATGTGGCCTTGTTCTCATATTTCTGCTGGATACATCATCAGATCCCAGTAGTGTGGTGCTTCTACACACATACGTTCTGTTGCTCATCTTCATCACATTCGCTTCCTTTTCCTCCACATTTATCATGTGTTTATATCCGTTAACCTTCTGCAGAAAAAACAAAACGGTGACAGTTGGTAAGTGGTTGCCGTGGTGACGGTTAATGGCCATGGGTGTTGTGATTTAAAAAGATGTGGATCCAGATGTGGATCCAAACAAGGTTTTGATGTCCCAGAGCTAAGCTGTCGTTCATCTTTCTTCTTCTCTGATTGTCCATCTCCTGACATAACAGTTCATGAACAATCTGCTAAACCGCTCATGCAACTCGAGTTAATGACTTGACTCTGCCAGGTCTGATTAAAATGTCAATGGGACAAATGTATCAGAGACTGACAGTCAATAGATGAAGACACCAGGTGGAGGTTTTGAAGCAGCAGACCTGTACTACTGAAGTCCAGGGCCGAGTAAAGCTTAAGTATGTAGCTGTGTGCTGAGAGAAAAACCACACAGCAGAGAAACAGCAGAGTTGTATGTTGCTTTAACGTCCAAAAAATATTTTCAAAGAGTAAAAGAACGTAAGCGCCTAGGCTTCCAGTTCTTGTCATAAACAGACTGTTCTAATAGGTCCTCAGAGGTTCAGGAGATGCGTCAGGTTGGATCTCAGAGATTTGCTCCCCTCCTTTTCTCCTCCTACTCCCCCAAACCGGGCTAACACCTGTGTGTCCTCGTCATTAACCATGTCTTCTGTCTTTGTTCTGGACAAATGAAACGTCTTCTCACTTCTCTCACTGGTTTGCAACCCTCCTCCTCCTCTTCTTCCTCCTCTTCCTCCTCCTCTTCCTCCTCCTCTTCTCTTCAGCTACTATTGAGGCTATTGAGGCTGACGAAGGTAAATGGGTGTGGTCGCCCTCTCCTGTTGTAACCATGGCAACAGAGTGCTGGGTTTTCATCCATCTCGCTGGTGTCTGGTAGAGTGTATTTGGGCTAACACACTGTGACGTAGAATTAACCGAGCCAGTCGTACGTCTGTAGAGAAAGTCACTCAAGTTTGAAAGAGGAACTGCTTTCATTGACCGGACCTGAGTGGGTGTGGGGAGAGTGGCGGCGACTCAATTCACGTCCTCATTTTATCAGGAATTCATATAGTGCACGTTAAATCTGTGCTACTAGGAAGTGACTTATTATTCATAATTTTGACAATTTTTTGTTTGACGACTCATGGACACACTTATCTACCGATGTCATCATGTCAGTAGTGGCCATCCATTTAAATTGAATTTTCGCCTGCTCTGCATTCACAAGATTGAGAGGCTTTAGAATCCATGTTACATATTTATTGTGCTTTTTAATCTTAAGTTCAATAGCTGTAATTCCTCTATTAGGAAAGCAACACTGATGCCAGCCTGTCTCCCCTTATGAGGTCCAGCTATGAAACTTGTGGGTTTCGTCTTTCAAACAGTGACAGCAGTTGTGTTTTGTTGTTGCTGTTCTGTGAATCTTATCGGCCAGCAATTGACCTCACTTCAAATTACTGTCTTTTCATCAACTGTGGCGCAAGAACAACCTCAACTGCAGTTAAATAGTGGTGTGTCGCTGCTATTTACTTCCTCTCCTGCCCTGTAGGGGCGCTGTGGTGTCTCTGCTTCTCTCCTTTGTTCCCCTGCTGTGTTGTGTTCTTCCTGTCAACCGCCAATAACCTCCCCAACCTGTGCTGCAGCAGCACTAACGCCCATCAAGCCCTTGACTTTGCTGGACCACGGTAGCAATGTTTTTTTCCAGCATAGATGATCATTCCTGCACCTGCCAACGCAGCATTCAATTGTTAGTTCATACTTTCCTCTAAACAATACTCATGTATGTAAAACACACACCATTGTTTACTGTGTTGTATGTGACTCACCAGCACTTCTGGTCAATGTTGCAGCAAGTAGTCTCCAAGTACTCAAGGCCCTCTAGTGGTAGCTCTTCTGAAGTACCAGCATAATAACAGTCAATAACAGTCTGCAGGCGAGAAAGTTGATGATGTTGCGAAAACCTCCCCCCGAGCACCAAGTCGCACCTGTCTGTCTGGTACACGTGAGCTGCGTCTCCTCCTGTGGAAGTGGTTGTCCTCTTGTCTGTTTTCTCCCCCTGCCCCTCCCCCGTGACCATTAATTCTATCGAACCTGCCGTGTGTTGGTGGGTTCCTGGTTTTGGAGTCTTCAGGTCACATGACTCAGAATCATTTCTGCCCACGGGCAGTTTTTTTTATTTTTTATTTTTATTTTTTTTTTTAGGATAGAAGATACTGTGTACAGTCGACCTGTGGACACCCGAACCTGCGAGCCCTTTTTAGATACACGATCCCGAACAATCATGTTGAAACTGATAAAATGATGATTGACGTCATTTCATCCTCAAAGTTTTCATCATTTTATTTGCCTTTTCTTCATGTTCAACAAAAATCGGAAAAGCTTTTCTGAGATTTTCTATGTGACGAGTACATAGTATTTGTTATTAGCTTCCTGTTGATGCAAAATTTATGGAATGACATCACATTTTGGGAAAACCACTGTTGAATTCTGCTCGGCAAATGAAAGGCCGACTCAAAGCTTCCGGGCTGCACGTCGGAGCGTTTTGTCGGTATTCAGACGTGGAGTACTACTGCTATTACAAGCTACAGTGCTAAACACCATGGGGTGTAGCGCCTTAGTATCAAGATCTGACATTTCCTAAACTCTGAGTTGTTCCCAAAATGTCTGATTATTTCTTCAAACAAGCTCTCATCATCATTGGCTGAGGTGTGGTTCTGATGCCGGTCTTTCACCTGTGTTCTGACATCGACAGCGATCAAAGGCTTCTCGCCGCAGCACAAGATCACGAGCTTTGAAGAGGCCAAGGGTCTGGACCGCATCAACGAGAGGATGCCGCCTCGACGAGACACGCTGCCGTCCAACGCCAGCCTCAACTCCCTGAACAAGGCACTGTCCACCGAGACCAACGGCACCGATGCCAAAGGCGGCACCAGCGTCCAGTAAAGTGGGGCAGGAGTTTGCGACATCCCAGCCCCGCCCCCTGCCTCATCATGGCCGGCTGCCATCGTAGAGGAGGAGGAGCCTGAAGGGGCGAAGAGTTTCACCTGCCTTCAAAACCTTAGTTCAGCATCATACCTGCTCTGTTCCCGCAGTTCGACCGTCGCACGCGGGCGTCCGAGAGCGAGAGATCTTAACGTTTGTTTTCCGGCTTCCTTACACCACATTTAGCTTCTTACTAACTCTCGTACGTTTACAAGAACACAGCACTAAGAAAAGGACAGAACACAAGAAAACATTTTTGAGGTGTAAAAACTGAATGCAGACTATTTATTGATACTTATTGTTTTCTTATGAAAAATGGCTTTGAGTTTAATTAGGCAGTCTTAAAAATGTTGTGTTAAAAATGCCAAAAATGGAACGTTTATGGTTTGTACATATTCTGCTTACCTCAGGTTCTTTTGGTTTTGTGCTTTGACCTGATTTCTGTAAAATGGCGAAACTTGGTAATGAAACCTTTTTTTCTTGAGCTTCAATAACTGGAATTTATCAATTTATCATCTGCAAACATGTTTATTATTTGTGTCTTTTGGAAGGGTGGGGGCGGGCGGGTCGGGTGTATCGTGGCTGGAACTGAGTGTTCATTTTCTCTTTTTAAGTATTGCGAACAAAGTAAATATAGAGAGGCTATATTGTATAAAAAGAATAAAAGTGTCTGCCTATGCATGTTTTCTAAAAATCACAGAATGGAACTAGAAACATCTGAAGGCTGTTTTGAACTTTACTGCGCTTTAGTGAACATTTACTGGAAAACCTGCGAACTTTAACCAACTCCACGATGTTGATGCCTTCTTTTGTAACGGAAGCATTTAAGTCCCAAGACGGATGAGGAACAGTCCGATAAGCATGTTTGGGTCGTTGTGTGGTGACGTGTGCATGATTATCTGTCGGTGTCAAATTAACCGCTCACTGGGTTCTGCTCTGTCATAGTCAATGTGCCACAGGAAGTGACATCATCATCATCATCATCACCACCACCACCACCATCTTTGTATATCAGTTACAGGTTTGATACTTCGCTCGATACTTTAAACACAAAAATTCTTTGATCTTTTTTAAGAACTGCTTAAGTGCCCGAGTAATTCACTACAGACATGAAGCCTTGCTTTTGTAATGGACGGTTGGCAGACGAGGCGCATGCAACTATGAAAATAAGTATTTTATATGACTGTTCAATAAAAATGTGCATGAATTTCAACTTCAAACCGAGCTGCGCCTCTTGTTCTTCAAGTTCTTCATTGTACAAAGCCAGAACAGGTAGCGATAGACAGCCGTCCCTCCTCACACTGAGCCTGTCCACTTCCGAACGAGACCGAGAATTGATGAGCAGTGTTTTCGTTCACATCACACACCAAAATAGAAGATGGGTCATCGTGTGCTCACTAAACCTACGCCAAGTGCATTTTTTTTTTTTTTCCGTGAACGTACACTGACCGTGACCCTGTTGCTTGTTTTTATGTTTTTCCTTCCTTGATCCACTTTTGGCTCTCAACACTCCGGATTGTAGATAGGCATCCATTTTTGTGAGCGAGAGGAGGGGGCAGCACAGTAAGTAAGGATGCTCAGAATCCAACAGCCAAGTCATGAGTACTCAACTTTCATTTGGAAGAAAGAGGAATCAAAAGCTTGAAAATTTTTGTTTTGAGTGATAACCTCAGTGAAGCTCAAATTTATTATTTAAAAATAAACTTGAGGCTCCCGCAGGAAAAAATAAAAGTTAGGAGTGGACTGTGGTTGTGTTCACATCCTCCCTCTGCTGGACAGGAAGTGAAGCCGCGTGTTTCCTCCAACCATGGCAGGAAGTGTCAGAATAAACTCCAGCCCAGACAGGTTTCCCCTCCCCAGTCTCAGGTCCACTCAGTCTCTGGACGCGTCGCCATCATGAGGAGCTCAAGGGTTCTGGACCGTGTCCTGCTCTCGGCACTGCTGGTCTTCTCTTCAGGTACCAAGCTCCTCTGAATGTGTGAAGATTGGCGTGTCTGATCAGTCTGTGTTGTTTGATGTGTGGAGATTGACATCAGTTATTTTCCAGGCTTTGAAGTCCTGCTCCTTCCTCTGCGCCTCTCTTTTTAACTGGAGTGATCCAAACACATAGTTGACTGAGCTGGTCCCACAGCAGTAGACGGCTTTTTCCATCATTCAGATTTTCAACTATTCAACAATGGAAAAAAAAATTACATTTACACATACTGAGCCAGAATTATAAGGAAAGAAGCCCCACACTTCTTGTTGAATCACAGCACCTGCTGCTTGCTGTCAGTAGCCGTCTGATGTTTTTACATTCCTCCTCACCCTCCACTCATCACAGGTGATGGTCCAACAGCAGTGTGGCTTGGATTGTCTCCATGGTGCGGTGAGGTGACGTGCTGCTGAGTGACTTCATTTTCAGTCTGATGCCACGGCCCTTGCTTATCGGCCAGTGGGGTGTTGTGACCTCAGCCCCTGAGAGGGGTGGAAGGGAGAGAGGCTTTTTTGTTTTAGATACCTGGAGACCTTTACTTTGGATGATAAGATTATACCCAAAACATTTGGATTCCAGAGGTCTTCACTCGCTCCTTTCACAATCTAGATTCACTTTAAGTTTCTGTAGTCTTCACGTTTGTGTTCAGTCAAGACCTGTGAGTTTGTGTCCCACAGCTTCTTCTGACCCGGATGGGACGCCCACGCGGGAGACGCCTCCAGGTACTTTTGCCTCACACCTTGCTTGCCAAGCACAAAATGTACAAGACATGTTCGCTCAGCTGAGACAATATTTCAATGTTGAAAAATTGTCCAACATCAATTGCCAGCAGTCGCGCTCTCCTGCAACGTTTCCACATGTATTTCCATGGAGGTAGCTTCATCTTTTAAGCTAATCCAAGATGATCTGAAGCACGATGAAAATGCATTGTGATCTAAAATTGACCACCTCCTCAGTGGTCTGGGGTGTGCTATGATGGTATTGGGTTTATAAGTGGTGACACAACAACCACGTTTGCTGCAAGTATGAAGCATTTACTTGGCACGTTTACTTGGAGTTATTATATAGTTTTCTTAAATGTATTTTTAGTTTTAGGTACAGTTAGTGTTATTTGACACAATATTTTGAGAAAATATCTCCTGTGTTGCTATTTTTGAAAAGAGGGTAATGATATATACAAATAATGTTTGCGCACAGTTAGTAGTGCTTATTTCTCCTGCTTTCTCACCAGCAGTGACAAAAGCCCCAGCGGTGACATCGTTGGCTCCTGTTACAGGACGTCCTGTTAACGTATCGTTAACACCAGCCGCAGCAGCAGCAACTGCCTCTGCAGTGGCAACAACAACTCGGGCACCAAGGTCGACCCCCACTCATCATTCAGGCCATACAACACTGACAACCGAACCTGCTGGATATGCCAACACCTCCCGCACCAAGTCCAGCATCACCGTCTCCTGTGAGTGGGCCATGTGTAGTTTAGACTGAACCTCAGAGCGAGTGACGGTGGTTTGTTCTTTTTAAAGCAAAGCCAAGTGCTGTAGCCTCAGCAGCAACATCACCACCATCAGCACCATCACCAGCATCTACAACCCCGGCAACATCCGGAGATCAACCAAGTTCCACAAAACACAGTAAGTTCTCCGTCCCTCTTCTTCACTGGCTCAGCGATGAAATCTTGTATGGCAGAATAAAGAGAAATGCGCTGAACACAGAGGCGCAGCTCCTTGCTCTTACTGAGGATAAGACTGCACCTGCAGGCAGACTAAGCAATGGCGGTCAAAAGGTCACGATTCAAACAATGCAATCGAGGATTTCCTTCCTCAGAAATGTTTGTCAGGCAAAAGTGACTTGAAGCCAAAAAGAAACTTCAGAGTTCAAACAGGACGAGGTCAAGCTTTCATTGCACCATCGGGCCTAGACCTTGTCCAGTGACACTTCTCTAGCAAAAGGTGTCTGAGGTCCTCCTTCCTGGTCTGACAGTAACATGTATGATCACATTTTTCACAAGTTTCATCCATGGCTCAGACGCTTTCCTGAAACTAGAGGTTTCAGCCTGATCTTGAAAGTTTGTTTTAGGATCAGCATTACTCTTAGACGAGGGGTCACCAGGTGGCCACAGAGACTTTATTATGCTTGAGTTCGTGTTTCCTTTCTTGTTATGCTGTTTGGAATTATTGTGAAGACTCAATCATGCAATCTGTGAATTAGAGTGACATCATTTATCATCCATTATATTTATCTATATATCTAGATCTAGATCTAGATCTATCTGTAGATATAGATGTGAAGCTATTTCAGAAGTGTGTTTCCATGATGATGGCAGCTCTTTGGGTCACACAGCGCCGTCCAGGAGTAGCTTGCAGGAGCAAAAACCTTGGTTGGCGTCAGACAATACAAGAGCACGTTGACAAACTACCAGGAATTTGCTTTGTGCGCACCTTCAGAGATGAGACCCCCAATACATGAGGCATCAGTCAATCACATGGGCCCTTCTCATAATGCATGTCTACTGAGCTCCCATCAATGTCACATTAAAACCATTAAAAATGTTCTGTGACATATATTCCGACTGGGACTTTAAACCAAACAAAAAAAAACAATGGAAATAAGAAATGAATCACAGAGAAACTTTCCTTCTCTGGCAACATTTTTTGGTTCACCAAGTGCTGGTGCACCATTTTACACATTGTGATGTTATCACCAAAACATCTGTGATGAAGGAGGCAAAATGAAAGTGCAAGTGTTTAAATAAAAAACAACTTCAGGATAGCAGGAAGCACAGAAGCACTGTTCTGAATACTTCAAGGACAGCTCTCGCTCCAGTGATGAACAGATCTATCACCGCAACATAGCGGCGAAACGGTAGCTGCGGCTCCGCCCATTTCTTCTGCGTTGGTTCACCAAACCCAGTGAGATTATCAGTGCCGATGCAAGAGGTTGCTAAAACGTTGGAGCTTTCATTTCCAAAACGTCTCCAGCACTCCAAATGCTGTGTGCTGTGTGCTGTGTTCACTCCAAACAGAACACAGCACAGCAGCCAATGATACATCATCTTTACGTGTGGTGTCCTGTGTTCATCTTACTTCATAGTAGCACTTCTAGTGTCATGTGCTAGAACCAAGTGCTAGTGTTAAGTGCTAGTGTTAGGGTGAGAAATGGGACACAGTCTTGCTCTCCTTATTTGGACCGCTGTGACACACCCTCGGTTGAAAAAGATTATTAATGGATGTCTTCCCAGACTGAAAAAAAACCCCATCTCGGTTGGACTCTCTTTTGAATGACGTTCATGAAATGTGTTTGTCTCCAGCCAGCAACACTGGGTCCACCCCCCCACACGGGAAACCTACCCCAACAGTGAAGGCGGGCGAAGCTGGCAAGAACACGGGTGTGTGTCTGGGTGAGGTCTGCTGTTGCTGGCGGATCATTGATACTGACTCAACTCAACTGATTTTCAGGGACGGCCCTGAACGAGACCGACACTCCAGCAGTGAAGAGCAGCAGTGAGTTCCTCAGCTGGGCCTCCTAGACTAAGTCACCTGCGAGTGTCACCCACTCACCCTGCTGGTCAAAGACTTAGACCGGAGTCATGCTTTCCTTCGCTAAGAGATTCAAGACAAACAAGAACACGCTGTCCGCTAAAACCTAGATAAACACTAACGTGTCCCTCTCCTACACACACACACTTCTCATGGAGTCATTCATGCACCACTTTTAATTCTCACAGAAACACACTCACTCTCACATACCTACACTCAATCTACCAACACACTGACTCTGAGCAGCAACGTCTTCATCAGATTCCTGTCCATATGAGCGCGTCACACCTGAGTCTGCTGATGTTGTCACCGCCTGTTTGCAGACAAACGTCTTCTGTGGATTCTGTTGCCATCCGTCCTCATTGTTGCTGCTTGTGTCATTTTCTTCAAGTTCAAGTCCAAGAAGGTTCACGACCACACGGGTAGGTGTCTGATGTCGTATTTTGCATTAAGAATCGGCGCTATTCAAATGGTTAAAAGTCATTTCTCTTGACAGAAACATTCGACTGTGGAACTGAAAAGTGAGTTTTATTTCAATTTTCAAAATGAAATTCACTAATATCTCCTCCTTGTAGCATGCTTTAAAAAAGTGTGGTCGAGTGTAAAACCTCCCCGTTGGCTTTATTTATATTTCATTTTGTATTAATATTGTTTAAAACTTTACACTGAATATAATGAATTGAAATGTTATTTCAATGTAATGAGTTCATGGTTAATGCGCCACTTCCGCTGACAGCGCTTCATTCCAAAGTCGACCAGAATCCTCCAGAGACGGAGTCATGCTGCTGGGAGTGCGGACATCAGTTGCAGAGGAGAACGGTGAGATTTGATGAATTACACATCATTTTCTACTCGGTTGAGATTCCAGACTTGAGCGTTGCTCTCGGGAAGTCCCAAGTCTTGGACGTGGGCTGCTGTTGGTGGGTGCAGAAGGAGTTTCCTGTGATTCTCTCTCATGACTCTCTAGGGCGGGACCTTTCTGGACTTCCTGACATAAACACTCTAGACTCTGATTGTAAATGTCACTTTGTCCTGGAGGGGGGAGAGTGATGTCATCTCAGCAGGAAGTGATGTCACAATTGAGGAATTCAGCTTAGGAACAAAGAACGTGGCAGGAAATCTTGCCATGGAAGACAAAACCCAGCCATGGCTGCATTCCTTAAACCTCCTATTTCCCCTTAGTCTCGTATCTGTTTTGAAGCAGCGTCAGAACTGAATGTCATGAGGATAAGATGCAAACACATTTTACTGACAAGAGAGGAGCTTGACTTGACAGAGTCATGATAACTTACACACATGTTAATAATTAGTAACAGCTGACACCAACACCAGACAAGATCAGACCACTCCTGCGTTACAAGAGAGAACCTGACTGCTTTGTGGCATGGTGGATGGCAGCACTTCCTCTGTGTTTAAAGAAAACATCACAGTGCTCATCACTAGATAGAGGTTCTTTAAGATCCCTCTGTGGGACAGGGTTTTAGGTCTGATCCTGCTTATCAAACTGCACAATGGATAATTCTGTCTAACTCAAAAATGTGTTCCATGTTTCAGCGTCGTCAGGATAACTGGGTCAGAGTCTACTGTTCCACGGGCACATTTTGGGGTTTTGTGGGTTTTTATTTTTATTATGACACATTCTTTCTGTTTTATTGTGTGACAAGCGTTCACACTATTGTACATCTGTCATTTTCTTTCTTTGGAGTTTGACTTTGAAAAATAACATTTCAGTATAATTGTACATTTTGTTTGGGTTCCGATCTGGTTTCATTCCATGATACTTTTTTGTGACTGTCTTGGTTGCTTGTATTCCAATCTGGTCCTTGTTTGTCTTGCACTGAAACATCACATTAAATGAGCTAAACCTTTGAACGCCTCCATGGTTGAACGTGTTTTGGACTTAAGATAGCTGTTTTATGTTGGCAGTGTTTCGTTGTTTAGTCCTCGCCGGAGCCTCTCCAAAGTCCAATCAGGATGGCTGTAAGATGCTGGTTCACATCGCTGGTTTCTAATATTACACAGGACAAGAACGCAAGTCATGAATAAGTCCATTCAATATATATATATATATATATATATATATATATATATATATATATATATATATATATATATATATATATATATATATATATGATGCCTTATGAAATATGGTTTTCATGAACGCATGAAGTACCAAAGTGGGCCACTGTGGAGCGCTATTAAAGCGTCTTGATACCATTCAAGGTTCCCAAATCCAGGTAAATCTTTCCTTCACTTGAGAGCAATCATTTAATATTCATAATAATTTACAATTGTGCAACAAGATGAAATCAGACATTGTAAGATGGTTATCAGTATATATATTTTTGAAAAGGCTCTTGGTCTCTGTGGGTTACCTGGTATACGTGGGCACCACGTTGGTGACCCCTGACCTACATCCACAGAGAAATATGTTGCTTTATTTAATGTGGTGGCTTAATGTTGTGTTTTTTGTCACTTTTTAAAACTGAAAACTGATCTGCGGGCGTTGTTGGTTCAATTCTCTGACGTTTTACTGCAGAAACTTAACATCTTAGATATAACTGAGCGAAATATATCCCTCATAATTCAAAGGATACATGTAAAGCATCTGGACTGGTGGTAACTGATGCAGAAACAGATTCATTTGATGTCCTCTAGTCACATGCTTGTTGAAGCTGCATGGGGCTCCGCCTTATTGCCTGAACCATGTGCGATGGAAGGCTGCACTGAATACATTTCAGTGTTTCTAAGTTGTCCAAATGAAGCCATCATGGCATATTGAGGCAAAGCATCAGAGGTGTTTTAGTTCCTGTAAATGTTGGCCAATGATCATCAACGTTGGGATATGAGGGAGGTTTACAGTGACATGCAGAAACAAAGTGCAAGTGTATTTACACACTTGCCAGGTGAAACACGGCTGCATGTCGAGTTGCAGACCAATTGAACATGCAGTGGATAAACTGAAACATAGAATCCATTTGGCTTATCTGTGTCTCTGAAGCAAGGTTTGAATTTCTCCTAACTTTAGCCCTTCTAACAAATGTGTACGGAGGAGTGCTGCCCCTGCCTTTGAGCTATACCAACAATCATGTGGAGACCTCACTGAATTTCTAAGGATGTGTTATGATCTGTTCCTGAAATGAACTGAATTATTCAAAATAAAAAAAAATTCATGAAAATCTCTTCACAACTGCGCTTCTTTTCTTTGACCTCATTACACTAAACAGCTGGTAAAATATCTATACTGGAATGTAAAATGGAGGTTGAAGGGCTCAAGTTTTATTTTTACAACTCCAAGTTCAAAGCGGCTTAAAAGTGCTGATGCTGGTGTCTCAAGGTCAACGGGAAACAAAAGACGTAATTCGCGAAAGGTTTCAAAATCGAATGAAGTCTAATTGATCACGACATTATTCGGTGTCTTGAGGTACATGAAAGGTTCCAAGGGTGCAGTAGAAATAGTGAAGTGTCTAGCAGGGATCTTTTCTTCAGCAGTTTGCTGCCAGTGACAAAACAACAAGGTAGATCACGTCATGTGTAGCATACATGTAGTAGTAAGCAGCAGCAAAGAATTCAGAAAACACCCTTGAATATGAGTCATATTTCATTTTCACTTGGTAACAAGAAAGAGCCTAAAAACAATTCAATTCTAGTATTCAGTTTTTGTTTTGCGAAGACTATGAATGAACTGATCCTAAATAAAAGCTGACTGACCTCAAAACAGTTGAAACATTAATTTAAAAATGTAAATCCAATGATTTCACACACACTCACCCGCTCTCACACCACACAAACACATGCGTGCACATTATTCATGTGTTTGTCGACAGTAACAGAATCTGAACCATGTGACTGAGACTTGATAGAATTACTGCAGCACCGCTTCACACGGTTTGGAGTCACTGCTGCTTTGATTCACCCAAACACTTCTTTGACCTCACATATGCAAATAAATCATTTTAGATTAGGATCCGCATCTGTACATTGCCATCGGGAAAAATATGTACATAAACACGCAACCGTTTTACATTTTGTCTGTCAGTGTCGGTACAATCTACAGACTAATACTACGTGCACGTGCGTCTACTTTCAAGAACCAGCGGAGTGTTATCGCTGAATTCTTCAGACAATAATCTCGATATTATTCATCACTGCGTGGGTCCGTGCAGCGACACTTCCTCCTCCACAGCCATAGGTTACGTTATTCCTCAGGCAGCCAATCACAAGCAAGGTACTGTTCACAGGCTCGCGCCCATTGGTGAACTTCCAGGCAAGTGGAAAGGGAAAAGGATAAATTTCCCCCGAACGTCTTCTCTCAGCAGTGTTCGTCAGGAACGCGAGTTAGTTCATGCGTGCTCGTATGCGTTGAGCTGAACTGCATGATTTATGAAAGATATTCCCCTTTTATATAACTGCGAACAGAGTGTTGCGTTATTGTGAGCAGGCGTTTTCACGCTTGGAGATCCGCAGCCATGGTGGCCACCAGCTCCATCAAGTCTAAGCGCTCTGAGCAGGTGACGGACACGCGCCTTAACTGTGGTGTCAAAGGTGAGTTTTGATGCAGAACTCTTCCACACTCATATTGCTTACCCGATGTGGTTGCTGACTTTTATTCGACTGTCTCTCGACGTAACGTGCAAAGCAAACTTCACCAAACCACCCAATACAATGGCGTCCACCTGTCGCTTCACCCTGGATTTGTGGCGGAGCCACAGAACACAATCCTGCATCATCCGTTCCATTTTGTGCCCCACACACATGTGCCACTGGCTTTCAACCACTGTCATGTTTCCCACGCAGGGATGAGAATCGTGTATGACAGTTTGAGTTGCACCATTTTCGTCATGTTTTCTCATTAAAACTCATGTGACAACTTGAAATCTCATGTTCCTCCTTTCCTCATCCGAAATACAGACCTGGGATGGGTTCATTTGAATTGCGGCCGGTAGATGCATATATTTGACTAATTCACTGGGCAGTTGCCTGGTCCTTCTCTTAAATAATCAGATAACTTCTGTGCAGTGGAACCTTTGGTTTGGGTTCTGCAAGTCGTGAAAATACAGCTCAAAGTGTTGCTCACTGGGACCTCATGAATCATGAACACAGCTACTGTCACTATTGAATCGCTTTGGTTCATCTTTGTGTCACCCGTCCAGATGCTGACTCGTGGTTGGACCCGCTGAAGACTCCAGACAACTCTGAAGAATGGACTTGTGTGAAACTGGCCAAACTGTTGGAGAACTGTCTCTCCCAGTGCAAGAAGACCACCCTGCACTGCTCCACCTTGCTGGTCCCAGAGAAGCTCACACACCGAGTCTCCAGTGAGGTTTTGCTGCAGGCTTCCTGCGAGCCTTGCGGCCTCCGAGGCTGCGTCCTGCACGTGCTCCTGGAGCAGGGTGAGACCTGCAAGCGTCTTGTGCGGATTGTGTGCGACCCCAGCGTGGTGCCCACGTTTGAGTTGACCCTGGTGCTCAGACAGGATGGCACTGGTTGGCCCAGTCTGGGGGACTTTCTGTTCTTAAAGACCTGCTTCTCCCCAAAACTCAGACATGCCCTCAGATTGAGTCCTAGTTTCCGACTAGTCAAAAAGAAACTGTACTCGCCATCCGACGGGGCAGTGGTGGAGTGTTGAACAAAGAGCTTCAGATTCTGCTGCTTTGATCAGAAATGGCGTTTGATGTTTAACTTTAGTTTCCTCCCCAAATAAAGCTGCTGAAACTTATCGCTGCTGATTTATGGGCCCGCGTTCTACTGGCTTGAAGCACTCATGCTTCCTTTGTGCAATATTTTAATGAAAATACCAGGCGCTGTCTTTTATCCACTTGATTTTCTTAAACTATCTGCCTAAGATAACATTAGATTTCAAAAGTGCCTTTATAGTCAGTTCAGTTCAAGTGACTTGATTCTGTAGACAATAAATATTTTAATATTACACTGTGTCCTTGTTTACTCAGCTCCCTGTCAACGTTTCCACTTGGCCAAGTGTTGCTATTTTGGGAAAGTTAAGTGTATCAAAAGACTTTTTCATGAATTTGAAATGCATCCAAACAAATATTACTTGTTGGCCAAGATCAAAATGTCAACGTACACCTGTTTGAGTTCACTCATCTGCCAGTGAATCAGGTTGTTGTTACACTGACCCACATTCAGAGGTGTCATGATAACCATCACTGGTCATGTGATGCTGTCAGTCCTCCACTGGCCGTTTGCTCCACTGCGCTGTTCGTCTCACTTGTTTTCGTGCTCCCGTTTGTGACTTTGACGTCAGACTGTACTTTGTCTCAAACGGGTGACAAATACACTCGCACACACTCGTTAAAGTCAAGGAGAGGAATGTCTCACTCACTCTGCACTTTCACTGATCAGATGGTTTCCTTGCACGATATCTGTAAATACGACCTCAATTAGAAGCTGCTACTGGAACAACCACACTTTGAGTTTCTTGTCAATTTAGTAATGATGCTTTGAGGATTCTTAATAAAAGCTGTAAATGTGATTATGGAGTGGCATTCTCGTACTCGTGTAACCTCATACACAGGCTGGAGTACTATGCGATGTCACATGACTCAAAGGGTTTGAGGAGCTTAGATTCGTGGAGCTGAGCCATTTGTAACATCTAGTTCCAGGATTGTGCTGTCAGCAGTGCAGATGATGCACATAACTGGGGCAAGTATAAATCCTCCATTTACTCTAACTAGACCTGGGTGTCATCAGGTTCTCACAGCTGGACGGATCAGTGATGTCTTTGGCAGCTGAAACTGGAATACAAGTCCAGGTCACCCAAAAAGCCAGGCTCATTTGGATTTGAATCCTGGGACCAGCTGCTGAGACTGGATCTCCCCAGCCTGGCTGACAGAAGGGGGAACACAGGGTGCGTCAGCTGGTCTACCTCTTCATTAGATACTGGAGACGATGGCCTTATCCCGGAGAGACCGGCTGGGATCCGCTCCATCATTCCTCGCTCACTTTCACACCTTCTCAGAAGTGATAAACCCACTGACCTTTTGTCTGTGGCTCTCCTGTTTCTTAACTGCACTTACCAACTCGAGCACATTATTCATACAGTTCAGTATTACAGTAGAGTGTAGTATAGTAAGTGAAAAAAAAAAGGAATATTATGCAAAGTGGGCATGTAATGTGAATCGTTTTACATTTAACTGAACTGCACACATTATAATCCGGTCCATTTGTGTTCAACAACGGGCCAATAATAGTGTTTGTCTGAAATATTGCCTTTGGAATCGATAATAAATCGATAATTAATAAAAATAAAATAAAAAAAAACGTCGCTTATTCGAAAGTCATTGTGCCGTTTTCTGGTGCACTACTGGAGGAGTTGCAGTCCACTCAATATGAACGAGGTAATAAGAGTAATTTGCGTGCGGAATAAACTTAATGAAACGAAGAAACCTAACAAAAAAATCCAACTTTATTTGCGTCTATTGGCGGATTTGAGCTTTTCTGCCATCTTGTGGCCAAACAAATTGCTTGCATGAATACTTTTTGCTATAATACACCAGACAACCCAGGGGTCAAATTATTTTCAAATATGACATCGACAATAGCGCATATCGTGTAGTATAGTTATTCAGTTACAGCACCAATATGTCAGTGTCTGCTGCGCCTATGCGCATTTCCACGTGCTTTTACTTTGAATTGGTCTGTTGGTGTCGACGTTGGCTTGTTGTCGTCGTCATAGGCAACGAAGCTTCAGACAACTTTCACCGCTGCTGTGACAGCACCTTTCTCAGTCCCTTTTTAAAAAGACATTTGCAGCGTTCTCCTCAAAATAATGGTTTTTATCAAACAAAATGTAATGAATAAGAACATTCGTTCAGAAAAGCGATGCTCGTGATGCAACAGGAAGACGCAAAAGGTTAACAGGTTTGGTGCAAAGTTTTCCGTCATTTTGTGTTCGGTCGTACACCGTTCTGTGAATTGTACTCGCAATATTTTCCGAGATTTGTTCTAGCCTAGATACGTGTAAACGAAAGTTCTGGCTGTGTCATAGAGCTTTTTAGAGACTATATAATTGACGATAATATAACCAATACGTTTTAATAATAAGGGGGTGACGGGGGAAATGGATAAATGTTTCTGAGAAGTTGAACCTACGTGCAAATTAAAACGTTGTTTTATTGGCGGTTGTGACGTATGGTACGCGATGAGGCGACATCTCCATTAGACTGGACAGTGTGTACTGGTTCTTCTTCAACATCACAGGCCTTGTAATATTTATAGCACCATCTAGTGCTGACTCAGCATACAACATTATACATGGCGGCATTGGACATAAAAGCTAGAAGAGCTGCAAAGCCAGCAGCTATGTTGACGCACATGTCAAACGTTTAACACAACATGTTATCTTAATGTAATACGTTGTTGTGTCAAAAAAGCAGAATGTGTCGTGTGTGTGTGTGAAATGCAAAAGTGTAGTAAACACAGTAGATTTAGTTGACGAGACATCGTAAATTTATCTTTCGTTGTTCGTAAGTCAAACGTGGACAGAATAAACTAATCTACATGAGCGCTAAATATAGTAGCGGTGGACACCACATTTTCCTCCTTCCCTTTGTCTATGCTTGAACACACTATCCTGTCAGTGCCGCCTGTGCTGCTCGCCTGTGTCTTAAATGCTTGACTTCATGTGTTTTTGTAGCTTTGTTTGCTGTGCCTTTGTTGGCGAATTGAGGAGATCAGCAACTTCCCTCAGGACCGTTCTCATCAAAGTGTATAAGAAGAATGTCATCTTGGTAGTCCTGTCTTTGTACTCTTGATTGCTGAGCCTTTGTGTTCACTGGAAGACTTGAACAATGGTGAGTAAAATGCATTGACGCAGCCAACGTTGGCGACTTTATACCACCTTGTTTAACTGCCTTTGCAGGAGTCGTGGGATGCCTGTTTTTGCCTGGTGGTTGAGAATAGTGCTCGGGAAAAAGAGTGGACTCGTGCGTTGACGGTGGCAGTGTTGAAGCCGCTTCGCAAACTGTTCACCGCTCTTACATGGGACATGGTCCAGGCCAAGGTGATGCTGACACAGCTCCTTAATAATAAACATTCAATAATTCTCTTCATTTTAGATTCATGAAGTTGGAAACGCCAAGTGTAAGAAGACGGATAATTTGCCTCCCCATGTTGAGGTGCGTGTCACGTTGGCATCCTGTTCCTGTATTTCAAGTATTGTTGGTGGTGTGCCGGGCCGGTGTTTCATCATTCTGTGTGTCACAGCTGATGAAGACTGCAATCGGCCTCTTGGATTCAGGAGAAGAGATCCCGTTAGACAGCCTGGCCCAAATAATCAAGTATCTGCTCCACCAGATCCAAATTGATGACATACATGCCAAACAAGTGCGTCGTTTCACATTGTTTTTGTGTAACATTGTGGAAACTGTTGAGTGTTCTGCTGATCAGTTTAGATTTCACCCGGTTAAAGTTCAAAATATCCAGTTCTGCCCTGGAATAATCCACCTTACATTTCCTTGTCGCACGTTATTTTTCTCTATGACATTAAAAATCACCCAAATCTTGAATTACCAGGCTGAAGAGAAGGCGAAAGCAGCGCCTCCTCCCGCACCAAAAGACAAGGGGACCAAAGGCGGCAAGGATAAAAAGGGAAAGAATCCCCCGTCTACTGCCAGTGAGAAAAAAACCAAGCTGAAGCGCAGAGATGAACCTGACCCTCCCAATTACATAGGTATACCACTTTGTTATCAGCGGTGTTTTGGCCAGATTTGTTTCGTGTTTGATGTGAATATTTTCTGGTTTTGAGTTTCGTGCAACGGCAGATTTTTCAACTAGGGGTGTAACGGCCCACAAACTCGGACTGGACCTTTTCAGTACAAGGCTGTCGGCCCGGTCGACACTCGAACTGGTGAAGTACATGTGAACCATGTGTTCCCACACGGTCCGCAAAGTGGATGCAGACAAGTGGCATGGCTTTCTGGTTTGGAACCATCCTCTCCATAGAGCATGCGTTGTGTGTGAGCAGTGCATTCTCTGCATTGCTGTGTCCCAAGTCATCAAAATGTTTTGGTTGATGGTTGCAGCATTATTCTTGTTTTGTTTGCTGTGTTTATTATGTCCCCTAAAAAATAGAGAAGTAACCTGTTGATGTGGCACTGAACAGGAAAAGATGGAAATGCAAAATATGTTGGATTTGAAAATGATGTTCTTTGTCCACCAATCCACCTACTGTTTGAGAACAGGCGATGAGCCAGATGACGGCCCTCAGCGGTACATCCTGCTCATGGGCTTCTATCGGCCCGGCCTGACATGGGAGCTACATCGCCAGGGTGTACATGTATCTAATGTCATCAGACTGAGTTCACAAGAACGAGAAGAATCTCTCGAAGTGCTTGAATCCGAAAGACAACTTGAGAAACCAACGCCAGTAGAGATTCCAGGTAAAAATCTGAATTCAGTATCTTCATGAATCTCTGAGGTTTTTGAACTCTTGCACCAACGATGACTCCGTATTGTGTTTTGCTGCAGAAGTAAAAGAGCTGACCATGAAACTGGATTTCTTCTGGTCTGGATTCACGTCTGCGATGGACAGCCATGCGGCGGACTCTGGACTCCAGGAAGTGGTACAGCTTGACTTCACCTTTACTGGTGGGTGTCTGAAGGACTACCCAGACCAGGTGAGGAGTGTTACTACGTAGGTGGTGATGAAAACGTGGCATTAAAAACACAAAGAAAACACATCTGATTTGCCTGCTTGTTGTTTATGCACATCGGTTAAGTTGGAGTTCGGAACTCAAATCTTTGCGGGAGTGGCCAACCTGATCTACGACTCTCTGGACTGGCGTCGGCAGCACCAATATTACCTGGACAACCTGAACCTCATTAACATCCCCACTATAACGGAGGTATACGGACACACTCAATACCCCATGCTCAAGCGAGTTTGTTTGTTCAAGATATTGTACACCAATAGATGTGAACTACATGTGCTTGAGATCTTAGGAGCACAACTGTACCAGTTACAGAACCCAACATGATGCTGAAGTTACTTCCTCACCTGCATATTCATCCACATCATGACTATTACCATGCATCCAATGAGCACATCACTGGTGACATCACTGTTTAGTAGTGATGGGTTCTGTGAACAAAGCACTTGATGTCCCACGCTACATAGCACATACCCTGATATGATGTCATCGCCTAAACAGCCGCTCTGTCAGGACCACTCCACACCGTCTTGCCACTCACAGAGCCTCTGTTTACTAAATCTTTGTTTACATAGACTGTTTGTCGATTTGGAGTGGACAGGTCATTGAAGGTTGGATGCCTTAAACCTAAAGATGACCTCAGTATCATCCTATCTTGACATGCTTGACCTGATCTGGCAATAATTGTACCAGTTAACACCTCCTAATTTCCATATTAGTCTAATATATGCTCTGCTCATCTCGTCCCTGCTCTCCATATTAAAACATCATCCTACTAAGACATTAACTGCTTTGTAACGGTGATATTAAAAATCTTGTTTCTGTTTCTGTTTCACTCTTGAAGAAGGCTGCAGAGGCTGCTGCAGAACCAGGTAAATATTCAGATCACATTTTTTTGAGTGGTCAAGTAAAGTCCAGTTGAATCGAAACCATGCTTTGTTTGCTTTGTGCCAGATCCCACTCATGTGCCTCCAGAGGTGGACATGCGCTACTACAACAGCCTGCTCGACCTGCTTCCTCCTGAAGTCTGCACTGTTCCGCTCTTGTTACATTGCATGCTGGAGCAGGTGTGTTTTATGTTGCTGCAAGACAGTAATGCAGAACTACAACTGACAAGTTTATGGTTCCTTAGTGGGTTAGTGCCTAACACTATTCAGTACGCTGGTGCCCTGTTAGAGGTCTTTCCCGTCTCTTGCCCCAAGTAGCTGGGATAGGTTCCCAGGAAGAAAATAAACACATTTTAAAGCATGAAAAATGTACATTGATGGACTTTGCATGGATTGTATTTGTCATCTGTCTTTCTACGACAAGTTCATTGAATCCAAATCCTAAATATACTTCATGCTATATTCACATTATAGAACTCAGTGTGAATGTAAATATGCTGTTTGGCCTGTAAATTTTTTTCCTTCCTTTTGGGGTTTTCAGGTTGTTCTTTCATCAGAACCGAGCGCCATCTCCTCTCAGGTGAATGAAAACAAGGATGCAGACCTCCCACCTGGCTCGTGGTTGGATGAGTACCAGTTTAGTCTATACATGAACAACTTCCTGCCGCTGCTGAAGACAGAAGACGAGAAGAGTCGGCTGCTAACCAGACTGCTGGCCATGGTGGAGAAGCAGGAAGATAAACAGGTAGGAACTGTGCTTCGGCAAGAATCTGGCAAGCAGCACCGAACTGAAAATCAATGGATTACTGTGTTAAAATACCTGATTGGTGAAAAGGTGTCTCTTGACTGGTTGGCGCAAAAACATACACTCACTGTGGCCCTCTTTTGAGACCCCTGAATTCTACACTGATGATTCATGCCGTGCTGGTAGAAAACATTGGATTTCCCCAAAATTGTGGATTTTTTTTCTTGCACTTGAGTTTTGAAATAAGTTTTTCAAATCTGTATTTGAGCATGGGCCTATTGTATTGATTCACCAATGACTGGCGGATGCAAGTTTACACCCGATTAGTGACTTGTGGAGACAATGTCGTCGTTCGGCGCAGTGCAGATAGCATAACTTAGCTTAGCATAGCTTAACATAGCATAGGCGCATCAACAACAGTGTTAAGCACCCACAGAGATAACATCTGCCAGATTCTGTGTCTACATCAAAATAATGTTCTATGTCTTGAAAGATGGCATTAATAAAGTATCACTTTTGAGGTCATAAAAAAAATACAAAACAAAATGATCAACTTTCTTGTTCCCTCTTTTTTTTTACATTTGGCAGAATGGGATTACATTTGGAATATGCCGAATTGGGTCATTTCATTCTGAGAGACGTGTTTACAGGAAGAAAGTTAATTCAGATCAGACATTTATTCTGATTACCGCTGTCCATATAAAGAAAGTAAATGACCTCACACTCACCCCCCCCGCCATCCAGCACACAAACGCTGTTGTTCTCTAGTTAGCATATGAAACTGAGGAATGCAGTTGTTGGGAATGATGTCCTGTTGGATGGTAGTTTTACTTTTAATACTAAGCCTCTTTTCCATATGAAACACACCAAGAAAATCGAACGGTTAAGACAGTGCCAGTGGTCTTTTGGGGACTTGGAGCCCATCAAGCATTGGTGGTTCAGTGGTAGAATTCTCGCCTGCCACGCGGGAGGCCCGGGTTCGATTCCCGGCCAATGCAGCAACTTTTATAATAAAAGTCAAGTTTTTGTGATTCACGGATGAACATCAACCCTGAAAGAACCTACATTTTTTCATTTATGTTATGACAAAGAAAGATAGCTCCATCTTGCCTTACTGTCATCAAAAGTGCACAGAAGGAAGCGGATGCATGGTTGTCTGCCAGTTTGCACAAATGCTCATCAGACAGTAACTCACGGCTGTGTCTGCTGTTTAATGGCAAAGGTGAAAGGAGCAAGTTAATTGTGGGGTGAGAGTTGCCTGTAGTTTGGCAAATGTGTTGAAAAGTTCTTGAGCAAACTTGCTTTCAGTGGGCTCACTTGTAGTAATATGACACCCATGACTTCCATTGGCCTCCTCCTCCCCCCTCCTACACCACAAACCGGCTCTGCTGTTTCCCTTCTTCAGCACAAAATGGGGTATGTGCTACTCTGAGCTGTAGTCTAATTTGAGTTCTGCTTTGGATTGTTATCAGGCATTGTGATAGAATTTCAAGGTCACCTGTGTGTGTCTGAAGGTCATGAAGGTCATCAAGTTCTCATGCATTGGTGGTTCAGTGGTAGAATTCTCGCCTGCCACGCGGGAGGCCCGGGTTCGATTCCCGGCCAATGCAAAATAGTTTTTGCAGATACCCTCAGAATATAGTTTTCAAGGGCGCTCTTTTTAACCCCTTAGCCCTGGTGTAGGAAAACTGTTCCAGAAAGGTCCACAGTTATGTTTGTGAGAGTCCTCATTAGTTGTTTTTTTTTTTATTTTGTTGTGGGAGTGGCTCAACAAATTGGAACTCCCATGACTTTCATTGGCCTCCTCCACCCCCACTCTCCCGCAACACAAACTGTAAAAAGCTGTTTCCCTTCTTCCACTCGAAATACAGTGTTACTTAGAACTGTCTTAGTTTGGTTGTCAAATTATTATTATCAAGTATTATAAGTTAGAAAGTTGGTCAAATTCGAGGTTGCCTGTCTTGCTGTGAAGGTCAGCTTGTCATCAGGCATTGGTGGTTCAGTGGTAGAATTCTCGCCTGCCACGCGGGAGGCCCGGGTTCGATTCCCGGCCAATGCAGGATTGCTTTTGCAACAGTTATTTCCCATACCGGACTTGTTTCATTCCAGAAGCCTGATTGTCACCAAGAACTTGAAGCAGATCTATTCTACAGAAAAGGGAACTTCCTGCAATTTAACAGTGTTAAATTGATGTCGTCCAAGATCCATGCCGTTGGCTGGCGCACTGTCTCCTCTGCAGCATTGTTGGGGAAATAATGGTCATTATAATTAGGTTTACGTTTGGTTTAGAGTCCTGGTTAAGTTTAGCCATTTGTTTTGGATGGTTAGGTTTGGAGTGAGAGGCTGGGGGACGCAATATAGCAAAAATCTCTCTGCAAAGATAGAGTCACAAACATGTGTTAGTGTGCGTTATTTGCTACACACACAGCACTGCATGTAGATCAAATGATTTCCGATTTAGACCGCAGCAATGTCATCATAGCCATATGCTCAAGGGAGGGGCAAAAGTGAGAGATTGCCATTCATTTAACCATATTTCTCGACCAAAGGTTTCTAGGAAAAAGCATTTGCTGGTGACCCATTTTGTACATCACTACAACATTTACACCACAGCTTTTGCTGAGTAGTGAAGTGATTTTTTCGCACAGAATCTCATTTGTAGAAGACCATTTTCACAATCTCCTCCATTTGACATGCATAGCTAATGGTAAGTGGTTGTTGTTGCTTGTGCAGAAGCTGCAAGAAAGGTATGGAGAGCACAAACTTGAGAAAGTGGCTGACCCTCCTCTGGTCATCAGACATCATGATGAAAGAACGCTCAGACTAAAAGACGCACGTGTATGTAATTTTTTTTTTTTTTTTTAATATTCATAGCCGATCTAGTTTAGTATTGAAGTGAGAGTCTGGTTTTTCTATCTGGACATTCAGGTTAGCCAGTCCTTCAATCCTGTGGAAGTGGAATCATTTATGATGAGGCTCACGCCAGTATGGGAATTAATATTGAGTGGAGCTGAACACATGAAAACCACCCCCTGCTGGACAACAATAAAAAAGCAGCTCTTCCACTTCTGCACTGATGGTAGGTTATCTGAGATCACCTCACCAACTAAAAGTTTCTCCAAGCTAAATACTGACTGTATACTGTTTTCCAGAAAGGATTTCCTGGTCAGAGGTGGAGCGACTCTTCCAGCAGAGTGTGTTCGAGTGTATGACCCTGAGCCGTCTGGGTCAGGGGGGTCTACAGTGTGAAGCTGGAGTACCAGATGAACCAACAATTTTACCATGGGATGACCCAATAGCATTTGCTCAACTTCTACTGCAGATTGACAGTGCAGGTTAGACACAATATCATGAGACACTTGCTGGTATTGAATTCATGGGGACACACCTGTGTCCAAAGCTTGCACTGTTGAGATGTCAGAAGGCTTTTCCAATTAGTCAATGGAACTACACTGATAAAGATGGATCGCTGTCCTTTGACATTATGCATGTTTACATTTGACATTGTGTCTTTTTCCAATAAAGGTAGCAGCTGCCCTGATGGCGATTCTGATTCTGCAAAGGTGTAGTTCACACGCTCTTATTGTGCTCTGATTTGGGGAATTTGACGTTTTACTTTCCCTTCCTTTGTGCTTCATGTCAGACAAGAACAGGTGTTTCAGCTCAACTAGACTTGTCAGATATCCAGAAATGCCGGCGAAGAGATTTGAGTGACTGGAACTTTATGGAACACCATGAAACTGATGTGTTCCCTCAGGTGATGACTGGCACATTCTTTTAATCAGGTGTAAAGGACATTGGAAGTCGCCTGCACTGTGGAATGAGAAGATATCAATAAATACTTAGTAATGATGACGTCTAATTTCATAGGTCCTGCAGGTAGTGGCGGATGAATATCGCTGCATGGACACTTTCAGAGGACGGCATAATAATGTCCTCTACGTCTTCTGCCATAATCCTGTCAATCGACAGCGTGAGTGTGAGAAATGTTGGGATGCAGCTCTTCACTCAGACGTCAGGTTCAGGTCAGTAATTCACTCAGCTAGTTTTCAACACAAAAAACTAAATTAGAGTGTGAAAATGCTGTTAATAAAAAGAAAATCTATTTGCATAATGTCAACAGAAAAATGTATTTTTTAAAAATCCAACACGACAAAACAACTTACACAGTCAAATAATAATAAAATAACAACAATAATAATAAGTATAATAATATAACACAGGCACACACACACACACACACACATATATATATATATATATATATATATATATATATATATATATACATATATATATGAATATACTTTAGCTATAGCTAGGTTATTGAAGTTTACTGTTTAATGCTGATTTCTAAAAAATAATTTATAAAACATTTATTTTACGCATATCTTAAGAAACACTTATTATATTCGGTTTTATTTTGCATTGCGGCAACAGGAAGTACTTAAAGTATGTGGCGGATTCCATATCAGAGTGGACTCAGGAAGAAGAGCGAAAACTGGAAGAGTTGCAGTTCAAGAAACTCTGCCCCTCCCCTGAACTTGATAATGGTAACACAACGCGGGAAATGGTCAGATGCAACACAGAGATACAAAAACTCCTCATCCATGTAGAAAACATGAACTTTGTTCTTGTCCTTAGATGCTGCTGAGGAAGAGGATGCTCCAGAGCCAGTCATCCGAAAAGAGTCTCTTAAGGTCTTAAGGCGCCTTCTTCTTCTTTTTCTTACGGCTTCTCCTTTCAGGGATCGTCTTCCTCCATCTCACCCTGTCCTCTGCTTCCTCTTCTCTCAAACCTACAAACTTCATGTCCTTCTTCACCACGACCATGAATCTCCTCTTTGGCCTTCCTCTCCACCTTCTGCCTGGCAGTTCCAACCTCAACATCTTCCTACCGATGTACTGGCTATCTCTCCTGTACATGTCCAAACCATCTCAATCTAGCCTCTCTGACTTTGTCTCCTAAACACCTGACATGTGCTGTCCCTCTGATCTACTGCTTCCTGATCCTATCCGTCCTGCTCACTCCCAGAGAGAACCTCAAGCATCTTCATCTCTGCTACCTCCAGCTCTGCCTCCTGTCTTTTCCTCAGTGCCACTGTTTCTTTGCCGACACCCTTTTGTCACACATCAAACCTCACACATTTCTCCAATTATTCCATCTTGCCTGCACCCACTTCTTCACCTCTTTCTCACACTCTCCATTGCCCTGGACAGTTGAGCCTCAGTACTAAAAATCCCCCACCTTCTTTATCTCTGCATCCTGTAACTTCACCCGTCCACTTGGGTCCCTCTCATTCACACACGTTTATTTCTGCGCCTATATTAATGATTACACCCGCATATAAAAAATTCTGAGTAATTAAGCTAATGTGATGAAAAATGCTGTGCTTTAATAATATTTTATATTTCCTTTGGACATCAGGCTTGGAAGATAGAGCAAGAGCGACTGAAAGAGGAAGAGGCCCTGAAGAAAGCCAAGAAAGAAAAAGGTGGAGGTGGAAAGGGCAAAGTGGAGGAGAAGAAGGTTGATGTCAAGAAACCAGCACCAGCTGGCAAGAAGCAAAAAGAGGAGCCGACTACACAAACAGAGCCTCAAAACGTGGATTCAGAAAATACCGAGCAAGAAAGAGAGAGCTCCATAGATGACTCCTTTACTGTGAGAAAACACTTCACACGTGACCATGCACTCACACAAAGACAACGCAGCAGTTCTTATGAACATCCTTACATTACTGTGTTGCGCAGCAGACACATGGCAGCAGACATTCATCTGTATCGTCTACAACAAACGCAGATGCATTAATGGAGTCAATAAGCTCTTCGTCACTTTGATGCTAACCATTGCTCCATGTTAATTTTTGTGCGCACCAGGGATTTACTGCATACGCAATGGAAGGAAGGTTGATCCATGCGTCCGGTCGTGTGCGGGAGCTTTTTCCATCTGATGGCGGCCACATCACTGTTGAGACTATAAACTTTGTGGAAGGTAATGTTTCATTTAGGAAGGGTAAAGCAGTGTTGGCTTGGATTGATGAAATAAATCCATTGTTTGGAACTACTTACTTGTACTTAACAGTATGCACGACGATAGACAGCCCCATTGAGATTTGTTTCTACTATTGCTTGAAACATGGCAGCCAGTCTGAATGCATGCTATGTCACTGGTTAATGAGATTTACATTTCAAGAATGTGACAGAAATAATAGTAATAATAGTTTGGAAAATGTTTAAAGAGCTCAAATGAACAGAAGATGGCGATACAGAGCTCCCATATGAGGGACACAAAGACAATTCAAGACATTCATGTGTCTTCTTGAAAGATGATTTACTACAGTGAGTCAAGTCTAAGTTGAGTTTTTTGAAGCTCAATATACAACTATAACAGCAACTGGTGCCTTACAATTAATAACAAACGCAAGGTGGTCAGAGGAAGTAAAAGTCCTATTGTGATTTTATTCCATTCACAATTATGCACAATGTTTTAGAGGTACAGATAATCTGGCATGATGCAGGTGACTTCTGACAGGGTTGCTTTACGATTATTACAGTGGTCTTGATCGAATTGTGACATGAAATCATGTGGTGTTGAATGAGTGAGTGTTTGTGAGGCCAAATGGTATGAAGTGGTTATTGTGTAGGGTCACTCTTGTTAATGCATTTGCTGCATGTGGTCGTCAAGTGTGTCTGTGTTGTGTTTCGCTCTGCACTTCTACTCTGCAGGTTCTAGAATGGTGAAAGTAGCCGTGCACAAAGACAGACATCACTTCTTCAGTCACATCCATTATGAGGATACATTTGAAACCACTGAGACGAATCCAGATGAAAACACAGACAAGAAAAACGGTGACCAAACTTGATATAAATTGCACCCATACATGTCTTGGTTTACTTAGGCTTGATGAGATCACAACCTTTACTCCTCCACCCAGTGACCTTAGTTTTCTGATTTACCACCTTGTCTAGAATATGTTGTCATGGCCATCAACGGCATCAGAATAACTATTCTTAAACGAAGCACAATAACTCATCTTAACTCCAATCTGCTGAAAGTATAGTTGAGCTCAGCTGCATTACCAGCACTGTGGTGTGAAACTCATGTGCCCTGTTGAACCATAACCAAGTGACTGAACAAGAACCAATTGTATTTTCTTATAGACAGTGAGGTGCTGAGGCAAGTAACGGTGAAAAAGGGGTGCTTTTCCGCGCAACTTAGCAATGGAATACACGTTGCTTACAAGTCTCAAGTCGTGAAGGAGGAGCAAAAAGGTGAGGCATAAAATGTTTCTAGATTTTATCAATCTCTTACTGTGTTCATATAACTTCATTCATGAATGTGTCATTTCCAAAACATTGATGGCATAATACTGTCATTTGGTAGCATCCATGACCACCCTCAACTGCTGTGGTGCAGAATTCATGAAATATAACTAAGAAACTCTACAGTATGCCATTTATTCCCTGTCAGACTGCTGCCTCCTCCTCAATCAGAGTTGACAGCGCTGATGATGGCTAGATTGAAGATGTTCAGGTTATCTTTCTTTCAAAATACATGCAGCAGGAGTCCCGACTCACCAAAGAAATTTCTGCCGTGCACAAACAATGTGTTCCGATGAATTGAAATGCCGGATGATTGATTGATGGTACTTGATGAGCTGGTTACCTCTGTAACCCCTCCTTCATGCCCAAAGTAGTTGTTATAGGAGGGGTGGGCAATTAAATTTCCTGTGGGGCCACGTTATATACTGGGACTGTAGTGAGGGGACATCTAGCAACCATTAAGAAAAATCCTTGATATGATGAGATGTATGTGAAGGGACAGGAAATAAGCATATAACAGTCGAATGACAAGTCAGGAACATATCATAAAACAAGGAAGTTATATTTTATTTGCACTCATATTAAGAATAAAATGGTCAGTGATCAGTTTTATAGCGCTGACTCTGGGAGGGCCACATATATACAGTCAAAGGGCCGCATGAGGCCCCCGGGCCGAATCAACAATTACTTTTTGACGTATACAGATGGATTTAACTTTTATTTACTCATTTATTTGGTATAGAGGATGAGCCTGAGTCTGAAGGAGAGCCACGGGAGACCCCTGTTCCTCCACCCACATCACTTTCTGACCACCCACAGAAAGTAGCGGAGCAGGAAGAATCTTGTTCTCAGTCACCTGCAAGCCAGGTGATGCGCCCATGGCAGTGACACGTCGGGCACACACACATGCACGAAACTGGGTGCAGGTTTTCGCTCCTACCAAACAATCAGCATCACACAAACATTAAACCAACCTGATTGGTGAGACAGGGGTGCTCTTGGCTGGCTGGAATGAAAACCTGTGGATGAGTTTGAAGTATTGTCCTCAGAACTGATGATGCATATGGGCTCTGTTTAGCAGTCGGAAGAGTGTGAGGGCCGTGCAGAACGGCCTTCAAGTCCCTTCAACAGTCTCTGTCTGTCTCTTCCTAATGGACTCCTACTGCAGTTCCTGCGCGAGGACACACAAGGTCAGTGAGACACACACAGGTAGCCATTCAATTACACTTTGCAAGCTCGAAAAATGTGTTGTCCAAATGTTGTTTTAGTCACAGAGACATAATGCAGGTACTGTAATGGAAGTAGAGATGGTTGTTGTTCTATTGTAGGTTTTATATAAGCGGCAGTGTCTGCTGTGAAATGTGATGCACTTTGTCTTTTGCCTCTGTCGTGTTATATACCTTGTCGCTCCTTTAATGCTGTATGCGTATCTGTTTGTGTAGAGCAAGGTTTGCTGGTGAGACAGAGTTTTCCTGTCCATGAAAGTAGCCAGCTTCATGATCCAGCTTTCTCCGAAGAATGCTCCCGCATTATTAACAGTCAAGGCGCGGTGCACCGAGTCCTCAAGAATGGAACTGCTCAGGTAGACTTGTATAAACGCCAATTTGGAGCCAAGTTGCTTTTCTGTTTCTGTGTTGGTTTATACACCAAGACATTAAGGCCTTTTTCCAATGCAGATTCTGTTTGCTGACAGCTCTGTCAGTTCAAGTCAAGAAACTGCTCCTGACTGTGCGATGGACTTTGCTGTTGAAGTGGCTATACCTCAGGACCTCAACGACCCCAACAATGGTTTGGCTTGAGATCTTGATACATCAAATCAGCTTGTGATGTCAAGTCTAATGGTGGAAGTGCGTGTCTCTAATGCAGATAATGGCTCAGTTCAGGACGAGGCTCTTCAGGGTGGTTGGTGGTTGACCACTACTCCCTCTGGTGGTCAATTCTGGACGACTGGAAACACATGGAAGCCTTTTGAGACTACCCCGATTCAGGCCTGCAAGGCTACTGATCCCATTACTTTTGAGGTAAGATTCGCAAGTAGTCACGCAATACTGTTGGGGCCTTCAGCTGTGACTGAGGTCTCTGGGATCAAAGGTGCATTTGCACTTTTCCACTGCAAAGTCTGTATGTCTCAAACTTGAACTGAGTGTGCGGTGGTTCAGGCGAACTTCTGCGCAGGCGTAGGCAGCATTCTACAGCTGTTGGTCTATTGGCGGCACTGGCCATCAGATGAACTCTAACTCAAAAGCGTTGGCGGTGCTGCTTTCATTTGCGATGAACAAGCAAATGTGTGGAGATTTTTGTGCGTATGCTGTTTTCCGGATTACACCGTCCACCTACTTTCAGTATGGAGTCAACACTAGTATAGGCCTCAGGTCTTTAAACGCTTTGTTGAAGTTCTTCACGTGTTTTGTTATCATCAGGTGATGGTCTGTCGAGAGGATCTAGTTCTTTCAGTCCAGAACCCTGATGGATCAAAACGAATTGTTGAACATGCAGATGGAACCAGAATCACAACCATATTTGAAGACAGAGATCTAAATGGCCCTTTCTACTCAGGTGAGAACAGCCAAATTGCATTGAATACAGCATTATTCTTTCAGTGATCTCTGTAATCCAAATGTGATAGATGGTCTTAGGTCATAACAGTGTCGGGAATTATCTATATGACGTGTAATGTGTGGGCGTGCCATCTTCTAGAGCAACCAAGAACTCTTAGGAGTCGAATAATGTGCAACGGCTCACGGGAAGAGAGAGAAGCTGTGACAGAGAGTTGGAGGAGATCTTTTGATCAACACCTGAGTGATGCTGTTTTCAACACAGACTCTTTTGGAGGTTGTGTTAAGGAGGGTGAGCAGAGTGTTGAGCAAGGAGGGGAGAGTGTGTTGGTCAAAGAACGGGTGGTGGTGGTCGAGAAGGAGGGCTGCGTCACGGTAGTGATGTACCCAGAGAAAAATGCGGTGCACATCTTTACGGCGGATGGAACTGTCGTCATAGCAGACAACACCGGATACTACCAGGTGAACATGGATTTTTTAATTTTTTATTTTCTGCTAAATGGGAATTTGGGGAACTCATATTTATATTTCTAATAAAGGTGTTTCCATCAAGTGGTGGTTTTCTGCAAATCCACTGTGATGGGGCATGTGTGTACTCATCTGAACAGCAAGAAAACCCCAGTCCACATCGTGATCCTCTCAATCCCAAACCAGGAAGTTACATCATGACTCACTCAGAAAAGGTGACCTGTGATATCACAGACCCTGAGGGAAACCGCTTTCAGGTCAGTTGGTAGGATTTGATCTCATCTTTTTCGTTTTGTTTGGAAGAATCGTTTGTCCGAGCAGACACATGAAAAGTTCCAGTAGACCCTGTCACACAATGGAATCTGCTGTGTTTCAGGTGATGGAGGATGGTGAGATATCGGTGCTCAACATCAGCACACTAGATGCATCTGAACCTGCAGAACTAGACATAGATCCCAAAGAGAGTTCTCTCAGGTGAGTTTCCCAATTCAACACTAGATGCAATCACATGTGTTTGTACAATAGCATCAGAGACTGTTGCTGTTCCAGACTGTTCATGGTCTTTGAGGATGGCTCTGCTACTGAACTGCTCAGTTCTCTGACGGTGGAGCGGCTGTTGTGTGAGGCGTACTCGGACCAGACTGTGGCACTGCTGAAGGAGCCTCTCACTGAAAGACTAGGTGACTCTCTCTCGTTCTTCACGTCAGAAAAGATTGGTGTATATATTACGAAAGGGCACTCAACAGGGTGAATATCTCATTCCCACTCACATTCATTGAGCACGATTGGACAGCAGGTGGCAGTAGAGTCTCAGAGCTCCAACAACACACAGGAGCGATGAACTCTCAAGTGAATGATGGTGCCTCAGGAGGTTCTGGTAGCACTCACGCATGTGGCTCATTTTGTTGAGTTTCCCCACTGTGGGAAGAATAAAGGCAGTTACCTGTCTCACTATATTTCTATAGATGTCCCCAGCATGTCTAAACTGGGGACATCCACCGTCCTCACTATATGATAAAAGTGTTCAGTTGCTGGTTCCTGTCCCTTTGATCAATACATGTAAAGAAAATATAGACAGACAAGATGGAAAACTGAAATGGACCTGATATACACAAATTAAATGCACGTAGTGGTAACAACAGAAGATGCTTGCCGTTCAAAACACGAAGGAAAAGCTTAAGTAGCCAGCATGCAAGTGTGGAGATTCTGACACACGGCACTTGATCGAGGAAGCATACGTGCAGCTGGTGGGTGGCTGATAGGTTCCAGGTACACTTTGTAGCATTACCTGCTCAAGCTCACGACTCAAAGAAATGGGAGAACATACATACTCAAAATAAAAGCGGATCATCCGTGATTGGCGGGGCAAGTTAAGAGTTGTTTATATTCATGTCCAAATGACTTGTTTCCAGCCAAGGCGGCTAAGATTTCATATATCTTCCAGATGAACTAGCGATCACCATTCTTAAGCCAAGCCACCTGAGTGTGTGGTCAAAATGGTTGCTACGGAAACAAGTTCAGGAAATAACTCCTCCGAACTTGTTGAATCGCAACTGGAAGGATTTCCCCAGAATTGAGGTACTGACTTGGTCTCTCCTTTTTAAGAAAGTAGTCTGATCTTCTTTTTTGATATGTATTCTCCACTCTAACTGAAACCATTTTCTGACCTGTCAATAGATGAAAACTCCAGGTGCTGTGTTCGGGACAGACGTGGGGTGCAGTCTGAATATAAAGGAAAGACCTGCTCGACCTACGTCTCTACCAACTCGATCTTGCCCAAAGCTTTTAGAGATCAGAGAGGTGCTTCAGTACCTACCGTTTACTGCCTCATTCAGGGATATTATCGACACACGGCTTAAGGTACACACAAAAAAAAAAACTGCTGTGGCTGACTCGATGGACATTGATGCAACATCAAATAGGAGGTCCGACTCACATACCAGTGGGGATGTCCATAAACAATGTAAATATGTTCACTGAGAGTTTGAATGTAACCCTTTGGTGTGACACCAGCAAAAGGTAAATGTTCTGTCATGTATATGTGTAGTCCTGACCTGACCTGTGTGTGCGTGTGTATGTGTGTGTGTGTATGTTCAGGACTACATCCAGAGTTTGATGGACCGGGAGCTGAGATCAGTAGCATCAAAAGTCTTAGATCCTCGATCAAAGGAGGAAACAATTCTCGCTGGAGACCTACAGCGTCTCATCACGGTCTGTCTTGGTCCACACTTCCAGATCCAAACACACACACACATAGACTCTGTAAACTGTAGACACAGTGGGAATGGTGTTGTAAATTATTCACACACAGGCGTGTGTATTTAGCTAGTTTGAGTGTTCCTGTGTTTCTTGATGCAAATATTGTCTGTGTCCAGCCTTTCCTGGACGACGATGAAGATGAGGACGAGGATGGCACATTCGAAAAGAGAAGTTCAGGTGAGCAATTGGTGTTGTTGGTGTTCAATTTTTGGGGACTAGTTGTGATTTGTGATCGTCGCGAGACTTTTTGTTCCTTTTTTCAGTGGAAATACAGAATCTGTACAGAGAGGCAGTGATTGTTCCAGAGGAGCAGCTGGATGACTCCCAGTCTTCTCAGTCAGCAACTGGTGTCAGGTTGTCAAGACTTCCATTGCAAACAAAATTCAGCAGTCTGTGCTCACACTATCGTCTTTGTCCAGTTTCATATCTGCCAAGGACTCTAAATGGGCTAGAAGGCTCGCTCATTACAGGTCAAGACATTGGTTATGCAGGATGCTTTCGCACAGTTTTACAGACTTTTCCACAGTTGTTTTCTGGTCTCTGTAGGAGGGAGTTGAATGATGGCAGAAACTGTAGAGATGCTGTGAATGCCCGCCACGTTGTTCCCTATTTTCATCCGGAGAATTTTCCTCTTTACAAGGTACAACTGTCTTTGTTTAATTTTGCTGTGTGAAACTGTGTTTTTTTTTCTCATATGCTGTTAATTGGTTTTAGATAGGTGCAACCTTTTTCTTTCTTTGTCCTGCCATCCTGTGAGCGGGCCTTTGGTTTTTTATCATGCACACGTCCCAAGGTGCTTCATATCTTGAGACCTTCACTGATGAGATCTTCTGCTTGTCCAACCAGAACCTGTTGGTGCGACGCTCCACAAAGACCTCTCATTCCACTAAGACAGAGGACACAGAGAAGAAGCGTATGTTTAAAAAATGCCAGCAAAGAAAAATCTGTCTTCATCTGTAATCTGTTCATCCCTACAGCTGCACAACCTCTGAAGCCGATATTGCTACAAACTACCAGGTATTTGCTGTCCATGCTGTCCAGAAGTGCTCTTTATTCACTCCACTCGCTTATGTTCTGTGTGTCAAGCTTTTTTTTTTTGCTAGCTTTACGGTGTCAAGTAGTGATGCTCTGATGAGGCTTCATGAAATATGAATCATTTTCAGAGCTCAGTAGGTGGTTCTTGGTTTAGTAGCGAAGAGAGGTTAAAAAATCCAATGATTTTAAAGCAGAGTGCCATCTAGTGGGCTCAGTAGCCCATCACCAGTGTCAGGCCAGGATGTGCTAAATATGTGTTTTGCCGTTTTAGTGGTCCCACCGACAGAAGAATCTCCAGCAGTGAATACCAGGCCACAGGTTTGTTGATCGCACTCTGTTGTCAATTGATCTGAAAATGACCATCCTGGTGTGGGATGGGACTCATCCAGGCTGATTCAGGTTTTGCTGAAGAAGCTTGGGTTCCTTCGTGTGCGTACCTTTCCTGTCTGCTGGTCACCAACAGATTGACGTGTTCACGTGCCTCTTACAGGTGGATACAATCTCTCATCAAGGCCCCAAAAGTCGCTTGAAGTGGACGTTATTGGAAAACCCAGACGGAGCAAAGTCAGACTCCCAGTGTCAGTCCTCAGTGCTAAACCTCGCAGTGAGCCAAATACCCAAGTAAACAAATACACAGAGCTGTACCTTTGGTTTTACATCGATGGTGGGTTGCTGTTAATCCAAACTTTTTATATAACCTGTCCTAGTTTCTGACAGTAGAGGAGCCGACGAGGCGACGCTCCCGCATGATTTCCTTGCTTGATCCAACTTCTGTGTTAAGAGGCTTCCAGCTCCGCCCTTCCACAGTTAGCTTTGGGACCCTGGAGGAGGGGGCCACAGCCAACATCGTGGTGCTCATGAAGAACGTGGGTGTGGACACCTGCAGGTGAGTCGGAGGCCTTTCACACTGGTTCAAGAACATCATTTTGAACTGTCTGGCGTCTTCAGATGGGGAAAAAAACGGGTTCCTAACCTGACATATTGGTTCACAGCTGGAACCCAAAGATGTTGGTTTGAGCCGTGACATCATTGGTAGGTGTGTCTCTGTTTACAAAATGAGAGGGAAGTCGAGGACGTGCTGGAAATTATATAGAACTTACTTAGACAACAGTCACATCTGCACAACACATCCACTATGCACACACACACACTCTTGGACTGGATTTTTAGATTAAAATAATCTCAGTAAAGCAACATAGTTTTCAGCGGGATCATTTTGCTGGTGTGTTCTGCCTGAGTGACAACTTGTAGAGCCCTCCCACTTTAGTTCCACTTCAACTGGTATGAACGTGGGTGGGTTCAATCGAAAGCGCTGAGGTTCTGAGAATCCAGAACGACATCACTTCCAGTAACTTGCTGTTGTTAGTGAAAGGCCTTGAGTGTTGATCAAATGTCAGGGATGTTGGATACTAACAATGAAATCTCTTTATGAATGTGTCGCAATACAGACCGATGCGATCCAGTGCTTCAGCTCAATATCAAAACACCTGAACATGCTGTCGAGCTGGGTGATCATTATGTCTTCACCTTGTACTGATTTGCTTACAGGCACTATTTCTGATTTCCACCACGCGGACTCCAAACACATTAGGTTCCTTACTTGTCCGTCCACGTCCATTAACAACAAAGTGAATGTGACGTCTCTAACACACATCCTACCTTGCCAGATTCTACATCAAGCAGCCCCCTCCTTCCACAGGACTACGGATCATTTACACCCCCGGACCTGTAAGTCTATTTTAAAATGATGGAGTTGGTCAAGTGACAGGTTTATCATAAAGTAATGTTTATACAGTATTTTATGGACAGATCTTTCTTAACATCAAGTCATTTTGGGGGACATTTCTAATGTGCCATTTTTGGGTGCTGATTAAGACACACTCTGTGATTGATGTGTGCACCGCGGGATATTCATCTCTACTGTCCTCTGTACAGGTGCCGGCAGGTCTGCATGTTGAACTCAAGGTCCAGTTGTTCTCCATGAAAGCCGTTGGAGGTGATCTAAAGCCTGAAAAGAAAATCTGCCACGACGTCACCATCGTCACAGAGTCAGACGTCCTCTACCTGCCTGTCACTGCCAATATCCTTTCTAAAAACGTTCCATGATCGAGAGGAAGCTTTTCCGCCAAATGACCTCATGTCTCTTTGTAATTCTGGAAAACTTGATATTGTAATAGTGACCTTTCACTGTGTTTCATGAATGAGTGAAATTTGTCCTTAAATCTTTGCACCTGTTATTCCTCAGGTATTATTAAGTGATCTCTCCAAGGGAAACCCCAGGCTTTTAAATCTAACATCTGACCTTCCCGTCTGAGTGGCCCCCAACCCCGACTGCAGCAAGACTGAATGATATTTTGCCCTTTGTTGTCTGGGTTAGTGCCACATCATCAGGCTGTTTTTAAGTTATTGCTGTTTTGATTTTTATGCCACTGAAATCTTGGATGGGAGAACCTCCATAAGGCGCATATAAGATCGAGTAACTCTGTGATGTCCCAGCTTTAGGAAATGCATACTGTACGTGGAAACTTTCCCAGTGCTGGAGCAGGTACACAATGTCTCAGGATTGGCAATTGCATGTGTTGAAGCTCCTGTATGAATGCAGCCAGAATGGCTGACCTGTGGCTTGCACACACACACACACACACACGCTTGGGCCGCTCACTTGCTTTCCCCAGCCTCTCACCCCTAACCTAACCATCCAAAACAAAAGGCTGAACTTAACCAGCAATCTGAACCAAACTTAAACCTAATCATAATGACCTACTTATTTCGACTGGTTTGTCATGAGTAAGGATGGACCAATTGCTCACTCTCTCTCTCTCTCGCTCTCTTAATGGTTGACAATATTCAGGAGCTATTCCTGAAAGGTGATTAACCTTGGTTGTTCACTTGCCTGGAGCAGTGAGATAAGCAGTGAGCCATGAGCAATAAAGTTCTCCATCTAATACTTGTACATATTCTTGTGTAAAAACAAATCATTTGCAGTATGTTTATGGACAAAGCTATAGCATTTAGAAGTATTTGAATGAGAAAAAGAAAGAGTCCTACTTACTTTGGAGAAATCAAATCCAATTTTGACGTGGTATTTTTGGCATAAAGTAACTGGTGGCAACAGTTGCTGTGCACTGATAGGAATCTTTTAAATAATGTAAACACATGCTGAACAAGCCACTCAAGAGGACTGTTGTCATGTCCCAAAACCCAGAAGGTCTAGTTATTTGGTCTCAGTGAGTCCAGCTGTAAAGGTCTTTGTTTGCTGGCTTCAGGAGCTAGGTATTATACGGAATTAGAATTACAATTACACACATCATAAAGTGCTCGGTGCCATGGAAAGAACCATCTTAGTGCCATTGCTCCAATAGATTTGAAAATAGGCTCAACAAATATAAAAAAAACGGATCTGCTGTTCCTGACTGTCAACTCCAGACAGGGAGCACTACTGGATCTTTTGTACTTCCAACAACGTGCTGATCAATCATGGTCGGCTTCCCCTCAGCAGCTCCTTGCCAAGGGAATACGACATGGAAAAATGTGCATTGGTGTGTTCTCAAAGATCCTCCACCATCTCAAGAACAACACGTCCTGTGCATTTGCAGGTTTACATCTAAAGCCACTTGGCTTATATTGCTTGATTGTATTTCAACCATTGAACCAAATGTGATGCAAAACATTGACCTGCGAACAATATGGCAATAAATTAAACTGCTGTTCTGAGGACAAATTAGTCATTGTTCTTGTTTGTTGTGGAAGGAGCAGAGGCAACATGGCGCCTGAAAGGAAAAGACTTGTTGATGTTGATGCTGTGACTTTTGTTGGTGTTGTACCATGGTCAGAGAAAACTCCTGTCTCGTGGTATTATGGTATTATGTAGTATTGTTGCCTGGGATACAGAACAGTAAATTACAGATAATGAACCGTACTGAGGACTGAACTATATATTGCAGATGGGGAAATGTAATAGATGGTTATAATAACCATTTATAACGGTGGTATAACAGACGATTTAGTAGAAACTGCCATGGTAATGTTTCCAGCAGCACTTGGGAGGCAGACCCTGCTGTTTTGTTCACTCATGGAATATAACATTTGGAGCCCTGGTAAACAAGTGAATACTGAAAGACGTGCACGGAGGCAATTTGTATCCAATGTTTTGGACGCTGTCGAGAGCGCGCGGGGACGCGTGAGCGCGCGCCGGGGAAGAAGAAGGCTGGTAGTGTTCGACTGTGACGTCGCAGGTCGCCATCACTCCGTGTTCACGTGCGCCGGCGTGCCCGCGCATCCACGTGCCCGTGCTTAACACCACCGTCGCGGTGGCGCGTGAGCGGGTCGTGACGCGGTGACCGGAGTGTTGATAGAGGAGACTGGAGCGGCGGCCAGCAGCAGGACGCGTCCGGATAATGAGGCACTTGCCGCAGCCTCCGCTCGTGTGAAACTGGACACCGACCGCTGCGGATGGGGTGACCGAGCCCGCCGCTTCTCCTCTGGGGAGCTCCTTTGGACGGCGTCGGGCCGGGAGCTGCTGCCTCAGTCCGGGTTGTGAGGAGGAAGAAGAGGGGAGAGAGGGAAGATGCCGACGGAGGAGGAGACGGCCGCCGCGGAGGAGCCCATCCTGGAGGACGGCTCGGGACGGGAGCAGGTAAGAAGGACGTTTTTGTCGTTGGACTGGAGCGGGTCCAGGTCTGACCGGGCTGGAACTCCGTTCTCCTCTAGTTGTCACGCAAGGACAGGTTCATTTTCATGCCATATCCCAATCCTCAGCGTCAGTGTGACCCGGACATGTTTGTTTGCAGGAGTAGAGGATGACGTCACATTCTGCCAAAAATAATCCTCAGCATGGCCCCGCTGAATTGGCACCCCACATGCGACCATACATCCGTGATTAGTGCCTCTCCTTTTGGCGGGTCAGACAGGATGCTCGGAGGTTTTTCACAAACTGCTGATCCTCTGGGGTTTAATCCACAGCCATCTCAAGGATTTACAGTTATGTTCCAGAAGTGAAAACATCCAGCGAGCGTCCCGGGTGTAAAGGCCAGATGGGTCTGGGACAGACAATTCTGAGATAGCAATAGCAAGATCACCAGTTTGCACCGGCTCCTGGTGAGGCGCTGATACCAGCAGCTCAGCCACATGGCTCCTTCCTGGTTGAACCAAGAGCTCTGACTGGTGGAGGTATGATGGTGTGAGTGCTCTTGGGCACTTTGACCCGTCAGTCATGGTCTGAATGCCCAGCTTATCTCTAAGTGATGATGCTGACCCTGTTTGACCACAGTCTAACTCTTCTACTGGCTTCTTCCTCCACATCCCGTCAGTACCCTGAAGACATCTCAGTCTGATGGACTCAGAGTTCACTGGGCCCCACACGCTGTCAGCAGTGCAGCCTTTGGCATGTGTTCAGCGCTGCTGCTAATGTGTGATGCCCCTTTGTCAGTGCGCCACAAGATAGCATCCCATTTGAATTGTATTTATTGTGAATCGCAGCAGCACGTTGAACTCTTTACCACTCCAGCCTCTTGTCTGGGATCAGCATGATTCATCTTTTACAAATATGCACTGTCCATTACCAGTGTGTGTCTGTGTGAGTGTGTAACTTGAGCAGGTTTTCGCAGGAAACCATTGAGATGCAGGAGATCAGGCGCCACTCAGGCCCCTCCTTTCCAACGCTCACAACTCATGCTTCCCAGACTGACATGTTAGGACATCGACGTGCAGTTTTGCCTGACACAGATGTGCCTTATATGTGCTCTGTCCTCATGATGTTGTTTTGTTTGACGAGCAGCATGGATGTGACTTTCTTATTCTTCTTCAAGAGGCTGGAAAAACAAGGCACTCTGTCTGACTGTCTTGTAATACTCATGGTGAACTATGACTTCAACCACGCAGCAAGTTTCCAAGACTTGCAGTTGCATCAGCATAAGCGCATCATTTATTTTAGAGGAGAGAACATTTGTTCTACACATTATATTTCTATAGGAGCAATATTGTTATGCGGTACATTAAAAGCTGGTACAGATTATCTGGGCAGATTCACCCTTAACATTCCACAGACCTAAGGATTCTCTCATAGGGAAATAGTGTTATATAGGATGACACAGTGGAGTTTCATCCTTGAATGGGAAGGAGCAAAATCGAGATGGAAACAGCCGAATAATTGTTATGTGTGGACTCCTCTAGTTGCAAAGATAAACAAGGTCTATTCTGTTATTCTTCTGTCAATTGAGTGATGCACTACTGTCACCGAAGTAAAATAGCAGGAAAGTGTATCAGTGGCTTTGACGTCCCACATGCACAATTCTGAATTTTTTCAGCAGCCAGTTAGGGGCCACTTGTGGCCACAGTCCCATGGTTATGAACCATTGTTCTAGGTCACATGTAGCCAATGTAATAACTGATATCTCCCAGTGAAAGCCACTCCCACCTACTCATAATGCACACTACAATAGTTGGCACTATTTGAAAAGTTAACACACGTAATGTCAGAGTTGCACTTTTGATTCTGATACTTCGACAAATGTCAGTCACGGCCCCAAAAGTACACACACACGCAGCTTCTCCACCCAGGTCTCTGGTGTAATGTAATATATTATAAATATTGCTTGTTTCTGTTGTGTGCTCGATTGGTTGGTGGGAACCAAACCTGCACCTCCCCAGACCCTTTGAGGACCAGTGTGTCCACCCCTGATTTCCTGATTTTACTTGACTTAACTTTATGTTTTTAATTCTATGCAGTGATTTAGCCACTAACTCTCGGCACTATTTCAAAAAGACTCTTGCTGAACTGTGAATTTCTTAGATTCTCTGCAAGGACAAAACCATTTCAACACAGTCTGTCTCCTGTTTAAGTATTGAAGGCTATTTTGATACAGGGATCTGTGGTTAGTTTCAAAACACATACATGGCTCACCGCTGTTAGTTTCTTCAAGCACTAATATTCATCCATATACCCATCCTTCATCAAATTCCATTTTACCACCACCATTCTTCACATATGCCTGTCTGGAATGCCAAACTTTGTAGGCCATGATATCAACTTGCTTTGTTGGAGCACTTATGGCCGGATAATGTTACTTAGTGGGCCAGATGTGGCCCCCAAGCCTGAGTTTTACAGACCTGGACTCTTCTGTAAACGTGGGTGGCACCTTCCCTGAGTGGGTGGGGAGTGATGTATTCAGTCATGGTGGTGGAACTGTCAGGTTGTGACTACATGTCAGTGATGTCACACCTGCGTCACATGATTCCCAGGTGTAGAACAGCCCCAATATAACTTACAGATATGAAAACTCCATGTCAGATTCGCCTCCCCTGACCATCCAGCGAGGGTTTGATCACGGCTCGGCAGGCTTCAGCAGCACATTTCCAGTCCTCACTTCCTCACTTCCTCTGCCACCCACATGCCAGGCTGCTAATTATAGACGCTCCAGTCACCCCAGCAGCTGAATCAGTGCAAACACACTGAGATGCTCTTAGATACTCGCACACAAGCTTTCTGGCCAAACGTCGCTGGGAAGCTCTGTATCACCTGTTCTGATCGGCTGAGAGCAGTATTTTGTGGACCGGAGTGAGACTCAAACACACAGCCATGTGCTGCACTCTGTACCTGTCTGCTGGCTTGGTGCTGAAGTCATGATGGCCCAGATCTCCTTGTGGTTTGAGCTCATGTTAAAGGCTCTGCCTGGTCTCCAGTCATTTTTTGGCAGACAGGACTGTGCGGGACAAATGCAGGGATAAAGATAGTGATGGAGAAGGAGAGAAAGAGGAGAGAGGAAGTATTTTAGCATTTAGCTCTCTGGAGACATTCGGTCCTTGCTTCTCCTCACGTTCTCCTTACGTTCATGAAAACTTCATGAATGTTTTCTCTCTCTCTTTCCGTCCTTACAGCGAACCACTTAGAGACGAGAGGGAGGGAGGGAGCTGAAGGAGTGTCAGGAGAGGAGGAAGGGAAGGAAGGAGAGAGGAGGAGGGAGAAGAGGAAGATGAGAATGAGGATCAAAGCCAGACAGGATGAGCAAAGAATGTAGAGGGAAAAGAGAGGATGGAGACGATGAAAGGTGGAGTGTGGTGATGCTAGTGACATGGAGAAGAAGGGTGGACAGCGAATAGCAGGATGTAAATGAAGGAATGAAAGAAAGGAAGAGGTTAGGAGTGGACAGTGCCAATTAAGAATGAAGAAGGAAAGGTGTCGGGAAAGTATGAGGAAATGCTTGAGAGAACAGAGGAGGGAGCTGGAAATGGACAGATGAGCAAAATGATTAGAAAAAAAGGAGTGTGGGGAATGAAAGAGTTGGAGTGTATAAGGAAAAAGGGAAGATACGAAGGAAGCGTAAGGTGGAGACAGGAGAGGACGTCAGAGAAGGAGGACATTTTACAAAATGAGGACAAATGGTAGAGAACGATAAAGAGGACAGGACTGTCACTTAGCAAGTTAAGAAGAAAAAAGTCTTCTTGTGGTGGTGGAGACGATGGCCTGGTGCAGTAAAGATGTCCTTCTCACTGCATCACTTCGTGCCCTTCACTGTGTGTGTGTGTGTGTGTGCGTGTGTTTAGTCAATATCCAATGAGGAGTCAACGGTGTAGCCAGAGGTGATGGCAGACAGGTGAGGTAAAGGAGGAGAAGGGGGAGAGGGACATGGATGCACAACCACCATGGCCAGGTCTTTCTCTGGCTGCAGGGTGGACGCACCATGCTTTTTTCTCACCACTCATGTCTGGGTGTGTGATCAGATGTCCTCATAGAGAGTGCGCACTTACCGACAGTGTGCGTGTGTGATGGGCAGCACTTATTATGGTGTAATGCATTCCTCTGCTTCAGACCACAGCTTACACACTGCTGTGAAACCTGATGCTGTTACCAAACAGGAAGTCCATCATCAGGAAAAACAGGTCTGAAGCCAGCCAGCACTGACCTCCAAGACCCTGAAGTGTGACGAGTCACTGTCGCATACAAGGGACCTTATCAGGTCCCAAGATAGCAGCAGATGAAGACAGTCACTGAAGGACTGGAAGAAGCCCAGAAATGAACCCTGCTACAGTGTGTGGTCTCTCTGGGTCCCGGGGGAAGGTGAATGTCTCCACACCTGTTAACACCGTTGGTCTCCCTTCGCAGCAGCGACCAGTGCAGCAGTCTCTGGCTTCCTCCTTGTGCCGGGAGTCCCACTGGAAGTGCCTCCTACTGACCCTCCTCATGTACGGCTGCTTTGCCACGCTGGCCTGGTGTGCGCTCTGTCGCGTCCCCGTCCTGGGCTCCGCATCCCTGCACCTGGGCACTGACGATGACGCTGCAGCAGCCGCTTACTACCATGACATCCTTCACCTGGAGAGCCCCTGCTCCAGCGGCTACGTCTACATTCCGCTGGCCTTCCTGGCCATGTTGTACGTCGTCTACTTGGTGGAGTGCTGGCACTGCTTCTCAAAGACCGCCATGCTGGCGAATGCTGAGTTCCAGGTCAGTTTGCTCTGGATGTAAGCTGTGAGTGGAAGTGGCTAGCTGATGATACTAGCACTTTTCAAAACAGGAAGTGTATGAGCGCGTGCAGAAGCTCCAGCAGGCCACGCCCTGTATCTGGTGGAAGGCCATCAGCTACCACTATGTGAGGAGGACCAGACAGGTGACCAGGTATCGCAACGGAGACGCTTACACAACCACACAGGTACAATTGTTTATTGATATATTATTCATTGATTTATATTGTTAATGAGTCTCTGTCATATTGTTGTTCACCAGTTGATTTGCCTGGTTCAGCGTTCATACAGGGGGATTAGTGACTGAATGTATTTCAAGTGTAATGCATTTTTTTGTATAAGCGGTGCATTTTGGGACTGTTCTGAATGTGTCGTGTGAACCTCAGCCAACTTCATTTATACAGCACTCTTCATAAGAGCAAAATGGAACAAGGAAAGTAAGAAAAGACAGGGCAATGCCTCCTGCTTCCTGCCCCCCAAAACCTCAACAGGGAGAGCCGTCAGCATAAATAGACTAGTAAACAGGATAGTAAAACAAGGGCTCCATGCTGAGAAACCATGAAGAGTGAGAATGAACTGACAAAGAGAGGACAGTCAGGAGGGGGGTGAATAAAGTTCCATAGGACAACGGCACACACTGGGATGGTCCACCAACACAATCAATTTAAGACCTTGTTAAGTAGTTATTTAAATATTTTTGTGGACTTTTGAATATGTATAAAATGTCTTCAACTCTGTAAGATCAGGATAATGAATAAACAAAACCTACAGAATTCAACATGCATTGAAATGATTACCTATTACCTATTACACACAACTGCCGCCTGTGGCTGCACTTGCCCGGGTCTGTCCAAAACAGGGGGGAATGAAGAAAGATACCTTAGCTCATCCAACAGCAAAAATGCAAAAAGATGCGGTTGAGTTAAAATCAGACTAAAATGTCTTCTTTTTGCTTTGGATGAAAGATTAACATTCTCATTCTTAAGTGTCAGCAGTGGCTAATGTGCCAACAATGAGCCGAGAAAGGCTTGTTTGGAAGTGAAGGTAGTGTCACCAGGTGCCAGCTAACCTGCAGCAGTGGCTGCAGAGCTGACAAATGACTCAATAAAGATAGAAAGAAATGGAGTCAGTTAAAACTGAAGACAGGCTTCTGCTGACAATACCATTCATTAACCCCATTTTTCAGCAGACTATCGTGTTGTCATTAATGTGGCTTGGCCGTCACATGACTCGTGTCTGTGTAGCATGTTCACACTTACAGTTGGTGCCAAGTTCTGTTGGCGAGTACTGCACACAATTTAGCTGTCAATCAAGGGACTGAACTAAGAATAGCACCACCTTTGTCAGCTGATGCTCTTAGAAGACTGATGTGTTTCAGATACAGTTCTTGTTAGTTAATGTACCGTTTGTCTGCTGCAGCACTTGATAAAGTTGACATGAAGAACCTTCTGTCTCCTCGTGACTGTCGCTGCCTCAGGTTTACCACGAACGGGTCAACACTCATGCCTCCAGCTCAGAGTTTGACTACGCCCGCTACGGAGTCAAAGACGTGTCTAAGGAGCTGCTGGACCTGCAGCTGCATCCTGCTGTCCGGCTGAGATTCACCAAATGTTTCAGGTCTCAAACTCTCCTTTCTCTTCAAACCATTGTGAGATGATGGCTTCCCGACTGTAAGTCAAGTGCGGTGCTCTCACGATGTCTGCTTTCCTCCTCAGCTTCTCCAGTGCTCGAGCAGAAGCAGCCTACCTCACCCAGGTAGGCCACCCGGGTTTACTTGTCACTCCTTGCTGTGGCTTAAATGTAAACGTGTTTTTTGCCTCTCTCCTGACAGATGAGACAAAAAACATTTAAAGATTAGAAACCCAATATTTGAACTGTCTTCCTTCATGGTATATTTTGCGCTTATTCCACCAGAGGGCGCGCTTCTTTGGTGAGAACGAAGGTTTGGACGACTACATGGAGGCCAGAGAGGGAATGCACCTGAAGAATGTGGACTTCCGTGAGCACATCCTGGCGTTCCCAGATCCAACCCACCAGCCCTGGTTTTCCCGTCACAAAGTGTTCTGGCTGGCGTCGGTCCTGCTGCTGTCCTGGCCGCTCCGTGTGGTGTCCGAGTACCGTACCGCCTACGTGCACTACCACGTGGAGAAGCTGTTCGGCGAAGACGAAGATTCCAGCAACGGCAACGGCCCAGCAGGAGGCGGGCGAGGGGAGGGTACCGAGGGTGGCACTGAGAACGGCGTCCACTCGGGTGGTGTGGTGATCGGACTGAACGGCTCCAGTTACCGGGCCATTTCCCGGGTCAACACGGTGGACATGACGGAGCTGGAGTGGCACATTCGCTGCAACCAGCAGATGGTGCCCAGTTATTCAGAGGCTCTTCTCATGGACTTGGACAATGGTGGGGGGACCAACAACGCGGCTGTCACGCCTGTCTCCGGGCCACCAGGCGGCCTGAACCCAGAGCTGGCCCGACCTCCACTGGCCCTGCCTGTGGTTCTCAACTCTGCCTACCTGCTGCAGAGCTGCCCGCGCTGCAGACGGACCACCTCCAGCTCCAGTCTGCCGTCCAGACTCAGAGCGCCGATGGGGACCACCGCACTCCTGAACGCCACCGTGGCTGGGATCAGAGCTGCCGGGCAAGGTGGCGGAACCATTGGTGGGAGGCTGGTGCTGAGCAGGAGCGGCTTCTCACTAGGGAGACTTGGAGGCGTGAGACAGAACAGTCTGTTTCACTCACGCAGCATGGGAGGGGGCCTGGCAGGGAGCAGGGAAGAAGGAACAGGAAGTGGAGCAGAGAGAGGAAGTGGTGGAGGATTTCTGGGATTAGGAAGTCGACAGGATAATGAGGAGACAAGAGGAGTGCTGGAGGGAGAAGGTGATGATGATGAGGAGGAGGAGGAGGAGGAGCAGCTGGAGGAGGTCAGGAGGAGAGAGGCCAGAGACAGAGGGGGAGAGACAGAGCAAGACGGAGAAGCGGCTGGAGAAGCAAGAGAGGGAGAGCGGGATCGGCCTCCATCTTACCAGGATGCTTTCTTCTTCCCGGTGCTCATCATCCACGGAGACGAGAGCTGCCATGCTGGTGACGCCGTGTGACTGAGAGGATGGAGGACGGCAGAGGGATTCAAATGAAACGCCGGCATGAATAGGAGTTGTCCAGAGAGAAGCCTGGCCAGGATCACTCCTGGCCAGCCGAAGGGCGTCATTCACCAAAACCTGGAAGGCTTGAGATGCATCTATGCAGGACGGGACACGTTGGTCAGCAGAGCAGGCCGCTGACCAGGAGGTCTGACGCTGTCCAAGGGCTCCTGAGCGGAACACTGACAGAGACAGAAATCTATAAAGCGTAGCAAGACATAAAAACTCCATTAGGTTAACACTGACAGATCAAGAGGAGCGACCAGCAGGTGGAGCCGCAGGTGATCAGTGTCAGTGACATGGTCCAGTCTGACTCATGTCAGATGCTGTCTCAATCCAGTGGTCATTTCTATTAAAATTCGAGGTTTGTTCTAACAACAAGTTCAAGTCAGTGCCGCGTCACATGTGGCGTTGTGGTTTAAATCGTGATATGACTGTAAAGGCCCACACACTGGTCCATCCTCTTCCACTGTCGGCAGTTAACAAACCGACACATGCATGTGACATAATAACAGCTAGTTCCTGAAGCTGCTGAGTATCTGTAGCATCAACACGTATTTTAGAGTCATGAAGACAAGTTGTTGACTCTGCGGAGGACAAGGCCACTCTGACAAAAGCACATTTGCCTTGGATCACGTACCGCAACCCAGAGGTCGCTGTAGCGCCCTCTAGTGGAGGAATGGAGCAGACACGGTGGAGAAGAAGCACATGAAAACTGGACAGTGGAAACACGTGAACTAGGAACTGAAACTGGACGCTTGTTTGCACACACACACACACACACACGAAAACCCAGTATGTAGACATTATCAGCTTAAACCACTTTGCAGGCATGGATAGAAAAAGAAAACAGAAATGCACACACTCTCAGTGTGAACACGTCTGCACACAACCTCATTTAACCTCACACAGCCACGTGAACACACTCACTGCTTCCACTCTGGACTAGTGAGTGAAGACACCGAGGCGAAATAAACCATGAATGTTTCTTGTTAAACACAGAAGACCGACGTAACTCCACGATTATGTCTACAGCCATTGTCGTCCGCCTTCAGGCTACAGTTGTCTTCACCCAGTCAAGCAAGGTGTCTTTCTTTTTCAACATTTTTACAACAGCTTCCAGAAATGATCTTGATTGTAGAGACATTTCTACTTTTGCACACTATTTTTTGTCTGAAGGTTTTGCAAGGAAACCTGAGTTGATGCTTTATTTGAAATCATTCTGTTTTTATACATTTTTATTTTTCATTGCTCTGTAATGTGTTGCTTGAGGTGAAAACACATCCACGATGTCTCACTCTCTCTCACACACACACACGCACATGTGCACGCTCACGTGCTCTCAGCTGATTTTAACCACCAGTTTGCTTCACTCACTCACTCACTGAAGCATGAAAGTGTCCTGAAGTTGCCTTCACAGCCACCACTGCTGCTGCTGCTCAACCTTCTCAGGATTTATGTTGATCTCACACGTACAGTAAAGACACGCCTGCATACGTTCAGTTGTCATGTGAGCTGCACAAACACCTTCACACCTGCCCAACACACAAGTGTGTATCCTCATATAAACACTATACAGTCGTGACACACATATAGAAACAGTCGCACTCAGTTTTTTAGGAATAAAAATAAAGACCGATCTATTTTTTCCTGTCTTATTAATCCAGCTACTACTGAGGAACCCAGAGATCCTCATGCCATAGTAGAGCTAGAACCACTTCTGCTCATATCTGTTTCTTCCAGTGACCAGAACCCACATAAACAATCCAGAGTCTCTGTTGTAGCTCGAATAGGTCCCAGATAGCACAGGGCTGGTAAAACCACAGCTTTACAGAGGGCTTTCTAGTATCTGTACAGTGACCAGGCTCAACATAGAGATCAGCAGTTCCGACTCTCCCCCACTAGATGGCAACATATCAACCTTTTCTGAGCAGTTTAACGTCTAACCACAGAGGGTTCACTCGAGGTCACTGATGGACGTGTAATCCAGCAGTTACAGTGCACTGCGGGTCTAGTGTTATGAGCTGGTCATGTCAGGATCCTGACTTCGTTATCATCCACTCTTATCCTCAACTTCACTTAGATTAGCCCAGGGGTCCTCACTGGGTGCTGCAGGTTTTTGTTTTGACCAGTCACAGGTGTGTGAAGACTGCAATGAGTTGACAGTTAATCTCACCTGGTTGGTTAATGTGTGAGCCCCATTGGTCAGAAGAAAAACCCGCCCCTGGATTTGTTCATTGTTTGCTAGATTAAACGACTAACGTCGACTACTAACTGTGCTGTGCCAGGCTCTAATGCACTGTTGTAGAGTCTAGTGCGTCACCAGGCCCCCTGCCTCCCTCCCCCCAATCACACACACACTTCTGAATCCATCAGTCACTGAGATGCTCCACTGTATGTAGACTGGTTCACTGTTACGCGCCCACAACCAACCTGTACTGACTCGTATAACCTTCACACACACTCACATGCCCAGCAATCGCTTCATCCAAATCGAAACGATAAACTAAAGCAACTCTGAGTACTTGACTGTTGTTCCATCAGGGGGGCAGCAGAGCGAGCGTCATCACAGTCTAGTATGAAACCAGGTAGTTCGCCTGAAGGGGGCGCTTCGGCCCTACTGAGGGCGCGTGTACTTCGCAACTGTCACTCTGAATGTGTTGCTGAGCAATAATCTGTGCTTTCTGTCCGACTCCGTCGCAGCTGTTGTGAACGGACAGTGTGAAGTTTCACCTCATGTCCTCACTGTGTCGGTGGTTCTCCTGTGTGGGTCCAAGTTGTGCTGTAAACTGGCTCACAAGAATATATGAACACATTAAATGTTTTTAGGTGGAACAAGTCCAAGGTTTCCTTCTGTGCGTGATCATTCGACTTGTGTCTTCAATCGTCGGATTACTCTTCCAGGAGGGAATGATCAAATTCATCAGCTTTGGAATCCAGAAGGTCAGCGTGGGCGTGTGGTCCAGTCCCACATGTATCCTGCTGCTGCTGTCAGAAATATATAATAATAACCACGCAGCGGTCAGTAGCTCTCCTTTGTGCTTCACAAACAAACCTGCCGCATGGTCACCACGAGTGTCTGTGATCTCTCTCAACAACAAACAAGCTCAAATGGAACTGAAATGTTTCAGCTGTCATAAAGTGTTCTGGCAGTGAGTGGAGGATGGAGAGTGAGTGATCGGTGGAGCTTCTTCGGTCATGAGGATCTGTCTATCTATCTATCTGTCTGTCTGTCTGTCTCACCATCCAGAGGTCATGACCTCTTCCTGTTGATCACAGGTGAGAACTGTTTCTTACAGCTCAGTTCACTCTTCCTCGACCACCTGATATGGTGGACGTCCCTGTTGACTCCATGTGAGCAGAAAGAGTACAATCACATTTGATCTCAGAGTCTATGGTGTAGCTATTGTCAATGAGATAACTTTTGTTGAGAACAGAAATCACAGCTGACCATGAGACGCGTCAGACTTTTATTTATTTATGTATTTATTTTTTAATAGCGTGCTGACATTACTCTTGATATGAGGGGAGCGCAATAAATTAATTTTAATCCAAGTTTTTTGGTTGTGGATTGTAGTTACCGCGTTTTTATTTTTAGCCTTGCAATGTTTCCAGAGGCCACACGGAGGCGCTGTCATTCCATGTCTGAAAGGCGACTGCCGCCTCAGACTTCCGAGGACGCCGCGAAACACGTTTTGCTTGATCAAAATTCAGACAAATATTTGCCGGTGCGAAAGGAGAGCGATGGAAATCTCCGCGAAACACAGTTTAAAGTGGCGATCTATTCTCGTCAGACGTTCAGCTGCAGATGGCGCATGTTAATTCTGCGATATGTAGTGAAGAGGCCGGGTGAGGAAGAGGAGGATGAAGAAGAGAGAAGTGTCTGTGAGGAAGGGAGGGAAGGGGGGAGAGGGAAGTGGACTGCAGGGGCACGAGATGGCGTTACTCCTCTCTCTCAGTGTTGGCTCAATCCCTCCATCCCTCTCTCCTGCAGACCCCCCCCCCATCTCTCCTCTGTCTAAAAATAGGTTTAATGTGTCTTGTGTTCCCCACATCCCTGCACCTTCTCCCTCTTCTGCTCTCTCTCTCACATTCTCTTCCCATCGTGACTTTATCGCCACATCCTTGCTGTCTCTCCTGAATTCCTTCTTTCCTGTTGGTCCCCTTCTCCTCTCCCGACCCACCTCTCCTGCCTCCTCCACTTGGCAGCTGTCCTCTGTATGGCTGCAACAGTTTCCTCACTCAAGTCCTCCACCACTCCTCATCCGTCCCATCTTCAACCTTTTCGCCACCTAACTTCTTCCTTACTCCTTTCTTGTTGTCTCCATCACTCCTGCTTTAGACTTCCGTCACCATTCACTTATTGACTGCTTCATTGACCTCCACCAGACTCTTCCTTTATTTCTTCATGACTTCTCTCTTCCCCTCTTCACGCTACCTCCCTCATCCGACTCCTTCCTTCCTTCAGTGCTTTTCTTTCTCATACCTCTCCTCTCTTGACACACTTTCCTTGTTCATTCCCACCCTCCTCCATCACCTGGTCTTTTGTCATCTTCCATTCCTTGATCCACCTGGCAGTCAGGTCATCAGGTCATCCTTCCACGTCAAGTTAAAATGAAGGGTCATGATTCAACAGAGTAACTAATAAAATGCACTATAGGCACCTTAATGTAATAAAATACTAAATTATAACACATTTCTGAGGCAGCATAATCCACAACTGTAGCTACTTTTTCCACCAAAGGAGTGCTGGGTCCTTTGCACCCCTTTGCTCAACACAAGAGTTTTTAGAGAGCAGTTACTCACTCACTCTTACTTCCCTGTTTCTCCCATTATTCAATTTTCAATCTGTCCTAAACTCTTGGCCACACTCCATGTGTTTTCTCTTTCTCGTCCACCTACTCCTGATGTCTTCCAGCCTCTGTCCAACAACCATTCCTCACCCGACTACCCTGTTTCCTCCATCACCACTCTACATCTTCACCACATCCGTTCTCATGATTTCTTCATCCACTTCTTTCTTGTTGCCTCCATCTCCGCTTCTATTGCTCTCACGTGCCTCTCTTTTCCTCATTTCTTCTCCCTGATCCATCCTCATCTCTTGATTCTCATCTTCCTCACTCTCTCTGCAAACGACTCCTTGAGTCACTGTACTCCTTATTCCTTCCTCATCTTTATCCAACCCTCTCGCACTCTTCTTTCATCATCATCTTTCCCTGTTGAGCTAAAGGGGAAGGAACTCTTCCGGCAGCAGATTCTCGCCGTGAGTCTGAGTCCCTGAGAGCGTCTGTGGAGAGTCTGAGCTTCAGATGATAGAGTCTGGACGGCACCAGGGTCCCGCTGACGTTCCCTCCTGAGCTTTTAGATTGGGTGAATTTAATCATCTTGCTAAAACGCTGACTCATGCTGAACGACCACAGTTTTGGAGGCGTTCCAGGAGAAAACAGCGGTGCAGAACCAGGGCCACGCTGTGTCCTCGCCGACCCCGGATCACAGCGGTCAGTGGCTCTCTGCTGTATCTTTGGCTTCACAACTCAACAACTAATAAGTGGTTGTGATGAGTACGGGGTTTTTGAGTTTCAGCTCATTAGACTCTCTCTGGTGTCAACAGATTTGGAATAATGATGACAGTCCCCCGCCTCCTTCATCCTATTGATTTGGGCCGCAGTCCATCTGCTGGAAAGGTCACAGACATTCCCTTGTTTTAAACCCGAGTAATGTTAAACATGTTTTCACATATTTTCAGTTCTCTCTCTCTCTCTCTCTCACACACACACACGTTTGTACTGCTATCCCTGTGGGGACACTGTGAGGTTTCTCATTGCCATAATGCTTCCCCAGCCTCTCACCCGACACCCACGGTTAACTTTAACCGGGACTCTGAACAATACTTGAACCCAGTTATTTTGAAGATTTAGGCTGTGTCCCATTTTTCATTTCTCGTTTTTGAACCTAGCACTGGGTTTTGCGCGTTCACGTTCGCTACACTGGCAGTGTGTCCCAGTACTCCTGAGACAGAGGACCCTTCACCGATCCCTTGAAACCGAGGGAGCTCTGGAGCTGACTTGAAACCAAGTGGGAATATGAAGTGTGGATAGATTTCCAAGTACTTTATTGAAAAACAATGTTGGACAGGACAAACGGGACATTTTCGTAACCCTTAACTTCACCATCCTAAACACATGGCTACCCTGGGCCAGCACTCTGAACCGAACTTACTGCATATTATAATAAACTACTTTCACTTTTGACTCTCTAATCCATATGACAAATTGTCCTCACAAAGCAAACTGTCCTCACAAGAAGGCGGCTTGTCAAGCAAGGCAAAACATGCCCACGCACACACACAGGAATGTGAGTCACACAGCAACAAGCTGTAAGTTTCACCGCAGCTTTTTGTTTCATTTAGAGAACCTGGATGTTTTGGATGAATGAAAGTGCTGCAGTTTTCAAAAAATGTCTCCTTTCTGTCTCTGCCTAGCTGCAAATTCACAAAACTGAAGCTGTTGACGAAACAATTTTATCTCTAATCTGGAACAGGACTCTTTCAACCGTCTCCACAGTCAACATGCCTCTAGCCGAGGCTGACACCAGGGAGTCCACCAACCTGAGGAGGCTTCACAGGAGAGAAGCTGGAGGCGCCAGGGTTTTTTTTCAATGAAATATTCCACTTTCATATCACTATTCAAAAGGGCGTAGCTTGAAAACAGCAAGAGATGAAGGCCTACTGTGAAAGAGAAGAATTTTCTGTGACCCAAAGTCTGGTATGGAAGTGCATTCAATTATCTTTAACTTGTATATTATGACGTCACCAGGAGGCATCCATTGGAATTAAAAGTGTTCCAGACGGGAATGCTCTCACTCCTCCATCTCTCAAGCAGCAGTGAGGAGGAGGATGAACAAAACTACAGCCTCCCTCGTCTCCTTGACCGAGGGGAGGAGTTCAATCTCGATTTACCCCAAACTGTGATAGAAACACGCCCATAAATGTCAGATTGAAGTTACAAGTGGCCGCCATTTGCTTGTGTGAGTAGTAACTTCATCAGGTTTCATATTTGCAGCTTGGCTTGTTTAAATGCCGCGATGGCGCCCGTCGCAATTTTGCGACAACAAAGCTTAAAGGCTTAAGTGAAGCCTCAGCTCCTCTCTCGGCAGATGGCCGCGCTCCTCACCTTCTCTTTGCGGGTGCTGAGAAAACACAGCAGGAAAACAAACCTATTGACAACAGTGTCAGACAGTATTTTGAAGACCTTCAGTGGAGTTTTCTTTCTGGTTTATTTTGCTCGATTCCTGCCTGGGACTGTGTGAGGACAGATGTGTTCTTCTTTCGCTCTGAATGACATCACGCCTGCAGCAGCCATGTTCGGATTTTAGCAGTGACCCACTTGCTGAGGCGGAGAGAGGCAATAGGATCTCTAAGACGTTCCAAAATATCATCAGCCATTTGAGCAATCGACATTACTCATCACTATTCCAGACGAGAGGAGGCAGCTCGAGCTTTAGGAGTCAATTAGCAACATGTAGCTATGGAGCTATGTGAGAGGTCAGACACGTCAGAATTCCAGCGTCAAGTGTTCCTCCTTGCTCCCTGTCTGCCATGGCTCTGAGCATGTGTAGTAACCAGACAGTTGTTTGGTTCACAGTCCCAGTCTCTGGCGCTCCACGCTGCAGCAGCAAATCTGAGATGGCTGAGGAGGCTTTGGGGTGTCTGTGGCTTGAGTCACAGCAACAACAATGGTGAAGTTGGAGCAGATAAAAGTTGAATGAGAAACTGCATGTTTGTACATCCTCCACATGTGAGGAAACTGTATGTAAAAAGTTCATATTTTTGCGTAATTTCACCTGAAAAATACTAGAAAAGCAAACCTCCACCAAGCCACTTCAGTCCACCCTCCACTTCATCTCCCAATGACAAAGTGTCCTTCACAGATAAAACATCCTGGATCCTAATGCTGAAAATGGTCCTACATATCTCCCAGCATTAAAGAATACGATCAGACAGTGGTGTGGATCACCGGCATCAAAGTCACTTTGAACGCAGACAGACAAACACAGTCAAAAACACAAGCTCCACGGCGGAAGTGAAGAGTAACTATTCCACACAGCCATTCCCTTGTGGGCAAATGTACTTGCTATTGTCAGAAAATAGTTGAACTCTGACACGCTGCGTGTGAGACTGTGATCGCCACATCAGATGTCATATTAAATTTTACCTAAAAACAAACAAACCACAACCTGAAAAGGAGACAAACGTGTTAGCGCTAGCCTTCTGTCTTTAACAGCCGTGCAGCTGCGCCAGAGGCAGGTTTTGAAGGGTTTTCAGCATGAGCGCGGAACACAGGGTTCCATCCGCCTCCGTCTCCAGTTCGGGTTCCGCCTGACAATGACATTAGACGGTAGAGACAGAAATGCCGGTTCTTCACTCATTGCAAATCTAAAAACCCCTTTTCCACTTCAACTATGGGATAATTCAGTATCTCAGGGGTCATGTGGCAGCCATGCTGGTCTGCGGTCAGATGTCGACCATGACACAGAGTGGTTGTATACACCCTGTCTGAGTTACACTTGGTGTGGATGGAACTCCACTTCACACAGAAATTAAGTAAAAGTGTCATTCTTGGCTCACACTTCGTCGGCAGGACGTGACATACGCAGCTTTCATCCTCACTGCAGTTGAACTCCGTTTCTTTCTGGGTCACTCTAACCTGCGACACGTGCTGGCGAGTAAACATGGCCGCTGGTGGACGCTCTGGGAGGCGGGGTGTCAGGATTTGGCGTCGCAGCTGTACAAACCCGCCTCCACTCATCCCTCGCCATCTCACCAGCTGCCAGACTCTGCCTCCAACATTCCTCTTCTGTTTGTGCAGCCGCTCGTCTCTATCTGGTTAAAGCGGCGGCGGTGGCTGCGGCGTCTTGCTCTCCCCTCAGGTACAGATGCAGCTCATTTAGCTAATTACTGTCATTTCCGCTCGGTTACTGCTAACAGAGCTGCTCTCACACGCTGCTTTCAGATATGATACCTACACAAGATCAGTGCCGCGCTTCGGGACCACTCATGCGCCGGCGCTCAAGTGGTCGATGAGGTCACTGACACGGTGCTGTCTTATTTTGAACGCCCTTCACAGGTTCAGTGCATTTATTCATCAAAGCGGTGCGAAGCCACGCTGAGTTTGGACAAAATGTCTGTGAGGACTTTTTGTATGTTCTTGCTAAACACTCCTGCCGTTTGATGTGGAAAGCCATCATCAATGTAGCACTTTTCCATATGAAAACACTGCGATGAAGAAGATTTACATGTGCTGGAACATGAAAGTGATGAAGTGCCTTTCATCAGCGGTGGATTAAGATTCTCCTGCTGCCTCCTTTCAAAGTCCTGTCTCAGGAGTTTCACTGCTAAAAGTTTAAGGAGACGTGGACACACCTCTGGTCTGACACGCTCTTTAACAGACGATCATTTATCATCTTTGTCTGTCAGTTTCATCATCAGCTCCGGAGGATTCAGCACATTTTTCTTCTTCGCCGTCGGAGATTTCAGGTGAAGCTCTGGAGAAGAACAACGCCATGAATTATTGACCCGACAGCCATATTTAACGCGCTGCTGCAAGAGAGTGTAACTGTGCTGAAATCAGCCTCATCGTGTCCAGGCACTGGACCCTGGTCACACACACCCAGACCCTTCCTCAGCGTGAGACTCTTCAGTCTCGTTCAGACCGTGCTGAGCAGAGGATCTCCGTCACCGACACAGGCGGAGGCAGCGCACAATTTTTTTTTTTAAAGAACTTTGTTTATTGATTTTCACATGAATCTATCAAAACACCTGAATGGTATCAGGGGATACGACACAGAGTAAAACAAATTCAGGAAGCAGGAAATGACCATCAAATAATAAATCACAGCTGTTCAAGTAAGTGCAAGGGCAAATAAAACACAACAAAGACAAGATAAACAAACAAAACCACCTGGTCCACAACCACCCAACCACCCACACGCACATCTCATATCTTACATCCAACACTGGACCCTCTTACAGTGTGTCTTGTCTGTTCCCATTGCAAGTTGTTTCAGCCATCTTGGATCAATTCAGTCTCTAGCTATTGATGGTTGATTCAAGTCTGATGCCAGTGAGAAACACAATTGAATGTATTTATCGTACAGAGGCTGGTTTCCGTCTGGATCCTATACTGAGTCTGTGCAGGTGGGACACCCAGAGAGCAAAGTCCCCGCCGGGCCCTTCTAGTGACCTCTGGAGGTCAAATCAATAGGTTCTGGCGGTGCAGCCTGAGAGAGAAGGTGAAAAAAGATGATGTCACGCGGCGCAGCAGGAGGCCTGAGCAGCAAACACTCTCACAAACGGAGTCACTCATGTGAGAAGTTGTCCTTGCCACATAATCTCACGCAGAAAGACGATCAACCAGCCATTCTTACCTGTGTCTGGTTGTCAAGAGCTGTGATTTCATCTGGAGCGTTGTGCGCTCTCTCTGACTCAGTCTCACACCTTCAACTGAAAAAAAGACAATTAGTCTCTGAACTATTCTTTAAAACGACAACTACCAAAACTGACAGCCACGGATGACTCGGCCTCCACTTCCACAAATCATAATCCAGTGTTGCTCTTGGCTCTGTTTACACAGCAAGAAAAGTCCCACTTGGAGAAGATCCATCCTGGTCGCCTGATGATGTCTCTATAGCAAGGTCAAATTTCACAGTTTTCATAGGCTGGTTAAAAGACAAAAAAATCTGCTAATTTAAGTGTATCGATTTAGCACTCTCTGTGCAGTTTATCAAGGGATAGGTGCAGCGCTGTGGTCGACACACGTTGATTTACCTTGTATTCATTTATATTCCTAACATCTCCAACAAGCAAAACTCTCAGAAGTTGGCGATGGCATCAAACACTCCTGCTTCAGCCGCTTTGGCTTCTAGTCTTTACGTGATGACAACCATGATACCGTTACCAGAAATGTCATTTTTTCCCCTGTTAGAAAAACTTGACTTAATACCTGTTACTGCGTAAACAGGGCCTGAAGGTGCTATGCCTCATGACAGGTCAGTGAGTCTCACTAGGTTTTGAAAGTCTCGGGACAAAAATGAATGAATGAAGAGTTGTTGAATGTCCTCAAACGCCTCACGGCTGACTGTGGACAGATGAGGGTAGCGCTGCACAGCCACCAGGACAAGTGACCTGCTGGAGGAAGTGTGAGGAGTCACAGCAAGGGTGAGCCACACCTGCAAGTCATCCGCTGCTAGCGAGCTTCCTCATGACAGCTGATGGATATTGTCATATTTCAGAAACGTTCCGAGTCAGCAGCTCGACATGAAAGTGGAGGAGTCACTCGGGCCCGGTGATGCAGCTACAGTCTAACTCTCTCAGAGGTCTCTGCTTCAGCAGCAGACCTGAATGTTCCTTTTCTCAGTATTGCAAACACATCCCAGCCATAAAAGCCTCCCCCTCCTCCCCAGTCTGGCAGCAGACTGACAGCTCTGCACCACACCACAGCCTTCACACTCCAAATTGTCTCTGGCTTTTAAAAAAGGCTTCAAGGTCACATTAGAAATGTTTCTTGTTTGGGGGGAGTGTTGTCCCCTCCGCGGGGTCTGTCTCCCTTGTTCCGCACGTTTGTTCATCCAGCTGTCTTTTTGGCTCTAACCTCATCGTCTCACTCTCTCGGTGTGTGCGTCACCTTGCTGCTGTCTGATCCATCAGTCTGTCACGAGGACGCTGCTGCCTCCAAATATGTCCGTCTGTCTCAAAGTGTGTCTCCTCAGGCGCCGTCAGACCAATCACATCACCTCACACACGCACACACACACACACACATTTTGATGCATAAAGGAGAAGCTTGCAGCATCTCTTTTTGCATCATGGCCTTGTGTACGATTCACACACACACACACACCTGTCGAAGCTTGCGTAAAACAGCTCCATCTATTTGCCTAGCAACATTGTCTCATTACCCTGGCAACAGAAGACTGTCGCCTCTTATTATAAACACACACACACACAGCTGTGCGCTCACAGCACGGAGTCGGGGAGCGTGGCTGCTAACCTGGACGGAACCCTCGGACACATGACTCTGTCCCGGGAGCCCTGAACTAGAGTTCCGACCAAGGACTCGGGCTCTGACTGATTCTGTTTTGAGTGACAGCCACAGTTGAAGACGCGGCTGGTGCAGGAGAGCAGCATGACACAAACCCACGCGTCATTCTCACAGAAGTCACTCATGTCAGACACTCGCTCCCTCTCCCACCATCCACGGGTGAGGAAGGAGGAAACTGGAGTGTAAACAGGCAGAGTATCTCCAGAGTGTCGGGGACACTGTTGCACGCCTCACTCTTTATGTCGGTGTGAATGACTGAGCTCTCTTGGCTGTTGGCTGTTCCTGAATGCATCGTCTGCCAGTTATCTCTGTAATCATGTGGATGTTATTCATCATCTGCTGGCTCAGACGGAGCAACTTAACCAGCCGGCACATTGAGAAGGATGAATTGTAACACATGAACTTCACCTTGGTTTTTCACTCCGTTGCTTTGTTTGTCTGCACAACAGTAGACTAGCAAGTGCCTGTTTTTCTTGAGGCTTTTTCATGTAAACACTCTCTGACATGAAGCATTTGTGAACATCACCTAGCAAAAAAGCTGGAAGTTGTGAGTTAGTTTCAGCTAGAGCAACTGTCAGTTGAACTCCACGTCTCACTCGCTGCCGGAGGGAATTGGCCAGGAACCACAACAACCAAATTCGGAGTTGTCAGTCCTCCTCATGTGTGTGACGGGTGGAACAAGCTGCCTCTCTCTCTCTCTCTGTCTCTCACCAGACTGTCCCGTCTCCAACTCTCCAGGTTTCCGGAAGAAAAACAAACACTGTTATTTGGACATTGGTGTTTCGAAGAGGAACATTTGTTTGCTCCTCTCAATAAAAAAACAAGTGTTTGAAACAGACAAGGAAAACCTCTCCTGCTATTTGAATTATATTCAGTGAAAAACTCTGTCAAAGGATGAGTTCATGTCAGATGTTTTAATCTTGGACAAGTGAAATGTTTAAACTAATCACACTGAGACACGCTGGAGAGAAGCGTACTTAAAATTCGATATGATGAAAATGTGAAGTCAGCCGAAAGTGAGCAGCAGCTTATTGGAGTCGGATTTTTTTTCATGATGTCTTTTAATCACTTTTGCTCTCTCACTGCTGTGTTACAGTTCTAGAATCCTAGTAGCTCCCGGTCACAAGTGATGTTTCACTGGAGGCCAGCAGGAGTTGCTCATGGCCAACTGAACAAAAGTCAGAGTGGAAGCCGACTGGAGTGAAAAAATCCCAGTCAGGAACACAATTAAAACTAGATGAACGAAGTTAGATGAAAGAGTTGACACAAGGAACACATGAGTTTTGAAACGTAATTGATGATAAATGCTTAAAAAAAGAATAATTCGTTGACAAAATTGTTTGAAAGTGATATAACGTTCAGAAGAAAGAAACATCAGCATTGGAAAAATTCAACTGTTATGAAAAATCTGTTATATGAAGTGAAACAACTGACAAAGTTTGTATAAAAAGAGGACTGGAAGAAACAATCCAGCGGTGGAAAGGCAGTACTCGAACAACCAAACTCAACCTAGGTGGTTCCATGTTTGAGACGTGGAAATTGTACAAAATGATGACAAAATGAAAGGAACACAACCAGTAAAAGAGCCTATTTTAGCTGAGGTGATCACTTGTAGAGCTATGAAGGAAGACGATTCAACACTAAACATTCATTTTGGCGATCTGACGTTGCTGTTTCTTCCAGCAGCAGCTCTCCTTCCTCAGCGCACATTAGTTGCTTCACCGGCGGCGCTGCGCTCCAGTCCCTGTTGTGATGAGGCGAAGAACAAAAGATTCCTTTCCTCTGGGTCCTTACTTGGATGACGCTGAGATTCTTGGCTGTCTTTCGTCTCTGGCATCCGCAGATTTTGGGTCAGTACCAGAGCAAAATGAAGGGAAGATGAGTTTGACTCTCTGATGAGAGCGCTGAGAAAATGGAGGAGAAAACTCTTTGTTGAGTTAAACGGTCCCAGAAGAATCCGCCTGATAAACAAGCCTCCAGATCTGCAAGGATTCTGGAGATTCTCCCGCCGTTCCAGATGAGGATCTACGAGGGTGTAAAATCAATGCTGGTCAGGATTTACAGTCACGATCAAACAGTCCAGAGGAATTATGAGTTGGACTCCATCATCTTCATGAGATCATAAAGACTGTTTCCCCTAAATTATCATTATTGGTGCTCACAGGTTGAAGGAGGACGAAGCCGGTGGAGGAGACGGTGCTCCAGCTGTCTCTGTCTTTCACTCTTCTTTGCTGTTGCTCGGCTCCACAGGACTTCGCTGCAGGTGTGTGATGTTGTGGCTCAGCTCTGTGGAGCCGAGTGAGAGCAGACACACAGAAGGAGTCTCACACAAACACCGGAAGCTCTACAGGGTCTTGGGCCCTGGGCAGCAGCTTAAGAAGAAACAACTTACTTGGTCAGAGGCCTCTTTAGAGTCTTCTCCTGGTGTGATGGAGTGGAGCAACTACAGTAGGTGGGGCAGCGATGAGACAGTTGAGATGTTGAGGTGTCCAGCAGAGAAGGTCAGCTGGCAACTGGCAGACACCAGTTTTTCACATCCGACACTGATCCAGTAGCCTGCAGGACCGATCCTATGCCTTCCACCTGTCACTCAAAAACACCTCTGAAGTTGTGTACAAATACTTTGGCTTCATTAAAACGTAAGACTTTTAACAACTCGGCAAAAACACCTTGTTGTTAAAATCAACCAGACATCACATTATTACACTCAAAGTGAATTGAGGTGATTCGGCCTTATGGATTGGAGCCAACATCCAGTCCAGTCCATTTCAGCCGGGCCGATACCGATGCAGGCCGATACCGATAACCATCCCTACTTAAAGGGTGAGACGTGTTTCAGTGCCTGAGTCAGTCACAGAACCGAGGGAGAAGTTGGATGTCAGCAACCACAGTTCAGCTGGTGACACACACCTCCTAACAAGGCACAAGTCTTTGTGTGTGTGTGGGACTGGAGCCGACAGAAGAGAACAAACACTACCCGCGTGTGTTTAGTAGCAGGATCCCAGAAGAGGATTCCAACTTGAAGCAGCTTCAATATTCATGCTTGGAGCGTGCTCTTTTAAAAAACACGCTAATGGAGTCAAAACTCAGGAATTAAGAAAACATCTGATGAGCAAAAGTCAAGATGGAGGGAGACGGTGGGAGAGGGACTTTAACTTCACATCATGGACACGGCCATCAGAGGAGCACCGATTTTCGACTGAGTGAAGTCACACTCGAGTCTTAATTGACTCGCTCTCGTGGAAGACTTGTCCTGATGGTCGGGCTGTTCAGACTGGTCTCGGGGGCACAGACTTGACCGCCGCAGGGGTCAGACTTGAAGTAGCTGCTGGAGTGGACACACTTGACAGCTTAAGTGTAAAAAGAACAACATGAACTTGCAGAGTGGAGACTTGACCTGACTGGGGCGGTTAGAGACTCTCTGGCTGAGTCTTGACTTGACTGTTTGACAAGTCTTTAAAACAATACCTTCCAGCTATAAGAGTTGAAGAGTCAGTCAAACCTTGACTGTGCGACTCCATGAGCCAACACTGGGGTCTGAATTGTCCCAACAGCCTCTGCCAGTCCACACTCACACACTCACATTATGACGACACTAAGTGTTTTTGGACACACAACCAGGGCTGCCGCGAATCAATTCTACCACACACACTCAGACAGCAAGTCAATAAGGGGCTGATGATTGTCGTCCAGCATTGACTGATGTCAGTTGGACAGCGTGAGGTGGCAGGTCAGATGCTCGTGTGCTTAGTCGCCGCACAGCAAATGAAAAGCAGCTCATTTGGTGGCAAGCTGTAAAGAAAACGCTATTGAAGGTTTCTGGCGTTTTCTAGCTCGACCTGCCAATCCCTCCCCTCGCTCCCTCGGCTGCGCTTTGCTCAACAGAGTGCTACACCACCCCTCTGAAGACAGCCGGCTCGTCCAGTTCTTGCTGAGCGAGCTGATCAGAAATCAAATCTAACATTGCAGTAAAGCTCAGTGAAGCTTATGCAAGGGAGCTCCATTTGTAAACAGAACAACTCACACGTTTTTTTTTTTTTTTTTAAAAGGGAGGGTCGGACACGAGCCGACTGATTTTGGTGGTGTTCTGTAGGTTTGTCTGTATTCAGCAGTTCTTCGTTTCAACTCCATCTGGGGGCTGGTCTCAGGTGAGTGGTCTACAGTACTAGTTGTTTCACTGCAGAAGACTTTGACTTTGCGAGAACTTGATCCATATATAACTGAAGGATGCTGTTAAACCGCAGAATCTTCAGAATAATCTACAGGTGCGGAGGAAAACTGCCAAAAAAACAAGTGGATTCACCAGATGAATTTGGTTCCAGTGGTCTTCTCTCCCACGCTCTCCGCATCAGCTGGCCCTGCTTGTTCAGAAAGAGGAGTGTAGTTTCATGGCAGATGGCAGACATGATCAGCAGAATCAGTCGCTGACATCACCAGATCGAGACAAACATGTCTGTGATCATGTTTGCGTTCCGACGTTTCTGTCTGATTGTCAAAGTTGCAGGAGAATCCAGCAGACTGGGTTTGACAAAGACATGTGAGATCTGAGGAGAGGATCTGTCGACTCGACATGAAACATGTTTCAGGTAGTTAGTGACGCTCCCTGCTCTCATTCTGCCGGCTGCTGTGACAGAAGCAGGTCCTCGGAGAGAATATGGATTGGCTTGCACCTGCGGGTGAGGATCCACAACCTCAGATTCTAAGCTTGATGTTGAAGGCCACAGTGAAGACTTCATTTTTTCCCTCGGTGGATAGCTTTCCTTCTGTGTTTGTCTGCCAATAGAGTTAAGTCAAGTTAGTGAAGCCATAATGCAGTTCCTGCGCATCACACACACACACACACACACCGTCGTGGATTCTGACTTTCAGCGAAGCAGCTCTCAAACTCTGCGAGTGACGGCAGACCCACAGGCTGAACGTGGGATCAGACCCCAACTGTGATGGACGACTGGAAGAGAATCAACTGACAGATCCGACTGGTGTTTATTCTGCGGGAGGATTACAGAGGGGGGAGGGATTACATGACAGAGGGATTACTGCTCACACCTCCACGCCCCGGCGGACCTCCGTGATTGGTGAGAGACCCACAGTCGACATTGACCAGGGAAGGTCTCGGGAAGGTCCAGATTTCCTGAATCTCCTCGAGTGTTTAAGAACAAGTGGGGTCATATAAAACAGAGCAGGACAGCTCGACCTAGAAAGAAGCAGCGGCTCCTGAGTGATGGATGGCAGAGCTGGCCCCCACTGGGACCACAGGAGATGTCTACAGCAGAGTGAGGTCTGAATTCTGCATCTATTGTTGGTGTCTCATCCGAGCGACTGGATCAATAATGGTGACATAAAACCAGGAGACTTTGCTGTGTGGGAGCTGTTGCCAGTACAAGTCTGGAAATGAAGCTTTCGTTTGGGAAACATGACTAAACACAATCCTTTAGCCTGTAATAGTTTGAGCGAAGGCGTACCACAGGGATCAATGCTTGGATCTGAGAAGCAAAGTACATCTCTCTTTGAAGGTAGACGGCGCTGCTATTACAGGAGAATTGACTCGGAGCTCCTGAAGACGGCAGAAGCCCATGTCTCCACAGTCACACCTGGGTCACTGGGAACACATCACCTTGTTGCTCGGTCACAGATCTGCAGAGATGAGTCGGAACCCAAACAACTTCATGACAAACGGGGGGCTTTTTTTTCTTTCTCGTCATGGGAACGGATCATCATCATCATCATCATCATCCTCATCCTCATCCTCATCCTCATCCTCATCAATGAGCCAGCCACAGTCAAGTGAAACAGAAATGATGATGATGAAGCCGCCGGAGGCCTCATTAACATGCTCAGTGTTTAATGTCGGTGCGACACCAGAGAATTGGATGCTGCAGGGCGGGAATGAAAGAAAATAACTCAAATCATGGGTTTGAATTAAATATTGGTTGGAGAGCTTTCTCTCTTTAACTCTGACAGTTTCCGACAACGGAGGGGAACTTGATGAGCCGCAGACACAAAGTGATCACTGTTTCCAGGCTCCTTCAGCAGCGTCAGACGAGTGGAGTGTGGAGAGTGGAGAGTCAGAGCTGGCGTCTCCAGCAGACGTGGGACAGGGAGGTGCCTCACATCGTTGATGACCATTTGACTCCTAAAATGTCATTTTTTGTTGTGGGACTTTAACAAGTTAATCGCGATTAATTAATTAATCGCGATTAACATATTAAAATATTTTAATCGCATTCAATGATTTTATTTTAATTTAGTTTAACAGTTTGCTCTCCAGACAACATGGAACCTTTGTAAGTGCAGGAGTCCTGCACATCTGTTCAAGACCTTAAAAGAGCTTTAGTTTAAATAAGGTGATATAAAAACTTGAATACAGCCACCATTGTGATTTATTGTTCTATTGTCACACTGATGTAAATAAACAATATTCTGTTGTTTAAATGTATGTATGGGTCCATCATTTGATTCAGTAATATTCCGGATTCATTCAAATTGAAAAATGTGGCTTCTTGTGGCCAATATTCTTATACGATTAAACTGCAATTAATTGAGATTAATTCATCTCAAATTGTCTCATTAATTAGAAAATTTGTTTCATCGATATATATATATATATATATATATATATAGATAAATATATATATATATATATATGATAGACTTTGTGATCGTGTCATCTGACCATCGGCCACGTGTCTCGGACACTCGGGTGAAAAGAGGGGCAGAGCTGTCAACCGATCACCACCTGGTGGTGAGTGTGATCCGCTGGCAGGGGAGGAAGCCGGTCAGACCGGGCAGGCCCAAACGTATCGTGAGGGTCTGCTGGGAACGCCTGGCGGAACCCGCTGTCAGTGGCGTCTTTAACTCCCACCTCCGGGAGAGTTTCTCCCAGATCCCGAGGGAGGTAGGTGACATGGAGTCTGAGTGGGCCATGTTCTCCTCCTCCATTGTCAATGCGGCTGCACGTAGTTGCGGTCGTAAGGTCTCCGGTGCCTGTCGTGGCAGCAATCCCCGAACCCGGTGGTGGACACCGAAAGTAAGGGATGCCGTCAGGCTGAAGAAGGAGTCCTATCGGGTCTTGATGGCCTGTGGGACTCCTGAGGCAGCAGACCTGTACCGGCAGGCCAAGCGTGCCGCTTCTCGTGCAGTCTTGGAGGCAAAAACTCGGGTCTGGGAGGAGTTCGGAAAGGCCACGGAGGAGGGCTATTGGTCAACCTCGAAGAAATTCTGGCAAACCGTCCGTCGCCTCAAAAGGGGGAAGCAGGTGGTAGGGCCCCGGGGGTGGACGAGATCCGTCCGGAGTATCTGAAATCCCTGGATGTTGTTGGGCTGTCGTGGCTGACAGGTCTCAACATCGCGTGGCACTCAAGGACAGTGCCTCTGGATTGGCAGACCGGGGTGGTGGTCCCCCTGTTTAAGAAGGGGGACCGGAGGGTGTGTTCCAACTACAGGGGGATCACACTCCTCAGCCTCCCTGGAAAGGTCTATTCCAGGGTATTAGAGAGGAGACTTCGGCCGATAGTCGAACCTCAGATCCAGGAGGAACAGTGTGGTTTTTGTCCCGGTCGTGGAACACTGGACCAGCTCTATACCCTCCATCGGGTTCATGGGAGTTCGCCCAACCAGTCCACATATGCTTTGCGGATTTGGAGAAGGTGTTCGACCGTGTCCCTCACAATGTCCTGTGGGGGGTGCTCCGGGAATATGGGATACGAGGCCCTCTGCTAGGGGCTGTCCGGTCCCTGTATGACCGGAGCAGGAGCATGGTTCGCATTGCTGGCAGTAAATCAGACCTGTTCCCGGTGCATGTTGGCCTCTGCCAGGGCTGCCCTTAGTCACCGGTTCTGTTCATCACTTTTATGGACAGAATTTCTAGGCGTAGCGATCGATCTACGTTCCCACCCTCACCTATGGTCACGAGCTTTGGGTAATGACCGAAAGGATGAGATCGCGGATACAAGCGGCTGAGATGAGTTTCCTCCGCAGGGTGGCTGGGCGCACCCTTAGAGATAGGGTGAGGAGTTCGGTCATCCGGGAGGAGCTCGGGGTGGAGCCGCTGCTCCTCCACATCGAGAGGAACCAGCTGAGGTGGCTCGGGCATCTGATCCGGATGCCCCCTGGACGCCTCCCTGGGGAGGTGTTCCGGGCATGTCCTACCAGGAGGAGACCCCGGGGAAGACCCAGGACTCGCTGGAGAGATTATGTCTCCGGTCTGTCCTGGGAATGCCTCGGGATCCCCCGGGAGGAGCTGGAGGAGGTTTGTGCGGACCGAGAAGTTTGGGCTTCCCTGCTCCGAATGCTGCCTCCGCGACCCGACCCCGGATAAGTGGTAGAAGAAGGTGAAGGTGAAGGTGTAATGGGAAAAATCGATTCGGATTTCGAACAAATCGGTTCTCGAACGGCCGTCTGGAACAGATTGTGGTCGAGAACCGAGGTACCACTGTATATATGTATTAAAGTGTGCTTCCAACATTCCTGATTTATATTGAGCATCATTAAATGGAATATGCTGAAGTACTGTAAGCATGCCACGGTATAGCTACAGCCACCTTACTGTATATTCCCCTTGTTTCATGTGAGAGTATTATAAAACAAAGAGCTTATTCTTCTGGCTTCTGGCTTGACGGCTCCTCACACCGGTCTCAGTGTATAAAGTGAACCCTTAGGAAATTAACTGCCCAGCCCTGCTCCACAGGGACCCTGAGAGCACATACAAGAGGAGCACAGCACCACAACCTGGACACACACACACTGATCAATTCTCTTTATGAAACGGCAACACGCAGCGTTATGTTTGTACTTTAGATTAGTGAGCAAATATAACCATAAATAAATGACTTAATTTATTAATATGTGTATTAGCAGCATATTTCCCTGTATTTCATCCTAGTAAAGGACTGACTGTATTTTAACCTGGAATAGTAAGCAAACGTTCACTCTAAACATATTATGCTGATTATTAGCTGTAAATAAGTAATTTGTGTATTAATTGTTAATGTTCGTTCCCCAATCTAAAGTGTAGCCGTTTAATCTATTAACAAAATACACACATTTCCACAAATGCATGGAGAGATTTTGTGCTAGCATGAGTTTTTTTTCCCCTCTTTACTGCATATACCTTACTGTGGGAATGCAACTCCCCTTCAAAATATCCGACTATAATGCAGCTCTTGAGGAGAAAAACATATTTCCTTTCATTATGTCCTGATGATCACCTGGGCGATTTTATATTTAAAATGTGCTCTTTCTTAAACTGTCCATCTCACAGTATTTCACACCTCTTGTTCAATGAGGGGAAGTGTTGGAGAATAGGTCTCATTTGGGACGTGTAATGGTTAGTTTGAGACGACAACATTCCTTCCTTTGTGAACACAATGTTCAGCCAAATTTCCAAACACCTCACAGTTGGGTCAACAGGGACATGTATAACAAGGATGATCTATCTTGCCTGGTTTTTCCTGAAGCTCATGACTTGGACTACCCTCCATCCTCCAGTTAATGTGCCTGTACTTTGAACAATATGACAGCTGCTGACGGAACAACAGAAGCATTTATCCAACCAATCTCTTGAGGAAAAAATAGATTTACATGTCTACAACAATCATTGGTTATGAAGATGGAGCTACTTATGGTCCCACTCCAACAAGTAGCTGAAGCTTGTCTCACTGCATTGCTTCACCTGTAAAAAGCAGGTCCTCAATGAGGCAGACTAACCACCCAGTGAAGACGAGAGAAGAGGAATATTCAAGTTAAACTTTATTTTATTATAAGTACAGACAGAACAATCACTTTGTTATTTCTCCATCTTTCTCAGTAAGACTCTCAGGAACACAGACATGTAAACTAAGCGCCGATTCATCCACTACCACTGACGTGGTCGACTGTAGATTATTCAGTGAATGTCTGCGATGAATTGGAACCTCATCAGATGGAATACAACCTCACAGGATGTCTGGAGCCAAGAAGACCTTGGTTTGCGAAGCAGTAACAAACGAATCAGACGACATTATTGCATAAATCCAGCCGACGTTAACGAAGGAGGAGGAAAGTGACCGAAACCATAGTAAACAAGGATTGTTGGGGCAGATATTATCGTGTTTCACAGCAACAATACAATCTCAGCACTTTTAGTTTCAGGAGACAATTTGGAACATGTGTAAAAGATGAGCCGATCAGTGACCAGCAGAAGTGTTTCACTGCCAGAGTCCAAACTCAAACACAACTGGATGGAGAGACTGGATTTTGTTTGTTTCCAGTGGGCCAAGACACGTGCTGTGGTCACCACCTGTCAGACTTGCATAGATCAAACCATAGAAAAATACTTTTACGTTGGATTCACTGTTCTCTTCTCTTAATTACACGATCAAGTGACCCCCAAAAAAACATTCATATCTGTGAGTCACCCAACGCTGGAGTGGAAGTGCTGTTGGATGTGGCGTTGCCACGGTAACGCGGTTGTCAGGGAAGCGTTCCGGAGGTGAAGCGTCCCGCCTGTTGTCTCATTCATCATCAAGTGCCGCAACTCTCCAGAGTCTCTCCAATTTATGCAGATAATTTCACATCACTTGACAAAGACTTCAGAAATTAATCTGCAGAAAATAACACCGCTTGTGCTCGTAATCCCATTAATGGCTCACATTGGAATCCCGGGGTGGACGCCGTGAGACGGCCTCTCCTTTAAAGGAGGCGCGTAACGGCTTAACTTTTGAAGTTCAGAACCATCCTCACTTTGTGCTTATGAACATCTGAGTGGTGCTGTTTATTGTGCTTTTTTAAAATTAGAATTGTGAGATGAAGATTAACCCTGCCGCGACCCTCCGCGTGACCTGAAGCTACCTGGCCGAGCGCTCGTGTTCGTGATTCCTCAAATACCACATCACCTTTCCAAAAGAACAGAAAGGGGAGGAAAATGAATTTAGTCTGTAACAGCTTTTGTTCGTGTCGTTTGCTGTCAGTAACTGGAGAAAGAAATGTTTTCTTTTTGCACATGAAAACCTGGCCGCATGAAAGAACGACGATGAGCCCTGGAAACCTTCCTGACCACGTAAAAGACTTGTATATTACTGATGATAATAAAGTCACATCTATGTTAGATACTCAGCAACATTGTCAGCATAGCAAACATAGTGATTATTGATGAAGCTACTTTGACCTCGCGGACATTAGATGAAGGAATGTCGAGATTCTACTTTTAGTTTGACATTCAGACTATTAAAGATATATTTAAATTCCCTTTTCTATGGACTTGTGGGTCTAGTTTTCGCATTCTTGTTGCCAGACGTCAGGAATAAACGCTCCTGTAGCGCTTCATTCCTCTAACTTGACCTCAGTGACCCGCTCTACTCCTCGATCTCCAGGATCAGGTCGTCGCCCTCCAGTGAGGAGTCAGGAGTCACGTGGATGGACTTGACAGTGCCGGACATCGGAGAGTTGACCACCGTTTCCATCTTCATGGCGGACAGGACACACAGCGGCTGACCCTTCTCCACCTGCCACAGCGGACGACAACACAAACTGAGTTACCAAGTCGTTACAATAAAGTTGAGTCAGGGTGACAGATTTCCATTTCCACCATATTTTAGCGACGCCTTGGTTGACAGCACACTGACCTTTGACCCAACTTCCACTTTCACTTCCAGGACCTTCCCAGGCATGGGCGCCCCCACCTGACCTTTGATGGACTTCTGCGCTTTAGGATGGAACTTCATTTCCTGGTGATGACATGTCATTGGTTCATTCATCATCTGTCTGTCGCTCTGTTTTCATGAATAAAATCCCCCCACTGCGCCCTCCACACCACAAGAAATATGACACTCTGGATTAAATTAAAGCCACTGGCCCCGCCCCCCTTTCATCCTCACAGTGTTTTACTGCAGAGATTTATCCCTCCTCTCAGCTATCCATCACTCTCTCCTCCTTCTATAACCCCGCGCCTCCTCAGACAACCCTTCCCACCTCCATCACACCCTCCCTCCCTCCCTCCCTCTCCCGCCCGTACCTTCATGGCGACAGTGTCCTTCACCAGCACAGATCTCAACTGGCCGTTCAGCTCAAAGAAGACCTCCCTCTGTCCTGCCTTGTTCAGGTCTCCGAGCGCCAGCGCCTTAATGTGGAGGGTCTTCCCTCGCTCCAGCTCCACCTGCCACACGAAAACACATTACATCGGCTAAAATGCGATTAGCGCCACTCCGGAACGCACACTTAATCAATGCCAACTCAGTTTGAAGAAGGCGGACGGAGAGATGGACCGACATACAAGAGGTGGGGTTTTGCTCCGCAGGAGAGGACCACACGTGGAGGGATTCTGAGGAGTTATTATAAAAGGTGATTCCAAGGGACGGAATCTAAAATGTTTTTTCAAAAGAGCGACTTTCAGGTTTGCACCTTGTGTTGCTCATATTTAGGCAATTCTAAATGGTTTGTTTCTCATGATAAGAAAGAGTTTTTTTTTTATTTGAAAATAATACAAATGAAGTTTTGGCTGCACTGCCCTGAGAATAACCATCTTCAGTGTTGGTCCTTAGTAAAGCTAATGGCATCTTACTATTGCAGAAAACACTGTTGTTGTTGTCGACACATTTATACTCAAACCTCAAAGATGAACACGAGAGCCACATCCACTTTCCCTCCTCCAGCACCCACACCAGTCAGAGAAACAGACACCTGAGCATCGCCACTTGTCAGTCAAACATCGTTGCGCACCAAAACCTCCATTAGGCGTCACAGTTAAGAGGACACGCGATCCCATTCTAACGGTTTCAGTCTAGGTACACGAGGCCTGGTGAATAAACATCTGTTGGTTCTGATCTCAAAGCCTCTTTCATCACATCCTCCAGCACAAATCAAATATAAACAACGCTTAGCAGAGCTCTCTGAGGGATTGACGAAAAGAACAAGAAAAAGCTGCCAGTCTTGATCGCGGGTCACTTCTACCTTCTTCCCTCCGCTGGTTCTGCTAATTGGATCTGATCTGTAGGGGGAACCGGTCGACACGACACCAAGGTTTATTGATATTGGTGTGTGTGTGTGTGTGTGTGTGTGTGTGTGTGTGTGTGTGTGTGTGTGTGTGTGTGTGTGTGTGTGTGTGTGTGTGTGTGGGTCCTGACAGCAACAGCAGTGTGAGCGACTGGATCAGAACGGTGGTAAAGGATGAAACTATAGCCGAGATGCTCGATACAGTTGGGAAATAATTAGGTGGCATGTTTGTGACGGGAAAATCCATTTTACTGGGGAAAAAAAGGCCAATTTCACTTCACTCCCCACTGCTCTGTGACCCTTTGGCATCCTCACAATGTTCATCCACCAAAAGTGCCCTCTCTCTGTGTCGTCTTCTCGCTGGTGTCCACGCCAACTCTTCAATCGAAACCCTCTGCTACTTTGGTCCACACCTCAGCAGCACGCTGCTCTTCAAAAGCTCTGTCTGTGTCTCAACAAGTCCAGCGTGACCAGGGCAGGAGCACACCTCAGGCAGGTCACCTGTCCATCACACTTCATGACACTTGTTTTTTATTTTCTCAAACTACAGCAGTGTTTCTAACAATGATGCCCTTAAAAACAAACCTTCAGTTTGTAAGCACAAGTTTATTTATTTATTTTTTTGCACTGATTTTTAAGCGCATAAGCAAGAACTATTTAGTGTCAATTGCTGTTAAATATCCTTGTAAAACGTCCAGCAGAGTGGAGGCAGCACTCTGAGCAATGAGGTCCAGAGTTGTCTCTTGTCAGAGACTTCGCCCAGATTGACATAATTGTCATTGGCGAGTTGTCCTGGAGGCATTCTGGCAGGATGACAGAGCACAGGGGAGCAGCTCTCCTGGAAGGACTACGCCCTATATAGAAGGCAGATATAGGGCATATAGTGGAGGTCGCCACTAATGTTGAAGGTCATCTGCTTCCATTCTGCTTCCAACCCATACGCATTTGACTCGGCTTATCTGTACATCGGTGCTGCTGTGGCTACCTCGCTGGGAGTGGCCGCCCCACTGTGCCACTGTTATTTTGCGGGTTGAAGGATGAAGTAGGGGAAGCCCTGGTCTAAAGGAAAGTCCAGCCAACCATGTCGATTGTGCAGAAAATCACGAGCTTTCGACTGACTTGGGAACAAGACTGATACTGTTCGATAATCACAACTTGGTTGGCTTATCTGGACTTCGTCCGGCGACACAAGAGCATCGAGTGTCTATACAGTATATTGATGCTGGTGCAGATAATGATGCTGACATTTATATGGCCCATTAATGAGGTGGTCTACTGAAGAGTGGTCGGTGGTCAGAGGGGTCAATCATAGTCGATAAAAATCCAGATAATTAGATAATAATCCAGCTGCTTTGTCACACAGGGAGCGGTCAATATCAGACGGGGGAGTTAGACGTTATGAGTCAGAAGAAAGAGAAGGCCGGACGTCAATGTATCGACTAAAGAGGGGGTGAGATTCAATGGACGCAGCGAAGGTCGCACCTGCACCAGAGCCCAGATTCAGCAGCAGCAGCTTCTATTATGGTGCTGTCACGGAAGTCCTCACTTAAAACAGGGACAGGGACTTTTTTTAATCTACACAGACAACAACATCGTTGCAATTATTTGAATGAATCATTAGAAAAACAAAACAGCTCAACATCTGCGATCTGGGCAAAAGACTGATCATCTTTTCACTTCTAGTGTTCCCTCTCTTCCTTGATGCAAGCGTTCTCCCACCCGCCTCTGTTTCTCCTTCGCAGGAGCGCGGCAGTTTCAGACTCTTCCATCAGCCGCAGACGTCCCCTACACACCCGTGGCAGATTTGTTCGGGCCGCATTTCTGCACATCTTATTTGACTCCTGAAGAGCAGTCACACAGAACTGAGGTTTTTCAACCTCATCTGCCGTGAGTGTGCAGAGGTCTGACCTGACGTCCAGGGGGATCAGAAATATTACTTCTTGTCAATATCCCAGCCGTTGGCTGTCAACAACCCCCTCGACAGAGACGTCCAACTGATGAAAGCTGCAAATGGCTCCAGATGTGTAATACATGAAGATTAAAATCTCTGTTTGCCCTTCTCAAATGTTGAACCAACATACAGACTTTGACTCGTGGCTTTGAAATACACTACATCTGAGCTGAGAGAGTTCCATGATGTGGAAAAATTCAATTTGGAGCCAATTCAATCAAATATGCCTTCAGTGATTATGGACCTCTGGATAAATTATTTGCACCAAGAGTAAATAGTTTCTTGCGAAATAATAAGCAAATAAATGACCAACAATTTAGATTCAGGGCTGAAAGACGGACCTCAATGATGTTAATGAGCCTACTGAAAGATTTCACTTCAGTCATACATTATTTAAAACTGCATGGCAGAGGCTCAACCCTAAACCCAGGTCTTGAAGGAACATCCCAAAGAGAATTTTCTGGTGTCCGATGTTGATGCCAAGAGTTAATACATCAATTCAATGTTGACACTTGGGTGTTTCAAACCTTTACCTTCCCTGTGTGGTTGGAAGGGGGACGACTGGAAGCTCTCTTCACTAATTCACAGTGGATGTCACTTGATATGGAGTATATAACCGCCCTGTGTGGCGCTCCTCTTCACTGACGGTGGCAGCAGGAACCACCGGCCACTTGAGGGGATTTATGTACCAAGTGACTCATTATCGCAGGTAGAACAAAAGGAGTGCCATCCCATAGCAAACCCAAAGTGCCACCACGTCATTCTGTACTACCCACGGCGTCAGGATATGCCACAGACAGCGGAGCACGTTTCAATCGCGCCTAATGTGTCAATATGCAACGCTGAAGGTTGAGTTCCGAGTCAACATAGGACGCTGACGCTCAGTCTAAAGCATAAATTTGACCTGGTTGCTACACTGTGAGGCAGTGATTGGTTGACAGCGTCCATCTTATCAGTGCAGAGTAGGGGGCGCTCACTAGGGGGCGTTTCAAAATGTGTGAGGTTTCATTGAAATGGTCATACAAATTCAAAAATTTTAGAGCAGAGTGCGCCATCTGGTGGGCTCCGAAAATGAGGACAGTGTTTCATGAAGCCTCATGAGCCCGTCTCTACTGAGAAGTTACCAATCCAGAGCAACGGTTACTGAATAAACCAACTGCTCATACGCCTATTCACTCTGAACAGGATTCAGCAGCACTTATCAATCTGTATCAGCAGGATGCCTTTATTTTTGTTTGGCACATAGTTTGGGCTGATAATCCAGCATGGTGGGCTCAGAAAACAAATTCAGTCTTCCTAAGAAAATCTTCTATTGCTCTTCTCTTCCGCTGGATTCATCCGTTGTCTCACCAGGAGAGGAGAGCTATGTGCCGTGTTAGTTTTGGGAAACATTAAACACCTTTTCATTATACAGGATCCCATTGAGGGAGGAAATTCAGTCTCTCTTTTGTTTTCTATTCTGAAGCCACAGGAGCTCAGGCAGATGTATGGAAGCGAATGCAGTGCTGCGCACATTCGTGACCCGCCAATGTTGACAGCGGAAACGACTGAAACACTCCATTTTGGCTTCCTAGCGACAAGAACTTACCTGGATGTTGATTTTCTGCATGTGAACCTTAAAATGTTTATTGCCGACTGCTTGGCATGTAAGTGGTAAACAACACCTGCCGCTGATGTACTTCTCAGTTATGAATCACAAAGTGACTCTGTTGCTGCACATTTTGACAAACAAGGAGGCATCAGTGTTTTCCTGTTTGTCCCTGTGGATCACTGTGTTCCTCTCCTGCAAGTTAAGGTCCAGTTGGGTCTCTCTCAGTACCGTTCTGTGTGAGTACCCGGAGGAGCGTCTCGCAGTACCTCAAACTCCTCTGCAATCTTGGGTCCATCCAGGAACAGCCTCGTGCTCAGACAGTCAACTGGGCCGAAGCTAGCTGGAAGCAGAGAGGGATTAAATTCATGTTAATGATGACCAATGTGGAGTGTTTTTGCCTCGGCTATAGAAACATATGGGATTAAAGAGCAGCCGTCCAGCATTTAGCTCTAACATGACTCAGAAATGGGTTTAAAACCCAAGTAAATGTCTTTGAACACACACACACTTCAGTGTGGATATTTCTCAAAATGATCTGAAGTCATACAGCAGTGGGAAATGTAAAGCAGCCACCTCCACACCAGGATTATCTGTCACCAAGTCTGAATACATCCAAACGAACCTGATCCTTCCTCCCCCCACTCGCTCTTTTGTTGATGTAAAAACTAAGAGTCAGGCAGAGCCGAGCAAGGCTCTGGCAGAGAAGTCATCGAAAGCTGAGCCAGATTTTGCACTTCTGTGGGCTCTTCATAACTGTAACGGTGGAATTAAGAACACAGAAAACAATTCCACGTCTTCAGCGGCAGCATCATGCCGGAGTTGTGTGCACTGTGGGACGTCTAAATCAAGGTCCACTACCACTGAATGACCGCTCACAGTCAGGCCTGAGGATTTGGGGGCGATAAGCAAGATAGTTGTTTGGGACCTCTGCTGTGTGAAGAATACAAAAAGAAAGGGGTAATAAAACCAGACTCAGGCGGCTGCTTGTGTTCTGCAAAAGTAAGTCTGTTTGAATTCAATAAATCCTTAAGTGCCGGAATAAGGCATGAAGAGCCATAAATGATATAAAAGATGTCTATGGGAAGAAGTTGATGCAGTTTATTACTGTCTAGAGTGTTAATAATGTATATAATTTACTGAGGGGACTGCTCAGGACGCACAGGACGTGGCGTTTGGAAATCGTTGAACGTTCCTTAGTCCTTAGTTAGCCAGTGTTTATAGTCTTGGTGAAGAGGACCCACTGCTGCCGAAGTAAGTTATCAAAATGAATGAGTTCTACAATCCAACATGGCCATTTCCATTCAAAATAAAGGTGAAGCTAAAGTTCTTGTGTGCAAGGGGTCGGTTTAACAAATGTACCAAAGAAATGTTGATCTGTAAAGCAAATGAACGAAACAGAAGCCCATGCCACATGCTGTTCACATCAATACAACTCACAGGTGAACTCTTTAAACTCCTGGAAGACCTTGGGGTACATGGCAGCTGACATCACATCCTCTGGTGTGATGTCATCACCATGAGCCGCTCTGAGCCCGTCTTCTAAGGCCTTGAAGTCCATCGGTGGCAGCGAGGCACCAGGGCGACCCTCGATACGAGGAAGTGACTTGAGCACCTGGATGAGATGAAAAGATGTTTCACACGATCCTAGAAAGACTGGATAAAAGCTGTCAAGCCGCCTCAGTGAGAGCAGGATGAAGACGTTCCAGCCATTCATGTGGGAAAAAAAGAACATGCTTGAAATGGATGAGTCAGTTATTTTTACTTCTGTTGTGTTCTGTTTGTCTGAGGAAACAAATGCGACGCTTTCTTCTTTCCCACAGACAGAAGTGAGGAATGAGGAGGGAATTTGTGGAGGCTGCCAGAAGACTAATATGTGATTTATCTGCCCACGCACACTCAACACTTGTAGACACAATCGATGGGCGTCTGCTAATAACGTCTGCAGAGGAGATTACAGTTATTGGGTCTTAAGATCCTGCAGTGGAGGAAAATGAATTTGGATAAATTTGGACAGAAAGCAGAAAAGATGGGAGAAGAAATCAGACATTTGAGAAGCGTTTGTTGCTTGATAAGCAACGCCCGAGTATGTATCAGCTTGTCATTGGTAAGTAAAGAGTGCGTCACTGCGGTGTAGAGTTTTCCAGATTCAAATGCTCATCTTTAATTCCGCTTATCCGGGTCAGGTCTCGGGACAGCAGTTTAAGCTTGTCCTGGGTCTGCCTCAGGCATGAGGTCGCTCAACTGAAAACCTTGGGAAATAGAGGACCCACATCTGACCAGCAGAAGGAATCATCTCTGCCACACAAGGCTTCCTGAGCACCACGGAAAATAAAGACAATAATGTCATAACCCATATCAATAGAAAAACCACTGCATAATTGGAGACTATTTGATGAAAATAAATAATGTGCAGGGTATAAGATATAAGCGAAATTATACAAAATACATATTAAAAAGAAAATATTAGTCCTAATCTTCTAGACATTTTTCATCTTTGAATTTAAAAACAGCATCATGCAATTGTAATCCTTCATAATAGCTCTGGATTCAAATGGCCTTGAACTGCTGGTGTAATCCTTGACTGACGGTGCAGTGCATGTTTCCGCTCTAACAAATGAAGAACTGTTCAAGGTGATTTACCTTAATCGTGTTGCACGGTAACTCTTTTTCATGGAGGCTGGTTTTCTTCAGCGCCTTCATGGCAGGCTGCAGCAGGGACCCTCCTCCTCACAATATTTGGAAATATTTTCACGCGCAGCTGTCGCGATGTGTGACGTGCGAGTGAAACAATGTGAAGCTCTTCATCATGATTAGCCAAAGTGCAACCTGCTCAAGTCCCAAATCTGTTTGCAGCTGCCCGCGTTGGGCCTTTTGGAGTTAAGTGAGGTCATTTATTTCTGCAGTGGAGTGAAAGTCCAGGAGAGAGATGTTTTCGTGTGTTCCAGCAGAGGGCTCACTAATTAATGAATGTCACCGGCGCTTCATAAAAGAAACATTGGCTGCTCCATATAAGTGCTCATGAGCTGCTCAGCTGCAGCTCTCAGCCAGGCTCGGTGCCACGCAACCCTCCGCTCCAGCCAGCTGACATGCCTGTTACCACTGTAGAGAGCACACGCCCACACAGGCCGAAAGACATCCGTGAATATTGAACCTGACATTTCACCTGCTCGCTCAACAACATTAGCGGTTCAGGGTAAACACTACAATCATCGCTGGTTCACCTTAAATGACAATTGAAGTCACGTCAGAATGTGGGTGTTCTGTGTTTGAGTCGATGATTGTGAACCAAATGACTTTGGCTGAAACATACTGAAGCGAGGTGCGGAGCCTGGTGATGGACAGGACTGTTAAACGGGTGAATGAAGAAGAATAAACAGATCCAGCAAGACCCGAATCAAAGACACAGATTATTGGCTGACAGGGAGAGTAGAGGAGGAGAGAGGAGAGCGGTTCCAGGTGTCAAACTTCAAGCAAGGAGAGTCTGAAACTACACATATTTGATCACATAATCTCCTGACTGAAGGGGATGGACGTCATGTCCCAGATGAAAGAGATGTGAGCAGGAGCAGAGTGCTGCATTGTGGGTAACACTCTAGACTGGGGAACACAGATCAGCCAGTATTAAAATAATTTCTTGCTTATTTATTGTTAATAATCAGGTTATTATTGAGCTTTGAGTGAATACAGTAGGGTTTAACAAGACTCTAATCGGTACTTTAAGGTGATGAATCGAAGGCTGATACACATATAACTAGGCAGTTTATTTGTAGTACTATAAATGTATAAATGTATAAGTGTGATCAACCCACACAGTTTGAGGCTTGCCTACTGCCTAAACAGCTGCTCTGGATGAGCACTGCTCTTCTTTTCCGCCAGCCTTGGACCACATGCCAGGCTGGGCCCCGAAAATGTAACTACAGCACAAAGTTCTTTGGATTCAGAAGTAAGTGAAACAATGTGTTCACTGTAGCCACTGATTGGACTTCACTGTCTCACATGCTGTGAGCCACTTTCCTGTTTTCAGTTTTTGTTGTTGTCTTTTCTCCTCCACAGTTTTTCCGAAAATAATTTTATTAAAATATTTGAACTTAAGCAACACAATATTATAATTTCTCTCTACAATATTGTTTATGTAAATCTATAATCTATTATCATAGTTACATTTTTGATCACTGGTCTTCAAACAAATTTGAATAAATATCTTCATGGTAACAGAATAGGCTCGACAGGCCAAAGCATGTGTCTCTTTGTCTCTTTGAGGAAACGTTATTTCCCACCACTGCACGTGCTTTAAGCTGCTGCTACAGGGGAACAGTCCCTCCACATGTGATGAAGCGTCTACTGCCTTTGATCATTCGCCTTCCACATTAGATTGAACCCCTGCGACATTAATTCAGGCTCATCGAGCTTAAGGGTCTCTGCTGGTCGGCGCTCTCAAGTCCAGAACATGCTTCTCCTACATTCAATCAGTCCTCGGCTGTATTTGACTTGGATCCTCACTCAGCAGGCCTGTTTCCTTCCACACCACAGATGCAGCTCACTCTCACGCCCTGGTTGAGTGCAGCATAGTCGCCCTCAACACTCTTGACCCGTCTTACAGCATTCACAGTCGATTTATCAACCATGTGAGCGCATGCTCTCATTCTGGGCCACTTTAGCATGAGCTCGAAGAAGAGGAGAGGTGGATGAAGGCTAGACAGGGAATTTAGTAAGACATTACCTTCGATCTGAACGGTTCCGGAAATCCTCCATGTGGAATACCAACATATCCCTGCAGGAACTCCACCACAGACAGCGGGAAGGAAAGCTCATCAGCTCTCTCCTCCACCTCGGCTTTGGTCAGGTTGTTCTGGACCATGAATTGTGCCAGGTCGCCCACGATCTTGGATGATGGGGTCACCTGAGGAGAAAACAACAGTGTTACAATGGATGGGAGTGTTTTCTTTTTTTCGAGCAGGCAGGCTGCTATAAGTGTTGTGGGACATTCTGAATCCAACTATACCGCCAAATGTGGATCTGCATGAGCATCAGCAAAGCTAGTATTTGTGCTGCAGAAGGGTATTGAAGGGTATATTTATGATGCCGTGACAGTTGTGGTTAACAAGCTGCTGTTGCTTTAGATAATAGCACTACAGTAGATAGTACTGCAGTGTAATGAGGAAGTGACATCAGCAGTCAGTGATCGGGGAGACGCTGGCGCAATGGAACAAACAAACGTAGAAGCCTCAGAGAGCAAGAATAAAAAGGATAAAGCTTGGAAAACGAAAACATCTCAAGCAAATACAAAGCGAAAAGGAAAAAGTAAGTAGGTTATTGGTGTGGGAAGAGGGATAGGCTGGAGAGGGGAGACTGCAGCGAGGGAATAAATGCATGCAGCAGCAGGAGAACCTTGAGGAAGTCCACACAAAAGGCAAACCAGGCCAGAGAATAATTAGCCACAGAAAGAGGGATGATTCCATTACCATGCGAAAAAGGGATGAATTTATCAGTGAGAGAGTGAGGGACGACCGTTTTGCTGAGAGAAAGAGGGATGAATCTATTAGCCAACAGCGCTAGTAAATAATGAAGGGAGGAAAAGAAAGGAATGAATGAAAGTTAATGAGGAACAAAGCGGAAGACTGCAGGTGCAACGAGGAAACAAATCAAAGTGTTTGCTGCTAAATTGACATCAGAGTTCCGACGCCACGTGCAAGATTAAAACATCAACGGAGCCGAAATGAACGAGCACAAAAGAAAACAAAGAGCTGATTACAGGGAGAGAGGGGAAGCTTGATGCACAACAAAACAGGAAGTCAAACAAAACACAGGAGACACACCAGTCTGGGACTGTTTCCAGCCCAGGCAAACGTTTCACAGGTTTTTGTTGAAGTTCAGGTCGCATTTTCTGTTGCACTACTTGCTGTCTCACCTGGTGGACTTGGTGGAAAAACATGTACTTTGTCATACAGTAGCTCAAACCATGTGTGCAACTATTGCTGGTTCCTAAGTTCAGGAAACAGCATATTTGCCTTTTTTGCAGGAAATTGTTGTCCAGTGGCAGTTCATGTAGCAAGCACTCTGCGTGCTGTAGGTAAGTTTCCGTGGACAGTATTTGTGTGTCCTGTTACAATAGTTGCGTCACAGTAGAATCAGATATTCTACTGTCGTAGTACTTTAAAATGTTCTTGTTGGGCGGCAATACTCATTATTTGTGCCACAGTATTTTAGTTGGATCAGCTGGTGTTGTCACCTTCACCAAGGAGATTCATGTTTAGAGCCACATTGGTCTGTTTGTCTGTGTTCAAAATGACTTGAAAAAATATGGACAGATTTGGATTACATTCTGAGGAAATATGTGAAATGGGACAAGGATTGAATTGTAGAAGTGATCCAGAGCAGGGATTATTTTTTAAGGACTCCCCAGCATTGGGAGATAGGACCACGTTGGGCATTTGTGCCAGAATGATCGATTGATTTTTTGAGGACACTTTGTAATGAGAAGAGCGTGCGAGGGCCGGACTGGAGTGGCCTGGCGGAGGCTCGCACTCTGAGAGCTTCTCCAGTTATGAAGGTAGCTGTTAAACATTCCCTAGTTGTGCAATTACAGTGCGCCATACAGTATTTCCAGTTGTTGGTTGTTAGATGCGGTGTAATGCTGGCGTTCTGTCATTCACCTTAATGAGGTCTCCGAGCAGCTTGTTGGCCTCGGTGTAGGCCTTCTTCACCTCCTTGAACTTGTTACCAAGACCCATGCTGTGAGCCTAAATCCCACACGAACAAACACACACGTTGGAGGAAACACAGCAGTTAAACAAATGCCTCACTCACATTGTGGAGAAATTGTGGTAATTTAATGTCAGCGTGATTTAATAGGGTAATTTGTGGCGTTGCATTAAATGGAAGGCCATTGCAGCCTGAAATACTAGGTGTGATATAGAGATGTCTTCACCACCCACGAGAAAATAATTGATGCCAAACTCAAGTTCAGGGTAACCGACCATTGGTACATAATATACCATGAGCTGTGGCCAAAGGCAACGGTTAATTCATCTTCCTCTATCATTTCTGACTGAATTCATAACTTGAAAAGCAGGAGTGTTTTATCCTGAGCTAAGACTATATCAGGTCCAACACACTTTTATTTCAAGTCACATACATAATACATTCATGTCCATTCAGTATTAGAAGGCAAATACATGACGGTGAAGTATCCTTCAGGGCTTCATAAATACGGACGACAATATACCTTAAAATATGTTACACTCGTGTTAACTTATCCCACATTGCAACTATGGTCAGATTGAAGACTTGCATGACATTTTATAGACTGAACACTAGGAAGGGAGACATCTCCCTTTGGACATACATATAGGTTGTTTCACCTTTACACCTCAAAAACACATCACCATATATAAGCACTGAGTACCTGGAAGTGCAGGTTGGTGTACTGTCCTCCAGGGATCTCGTTTTCGTAGACGTCGGCATTCCCAGACTTCATGGTGGCGGTGCAGTCAAATGGAGCATAGAGACCTCGAGCCACCTCCCAGTACTCGCTATAGTCAAACACCTTCTCGAGAGCGATTCCTGCCCAGGACACACAGACACATTTATATATTTATATTTATCAGGGGTCTCAAGCTGATCCACAAAAGCCACACAGAGGCCTGTTCAGTAGCATACCCAACTATAGCACACTCAAACATCAATAAAGGCCTAATGAATATATATTAGTGGAGGGACTTTAACGAGTTAATTGTGATTAATTACAACCTTACTACGATTAATTAATTACAACAAACAATGTCATTTAATTTAATTTAATTTAACAGTCTGCTCTCCAGACAACAGGGATGTTCAGGGATGTTTTTCGCTACACAAAGGCCAGGGTTTCCACTACTAAATTTTCAAGACAATAAAAGAGCTTTATTTAAATAAGGTGATATAAAAACCTGAATATAGCCACCATTGTGATTTATTGTGTAATTGTCAAACTGATGCAAAATACACAATATTTTGTTGTTTAAATGTATGTATGGGTCCATCATTTCATTCATTTATATACCAAATCCATTCAAATTGAAAGATGTGGCTTCTTATGGCAAATATTCTTATACGATTAAACTGGGATTATTTAAAATGAATTCATCACCAGATTATTTTTTTAATCGAATCCCACCCCTAATATATATATATAAAATAAATAAATACCCAGAGGTAGGTGACTCAGCCATCAGAGAATCCTGCTATGAATTTGCTCCAGCCGTTGGATTAGGCTTTTAAATTAGTATCGACTTCTTGGGTAAAAAGTTAAGCCCTTATTTATTTATAAATGAGGGGACTTAATCAGTCCACCTCAGGATTCTTGAGAGAGCTGAAACCAGCCAGCCACTGAATATATGTCGCCTCCCTAGCCCGCTCAACTAGGGGGTCGGTTGTCGTACATCTGTTTGGCACATCCCCGAGTCCTCAGGGAATAAACCTCGTCCACTCTCCTTGTGGTGTTTGACTCTTGACAGTCCATACATATGATTCAGGTAACCTTTTCCTGAGTTGAATATAGGATGAATGTGTTGCCATCGGTGGAGGCAGAGAGTTACCGTCCTGAGGAGACAGTCAATCACCATCTGTTGGGCTGCTCTCATTAACACACGTGTGTGTGAGATAGAGAATGTCAACGCCAGCGAAGATGGACGTGGAGCCTGGTGTTTGAAGTGTCTCTGGTGCCATGAGCCAATTTCCCTTCTTGTATTTTAGGCATCGTTGTGGAGGAATGGCATCAGATGTTTGATGGGGAAAGCAAAGTGCTTTATTTGATTGTATGCTTATAAATCCTCAACTCATCCATCACCACTCCTCTGTTTACACACACACATATGTCGATGCGATCAGTCAGATGAGGCGCTGGAGACAAACTGGTGTTGTACTTGCGTGTGTGTGTGAGTATACACTAGGACTAAAGAAGACAAACGGTACCCACACATTTGTCTTGCCAATAAACTGTTTGCGTACGAGCATGCCAAACAGATGAGAACAGATGAAAACAGATGTAGGACACGGGGATTTAGGAGGAAGCAGATGGACGCTCAGGCTGACGGATGTCTGAGTTTTACAGCCGATGCAGATATTTAGGGGAGTCTATAATTCAGGAAATGCTTCACTACAATGATTTGATGCCGTTCATGTTTAAATAGAATCAAGAAACACAATCCACAGCCACACCAAAGCTGCCCTTTTTCAACACCATTAGGTTGAGATGGATTGGTGAAAAGAAACACCACAAAAGGAAAAAAAATCGTGTGTGTGGGAGCTGTTTTTTTATTTAATCATACCATCTTTAGGAGACTTCAGGTTTGTTCAGAACGATCGTTAACTATCTGTCGACTCAAATTCACTCCGGTTGCCCTTAACCTTGGACTCAAGACAAACAGGGGGGAAAAATAAGGCCAGGCAACTGGAACACATTGAGACTAATGTCTGCCTTCTAGAAGTCAGAGTTTCTTTTCCTCTTCTGTTTACATGCATCTGATCAAATGTCTTTAATGCTCTTTTTATCTGAACCTAGACAATATCCCTTCTGTTTATGTGATAGTTAAGTCAAACATTCATGACTTAAGTCATCTCTAGTGTCTAATTCACATCCAAGCTCAGTTAGCTTGGAAGTCTAGTTGGCGTTTGAATGAAGGGATGAATGTAAAATAAGATCATGCATTATAAAGACGTCAGGATTTGCAAAGGTCAGATTTAGTGGAAAATGACTTTCATTTGAAGCTTTGATGTTAAATGGGCCTGATGTTATTCAGTCACATTTATATCAGTAGACTTATCAGCCGGTGAGTTAGAAATGAAGCCTGGAAGTCAAGAGGGAACAGAGACATTGAGAGAAACCAGGAATAAGACGGAGGAGCTTGGATTACAGGTGTGAGCTAGGATAGAGAGTTTAAGCATTTAGGAGGCTGGCCGGATGTCAAGTAGGAAAGCTTGGGAGTGAGGATTGAGGCCAAGGAAATCTCAAAAAGCTTAGACTTTCAGGAGCGAAATGAAACCTTGACTGAGAAGATTGGAAAGGAATGATCAGAAAGCAGGTGATTACACACCCAAAAGGATTTCAGTTTCATGAGAGAACAAGGAACACCAGGGTGGAACTAGATCAGGTGGGAGCATGGGCCATAAGGTGAATTGGTGTTGCAGTTAGGTTAGGTGTTGAAAGTCGCTTGGATGAACTCAGCCTAACTGAAACGTTGGTCCTCCATTGTAGCTTGGTGCCATTCCAAGGCAGAGCCTGACCATCAGGAGACAATGTGGACGTGAGGAAGCAGTGAATGCATTCAGACATGTCTTAAAGCTTCAGAGAATTTCCTGGGTTTCTGGTTCTCCTCCAACTGGTTAATAGAGCCTCAAGCCACTTGACTGTCAGGTTCCATCACACTCCCTCATTGGTGCACTGCGACCACTACTGAGTGCTTGCCCAGTCCTCTACGGAGCAGCAGGACGAACCAACTGTGGCTGCTGCACGTGTGTGATGGAATTTTCACAGAGTAATCTTTCACCAAAGCCCCTCCCACTCATATCATCCACCAGGAACAGGTTTCATCAGGTTGAGGGAATTAAAGCTGACGTGAAACTTGCCGCTGAACAAATTTGATCTGATGTCTTATTTCAGACCCTGAGACGTAAAAAGCTAAAGACTGGTAAATTCACTCCTCGCATCACAAACGCTGTCTGCTGAAACTCATTAACATCACAAGTGTCAGATTCTTCTCCTGTTGATGAGGCCGCTGATCTGCTTCAGCTGAAGGAGACCGTCATCAAACCCGCAACTCCTCAGCGAGATGAAAATGAACGCAGTTTCTAACAAACAGCACGTGGAACCATGCCTTTGATCAATCAATTACCAGTATATTGTAAGAATTATTCACTCTATTCAATGGTTTGTGTTTAAAACATCACTGCCTTCAGTGAGATATATACCATAACTTCCTGGGGCCTATCTCACCGTGATACTGTACACTGTTCTTGCCGTCTTGCTCCTCACACCAAACTCATTTTTCTTCCCAGCCAATACTTGAGGGCAATAAAACAAATTTAATACACATGCGATAATTTCTTAAAATGGGTAACATTTGGTTAACAGATGGGTCATCTTGCATGTGCAGGGAACAGAAACCTGTATGGTCTAGATATAACTTTAGATTGTCAAAAGCATGAGGCTTATCTGCCATCTTTTCATCTTTAAAAGCTTCAGCAAACCACAATTTATAAAGTGCCATTTCAGCCTTCCCTCCAACAGCAATTGAAAGGGCTCCATTAAATGAAACCATCAAACAGCTCAGCACAGAACAAAATGTTAACGTGTACATGCCACATGCGGAGAGAACAAGAACCCTGTCTGTTTGGGTGGGATAAAATGAGCCATCAAATGCATTTCTTCTGCAGTCGCAGGACAGATACGTTGTCAAAGATGCACAGACGGATCATGAAGCCACATACACTGAAAAACTGAATGTCATGCCTTTGAAATTATCATTAGTTTATACTCTCATTGATGTGCAGCCCATTAGTTTACATAAAGAGTTTATACATAAAAAAGGAGAGTGGTGAAGGAGTCACAGCTGGTCATCGTGATCTGAGTTCAGGACGAAATATTATGGATGAGGTGCAGTTGCAAGAAAGAAAAACTTGACAAAATGAAGGCTTTTGAAAAATCTTTCTTCAGAGTGGCAACAGAATTCCGCTCTGAATCTCAATAATTACAGCAAGATGGCAGACCGCACACAGGGCACAGAAATATCCCCAGAGTCTGTCATCTCATCGTGGAGCAGCTGAAGAGACCCTCACGCATCTGAAGGAAGCCATGACTGAAGACTCGCTTTGCAGCTAATCAATGATCATCAACATAACCTCCAGAATCGCTGGCATTAATATGTTAAACAGTTTCAGATTTAACCGCACTCTTCTTTTTTTTCCCTCCACTGCCATGACGACTGAGGTGAGGACTCGCCACAGGCGGCAATTACTGACAATCTGTCGGTTTCTTTTTACTTCTATCTGAATAGAAGTCGCCAAGAAAAACGCACTACAAGTCTCTCCCCGTCAGAAGAATTTAAACATCAAACGATGATGCTGAATTTTAAAACTAGGTGTTTGCGTCTTACCAGTATCCTGTTTGGTCCCTTTAGCACAGGCCACAATGGCTCCCATACTGGGCTGCGAGGTCATCCCTGCCATTGAATCCACCTGAGAAGACAAAAGCAGATGTCTCGTGGGCAATTCACCAGTAGACAGCGTAGAAACAAAGATTCGCTTGTATTTCATTATACTTGCGGGAGGTGAAACACTTGCCTCTACTGAAAGCCAAACGTGTCAAGATGTAACTGACTTCTGCATCACCTTCTTCTTTTGCTTATGGCAATGGATGTTGCCACAGCATGTCAGTTTCTGGTTGTTTACGCATCCTCTTAGGTCATACCTATCATCTTCATACCTCCTTTATCACATCCACAAACCTCAGTGCTTCTCTTCCTCTGCTTCCGCTTCTGCATCACCAAAAAGCCCAGGTGACATCCCTCAATATGTGATGCCTTAGGAGTGAGAATAGTAGGGATCTTCTGTGGTACTGATGGAATTAAAGGAAGGCAGCCTCAACACTATTTAATGTGGTCATTAATAGTTAACTACACTATGTTTTAGACACCTATGATTTGGTGATTGTTTTTCAGGATTCAACTCTATGAACTTTATGCATGCATTCCTCCCCTGTTCGGCCTGGTGGACCACCTCTCAAAACCAGGTAAACACAGTCCTGCCTGAAGCTCAGTGACACACTTGTTACTTGATTTGTTGCAGATTGTCACCAACATGTCAAAATGTCTTGTGAGAACGTTGCACTGCATCTCACCACACATACACACAGAAAAAATGTTACAGATTTATTCTGCGTTTTCTGCTTTGGAAGGCAAGTTGCTAAGCTCACACCTGCCTCATGTAAATTCATACCGTTATGCTGAGGAATACTTGAATCACTTGAGACATGCTTATTGTGTTTGCATCTTGTCCTTGAGTGTGGAATGAAAGTCAGACCACACGTGTGGTCCCTGTGAGCGGTGAGTGCTATTGGTCATTGAAGTAAGCAGAACCATAAGTAGGTCATGGTTAGTACTTTTATGCAGTAAGTATGAAGACAAGATGAAGTTGGAGGATTTGTTCCAGCTCCATGTGTTATAATTCACGTAATTCAAACTCCAGGATGAAACAAATAGATTCATTCATTGGTTTAAATGCTCACATTTGTTGGGTGTTTTTTCCTTTAATGTTCATGAGAAAATAAAACGGTTTGAGTTCTTCACAAACATCAGTACAACAACTTTCACAGCACTGTCAAAGCCACCTTAATCGGTGAAATCATAACATCGATGAATCGGTGCACTCACTTTTGGGAGTCCACTAAATAGTTAACCCTCAAAACACCAGTGTCTCCTCAGCTTTCCAAAACGCTCTGAGCAATAAAACAGACAAACTCACCGCCACATCCACGACATCTGCTCCAGCCTCAGCGCAGGCCAACATGGCTGCCACACCTGCTCCAGCTGTGTCGTGAGTGTGAACATGGATTGGCACATCAGGGAAGCGATCCCGAAGAGATCCGATTAGAAGTTTACTGGCCTCTGGTTTCAGGAGACCAGCCATGTCCTGCAGGCATTCATACATGAGGCTTCTGGGTGTTAGTAGTCACAGATTTATCTTCTCACCTTGATGCACAGGATGTGAGTTCCAGCTTTGATGAGCTCATCTGCCAGTTTCAGGTAATAATCTAGTGTGTATTTTTGCCTTGTTGGGTCAGACACGTCCCCCGTGTAAGAGATGGCGGCTTCCACCACGCCCCCTGCTGTTCCTGCAGCTTCCATACCAAGGACCATATTCGGTAGGTAGTTGAGGGAATCAAAGACACGGAAGATGTCCATGCCATTCTCCTTGGCCACCTCACAGAATCTGTGGAGTGAGAACATGTCATATTGCCATCATTCACAGCACAACTTAAGTCCAGTCTCATTACAACCCATCTCATATTCTGACCAAAATTATCAGGTATTTCAGTTGAGAATCAACACAATGTTATGCTTCTACGTTTTTTTCACAAGAACTCGCGTCATCTTACAGACTATATACAACACATCTAAATGAGAGGTATTACGGTACTATGGCAACAGACCAAAGGAGAATAGCTCCACCCTTTTCTGAAATGTCTTCACTCACGAAAGCTCCTCAATAGAAATGATACATTCAATCTGGATGAGGATACAATGTGAGAAAATATGATGAACATCACACATCCCTTGAAAGCTAATAGAGCCTGCAGTGATGCTTTTGATGTCAGCAATTCCCTTGATTTTTCTGAAAAAAAAGATGCATGTTTCTCTTCTCCAGGCAGCAGTGTGACATCTTAACTGTGCTTTTACAATCTCTCTTTTTGAAAGTCTCACATGATCAATCTCACATGAGCGTAATACTGAAACTCAGAACTGGACAGGGCTAACAGGAATTCATATAAAATATAATATGAATCAACATTGAAAACGAGACTGAACATAAGGTTTGGTGTTAAGAACTAAAATTGACTTGCACATCTCAACATGACATGGACCTAACACTTCATCTGCACCAGTAATCACTGACCATGTGCTAAGGATAAAGGTAATTACCAGCTGAAGATAAGAGTCTAGAAGAAGCTGAGAAATGGAGGTTATGAGCACATCGGAGAGTGAACCAAGTGTTTCTATTGACAAGAACATGAAGTATTGTGCGCAAGATTACAAGCAGGATTAAGGTTTAAATCAAACACACAATGAGCTCGTCCTTATTCTTGATGGAATTTACAGTCACATCTGAGGTGGGATTAAACAGTTTGAATCCATCTCCTCGCCTGTAAACGTGGACTCTCTTGTGCAAAGATCTTCCTAGTCTGTGAATAAGAATCCTTTTTTCTTTTTTTGCATTTAGAATTATACATCAGTGAACATGCACGCACCACAAACGTCAGACCAGATGGAGGCAGCAAGACAAGCCATTGCATGCACTCCATACATGCGCAATTTATAGTGTACCTGTGGAAAGTCTTTTTCTGATTTACAAAACATCCGTGCAGTGGCTATGGAGCACTTATCAGAAACAGACTACACATAAAAATATTGGAACTCTTTTATGAAGAGCTGCGGTGCATGGAACAAGTGTTTGAGTCAACCTAACTGACAATAAACCGATATGATTCAGAATTTATTAAACTGGTTTCCCAGTCAAAGCTGCACTTCAGACCGACGGACACCTTCAAGCTGCATATAACAATAGATATGACTAATATAAAAATGAATGAGAATGATAAATGGTCACGCAAGGTCTTTAACATTCAACAGCTCAGTGATGTCGTCGTGGAGGAATGGCAGAGGTTTCCAGAGGCAACCTGTGAAGCTCAGGTCAACTCCAAGCTCAGGGAAATAACGGTGGCCACATAAAATACTGGACCCAATTTGGACATTTTCATTAAGGGCTGTCCTCACTTTTGTTTCCAGCGGTATAGATATTAATGGCAGTGTGGCGAGTTATTTGGAGGGGACAGTAAGTTTACACTCTTATGCAAGCTGTACATTGACTTCTTACATTGTACCAGAGTGTCAGTTATTCAGTGCATATTTGCAGAAATGTGAGGGCTTTACTCATTTTTGTGAGATACTGTACATCATGAAGATACCTTCAAATTCATTTGTTTCTTTCATCCATTCAATCCGCAAACCAAACCCTTTCATGTTGCTGGTTCTTTGACTTTCTCCATAGCAGGAGGAGAGAAGAAAAATAAATCAAAACACTTGCTTAATATCCCCACAAGGTTTTCAAAGTAGCATCACAGTGTGCAAGAAAATGAGATTCCATGAGATGTCCTTTAATGTATTGAATTGTAATAGAAAGTCTTTTCGACCACCCGGTGATGCTAGGACAAAGGTAGTTGCATTAAGACTCTGGTGATGCTGGAGGGGAATTTCCTGAGCCACTGCTGCATACTTTACTACTTTATTTAAGATTTTATTCTGCATTTGCTCTGAAGTTATCTAGGTATCGTCCCACTGTGAACCATTTGGTGCACTGCTAAAGTGTGAAAAACGTGTTATAAATAAGGCATCACTCACAACACAAAGTGACTCATAAAATAAAATGCTTACTGTATGTTAATTTAGAAACTTCTTCAATATGGGTTCAGTTTTTTCCTAGGGATTTCATCGACGAGGGTTGTTTGGATGTGACTGGTCATGTCTATTAGCATCAGAAAATGTGTGTAGCTATTGTATTGACTACATTTATATTAGTAAAGGGGAAGACTAAGAGGTCATTTAAAATGTTCATAGGTTCACACGTTTCCATTTATTCACACACGATATCGATTATTCGGGTGCTGTAATGTGATGTGTGAGAGCACGGATCTCCATCATGCAGCTAATGTCCACTCATGATGTCTTTTCTCAAGTTATCGCCCTACATTTAAAGCTCATTCTTGATAGGCCACCGTCCTCCACTACACTGATGAGTTTAGAATAGACATGTAGAGCAGCTAGAGTTTCACTGGTTAGTAAGGACTGGGCATCGGTAAGCTGAAGCAGAGCTCATGCTGCAACACAAAACACATTCTGTGCATTTAACATTCAATTCCAACAAGAATTCCAACGAAGTTGGGTTTTGTGATTAGATATCAGTGGTGCAGCAGCTGTGAATATGGAGACAAAATTTGCATTTGGAAGCTCTAAGATGAAAATACCGAAGCAGATAGAGTGTTTGAGTGACAAATAGATCATGTACTGAGAGCACAATGAGTCACTATGAAAGGAAAGCTTATGAAAAGAATGAATTCAGCCATGAATCCACGGCACGAGCCGTCATAAAGACTCGTTCAATGAGCCAAGACAACAATGCAGTACATAAACATGTAATTACTCTCACGTGTAAGCGTTAGAGGAAGATTAGGAGAGCGGGGAAATGGGTGACGGAGGGCAGGAGGGAAAGAGATAGTCTAGGAGCAAGTACATAAGATGCAGGAAAAACAGATGGAGAGCAGAGGGGATAAATGTTGACAAGAGAGGGGAGAAAAACAGCAACGATGAGTGCATTCACTGATGGGGAGAGGAATTGATAAGATGGAGCCTCTAGTCATTTATGTGTATTCCACTGAATTATTCATTAAGAGAGCAGGACAATTAACTGCAGTTTGTCTGACTGATGTCTTGCGTTTGATGTGCCAGTCATTATTTAAGGGAAAGGAGGGATAAGTGACCTGATGCTGAACTGAAATATCAATGCACAGGCCACAGATGCACATGCACAAAAGTAAACAGAATAATTGGGATGTGCATCAATGGAGATTGTTAAAAGACTCCAAGAAAAAGAGGCAGAGGTGGCAGATTTACAAAATTGCGACAGGCAACATTGCTGCATTTAAACAAGCCAAGCTGCAAATATAACAGAAGATGTAGTATCTGTATCTTCAATCTGAGCAACACTTGTGGGCGTGTCTCTATCAAAGGTTCAGGGTGCAATGAGTTTGAAAACCACTCCTCCCAGGCAAGAAGGCTGTAGCTGCGTCGTAGGAGCAAAACAAAGAGCAATAGAGTCAATTTGACTGAGATTCTGAAGAGGAATATTCACACAGCTTCATATTTTGAAGCAGAAAGTGACACTGCTTCTGTATATAGTGACAACAAATCCTTGTTCTCTATTCAACGATCAACAGCCAAGATGATGCCCAGCTTTCATCACTGTCGCTTGAGAGATGAGTATTACCAGTAGATCAGATAAACATCTGTAAAAGTTATATAACTCACGATGGCTGCCGCACGGTGATGTCATAAGTTACATATTCATGAATTCACTCGCATCCCAAAGTTGGCGTCATTTTACAGTAACAGTATGCCTTTATCATGACCCATTTTCAAGCTAAAACCTTTTGAAATAGTGACAACAACATGTATTTCTTTCATGGAAAAAAAATGGTGGGTAAAGGGTTAAATCATGTGCATCTGAGATAATAGAGATGAACCCAGAGGACTGACTTATCTCAGCAGTGAGCCAAGATTCAAAACCTCTCTAATGAATCCCAGAGTAGTGATATAAATAACCAGTCTTTGTGACTGAGTGGAATGTGAGTCTCACTTGAACACTGCGTTGTCGGGGTAGTTGGTGTAGCCCACAGCATTGGCTCCTCTTAACAGCATCTGGAAGGGAATGTTGGGGATGAGGGCTCGAAGCTCCTGCAGTCTCTTCCATGGGCACTCCGACAAGAACCTCATGGCCACGTCAAAAGTAGCTCCTGGACAGACACACACAACAAAACTCATGTTTCATCTCAAATGTCAGCTTTCATCTCTTGTTGATCAGAAGTTTAAAGAGTTTAACGCCCTGAGGAGAAGTGATCCTTCAAATGTGAGATTATTCTCACCTTGATCCAAAATCCACAACAAATTTGTGCAGGAACAGTTTGAGAGAGTGTTTGGTCAAAATTCCACCCCAAGGTATTTTCAGAGTTTTAACCTGACATCTTCAAGAAGTTGGACATTTTAATGTTAAAGCAAATTTAAGGTGTAACTCTGAGTTATCGGTAGATAGTGAGTAGAAGAGTTTAGTCCCGTAGATACACAAGTCGTTGCACTGTGCACCTCAACCTCAAAGGGGTGTGTGTCCTTGTATAGCCTTTGGAAACACCTTCTTGTAAGGACATACTATATTGTTTTGTGCTGCAACTCCAAGGATTTTTTGAGGATGAAGGAAGTGCCAAAATAAGTCATTATAATTGAATTTCAGTTTAGTTCAGGCCCTAGTTAAGTTTAGCCATTTGTTTTGGATGGTTAGGTTTAGGGTGAGAGGCTGGGGAAAGGGTTATGGCAATGAGAGGTCCCCACAAGGACATTTACAAATGTGTGTTTCTGTGTATGTACAAACCTCACTTATCTGGTCCATATTAAATGAAGACTGAGATAAGGCTTCCCTAACTATTAGTAAAGCTGTGAGATCTCTGCTCCATTAAAGCCAAACTAAACTGCCTCCCACATTCCCCCTCGTTCAGAGCGAAACCAGGAATAAGAGGATTACACTCATTCACTGACACAGCAACATTTCCACAGCTTTTTAAATTAGGGCTAATGTCATTTATGTAACAGATGCAAGGACTGGAAGCTCCCCTGTGTACTGCCACGACTGTGATCATTGCTGAATGTTTCTGTCCCGGCCCAGACACCAGCGGACAACAAGCATGTTCATCTAAACGCCCGCCAGCCGCAATTGATGGCCAGGGGAGTCCATGCAAACACAATGAGATCATAAACACTCAAGATGGAATGGAACCCACAACTATTTTGCTGTGAGGCAGCTGCTCCTCACTACATCATCTCCTCCCAGACGATGGAGAGACATGTTGCTTCATGTGCAGAAGGACTCAAGGTAATTGGCTGAGAGATGAATAGGAAAGCACTCATGGATGACAGTTTGTTTTCAGTCCTGCATAAAAACACCATCGAATCAAAATAGTTTATCTGCCTGAGTGGTATGTGTCTGTTGTCATGCAACAGGCAAAGTTTTGTCACCATTTAATCGTCCCAGAAGCGAAGATAAATATGTAGATAAAATGTTAATTCATCAGAAAAACCGAAGGTCAAGTTTTCCTCAGAAAAATGAAACCACATCGGACTGCTTTAATGGCATTGAACACACTGTGATTGTGAATAACAAAGAAGTCAGACTGAATCATAAATAATTTTCAGGCCCCACGTTTCCTTGCATTTATCAGTGTAAAGATATTGAGTCCTCAGTCACTTCCATGAGCGGAGCATATCAGCAGACGTTCCTCATATCTGATAGTTATTCCTTCTCATTTTCTTCATTTCACTTCAATTCCTCTAACAATCGATATGAGAAATGTACCAGTGGGAGGAAAAAAAAAGCGGAAGAAGATTAAAAAAAAGAAAGAAAGAGATAGCCATCTCTCATTTCCCTCTCTGCCAGCAGATTAGAGGATCACTTATGCTATCAGGCAGAAATATGGAGGCCTGCAGTGGTTTTCTGCTGATCCAACACTCTTGTCGTTAAACTCTGAACCGAATACTAAACTTCCTCACTGGTGCTTGGAGATGGAAACTCAGATGAATAGTGACTTATTCATCCACTTTGGGTGAAATTTTCTTCATTTCCAAATGAAGCCCAATGAAGGTGTACTGGTACACAACGTAATTGTCCGAACGCCTCACCTTTTGCCCTCGTCACTGACTACATTTACAGTAGTTGGGTCAATAGCAGCTGCTGCTCACACAGACTATCACTCATCTTTGTTGACTTCCAGAGTTCTGTGACTGCCGAAGGGGCTACAAGCCAGCCTCATCTTACTGGAGCTAATGGTTACAAGCAGGCAAGACAATGAGATTAATTTGAATTCAAAAAAGACAAAAGGAAAATTTCCCCCCACAGTCAGACTACAATGTGTACAAGCATTTTCAGAGTCCAGTTTTTGTGCACACTGATGGCTTCATGAAGCCACCAATCTTTCAGGTGAATTCACTGAATTCCCAGGTCTCTCTACTTGGTCGTGGAAAGCGAATAAGGGACACTCTTAAAGACTTAATATTTGGAGAAGCAGCAGCTCTACTTTCTCTCAGGGGAGAAAAACAAAAGAAACCTGCCCCCTCAGCTATTTTTTCATGACAGCATTGTGATAAAGAGGGCTGAGCACCGTGTGTCTGCTCACGTGTCCCATCACCTGCAAAATAGCAGCTGGGCTGCTCATTGAAAGGCAAAATTGTAAGTCTCTCTGGATAAATAAAAGTGTCAACTAAATAAAATGGACCCTGGGATATCACAGTGTTTCCAGAAAGGGGGTGATGCATGCCTGGTCACACCGGCATAAACAAAACTGGAGGAATGGGACTTGCCGAATCAATACTTGTTGCCAGCCAAAAGCTTTAAATGGTTGACATGAAATTAATTTCCAGTCCATAATAACTCAGAAGCCAAGAAAAAAAAACAACTGACCATGAAGAATTGATCTCGTCTACCTTATATAAGTGTGGACAATCTATTCAATATTTATTATGTTTGGCCCGCAACTCGGACTATGTCTTAATTGTGTTTCCCAGCCTGCTTGAGATTCAGTGATGGACCCCTCGGCATGAAAACCAGGAGGAGGCTCAGTGACCAAACAGCCCCGGAGGAGGCTAAACACAAGGCTCAGTGAACACTGGGATACATCAGCGACTCTCTTTGCTTAATTATTCATCCAATTTTTCAAGGTTATCATTTTAACATAACAATTCAGGTTTGCTATTTTTGCACCACAGAACACGAAGATGACAGTCTAACATAAAAAAAAAAATGCTGAAGTCACCAAGTGAGCATGATAGTAAATTCTTTGTGTATAATTTAAATATTGACACAAAGGAACTTGTCAGCAGTTTCCTGCATTTCTGCTGAAGTGGAGGACAGTTAATCCTCCCCAATCAATTTTTATGGTATCCATGATTTCTCTTTATTGCCGGCAGGTGCTTCTGCATTCATCCCAGGATAGATGGCTGCAGCGTGGAATCAGAGATCAGAGCTTTTTTTCTTTATATGGAACAGAGAGAATTCCACAGCGCCTCACTACAGATATCCATACGTCTATGGAAATGTGACCCAGTTACCATAATTTTCACAGGAACACGACACGCGGACCAGATTTAATCCACAGTGAATCTAATCCCCTCAGTGATTCAGTCCCAACAAATCATAAAAAATGTTCAACCTGTAAAATCAAAGACGTAAAAGTCTCAGTATAATACTGCTCATGTGCATCACATTGTACTTGTTCAATACTGCACGGATAAATTTGAATTAACAAGAAAATTATTGGAATTTGATTAGACTTTTTTGACATGTTTCTTGTTTGTGTGTGCATGGAGTCATCCCCGGGTGTTATGGGCGAGGGGTGAACTCAAAGTCACACCTGTAGGACAAACCCATGCAAGCAAAGGCAGACTGACCTCCCCAGTTCTCCAGACTGAACAGGTTGTTGAAATTGTGGCTGACGAAGGGTGAGATCTTCTTCAGGTCGTGGGTGCGGACTCTGGTGGCCAGGAGCGACTGGTGAGCATCTCTGAAGGTGGTGTCCATCAGCAGCAGACCCTGGTGAGCTCGGATGGCTTTGGCGAAACCCTCGGGACCGTCGCGGAGAAGCACATCACGAAACCCAACCGGAGGGTCGCCTAGAAAAATAAACATTTATATGCAAAGCGCCACCAATACTTCTACCTCTCCAGAGGTGCAAAATGACACCACGAAACATATGTCTTAAAATAAAGCTGTAGCAAACCGAAACAACCTGGTGGCTTGCTCAAATTGACAGATAATAACTGACCTATGTTGAGTTCAGTGTCGTGTGAAAGAATGTGAATGAAAAGATAGAAGAAAGCAGATTGAATGATAAACTGACACTCATGTTTATTCAATAGCTCCACTCATAACTTGTTAGCACGTCTTCAAAAGAAGTGGCCAGGTTCTTCCTCTCAGTGCTGCACCACTCTCAAGGCAGGGATGGAAGCTCAGCAGGACGCGTGTGCGCAGCACCCGCTCAAACGTACTTGTCCCTCAGTGACTCATGTGAATTTCTAATTCCATAGGAAAATAACCCTTTACCAAAATAACAGCCGCTGACTCATGCTCATTTGTTTCTAGACGCCTCTTCATTTTTTAACATCAAGAAAGAAGGATCCTCAAAACAGCTAAAGTATATTCACACATTCAAGTGGCACAAATGTACTGTTGAAACACATGTATTAAATAAAAAGGTTGGGTGTGAATTGTATGAATATACTCCAGACCAACTGGACATTATTGTTTCATATACGCCGACCAGAAAATGAAACTTCACCAACAACATGCATTTCATTCCTTAATGCTTATTATGATTAAGTTTTCATTTGATGTTTGGTGAGAGTTTAATGTTTGAGAGAGACCATGTTAAACACAGACTTTCTTTTTACATCGATCTCATTCACTTCATTACACTTTCTAATTTAATCAGTTTGGCCATATTACACTTAAAACGCTGTTTAATTTCAGTGGTCACAGTTGAAAAATGAATTAAAATTATTGTGGGTTGAATTAAAAAAGGCTTGGTTCGGCTTGTTCCATCAGCTAATGTGTTTGTAGTTTTCATTACAGACCCAGAGATATTAAATGGACCCTGTGGAGAGCTAACTGACTCCTCCGTCTCGTCATACCGGAACAGACACTTACAAGACATTATTGCAGCTTAAAACCTCCTCAAGGACAAATACCGGTGTCTCACTTAATTAATCTTGCAAGTGGAAGAGCAGATCAAATTCTCCATGATCAATCAGGTTCAGTGGTTTCACAGAGGCTCCCACTGTTGGCATGTCATGCCACCGAGGGGTTCCTGCTAAATTCCTCATTCGTCTTGGCTCGGATTGTCAGTGCAAAAGTGCGCTGACTGTTTTTACACAATACTTTGAGCGCTGATAGCTAGCAGCAGGGAAATGGAGTCCATGAAACACATCGCCCCGGTTCTTCACAAGTGTCAGGGAACTGCATGTACTTGGAGCAGCAGCAGTGAGAATCGGCAGCAGGAGCTTCTAAGTTTTGATTAAAAAAAAAAAAAAAACTTTTCATGGCCTCATAATGTGTTGGATTTTTTTTTTTCACCTCAGGTGGTTGACCTTATCCAGTCTACCTAACACTCCTGTGAGGCCAACGTTGAAGTTTGTGTCAGATTGACACACATTTATTTCTGCAAAAAAAAAAAAAAATCAATAGACTTTGAGATTCGGTATCGTAAATGCAATAAGGCTCACTTCTCTTCCAACAGAAAGACAGAATATGAGGTGGAAAAGCAAAGCCAAAATTCAGATTGAAGTGAATTGTATTTTACGGCTATGATGATGATGTGAGGCACAAAATTGAGGTCACATGTTATCACTGGCCCCTATCGTCATTAACCAGGCCTGAAATACATTAGCTACATCTCAGCTTTGTAGTCCGTGTTTGTCACAGTCAAGAAAGGCAGTGGTCAAACCGTTCAGCCATGTTTTGCATATCGTTCTGACTTTCTTCTGGCTTCTCAAAAGCTATAAATAACTCCCACCATTGTAAAGTGCAATTGAAAAAGTGGAATATTTCCGTCTCTCGTGATTGATTTGTGGACGTGCGTCAGCACGGCAGAGGCGAAGCGCTATGAAACGCTGGGTCAGAAAGCTCTGTGGAGCAGTGGCTAATGTTTGTGGTGCCTCAGACACAAATGTTATAATGAGGGTGACGATTGGTTGACAACTATTTATTCATGCACTATCAACTCACACCCCCATCACAATTGACCTTGACCACAGCAATGGGCACCCCTGCACTGGCAAGACCTGGGCTGATGGAATCTCTCCAAAACACTCTTGGATCTCCACTTCCACATATATGTAGATGCACTAACACCATACGAGTGATGCTCTCATCGCCAATATGAGAAAACACGGATGTCACTGAGATCAAAATATGGCAAACATAGCATCAAAGGGTGATAGCATGCAGCATAAAATTATATAAACAAAAAAAAAAAGTAAAATACGGGCAACGTCAATTAGCAGTAAACTGTACAAGAGGGTGTGGATGCGGGCGTCTAGAATTTTGACATTAGCAGTGAACTTTGAAAAGACCTTATTTATTGCACAAATAGGGGACTAACCTTTCGTATTACCTTGTTTTTTTCGCTGCCTTGACAAATATTCTTCATCACCTTCGCCTCTACCTCAGAACCTACGTAAAACGCTTGACAAAGCTCTGAATGCGTGTTTTTAATGCATGTTTGCAGCTCAGGAGCTGTGAACTCATGCGCCACATTCATCCTTAATGCAGTTACATAGCTGCCTTCACACGACTAGCTGTTTCCTCCTGTTGCCACCAGCCAATTTCACAGTCGCCTGTGACAGTTATAGCCACATTGGAAATAGGAACCATGTGAATAGAAGTCTAAATATAGGTGCGTGTAGCTTTGTACAAAAAGTCATGGAACAACAAAATACAGGATCTTTCAAAAGAAACGTTCGTGTTTTACACTTCTTTATGTTTCCCAAAAACAAACCCCTGTGAGCAAACAAGAATTTGAATGAATAAATATGTTTAAAAGAAATTACGTTTAGCTGTATAAAGACTTGTTTTAAAAATAGACTTGGTTGAAAGGAAAAAGTCTTTTTAACTAGAACTGTCAAAACTTAACTGGCAGAGGTAATAAATAAAATCCACAGTGAAGCCGCAACAAAGACCGGAATGTGGTTGACAGGTGCACACACCCAGGAACAAAGTAAGTGTGAAGATAAATTGAAACACAAATTAATATGTATATTCCAGGACTCTCTCGCTTCACTCGTTGAATTTCTAAACTGGACCTGATTGGAGGCAAATGTTGACCTCACTTAGCAGTTGGACTCTGGTGGGATAAAACCCACCATCCCTCGCTGCATTCACAGCCTGGTCCAGTGAGGAAACACGCAGGTGTGCATGTCTTCTCAACAAGTATTTCACATGAAAAACCATTTGCATTCACGATCACAGATGATCAAGAAACATGAAGTAGGTGGTCATTAATTGACTGAACCTACTGATGAATGTAATCTGTGAGCACCTGAACACATCTCAGTTTAATAGCTGAGGTTACAGTGCATTTTCAACGTACTCATTAAACCTACATGCAAAATGTAGCATCAATAGCATAGAAAAATGGAATTATTGGTCACGTCATGTCTTCACTTCAGCATGGAAGTTGAGGAAAAGTCCCCTCAGACGCCATGATGACCTTGTTGATCGACCTTTAATCTGGTCACTTCATCGTTGCCATGGTAACTTTGTAACTACAGGATTGATGTCACAATGTTGGCATCATCTTGTCAAGGTAAGAGCGGCCAGAGATTGAATGACGTACCCATGGTAACAGGAGGGATGACTGGGTCGGTGGAGGATGGCTTGGCCTTTACTGGGATGGGCGTTGTTGGTCCGTTCACCATCACATGACCTGGAACAAATATTAGGTGTAAACCTGTTGCTGTTTCCACAAGAGACAAAACACTGCAGGGGGACACTGACCAAGGTAGTGGAGCAGCTTTTGGGCTCGGTTCTGGGTGGGTTTGAGGTTGAACAGCTCCTGGTTCTCATCAATAAACTGAGTGTCGACGGTGGAGTGAAGGAACTGATTGTTGGACAGTACATTCTGGAGGAAAGGTATGTTGGTCTGTGGAAGAGAAGGCAAAACGTTTGAAAACATTAGAATGAACACATTCTGGCCTCTTGAAGAAAGGAGACGCAAATGAGGCACAACATTAGAGGATCAACAGCATGTAGCAGAGATTAGCTCTCAGCAGGACGACTCATGGTTATGATTTTTGATTTAATAGAACACATTTTGCTTGTCAGCCTCAATATTATTGACCTTTCTAAATTTTACCACAAATTATTTCCAATTTGCAAGCTGCCTCATGTGATTAAATCATTCTTGTACACACAAAAGAAACCTTGTACACTCCGAATCGCAGTTTCTTCACAACTGCTCCATTCAAGACAGATTATTAAAATAAACATTTGATTGTAGCTGATGTGCTGCTGCTCTCCTCTCAGTAAAAGGACCATAGTGTTGGATGTTAACGGATCATGAAAACAATGTACTCTAAAACCAAGCAACAAATAACATTCTGCCCAGTTACTGGGTGCAATCTAATGCATACACTGCACTGTTGAAGCGACTGACAGCTCGTATGGGGGAAGCCAGATGAACACATGAACCTTGCTAAGCCTTTCAAATGTCAACTGATGAAACTGCTCCTGAATGTGGGCTCGCACACCCATCTGCAAGCACCACATATCCAAAGGCCCACCAGCATCAGGTCGTAAAAGACTACAAGACAAAGAGAGTGTGTTTGCTCAAGAATGTTACCAATCCAAAACATCACAAACTGATGGTTTTCCAGTGCAGGGTGCTCGATGCTTTGTAATCTGGACGAACTGCAGATTTATATTTTGGAGTATTCATCACTTCACCTGCTCAACACTAGCCTCCATCAATAATTCACCAAACCAAATACAATGCATTATTAAATACACACAAAATGTTAAAAGCATTGACTGCTGTTAGTGAGAGTACACTCGCAGCTGTTAGTGTTCAACTCGTATGGATTGCACTGATTCTTGCTGATGCTTGTTATCAGGGCTTGTTGCAATCAGCTCGACTGGTGGTTGTGGAGGAAACACAAAGCTGAGAATTGATGTCCTGCGCTGCAGGATTCACTTCCAGCACACACTGGGCAGAGCTGCGGCCATAAATGTTCATCTGACTAGGAATTGGTCTCATTGGGGGCAGGATATTCACGCCCTGCGGTCAGAAATCTTCGGGTTTATCCAAAACCACACATTTTTCAAGGACTGAACAAGGAAAAATCTTGAGTAATTCTATTAGGTTGCCAGAAGTGGTGCTGGGCTCTTCAGTGGAACTAATCTGAACTCCTGTGACCCAAACACAACACTGACACAAGACTAACAAACTACCCACGCAGCCTTTCTCCCTTGACTTTATGACATTTCGGGCAAGAGTGAAGACGCTTTGGAGCACTCGGATCACCAAGCTAGCAGCCTGAATTCCAGAGAATTGGTTTTGGGATACAAGGGAAAAAAGCTTCTTTTTAGCATGCAGCACTGAGCACCGAGACGCAAAACCCACAACAACATTTGGGAAGAAGAAATGACAGACTGTTGACATAATTTCTGATGCTGTCTCTGCAGCAGCTTGTCTCACTTGAGAAAGGTGAATCTTCTGCCCCAATAAGTCCACTAAAAATAGTCTTATTACCATCTAACCCCAAAATAAACACCATGAACCCACCAGACGTTTACATAACCTAGAATATGAGCAGCAATAATTCAGAGGCAGCGTGAAAGTGTAACAAGCAACATCATCGATTTTCGCTCGCCAAATGGTGGTTCAAGTTCAACAATGAGTAATCTTACAATAAGGACAGTTTTGAAGAGACATGAATGATGGGATGTTTGAATGAGTGGATCGGTGACAGATAAGCGCTTAAAGAAACAGATTTAATACAAATAGCTAGAGTGATATCGAGGTTGCCAGATGGACATTCATGGCTAATGTGGGCATGAAAAAAACGGTAGTTTGCCATTTAAACAGAGGAGTGTCAATGTTCCAAGCCTATTACAAAGTGGGTCTGTATGCTTTTGGCTGCATAGGCGAAGTGTTGTAATGCCGCTGCATATTTAGCGTGTGTTCCCTTATGTTGTTGGACAGTTTCCTTATGACTACTGGGAAAATAGCAGACGCAGTGAGCCGAGAATACTGATGCCATGGAAATAAAATAGAACGACACGCGAGCTGCCGCAGAAATTAGACCACGCACTGTGTTTGTGTGTGCGCGCCGGTGTGTGTGTGTAGCCTTGTCTCTCATTATCTGCAGATTGAGACAAATGGAAGCAGATCTGCCCTTCGATCTGAGCCTCCTTCCCATTCACCGTGCCTGAGGAGTATGTGTGTGTGCGCACACGTGTCATGGCGGTGCCACTTGTGACTGTGACAGAGCAGATAAGATAAGCCAGACATGAGACGACAACGTGCCCGTCATTGCGGTTCTGCAGACATTGGCTGGACGTACTTTTTAAAGGGAGCGTTTCTGCCATGGACATAACCTAGGATTCTCATGAGGTTTTCTAATTCCAACTCACAAGGGCCATGACAACAAAATCACGTTTAAATTGTGCTGTGTCAGCAAATTGGAACCCAGACAGAAGAATGTCGACGGCAACTGCCTGAAGTGTGCACCAAGTGTATAAATTTACCCTGCAGACCTCCGATTTATTCCCAACATTTTCTCTCTCATTAACTATGTTTGTTTGTTTATATCTAAGATGGGTCGGGAAGCTAAATGTGGGCCATTTGACGGCTCCGTGTTTCAAAATACTGTAATTGCGGGACAAACAAACAACAACTGAACTGAAACCAAGTGAGTATGCATGGCGGAGAGATGTAAACCACGTCTCAGTAATTGGCAATTCTCGCTTAATTGGCATCATGGACAAAAGCATTGAAACAAACATTTTAAGTTTGTTTCAATGCAAGTATGTTTGAAAACCAGGCGAGCATGGATTGATGATGTTATTTTGGGTTAGCAGCTAACACACCACGTACGTGTCAGACAGAAGCTTGTTAAAAACAAACCACTGACACTTGTTCAGGGTCATTTCATGTATTATTTATCATTCCATCCAGAGCAGGCATCATCTGTTTTGCTTTGAAGAGACATTACATTTCTTTTTGGCAATCGACGACGAAAATACATGGTTTTTCCTGCATTATTTTTGCTCTTAAATGTTACTACATACTACTCCACATTTTTTGTCTGGCAAACTTAAAAAAAATTGGGCAGCTATTACTGTATATTTTTAGTTTTAATGTATTTTTTCTCATCAATTACTGTGAAAACGAAAATAAATAAGTGAAGAACTGAACAGATTTTATGAATTTGGTTTTCTGATTTTGCAGTGAAAGAACGGTTTCACTGAAGGAAATATTCAGCTCCCTGGCACTGAGGTTTGAGATCTAGGACTTCGATCATCCTCAGGCGTCTGCCAGCAACCCAAAAGTTGACAAGTGTTTATAGCCATAGCGGGTCATAAAATGTCACATTTTTTAACCGACTGGCACCAAACGAGAGAACCAACCCCGCTCTGACCTCCTGCACATGACATTGCTCAGTAAAAACACCCGCACTCGTTGACTCGCACAGACAAATTTCATCTCAGGTCAGACGTGACAAATGTCTGCTTGACACATTCTGATGAGTTGGTGAGCTGGATAAGCATCAGCCCGGCGACTCTAAAAGCTAACAAGTCACTGGGTTAAAGATTAGTCCCTCTAAATGGTGACCTGACTTTATCCATCAACGGCAGGTCACGTTGGGTAGTTTCACTGAACAAGGTCACCACTCCCCCACCATCCCACCCCCTCGACACCAGGAGCACTGCCAAAACACCAGAGGTTTGATTAATCCCGAATCAATGAGCCATGAAGCGGAACGGTGTAAATAGGACATGATTGGGTGGAATTATATGTCAGAGTTCTCCTCCTGGACTTCGCTGGGAGCCAAGTTTGAGCTAGTGCAGGGAAAAAAAAGCACAAAATCTGTGACAGTCAGACGCAGAGTATCAGTCTGTGGAATGTCTTGGTACAACTTTTGGCAGTGACTCATCTGAGGAAATATAGTTTACCATTCCATGAATTTGACAGCATTTATTACAGTATTTAAAACATGAATATATTCTACACTGCTTATTATGGTCACACTTGTGACTGCATTATTTTAAATGTCGCAGCAGGCCCACCATATTTTAAGGACCAAGTTATTATGTTGGACAGATTTGTAGTAACTTGTAGTACCTTCCATCTCATGAAAAATGTAAATGCAGTCAAGGAAGTCCACATAACCTTGAGGAAATAACTCGACAGCGACGTCCTGTCATCCGGGAGAGAGAAAAGCAGAGAAAGCAAAGCATGTTTATTCATGACATTGTGCTTGAATGAGTTTGACTCTCCTGCAGTTTTTCTTGTCAAACCTTGTTTTTTCATGTGTGTAGACACAGTTAATTATCCATGTCCAATTAAACAGAGAGGGAAAAAAAGAGATGAATAACTCAATCACAAGAAATAATAATGCGAGAGTAAAATTAACTCATATGTATGAAAGGTTAATTTTCTACAGTGGTAGCTTTAACGTGTTGTTGATGTACAGCGTTCAGATTTGTTCCACCAACAAGCTGAAGCAATGAACTCAGCGTTAATGAGAAAGTTTTCAATGCCTCCATGATGAGTTGACTTCATTTGATGGTAGTTGGGGCAGCATTTCCATTTTAGGAAGTCATTGATTATGGTTCCAGGCAAGGCAAACACTCTCATTTGACCTTGTTTATTAAATCTGGAAATCAACTCAAATGCCTTTTTTTGTGGTCCACAGCTACACAGTTGTATTGTTCTCTGTATCCCCAAAGTTTAATAATAAAGCATCTACTTATGACCCCCTTTGGTTTCTGGCTATCATTGTGTCCTGGGTCTTTCCTCAGCAGTCGGACCTGCAGAAAGGGGTTCAGGGGTGTCCTGATTCAATATCAGAGACCATGAAACAGGTTTCTCTCAATAACAGACGTTTGTAGAACGTAGACACCTGATGCAGAAAAGTCATTCCAACTGCTTGCATTCGTGAACTGCTTGTTCTCATAGTCATTATGGAATTCTGGTGAACTGCCTAGATATATTTTCAGTCGATTACTCACTAACAGGTGAAAATTCCAAATACGTACTGAATACTGGACTGAAAACATTTTTATCCATGTACAGTATAGGGCCTGAACACTGCACTCCAGGCCGCCATGTTGCTCATGTGTGACTGGCGGCCACAACTTCATTCTAGATTCGGGTCTCTGATGTTAAAGGTTCTGCTTCAGTAATGGGACTCACACACACACAGACACTTGGCTGTGGTTCTCTTGTATTAAACAGATATTTCCAGCAGCTATCATCGCAGCAGGGAAATCTAGTCCTGGCTGCTGTTTGAAGTCAGCTACACTCCATTGGTATCTGCTCGCCATCAATCAGTCCACTCGTCACATCTCGTCTTGTGTAAGCGCTCTATTCCTTACTTATCTGACGCCTCCAGAGATGCCGTGCCTCCTCGGCCCTCCGCATCTCCTTCTTGCTCTTAATCATCATCCTTCACTGCCGCTCTCATCCCAGGATGACCCACAGAGATTCCTGGTGCTCCAGGCTTTTTCTTCTTCTTGTCATACCACACAACTTTTATCTCATACTGCCGGCCTTCAACATCTCGATCAGAGTTAGCATCTGAAAGTTTAATATGCTCAAATCCAGGGAGAAAAAGACCCAGGTATAACGGTCAAGTTCAAGTCGGGATTTCTGAGCATATTCTCTGCAAGGTGATACATTTCTGAGGGAGACAGCTGATAGACGAGGCATATAGAGGATCCAAAGGCAGGAGAGTGGGTGGTTAAGAATGGTTGAAAACCCTGATGTAGTTTTTTTGTTGCTGAAAATACCAAAGGTAAGAGAAAGAAAGCATGGATCACAATCCCCCGCTATTAAGGTTGGAGGCACACTAACACTAGGGCAGCCTGATCTTTCTGAAGACAGTGAAATTACTTTCTATGGGGAAGTAAAACAAAACTTCCAGGCAGACCATCTGCACCTGACCAAAAAGAGCTATTTGGTGAGCCTCGCACCAGCTGGAGAACATTCAGAGAGAGAAAAGTTATCGCTTGTCTGCTGAAATATTTCAACATTTGTCTTTGTCTCTGAGCAAGCTGAAGACTAAAGTTTAATGTTGAGGTTTAACACCTTTTGGATGTCTGTTTTCATACCAGCAAGTCACAAATATCTGGCCATGATTTTCACGACAAGTCCCTGTGTAATCATGATAAAGGGGTGGTTAAAGCAAAACAAAAAAAAACTCCAATTGATTAAGTTTGCTTTTAATATATAATTAATTCATCTTGGCTGAATAGACTTTAATATTTGACATCAGAATAACAAGATTTAAGTTGAACCTGAACATGAAATCAAGGAGGAAGTGCTCGAGCGATTTCTTAAAATAAAACTTCCCATTAGGCAAATCTCCTCTAGTCTCCATCAAAAATGTTTACACGCGATTATTCTGCATGATTTGGATCATTTATCTGGAATTAATCAATACAAAATTAATCGCTTACAATCGTGGCCCTAATTTCAACACCTTGTTATCATGTCATCATGTATTTCTTTGGCTCTGAAAAGAATATTCTTGGATGTGAATGTGCCTCCTCAGGTGGGCACCGTTTGACTGTTGTCACTTTCAGGCCCATAGGTACGAATGGACGTGTGACTGGTTGTCTGTCTCAGTGTTGGGGATATCAGCCGAATGAAACTGGGAATGGCTCCAGTTCTTTGGCAGGCACACCGAAGCAGCTGACAGCTGAATGGAAGAAGAAAATTCAACGGCCAACTTTTACCTCAGCGTTGAAAATAAAGACAACATTTCTGGAGGTGGATATCTACAAAATATGGTGATGTGAAAGAATCACAAGGTTAAGGGTTGAAGGACAAGCGGACAATGATTTTGGCTTTGCGGAACAAATGAGGAAAAAGATCATAAAACATCACAATTGGGGACATGGGGAAATTTGTTCTAACATTGATCACTGATAAGAAAAAACAGATAGATCAAATGCTTAAAATCAGAAATTCGGTTGTAGGTATTTATACCATGGTGTGTGGAGCTCATCACACACGTCACTCCCACGTTACACCATTTCCAACCAACCTTGAAAGTTTCATTGAAATGTGCTCATTTGTTTTTCAGTAAATCAGTGTATGAACAAACCTAAGTTGTGTAGTAAGAAAAGAACACCCCAAAAAAATGTACGCAACGACCAAAAAAATAAATAAATGAAATGAATAAATAAATTTTTTTGCAACTGTGCGCGTACAGGTAATATGTAAGAGTCTCAGTACCGAGTAATTGAGGATATACAGGGCTCATCAATGGCTGTTTTTCATGCTACTCTTCTTCAGGCTGCCTGCTGCATCCCTGGTTTACAGTAATTGAATCCATTCTGGTTGGTACCCCAACTGTCATTCAATATGACGCTCATGGCAGCTAAATGTGCAGGAGAAAGTGACTGTCACTTTGCTGTTTCCCTGCGAGCTCATCTTCTGCAGAATTCACTTCCATGAGAAATTGTCACATCTGAAATAAAACTCACCAGGAAAAAAAGGTATCAACAAAATTGGAGAAACAAGAAATCTGTAACATTTTCGAGCAGGGAAACCATTTCTTTCCTTTTCAGTTGAACAATAACTATTTTACTTTTTTAAAAAGCTCTTTTTTTTCCCCATTTGTTTATCTCAACATACATCAATCAATAGTTTTGCACAAACCAACATTTTCCTCACGTCTCTCCTGAAGATCCAAGGACAGAAGTGCTTGTATAGAAGCGTGACACAATGACAAAGGCATAAATAACAAAAGACCAGTGAAATAAACATCAACAACACTGGTGTATTTCCTGCAGCTGATCTTTGCAGAGCAGAAACATAGAATTGGAGCCTCTGCTCTGTGAGATGAAAAGAGAAGAACACTCGAGAAGACAGACACAGGGTCAATGAGAAATTTCCTGACTCCTTGGAAAGAAGAGCGACAATAATTTTCAGGACAAACATAAATTTCAGTAGTGGGGAAGGAGGCAAGACATCTGGCGAGAGTGCCTAATGTCCACACTGCTTTTGGCTGGCCTTCTTAAACACATCATGAAGATGTGATGAGGTTCAGCAGGTTTTCAAATTTGATCTTATTTACGACTGTGCTTTAAAGTGCAGTTTTATGTCCCCACCCCTCGGAAAACAACTGTGCCAATTACAATTCCAACTTTCTGGCCGCCATTCACAAATAATTACTGTAGCTGTGACATACGAGGAGCTCCATCGTAGGAGATAAAAAATATGGAGCAGAAAATAGAGGTAATTAATTTTACTATCTTTTGATCTGCCCTCAGCACCCCTGCTCACTTCCTCCTCACCAGCCCTCCATCTCTCCCTCTCCTGCACTCTCCCTCTCTCTTCCACTCAGTTGGAGACTTGACGCCACCACAGCAAGATCACAGTCCTCCTTCCGAGCATCCTGCTCAGGAATTACACAGCGGATAAAGCAACAACAATAACAGGCAACAGCAACAAGGAGGAGGAAGACAGAGACAGGACAATCAATACAATGCGCTGCAGGAGAACGAGGGAGCGAGAAAGTCACTAAAGCGGACGTCTTTCTACAGCGGCCAGCTCTTCCCCTCTCTGTTATCTGCCTCTCCTGCTTCTTTTGCTGTGTCCCATCTTTCATTCAGTACCTGTTAAGTGGGATTAACATGACTTAAAATTCAATCAGCCTGTCGGGAGAACGGGAGCTGAGACGGAGCGGGCTGCAGCTGTTGAGAGGAGAGACGGAGAGAGGGAAGCGAGAGAGACGGGTGTTTTTCCACGGAGCAGATAGAGGGACGTGACTGTTGAAGAGGAATGATCCGAGAAACACGGTTAGTACTTCTACTGTCTTTTAATCGTGACGGATGAGGATGATGAGTTTATATATTTATTTATTTTTTCAAAAGCTTTCTGCATGAAAAGAAAGAGACAGATGATGTGTCCAAACAAGAGCTTTGTTTTAAAACACACACTGGTATAGTCTAGAGTTGTATTGGTTGTGGGTACAGCGCAGGCATGTATTTGTGTGTCAGACATTATGCAGTTGATCAATGGCACAGTTGTTCATTAGCCTGCAAGAATGTGTGTGTGCGCGTGAGTGTGTGTGTCGGTGTCTGTGAATAGAGATGCAGAGGCTTCTTGCAGAGAAGCTCTGCATGACTACTTAGTGCAAGAGCGTGTTAGTGAGTGTGCGTGCGTGCGTGTGTGTGTGTGTGTGTGTGTATGAGGCATGCCCACCGTTGTGGGGTTCTGGCCAGAGTATCAAGACAGAATCAGGGCTCACTGAGTGGATGGAACCATTATTCACGGAGTGCAGATCCTTCAGGTAATATTCAACAAGCAAGCATGTTCTGCAACCTATAACAATAAAATATAAACAAAATGATATTATACACTGATTATATTATCAAGGGAACACTGGCAGATCCATCAGTCCATCTATCTTCCACAAGTCCAAGAAGTCTCTTGAGCTTCAGTTGCCAGCTAGCATACAAAAGGGTGGTGGTAGGTGTGCGAGTAAAAACATATCCCCTCCCCAAAAGTACATGGGCAGCAAACCTTCAGTCTATTCATCTTCAATACAGTACCAATGATAGATCTAACATATGCACTGCAGATTTTTTTCCCAAGCAGATATATTGCACGCTCTATTTTTGGTTGGTCAGGTCAGGCCCTTGGTCTCCTCCCACCTCTGACAAGATGCATGAGCGACCTGAGGTGTTTCATAATTTTGTACCTTTCTTAATCTGTGGAAGATAATTTATCACATATCTTTCAAACCTCAGAAGAATGACATGTCCATGAATGGTGTGACTGTAATTCATTTCATTTTAGGTTTGATGTGTGCTTCGCTACCTGCATGGAGAACGAGCTCCTCCGAAGGATGGAAAAATGAAAGCGGACCAGTGTGTGAGAGCGAAAAGAAGCGGCGAGAGCCAGATGAATAAGTAAGGTGGAGGAGGTGATCGACCCCCAGGAGTTTGCCACAGGTTCAGTGCCAGCAGGAGGACGTCGGATCAAAACATAACTAATGGGATTTGAAATCATTCTTGGATCCAGATTGGGAATACCGTGTCGGAGTCCAGCCAGTGATTCAGGATTTTCTTCGCCTAAGAGGATATAACTGGAATTTATGACACTCTGACAGTGACCTACATTTGCCATCATCTGATGTGTGTGTGTGCTTAAGAGTGAGGTGTGCGGTCAGTGGGTAGCACCACCACCCTGGTCCCACCGTGAATTCAGGAAGGCTGCCTCTGGGACTCACACCAACCTGGATAACATGTGGAGCTGATTTGCATGATAGAGCAGACTAATAAGGTAATTCGATACCTGACACACGCACGCACGCACGCACAAACATACTTAATGGAGCAGAGGGTTCACGGACGCACGCACCCACGCTCCTGCCGAATCAATGGGCATATAGTCAGCGTGGTGCACACATCTGTTTATGGATATTTAAATCATATCTATATAACACACAGGTGCATCATTCAGTCAAGACGACAGTCGGGTCAAAGATGACACCAATGAATGGACCAAACACAAAACATTATTTATTTATGTGTGTCCTTTTAAAATAAACTTCTTTCAATATATATACCCAGAAGGATCTTGAAACTGTGTCTGTGAGCTAGTCTGTGTGTGTCTCCGGAGGTCAATCGCAACTTTATCACCAATCTCGCCTCTTGTGCTAATGAGTGGAGATGTGTGTGTGTGTGTGTGTGTGTGTGTGTGTGCTGTGCAAGCAGGAGGAGTGAAACCGACAGTGTGTTGATGGTTTTTGTGTGTTTTTTTTTTTTAATGTACCTGAACACACAAGAGCACATTTAGCATGGTGACATCGGAGACCAGTCAGGCTGACTGGATATTTGGAGGATAAGACGTAGCGTGAGGTGCGAGGAGAGAGGGCAGAGACTTAAAAGAGAGGGGGGGAGGAGATGCCATGACAGAGGCTAATGAGGGCTAATAGGTCAGATGAAAGCGAGCAGAGACTGACTCCATCAGGATATTAAAGAGACTGAGGACACAGAGAGCAGAAGAAGAAGATGATTTCAAAGACAAAAATGTGGATCATTCAAAATGGAGGCTGGTAAATGTGAAATAACAAACATAAATAGTTGGAGATCAGTGACACAAATCGCTCAGAGCAAAAGCTACAACAGAACAATGAAGTATATCCTGGTGTGACGGACTGGATTTCTTAGGATTGAAACTCCACACTAAACTTAACACAACGGAATTCTCGACTGCCTAAAAGAAGTCATTGTAAAGCAAAGACTACAAATACACTTAGCGTAAACTGAGAAATGCTTTTGTTTGTAGGGCCCATTGACAAAAGTGAGAGTCAACTGGTTGTATTTGACAATCTACCGTAAGTTGAAGTATAAATCAGTGTAAATCTCTTCACTGATGAAATGCAATTAGAGATAATGTTGCCTTGTTCATAATTTGCGCTCAATTCATGGAAATATTTAGTAAGACTCTTGTCAACTATTCTTTTTTAATCAGACTATATAGAAATAAAAATGATTTACAATTATACAGAAGCATTTCAGCAAGACTCATATCTTCAAATCATCGAAAGGATCACTGCTAACAAGTTCACATTTAATAATAGAGTAACTGAATACAAGTTGACGGAAAAAACTATTGTCATATGCAGCTAACTATTATTCTTATACGAGTCATCAGAAAAGTCTGTACGGTACCATTTAAAAATGTATTGCAAAACCAAATGAAAAGATAAGTAACCGTGAAGGAGTGAGATATTAAACTCAAAATAGTTGTTCATGCACCACACCAATGAATATGAATGGTGCACGTTTTTAAAAACAATCCACCCACACTGGAATGCGTTCAAGTATTAAACATGAAAGTGACAAGAACAATTTTATCACGTTCATTTTCTGTGATGCCTTTCTTTATCTTATATGATGAACAACTTTGATATCCCGCAGACTATGATAAAAAACTACCTGACAGTGTTTGATAACTGCTGAAAGACACAGATGAACAACACTGGGCTGCAACATTGTGGAAATGATTATAACCGGATTCTAATATCAGGATTCTGCAGACCTATAATGCGAGACACTAATTTGACTTCATTGGATTAGAAATTGACTCATCGGGCTGAGGATGCAATAATTCAACCCTAGCGTGTAAACATTAACTGATCAATTCAACAGCAACACCTTCATTACAGCGATTCTAATAGTATAACAACTGCAGAATGACTTACAAATGTCGCCTCATCGTTGGTGAAAGGGTTGTGTTCTACGGGGCAGTTAACTCAACAACACCCAACGTAAAATCCATGACTATTATTACTGCAACAAATGAACCATAAGTGGAGGTGACACAAACTGCGGCCACTGTCCGAATTGATTCCAGGAGCCGCAGCACCCAACATGGATCCATGGCCTTGCATAATGCAGGTCGAATACGTTGAACACACTTTAAAGCCCATTTTCTGCTCTGCTAATCATTTACAGCAGCTGTGATGTTAACAGATTGAATAAAAAGGTCTTCTGATATTAATTAACTTGACCATAATTGAATTTTCTTTCCAGCACAGTTTGTGAAATGCGTTGCGCTCATGCACTTAAAGAGAAAATCACGTAAGGATTCCCGCAACAAAGCAAAAATTACCATACAAAATTGATTTAAATTTGAACCAACACAATGGGGGACAAAATGGCGATAAAATGCTCTGTGAGAACCATCAGTAAGACGAGACGAGCGTAATGGAAGCAAGATAAATTAGCAATGATTCAAAGTTGTATATTAAATATATAAAAAATTACAGACAATCGCTGTAGGAAGATTGCACGACACAACACTAGATCAAACAAAAAGATTTCCTCACAACAAGCTTATTATCTTTGCTAATGAAACTCCGAACTAAAGATAAATTGGGACAAAGAAGCAGCAGGAAGGAAAGAGCAGGTCAAAAATAGTGTGGGTGCCGGTGGGGGGTTCGAACTGCAGCGGAGAGATAAAACGTAATCGCACAAGCAGCAGAACGCTAAATCATGGAAAAACAAGAAAAGGCGTGTCAAGAAGACAAGTGGAGGATCAGAGACGAAAACAAGCCAGACACGGTCCATGTGAAGGAGGTGGCACTTGATGGATGGATGGACAGATGGAGGGAGATGTGAGGAGGTGACGGACAAAGGCTGGGGGCGATAGTGTGATGAACAGGAGTAATTACTTTATGAACTTGTGATAGTGGGACACAGAGTAATGAAGAGTGAAGAGGCAAGCGATGGTACTCGAGAGGTGGGTGATAAGAGGGGCGGAGGCAGACGAGTAGGAAGAGAAATGAGTGAAAACATTTGTCAATGAATGTTTCAGTGACGACAAAATCTGTTTCAGACGAGACGGTGGAAGGAGTGACAGGCCGCAAAGATGGAGGAATGAGTAATTAAAGTGTTGACAGTCTGTTTAGGCGCAGCGGGCATCCGATGAGCGGAGCAAACTGTAACCACAGCAACCGCTTGAGGGGCATGGAAAGAGAAATGAATGGCACAGGGGGCAAGTTGAAGGAGCGAATGGTGGCGTGTTGCGACAAAGAATCGTACTTCATTTGCATTACAGCTGAAGCGACCCACAGCATTTCAAGTTAATAATTAGAGAGGATCTTCGATTTTATTAAGCGAATGTCACGAATAAAAAAGGCAGAAATTATGGAACAATCCAAAATAAATCGCATAAGAGTTTTTTTTTCTTTTTAAATATATTTGTTGGAGCAACAAATGCAGACACCAGATGTCCTCAAGAGTGAGAACTCAACGAGTTGAGTTTGTAACGTCATTTTGTGAAAATGAAAACCACATTTGTCCAGTCATCAGAGTGTGCCGCCCGGAGCCAACAGCTTAGTTAGAGACTTTTTCAGAAGGTTGTGGGAGCTCCAGGGAACCAGAGCTGAGGAACTCGGAGAGGAAAACGCGAGCTGGCTGTGGCTGACAGCAGCAGTAGCAGGGAAGATTGCTAAGTAAGACCCTTCAAGATGCAGAAACCTTGAGGGAGGCGTGATCTCCCCGCAGGCCAGTTGCAGTGTGGCTGCATTTCACGCTCATTAGCGGCTCTAATAACAAAATCTGTTCAGATTGTTTTACATTCTCAGAGAGCAGCGATCAAAATCACCTCAGAGCAACATACTCAGGAAAAGGAAGTAAGAATTATTACAATCCCCATGACACTTGAAGCTGAAGGGTCCTTGACCGCTGTGTGAGTGCGAGAGTGTGTGTGTGGTGCATCCGTCACGGTGATACAGCGGCCTGTCTGCAGTGTCATTGACCTACTGCACGTGAAGATTCCTTAATTGTTCCCTTTCTCAGGAATCACTCGGGGAAGGTCGCTGAGTCACGCACGCCGCACACAGACATACACACACAAACACCGTCCTGTTGCGAGGACCACAATAATTGGCGCTGCTGGAGCAGTGTGAGACGTTGGTGGCAGAATTGATGTGTTTGTAGTGCAGTCGCAGATTTTGTTGATTAGCAGACATGAAAACATGCACAGATGATAGAAGTATCACAGAATGGCTCCCACTGTCACAGCACCTCTACACATTTTCTGGGGCCATAATGGACATGGCAGCAAGTGTGGAGACTAAATGTCCTTGAGATGGAATCAGCTGTGGACCTCTTTGTTAAATATTGGACATGGTGTCCCGTAGTCGGTCTTTACACTGCACGAACTGGATGGAAATAGAGCGCTACACACCTCAGCTGACACTGCAGTAGTCGTCTCCCCTGTCCAGACTCGCTGTGATATTTGTTCCCTTGTAAAAGGAGGAAGTAGGAAGCAAATAGGCAACTCTCCCGCATATGAACTAGTGAAAAACAGATTGTGATTCACTCCTTGTGGCAGCACAAATCAGTTGTGTCATTTTGAAGTTTCATAAAGGTGGTGTAAGTGCAGAGCATGGCTTCGTACCGCCTTTCAACATTTCCCTAATTACTGGAGGTTGTCACACGCTCGCCAGTAAACCGGCAAATTCAGACAGGAATCTTTCCTGGCTCATAGAAAAAGGACACTGCCTTGGTTTCCAAAAGTCACAAATCCCTTGCCTTTGAAATAACGCTCACATTTACATCCAGCTGAGCCACTAGTTTAGCTCGTTCAAATCTCCCGACATTCTCAACATATTGTGTCCTGTGGTGTAGTGTGCTTTTCACAAAGGTTTCGTCGGGATAAAAGCATCAGCTGCCTGAGAGATGTGATTATTGCAGCCAAAAACGATGACGGCTTGTCAACGGCTTTATGTCTATACGCCTTTTTATAGATGACAAAACAAACTTGGCAATATAGTGAGATGTTGGCATATGCTACCGACTTAAACTTAAATCTTCACAGTTCACGGTTTATTTATTCGGCTCATCAACAAATGGATGAGATATAAGCATTCTTTGTTTTTTTGGTTGTTGTGTCAGGAAGAGCGGAGCAACCATCTTCTACTGATGAATGATTCCCCCTTCAGTGGCAGGCGCAGTGGTTTCAGAGACATGCTGCGCTGCCAGAGATGTTCAGAAGCACAATCTCTCAGAGACTCCATCATGTGGGCTCCTCCGCAAATATATATCGCACAACGACTTCAGAAACAGATAACACAGATGTCTGAGTGCAGTCAAGACACTGAGACACTTTTCAAGGGGAATAAATATTGCTTCAAAGAGGCAGTGACCCAGTGTCTCAAGCTGTACCTCAATAAGGCCTCACATTGAGATTTTTAAACATCATAAATCATTCAGTCCTGGAAAAGAACTTATGCTAATATTGTTGCAGCAGCTATTCAGACGTGTATATCCACATGACGCCACCAGCAGGGACTTTATAATGTTGGTCAATTCAAAAGAATTCATTTACAGCATAAGCAGCATTATCCACGGGAACCAATTATCCGTCTCAACCTGACCAGCGCTCACGTCCCAAACGTGACATTTCAATTGAATTACTTCCTTAACCGGATTAAGTACAATATGTGAAAATGTAAATACTCCTACACCAAAAGAAATGATGTGAAGAGAAGAGAAATGATGTAGAGACCTGAAAAAAGTCATTCTGCATCAAAGTCACAAGCAGATATTGGCACCAATGTGTTCAACCTGACAGTGAATGGACTGCATTTTCATGATTACCAAACGAAAGGGTCAAAACAAACTTCATTTCTCAAGTCAAATCAGAAAAAAAGTGATGTCAAAATGATGCATGCGCAATTATAACATTTAAAACATATTACATTTAAAATTGCCCAATCATTTAGTTATACTTCAGACTATAAGTCCCAGATGAACACGTGACTGCTTAAAGACCGACTCACTTTAACACACAACTATATGTGACAGCAGGACAGAACCCACTCGTTCCAGCTGAAGCGTGTCAGTGCCAATCTCTGCTTTTACACAACGCCGTTAAACACTATGTTAAATATTACTGCCTGGATGTAGAAGCCAAGAGGAACCCTGAATGCAGCTAGAAATACCATAGAGGGGATATAAACACTTGTATTACATATGCTGCAAATGTGACCGAACCCACTGCTCTAGTTTTAATTCACAGAGTCCGTGTAACGATCACAGTGCTCTCTAGTGAACTGCTGCAGCCAATGTAGTGCCCGAGAAAACCACTGTAACGGCCGATTCAATTTAGCTTCCGAATTTAATCCCAGCCAGTGCAGTCATGCAGGGTCTCTGGAGGGTAAAACAAATTACCCCAAAATCACCTGCTGCAGCTGGACACAACAATACTGGAGTCCAGAAGAGGCATGAGTGCAGAAATAAAATAGCGACAGAATGCTCAAAACATGCACATAGACCGCTAGCTGTTGACTCGGAAAACAGCTCATGTGTTCACCTTGAGAAGCCAGGTTGCAAACTCAAAATCTTCATCAAATGTAAAGTTTTAATTTTGATCTTTAAGGGGCTAATGTTATTTGACCCTGGAACAATAAACAAAGGACTAAGGTTCCATGACTCCATCTCCTAACATACGTTGAGGGACCAGTATCTTCTGCTTGTCTAACACTTAGCTGTTGGATAAATTCTCGTCCACTATTTCACAAGTCTTCACGGTTCACCAATTCACAGCCAGCAGTGGAGCCAAGCTGCTGGTTTAATATGCCGCTGCTTATTTTAGAATGTCTTATGCGAGGAGGAGGAGAAGAAGGAGTTGTGCTCTCTGGAAGACTTCACAATCTTTTTAAAAAGCTCATTTTCAACAAAGCTTCATTAAAGTCTACTTATCTCAGTGCAGAAGACCCACGTGATGCTACGGAAACTTCAAATATTTCTCAAATGTTATGATGAGGTTTTTGAGAAAGAAAGTCTTCCCGTCTGAAGTGAAGCCATTTCACAAGATTAGAGATGCTTTTACCCATTTCTTGAGATAAGGGACTGTGGCCAAAGACTCTCGACAGTGAATTTCACACAAACTTGCAAGCATCCTGAGAAGGCACCAATGTTCTCCAAATCTTTAAACATCACAGTGGAGATTTGAGAAGGGCATAAATATTCTGAAGAAGAGAAATGATTATAAAGAACATATTTCCTCAAAACTTTTGTAAGAGAAAACACTTGAAGGTTTAGAAGTTGATTTTGATCCTCGCAGTCAGACTTTGAACCTTTGATCAAAGCTGCAGTCAGATGGCATTTTGGACATCAATCTGTCCTGTCCACTGAATCTCTCCAGACTGATCAGTGCTAAAAACCCTGACCTCACACATGGACAGTGACTTCCCAAGCAGCCTGCCAGTCTGGCCATCACCACTGATCCTCTGTGCTGCTCTGTTTCATCAGCAAACTAATTCACTGCGCAGCTAACCCAACAAAGATGTATTAAGTTATTAACAACTTGGAGACCTCGGAGGTCCCTCAATGGTGGAGATGGATGCTACATTCAGCTCAGTTTTCGACTATGTTATTGTGTCTAATTTTTAAAGACACTTTTACCTCACTAAAAATGTTTCTCCTGGATTACTACAGGCTAAGCAAAGAGACCCCAGATCATCTGGGGTACTATGGAGGACATGCCGAGTCTCCAGCATGCTGACTCTGCTTCAGGCCCATCCCCCAGCTGAAAATCCCCCATCACATCTCACTGGGGAAGCATCCACTGGGAATCCAGACTAGATACCTGAGCCACTTCAAATGGCATCTCTTAAGATAGAAGAGTGGATCAGTCCCTCACAGATGACAGAGTTTTTCACCTTATTTCTGCAAGCGAGGCCAGACACCATGCGGAGAATGGAAAACCACACTATCCCTCTTGCACACCGACCACAGCTTTTCAGACCTATTTTTATGTTCAATAGGAAACTTTTGAAAGGGTGACGCGCCTGCCTTCTTGTTCTGTTTCTATCCCTCCAGACTCAATCATGATGTCCAACACATTCTAAACACTCCATCACACAAATCTTCTCCTCCACCCCATTCCTCTGCATACGACAGTGATGGATGCCGGCCTTCCCCGCTTGTATCGCCTCTACACACTCCCGCGCTCGTCTTTTTAACAACCTACGGTGATACACACAGACCATTCATCGCTCTTCATCCTCCTCAAACACCTTCCTTTAGTCTTCCTCCGTCATCTTTTTAACATCGCATATTGTTCTCATGCTCAGTTTTCTATACATCCTGATAGAGTAAGGGAGCTGACAGGGTGATGACAGAGGAGAGAGGTAGAATCAAAAGAGTGAGTGGGTTTGCAGCACACACGACTGCTGCAGAGAGGGGGCACGTGGGCGAAGAGAAAGAGAGAGAGTGTGTGTATTGATGTGTGTGTGTGCGCTTCACTATAATTATGATTGTGTGGGAAGACTGTTTTGTGCATCTGCTTGTGTCCTATGAAAGAGATCAACTCACATGTGAAAGTGCAGAGTGCAAACCAGCAGTGCTTATTACTGTTGTTTTTTTTTTTTTTTGGTCGCGTGTGCATTTTTTTCTATAGCCCAATGACCCCGGTTTTCTTTAACAAGGTCAACAAGCTCAAGTGGCAGGCCAAAACAGAAAAGCAAGGTCTGCATTTAACCGCTAAATACTGAAACCGCAAGTGAATTGAGGAAGTAGTTTCTGAGGACCTCATGCTGAATTCTACTGTTCTGTAGAAATGATGACTGTAATAAAATCTATACACTGTTTGGGATTAATCTTCGTTTGAAGGAGAATTGTTTGTTGAAAGCATTGTCGTTGCAAATAAAGTCTTATAGTGGTTGAATCGCAAGTGAGAATTCAGGCCATTTAGTACTGTACCAGCACCTTGTTGGTTTGTAATGAGTGAGTGAGATTTGTCATAATTCTTGTGTTCCTGAACTCTGAGACTGATCAGTCACACCATTGAAAGATACTTCAGTCAAACAGCTTATACTGATCATAACAATAAATTACACCGCCCAGGTTGAATTATGACATTCTGTCACGTTTCCACCGTGCTAGACGTCACGCATTGTGTGTCATGTCTGCTTGTTGATGAGCTCTCATCCAGATAACGGAAATTTATGAGTGTGAAATCACATTTATGCTGAGTTAAGTAGCTTTAACTCAAATCCATCCCTACTCTATCCTTGACACCGAATCATTGCAGAGTCAACGTAAGTCGATTAGAGGCTAACACATTCAGCAGCGGCAGAACTCGTGCACGCACACACACCCATGTGCGCACAAACGAATACACACAGTTTATTAGGATTATTAATTGCGGCTGACATTTTGGAGAATTTGACATTTGTAATAGCCAGTTGAGGATTAAAGCCCAAGCAGGAAGTGAAGATTTTTTTTTTTTAGAGAACTCAACACTTGAAGTGTTGCCAAAATCCTGTCTATAGAAGTTGAAAATCTGCGAATGGGATTGAGTAGGTGACATGAGGTTCATTCTCTGACTTGCACAACAGACACTCTCACAGTGGCTCAGGGTTTTCAATGAGTACTGAAGCATGAGGATTCCCAAAATAGGCCAAGAATCACACAAACACGCTTGCTCGGTCTGAAGATGCAACAGAATGCACACTCATGCATTTTTCATTTTACACAAACACATGTCAGACCCTGGCCTGGTTTCATGCCATACCACCACCTCGTACCCCTGTCCCACAACTATTATCGTCTCTTTTCATTGTTTTGATTTTAAAAGGCCCTAAAACCAAAGCGATGTTGTGCATAGAGGGTTCATCATAAATTCAGCAGCTAACTCCTCAGTGCAGAGTTCCTTAAGTGCATGAACTGCAACACATACACTTAAAACCGGAACACACTGAAAGGCAGATACACAAGCAATGCTTCCCCTACAACTATAAAGGGACCAATAGTCTTTTCTTTCCCATCTGTAACCAAACCACACACACCTATAGAGTAGTGTTGTATCAAAACAACATCAAAAATGTTTGTAAATTAAATATAATAGGAAGATGAAAAAAATACTCATAGAAAAGAATGCACATAATGTGACTAATATATTATGTATTATAGTTTGGAACTAAAGCACTAAGAAATAAGGACATTTTTGGAAATTGTTTCTGCATTTTAAAACGTGTAGCTTGGTAGTCGAGGGGCACCAGTATATGCTCCAAAAAAGGCAACCATTTCAATCTAACACACCATCAGAGCCGCTCATTCTTTACTTTGCTGCAGATGAACATACCATTGATGAACAAAAACACAAGAACGTAAACACAAACCAGAGTGACACCCCCTCCTCCTCTGTCTTTCACCAACCAAAATCACAAATCGATGTATGTTCCGCCCTCTTTCCCATGATCCTTTACATTTACTATTGACGTCAATTAGACTGCCGTCGGAGTTTGTCTTGCGGAGATATTTGTGACCAGCTAAATGGCTCTGAGATCCACAAACATCATTTTTTACATGACAATCCAAGTGATGCTTTTTCTAAATGACACTGCACATAACTCTTCAAACACAAAAGCCTGCAGTCGACGCATTTACACAAAAGCTTTTCACGCAGTAAGAGTGTGTGTGTGAGCATCTGCGAGTGTGATCCATCTTGCAAGGTCTGATCGATCAGAGAAAGTGACGAACGGAGTTGATGCTGAAAATCACGACTTCTGTTAGCAGGAGGAAGAGACGATAAAGGGGTAGGGGATGTTTGTGCAGTGCAAACTAAAGCAAGTCGAGGATGAAGAGAGCATACGAAGGAGAAAATAGACAGGATGTGACGAGAGGAGACTGATAACATTGTTGTACTCAGGTTTCCTCAAGGGCACATGAGACAAGAGAAGAAAGAAGGTGAGGGAGTTTACAGAGGAGCCAGAAGCAGAAGGAAGAGGAGATTAAAAAAAGAAAGGAAGAGCAGCGAGCATAAACGATGAAGGATTGATGGCAGAAACACAAAAGACAAACACAAGTAGCTGTGAGGGACGCAGACTATAAAGTTTACACCAAGACAGTGACTGGAGAGTGAATCTCTCACAAAGAAGCTACGGCATATTAATCACAGAAGCCAAGATTTGGTACAAGCTCACTCATTCATTCTCTAACGTGCACATTTGTTCACATAATTTACACTTTTGACTGTTTGCCAAAACCATGCATAGAAAAAGAATTCCAACATAAAACAAGTGCACACACTTTACCTGAAAAAAAGAGATCTATGTTTACCTTTGCTGAGATGATACACACAAGAACCTGCAAAACTGTGCTTGTAGCTTCTTTAATGATTCACATTCACTACTCTACAGTGAAGCGTGCAACCACACAGCAGCTACCCTCAATGCTAATTCTAAATAACCAGATTTTTGCTTGACATGTCTTCTATTAGCTTATCCAGGCCCTTAACCTACATGTGTGGTCAACACAACGATGGCACTTGCTTGGATGTACCACTTCATACAATTATGCATCCTCATAACACCCTAACATATTTGGCAAAGGATGCTACCACACGAGGTACACATTTACACATACATAGCTATAAGCAGCATTGCAAAGATTGCAACAGACGACTATTAACACCTATATTTACTCATAACCAGTATCATATTCATATCAATTATGAATATGTTCGCAAACCAGCCACCACATGGTTAATTCAAAGGTGCTGAATTTCCTCTATTGATGAAGAAAAATAAATCACTTAGTAGATAGAAATGTCCTCGAGCCACAGGCTCATTTCAAGACAAGAGGGCTACTTCCAACTAGTGGCCAGTGTCGAGAACAGATAATAGACAAAGACAAGCACAGCAAGCTATTTTTTCCTGCTTCTTTTTTTCTTTCCATTTTCTAAAAATGCATATGGGGGTGGGTGGAAACAGGGTAAAAACAAAGTTTGGAATAATCGAGTGAAAACTGACATTGGCTTTCCATCACCTGAGTTCCTGGTCCTCCACTGAGAGGAGCAGAATTACATTTGTGCCGGGACTCTCTCATATTCGAGTACTTGTGTCTCCTCAGGAGAAGTGCAGTTCATATATGAGGTGCCCCTGGGACATTCAAATCTTCAATACTCTCTGCTGTTGCAAGCTATTTTTATCAACAAAAAAAGGAAATATAGCATACAGTTGATTCATCTTTCTGGTTTTGATTATTACACCTTCTACCCAGCAGAAAACAAATGGTCTTTTTCAGTGATCACAAACGCTACTGCAATGAATGACAGTGCTGCAGAAGGGAATTGGATGTCCATTTTGCTTGTAATTTTTCTTTCTTGGACATTACCTATGGAGCTAAACCACTGGTGAGCGTAGGGAGTTCAAGTGGATTGTGAGCGGACGGGCTGCTGTTTACGCTCAGCTCTCTCCTAATCATTACCGACCGAAAGTTGAATCCATATTACAGCGCATTGGTCTTTCTGACCATCTATCGGCCTATCAGGCTTTCATTTGCTGATAAAAACTCCACCGAACCCCTTTCCTGACCATTGACAGGCATTCTACCTTTCTCTGACTGTGAATCCAGGCCTCAGATGTGGAGGAGCTGATACTCATCTCGGCCGCTTCCAATTCAGATGTGAGCCCTCTTGCTTTGCAGCACTTGCAGAAAGCAGATTAAAGTACATATATTTAAGTAATGATGATACTACAGTGGTTCCTTTTTAATCCCTCCTCATTGATCTATCCATCACCGGGCAGCTATGGTGCCGACTTCCTGAGCCTCTTTGCCTCCAATGTTCCGAGTGTGTAAGATAAAACATTCCTCCCATCAGCGCTTGAACATTCTATGCTGACTTAAGGGTTCAGGCATAGGGCACTTTCAGTTTGGAAGGAACCCAGAGGAAACATTTATCCAGAGAGCGAAACTCGACAGGAACTCCTTGATACAGGCGCATCGAATTCTGAGCAAAGATGATTAACGCTTCGAGTTTCACGCAAAATAAGCAAAGAGCGAAAAGCTAATGGAAAGTATTGAGCCTTAATGTTGGCATGATGTACGAGCATTTTACTCAAAGTGGACCGTCTCTTAAGTGAACCACAAGAAGAGTCTAACTCATCCTGTCTTTTCATTTCATCACTATTTATCAATTTTGCCGTTTCTATGACAACAATTTGTATTTGGCAGTCGCTGGCAGATTTTCAGCATTACTCCGTTGTCTCCCGAGAACCCAAATCGCAGTTACTTGGTGTTTGATTGCTGTCAGCCTGCGGAATCACGGCTGGTGACCCAGTTCGAGCCCCGGACCACCGTCTTAAGACATAACACATGTCTAATCCGCTCTAACAGGTTTCTAGGTAACTGTCACCATGGAGACTGCTTGTCTTTAGGCATTTTTGGATGATGTTTCAAGGCAGAAGGAGGTTGGAGAGGGTCGACGGTCTGTGTGTATGCCTGTTTGCCAAAAGATCCCGTATTCAACTGTTTGGATTTTAAATCCACGACATCAAAGGGTGGTCTGAACAGAAGGCAGTGACAACAAAAAACAAAGCATACAAAGCTGATTGTTTAACTTTACAGATGTGTTCCGGTTAAACTAGAAAAATTCTTCTCTATCTTGTTTCGATTGTAAGTGTTCTTTTATTGTGACTGACAACATAAATATTGCTGAGATGCACTTCAGCACATTACATCTGGAAACAATTTGTTCCAAGTTCTGTTGTGTGGTGCACAGGAATCAAAAAATAGTGAAACAGTGACATTTCTGTGACAAACGTAGACTTGAGGACACATCAACAATCTTTTTTATTGAGGTCTCCATCTTACACAAATGCAAACTGTCTATGTACAGTATTGTGTTTTACATTTGTATAACTGTTTTGTTTGTGTAGAACTTTTATACTGTATGTACACAGTTAAATATGGGAGCATATGAAAAATGGTTTCAGGTTGTACTGATTTTTGTTTGTTTCTGCTTGTGTCTCTGCAGGTCTGTGGCTAGCCAGGCGATCTACCATGCCTGTCCCCCCACCCCTTCATCCCCGCAGACACAAACACAAGCCCCACACACACCTTTTCCCAAAACACCCAGCCTCCCCACCTCCCAGCCACTCTGTCGCTCTAACTTCACCTGTCTTCATCCCATCTTCGTCATCTCACCTTGTTCACTGTGCCTGTCCGAGACCTGTCCCCTTTCCGGCTTTACATTGGCTAACTCTGGTTACATGCTGCTTGCTTCCATCGCTTATTGGAGCAGGAGAGACGTGGGGCATGGTCTCAGCCTGCCCTTTCCACTGTGTGTGTCGGAATCTGTCAGAGTCACTCAGCACACTTTGTGCCGACAAAGGACTTTTGTTTGTGCCGCCACACGTGGACAGAAGAACGGTCGAGCTCCGGCTGGCTGACAACTTTATCACCGAAGTGGGAGGGAATGACTTTGTCAACATGACCGGATTGGTCGACCTAACGCTGTCACGCAACACCATCCACCTGATCAAACCGATGGCCTTCTCTGACCTGGAGAGCCTTCGATCACTACATCTGGATGGTGAGGACGAACATCAACTGAGCTTCATGACGTGTTCAATTGGTGACCCAGGAGAAAAAGCAAATTCATTTTGTAAATGTCTTGTTTCCAGGTAATCGGCTGACCACAGTGGGGCCACGAGATCTCTCTGGCTTGGTGAACCTGCAACATCTGATCATAAACAACAATCAGCTGATTAAAGTGTCGGTCCAGGCCTTCGATGACTTCTTGCTCACGTTAGAAGACCTGGACATGTCGTACAACAACCTACGGAGGTAATTATTAGTGTCCGACACCTCAAAGTATTAGCATCTATCAAGAGGAACGACCAAAATTACAACAATTACTCTGTATTCCCAAACCTTTTTTTCGATAACTGAAAACGATTTTGATGAAGGGAACTTCAACCATCATCTGTGGAATATAACTCACTGTATGATGTTTATCCAGGAAATTAAACAGCGCAGTGTTTGATTTTAGTCGGTAAAGAGTTCCTCTATGCCTCCAGGCTCATTTCAAAGTGTACGAGTTCAGCCCAACGTTATGAAGACACGTTTGTCAGAAGAAAGCGTACCAAAAGATGAAAGGCAAAATAAATGTTCTCGGGCTATAAAAGCCATTTTTCCGCTGCAGGGATTTACAACTCTCCATCTTCTAGTTTGACCTGAACGGGGGGCCCCTTCCCTAATCAAGACTGACTTTTGCAGAGTCCCATGGGAGTCCATACAGAACATGGCCAGTCTACACACTCTGAACTTGGACCACAATTTGATTGACCACATCGCTGAGGGGGTCTTTGGTGAACTGTACAAGCTGGCCCGACTGGACATGACATCGAACAGACTCAGGACTCTGCCTCCTGACCCACTATTTGCACGGTAGGGATGAAGTTTGCACCTGACGCTTCCGCAAAAATGTGTCTGCCAAATAGTTGCCACAAATGTATCCACACTGCTGTTAGCGATTTAAATTGTATTTTGACCTTCGGTAACTTTTGATGCTTGCAAATGCTACTTGAATTCTGAAGACTCCAAGTTATGTTACCCTGCATGAGCCTGATCATTCTGTAGACATCCATTGACTTCTTGTTGCCCCTCATGCTCATCTCCTCTACTAACATAATGAAACTCTTCTTTGGAGGCTGAGTGCTTTGGCCTCAAAGTGTTGCTTTCTACCAATTCTTAATTTACTCTACAACATGCACTTTTAAAAAAAATCCATCAGCTTTCACATCTAATAAGAGAAGTATGACATCGGAAAATGAAAGTACACATCAAAACAAGAGACGAAGAACTAGGAACACCTCAATTGTACATGGTTTGTTTCGCTGAAGTGCCAGCATGTGGTTCATCAATTCCACAAAACCTATTGCTACAACACAACAACGCTGAAAAATAGCCTGAGATGAGAGGGCAGCAGAAGAGAAATGTGCTCTATCAGGTTAAACACTGACAAAAATGGCACCAGTTATGTGCTATATTATCTTTTTAATTTAACTATAAGCTTGATGGAAACCCATTTGTCTTTAGACGAGCAACAACAGGTGCAGCACCATATTCAAATGTGTAATTACAGAAAGTGGATGTAGCTTCAATGTGTCAATAACCACGTACTCACTACCATTGTACTGAGCCCAAAAAAACCTGGAATTGCGCTGCGCCAATGGGGGAAGGAAAGTGTTCCAAGAACATAAAAATAAAATGGAAATAAAAACATGAATTTCAGCTTCAGAAGCCAGCAGCTACAAATTGCAGGGCCTTCACCTTTTTCTTTGTTGCCCTGGAGGGAAAAAGGTGTGAAATGAGGCTGAGCAGAGCAGAGATCTGAGAGTCATCAGTTCACTCCAGTATGTTTTGGACTGCGGGAGGTAACCAGGGTGCTGGGAAGAAACACCAATAAGTGGAAGATAATGAATGAATGGATGAATCTGTCTGTTTTAGGTCCCAGACTGGTGCCATAAGTCCGACACCGTACAATGCTGTCATCAGCCTCAACTTTGGGGGAAATCCTCTTCATTGCAACTGCGAGTTGTTATGGTTACGGCGACTGATTCGTGGAGATGACATGGAGACATGTGCCACGCCCAGTCACCTCGCAGGAAGGTCTGTACCGGAAGACAAGTCATTAATATACTTAAATACTCTCTCGCGTGGAAGGAATGACATGTTTCATTATTCACGGTTCCTCACCGTCTTCAGTACCGTCATAATTCTTCCATCGATTTAAAGGTGAGGGCGAATGAGCAAAAGGAAACTGTCCGTCAGTGATAATTACACTTTAATCTCTGCAGTTTCTAGCAAAAAACGCAGAAGTCATGCACTCAGATGCACTATTGAACCTGAACCTGAGGATGTTTGGGTCAATGGTCAGCATTCATATGCAAATCCACGCTGCGATAAAATAAGATTGCTTTCACTTTACTGTATGGAGTAATTCGCTTGATTCTCTCTTCATATTAAGGTACTTTTGGTCCATACCAGAGGAGGAGTTCACCTGTGAGCCGCCCCTCATTACCCGCCACACGCACAAGTTGTGGGTGTTGGAGGGCCAGAGAGCAACGCTGAAGTGTCGTGCAATTGGTGACCCAGAGCCAGTCGTCCACTGGGTTTCTCCAGATGACCGTATCATCGGCAACTCATCCAGGACCAGTTCCTTCAGCAACGGTACCTTGGATGTTCTAGTAACTGTTGCCCGGGACGATGGCGAATACACTTGTATCGCAATAAATGCAGCAGGCGAGGCCACTGCCAAAGTCGACCTGAAGATCATCCCGTTGCCTCATCGCGGTGGGACGACCGGGAATAACAACATCAACATCAAGGTCGGCAAGAACATAACTAGTGGGATTTTATGGAGTGATCCAGGCTCATCAGATATTAGCACTGGTAAAAATGGAGGGATGAACAACAATGGCGCAGGGCGAGGCGGAGGAGAAGGGGAGGAAGGGAGGAAGGCTGGTCGAGAGGAGGACGAAATTGTGATAGATGCCGCGTCGACAGTTGAGAGGACGGCTAAAGGAGGCAGCATGGAAGTCGAGGACATTGAAGAGGAAGAGGAAGAGCGTCGTTTGGTTGGAGTGCAAAGTGTGACCTCAACGTCAGCTCAGGTCCGGTGGGATATGGGCCGTTTGTCTGGAGCTTATGTTGTTTGGATGTATCAGATACAATACAACTGCACTGCCGACGAGACCCTCATCTACAGGTAGGTCCTGCTTTCTTCAGTACAAACTATACAAGGCAGTAACTGCACTACAGGATTTAAATATGATTGATGGAGGAGAGTGGAATGCAATTACAGGGAACAAGAGTTGTAGATGTGAAATAAAGTTTCGGGTATATTGAGAGAAAATATCGACTTATGCCAGTCACATTGGAGATTAGAATCAACTTCGTTGTCCAGGAACAGGCAAATGAAACGCAGCATCTAACTAGAAGTGCAGCGTTTGTATGCTGTTATAAATTATTATAATTTGCTATAACCGGAGATGTAGGATAAAAATGTGTATGCACATTGTACATTGTACAGGCCATAAATACATTTATTTAGATAAACTAATATTAAAGAACAAACGGTTTGTGATAGAGGGTGTACAATAACATTTGAATCATAAAATAAGTGTAATAATGGTTATTTTAATGAAAAAAATTAGCAGAAAACTCTGCCACATCAAAGCAAAATGTCAGTATGCATTCTAAAATTCAGAATAAAGCCACTTATGTGGGGCTTTTTCCACAAACGTACTAATATAATGATGAATATTCACAAAACATTTTTTTTAAGGTTTAGAACACAGTGACAGACGAGAATGCTGCAGCACCAGTCTGATTTTTTTTTTCTTTTTTTCAAACGTGCCTATTGCAGGAGAGTGAAATAGAGCATTATGCAAATGCTACATGAAACAAATGTATCAAGCGTCGCCTTATGGGACTGCTATCTCTTCAAGTCCTGCATATTTCTATTTGATGAGTTTCTTGACCCTCTTTAAAATAACCATGTACTTAAATCTCTATCATCTTTCCAGATGGGCATTAAGCCCTGCTACGCTATGATTTCTGTTACAACAGAGAGAGAAGTACAGCAGCATCAACAATCAATGAAAGGCTATTTCAGATGACAGCGTTCAGTTCTGCCTGAATAAACAACATGACAATAGCCCTGCATGACTGTAGGATAATTAAATGCAAGTTGTCAAACAATTAACTCTCTCCTTGGCATCTTCCTACTAATCACACTGATAGTATTTATCTAGTGCATCCCAGTGAGACGACTCACTTGCGACGTGATATGTAGCAGAGAGATGCACTCTGAAGACAGCCCTCTACGGGCAAAGCTTAATCGCAACAGCAAAGAGCTGACACACTAAAATATCAGTCAATATGCTGCGTTGGATTCCTTGAAAACATCATGCTCTTTTTCAGCCAATACTGGCATGCTGTAAGTGATGCACAATCTCATCACCCAACGTAAAACTTTACAGTCCACCCCCTCCAAAAAATTTTTTTTCAACTTCTATTCAAACGTTTGTGGCTCAGAAAACACTGATCTCCCTCTCTTGTTGGTGTTAAATATTGATGCGGACAGCAGGACAGTTAGTCTGAAGATGAATGTGGAGACAGTAGGAGCCAGTTAATAATTCATCTCCTTCACTGTAAACGACAGAGCCTGTGAATATGAAGCCCAGAAGGAAGGAGAGCAAAGACAAAGATATTTCAGAGAGAAGCTGCCAAAAGTGACAGCCTCGACCAGCTGTGTCAAGTGGCTCAAGTCAAGCTCAATGTCAAGGCGTTTGACCCTATAAGGTCCTCTCATGGCTCATGCCAATACAAGAAGATATTACTGAGATAACAATATATGCCCTGTTGCACTGCACTTTTCACTGGTTAATGTTGAAAAGCAAGAGCTAGTTAGGTAAAATTTATTATTGCAAATAATAATAATTTATCATGTATTGTAATTTATTTCCATATATAATGTAATAATTTATCCTTGGCTTAGAGTTGATATGATCAGATTGAAGAGGAACACTGTCAATCCTTCCTGCACTCACAGGCCTTTTTGAAAATCCATTAGCCTTGCCAACTACTGTCACCACGAGTGTACCATTGACTCATCCTTTAATCCAGCGTTCACTCTCTCTCCCTCTCTCCGCATGTATTTGTCTCTATACATCCTCGTCCACCTATTAGTTTCATTTTCATCCCTCTCTTTCTTTTATAAACACATTGCCTTCTTCTGATCCGGTGTTTTGTTATTTTTCCCCAAAAAATCTCTGCAGCTCGGATGTTTTCCATTCTTCTTCTGGTACATTGTCATTTCCATCTTTTCAGTGCACAGCTGACATCACTATCATCGACCCGCAGCATCATTCTGCTGCCTCTCTTTTGGCAATGTCCAACAGAACAATGGTGTTTAACATTCAGGGACACATTTTCTGTACGTCCCTCCCTCCCTCCTCCATCCACCTGCACTTCGACCAGGACTCCATGCATTTTTAAACATATTTACATTTGCATCAAACATTCAGACGCTGCCTGTGAGTTAAGTGAGGAAAGGAAAGTGTGGCAGTAAGTTGTGCACATGTGCACAAGCACTCAGTTTTTCCATACGCTGGAAGAAAAGATACTAATTATTATCTTCATTGTGTCTTCTTTCATGCTCGGTGATTCATGATTGCAATGTTAATGATGTTTTCTTCATGTCTGGCCTTGTTCCACTTGTTTGTTCCACTTCTTTATTCTGCCCTCATTCTTGCCCACTGTCATCCACTACCTCCTCAAGTCTTAAAATGAGCATATTCATCTATTATATTCTAAAATCAGCTTCAAAGTGAGTGAAATATAATTTCAAATCTAGCTTTGCGATAACAAGATGAACCTTCTAACATTCTAAACGTATCAATCCTCAAAGAATTCATACATACAATGAAAACACGTCATATTCCAGTAATGTGATGGGCAGAGTGTTTAGTTTTTCTTTTCATGTGAAGCAAGGCATGGCTACAACAGTTAATAACAGCACATCACATTTGGTTTGATTGATTGAAACTTCTTTCCTCCCTGGTATTATCAAGATAATGACGAAGATAAATAAGGTAAATGTGGCTCTCTATTGATGATCATACAATGAATTTGGTTAGATTGAAAATTTAATGAATTCATGGCATGAACAATAAATATACCACATTCAGTCTAAGAGAGCTACAAATTGCGTAGGAAAGCCAGCAATAAATACAGTAATGTAAAATATAGAAAGTCTAAAAACGGCAACTCTTGAGTCAGCTTTAGGAAAAAAAAAAAAAAAAAAAAGTCAACATTCTCTGATGTCCTCGAGCTTGAGCAAGGATTCTGAACAAGCGTGGGCCAAACACAGAAAATGGTGCTGGCTGCAAGCTTTTATCACTTTGTATATAAAAAAAAAAACCCCAAAAGGCAGAGATGGTTAGACACAGTGTCAGAGGTTAACAGCAAATTGGATAAATACGTCGGGCCATTTACAGATTAATATACCGATAAAAGAAGAGTGTTGAGACGTTTTAAACAGTTCATGGGATGTTTCATGAAAAATCCAGGCTCAAGTCATTCTGATATTGCTATTTTGAGCCTAAAGAACTACCTCGAAGCATTCGCCTCTCTTCATTAACAAGTAACCATCTTAGCGGCTCAGCAAAAACAAAGAACAACGACACTGACTGAGATGTTGAACTAACACATATTGCGTTTATGAGCTGTGGTTCCAAAAATGTTCATTGTTGTTTGTGCCCATATCTGTAAGAGTGCATGACATAAGTAGATATAGTCATGAAAAGTCATAATTATTCAAAATGTCACCACAAACAAAAGTCTTGTGCTTACTCAGCTGTTTTTTTGGTGGTTTGTTTTTACATCCTCACGTTTGCATTTATGCTGAGCCACTATCCTGGGCATCTAAGTCGAGCTACAAATGCTTTTCTGAATCATACGTTAGTAGTCACAGTGCGCGCACCTCAAAATCCTTTTCATCTCTCTCTTTAGTGAATCTGCCCCCACCCTCCACCGTCCCACCTTCCCACCACCTCTTCATCTTCCTCTTGCTCACAACAACAGAAGGTGAAGTGGTAATGATTTTTCCCTCAAGGCATCTTGGCCCATGTGCCCTTTTTCAATCTTCCAACTCATCCAAAATCTTCATACCAAATGGATCGAATAACATTGCCTTAACAAATTAGCTTGAACTCAGACTTTGGCATTCAATTTATTGATGCCCTCAGCTCTGGGAAAATATAAAAATAAAAAAAGGGCATGCTGTAAGACATCCATCTGACTATTGCTATTTAACTGCTTGTCTCCATGATTTCATACACGATCAGGGAAGGCAGGAAGAGAGTTGAGTGTGAAAGCAAGTCCAGCCTGCTCCACAAGGTCTGGTTCCAGTATCACTCATTCGTTGAAAATAATGAAATGCATCCGTCATCATTTGTTGTTTTCACAGTCATTGATTCCAACACTCGCAAATTAAAGGGCAAAATGAACCACAGTCAAACAGCGTTCCAGAGCATTCACTCATTTAGAAACATTTTAGTGCATCTTCAGTGCAGACATTCTTGACTTCTCGACTAAATTTATACAACATTTTCCCGGGAACACAAATTAAAGCAGGTGGTCTTCCTTATGAAACAGCAATTTCTGAAGTACTGATGATGAACCTGTTGAAGGTCAGCACAATAATGAGCAAAGATTCATGATTATTTGGTATCATTACAATTAAGAAGCAATATCAGAGCAGCAGGGTAAATTTGAAGTCGTACGATGTTCATCATCAGGTTCTCTGCATGCTTCGCTCACCTCCCCTTCAACCCTGGGTTTGGTTCCATCAATATTTCCACAACTCTGCACGACTCCTTCCCGCACCACGGACTCCTCCTGGCTTCTGTCTTTTTCATTCCCATTAAACTGGCACTTTGATGCCCAGCAGGAGGGCTTCCGCAGCCATAAATGATTGAAAATAAAAATAAAAAATCCTGACGTTGACCGTGCAACCTCTAAAGACATGCATGCTTCCAAATTTCCCATTGTTAATTTAGTTCCAGAAGGCAGAAACAGATAAAAACCATAATAAGAGATGAGACTCCAAAGTACAAAGTCAAAGACGGTTGATATCCGCAACTACACATATGACTTGGGAAGTATTTTCAACCTTTAACAGCTGGAAATCCCCATTTTTAAACCAAGCGATGGGATCTGCCAGCGAAGGTACCGACAGAAATGAATCCTCACATCTACATTTGTGGTAACAGCTAGGTGGATATCCTTTGATAGATTTGATTTTAGGTAAGGCACATCCTTCCTGAAATGCAGTACAAGCCAAAAGTTTGGACACCCCTTCTGATTCTGCGTTTTTTTCTTCATTTTTACTACTTTCTGCAGTGTAGATACATACCGAAGACATCAAATTCGTAAAGCAGGATACATATAGAAATATGTAGCAAAGAAAAAATGTTGAATAAGCTTCAAGATGTAGTCACCTGTTGGAAGACCTTATCAGGTGACCACATCATGAAGCTCATTGTAAGAATGCCAAGAGTGAGTAAAGCATTCATCAAAGCGAAGGGTGGCTGTTTTTTGAAGAATCTAAAATATAAAACGTGTTTTGAGTAATTACTCACTTCTTTGTTTACTACATAATTCCATATGTGTTCATTCATAGTTTTGATGCCTCCACCGAGGATCTACAATGTAAATAGTTGTGGAAATTAAGAAAATTCATTGAAAGAGAGGTGGTCTGTACTGTATATGCAAGAGTTTTAAAAACTACAAGGGTATCAAGACAATTTACAATTGGCAGAAATTATAGCATGACGATTTCTTAAAAAGAAAATGCGATGAATTCTTCTACGTACTGTGGCATCACGGCAGGTGAAGCTGGAAGCATTATCAGCATATCAGGGCATACGGGACACATGAATGTTCTGTCCTCATGGATTTAGAGGAATAAAAGCGATGAAACGACAGCATCTCCAAACCACCTATTTAGTGTTCCCGGTCTGAAGATTGAAAAGTACTAGAGCAGAGACAGTCATCTTGAGCTCTGAGTCTGTAATGCGGGGAGCAGCCCATGTAGTTGACTCCAACAGGCAATTGGTGCTCAAATTGCAGAAAAGGGTTCATACTCATCCTGATAGAATCGTGTCAGAACACAGTGAATTGCTGTGAATCCGGCTGATTCTTGCACGTAGAACAATTGCTAACATGTTGAGTAACCCTCCACCCTCTCAAGACGAGTTTCAGCTGTTGTGTCTACTGTGTGGTTTCACGCTGATTTAGGTTAGCATGCATTAACCTGCAGCCATCTCAGGGCTACTCTTTGACTCCTAGAGAATCCTGCACTGCATTGACCAAAGAACAAAAGGAATTCGGAGATCAAAGTCCCCATGCTTGTGAGAATCAGAAGAAACAAATTAACAATTATGTGGGGACTGGGATTTATTAAGGACGTGTATGTTATACCTTACAGAGGAGGCAAAACATGATAAATTCCTTGGTTGAAGGCTTCATGAACCAGGTAATAAACCCCCAAACTCACTTAGATAGCCTTAAAAAATGACATTGTTGCAGACTCTGACATCAACAAGGTGTGGACACATTTAGTTACATTTGGTTCACCGGACCAATGAAGACATGCAAAACTTTGAGACAACAAGTGAGTTTCAGGTTTGCAATGTCAAGAGTAGGACGGCACTTGTGCTCCTACACACACCACCACAACAATATTCAATCTAGTGCTGATAATTACAGTGAGCACAGACACTTGTGTTACGCCTTCATTCTCATCATCTTCATTGTTCTCCCTTGTTCTGCTCCAACACTTCAAATCAATTCAAATCTGAACGCATTACAATCATACACGCACACTGCACACGCATTCAAATTAACTACTCGTCTCTTTTGAATTTTGAATGTTAAAAACCTAAAATGGCCTTCTTTAAAAATGCCCTCTTCAACCCCTTTTCATGTTTCCTGGGTACTCTCCTCCTCAATAGCCTTGTGTCTCTTCCCTGCTGCAGTATTCGCTCTGCACTCTCTTTCTTTCTTCTCCTCTTGCCATTTAGTCAACAGGCAAGAGATGAACTGTCCGCAGTAAAAAGCTTTTGGGGCTGAGGAGCCCAGCAGGCGTCCACTGAATTCATAAACTGACAGATGTCAACTGCAAATGAGGGGATATTTCCATAAATTGCAGTAATTAGCATCTATACAGACAAAATCCTGGAGAATAGTGAGGATTACTGAGAATACACAAATTATTTGTGATGATTTCAAACACAAAATGGCAATTCATCCTTAAGCATCTGAAATGAATCTCCCACTTGTGCCACTTAAAAGGGATTTAGGAGATTTAAAAGGGCGAGGCAAGTCATGGCAATACAGGAACAGAATATCAGATCATTTCAAGGCAACAGATTAAACTAATTGAAATGAGAATTTGAAATGGAGTGGAAGCTTTTTAGGCTATTAATGGCTGTGTTGTTCCTGGTTTTCCAGACAAGCTTACTTAAACAGTGTGCAAACACATGAATATTAAATGATGTGGAAACTGAAAATGTTGAAAATGTTCAGTTGATTTTAGAATAGAACAGAATAAAAGGATAGAACAACAGTGCCTTTTATGTTCTAAATCTAACTTGTAAGTTAGTTTGTACTTACTGGAGGCATGGGCGATACTAATATTGATCATAATAACATCATTATTAAGAATAATATCATTATCACAAACAATCCAAACATTCCTTCCCGGATTGTTACCTTTCGGACTGCAGCTGAGCCGTAATAAGACCAGCTTCTTCTTAAAAACCAGCGAAAATTTGACTTTGTAAAGCATGAATAGAAGCATAGAATCAAATCACTGCAATAAATTAAACTGTCATGAGACAAAATGTGGATTCAGCAACATTTCAAGGTGTCTTCATTGATTTACACGCGTGTTAGAGGACCTCCGTAACTCTCCTGCATTCTCATTACGTGACTAAATGTGGATAAGACGTGTCTGCAACCCGTATAGAATTTTCAACACTTTTGCACATAGGTTTTGGGCTTTGCAAGCATAATAATAGTCTGTATTCTCATGTCCACAGGATTCTTCCATCCACCAGTGACAGCTTCCTGTTAAAGAACCTGGTGTCTGGGGCAGACTATAACTTGTGTGTTCTCGCCATCTTCGACGATTCCATCACCTCATTGGCCGCAACTAAAGTGTTGGGCTGCACCACTTTTTCCACGAAGGATGTGTACCCAGCATGCCGATCTCTGCAAGCCCACTTCCTGGGTGGGACTTTGACAATTTTAGTGGGCGGAGTGGTGGTGGTGACACTGCTCGTCTTCACAGTGGCATTAATGGTTCGCCATCGTGTTTGCAGTCCAGGCGACCATCTGATATGCCACAATGGCAACACAGAGGCAGGGGGAGGATCCTGCTGCCAAGGAGGCGGAATAGGAGGAGGTGACAAAGGTGGGAACAGCAGTGGGTGCTATCAATCAAATGGCTCAGGAGACATGATGATGGTGGTCTTGCCGAACGGTGTGCCTTCCAAGAGAGGAGGAGAGAAAGGGGAAAAGGAAAATGTCGATTCTGGCTCATCATTGCCCCCTAAACTCCCTCCAAAACCAAGAGCCAAACCTAAAGTGAACCTGGAGCAGTTCTTGTCTGCAGGGGGTGTGGTTTCAACCACAACAACCGGTGGAGGAGGGGAAATGGCTCTTGTGGTGCGGCAGAGGAAGGTGGACAAGGTTCCACTGTATACACCTGACTGTGACAGAACTCCGCTCTACTACACCCCCTCTCCTTCATCCACACTCCCACGTCAGTCCCGGAGTCCTAAGCCTCATCTGGAGAGACGGTTAGCCAATCGGGCAAGTTTCTCTCTGGCACCACCTTTGAGAGATGCAGAGCTGCTCGAATGGAGGATTAACCCTCGTAGTCGTGACAAATGGAAGTCCTCAGAGGCCTATCAAAGCCCAGAGTCCCCCTTAAACTCTTTGCACGGAACTGTAAGCAAACGTAGACACTCCCTGGATATGGGCACCTCTGTGGCCTTAGCAACAGATGCAGCAGCCACAGTTGCGAAGCGATACGGTGCCATGAATTATGCCAAGCGGCTAAGCGTGATCTGGACAAGGCGTAGTCAGTCACTGCATGGAATGTTGGTGCAGTGCACATCGACCACCAGTACAACGTCCAGTGAGGAAGGCGAGGGTGGTGGAGGATATGGATTTCACCGTGGATTCATTCATGCATATAACACCACAAACTCTAACTCCAACACTGGGATTCTGGCTGGAATGGAGAGCTTTGCAAAGGACAACGCACGGGAGAAAGGTAAAGATGGGAGAAGTGCGGAAGAGCTGGAGGAAAGCGTAGTTTAGGAGATTGAAAATGGAAACGTAAGGACTAGTTTGGATGCATACAGACTCTTTGTTTGAAGGAAAATTAATTCCAATATGTGTGGCAAAAAAACACCAGGACATCAGGGGAAAAAGTCAAGAGTTAAAATTAAGTAGACCCTGAAAGCCTCCAGATTGTAAACAAGAGCGAGCAGATATTTATAGAGCGCGGAGGAGATGAGATGAAGCTGTGTAATCCGATGTCGATGGAGAACAAAGGCTCAACAGCAGAGTTATGGAAGGTGTGAGCTCAGCCAGGATCTCTGAAAATCCAGAGCACTAATCGAACAAACACTTCAACTCTCCAGAGTCTCCGCCCCCCACACACTCTAAGCTTAAAATATACAACCTGGAGGAAAAAACAAAAACAAACATGAATCCTGATTGCAAAGAGCACAGAGTTTAAATATTACAGAAGCACAGTGAATGTGACTGGTGTGTCCCAGGGACATGACTTTGGATTATAGGAACATAAGTACACAAGCTGGACTACCAAGATCGATGGGAACCGAGCAAGCAGACGTTATTAAAGGAAAGACTGAGAATTGCACACAGTTGATGTGGATTACAGGCCAAAAGCGATGGTGGCTTTCAACCTGTGAGACAAATGTGCGGCTGTATGTTGTGTGAGCTCCATTTGTGAGCACTGTGTGGGACTGTATGTCAGTTTACCAGCGTGTATGTCTCATCTGTATCTGTGTGTGCGCTCAGGTGTGTGTTAATGAATGCAGCAACCATCAGAGGTCATGGGTGAGTTTGTGTGAGAGTGCACTTATGTATGCATCATCGGAGTGCAATGTTGAACAACTTCTGCCCCAAAGTGGGGAAAGTCTTGAATGGGATCCAAACTTTTTTGGATTCAGTTCAATCCCTTACTGCGAATGTTATTCAGAATGGAACTGGACGAGAACCAGAGGAGTGTTGATTAAAGACTTAAGGGATGAGAGCATACCCTCAACAGAAAATACACCAACAAAAGGTATGTTCGGTATATATATAGATATATCTCTATAAATAAATATAGAATAATAATTGTCGCACCATGTATTTGTTTTTCAACATTTCTTATGGAATGACTAAACTATCATAAATTGTGCTTTTTTGCGGGGAGGGGTTCAGATATCCATAGATTTACAGGGATGGTCACAGAGACTAACAATTGCCTCTTAAACCAGTAATGTGAACTTTCAATATCACTCTTGCTTTGTGGATTTCATTCATTTTGCCAAAGTCGATAATCGTTCTGTGTATTGATGTAAATAAAGATTACATGTACGAAAACAAAAGATGTGTCAAGCTTGTTGCTTCAGAATTTTGTTTGGGCACATGAAGGTTTCTTCGTAGCAGTGACACAACATACTCCGATAATAAGTGACGATACATCACCTGACTAAGTCTGGAATGGTACTGTACTTGACAAGTGATGTGCCACTAAATGGTATGAGGATATAAACCACTTCACAAGAAAGAAAAAAAATGCTGTTTTTATTAACTTTATTTACGCTAACAACTGTGGATCAAACGTAAATATGATTAAGCAATTTTTAAATGTAAAATTTCATGTATTTTTTATAATTGCAATGAGAGAAAAACAGACACTGTAAAATAGAGAACAGGGAAATGGACACCTTCAAAATAACGAACGAGTAGTAGTTATTATTCAAATTAGGGGTGTGGCAAAATATTGCGGTATTTCATCTGACCCGACTCATGGGCACCAGGCATTGATAATGAAACAAACATTGAGCCTTTCTAAAAGCATTCTCTCACAAAAAGCTAATGATGCGACATGATGGCACTGCTTGAAACTTGCACTTGCACTTGCATGAAAAAGACTTAATAAAGCGGCAGCATCCTGTTTAGAAAGGGGTCAAAAAAATAAACACTCGGATGATTATCGATCAGATGCTAATTTGGTCCACTGGTCTTTGTCTGCGATGTATACACACACCTGGTGCTAGCCAGGTTAATGGAGCTGAGCATTGATCTCACACAAAGATCGCTGTGTATTGAGTCCAATAATATGTACTGTAACCATATAACTGCTCTTTTCTGGACTCTAATGACAATTCAGGTGAACCAGGATGCCTCTCGTTCACATTTGCTTTTCTTGCCTGTGATTCATGTGAAAATGATTCACAATGTCTTGTATTTCCACTGCGGTGGATGTGGTTCAGTCAATAGATTCAGAATTTCCTAGGAGACAGATATCCTGATGTAGCATGGGTGAAATCAGGTCCGACTACATTTCTGGGGTGAAAATGAGCATTTCCAAAATAAAGTGCCGTTGAGGGGTCACGTCGCATTCAAGGGACTAATTCAAGAGTCTTTTGGTCATAGGCTTTTAAAAAAAAAACTGTACTGGTACATAAATTTACTAGTTGAAAACTTTAGACCAAAAAATCCATTTTGAGACGATTTTAAAAAAAGCATATAAGGGACGAAGTGACAATGACACAAACAGGAAGCTGTCACACTAATGGACCACCATCATTGTTACTCCTTCAATAGCATAGTGATTTAAAAGCCCTAATGCAAGACATTAAAGAGAAGCTGTGTTCCATATGAACGCTGCAAAAAAATCTTGGGTTCACAAAAAGCAGCAGAAGAGGAAAAAAACTACTTAGTGGTGGCTATCAAGGTAAATATAAAAAAAGGTTGTGGCTGTCCCTTTTTTTCTGCAGTTAGTGTAGAAGTGGCACAGCTGAAGATGCTCAGGCTTTCATTCAAGGTGGCTAAGAAGGACAAGATTAGAAACAGGTATATTACAGGGACAGACCATGTAGTGAAGTTAAAGAAGCCAGACTCGGGTGGTTTGGCCACATGGACAGGAGAAACAGTAGACATGTTGGACATAGAATGGTCAAAATGGAAAGGAAAAAGAAGGAGATAAAGACAACCATTGAAGTGTGTGGTTGTGATAAATGAGGACATGCAAGTTAAGCTGAAGGGGGTGTAGAAAAACAGAAAGAAAATGTTATATGCTGAAGGATAATTTTCTATTGACAGTAACCACTATCCACCATTTGGCTATTTTGTGCTTTAACTTCATGATACAAATCATTGGGAGTTAGCAGGATGAACAGCAGTGACAGTGTTTCAGTAGTGCTGATTATATACAGCAGCTTGTGCGTTTAAAGCACAACGATGCCCGATATAGAGAACCAAACAATGTGACTACACAGAAGAGCTATTTGATTAGCAGGATTTTCGTAGATGGATGAGCATCTGAACACATTAGCAGCCCAAACCTCTGCATCATTGCCAAAAGCAAAACTCTGCTCCAGTTTTTTAATTAACAAAAATGCTGAGTCACACTTCCACATGCACGAAGAGCTTTTCACATTGCACAATGCTCATCATTTACTAGACAGCAGACTCACATTTTCATAAGTTGGCAACAAAACCTTGTACTCCAACACATACACATCATTCATCGGGAAAATGTGCCGGTGCGCGCGTGCGTTTTTGACATTTACAGTGGCTGCACAGGTCAGCAGCATTTGCCTGAAGTGTGCGGACTAAATGCTGGATCATATGCAACCGACTGCAACACCTAATGTGACAGAACCCGCTGGACCTGATCAGAACTGCCAAGCTCGCAAGCTCAAGTCGTCTGTGCTGATCCTGGTGATATTTACACGCTTCACACACACCTTTCTCGAGACGCACAAAACATCGATTCCGAATCACAAATGTCAGACACTGATGCTTTCCTTGTTTGGACTGATGTCGTCATCACTACATCCATCAGGATTGCTTAGTTTCATGAAGAGATGAGACGTTTATTAATTCTGGTGTGATTACCAGACCTGAGGAGAGTGTGGTCTGGGTGCCACTTTCAGACTACAGTCAATTTGACCAGTACTTGCACAAGTATAACCAAAAAGCAATGGCTCAATTCTGCTTAAAGTCTTATTTCTAGGAAAACAATGTTGATCTGAGGCTTAGTGAAGCAGACAGGAACATGTATAACAACCTGATAGTGATCAAAGAGGATGTCAGGGAATATAAGCATAATCAAAGAAACATAACTCTCCTTGTTCGCGATGGCGCCGTCTCATATCAAGTGATGGATCATGTTCGTCGGCACGGGTTTTTTTTTTTTTTTTTTTTTTAATCCTGTGAATATCACTGAAGATTTGGGAATGAATTGGAATAAAGTAAAACTTTTATAGGAGGAACTAAAGGAATAATATCTGACTGCGACAGAAGAGAGAAATGTGTTTCACGACAACAATAGAAGATAGCATTTATAATTAAAGCTAGAAAAGTGACATTCGCAAGGACATTCAAGTGAAAACGGGATGAAGGAAAATGGAGAAAATGAGGTTGTTGTTCTTGGGGGACGTGAAGTCAACTATGGGAGGTATATAGAGCGAAACAACAGACTAGCAGAGAAGAAAGATTTGAGAGAAGAGTGGGTGAAGATAGAAGGAGGCAAGAACTCAAATAATAGAAAGAAATGATGCCTAAAGGTAGAGATGAAGGAAGCCTCTTCGCTTTTGTATTCAGCTCTCTCCTTTGTTCGGCAGAAGGAAGCGAGTCCACACTTGAGAGCAGCACAACAGCAACTCTGAGACATTCATCTACAGTAACAAGCACAGATCAGTTGTGTGCCCTGGGAAAAGCTCTTCGCTGTTTCAGACCTTATTCTATTTTATGTAATACATTTAATTTCAATAAAACATATTCGCATGGTTAAATCAACCAAATATATGTTATAGAGTGATATTCTCACAAAAGTCAACCCTCATCTGACTGTGTGGGTCCTGCTCAAGGCGAATATAAAGCTCACACATCTGCTGCCACTGTTCTGTACATATAACACCCAATGAAACAGGTATGGCACAACCTGTGATCAAATGATCACACGAAATCATGATGATCTTGTTTGAAAGTGAGGGAATCAAATGCACACTAACAGAACCATGCACTATAAATTCAGGACAGCAACAAGAGGAGCCATAAATAAACCTCATAGTTTTCCAAGCAACAGTCATGAATATGGTTAAACACGGTCATGTGCCGGGAACAAAGCAGTTTTAAGGCCCATCCCAGAGACCAATGGAGCTCAGATAATTCAAGAGCTAATGCTTCTTTAAACTGAATAACTGGAAGGACTAAGCTTGTGTGTTTCTTCTTCAGAACGTCTGATTTTCCCACATGATGCGTCATTAAAGGTGACAATAACAGTACATTCCCACCGAAGAAATCCCTATTCATTTGTTCCATTGCATGAGCTTCGCCACACAGCTCTTCACATGCACCCGGAACTACTGTGGACACAGTAGAGTTAAAAATTCAAAAGCATTCTACCGTATAATGTTGCGTTTGTGAAGAGATCTAATACAGTGTTACCTTTAAACGCAGATTATTGTGAAGTCATCCAGTGCTGCAGACAGCTGCAGGGCTTTAATCATCTGTTCTACAACCTTGTGAATCAGTTTCCCAGGAACACCTTACATTGCACAAACAATAAAAAAAGATTATAAATGATCCCAGAATACCAATGAGTAAGCCAATGTTCAGTGAAAAGAAAGGAAGTTGGAAGTTGGGGCAACAACGTTTAAGGACATGCTTTGGCACACTGTAAATGAATTGGAAGATTGTTAGAACAGAGAGTGGAGTAGAGTAGTAGAGTGACCAAGGCATGCATTAGAATTATTATGTGAAGCGAAGTGTTTGGCGTCACCATATGGCATATGCAAAGGTCAAGAAACTACCGGAGCGGAGGGTTTATTTGCATATTCAGTGAAGATAAATGATGTCTCCATGTGTTGTGGAACTCTCTCCAGAGGCTTCTCTTAGTGGAACAAAAACAGAAATGGACATCAACACCATTGCAGGGCCTTCTTAAGGTTCAACTCATCGAAGAGGGATCAGGTGTCAAAGGGAGGACATAGAACTGATTTCTTTTTCTAAACAAGGAAAGGAAAGTTAGGGGAGTCGAAGGCAAAATGGTCGCCTGCAGACCAGACCAATGAGCTTATATTCAAACACATCAAAAAATGACATCTAAAAAAGGACTACAATCTCAACCTCTTCTTTTACTGTGTGCTACATAAAGTATACGCTTATCTAAAGCTGACTGGAATAAACTCTGATAATGTTAAATAATATGGTACATCACCAACATGTCTCTTTTCTGACTGGCTTGGTCCTTGCGGGTCAGCTGGTCCATACTGTGCCAGTTACACAAGCGTCAGCATGTTTGACAAACACGCAGAGATTGATTTTTAAATTGCAGCTCTCAGACAAACAAATCCAATTTTCGGCAGACGGATTGATTCTTTTTGATGGAAATGAAAGCTGCTGGAAATAACACTGACACATTGTTACAGAGCGAAAGGTTAGACTTGAACTGTTGTCACAAGGCACCAGGACTGACACATGCAGAGCAATCTGAGAGAGATAAATGATCAACTCCCAAACACCCCATCCATTCTGCTCCCATCATTCCCAAGATTCTAAGTTTCACACTGACATCTCACTCAAGAAAGATTCTGTGCTTTTCCGCTTTATCTGCCGACTCTCCTCTTCGTCATATCGCTCGCTATCACGCCCACTATCCTCACCGCTGCACTTTCTCTCAGTCAACGAATGCTTCCCATTGACACCCCTTCTCCTCGTGCAACATCCCCACCAGACCCATGATAAGAGGAAACCAATGGAATATCACGCTGCAGCCTCAGCATCAGAGAAATCAGCAGTGGGAAAATCTAGCTGAGCACGGGAGAATAAGTGAGAGAGACAGATGCAGCAAGGAGTCCAGTTGAATACGTTTGCACCATTTTCTAGCGAGGAAGAGGTAACAGCTGTGCAATTGAAGCAAGGATGCAGGAACAAAGGGTCGACTAGATAAATTAAAAGAAGAGAAGGCTTTGTCAAAGAATTGGGCAACAGACCCAACGACAGCATGTCTGTGAAGAGATACTTGCACGGAATTACATGACATTTAATACACAACGCATTATAATGGAACAAAAAAGGATACCGACATCAAAATATAGATTTAAATTACTTCCTAGAGGTCATCAGTATAGACAGAGGTGCTATTTATTTGCTTTCTTAACTTGGGATGGGGCTGCCAAGCCGGTAGAAATATTTCTCCCTTCTTCTAGAAGTAATGAGGAATAATTAAGGAAGAGAATAGAAGCTGTCTGATGAAGGAAAGAGTCAACAATAAAGCCTCTGGTGGCACTTTAATTACTCAGCTTGTTATTCGCAGCAGAGTTAAATGGAGAACAGAACCTCTGTTTCTATACATTAAATCACCCTAAATTATAATTCTATGCATTAAAACAACACACACTTTATGTGTGTGGGAGAGTTCTACTTTTAAAATACTTTAGAAAATTATTTTCCATGTATTGTACATTTTCAGCTGTCTAAAACCGATTTGGGTTGTGTCCATCACTCTGTCTGGAAGCAATCCAATCCCTCCTATATTGAAGCTGAAGAAGAAATATTTTTGGTTAATTTAGCCAAAATTGCAATATGATCTTAAATTATATGTGCACAGTGGTGGAACATACCAAATGACGGGTGCGGGGCAAAAGCCTGGACACTTTAAAACTCAATAAAGATCATTGTTATAATAAGCTATAATAATGTTATAATAAGCACCCCAGGTGCAGTGAGCAACTGTTCAGTCGCAATCTTCGAGGTGCAGTCCAACTGAGACAAAGAGTAGAGGTAACAATCTATCAATTACAATCTCAACCTCGGCGACAATCTAGGACTAACCCACACACTAGTAGTGCAGAGCAAGTGCACCGCTGGGTCTGGCTCTGACTGTCCCACCACAGTTGGCAGGTCTGAATCGCTGCAAAGAAGGAAAAATTGTGTGTCCAACTTCTGTAGTTTTCCTTCCGACACGCTCAATCCTCGCATTTACTATGTTTTTTTCTCTCTCCTATTTTATGTTTACACAGTGCAATCATGGTTGCTTCATCAGGGCAAAATTCATCAGGGCAAAAGCGATCCTCACTGTTGGTGATGACATGACTGACAAAACGGTTGATACCCAGAATCCATCTGGAGACATGTGAGTGCTCCACTTTGCAAATTACAATATAAAGTTAACATAGTGAAAGAAACACAACAGTACAATGTTGTACATCAAAAAGCCTTGCAAAAAAAGTAGTGATGTGAATAATATTATGATAATAATTATTAATAAAAGAGGAGAATGTGATTGCTCAGTTACCGTGTTACGTAACCATTTTGGGCATGTCAGGCCCCGGCGGACAATCTGTCAAACAAATAGACCTCATTGATCTCCATTGTTAAGCTTTGAAACTCTCTCCTGGTCTAGACATTTTTTTTACCAACCACAGGACTGCCCAGTAAGGAAAACAGAAAAAAAAAAACATTCGGATCGTCTCGGCCTGAAACTGGATTTGGAGCTTGCAGTGCTCCTCTGGGACAGGTGAGCAACCAAATTAGTAATATTGCAACTTTGTTCATTACGTGGTGTGGACACATCCAGTTCCTGATGAGAGCAGGAAAGAGGTGGCTATGCTATGTTAACTGAGGCTAATGAATAGCCTCCTGCAAACCACTGTTAAAGACCAGTATGCAGTTTGTAAGTTTTCAAAGCCCAATATTGGTGTCACAGAATCAGTCTAATGTTATGGAAATAAAACATTTTCTGTGGTGGGAAGGCCTCAGAGGCAGGGTACCGTCAGATGGAAAAAGAACCGTTGGACTCAATTGTTTTTCCAAAGTTATCTACTGCACCTTTAACACACACTATTTAGAGATACTTATCAAATTTATTCTGCATGGTGACTTGAAAGTAGACATTTTACATCCGTTCAGATACATTAAGAAGGACAGATCATTATCGCATTTGTGTGACACAGCTTTTAGTCACCTTATCCTTGGTAACACAGCGATGAAAAGGAAGAAGAAATGTCAGTCTGGAGTGAAAGTATTGATTGTGTGTTGCAACTGATTAGTGCCACATTGATCACATAAGCTGACAACAGAAAGTTCTGGACCTGCAGTAGATTTGTGAGCCAACTGCAGATGTAGGTGTGGAAACACAAACGGTTGTCAAAGTGTCGGGGTGGCGCTGATGACAGACCCGCGGCTTTAACAACCCTGGTGTCGGCTTTAAAATAAACAGCTGCGAGTTTAATTAAACATCAGCAACACAAGCGCAATGAGGCTGGACATTAAAAGAAGAGAAATTAAATGAATATTTTAGTGTGACTGGAATTATCAAGACGCAAATCAGTCCAGACCCTCAGGGCAGACAGAAAGACATTTCTGTTCAGGTCTAATAGGATAATCAAATGGATACAATTTAAACTCTGAGTATCCATCATTTGAACACTTGGTACCACCACGGTTGGTGGTGAAGAATTTACTTTTGCACAATACAGTCCGCCTTTTATAATGTCCTCTTGAGCATCAGCAAAAAATAGTGAAAGTAAGTATTTGTTCAGGATTAATTGTGTTCATTCAGTACAGTTGAATTGTGGATTATTATATATATGATATATAAGTACTTTATATAAGTATTTCAAGTTGGCTCCTGGAGCGATGTAGCACAGATCTAAGCATAGATACAATTTTGTCTACATAGTAGTCAATGTTATGGTTTAGGTCAAGCACATTCAATAAGCACTCCAACCGCACAAGCAACTACAACACAGCAACACTTCACATTAGCGCTCAAGTTTCAGATGCACTGGATGAACAAAGGCTCAAACTTTATAGCACCTCAGGACAATTGAGTAATCTTAACAGCTGACATGAGTGAGAACCTCATATAGATTTAAATCCAGTAGCACAGAATGTTGTGTGTACACCATGTCGTCTGCACTAAAACCTTGGCCAGGCATGTAGCCTGTATTGATCTTATCAAATATCAAAATAGTTAACTGTTGTCAGGATAGAGGCCATTTTAGCTCTAGTCTGTCATGAACATGGTCTGACAGCAAATTTGTGTGTATGCTGTTATTTGTGATACAACTACTGTAAGTAGTGAATCTCAGACCACTGCGTCAGGATGAATAATCCAAGCATGTATCTGAATAACAATCAGGAATTCTTCATTGATCCCTGATGAGAAATTGGTAGTAATTGGTGAAGTGACCCCTTAATTAAAACTTTGGTGTCCCTGAGGTCCTGCACCCCACTGAGAGTGTGTTTCCATTTTTTATTCACATAACAGCCGCTGAGAGGCTTAATATTCTCAACCACACACCAAAGCCACACTGGAGCACTGCGGCCAGTTTCCTGCTGCGAGATCAGAGGCAAGCCGTCCCTGTATTCTCCACTCACCAGGGGGCGACACAATGTGATAAAAGAACGGTTGTATTCAGTCTGAGGCTGAGGTGTTTTTTTTTTATCCAGGAAATGAGAACCCAAGTGCCGGAAGTGTTCCTCCACTTCAACTAACCAGAGCATCTGTGGTACATCAGCTAGGAAGAGAAATGTCCACCTCATCTTCAGCAGACAACAATGTAGGGATTCAACAGAGTATTTAATAAGAGGAAGGTGAAAAAGGGAATTAAACAAAATCAAACTGTGCTGACAAAAGATGCTTTGTCCATTTTTAATTCATCTTAAAAAGGAGAATAACACCCACTTCTGCCATGGAAACAGCATACCTCGTTATTATTCTGAACACATTAGAACACACAGCATTCTGACTACTTAAAGACACGCGACATAATCAAGGTTGCGGAAACTGACTAATCTATCGTTGTAACTCAAAATTGCCTTGTGTGATACAAAGCCATTTTTGTCAATATTCAATAAAAGGTTTGAGTCGTTTTTCAACTGTATTCCTGCATGAAAAGAATTCCCATGAACTTTTGGTTGATGTCTGATCTCACATCTACTTCTGGTCTTCATCTGAATGCATTTATGTTTGAGTGTAACAGCAGGTGATAGTAAGTTTTGAAACTGTATATCCTTCCTTCTATAAAACTACATTGAGCCAAGCAAAAGACTTGAAAAAAAGACATAGGGCAGTAGAAAACATGAAAAGTCTACATTTTAGCAATGTAGCTGATCACTGATAACAAAAGTGCAACATATTTTTTTTAACAAGGCCCTTAAGGGAGAAGTTTTGACCTCCACTGCACAGACATCTTGGAACAGATTCTGTATCCAGATTTTTCTCTGACCAAAAGGCTTGAAAAGATGGAACTGTTTTGAAGTACCAATCTTAAGGACCCGGAAAAAAGGCGAAAGATCAACAATAGACAAAGGAGCTTTAAGATACAGCATGTTCCGGAGCCATCTGAAGGGAGCTTAGAGCAGCGGGTTTATAAGTCAGCATGGGCTGCAGTGACACACACCTGAGCTAGTGTGTTTGTGTGTGTGTGGGTGCGTGTGTGTGTTGTGGGGGTTGATGGTTAATGTTAGCCAATTGTTTTGCATGGTTATAGATGGGAGGTCCTCACAAAAATAAGTGAAACAGGACACTGCATGTGTGTGCCTTTTCCTCACAGATTCTCCCTTTGTCAATGTCTGAACCTACTGTCAAAATGTGAACTAATTTACCACTAATGAGGGAATTGTCCCGATTGCGCGCTCAACACTAGAATGAATCATATTCGACTCACCTGCAGAACCAGCTCAATCAAATCCCAACAATCAAATAACAGGTAAGGTTTGAATGAACTTCTGATTTCTCTCCATTATATAGAAAATACCATTAAAAATCACATTGCTCTTTGAATAATGAAGCAATAACCTGCACTTAATTTGGGCTGCCCTGGTAATTCATTTGGCAGGCGCTTCGTGCTCAGATGAAGAAACAGCTGCTGATTTGACAGTTCATCATAAACGATGAATATAAATTGCAGCAGCAACACAGATTCAAATATCGGATGGAAAAAAAGGGAAATATTCTTAGTCAGCTAAGCGGATACAAAATCTTACAAAGACATACAGAGTCATACACAATCATATTGCCTATTGTACCACTTCCAGACGCTCTTGGCCTGATGATGGTTTAGTGATCTGCCCTATCAGTCATTTCACAAGGGGAATAACTATAACTAGCCACCATCTCATGTAGCACAAATGCTAATGTTATGAAAGATATAAGGCTTTCATTGGGCATACCATTTGATCATTTCACGAGCGCTACATGAGCATCTCTTGGTTGATATCTACCTACACCTCTGTTTAAAAGCACGGCCTGTCGAGCTGAACAGCTAGTTAAGAGCTATTAAACCACACTTCATTTTAATAATAAAATAAAAATTTAAAAAGGCACACACGGAGACATCAAACTAGAAGCAACACGAAAGTTTGCTAATGCGTAAACACTTGAGACATGGAGACTGTCCTACCTTGACCCCACGAACTCTGAACTCAGCTAGTGCTCGGCTCATCTTGGACGCAGCTGTCTGCAGGTCCTTTCCACTTGAGATGACTTTGACCAGCAGGGAGTCGTAGTGCGGTGAGATGACAGCACCCTGGAAGGCGGAGGCAGAGTCCAGACGGATCCCCATTCCTTCACCACTCCGGAAAACCTGATGAAGCCAACAAGAAGTGAGAAGGGACCCAACTGAGCTGATGCAGTTGCACTGAACAGATCTTTGATCACAGAATAATCACGCTCAAGCAGTATTTAAGAATTATACTTTACTGTCAAGGTAGTTGACAAAAGGAGACACTTCACATCATTTTCTAAGAACTGTTCATGTGTAGAGTTTATGTTGCGAAATCAGGACAACCCTGACATACATGCTAGAGTCAAGGAACACACTTAAGTAGAGAAAATGCAGAAGAGAAAGAAAGGTAGAGAGATAGAGGGAGACGGAGAAGGTTAGAGAGGAGAAGCAAGAGAAGAGTAAGAGGAGTCGGTCTGCAACATCTGTTCCCCCCAGAGCCAAAATGATAATTAGAACAATGTTGAGTAGCCTGGTGACAAGACGGTTTTGTTTTCAGTGAATCTTAGTTACACCTTCACATTGTATAACAGCGGAAATGAAGCAAAACTAATACTGATGCGATCATTTCAAAAACATTTGAATAGTAATCGCCTACCACGTTGGGATTCTTAAGACTTTCTCAACAAAATGAAATAAAAGTAAGAACAGTACCCATGAAGGAAATGAAAGGTGATGAGATTGTAAAAAAGTAATTTGATTATTTAATCAAAAACAAAGTCTGGTAGACGAGAGCAGTGAGTTGGCGCAGGCTCTTGAGGGGTGATTTTAATAACCGAGCTGTTGAATGAAGCCTCAATAAACAAACCACCAATGACACCATAAAGCTCACCCCAAAAAACTGAGGAATCACGAAACCTGTGAGGGCCTTCATCTTGCTTGAGAAGGGAACATTTGAATTTAAGCATTAAATGTAACTGCCACAGTTCTCCTTCTCCTTCAGTGGAGAAGTTTAAATACAGAAAGGGAATCTGGACAGTTAGTGCGGGCCTATTACTCTTCAATGGTTTTGTCATGGTCATGAACAAAAGAATTATGGATTTCGAAAACGGACAGTCACTGAAAGTCGTAACAGTCGGAAAGAAGTCGTATTCAAGATGTTGAACTTGTATTGCATTTTCCAGAGTCATTAAAAACAGCACCCTGATGAAACCATGTTCAGAGTGAGGCTGGACTGTTATGTATATTTAACTTCAGATTGAATAATTCAGAGAATCGACAGCTGCATTCACACAGGGGAAGACTTTTCTCATCTCATTCGAGAGGAATTGAAGAGTGAGATTCTTTAAAGCCAGTTCGAAAATGTATGAGGCGTTCGAGTGTGCCCCACCTGAGAGAAGAGGCATTCGAGTGTTTTAAGACTCCAATTCCACATTTGTGATGATCTTAAGTTCAGCTTTAGTGTTTTGCAACTATGTGAAAGATAAACCACAGTCTCACTCTTCTGATAGGAAAAGCTCTTGAGTGTGGCATTTGAGAAACGGACAACCAAGATAAATGTTGATATGATCATCATTTTGTGGAGTTGACTTCTCTATCTATTTTCCCTCATTTAAGCCTTCTAATTGTGCAGTATCCTGCTCCTGCATCGCAACAACTATGTGTTGTAGTTTTCTTATTTTCTTTATCTGCGGTGAGAGAGGAAATAAAATCCCAAACTCATGCAATTTGGTTTAATATGATTGTGATGCAATAAGGCAAGCAGACTGTGCTGCTCTGACAAGAATATCTATCAGAATGACTCCACTTAAATTCACAACAGTGAAATGTTTGCCGAGCTAGAGCAAATTACGAGAAGGGGAAAAACGGTTTTTGGCTTGTGTCATTTACATGACTTTTTTTGTTTGTTTTTTCCTTCGCCTCCTTCCACTTTGCTGTTTGCCATTGTTAAATTCATCCTCTACATGTTTGGACTGAAGTTCATTGGACTCAATGGACTTCTTGAAGTAATTCAGTCAGTGGAGGTGGCAAAGGAAATAACGTGTAATTGTGTGGGGTTGGTGAGGAAATGTTGGCAGGTTCAGGCGGCGCAGCAGAGGCCAGAGGTGACCGATTCGCTGGCCGGCCAAGTCAGGAAAACACACGATCGCAGGTCACCTTCCAGAAGAGAAAGGGAAGGAGCAGGAAGAAGAGAAGGAGAAGGAGAAGGAAGAGATGACGGGCAGGAAAGGCTGGATGTCAACAAGTGGCTAAACTGTCAAAGATATGAGTGCATGTACGGTTGAGGTGATTCACCACACAGGCGTGAAATTGCACTGACATCAGTGAGCGGTAGGAAACCCAGGAGTGGATTTGGATTGTGACACAACACTGTATGACAACTGAAAGACCATTAGCTTTTTGGCTTTTGTCGAATTCAATGAAACTTCTGACAAAGTAATTGCTGTCATTTACATGCATTTGGACACCCAGTAATTGTTAATGAGAGTCGCTGACATTTATAGATTGCACGAGACCATGCGACACATGAGAGGCGCTGTAATGAGATTCTCGACATGTCGAGGTCAAATGAGTGGACTTCAGAACAATATTAACAGTGCTAATTGACTAACATATTGAAAACCATCGCTCACTATGTTATGTTAGTTCTTGGGTTATGTCAACTGGTTCAATAGGTTCTAATACAGAAAACACATGGTGAGTGGCGAGCAGCATCTACAGGTTGTAAAATGTAAACATATACATAATTCAAATAAATCTATCTATACAGTAGGCTCAAATGAAAAAAAAAAAGCAAAATAGATAGTACAAGCAGCTATAAGAGTGAGAGAAAGAATTCGAGCAAGAAGGAAATTATAGTAATCTGTAAACAATAATGTAAGAAAAAAAGGGTAAAAGGCGGAACATGGGCATACATATGTATCCGTTTCAGTGTCTGCAAGTTTAAATTATTTGTAAGCGCCGAGAGGATGACACCAAGTGTGTCAGAGGAGAGCAACGCTGTCGCTTGCATAGTCTCAGGCTGACGGAAGCCGACACCAACTTCAATTATTAACCACACACTTCTGACTCCCTATTCTCAGTCGTTCTCAGCTACAAGACCCGAAGCACTACTGAGTCGTTAGATAAAAGCCGTAGCTGTGACATCGTTCATCTCGGCCATCTTCTTGCCTTCAAGTGGAAATTAAAACACTTTATATTCACAAAGAAATACGGCTCGTTGGCTGCCGGAAGACTGAAGTAAATGCAAGTGTCCTTATTTGTAGGATTAATGAGCAAAGCTGGAGGAGAATATGGTTTTATAGGGGTTAATTGAAGAAGTATCTCTGGCTATAGACCACTGCAGACGGCATTAATAAATAGTGTTTCTTAAAACTCAGTGGAATTCAATTTCCAGGGATTCTTTCAGCAAACAGCCTCCAATAAACAGTAACGTTTCCAGCCCACTTCATATCTGCTGGAGATGTTTGTGCGCTTAAGTGTAACAGCAAACATCTGTCTTACTGAATGTTTGATTGTCTGTGGACTGGAGCAAAAGCTGACTTACAGTTTCCATTTAAAACAATATCGACTTTTATTTTGCGCCTGTCAGGGTGTGTGTTTCTGTGCGAGGATTTTGGTTTTCTGCCTTACTGCTGCACAGTGTATCCTGAATTTACACATTTATGGAAATTTATGTATCAATACGGACGCCGGGTTCCATTCACTGCACCTTCACTGAACGCACTTATTCGTAGTCATTAACTTCCAATGCAACATGAAGTCACTCAGAAGGATTACAAAACCTCTAATCATTAAAAGAAATGTGTTCTCATCATCGTAATTGAATCATTAACACTGGGTGAGAAGCCAACAAAGTGAAGCATCTTTGTCAGTGGGAGACAATTTTTGGGCCTTTAGTTTGAGTATACTGAACAGTTCTTATTCTTCTTTTTTCCCCACAAAACAACAACCGTACATTCTATACTTAATTCCTTAATGTCACTGAAACTATGGGAAAAATATCAAGCAAGGTCACCAGGAGTGACATGCTGGAATAATGTATCAAAAATGAAATACACTGTCAGTCAACAAACTAAATGTGATACCATGTATCATCAGTCCTCGGTGAAGCGTAGAAAAGCGACAACTTTTGCTTAGTTGTTAAAATCTGTGTCCCTCTATGTAGAAAAGGCCAACTTCTCTGGCGGTGACTACAAGCTTCTAAGGCTAGTGGGGAGATGGAGAGAGTGTTGCGTCTACTAAATCGTGGCATCGGATAAGCTGTAATTAGGAAATCAATGTTATAAAATAGAATTCGATTGCCTTGAGTAAGCTGCTCTGAGGTAACAGGTATTTTAAATCAGACTTTCTTCAACTCTTTTCTGTGGGTTATCTAGTCTTTACTGCCAAATTTATCACAGCGGCTTCCAGACAAATGGACCAAGCTTGTAAAGTTAATACAAGCAGACGATGCTCAACTCCTAGAGTGTGAAGCCGAGCCACAAAGTGACAGCAATATCCAAAAGCTGCTCGTGCAGCAATTACAAAGGCAACTGCAGACAAAGAGGATGGCCAGCTCAGATGTAACAATAGAAATACAAAGACAAAGGAGAGAATGTTCCATGAGGAATCATAGCGTCTATAGAGAAAATGAAGTAAATGAATGAAGTATTGTGCTAGCATCTGGGAAACAATAGAAACAAACTTAGTCTGGAACTGAATAGAGTCAGGTGGTAAGGTGTGCTGTCGTATTTTCATCTTCTCATGGTGATGGTGAGGGTGTATGTGGTCACATACACGCATCTACTATCTTATCCAATATATGGTATATAGATTTGCTGGCTTAACAACTCACTTTTGCCCGTGGTTCATAAGTGCTCCAAAACTACATTGATCAAGCCACCCAGGAGGGGGAGGCGCAGGCATCAATGACTCTGCGGGCTCTAGAGAAATGAAGGCCTATATTGATCAGTCGAGCATTGATTACCAATTTATCAATAAAGTAAATGGTGCACGCTCGGAAATTATTCAATGATTCAAAGGTTTATTTGACCATTACATGTGGGACTTACAGAGGGATTTGGATTTGAGCAGAGGTGAGAAAAATAATAATCAATGCAATAATTATTCATGGTTTATTGTTATTACTTATAGTTGAGCTCACAACTGTTACTCCTCAATGTCCAACTCTCCACCATTACACAGCCTTCAGAAGGCGTCCAAGTCAGGTGATAATAAACAATTGCGGCGTTATGGAGTCATATTAACACGTTCACACTTAATTTGGTGGCAAGTCAACAGAAGTATCAAAGTGACTTTGATGAACCACTAAGACCAAACCTATAACATTTGCACAGATGTCATTTAGCGAATGAGGAAAATGGGGAGAGCGTTGTAGTGTTTTGGTGACGTTATTAGCAATTGAGGTATAATGTGGTTTTGCACCAAAAAGTGCAGGGACATTCCCAGACTGGGCAGCATACAGTACAATGCACAGTAGGAGAAGTTGGCTAAGGGCAAGAGCTGGCGACCATCTGGAACCATAACTTTTCACAATGGCCATTATCTATTGAGCAACTACTGAAAATACACATTAAAGGTGAGAAACTTGAACATACATTGAAGTGTGTCCATCCATTGGGATTTGATTATACATCTACATCTGAGCTGCCATGCTAAATTTGAGGACCGAATGGTGGGCCACGCATTAGTATGCCGTTTGAGGCCTGTTGGTCACAGGGTCCCGTCCAACAGGTTGGTATAACGATTCGGTTTGATCGAAATAGAGGAAATATAGGAAATATAGGATTTGCCTTGGCATGGCGCTGACACATACTGAAACTGACACATTAAAATATCAGTGTGAATGCCAAAATCCATAACATCTATGTGCCATCACAACAAGCTGCTTACATCCTCTCTTGGACTCAAATACACATTTGGATACACAGGTGGTCTGGATACCCAGCTGTTACAAATCTTGTACAACCATGAGCCTGAAGTCTGGAAGTGGACAGCTATGTTCATTTATTCATGACTCCAGTGACTGCTAAATCCTAAATTTAGAACACTGGGAGCTTGATTGCAGTCTGGCCTGCTCTCATATTTATGCTTGTGTACTACACTTACTGTTGACTCCAGCACAACCTTCACTAAACATAATACAATGCACTCGGTGATGCAAAGGGAGCGGTGTGTCGTCAAAACAAAACTTAAACTTGCAATCCAGTTGGATAAATAGTTTATTTAGTGCCCCTGTTGTGAATTCGGCTATAAATTAAACACCACTTTGAGAGAAAGTGACATCAGAAATGAAGAAAAAAAAACCTGGACAAGCCTTAATCCATTTTTATCACCACGGTTATAATGACGGCTGCTATGCTGGCAGCTTAGCTTTATTGTTTGTGTCTACTGAAGTGCACACAGTTGACGCTTAAACATCAATTTGGACGCTCAAAACCGTTTATTATCTGCATTCTTGGCAGAATACCAATGTAGTTTGATGCACCATAATACACGCACATCCCAGACATCAGCAATCGATTAGGAAACAGTCCATAATCACATTTTAATTGCATCTAATTGGCTTTTAATGCTGCCATATATTTTGATTTGAACATCTCCACCATCACTTGCTTGTACCAATACGGCCACTGTCAGAGCATAAACACCCTCCATTATTGATTTGCTGGCGGATGGCGGAGCACTAGAGCAGAAAGACGTCAGCAGCCGGACACACATGTGAAACACGGGCTGAAGGAAGGGAAGTGGAATCTAAACAAGTTGGATTTGGCGTTTCAACTGCATGGCTGCCCATTTATTACCTGTGAGAGAGTGTGACAGTGAGTGTGCAGCTGAGCATGTGTGACAGTGCGTGTGCACACATACGCAGAAGCATCAGGTTCAATCATGGCAATGACACAATCCAACATGGCTGACTGCCAATCATTTCGTCCCCCCTCCTTCCACTGTTCTTGCTAGATGAAAACTGCTAAAGTAGGTCAGAACACCTCAACACCCCCCACCACTCCCTCTTCTTTGTTGCACAGGCGCTGCACTGACAGCCTCCTCTTTCTCTTTCATCTCTAGCCGAATGCTCTTTTTCACCTTTTTCAAACTCAAAGTTGCTAATATATCGTAAATACCTGGTATAATATGCAAGGGAACTAGTAGTATGGGCTGGCAGGAATAGAGGTGATAAAATAAGTATGACACTTAAAAGAGCAATGAGAAATGTTTTACCGATTCATGTTGCATTTCTGATCTTGCCAATCATCTCTTGAAAAGTTTACAAGAAATTAGATACACAACATGAGAGCTCACCCTGTTTTGGGATGGCAACTCTCACTTGGAACATGCATGTACACAGTATGTCGCTTACTTTTGGGTTGACTGTGCAATGCCACGCAACCAGATAAATACAAAACCATGATCACATCCCTGATCTCAACTTCTTTCACTCTTAGTAGTGCAACATTTTTATGTGGAATTGAATCTCAAAACAATTCGCCTCTCTGGAATCAACTGAATCAAAAATGCATGAGAAACAGGGCAAACCCTGCCGAAAGTAAAAAAGACAACAGTCTAGCAGAAACTGTTGGAGCCACAAAGTCAAAGTATAAAAGATGACGATAAAAAAGGGGATTGTCAGGACGGGAAGTCAGGGAGTGAAATGACAGCTTCAGTGACCCGAATGACATAGCAGAGAACATATAAACAGGTAAAAAATTATATGAATAAACAATCAAAGGGAAAACAATAGGGATGCACTGATAGAGGCATACAGAGAATCATGGGCCAATACCACTTGAGCGATACCACTTTACAGCACCGGGCAATTTTTGAATGTCACTTTATGAAAATGTCATTTTCATTTCCTCACGTCTTGACTCAAATATTGTAGAAGGTCTTGTTTTAGTGTCAAAGTTGGTGGCTGTGCTCGCAGGCACAGACTCATCCATGACTGCTGATTAAAAACAAAAAGAATTGTGAAAGTGAAGAATTAGAGCATGGGCTAGTTTTGTGTAGTTCCATCTGGTCATCTATCACTTCATAGTTTGGTGCCATCTTGTTCTGAAATGGGAAGTTATTACTGTATATAGTGTATTGCATCTATACATATATTATTAAGGGAAGCTAAATCAGAAACAACTAGACATTCAAGAGACGGAGAAACTGGCAGCAATAGCATCAATGAGCTCCTAAATCACATGGAAGGATGAGAAGATGACGCTAAGCAGTCACTGGGGTTAGCAATCGTTTTAGCTGGGTCTGCTGATGCTCATGTGCCAGGCTCAGATTTACACCTCTTGCGTGCCTTAAACCCAGGACTGCCACCATTTTGACTTCCTGACGCTCCATTGATTACTGTAGGTCACTGTGTGGAGCTCTGGTCCGGGACCTGAATTTCTCACTCCAACCAACCCTCGAGGTTTTCATGAAATATGTTCCTCAGCTTGGGATTTGTTCCCTTTACTAACAAACAGCCTCCTAATACATGAAGAGTAAAAATGTCCACAAGAAAGACTTTGAAATGGGTTGTCCATTTCTACTCTAACTTTTTTTTGTCATCTTAATTAAGTCCTTCAGGGTCAGCGTGAACCTTTCAGAGTCGACACCAGACTGGTTATCACGATAGACATTAGTCTTCAGGAAGTGAAAAGAGCTGTTGATGCGAGAGTAAAGAAGCAGGACGTGGCAGATGACAGAGAGTGACAGTTGATGAGCAGTGACAGCTGACAGGAACATTGCAGTTGCTCCGTCTGGACGTGTTCATGAGGGAAACCACTTCCAAGAAGAGACACTGACACGGGAGCAGTGAGGAGTGAAGAAAAAAATATCTGGACTGACGAATTTCATTTACTCAAGTCTGGTCCTCTCAACAAAAACGTACGCATTTCACATCATTAGATGAGGTACCTCATGATTAATTTCATACGTGCGTGTGCATGTTCACTGTACACCTGCAATACATGAGGTGGGCTTTGTTCCTCAGGTCAGCAAATTCTCTGTTTGTCTGGCTGAGGTCCTGGTGTGAGCTCCATGGGCCTGCATTTACGATTCACATGTTCTGCTGTAGCCATGAGTGTGGCACATAAGCATTTGGAAAAGCTGCAGCGCTCTTTTTGAAATCTACTTAGCTATGGAGGAAACTGTCTTAGCATTCCAATGAGCATTCCCCAGTTCCATTTCGAGTTGCTGCGCTACATGAAGTACCTTGAGGAAATGTGTCTCAATCAATAAAGTACAATTTCATCTTCACCACTCACCAAACTGCAATGGTTTTAAAGGAAGGCAAACACCAAAAATCCAGGCCAAGCCATGTTCTCTTTGACATGAAGACTTACAATAGATCAGGTGTGAGGCATGTGTGTATTGTGTACATGGCACTCATCCAAATGCTTTTTTCTTTTTTTTAAGCAATGTATTTTCAATGTTTTTACATCTTTCACCACAATTGTTTTCCACGTTAGCTGTACGTCAATCATGTTACTAGTTTCATTTATGGGCAGATTTCTCTCAATATTGTTGAGTCTGATTTCCGTATAGTCAAGTGTGAAGACATGCAGGTTTGTCTCTCTTTGTGAATTCCTGGCGTGCATGCATGTTTGTTTACATTTCATGTATATGAGCCTTCCATCACATCTTCTGTGTTTAATTTTTCATGCAATCTCGGTAGATATGCGCTTATGCTTACGACTCTGCCACTCTGTGGGTCAAACTGTGTACTTGTGTGTTGGAGAATAAGTGAGAGCTTTCTAGGTTTCTATGGGAGTGAAAGCTGAGCTTCAGTGGGCGGGAGTATTGTTTCCCACATATTGTTGCATGTAAGAGTAAAAAATGAAATGATGATTTTCGCTCTTTCCATTTTAAGATTCAGACACAAAACAAAACAAATGAAGGAGTGCAGACAATTTCCACCCAATATTATGGCAAAATATGAATCATTTAATCAATCAACATAATCATTAGTCATATCAATATAATTAATAGTCAAATTCCAGTGAGGTCAGTGGGACAGTAGTGGCAGCAGCTTTAAAGAACACGCTTGTGCAACACATATAATAAACGGGGGGAGGAAGCGAAAGGAGCTAGCACTGCTCTCTGGAAAGAGTGTGACAAATCCTTCAAAAGTATTTCAAGCCAGCTGCTTCACAAAATAATCTATATATAGCTACCAGAATGGAGAATGATCACAAAGATGATACTTTTATTCCTGTTCTCTAACCACCTCCCTCTCTCCCATGTCTCCAGGGTTGTGTCTGTAGGTGTCAAACTCTGAGGGTTTCCAAGTTGCAGCCCGCTGGCACTAAACAATTAAATAGCATGTCTCATATAAGCTGACTGGTGAAGCAGAGGAGAAAGAAGCTGCTGTTGCCAGCGAGAAACTGAAGCACGTGACTCAATAAGGACGGCAAATTGGCGGGGAGATTGTTGTGGAGGACTTGGCTCAGAGGAGATGGACATCAAGAAGTTCAGCCTGTGACAATTAAGTCGCAACGGGAGGAAAAGAGGGAGGAGGAAGGTGTGGAGGGTGAATCTCACATGTGTACTGTCCTTCAATCTACATAATGGGGCATTTCTTTACTACAGCGAAAAATGGATCCCTTTACCCTCAAAAGTATGAGGAGCCTGTAAAGATGTGAAAAAGAAAAGCATCATAATTAGCCCCGTTCACTGGGGACAACCATTTTAATCAACATCAGGTTTTTTTTGTGAACAGTCACAACAAAGTCAAAGGAGCTCACTGAGGACCAGTGGCTGCATAAAGTGGCTGCTCACAAGTCAGGCTACAAAGCCACATCAACTGTAACCATGTGAAAGTGGCTGCAGTGCAAAGGATTATTAAAAAAATACAATGTGCTCTGCACCATGGACAATCTAGCAGGTAGAAGTAAAATCCAACCAAGTGACCCAATTGGTTACACAGAGTGAAAGGAGAGGCACCCCATGGCAAACATGCTTCACTTGAAACAGGAAGGCCTCAACTTGCAACATGGAAGGCAGACTTTGGTGTGACATTGGTGCTGAAGTCCACCTAAAATAGTGGCCTTCTGACGCCTTTGGAACCAGTGGTGGTGGAGGTGAAAAAATATCCAAGGATCCCCACCAAATCCTGGAGAATCAGGGCACTGCCAGGTCCAACGTCTAAAAGTGGACAGTCCAATGGACACCGAACACTGCTGTGTTCCACAAGCAAGACATGGCACACAAAAGCTCACTTGGCTTTCACAAACACTCATCCGGACAGGCAAGAATGGTTCTGGTCCCGGTTCATGGCCAGATGAAAGAAAAATTGAAACGCAACTTGGCTACGCTTGTCGTGCTATTCGCACCAGAGCAGTTGCTGCTTTCCAGCCACCAAAGCATCTTCTCTCCGCTTCTCAAATCAAGTTTAAAAAAACTAGGTCAATCTGCTGTGGGGCAGGTCTGAAGTTAGTGAAAAGTCAACATGGCAGAACGGAGAGGAAGAATTTCTGCCCTTTATCTACTACAGAAAATGTAAAGGGCAAAACAAAAATGTGGACAGCGCCATTTCTGGATCAACCAGATGATTCAAAGGCACGACTAACTCTGTGAGTTAGGAATTTCTGCAACTACGAAGGGAGCAAGTATGGTAAGTGTTATTGAAGCAGCGGGGGCAGTTTTGACATTCACTGAATTGGTGACAATAAAAACACTACTTTTTAATCATGGGAAGTAAATTCGCGCATCCGTCTTCAGCCAATCCATCTCTTCATATGGCCGGCCGAAATGCATGACTTAACATAAGTCATTAAATGATTCTTTCAAGATTTTCATCCCCTCTACTATGATGTGTTCCATTTGTTTTCCATGTTTCCACTTCATTGAAATAAGTTTGATCACGTGATATGTCATCTTTAAAAAAATGTCATTGTGCAAATTGTTTTTCGGGTGACGTAGGAGCTCTACCTTAAGCCGTGGCGGTGCGAACACTTGTTTACATGCAGCGGAAACCCTGTACTGTAAGTGTTTGATGAATCAAATGGCACATGAACTGAACTTAACTGAAGCTGTAACCGTTTCCCCAAACGTGTCACATTATCCCTGTTCCACATTTTATACAACGTGTTGTACCACTCTACACTGAGAAGTCATGTATATCAGTCACTTTTATCAGTTAAGTCACATTTGGTGTGAACACACACTAAGAACACCATCCCCACATTTTTGGGGGAGTAGATGGACAATGGAACCTGATGGCAGTAAACAGCACCATGAAAAATAAGCAATATATCAAGACTCTCAACAGCAAAGCCAAGCAGCCGACAGAGATATTTGGCCTTGGGTTCCTCAGGACATTTCTGCAAAGACCCAAAAAGAGACCAAAAGTGGCAAATAAATGGCCAGTGGAAAACAACATTAATGTTTTACAGTGGCCCAGCCACAGTCCTCACTTGAATTTGAGATTGGAGCTGAAGATCAAGTAGGTGCTCATCACTTAAGATGAATGGGCAAAATATGAGTGGACACATGCAAAAAGGTTGTTCGCAATTATATGAAACTGTTTGCTGTCGAAGCCAGCAAGGCTGTTCTGATTACTAAGCAGGCTATGAATAATTTTGGACATGCCACTTTTTGTTGAACTACCAGTCGAACCTTCATGGCAATCAGAGCTCTTCCAAGCCGTGTCGACTTATGAAATCCGAGGTTTGCAACTCGCTAGATGTGAATAATAAAATTTCGTCTGAAAATAAACTTGTGATCGTCCAGGTACTCGTGAATCGGCAACGTAATTCAGCACAATTATCTGGGAGAAATACCCTTTTCATGGAAACCTGTATAATGGCAACAAACAAACTTTCACCAAGTCCGAAAACCAGTCCCCTCTTATGTGAAAACTAGTGATGTCCTCATGCAAATACCTGCACCCCATAGCGACTGTAACAGTCATACTCTGGCATGGTGGCGGACCTCTCTTCCGCGTTAAATTAGCGACGATTATATAACGGTATCTACAACAAGGATCGTTCAGATTGGAATGCCGGCCATGAAAAGTGATGTAAATCCGTGTCCTGAAAAAAATATATTTATAATGTGGTAGTTATGATATGAATCATTCATATCAGTACTCTTTATCGGCAAGTACCAAATTGTCAGTACTTGAAAAAGTCGGGAAAAAGGAGCATTGGGACAACCCTCACAGCAGAAAGGGGAGACAAATCCTGGGTTGAATTCTGCAACCCACCAACACATCTAGGACAAAAATATTTTTAATAGATAAAGAAAAAACACAAAGAACACAAGTCAAAACTCAACCTAATGAGTCTGGTTCTGGTCCCGCGAGGCAGAACTCCTTCATAAACTCCATATCCATCAGAACCAAAGTAGGGAAAAATATTCAGCACAACGCCAGCTCAAGCTGATTAACACATCTTGTGATACTTCAGCCTGAGCTCACCCTCTGGCGCATTTAACCACGAAAAAAAAAAAAAAATTAAATAAAACCTTCCCTTCAAATCGCCATCAGTACAACGGCGTTGGGTGCCAGTGGGTGCAGACAGGATACTATTCTGACATTCCAACCAATGATCTTGCGGCCTTGCTCACAGACATACTCTGAACACTATTCAGGCAGAAAATGACTCACACAATCTTTAATTTTTTGCTCAACTGTCAACATTGGGAGCTCTTGAATTTTGGAGACAGGCATCTATTTCAGCCATTTGTCATCATGTCTTTTCAGTCACCTTCAAATGGCATTCCACAAGAGTTACAAAATATTCTCTATCTTTTATGAAATTAAAAATAAGAACCCACAGCAGAATAATTAACATTGCATTACCATACTATTACTACAGTTTAAGATACAGAAGAATGAGTAAGAAGACCGTTGTTAACATTACTTTTTTTTCTTTTTAAAATCATAACATGAGCACAGAAGTAAATCGCAAAAGCAGAATGTGGATGTGTCTTTGAGCGTCCTGGTTATTTGGATGAAAATGTAGGTGAAGACATGTCAAGAAGAAGTGTGTGGGAAGATAGGAACAGAGATGTAAACATGGACAGACGCAGACTTGCATAGGGGGTCAATTCTACCAATTAAATAAGCAAACTGTCAGCAATTCAGGTTAGGGTTGTGGAATTAAAGTGTGAATTATAGAAAATGTCTTATACAGTACTTGCAACAGATGGACACTGAAAGCTTGACTCTCCGCTAAATATATGTTTTTTTATTTAACAGAGGTATTTATCAGTTGAAAAGGACAAACAGATTCCACAAGAAAATTGACACCGCAACAATAATGAAATGTAAAATAAGAGTCTATTATTATTATCAATAATAATAACAATAATAATAATGGTTTCAATGCATAATATAAGGTATAGAGTGACGAGACTGGAAACATGGAAAGTCGAGTGCAGATAATCATAAGAATGAATCCACCGGCTGAGGCCAAAACATGGATGAGCCAGCTGGACTACGGTACTCAGGGCACTTTTGAAAATCAGTCAAAGAAACTGAAAATAGAGTTTGAAATATTGTATGCATAGTATGGAAATGTGAAGACATTTTTGTCTGGTTTTGACAAACACTACACATTGTAGAAAAGCGTCCGTTGACAGTTATGGTGAGTTTTATTCTATCGACAATTCATGGTCAAGGGCTTTTTGTATTTATTAGATGACGTATTTGTTGAAATGTATTTTCCATCTTTCCATCCAGCAACAATACAAGACTAACATTTCATTTGCTTTTGGAGCTGGCCCAGTCTGACAGGAACACATTGATTTTCCTGCTCTCTGCATCCCTCTGCACTTTAGAAGCCCAGCATGAGATTTCTCTTTGGATTCTCACTCATCTACTTTTCTCATCGTCCAAAAGAAAAATGGAGCGAAAGCTTCAGGTCACACGTCTACAGGAATGTCAGGATATTTTACAAACAACTTACTGGTCATACTTTTGACATGAGACAGATGGTCAAGCATCTATCTGCTAAACACTAAATTTCACTTTCTCATAAAAATCCTGGAACAACAACACCGTCTCGCAGATAAACAGCAGCCCATCATGCCGTTCCGGTTGCCTACAACAAGGCTCACGAGTGTAAGCATTCACGCATTCCATCGGTGCTGTCAATCAACAACGGTAGCACAACTACAGAGGCTGAGGAAGCCGTATTTGTACAAGAGCAGTCGCGTTAATTTCTTTAATGGTATTGCCAAAATCGTGACAACATTTGTAAATTAAATACAGAAAATGGCAGCTGTCATTCATTGACAAACTTCATTGTCATCATGAGAACACTGCAAACGAACTACAGTTTAGAAGGTATTAATATAGACACCAAATACAATTTAGAAAATTTCGCTTGAAGTAACAAAACAGTAAATGAATAAATATAAATCCAAAACATGTTTTTCATTCGCTCATCATTAAAAAAAGAAAATTAACCTACTTGAGCTATGATGCACTGATGTCCTTCTAGCGAAGCAAAGTTTGCTGCTTTTCATTTCACCTATTTTTTCAGGCTGACTTCAGTACACAACATACACATACATTTTGGGGTAATTTCCTGGGTTATATAATTGCAGTATGCAGATGTTTACAGAAAAAAACACCTTTGCAGTACGATGTTCCAATATTTTATTATGGCACTGGAAAGAACTTTAGCATTGTTAAATCCAGCCGGAGCCAAAATTCAATGAGACGTCAGTCGGCTCTTCTTCTCTCTGAGAAGAAGAGATAGTCTCTCATATGCAAAACCAGAGGAATATAGCTATGCGGAACCTTAACCAAAATCCAACCAACTTTGGTTTCAGTACCTGCACCCTGCATCACCTCCACCCTTCACAGCACTCTCCCCATCCTGCCTCTGGTGATCCATAGTCTGAGCCATCATCTATGAAGTCTCCTGCTGTGCCTCCACACCTCCATCACCACCCCTTTTATACTTTCATCCACATTTTATGTGTCTTTTTGTTTGTTCTCCACTCCTGCTGCATCCTAAATGTTGCTTATCCCACGGCGACACTCTCGTTTTAATGCAAGCCAACTGTCATGCACACAGTTACACACACCTCTAGCGATGTGACCAATCCTGTGCTGCGAGCCGAGTGTCACAAGACCCAACACACATACACTTGAATGCAGATCCGTACGTACTAAATCAACTCCAATCTAGTTTGTTTTGGTACAAATACTCAAGACCAAAGTACTGGTGTTAACTCTTCACACTCCCTCCAGTGGTTCAGACTCTCCTGGTGGTCTCTATCTACATCCTTTGATCGTCTTCCCTCTCTCTCCCTCTGGTCTGTCCGTTTACTTCTCTTCTGCCTTCACTTTTCAGAGGCTCTTCATTTCACTGGAACGATGGATGAGGCGCAGAGGCCATCTGTGAGAGCTGATAAAGCACACACACAGCAGACCCTAGCAACAGCACACACTCACAACAGCATTCACACGTAGATAGAGCAACAAGGAGACGAAAGCATTCAGGAGAGCAGAACCACCAATGAATACACTGACACACACATTCAAGTACACACAAACCCAAACATGCAGTATATTTCACACAGACACGCACAAAGTAATTATCTTGTGTATGAAGGACAAAAGCATAGAGATGCACAGTTTGAACCTTGAGGACCCGTTGAGCCACGCAACTTCAGCATCAACAACAGCAACATAATAAACGATGGGAGATTTGTCTGACTGGTGAAAACAAACTGAGGTGCTGTTCGTGGGTGCAACTATTTTCAGATAAACACTGTACGAAACGCTAACATAATAACACAACAGCAAAAATAGGTAACTTTCTGCATGGTTCTGCTCACTTTGAACTCACTCCCACTCTCTTAATGGATCACTTTTCACACCACTGTATAGATACATGTCCAAAATACCACACTTCAACTGAATGGTAGCGATGGCCCAAACAGTGATGATCCAGTGAAGTTCTGACCTCCGTATGGCAAGAAAATGTGCTCTTCAGCAGTCAGCTAAAGCATTAGAATGAAAGAGCAGTCGCAAGGATGAGTTGAGAACGTGTGGAAAAATAACAATGCACCTATCCCTTTATCAATAAAACATTCAATCTGTGATGAAACACTGAGAGTATCATGCGTGGACGACACCAACGTTTGATAAACTAGTCCAACATGCTTAATTAAACACTGGAATTGGCCTTTTTAGCAGCCAGAACACCACCAGCTGCTTGTGTGCAAACATACACCGAATGCTCACTTTTTTTTTCATGCAGTCACAAAGAAGTGACTGCAGCTGCCGCCAGACTGTCGCAGGTCACATGGGACCCCCGCTGACAATAATCCAGGACGCTTTTTACTCTCGGTGCTCAAGCCTATTAGCATGCAGGACGAAGAGTCTGTCAGTCCAGTGCCATGCTGCAGTTCTCAGAGGAAACGCCGAAAGTCACAAATTTAAAAGCAGCGACTTTGACAAGCAAAAAAGAAAAGAGGTCAGAAGTACGTAGCCAGATTAATAACCCTTCAACCTGAAGCAAGATGATGGGATGTCAATGTAACTGTCTGCTTGGGTTCAAAAGTATGTAGTCTGAGGTCCACAGAGCACTTGAATTTAGCACTTTGGAGTGTATACGTCAAGAGACTTGTTGGAGAACATAAACCACCACAGTATGATAGGCACCCAACGGCATACTAAAGCCTGTTATTGTGCACAAAAACATCACTAACTTAAAATCAGCACACCATGGGAATTGAGCGCTGTCTAGCAAAATGAGACAAGAAGCTATATGGACTTGTCTTTAAAAAGAGAATTCAACAACCTGAACTCAGCAAAATGCCCATCCTGAAAACAGACAAATGCATGGAAACATCAGCTACAGTGGCACTAATCAATCTTCTTCGACTACCTCCTCAGATGTCAATCACCAGAGCTAATGCTGGTTCTGCATGAGGCCCGTTTCAATGGCATCCTAAGTGCCTCCACACCCATCTTGTACAGGGTGGTCGAATGGACTCACCCAGCAAACTGGAACAATACGATATAACACACAGGACAGTGAGGAGAAGTGACAGCCCAAATCAAACTTCATTTAGTCAACACGTTGTCCCAGGCCACTCCCACCTCAGTGTAATTGGTCAAAGTTGGAGCTCTGCTTAAGTGCAGTGGACATGTGAATGGAGATAATATGATAATAAATAATAAATAAAGACCCTTGGAATGTGGGGGCAGAAACAGCTATTCCTCCATTTCTACTACCGCATTCAATGTGGAATTAGAGAACAAACCTTGGAGAGCGGATTGAATAAATAGTCAAGTCTGTGAGCCAGTTTTGAAACTAAAATATATTTAAGTTAATTAAAAATTATTTCACAAAAAAAATCAAAGCATTGATCAGATTGAGAAATGAAGTCAGATGGAGCGAAAAGCCAGAAAAATAAAATCTATAAAAACATCTCAACTGAAGCTGCACCACAGGGAGCTTTTCAGAAATTCATATCTAAATCAAAAATGTATGGACCGTTTTGTTTTATACTTTACATGTCTGGCCCCAAAGACCTTAAATAACAACCCAAGAACCAGAAATAGTCAAAGGAGTAAAAATTGATCTGAGGTAGGAGGATGGCCACCCTACAGGACCTAAAAGTGATATGTACAACTGGCAACCCCAGTATTCCTGGAACCATGTATTCAATCTTAATTTGCAGACAGACTGCATTTCAGACATGGCTCTGTTGTAAATAGAAAATATGCAGTATTCTATGCAAAATAATCAGAGCTAAAATCCCACTCGGTAGCACAGTGACAGGGCTCTGAGTTCAAACTGAGACAAAGAATAGACAAAGAAAGTTGGCATGCAAATCAGTGTCAACATGACTGCTGATGTACTTTACATACTCCTGCCAGGCAAATGTTAAGATACAGAGAAAGAAACTGTTTTTCTAAGATTGTTATTTCTTTGATTATGAATTTGTTTGTATCAGCAATAACACATTGACACCACACCGTAAAATGAGTCTGTGATAACATCTGGTGATCTCAAGGCAGTCCTGATTTTGGAGAAATATTGTCGTCCATTCCAGAGTCGTCCCTGCCGTGCGCACTGGTGTAAATATGAGCCACACTAAAAAGACATCTGAACAACTTCAATGAGCACTGTTGTGCAATTACAGGAGAAGTGGTTGATCTACCCTGACTCAAGGATGTACCGAAGGGTGACACTAAACTACTTCTTAGTCTTTTTTCTGTCAGGATTTGCCACGGCAAATCAGTTTCTTCAGTCTATCTTGTGCATTTTCGCTACTCATGCATATCCTCTTTATGCAGTCCTTTGTCACATCCATGAGCCTCAATGGCTGTCCTCCTCTTCTTCTTTTGCCCTTCTATTTGTAACAGTGTTCGTCCAACCTTCCCTGTCGCCGCTCTCCACATGTCCAAGCCACTTGAGTATGGCCTCCCTGACTTTGTCTCTGAACTTCTCCACATGATCGCAACCTCCGACGTCTGGTTCTAATTGAATCAATCCCAAAGAAAACCTGAGAATCTTCAAGTCTGACACGTAACTCATTCCTACGAAAACATTTCCTGAAATTCAGTCGTGAGTAAGGATGAAATGAATCTTCCTTTTTATGTCTTTTGTTATCAAATTCAACCACTATGTCTCTTTTTGCTTATTCCCCAGAAGCTAAAATATAGAGGTGCTGATCCTTTCTTCTATCACTGTCAAGACAGGCATTAAAACAGACCAAAAAAATCATAACAATAAATAATAAAGATTAAAATACATAAACAGGGCTTTCCTAAAGGATGTTTTCCATAAGTCTGTCAACAACAAGGAGATTTACTGAGATGTTTTGTGTGACCGTCAACAAATTTTACAATATGAAGAACTCAAACTATTGAGCCTTGAGTTCTTTGGCTTGAACGACTTACAATTTAAAAGAGAGACTGAGTCGGTACCTGCAGATGGACCATTTTATTTTACAATTACGTGTCTGCATGGTTGAGGTCTCCCACCCACGCGGCCCTGACGCTGAAACTCTTGCTGCACCACACGGTGTGAAGTACTGCGGCTCTTAACGTGACTGCATCCCACAGAAGATACTCGACCCTCAACTTGAGCCGGAGAGACGGTTAACAATTATCAGTGTGAAACGTTTACCAAGTCATTTTTTGTTGTTAAAAAAGGATTGTTGTTAAAATCTGGAGCAAGACGATGTGAAAATACATTAAGGAAAAGTTGACAGAGAGGTTTTATAGTAAATGCAGTATTGGTGAAGCATAATTCGTGCAACCTCAAATAAGCTAAACAAGCATGCGAAGAGAAACTGCAAGAGTGTGTTTCCCTCTCACTGTCCTCCAGTCAAGACCTAATTTCAAATTTAAAAAGGGTGAGCAGAAACCCAGAGTGAGTCATGGGGCATGAAAGTGATGGGTCTATGTTGGAACATGCAGCATCAGGAGACAGAGCAGAAACACAGAGTTGAGTGATATAACAGATTATTAAACCATAACCGACTGTGACCACAGAATAAAGTTGTATGTTTCTCACTGCCGATTTTTTCAAAGCTCCTTTGGTTTCAACAAATGGAAATAATTTCTCTATTGAGGATTTTTTTAATCTCAAAGTTAAATGAGATCAGAAGGAAGACCCTTCTGAAGTCGTTCTGCTTTGATGCAGAGTGAAGGATGGAAAAAATGGGGAGGAAGGAATTTTGGCAAAAATGTCTTTAAGTTGATGCTGGGAACAAACTGGATTAACATGGATTACTGAGAGACAGTTGGTTCTTAAGCACTGCCAAACATTAGTGATATCAGTGAGGAACATGCAAGCGCACACGCACACACACACACACACACACTCAACTCAAATGAATGTCAAAATACAACAGGAAACGGACCATGAAAAGCAGGGAGCATGTGAGAAATACAACATTTTTTTATTAAGTCACAGTTTATTAATTTGGAAATTTCTGTTTCAACCAAAACTTTTCTGTATGTACAGAAGCAAAAAGTGGAAGAATTTTGAGTGCAACATCTAGTTATTGATCCTTTTTATTAAAGATCCAGTAGCATTAGAATATTGCTTGTTCATGTATCTTCTTAAGGAACATTTATGCTCAATGTTACAGAGCGAACCTTCTGTCGGGCTCTGTGTTCATTTCGTCAATATTTCGGCACTTTTCCACAAAGCTTAAGGATAGGGCCCCAACAGAGCAATATCACTGGAAACCGTGGCGGCAGTGTTGCAGTTGCTATCGAATGCGTCTCTCTAATGAAACACAAAAGAGATATAACAATCTACCAGTCGCAATATTTAATGACCACCACCTCCTGCAATACTTTCTCCATTTTGTCTTTTGTTTTCCATCTACTTTAACTGGCTTGTACAGTGTAAAGGTGAGTCTACAGTTCCTACTTCTTCTCCAGCATTTTATTCTAGTTTTGGGGAGTTTCCACTCAAATCTTCCACGGTAATGACCTCAGCATACAGCATACAAATCATCATTCTTTGTGTGTTTACATTTTGTAACACATTTAATTGGTACTGTATTTAGTTTAAGATACACCTCAGTGGCCTAGGAGTGAAACATCATCTTAGCCATGGGCTCTGAAGCAGAGACAGGTTAAAAAAAAACAACAAAAAAACATGATCTCCACACTATAGCAGATCGTCAACACGTTCTAATCTGTCACAATCTAAAATCGTCATATCCATATTCACACACCCCTAGAGTGAGATCACAAAACAACACATCAGAATAGGTGAGATAAAAAGCAAAGAGAAGGAAATAGTGGGACACACACAGAGAGGGCGCACAATGAGATCATAGGATACCAAAAGGATCAGGGGAGCAGGTGTGTGTGAAAAGAGAAATGAGAGAATGTTATTTGGAAATAAGAAGCTGTAGATAGACGAATGAAGGAGCGTCAAATAAGGGAAAGATTTCTTTAGAGAGTGACGGAGGAGGGCAAGTATGAGAGAAAAGAAAATGAGACCGGAGTGTAAAAATTAGATGAAATGACAAAAAAAAAAGTTGGGAAAATATAAAGGGAAAAACCGTGCACAGGACAGATGGATGGAGGAGAGAAGAACGACAGACGAGAGGTTAAGACATAACACTCATCTGGCTGAAGAGGGAAGTAAACATGAAGACAGATGAGTAGGGGAACGGAGTAAGGAGGAAAGGAAAATAGAGCATGACAAAACAACGAGGAACATCAGAGAAAGAACACACTTTCATGAGTAGCTACTGTAAGTGTATACTATGTATACTGTACGTGTACAACTCCAAACACATGCCTGTACAAGCAAGCACACATTTCTACAAACGCACTAGAGCTACTTAAACTCCAAGACAATTTGTGACACAACAAAACAGTTCATCCAGTCGTTCCTTAACAAAAGTGCAAGAACCTCTTATCAGTTGAGAATATTGAGAAAGTCTCAACAAATCGTTTTAATAAATTGCTGCTACCACCTTGTCTAGACTCAATCATTTAATACTTTACCATTTCCCGGCAAAGGTCAAAGCCATTTTTATATATATATAAAAAAAAAAAAACAAGATAAGAATACTAAGCAGAAGAAAAAAAAAGGTGTTTTGTTTGATTTTACACATTAACAAGTCTGTGGTAGTCCACGCAGGAGAGCCTTAGTCATCCATGATGACATCAACAGTCCAGTTCTTTTCATGCAACGACTGAAGCTTACCGATTGCGACAGATGTGGAATATAGACAGAATTTGAGGGATGATTTCCCATTTGTGAGTGTGTGCGGCTCTGTACGCCTTTTAAGCTGTCTGAGCATGTGTTGCTTCTTTTGTAGCCATTATTGATGTTGTAATTTTTCTGTTATTACCAGACAAATTCATTGAAATGCTCTGAGAAAATCCCCCCCAAAAGAGTGAAGCAGGCTACAATGGGGATATCTTTAAGTGTGACGACAGAGGGTGTTAATCCTTATTTTACTGCTTCTTCATTTGAAACGAGGGACTGACAAATAACGAGTCCGCGATATGAGGAGTGGCAGGGAAATAATGGGACAACAACGTGAACTGCATGAGCAATGGTGCTCTAATGGAGGGAATGGAGAAATGTCACTTGCTAAAACACAGAGTTAATGTAGGTCCATGATTACTATGGCGATGAGCTAAGATGGGAGGGCAGGGAATGAGGGGGCAGGGGGCCGGGTCAGACTCTCATTTTGACACGACAGAATCATCAGGATGAGTTTCAGTGTTTAGCAGGGGTCATAAATGTGACATACCATGGATTTGAAAGATGAAAATAGCAATAATAAAGTATGCTCAGGATATCCATTTAGGCTCACTACGCTGGAGTAATCCTGGCTTTGATTTAGTTAGAGTCAGATTAGCTTTCATCCATGTGGAGGCAAGATGGATTTCATTCTTTCATTCTCAGCTTAGGCTACGGTTGACTTATGGCAACATGAAGATTCAAGGAAGTTAACGTCCAGTTATATCAAAATCAAGTTTCATTACATTGTGCGTAGATTGGCGTTATCTTACACATGTATCAGCACAACTGGGAACTGGAGCCAACTGGGGGGTGTGCAGTGCGTCTGGAGAGTGGTGATAAAAGTTGTTGTATTGGCTGCCAGGATGCAAGGATTAGAGCAGGGGTGAGCTGGTCCTCAAGGGCCGCAGTGCGTGCAGGTTTTTGTTGCACACACAGATTCACCAATCCGGTATCCGGTGCTGCTAGTTTCACCTGACATCTGATTGGTCAAACTTGATTGCCCTTTCCAGATCAGTTTAGACACCCCTGGTTAAGAGTCAGTATCTCTGACACAAAGACGACAAGCAGAGTTAGAGTTAGAAGAGTCAGAGTTAAGGACGCTTAGGTTGTCAATCGGAGTGATGAGCAAGAACAAAAATGAGCATATATCAGAAGCACAGCTCATGTAGAAGGTTTGGAGACAAAGATAGGGAGATCATACTCATGAAACATGGAGAAGAAAGACAGGTAACGTGTTGGCTGAAGAACGTTAGAAATGTTGGTTCCAGGAAAAGGAAGAAAACCACTGACGTTCATGCACGCAGTAAATGAAGACATGATTAAGAGGTGTGTCGAGGGAGGACAATAAAGATGGTTTACGGTGGAGGAGGGCAACTTGCAGTGGCAACCCCAGATGGGAAATGATGCACTACATGCGGAGTCAATTTAGCTTTAAAAAGTAAGTACTTAAATTTAATTCACCCAAACGCCTCTCTAATGAAGCCATGATCAAAGAAGCTTGATCCATTTGGAGTCCATTACGCTTTTTGATACAGACAGGCAGGCAGGCCAGATGAGCTCCGAGACACACTCTGCTCCGCTCACTATTTTCACTATCTTCAGTAAGATGAACCAGCAAAGACGACACATCTTTCATATTCATGTTGAGAAAGACAAAGTAGTTCCCGGTGTGTTGTTTTGTTTCACTGAATTATGCACAGTGGGTAGTGAAACTGTGCTCCACTGTTTTTAAGTTTCGGTCAAGAAATGGAGGCGCCTCTTAACCAATCAGATACCCCAATTGCAGCTGATTGAAGAATCTGCATAATGTGTGGAAGATTGCTCTAATTACAAAGGAACCTATTTCCTTCTCTCTCTCCCTCCCTCTCTCTCTCTCTGCCGTAAACACACACATATACACAAGTGAGTTGTTCATAATATCATGAATACAACAAGAGACTAATGCAAATGTGTTCTACTAAAAGAGACAAACAGGAAGAAATGCATGATGGGAAAGAAATAGTTTGCATATTCAAGTCTCTTTCGCACTAATACAAGGGATGGCAGTGTTTGTCTTGTTTATTTTAAAAGGGAGCAGATGCAGATCCATGCAAAGTTCAAACTGTTGGACACGCTTTTCGGTACCTCTCAACTGCCTCAGACAAAGAGAGCAGAGAGTAAACATCACTTTAGACTGAACAGGGAAAAGAAGATGAAGTAGGTGAGGGAGCTAGAGAGCAGAAAATGAGCGGCCCAGTGAGGTAGGGAGGAGCAGCAGGAATCGTCTTATTACCTGCCGGTCTGTTGTGTAGAGTGTAGAAAGAGTAGGAGGTGTGAAGGAGAGCAGGAGTGGGAAATGCAAGAGATGGAGCAGTGGACATGAGGCAGCGAATTACCGCATCGGCTGACAGCAAAGAGAAGATCTCCATATAATGAGTCTTTCTAGTAACAGCTCCACAAGTATGCGACAACGTAACAACGTGAATGACGGTGGCAAGCAGACATGTCATTATCCCAGCCAGAGGTATATGAAAGGAAAGGAAGGAATTGTGCCTTCAGTAAATTGCTTCAACTGTATATTTGCTAGGAGGCCTAACAGGCCTTTGTTTTTAAGAAGACGCTTGAATGAATACAAGATATAACACTGAGAGCAGCCAAACTTTTTCAGTGTAATTACAATGATTTACAAGTCTCTGATCAGCCCTTTCTTTTCTTCAGAGAATCAAGCAGTCCTTCCTACTGCAGTCTTTGAAAACAGATGTGTCAGATCTTTCTTTTCCGCGATATACCCGGCACTCTCTGTGGGTCTGCCAAATCTAACATCATATATCATCGACCAAGGTGTTGAGTTTGGAGACATTTCACAGCAGGTTTTGGTCTGCGTTCACAATAAATGATGTTGAGATTGAGGTTTTATCTTATGAGTATCAGTTTGCGGTCGTTTTTAATGTGCAGCCTTGAGTAAACCTCTTGGTCCCAGCAGTAAAATTTGGCTAGAACCACCGCTCCTGGCCAGTTAAACGAAATGCACTTTCATGGAATTTCATCTCAAAATGAGTCCTAGAAGATAGGTCCAAATTTTTCCATTTTAAGCCTGACTGTCGATGAGCCTTACTTGCGATGACTTTTTAAGAAATTATATTATTTCATTATTTTCATATTGTTTTCTGAGGCTACTATTTTGTTACACTTCCACGTGTGTGTGTGTGTGTGTGTGTGTGTGTGTGTGTTTAAGCATATGTAACCTAGTGAGGTCCAATTTTGGGGAAAACACCACCTTGTGGGGTCCTTGCCGTTTGTGGGGCACGCCTAGTACTTTTTGGTATTTGGGGGATTTTATTTTACTTGTGTGCCGGTCCTCACAAGGTTAAGTCTCAATTTTAGGATTAAAACATCATAATTGAATTTAAGTTGGCTTTAAGTCGTGGTTAAGGCTAGCCATTTGTTTTCGACTGAGTGGTTTAGAGGGAAGGCTGGGGAAAGCATAATAATCAATGAAATGTCCTCACAAAACATGAAAACCTGACTGAGCATGTGTTTTTCCATTCACCATCTTTTAATATAGTACAATTCATGTTTTGTTAAATTTGAGTATTTTCTGTAATCGAAATATCTTGACATTCCTCTGTATTTTAGGCGAGAGAAAAGCAAGTCTAAATGCCACAATACCAATCTTAGCTACAGATTCTCATAATGCCTCAGAAGACAGTATCCACCTCCCTTGCTTAGCAGGAAACCATACCACCAAACTTTCAAAGATAGCTTTTGTTTGAAGCTTATTGAGCGGGTTGATAAGAGTCTGACGACCAACACACTCCTAAAACCACCAGGGGGCAATTAAAACCTGTTGGCCTTCCCACCACACCCTGTATGCCACATGCACATTTTGCATCATTATGTCATTCCCCCATCTCTCCTTTGAGCTTCTACATCCTCGATGTGAGGTAGCTTCAAAGTTTCCTGCTGCCGGTGTATTGTCAGTCATTATTTCCGCCTATAAATTCTGCTCATCACCAATGCCTTCTCCCTCACACTCATGGCTAATGAAGAGAGTTCCTGCAGTGCCAGTGGGAAGATAGGACCCCTGCAGCAGAAGCATGTGGCCTACCTCTCTGGCCATTAGCAGCTGATGACCTTGCATCCAGCCTTTGCTAATAAATGAATACATGGTTCGATTTCAGCAACCATGATGTTCGCTTCATCCATATTGCATGGTGATGGAGGAGGCAGTTACCCTGTCAACATGTTTCCTAACTGGGCTGTGCAGCTGAATGGCGCAGGGAGGCGGTGGAGGCTCTGAGCAGGGAGGAGGATAAGAAGCAACAGATGGAAAGAGGTAGTGGGACTTCAGGTGGAGGAGGAATTAAGTGGGTAAAGGGACATTTTGGAGAAAAGTTCAGCAAAGTAAAATAGACTTTATGTAAATCATACATATTCAACACTTTTTGTCCACTTTGTAAACATCTCTTATCGAAAGACTATCAAAGACTAATTATCCATTTTAGCAGGCAAAAGAATGGTTCTGAAACAAAGATTAACAATATTTGCAGATGCTATTTTATGAGTGCTTCTGCATCAAATGACTGTGCAGCCCTGTGGTAGGAATAAACAATTCTGAAGCCACATGAGGTTTTTCCATAATCAAAAACCCTGCTAGATATTTTGAGGGAATCCAAGATACATTCTATATTCTATGTGTTGTGAAATAAAATCAGGAGTGTATGGATATGAATTCCCTAAGCTTTAGAGACAAAATGTCATGGGACATCTTGACTTCTTTATTGTTGTTACAGTGTAACAAATTGTTATACTCTGCCACACACATCACCAAAATATGGGAATGGCTGATTAAAAAGTCGAAGAAATCCTTCCAACTAGTTTAGAAGTTTTAAGTTAGTTAGTTTTTAAGGTAAAGGAACTGTAGTACTCTGAGGGAATAAGCCAACAATGTAGTCATTGAATCAAGACAAGCAGGGCCCACCTGGACTATCAGGATGGTTGCTTGACACCAAATCTCTCACTGAGGATCAAGCTCTATAGCTAATGTGCAAGTTAAACACGATGAAGCTCATGTTAGGAGGCGAAAGGCACTCAGTTATACACTTCCAACAGGTTGGCCATAAACTTTACTACACTTCAGCGGCTTACATTTCAAGGATTCTCTCAGACATTCTCAAGCTGATAGCAGGAATGTACGAAAACGCTTGGACTCCACAGCATCCATCAAAAAACAACGAAGCACGGAACAAAAAAGCGATGGACTTGAGACGACAGAAATTAATGTGTGCACAGTAAAACTTCATTCCGCCTGCTCGCTCTGAACCAACAGACAGATTAGATGTTTAATTGGAAATCCACTGGTGCAAATCGACTCAGGTCACTTTCAAGGAGACGCACATCTCCATCAGCAGATGAGGATGGTGGGGAAACAATCAGTAATCTAAACACCAACTTCTTCTGACGACTTCCAATAAAATGTTAGGGAATTGAACATATTTGTGTTTTATTTCTTCCCGCGAGCAGAATGTTTTATTTTTCACACAAGGTTCGATTTGTTTTTCGTTGTGCAAACAGCCATTTTGTTCTCATTAGATGGTGTTTTAATTCCCTCCTGCCTGCTTTTATTGATCCTAACAGGCGTTCATTTCCATTTAATTATTCGGAAAGAGCTCTGTGACACGGTTAATACCAATAAACGCTAATAGTGAGCAGGCAAATGAAGGAGAAGAACCCCAGGGTGGGTGAGGTTGGGTGGGCTGCGACAGTCATGTGAAGGACAAAAGTAGATAGCAGCTAGTTAGTGATTAGATTGGAAAGAAAAGGAACACGAGAATTACAAGAAGACATCACCACAAGATAAAGCCTTTTGATTAAAATGTCAACAGTATTGAATTACAAACCTCTTTCACTTAACATTTTGGACAATATCTGAGGTCCTGCTAATGGTGTACAGGGGCTGTTTACATACACATCCAGCAAAGGCCAAATTTTAGGCTAGTGGCAAGTTAGGCAAGTTATGTGAGGGTTTGGGTGGGTCACCTTGGGTCACCTTAATGCTACGACACTCTCACTCTATTTAGATGCTTATTCTATACGAGCCAAAAAGACAGATAGCAATTTTAACTATCGCGAAGGAGTTGTTTTGCTGGAATTTATCTGTCTGTCACATGAACATATTTCAATTACATTTCCTGTAAACTGATCATGGGACAGTGATGATTAAATTTGGAGTGTGTTCCAGAGTCTGCACCCTGTAGACTGCAGAGTTGCCCACAGAGCAGCACCAGCTCAAAAGACTCCTTCTTAGTTTTCTACTGAGTTGTACGAGTTCCAAAATGCCACTTCCACCTGCTTCAATGTTATCACAGCGTACCAGCTATAGAAGAAACATTTAAAAGGAAAAAATGTCCCACCTCAATCCTGCCAGTGTCGGGCTGGAACCCACGGGCTGGGTCCTCAGTGGTCACTCGACACTGAATGGCACAGCCATTCACTCGGATCTTGTCTTGTTTCAGGCCTAAATCGGACAGGCTTCGCCCCTCGCACACATGCAGCTGAGCATGCACCAGGTCCACACTGGAGGGAGACAAAAACAGTCCATCATTGTCATGAAAGCCTTTGCAGCAGCAACAAACTTAAAGTTGACCATTAAAGCCCATTAAAGTAACTTCTAACTATTGGGATGGTGGGCATGTACACTGAAGTGTATGTATGTCTGAAATTGATTTACATCAAACTCTATGATTAATACACTGCTATTTAAAGTGAAATAATATTTCTGCAACAACTGCGCCTCATTTCGTGTTATATAAAGTAGCTGATTAAAAGCTCATGATGCAACAATTTAGTGAAGAGAAGTGTATTTTCAAGATGCAAAATGAGATTCATCACCACTTCTGTAATTAGAATAAATGTGAGTTACTACTAGGTAAAGCTACACAATGGAACACTAACAGAGAGAAAGGGAAAGACCAACATCATTCATCATTCTGTCACTTCTTCAGGCTGTGAACGGGACGACTGAGAGCAGTTTCACAATCTCAACGTCGCTTAATGAGCATAAATCCAAGCCAACATAGAAAACAATAACTCATCGTCTTTACTCTGCTCTGAATTGGAGATGAGGAACGTACCTGCTTAAAATATTGTCGAAAATAACAAAACAGTTTAGACATCAAGACCAAATTTGATTTAAAAAAAAAATACAACTTTTTGAAAAAATAAAAATAAAAATACAATTTCATCACTGTGCACCTTATTATTACATGAATAGTTATTGTTCTAACAGTATAATATAGTCCTGGCCAACCCGGCTCTTTTCCCAGTTTCATGCGGCTCTTCACCAAATTATCATTCCCTAAACTAAACGTATGGCATGTGTTTCACCTGTTATTCATTGTCCTTACATATTTGTAGGATGTGGCTCTTTTCAGCAACAAAGTAAAACAATGTGGCTCTTAGCCTCTGACTGGTTGACCACCCCTGGTCTAGTATTTTGCCTAAAAAGGAATTATGTATGTCATGCCAAAACAGAATAAGACAGCATGTGGGTGTTGCAAATATACACAATATTGAACGTAAAGCTGCTGGGCCTGATGAACACATGGTGAGGTTATTTTTAACCTCCCCTACCCCCCCACCCTCTTTGTTTCCCTCTGTTCACCAGACCCACCCTTCTGCATTAATAAAAGAATGAAAGCACCAGAATAGTTTTAGTTCACTATTAGCTGGCTCCCCGCTCGCTGGGGTCTGTTGGCTGTGAATATTCAGGTGGTGTGACTGCGAGGTGTGCAGCTGTGCACAGTAAGCATCGACATCTTTCCCCATGAATTTTAATGGCCAAGTCTGGAAGGCACGGTGGCCAATGATAAAACCAGTCGGGCTCCTCAGTCGGTACAGAAAACTATCAGCGCTCATGTTCAACACAGTCAGGCTGATGTCTTTGCTGCTTCATCACAGGGCATTGAGATTCAGGAGGCTGCCGCAAAGTTAGCCAGGAAAGGGATGAATTTGGAGAAAGTTACTGGCATAAAAACAGCTGCTCAAGAAGCAGGGAACTGCAGCGGAGTCACTTAAGATATGCAATAAAGACTAAGGTGATGATGGTCTTTGTCCAAACGGCAATTATGTCCACTTCCAACAGCGAGAGTCGGACTTCACAGCAGACAATTCACAGAGACAATAGTGAAAATGGAAAAAAAAAAAAATCAAGTTCCACAGAATGACTGAGGTTTCTAAAACCCACTGATTCAATTTTAAATCGGGGATCATTCCCCGTTACTCAAGAGGTTCTTCTCTGCTTAAGGACTCTTCTTACAACAGCTTAGAGACGACCAATTAAAATCCTTACAAACGAATGAGCTGCTGGGAAACTGGAAAGCATTAACAAAGACAGACACTCTGCAGCCCAAAGAGCTGGAATACCATCACATATTAGTTTTAGATCACAGGAGAAGACTTCAAGGGTGACTGCAGGTTATCAGGTGACCAAAGTTCAATAGCCTTTCATTAAAATGAGGCTTAATTAACATTAATTATCCTGTCAGCCTTGAGTTATGCAGGATTGAAATCAGAGAGGGTGTATAATGAACTGACCTATGACATACATGCACAAGAAAAGAGGGGAAATACTGAGGCACGACTAGGACTTAAGGACACCAGCTTGACTCGTCCATATCAGGTTCCAGTCAGTATTGGATGTGCATGGGCATCATGTTAAAAGAACGTACCACTGAAGTCAGCTCAGCGATCACTCACTTTTTCAACAGCTCATATGCAAGACTTAAGAAAATTCTGTGCCATTTCAGAATGTGACATTTTCAGTGGTCTTCGATGCACTTACTGGAGTTCTGAAAATCACTTTCACAAGCACAGAACTGCCCTGCTGAGAGTTTCTCATGATGGAGAGGAACAGCAGCGTCCAGCGCAGGATTGCTTTTTAAAATGATTTGAGTTGTCCAACTGTGGCTGTCCAGTCCAGTTGTTGATCAGAATCAGAACCACAAGTTAGATTTTTAATGTGTTTGTACTTTCAAGTAAAAAATAGTATGATTTATAAACATGTATTTGGTGTCTCTGTATTACCCACTGGTTTGGAGGCATAAAGCTGCTGAAAAAGACTGCATGGAGTTCCAGACATGTGGATTTAAAAATGTTTCAGAAATGATAGCTTGATTACTTACAGTCAATATTCACCAGGTGAGACAGTGTCGGTTTTGAAAATCTCAGAGCAACTTCCGATGACTTAAGTGCAGTATTCCTCGCCTATCTAAATGTATTTCATTAGCGTCACGCTAAAAAAAGGAATCCTTCAGTTGACCTCGGCGGAAACAATCAATACTATGAAAACCAAGAAATCACTGAAGAGTCAGTCGAGCTGCTCTCACAGAAATGTTCGACACCAGACAGTGGGACCTCAGCTACGTATATTTGATTGTATTTTGACAGACAAATTGAAATTCGTCACGGCACTTTGCAATGTAGTCTGTGAGCTGCTAATGCTACTGCTCTGACCTGGCAATAATGAAATCGGTTTTCGAAAAAAGGTGGTGGCCATGTCAGTGTGACAAAAATCTCATAGAAACTTTTGAATAATTCATTATATCTTATGAATACTCTCACAATGCATTACAGAAAGAAAATTAGAGAAAGCACTTATGACATCCAGGGTGATTGGCCAGTCCCCAGACCTTCAATGCACCATCACGAAACATGAAAAGTGCATTAGCAAGCTTACAATGGAACCTGAGGGAATGTCAGCACGCACGCGCGCACACACACACACACACACACACACACACACACACACACACACCCAATCTGTCACACGTGCGCAAGACTGAGGACTAATTGTGTATCATTTTCCGCAGTTTCTCTCTGAGCTTGTTAGCAGAGGAGCTGGGGTGGCTCTATGCCCAGAACTAAACTGGGGTGAGGAGTGTGAGGGTGGGGGGTTGTGGGTTAAAGGGGGTGGAAGCTAGCTCATCACATCCATGAAAAAGGAGAAACGACATAGCAGCACAATAAAATGAAATCTGCTGATTGAGTCAAGAGATGCTGGGTGACAAAGTGAATAAAGAGACAAGAGGGAAGCTCAGCATCCCTGACAGAGGAGTCAAGGATAAAGGAGTGGAAAGCTGTGGGAGGATGGAAGGGGATGAAAAGCTGGGTGTCGAGAAGGGGGAAAAGGCAACGTAAAGGAGATTACATTTGAAAGGGATAGAAAAAATGAAATGAAAGGGAACAGAAGAAGAAAATAAAGAGGTCGAAGGATATGGAGGGAGAAGGGAGCATTCATAAAGAGGATAAGTTCAACGTAGTAGGACCAGATCAAGTGCAAGTGTGGAGTCAGGTGTTATTTTTTAAAATAACCATATGTTTATACAACCCATTCAGCAGATTTGGTCAGAGAAAAGAATAACTTTTGTGTGTGTTTGGCTCCACAAATCATTAGAGTAGTGTGTACCATCATCTGGACATTAACCCATCTTACCTGAATACTACATCAATCAACATGTATGATTCAGATGCTACTGACATTAACATGGAAGCAGCCTATAAGTGCTGAAAACAGAATCCATGGCTTCAGTTGTGATCAGGCACTGCCAAGATAAATGTTTGGTGTGTTGCACCAGAGAAGAAGTCTTCATGGTCAGGTCACTGAATTGCGCGGTCACTGAATTGACAGAACATAATCACAAATGCTGCTTACACTGTAAAGACAAACTGACTGATTTTCATTAACAAGAAAATAAGTGACACCCACATCAGATAAGACAGAAAAACAGTTATCAGGTGAAGGATGAACAGTGGGGAGTTGAAGGAATTTACCACTAATCACCACCACCACCAATAATCATACAAATACTGTAAATAAATAAATAGATCCTAAAACTTTCATAAAATTTCCACAGCAAAAACATATCTTCCCAGTCACAAATACAGTACTAATATTACTACTAGTACTACTAATAATAATAATACAAACAAACAACAAAATAACACTACTACGATTTCAAACCATAAATACCCCAAAGTGAGTTTTAAATGGACAGGAAATATCACTGGGACAGAAAAAGCTTGTCATTGATCCAACAGAAATTAAATACTACAGATGGGCTGACAGGCGATTTATCATGAACAGTCTAATATTCGCAAGGTGGGTTCATATTTATAGACAGAACATATAGAAATAAAAGCAAAATCATAAACGTCCAAGACATAAATGAGATTGATTGAAACAAGTCAATAATACTTGACTTTCTTGCAGGTATTCATGCTCCCTCAGCACCAGTAACACATTTTAGCCCAGGCCCTAAAAGAAAGTTATTCTTACCTCAAACATTAATGACTGTAAAGTAACATTATGGATTCAAACTCTTCCGCTTAAATCGATTCTATTCCAAGACCAAAGGACTGTCAAGAGACACTAGGGACCTAATTGAGATGTGGTACATAATGAGGAGAAGAAACGCAGTTTCGTGAGCAAAAACACTACAACACAAAAGGTTTCCTTTTGGGATAATGCTCACTATCGACAAGAGGCAGACAAACCAAATTACACTAGATCCAAACATCATGGTTTTGGAGTCACTCCAGTAAAAGCTGGAGACTGAATCACTCCCAACACGTAAGCAAATAACTGATGCTTCCAACAAGGCTCCACAATGAAGTTCTAAAACAAGCTTGTAACAAGTACTTTCTTTTGTCTCTTGTATATGACATGAGTGGTAAGGTGGTTGGTACCACTGAGGCGACTGGATGAAAGCTCGACAGAGAATTCCGGAAAGTTGAGACTGACAAATTTATGGAAGTGAAGCATGATGATAAAAAAAAAAAAAAAAAAATGTGACTGCTGTTCTCTTTAGAAACACCAATTTGAGTGATCCACAGCTCCTGCTCTGCACATAAAATGCAAAACAAGTGAATTCTTCTGAAGCCAAAAGCTGACATTAGATTACCTCTTGGCAACCCATCCAGAAACGCATTTTCAAAATGTACCAACTTCAATTTAAAGCTATAAAACGCACAGGGAAGGAAGCAGATAGAGACTTTAGGAGGAGAGGAAGGGAAGAACAAAATGTAATAATGTAAATTTGGCTTCTTCATATTGCTTCACATTTTATTCTTTCATATAAATTCTGCACCTCCCACATGTGGCCTCAAAACACAAACACTCCGTTAGAAAAGACACTCGATTTCATAACTTCATTAGTGCGCATTTGTGTGTGTGTGTGTGATGGTGCGCGTGAGCTCACACATGCGATAGTGTGCTTGTGTTTCAAGATGGCTGCAGGGCAACTGGTAAAGAGCAAAGCAGAAATGTGTTTTTCTCAATCTGTAAAACTAATTCCACCAAAATACCACACACAGGGACACATGCACACGCGCACACACAGTGTCTAAATAAATTACAGGAAATATAGCCAACACGTTTCCAAGTGGAACCTGCAGGAAATGAAAATGTGGGAGGATAACTGAAAGTGGGAGCGATGGTTGGCGAGAGAATGCAAAAGGATGAATAAACACAAACAGACAAGAGCAGAATGCAAGAATAGGAAGAAGAGATTGTCTTTGTGGAGAGAGAGAAAGAAGCAGATGGATAGTAGAGCCCCAGCGAGGACAATGGAGTCAGGGTAAATAGGGTGAGAGAGAAAATAAAAGAAGCACCAAGGTGAGTAAAAGACAGAAATAGGCAGATGACGATAGAGGGAGGAAAATGAGACTTCCAGCTTGCTTTATATGAATTTCATTAGAATGGGCCTCGTCTGCAAACAGATGTGGTGAGAGAGAGTGATGAGTGGTCCGATATTTCAAACGGATGTAGCAATTTTTAGTCAATTCAAGCGGAAAATTCCACTGAGGATGCAAGGGTGGTTGGAGATGAAGTGAAGAAGGATGGAGGGGATTTAATCTCTCTGTTCTGGGGGGAGGATATTGTTTTTGGAGAACGAGAGAGATTGAGAAAGGATTTTTATAATTAGGTTGAGAAACAAGATAACGCAAATGGGTGAGATCTGAACATGGATGGTGAGAGAGGGACGACCGGAGGCGAGGGTGGGCAAAAACGCGACCCCAGCAGAAACCCTCAACCACAAACACGATACAATTTCATTCAATTTCCCTCTCAGAGCTCAGCCTCCCTCCTTCATTTGCTCATCATCAGGTTGTTAATTAACTCCTGCGACTGAAGCGAGAGCAGGAGAATGTCAAATAACCATACACACCAGTAGATAGCATTTGTGGGGGGTCACCGAATACCTAGAAATGTGTCTAAACTAGATGAGGAAGAGCTGCTCAGCCGTCCTGCAGGTCATAGATCTGATGTGAAGTGAGGAAATTTATTCATCGAATATTTCACACCACTCAATGGTGAATTTCAACTCACATCGTGAACATCTCTTCAAAATGAATTGGGAAACCATAACTGTTCATCCCAAGAACACACATTATCTGAATCAGAATCTGAGCAGGACACACAGCTGCAGGACGATTTTCACACCTTTGGACAATAGGGGAGAGCAGGACAGAGAAAAGCTGGAGTGGGTGCACTGGAAGTGCTAAGGCGATAATACCACAAAACAATTGTGTCTGAAGAACAGAAAGAAGGAGAATTCCTGGCAAGTGCGGTGCCTAGATTCAGCACAGACGCCAGTCCTGAACATGCATACGTTGAGAGTAGTTTACTGGACTAGTGCATAAAAACATCCCTCACAATGCAATGGCAGCATGCTGAGTTCTCAATGAATTTACTTCCACTTAACACGTTCAACAAGTCAACTATCCACCACAATTGTACCACCTTCATGATGATTACCGCACTGCAGGTTTAGAGGCTGGTATTTTTGTCGTGCATGCATTCTCCACTTCCTCAAACAAAAAGTTGAACACACAGGAGCGTGGTGCCATGAGGTTTGGCAAGCTTGCTGACTTTCACACATTGTTTCACGAGCCTGACTGTTTGTGCCACCATAGAAGATGGTGAACTGGTTCTCATGCCAACAGAAAAAAATGTGTGAATGATGCCACCATTGCATCTCGAGAGAATATACTGTAACTCTCTCCGTGTGACCAGCCCTGGCCTGGGAGTGTCTTCATTGCTACCCACATGCCCCATGTTGTCTACGTGGTTGGTGCAGTCTGCATAGACTAGCTGGTTTGTCTCCAGCCAGCAACACTGCAGCCCTGATCCCAAACACTGGTTTGATGTTTGGGACGTTGATATGACGGATGAGGAGTCCTCAGTAGTCTCCGGACTCAAGTAACATCTTTCAAACGATGATCAGTTGATAGAGACAAGCCGGAACTGCAGACACAAAATTCAGACGGACCTCTGCTATGGCTTTAAGAGAATAATAAATTAGGTGCTACAAATATTTCACAGCTAAGTAAAAGTGAGAGAATGTGTTTTTATGGTCATTTTCATAGTCAACACAAATGAAGTTGAGAGAAACTGACTGAGAAGATTTACAATGGGGCGCACGGCAGAAAAACAAAAAGAACAATCCAATATTACTGGTGCAGATCTTTATCAGTCAAATACAGAACCAAGCACATAAAGGATCAATTCATAATCGGGTAATAATCTTCGACTTTACTGAAATAAGCATCAGTATTTACTCTTATTTTCTTTCATCCTGATGATGCGAGTTAAGTTAATCTACCTCTTAATTAAATCAGATGTTCCTCCGCTAAATAAAAGCTAAAATTATGAAGCGCCAGAAAGCATGAACAAAATACCAGGCGTTCGCTGGGACTTTGCAGTTTAGTATGGAATCGCACCGCATTTGTCTTGCCTGCATCTAGCGCAAAATACACTTCATCGTTGGAGCCGTTTTTATAGAGGTTAAAAAGACAAAGATTCAACAAATGATAAACACCTTACAGTGATGCATCCCCAGAGGCCAACCGTCTGTGCAGTTGCAGTATCCATCTCAGGTACCCAGCACACAATGTGAAAACTATTTTTCACTTTCTCATTCACACACCCTCAGTATGCCCATGTGGTCCTGCAACTGACCGATGCTAAAAATACACAGCAAAGCCTGCCAGATTCAAATCCCCATCGGTGGATCAAGTCAAATACCTCTGTATTCCTTGCATGTACATAGTCATAAGTGACCATTTTTCACCTTAATTACACAGAAGCATATGTATTATCAAGGTCGGCCTATGCTCCAACACACATGGTGGCATATCTGTAATGGAATCTTCAGTCCAATAAGCCTGTATAATACAGCATTGACTGGAAACAAACAACTGTCCACAGTTGCGAAATAAAACAGCTGAACTGCATCCCTAGCACAAGACATTCTGATTCCCAAAAGTTCCAGTGTGATGGTCCAAAACTTGATGGGTCATATCCTTATCGTCTGCTTGTTAATAAGGACAAAACTGCATATGAAAAGTGAATTTATCAATTGTTTTAACAGCAAATTCCAGTTACTGGGTTTAGTCAGCTTTTTAACAATGAAAATATGCCAACGTTTATATAAATGGTGAGCATACTGCAAAATATATTCCTCTGGACTTTCTGACGAGAGTAGTCCAGGAATGGTTTCATATTTACCATCTAAACATAAAACAAAAAGAAGGGAATAACCATTCAAACTCAAAGACGCAGGTAAACCACACGAGGCCAAATGCCATTTCTATTTGTTTGGTCTCGCCATGGAACCAATAAAGCATTAGCTTCCAAACAGATAAGGAATCAAGCTATTATACCATAACAACAGCCATGTCCTGGTGCCGTGCGGCCCGGCAAGGGAGCTAAACCACTCTTTTCCTTTCCCCGGAACAAATAAACTTGCCAATGAGTTTAAAGTGAAATCTGACATTTTCGGAACGAAAGCGACTCAAAGCAATAACTCAGCACGATACCTTTTTTTGTCTTTATATAGAATTTTTCCCAAGCTGATACTTTTTAATAAAGCGCATTCAGCTGACATTGCTGACTCCAGTAGGAGAATTCTCTGAAAATGCCCTCTTCCATCCTGAACTCATTGTGGGGAAAACAAAGCCTCTGACATGCAGAGAACATGAAACCAAACATGTAACAGCTTCTCAGCAGCCGCACTGCTGGAATTTCCATTTACAGGTTTATAGAGGAATGAACAGTACCGCATACAGTGCTTCTGCCGCTGCACCAGACAGCAATAGAAAAAAGGTTCTAATTAAATCCCGACTGAGTCAAATGTTGAAGCATGTTTGATGTATGACAGCACAGTCCAAGATGCACTAGTGGTGTTATAATCTTGTTAGCAATGGAGACACTATGAGGGAGGCGAAGAGGTAATTTGTGAGGAATCTTGTTGAGTAAAGCGATCCGCTCGGCAAGATGCACTGACACGTGAGCCAGCCGAGATCACGCAGAGAGGATATCTGACTGCGAGCGAAATCATCTGTCATCTTACTGACAGGCTGCAGGATTGTTTGAATACAACTAATAATGTTTAGCAGTCTAACTGTGATGACTTGTCAACGCACCGGAGACCAGCGAAGCATTCTTTAGGAGTCAATCAGTCAATCCAGTGCAAACAGAATGAGAGAAGAATAAATAAGCCATATCCACGGTTGGATAACGTAATGTAGTATTCCTGCTTACCTTAAAAAGTGCATCTGTCAGCGGAGCCACGAGTAAAAGAAAACAAATACGTTAAGATTAACATGTAAGGCTCCATATCGTGCCATTTACAGAATCGCTCCACCTGTTTGACATGATGACCTCTGCCACCTGGGTAATGTTGTCTACACCTGCTCTGGCTGTCAGAGTCAGAGAACATGTGCTATAAAGAAAGTCTGAAATGGAAGTACCGGAGTAGTACCAAAGTAGAGGAAGAAAACCATTGGGGTTCATGGATGTGATAAAAGACGACATGAAGAGCTGTGACGACAGTCAACCCCTGACAGTAGAGGCTGAAAGACCAAGAGAAAACTCACAGGGGCTCACTAGCCATTTTCTTTGGTTTTGAGCCATCTAAAAAAAAACTTTTCTTTCAATTGTTTTTGCTCAAATAAAAAAGGGACATTTCATGAAAAAAAAAAAACTTGACGTACAAATTACACAATATTGGAGACCAGACCAAAGCAAAGTGCGGCCCGGGGGCCAAATGCGGCCCTTTGACAATATTTATGTGGCCCTCCTGGAGTTAGAGTAAAACTGATATCGTTTTGTCTTGTGCATTGTTTTTTGTTCATTATGAAGCAACTGAAATTACTTTTCCGTTGGCTATTTTAGGAGTATTTATTGTCCCTTAATGTACCTCAGAAATGATGTATAGATTTTGAAATGTATGAGACACACTGAATTTTGTAAATGGAATGTGGTTTAAATTAAATACAATAACAAACCAACATTATTCTATGCATTTCAAAATCACACATGATGTCATCACTTGATTTTGATTTTCAGTTTTCTCTTACCCTCCTTTCTGGACTTGATGGCTCCACTCAACAGTCACAACATGTAACCTGGTCCCTTAGAAAATGTAATTGCCCACATCTGTTTAAGAGGATAAAAATATGGATTGCTTACTCTTATAGGGCACAATTTGAGAGGAAATCAGCCAACTTTATTAAAAAGAAGCTGACAATAAATTGCAAATGAGTATAAACAGTGTCCATAATAACCATTTACTGTACTATTTCTAAAAATGGATAATTTGTTTATCAAGCATAAAATACTCCAAGACAGCTTTCTCCCGAGCGTTTAAACAGTGTAGGGATCCTTCTACTGGGATTTTGACCGTGTATGCCGAGTTTTCCCCTCTATGCAGAGATTCTCTATCTCTCCATCACCAAAATATAGATAAAAACAAATTAAAATTATTTTTTTTCAAAGTACAATTTGGATTTGATGGAATGTGAGTGACAAAAAACTCCACACTGTCCACCAGGTCATACATATAGGTTGTCTCTGTCAAGAGCCAATTTTTTAAATCATCACTTACCAGCAAAGTGTTTGATCATCAACACATCATGCTGCATGGCAGTATCCAAAATGTCTATTCTACATCACTACAGAAGAAGAGAATGATACTTCTCTGACCTGGAAAAACATCCACACTTTCATGTTTACACTTCACAAGGAGTACGTTTGTCCCCAGACACCCATCGACCCAAGGGGTCCACTGAAATCCTTCCAACAGTCCTCTGGTGTTTCAGCACGTGATAAGCGCAGCACTGGGGGCTCCAACCCGTGAAAAAGGCTTAACAGGAATCCAAAGGGGATTACTGGACAGAATGTATGGAAATTACAGTTTAATTTATCATTTAGGTCACGGTAATTCATGCAAATTTGGATTTTATTAATGCCAGCCCAGGGTAAAGCAGTGTGCCTCAGAGGCGAGGGGAGAGGATATTTTTACGCTGATCAGCTGGATATACAGTATCACAGTGCAAGACGTGGCCTTCTATTGAATGGACCGGCTCTAATAAATATGTTAATCAGAATAGACGAAGTATATATCCTCATTTTCTTTCTACCTTTCATTTCACTCTTAAGACATTGACCAGGTAGAATTTCATGTAAACGCACTGTGACTTCTCCTTACACAAATGTAAGACAGAAGTTCAGTCCAGCAACTCCAGGTCAAAAACAAAAAACAGAGCTTTGTACATGCGGTAGCTTGAAAGGTGCTAAATTCAATCGCAAGTGGTGCCAGGAATGCCTAACCAGGGTGGGTGAACAAATGCTCATGAGAAAGCTCCCTTCCAGTGTTTTGGCCCAGCCTGAATTACACAACAGACACAAATTACATAGATTTCAGAAGTGAGTACAGGAATCACAGGCTAAATTACATGCAGCATGCATCAACAGGCAGCTACTTTCACAGCAAAATCAAAACATATTCAAGCTTTACCGTCACCTGCTAAAACTGCGGTGAGCATTGGCACTGTAATTGGAGCTGAAATCAACCGTATTCAAATGACAAGTTACAGTTAGGTACAAATTGTATGTTTCACAAAAATGCACAAGCACTCAGTCACATATTCCCATACAAGATTCTTTCAGCAAAAACTAATAATTCCCAACCGGTGAAACAAATCTAAGGTCCAAACAGCAAGGCACTGGAGCTCCTGCTGCGGCTTTGACTGAAGTCAGTAGGACATTAATGCTGAACAAAGCTACCTGGCTGCAACAGCACACAATCTGACTGCAGACAGAGACTGAAGATGCTTTTGATGCCATGTTTGGCATGTATGTGTTCATTACCACACAGTGCAACACATTTCTTAATGAGACAACTCTTTCATATGATCCTGATTCAATTAAACAGCTTGACTCTGGTAAGTACTAGAGAGGTCGGGTTGGGATCATTTTTGCTCACATTTAGAAAAACATTGACGACCCATATTATTGCCATACTTTTTAGGTACATATTCGTCTCCTGTGAGATTGTTAATTGCAGCATGCCGGCAACACAACCACTGTATATTCAACTGGTGCCAGAGCATCCGAGGTCCAGAGCTGGCACGCCTTCAGTAATCTTTTCCACATCATGGTACAGCCCTATCTGGACAGTGTCGGACCACAATCGACACTTTCAATTTCTTTCAAATGTACGGAACACCCCCGACATTGGCTGCAAATGAGTGATAGACTGCAGGGTGTAATGGACAAGTCTGAACCAAGTCAATTTCAGGACCAGGATTCAGTGTTTCCACCTAGATTTTCGTGCTTGGAGGATGGAGAACTAGAAATCGGTAGACGTCGGCTAGAGTGACCGCTCTAATAGTTTATAACCATTCAAAACAGGTAGGTAGGAATAGGAATTTGCATCATTTATATTGAAGGATGTTAAATTTGTGAAATGAAATAATAGCCTCATAATGTATGAAGTGTACAGATTTCTTGAATATATGTTTAATGTATAATAATAAATTGATCATAATAATATAATAGTATATGCTGAGAATCTTCACATTCAATTGAAGTGGCACTGTTCCATCTTGATATTGAAGTCACATTACACAGTTGAAGAGACTGGACATCAAAAGAACTGGACCATGGTTTGGGTCTGTCTGTCTTGTTCCTCTCTGTGCTGTGCACACACATCTGTACTGTGCATGCGTCACCCCTCCATCCTTAATTTGCTCAATGTATATGAACATTTTGACCAATCACGAGCGGCTTCCACAGTACGAAAATGAAATAAATCCACGAGTCGGCTCTTAAACATTAGCCAGCCACAATACAGTAGATTAAACATTTGGCTTTTCTACTGGCTGCACTGGCTGTGTCTTGTGTACAGCGGAGTCACTCTGTGGACAGAGATGTTGCGTGTGCAGTGTCTACATGGCCGCGCATTGACTCGAGACAGTGCTGTGAGCGACAGACAATGAGGATGCATCCGCGCAGAGAGAGAGGAGAGGGAAATGACACGTTGCCATGCAAATGGGAAATAAATGCAAAGGTTATTGAGCTGATTTAATCGAAGAACAAGTTAAAGAGCTATTATTCAGGAAAGGTAACTTTCTAGCATGTTGTGGGTAATGTTGCGCAATGTTTAAAATGAAATCGTTGCAGTCCCTCAAGGGGGGGGCAGGCTTGTGGGGGAAATGCTGGGATTAATGATGACATTGTTCAGTCACTCACAGTTTATGTGTTATTGAATCATTTTTACATTTTTTGTTACATTATCATACTGCTATTGATTGATCAATATTGATTTATTAGAAATATATTATTTTTCTGATACTTCTTCAATAGCAGGAGGTGGTGAGCGATTGGAGGAGACTGACAGCCGCATGGGCTTCTGTGTTGTGATGTTAATGAAGTTGGTTGTCGCTTGCCTGATTAGAAAAATAAATGGCATTCAGTGAGTGACAGAAGGATGCTGATTATATCTTTGAGTTCAGCGCCACAAGCATGTCATCGGTCAGTTGATGATGACAAAGTGAGGATGTAAAAATGGGAACATTTTAGCCACCTGTGAAAGATGCAATACTTCTAAAACACTGACTGTCCCTTTAAACTGGCCCGTTTAAAATGATTGAATGGTGGTATGTCTATCGAGCTGCCTTGTGTCCCACACCTCTCTTCTCTTGTTGCAATGAGCCACGAGAAACGGTTAGACTGCATGTTTTGTAGGGTTAGGGTTTTCCACCTCAAGAGCAACTACTCTACTCAGCTCTTCCTTTAATGGGAATTTCAATAAACTACATAAAGATAGAGAGTAGTTGGACACATTAAGTGGGTCGTTTTAATGACAACACAATGGTTTATATCAAAGTCATAGTATGGCAGACGCAAAACGTGGTGATGTGTGTACCAATTGGGTTCTGTGAAGTGGAAAAGCACCAATTAGATCAAGTAGGGCTTTTTTCTATTTTATTTTTTCAGTAAACCAAATTGTAATCAGTCTATGAAATAACTTGTTTCCATAAAGCTAATTTACAAGGGTCACAGATTAAGTAAAATGCCACAGAAATCCCCAGCCTATAATTAATGCAGCTTTCAGTTCTTAAAAGGAGATCTTTGGTTTCCCATAAGATCATTTAGAAGCATAGAACAAATTAACTGACTTAACGCATCACTGAGCAAATATATCACCTTTAATTCGCCACACACCCAACAACTTTCAGCAGTACACCTGCGAAAAATGAGTGCATAGTAACAGTCATATATCATTGTTTATGAATACAAGCAAAACATTGCCCCTCCTACCTGAGTGACCATAGGAAAACTGCAGACCATGCACTTCTGTTTTTAAGGACTCAAGTACCTCCAGATGAGGTCAAGAAGGAGAAGAGAATGATTGAGGAAGAAGGGGGCAGATTCAATAAGCCTGAGGCAACATAAATAAAGAATCAGAGGCAAGGTCCAGAGGAGTATCAGCAGGGGAGCAAGGTTAACCGAGGACAAATAGCAGTAGCAAGAATGAGGAGGAGGAACACGAGTGCCCAAAGGATAGTTAATTGTTCTGTGTGTATTTTTTGAGGCAACCATAAAAACATACAGATTACACACAGATTTACTCACCTTCATGTATAAACAATGATATAGTGAGACCCTGACTCCTCTTTAGATTAGGTATCTCCAGCAAACTTCTGATTCACCTCTGGTGAATTGCAGTGCAAGTGAGGAAGTGTGTACAGTCAAAATGGAGGCTATTTGAATAAGAAAACAAGAGTAAAATAAAGGTCAGAGTTCAACTTATGGCCAAGACAATGCTTGTGTGTTTATGTCTACAGTAGGCTACAAATGCAAAGCACAAATTCAAAAATGAAAAAAAAGCATCAAAAGTGTGTATTTTACAGTTCTTTAGCATAATGTTATAACAGGAATTATGAACACTAAACTATCCCATTTTATACAACAAAAAAAATAAATGTCCAAAACAACAGCCTATAACAAGCGGGCACACTTTTGCGTGTCGCTATTTATGGCAGTTAAAACTGTGGACACCACCAACTTAATTTGACAAAAGTTGATGCGCAAATTACTAGTAATATGTAATGACTGAAAACGCGTAGTTACCAGAGCTGTAGAGCTACACTGATCAATTGTCTGATCGATTTAGCACCTTCAATTTATTGATCTTGATCAGCCAATGAAATGTATGTCGATTTTTATGGCAAGCTTCTTCTACATTGCAATAGTGCTTCTTATCAGAATGTTGTTGTTGCTGCTTACCCTTGAGTTTGTTTGCACTCTTCCCATTTGTTGGCTAAAATCTGTCCTCTCTTTGTCAGATTTTTTTCTCTTTATGCACCGTTTTTCCAGCAGAAATTGTAACAATGAGCAGAAATTTACAAATTAGCCTCAAAAATACATGTGAGATTATGATAAAATTGCTACTGTGATTTTAAAAAATAATGGTGATATGATATTTTTGCCATATCACCCACCCCTGTCCATGTCCACACGAACCAGGTCGTCGGGTCCCCTGCCCTCGACTGCCACCTAGTTCTCTTTGCACCCGACCCCTATGACTCCCTCTGCGGGTGGTGGGTCCGCAGGAGGGACGGCCCATGTTGTCTTTTTGGGCTCGGCCCGGCCGGGCCCCATAGGCAGAGGCCCAACCACCAGGCGCTCGCATTCGAGCCCCAACCCCAGGCCTGACTCCAGGTTGGCGCCCATCCCGGGACTCCTTCTGCTTCCTGGGAACCACCATCACTGAGGACCTCAAATGGGAGCCAACCATCAGGTCCCTCATCAGGAAGGCCCAGCAGAGAAAGTTCTTTCTGAGGCAGCTACGAAAACTACGACTGCCAACGAAGTTGCTGGTGGAGTTCTACACGGCCATCATCCAGTCCATCCTCACCTCCTCTATCACCGCCTGGTACAACAGCGCCACCTCCAGGGACAAGAGCCGACTGCAGCGCATCGTACGTTCTGCTGAGAAGGTGATCGGTTGCAGCCTGCCACCTCTTCAGGACCTGTATGCCTCTAGGACCCAGAGACGTGCAGGTCGGATCAGAGCCGACCCTTCTCACCCTGGACATGGACTATTTGTTCCTCTTCCCTCTGGCAGGAGGGACCTCCCGTCACAGGAATAGCTTCTTTCCCTCGGCCGTCAGACTGTTGAATTCGTGAACAGCCTTGTTGTTATGTTATTCTATTTATTTTATTTTATTTTATTTGTTTTTTTTGCACTTTATTCCAAGGCACTTTCCTAGTCAGTGGGCTCCCCACTGACCATGGCAATAAATTTGATTCTGATTCTGATTCTTGTTGGTAAGGTTGTCATCAGGGCTTCTGAACTGCTCTCAGTCTGACCCATCACCTAGGACCTGTTTGCCATGGGAGACCCTACCATAACGCCCCCGACAACATAGCTCCTAGGATCATTCAAGGTACACAAACTCCCCCACCACAATAAGGTTTCAGTTTCAGGGGGACGCTTTCAAACAAATTACTTTTCTGCAAATACCAGTGTCGGTAGCGACATTTCACAACTTCAACAAAGCACAACTGCACTTTGGCCTAGGTTCCATTGGCGGCTTTAAAGAACAGATTTGCATCCAGCGTTTCTGTAATCAATCATTTCCTTGAGACTCCCTTTCCTACCAAGTTTCTCGAAACGGAAGAAAACTGCTGACGAGGTCGCACACCACAGCGACATTGAACCAGCGGAAGTCTCAGAGCAGCAGGAGACAGGAAACACCACTAAGTAGAACCACACTAAGTAGTCCTGACAGGATGCTGAATCCCACAGAAAAAGCTTGAAAACGTATCAGTGCACAGGCAAAACATATGAATGAGTCTCTCAAACCTATGGAAGAAATACAGACAGCTAAGTATTTATTCCTCCAGGTCCCTCATATGCCACTGTAAATCACTGGCTGTCCGTCTCTAGCCACACAGCAGCATCTCTCTCTGCCCCCGGCCGCCGGCTCTGTCAGTCCCTCAGCCTGATGAAGATGGAGAGCGGTCATTTAAGACTAATTAGCTCACTTAAACAGACAAATAAGCAGGTGTAGCACAAGATTACCCTCAGGCTCACGTGTGTTAATGTACACTCGGATGCATAGTCACCCCACAAGCAGGAGTGTGGCAAAAAAATCGAGCAAGAAAAAGACAAACGACGACAGCCAGTTCACAGTTTGCAAAAGTAAAAGTGATTGATGACGCTTTTGTGAGCTTGAGTTGAACAAGGAAGTGCTCCAATGATACACCTCGTTTCATCAGGATTCAGTTCACCTTCTGTATTTCTGACTTGACTAAATAACTTCATTTCTAGTCTGGTGGTATAAAACTATTATGCACCAACAATAGTCGGCAAGTGCTTGTGATGAAATGCAAGATGAGCGCTGAATAATGTAATAATGCAATGATAAAGCATCAACAATCAGCACTGAAATATGCTAAGAATGTACTTTGGACTAAAAAAAAAAAACAGGAGATTAAATCTTTTAATTGAAAAACAAAGAGGCACAACAATAATCGACTGCCATTGTGATGGATGTGATGCATTTTAATAAACCAAGGAAGCGATCAATACTCCCTTGTTGAGTTTATCAATACAGTATCAACGTGGAACGATTGAAACGTCATGTCTAATAACATTTTACATTAAATATTCAAGTGAGAAGGACTTCATACGCCCGGTATCTGGGACTGGCACAGCCAGGGGAAATACAAATTCATAAACTGTTATCACCGCATCAACAATAAAAACATAAATAATAGAAATCGCCTGCCCTCATTAAAAGAATCTGAGCATCCTTTTCATAAATATCTGACCATCACTTTTACGGTTTTAACTCACCACTTAAAGATAGTTCATTCCACTTCTCAAACAGTCTGTGGGTCTGTTTTAAGGTGCATGACAGTAAAATGTGACAGTATTTTACTGTCATGCTGGGGAAAATCAACTTTTCACAATCTTGCACCATTGGTGATGCCATTTTTTTTCCTCAGTTGACACCTCTGTCATCTGAAATTAAAAACTAGATCACAGCATGAAAAAGGCAAGCAAGCTCATGTCGATAACAGTGATACAAAAACCCTTCTCCGTCAAGCTTTTTCTTTCTTCAATCAAATCGTTCAGAATCAAGTGGTTATGCAAAAAAAAAGGAAGAGGGAAAAAAAACAATCGTATAGAATAATAGAATGAGATCCAAATCAGCCTTTTTTTATTTTAAAAAAAATGAAAAAAGACACAAAACAAGACAAAGGGCTAAAGACCACGTCTTTTATCAAAAACTCAGACAAAGATGAAGACGATTAGTCATGATCACATCCAGGACCAAGGAGATAACACCGTCACCAAGAAACCTCAATGTGTAGCATTCTCCACTGAAACATTTCTGCACAATAATAAAGAAAAGGGACCTTGTGGGGAAAGTCCAAAACATTCAGTGTTTCTTTCTTCCATCTCTTACTGCAAGCTCCTGAGCACATCAGACCCAGGCAGATTGGTTTACATCTACATGCAAGATGTTTATGATAAGGCAGAGAAAGCAAGGGTGTCTTCATGGTACTGCCAAAAAAAGCTCATGACAAATACAGTAAAAAGGTTTACAGACATGTTGCAGGTACATCAATGTGGCTATTTGTCAGAGGCTCAGCAGAACCACAGCCATAATGGTTGTCCTTAAAGAGTAAATCCTCCGCCTGCAGATCAAGTGTGGTTCCAACGATGGCTTTATGTATTTTGAGCAATGAATTGAAGATTTCAAATACAATAAAATGCATCTGGGACACAGATGGCTGGAAGGGTTTTGGGTGTGTGCAGCGGGTACAGAGGTGTACTTATGACACTTTGGCTGGTGCCTTAATATCATTTTCAGACATCAAGCGACAACAACAACCATTTAATTCCCAAATATGTGAAACCTGGCAGCTGTGACAAATGACATTTGGAAAATGGACCAGGAGGACGCCCAACCACCCCGACAGGAGTAAGATTTCACTATAATACAGACATGTTTATGAAATCTTCATTTCACTTTCTATTTCAGACCTCTGAGTGTGTGTTTTCCCCCAGAATGATGAGCATCTCTTTCAGACAATATCATCACTGAATTGTTTCAGTGACACATTTTTCTTCTGGACAAGCCCACTTGATCTTTCTTCACAGAAAAACTATTTCACCTTAGTTTACAGAAAAACACAGACACACAGGACAGTCGAAGCATGGAACCCACTATAGGGGAAAAAAAACAACTTTTCAAAATCTTGCACCATTGGTGATGCCATCAACTCTACAGTCAAAGTAGGATTTGCTGACAGAAAGATTTAAATCTATAAATATTCAACAGATGTGATCGTTCTTCTGATCCTTCTCAAATAAATATGTCCGGCAGCATTGCCATTTTTCTGTCTCGACTCCTACTGAATTGCCTCAGTTGTGCAGAGAAGCAGGAAGACAGATGAACAGGTATTAGCATAATGTTGCTGTTTTCCTCTGCCAGTGTGCTTCATCAACGCCTTCAGACATCAGTTATGGATACGAGGAAGCAGAACTGTATGTGAACAAATTTACGACCGTAGCTTAAAAAAAGTATTATGGTTTTGAAAAAAAAAAAAGGAGAAATGCAAAAATGTCTGACAGTGATGACTGGTGTGCAGAATAACAGATCAGTTTGTATTGAGATGTTTATAGCATTCAGGATAAACAAGCCGATCATGTCTGGAAAACTCCACACCATGCATCTAACAACAAACAAGCAGCTGATACTGAATGAGGACAAATGTTTAATATAAGAGGAATTTGGCTGCATCTTTACAACCTTGAGCAGAAAACTTCATTTAACAATAGGGGTGCAATACAATTCTGTGAGATGGAATTTTCACAAAATAAAATAAACAAAATTGGAAGGCACACTAAATGAAAAAGAAATACATAATGGTTTCTTCCAAGACTCGCTTCCTGGTCTCTGTCTTTTCGTCTGCTACAAGCAGGCCCTTTCATCGCAGTTCTTAGTAAAATAGTTCGTAAGATCTTTGTTTTTTTGTTTTTTTTGCGATATAACTGCCAATCTCCTGGCAACAGATCGCCGAGCACTTATGCCGGCGGCTATGATAGCAACGAACATCAGTAGGTAGAAATATAAAAATAAGAAAAATAAATGAAAATAATCGGTAACGTTTGCAGAATTTCTGTGAGTTAAAATCTTTCCTGTGCAATTTTTTTATTCATGAAAATAATTCTGCTGGACTCCTGAAATGACTCACTTATTCATTGAAGTCAAAATTTATTGACATTCTATGCAAATGTGTCAAATGGCATATGGCCATTGTCAAGGGGTTATTCACATTGATTGTGATTCAAGAGTCATTTTACTTTGTCGTTTCTTATTAAAATAGGGTAAAATAAAATAAGTTGTGAGTGAGTTCGGATTTGATGTTAATTTGTTCATCTCTTCACATTATATGTTAGTAAAATAAAGGTTGTAATGTTTTAGTATCGTTTTGTCATTTTTAACATGCTACCTTCAGTGAACGGTTTAATATGTCTTGTTTGGCGAGGATACTCGTTCATTACACGCCTATCATTTAGCAATCATCAAGGAAATCATACCATATGGAATCGAGCTCAGGTTTAGCATTGTCCCGTTTCCATCAGATACTGCATTCTAGTGCTCACCTCTGCAGTGGCACTCGTGAATGGAAATCAATACAACACAAGCTAAAGGTCACGGAACAATGAAGTCAACAGGACCATATCATCCTCAAAAAAGACCGTGATCTAACTCACATAAATGAAACGCAACCCATCTCCAGCGTTGTCTGGAAATCCGAAAAGCAGTTCCCGCTGAGAATTCAATTCAACAAAGAAGGCTCATACTTAAGAAACATTCAACAAGGAACTGGCTCATGGACCCACTGAAGAGCAAGGCCAGTTTATCCATTATTATTTTGGAAGGAGATACAATTACAACTTCAAAGGAAAAAAAAGACGGCTTTCATTTAGGAAAAGCTCCATGCACACAGTTACGATCTGGTGACCCACCATCAAGCATTCATTATGAAATAATATGAATGAATGAAATTCAAAAAAAGATGTCTGGCATTAGAAGCCTCCTGGTTAGGTCTTAAATATCCGTGGAGGCTGAGCATCTTAAACATACTTCCTCTTATTCATCAGCTTGAGGCAAAAATCACATTGACGCCTCGATTGCTTCTGGCACAGCAGCAGAAGAATTGAATGACTTCCCACATGAGAGATGGAGAAAAAGAATCAGGGATTCACGTGACAGGGTTCGGACCGCACTGCAAAGTTTCTCATCAGCCGTCATATTTCATCATTTGGCTCGTGGCCCGACAGTGCGGCGTCAATGAGCCCTAATTAGACGGTGGTGGTATTATAAAAGAGAGACGGACCCCTTGTCTCATCACTCTTTAAAGTTCATCCTGGGGGGAACAACATAGCCAATCAGCACTAAGCCGGCTGTGCAATTGAGATTTAATAGCTTCCAAGTTTTTTCTCTTTTCCTACATGTGCTCATGTCATCTGCCGGAAATAATGTTCGCAAGATAAAGCAATAGCGGTGACCGATAGGTGATGTCTTCTGGCTCCATGTAAGATGAAGCAAGGAAACTTCACCGCTCGGCATAAATTAGATCCACGTACCCTCCAAAGGATAATCTGTTCATCCAGAATACACAGTTCAGGTCTTCTGTCAACAAACATCCTGATAGATGCGCCGGCAATAAAGTCCAAAAGATTTCTATTGCACTCCAGTCAAAGTTTCTCATAAATATTTAGCACAAGACTCTTGCTGCTCATCCAAAATAAGATTTGTCAGGTATTGGACTGGATTTCTAAAGAACTTATAGAAAGCTCAGTAGGGTGGTAAAGGACGAAAAAAGTTAAGAGGATTTTAATGATGGGAAAAGTTCAATTAATGAGATAGTGGGACCAAGTGAAGGAGGTAAAGGTGAGGTAAAGGATAAAGAGGTGGGGACTGGAATGTATAAACATGTGTCAAGCTGTGACAAAAGAAGATTGATAGAATGGGAGGAGAGCTGGCAGGATCCATTTTGGAGAACCAACAGTGCCGAAAGGACGTTGGAAAAAATGAACGAGATGAAGGATTGAAGAGCTGATGGAATCGGAAGATGAAAAGAGACTGAGATTGACATGTGGGGAGACAGGTGGGGAAGGGGCTCAAGGGGAGGCGGTCTTAAACGTGACCTTCAGCTCAATGAACAACCATCTTCTATGTGAAATAACAATTTTGATGATTACAAACTCCAAAAGAATACAACTGTGTTCAGCATCATGGTGTATCAGCAACAATTGTGTGGTCTCCATAGCAAGATGTACTCATCCTTGTCGCCCAAGTCAGTGTCAATGTCGTCCTTACCTATCAGTGAAGGAAACTGGGGATGGGGCAGGGAAATCATTGCAAAAGGTGTAGAGAAGCAAAAACTTTTTTTTTTTTCTGGCAGTTTCGCACCAATGTTTTCCAAGATGCAGTCACACAACAAAATAGGTCCGGCATCTCACGCAGGTCCATGCTATTTCATTCATTCATCTGGAGTTCGGGTTAGTATTATGCAATGATTTTTTTAACAATAAAAAATAAAATAAAATAAAGAGATTGAAAGAATTGAGTTTAGATTCTGGGTTGGTACATACAACCAAAAATACTGTCAAAGTCAGTCAGAAATGAATAAGCCCTTTGAATAAAAGATGAAATCTTCAAGGTCTAAACCAAGTCCTCCAATATCTGAACTGGTGAATAAGAATCAACACAAGATACATTATATGGCAGAAGTATTTCCATTTGCATTAAGTACTGTCCACAGCCACAACAAAACTTGTCAAAAATAAGAAAAAAATGGTGGTGTGCACCCCACCCAAGTTTGATAAAAATGACATCTCGTGAAAAATTGCAGTGACGGTAAAAATGAAAATGCAGGGCAGAAGTGCAACATAAAGTTATTCTCATGGCTTCTATGAAAAGGACAGACGAAGGACAAAGTTATTAAACAAAGAGGCGGCAGAGACCGAAAACACACATAGAAACTGGTATTAAAATGCAATGTCCAGATCTTTTCATCTCAAACCGAGCAACACCAGCTGGATGCTCCAGAAATATTTAGTGATAATGCCTCCTTCTCTCCTTTATTTTTTACATATTAACTGTGACATTGTATTAGGCAGACAGAGAGGCGACTATGGTGCGCCGCTATCAGTGAAACTTGATATAAATGATTTATGAAAGATAAATACAAAAGCCCAACGCTATATTATCTCACACTTTAAAAAGCAGCGCAGGGGTCGATTTGCCCGTTTTGAAGTGAGATATATGTGTGGGAATCTTTGCTGCAGAGAAGCAAATGTTAAGATTGTGTTCCTTCATTATAGATGACATTAACATTGGAATCAATGTGGATAACTAACATTAACAAAACATCTAATTCAGATTTGATTTGGCATATCACATCAGTAGATACAGTATCCCTAAGGTTCCAGCAGATGACAAATGTTTCACATCTGCACAGAGGCCATTTCATCTTTTTGTGCACTCCTTCCTCGCATTATTCAGCTTTTCCCCATTACTTTCTCACCTCATCTTCCTCCCAAGTTCTCCACCTCACACCTGTTCCCCTGTAAACACACAATCTTTCTGGGTGGAACGAAAACATTTCTACAGAAGCTTAAAAAAATAAATGAATAAATATCTTTTTCTAAACAACAAACCTCTTCTACAACATCCCTAAGGTTCTGTTGACTGAAAACGTTGTCTCTGTTGAGGACAGGGAACCAATCCATCACACTGAGCAGTGTGAGTTGCAGAAGGAAGATTTCATACAGCATTAAGGCAACCGATAAAGCCAACATGATGACATGGTAAAGATGTGGCAGCCTGAACTGTTGTTTTGGGGCAATGTCAAGCAAATTTCAACACTCCTAAAGCCATGATATGTTTTACCATTCTACCAGACTACTACAACAGGTCTTGCAGTTCCCTGTCCTTAGCTTAGGAGGACTTAAAAAAAAAAGCCCATTCAAGTTATTTTTCTTTTTCATTTTCACATATCCAACTAACAGATAATGTTTTATATGATCCTATATTCACCTTTTCATCTTTTTAAATCTTGCTGGGTAGAGTTGTCCCCTTCAAATGTTGAACTCCAGCAAGCGGCAAGAAACACATTTATATCAGCAGCAACTGCTTGTGGCTTCTCACCTGCTAGCCTTTCCTCATTGAATTGAAAGGAAGCGGTGTCATGCAAGATATTTCCACAAGAGAACTGAACATTTTGTTCTTTTTCTGATCATTACCAGGAAACCTTGGGGGTGTTAGTGGATGAAATTCACAGTAGAAAAGCAGTTTCTGAAAACCCAATCAGTCTAGGAGTCACCAACAACCACACTACAACTTTGGGTAGTATTTAACCTCGCCTCCTGAGATCAGAGCTGCAAATATGACTCCTGCAAGTTGAGTTATCAAGTTTGGGTCATGACACATTAAAGGGGGACAAATGTGATTTTATTCTTCAGTAATCCAATCTCACAAACCAACAGTAGGGCTGGGATAGTTGGGTGCCTGTTATATCACGACTCAGCTTTATATTGCGATTCTTTGCCTTACTCAATTTATAATTGGATTCTGATTTACACATTAAAAAAGTAAATAAAAATGCACACTTCAGTCTCCCACAGACATTTGGTACACGTGGTGACCATGGTTGTATTTGTGTACTGTATGTATAAAGAGTATTATTCAGTTTATGGGGAGAATAATACTGTGCTGTTGTAATAACAAGGTGCTAGAACAAGTTTTGACTGTAATATTTTGGGGCCGAAATTGTTTCAGTGAACCTGCATTGCACAGATGCAGCAGGAGAGAGACGCCGTGGGAGCTGGATTAAATAACCAATGTCCAACAAATTTCTCCATAGCCCAAGACATCGATCAATCAAATTGATGGTGTAATCCCAGTACCTACAATCGTACAGACCTATAATGGGTAGCGTTTAGCAAAGAGCGCTAACATGTTAGCACAGGGCAGCCAATTCTCTCGTAAACCAGCAAAAAACTCTTGCAAATGAGCATTTTGTCAGGCTACACTTATCATTTGTCTCGGTTTGATTGCCAAGTGACTTAATGTGTACATACTGCATATATTATGGATGGAGTCTGTGGTCCGCTCGCGAAATGGCACTCTGGAGTGACAGTTGGCTGCCCAATGTAAGCATCAGCTACGTGAAACAACCAGTCCTTGGTCTACATTTAACAATAGTTGGTGTATGAAAATGAAAGTATTAAACTTGTGTGTTTGATCAGCAGCTCTGGAGACGCGCTTCAGCTAGGCTTCCCAACTGTTTACCAGGAAACGGACATTATGTCACATCTTGAATTTTTAAAAGAAAATGTCATTGTCGTACACGGCAAAATCATCTGATTCACTTCAGTAACAGCTGAAGAAGAATAAACAGATTGTGACAGACATAAAAGTTCAGATCCAGTAGGAACCGTTGGAAAAGCTCCCAAATTGAACATGAGTGTTTTTGTTTTGTTTTCAAACAAAGCCTTCCATGTAGGTCATGTCTGTGAAACTGCCACTGGGAAATGTCTGCAGCATTGGGAGAAGTTTGTAACCACCATGTCTCTCTCATTACCAGCCAAAAACACATCCCCTCATCCCTGAGGAACATTTATGCTGTGAACTCGGCAAAGAAGTTAAAAGAGGTTGAAAGTTGAAAGAGAATCCGTGTAGTCCGTCAACAAATCTCATGTTCCTTTCCATGTTTCAAGAATGCACAATTGTGTTAGAACATCATGTTGAGTTAAACATTTTCAAAATTAATTTAGAATGTTCATTCACATTTGTACACTGTGTAAGAATTTCTTCCATGTAGTGTCAAAACCATGTATTGCAACCAACTGTCTTACGTCACGCAGTTGAAAGCACACAGCAACTTGTGTTTTTTTTCGTCAACGATGACAATGATAAAAAAAAAAAAAAAAAAAAAACAAATGTCGAGTGGAGGAACAGGCCGGTGATAAACTGTGGTGAAAGTTGTTCGTAAGTAAGTCGCAACAAGTGCCATTAACACACCATATGTTAACAGCATTTGTTGATACTATAAAAATCAATAAACGTTAATAATGTTGTATTTGGCCAAAATGATGCATTGAAATACATGATGCGATATGTCATAAATGTTTGTATGTATGTTGTATGTCATATACATAATACTACAGTGCACAAGCATATATTTGAAAGCTATTCATGATGATGTACCTACATTAATTGTATATAATGGTAAATACAGTAATTGTATAACCTCTTTTGTTTCTTCTAATAATTATAATCATGTCTCCTTGACTAAAATTGACTATAATATTTGAGTTTTCGTGGACCTAAACTAAACAAAAACTGGTTGACCTGATTAAAATGTAACTAAAACTAATTAGTATTTCCGTCCAAAAACTAGAACCAAGACTACAACTGATATGGCAGCCACAAACATCAGTGACAGTAACTGTGTTGTCTGCACATTTCAAAAAGCCAAGATGTGATTTACGTAAATCTACCAAGACAGCAATTGGGCTCGAAAGGGTGACATGCATTAGCTCATTGGTATACTGCAATGAGTTTCACCATCGCCACCTCTCTGCGCTGTTCATGTGTTAAACTTTGATCATGTTGCACACGTGTTGTGTTATTAACACTCGTTCGCCCAACCACTTTGGAAAAACAATGGTCTGTGATTGTTCTTGTTTCAAAAGTGGAGGGACGGATAAGGACTCAGAGTGTAGGACGTAACAAAGATGCATGGAACAGCCAGGTTAACAGCCATAAGATGCCCAAACATCACCTTGACGGAATCGCTCGTCACATGTTGGTGTGTTCACTGCATTTTAGATGGGATTGTTTGAATAAACAAGATCTGAATCACAGCATGTGCACTTCATAAGTAGCATGTAGCAATGTCGCTCACATGAGCTAATGTCACTTCCCTTCTAGCTTCCAGACCAGGGGTGGCCAACCAGTCAGAGGCTAAGAGCCACATTGTTTTACTTTGTTGCTGAAAAGAGCCACATCCTACAAATATGTAAGAACAATGAATAACAGGTGAAACACATGGCATACGTTTAGTTTAGGGAATGACAAAGTTTGGTGAAGAGCCGCATGAAACTGGGAAAAGAGCTGCATGTGGCTCGGGAGCCACGGGTTGGCCAGGCCTGTTCTAGACTCTCGGATCGGAGATTGATTTGGAGTTGTTTGAATGTTTATTGATATCTCACCTTCATGGCATTTTCATCAAATTATGAGTTACCTTATGTCATGTCAGTAATCAACGCCTTTGTTGAGCCAAAAACTATTGACGGTTCGAGGCAGCTGTTTATTCCGGTATTTCTTTCTGATTAGACACAACAATAAATACTAAACAAGTCATCACAGTAACATTTGTCAATTGAAATGAAACAATCTGAGAGGTCAGAAAAGTGTGGTTCTCCACGTTTTCTTCTCAAACTTGACGGGTCCAGTGTAGCGACAATAACTATTAGCAGCGCCTGAGTTTACCATGTCAGAGCTGAAAACATGAAAGGCGGCGTAGTTTCATGTCCCTTAGTGGGTAATGTATTTCAAGATGGCGCACGTTACAGAACGTCGACCCCAGTTCATGCATGTGAAATAAGATTTCAAGCCAATAGGAATACTAAGAATCGATGGTGGTGGTAAATATTCATACCTTCGTCAACATGGAACACAGACTCCAATCTTGAACAAGTGAAAATGCCATAAAGGAGGCCTTTAGCTTGACGTTTCTTGCTAACACTGAATGTAAGACGAGACCATAGCAGAGCCGCTTTAAATGACACAATCACACATTTCCAAAACAAAAATCCCACACAAATGACACACCAATATCTGGAAAAGCTCAAGCTTTTGGTTGTTACATAATTATTATTGTTCATATTCATTATTCAATGCCAGAAAATACATTTGCTGAGATAAAAGCTAAACTGCTGCCAAGTAAAGACTTACTCAGTGATTTCTTCTGTGACCGTGTGTTCCACTTGGAGACGAGAGTTGACCTCAATGAAATAGTGTTTCCCATGTTTATCGACCAAAAACTCCACCGTGCCAGCGTTCTCATAGCCAACCTACCCAGAAGGAAAAAACAACATTAAATTGTTGAAGATGCAGAAGACAACATCACCGAACATCTTTCTTGGACCTTTTTCCTTCGCCCATAATATGGAAGTGCAGTGAACACATATTTTCACTTCCTGTCAAATAAATGGGATTCACACTTTGTGTCAGAGCGTCAAAATAATGATGCTGTCAAATGAAACAAAGACTGATTCATATTCACGTCTGCCGATGAAGAGAATGAGTTATTCAACAGACAATATCACCTTGCAGGATGAGGATGCTTGATTCATATTCTGAATTAAGTTCCATGTAAATTTCTTGCTAGCTTTGCATTTATTTGTGTTGAGAACTGATGTTAAATAAGCAGAACCAAAGCTACATTGCAATGCAATTCATTTGATCACGTTTAAATTGTACTGTAAAACAGTTGGGTTTCATACTGATTGACCGAAGGGCTACACTTGTGGGTTGTTGTTGTTCCACCGTGGCCCTTAGAGGACAGGTTTGACACACCTCGTATAACATTATGGTGTATCATATTTATATTTCATATGCATGAATTGTTTACACCCGAGTACCGGGAGGATTATAAAGACAAATTTGAAACACAGGACATCAATCAAAGAGCAATAAGAATAGATGACGACATGATACAACTTTCACTACTGATACACATATGCAAATATTCAGTCAAAAGGAGGTGGAGGAGCTGCCTTGAAGCAGAAGTCTAGGTTGAGCACAGCTCAAAGTCTGGACTTAGTTCACTCATTCTCCCTGAACAGCATCGCCACCATGAAAAATAAATAGTATAAGTATGCAGGCTAATCATCTTGCAGTCTCATGTTAAATTATCATCTCATTTCTACTAATGTGCGAAGGCATTCACCCAAATTCTCAGGTGAAAATCACTGGTCAAACGTGACCCCAATATGTGTGTAATGAGGCCTAACAAATGTAAGACTGACAACAACAGCTCGCAACTTTTCAAGACCATTAATGGAAACATGCAGTCGTGAGGACCATTTGTATTGTCATGTTGGCAATCTTTGCAGCAACACAACAAATAAAGTATCACTGTCGATCTCTTCATTTATCAGATGCTCAGTTTAACACTCACAACTTCATAACTAGTGGTGGATAATATCCCCAAATCAAACAAACACTAGTAATGCCTCATTACAGTCAAATGTAACATTGCTGCAACTCTGTCAGTCCTGCAGCGCATGACACAACACCTTCACGCACAAAGCCAGGGACTATCTGAGTGGTTAATGAGGAAATGAATGAGTGGGCTGTGTTAATTTTGCACCATATAAAGGTTGACAACAAATAGTTCTACGAGAGCAAGACCTTCAATAAGAAAAGTTGGTTTGTCACCAAGAGTTCCTCGATGTTTGTCATGGTATGTTTGTGCTTGTGAAATAGCGTCTTCATTTTCAGAGCCCACTATAGGGCACTCTCTGCTCCAACAACCAAACCGTTCATGGCATCATTTTTAAACCAAGAGCACCACCTACTGAGCTTTGAAAACCAGGACACCGTTTCATGAAGACTCATCACCCCATCGCTGGTAGGTCGTTAGTTTTCAACAATAATTATTTCATTACAAGATACATTTGCATTTTATTTGACAAGCATCAATAATTTGAGAGACTATCCCACTTGTTGCAGAGCAACATTCAATGAAAATATTTAGAGGACGCTTCTGGACTGACCTGCAGTTCTACTATAGACTTGTCTCACAGAGTGCTTCACCCTCAACCCACAGGCAAAAACAGTTTGACTTTTAACTGTGATCTAGTTCTACTGAGAGTAGGACTATAGAACGAAACGCTACAGTATTCAATGCCGTCTAAATGAAACACCTTCAAGAAAATACACTTGATGGTGAGGGCCTGTGGTGAAGAATCCGGTGGGCGTCATGATATAATTGGATGACCTATTTACCAGCTAGTTCCAACACAGAAGTCCTTTTCATTTTACATTTTGGTCCATAAAATGAAGTTTGAAACTTTGTTGGCTTGGAAGCCCTTTACGGAATTTGACAAATTAAATGACATGACAATAAATGAGAGACGGATCCCTGGAACAGCCATAGCCCGGAGCAACAACTGCAGAAAATTGGAACTCTGACCCAAATATATCTTACATAAAATGAAACTGCAGTCATCTGTGCTCCTTTCAAGAATTAAGTGTGCGAGTAGAGGATCTCTCATCAAAAGGAGATTCAGACGAATAATCTGACACCATTATTAATATTCACTTGCAAACAATCCACGTGGAATTCGTCCAACATGCTTACTCAGCAGATTTCACTTCATTAATGAGTCCCTGTTAGAACATCAGCGGTTCCTTGTGGGAGTTCTTGGAAGAGAGATTTATTAAAGTTGTTACACGCACCTGCACACACACAGCTTCACACACAAGCAGTGAATGTACTTTTGCCTCCTCTTTACACGCCAGGAGGGAGCCACTATATGAAATGTCAATACATGAAATACAAATTAGTTTTTCCAGTAAACTTTCACCACAAAGTCAGAGTTATGCAACACAAAAACAAGTGATCAATTCCTACAATGCAAATTACAGGCAGTAACTATTCTGTTCGTTTTACAAGGAGCCGTCTACTAGTTAACAGGGATGACAGTCATGTACAGGGGTTGGACAAAATGATGGAAGCACCTTATCCATCCATCATTTTGTCCAACCCCTGTATGTGTAGTGTTGTAGACAAGACAGTCTCAAGACCATGTTGAGACCAGAGCATACAGTGACTAAGACCAAGACCACTCACAAGGCCGGACCGAGAACCAAACAGAACACAAATAACTACTTTGTTCCAAGGACAGTATTTCTACTGTTTCGTTTGCAGTAAGAAATAAATGTGTGTGTCATTAAAAGACTTAATGATGCTTTAGTTTGGTCTCATTCTTGGTGTTTCACTCCAGATTGGTCTGGGTCTCTCTGTATGCGCCGGTGTTGACACAATCTTGAGAACAAAATTGGTACAAATTAGTTTATATATATATATATATATATATATATATATATATATATATATATATAAATATATTAATATATTAATTGTGTTGATGTCAAAAGTAATTTAGCAGAAGTGAACTAGTGGATCTAACTTGCATTTGATGTTTTTTTTAAATCATGAATGACTTCAAATATTTTTGTTAAAAAGACAGTTTATGTATGAAATAACACCTCATCCAAGTTACCATCTTCATTTACCACTCCAAAGTCACACAGCTTGTGTGGTTCAGACAAGTCCGAGTCTGTGATAGTGATAATTTTACATGATGATTCAAGGTTGTTATATGAAAAGATTGACATCCTCAATCGCAGAGGGGAAATGTCAGCATTCTTGAATGACGGGACAAGTGAGGGCCAAAATCCCATGAAGTAGACAATGAACAGAAAGGGATTAGAGAGACTTTCAAATTTGCCTGTTCTCCTTCTGTAGTGTCTAATTGAAGAGCATGCATTACATTTATTCTACTGCTGAAGTTCGACCAGAGACGTTCTCATATAACTAGCGAAAATATCTTGAGCATTTCAAAATGATGATCTAAGGTCACCTACTGTTCATGCTAAGATAAGGGCTTCGCTCACCAATTATGATCTTGTTCTGACCGGCTTGTATATTTTACAGCTCAGTGGATCCTGGTACGTTGACCTCAAAACACCCACCTGATTAGAATTCAGTGAAACTTAAATTAGACTCAGCATAAGTGAAGCAAATTAATTCAGACAGCATTATTATGCGAATCTGCAGCAGCAGTTTTCCTCTGTAATCCCGAACGCTTACACTGGCAGCTTTTTTCGATGTTCTTTGTTTGTGCTAGCGTGATTTTTTTTCTCTCTTTCTTTTTTGATGCCGCTGCATTTCCTCTCATCTCAAGCACTGGAGACCGTGGAACACACTGACTCTTGTAAGAGCTGGAGAATTAACTGGTTTAACTCAGATCAATCTTTCTACAGAAGACTTGCTGATCTCCCCAGTCATCACAACCACCTAGTTTTTGTTTCTTCAGCCACATGACCCATGTACACAAGCATAAATAAAAATTTGCTGCATATTTGTCCATTTCTTTGTCTACTCAAAATGGCCAGCTAGGATACACTTTGCAAAGCGATATGCCACCTGATGAGATGTGCTGAGTGCCAGTTCTTGGTTTGCGTAATAGACCAATGCTGGCCTCCATCTTTGCTGAGACAAGAGCATTCCCATGAGTGTGAAGAAACTCCCCTCCAGTAAAAAGTATGAAAGGGAAGTCTCACACAACCCTTACTCTGGAACATTCTCTGTACTTCCCAAGATAGTCCGTGTCCCAAGATTTTAATCTCTATCATCAAACATTTAGTTCTCCAAAGAGAACTAAATGTTCATTTCCAGGCACTGGGTACTGACCCACAAGACAACTTCCTTGAATTACATGCAAGTAGTTTTATCCAAAGTGGCTTTCAATGAGGAAGTGATGTAGCACCAATGATCTAGCCTCAGGTCCCTACAGGTCACTCTCTCCTCTTGTTTTAACCCATGACCTTCAGCACCAAAGTATTTTTAGTGACGTCCCATCAGTCAGCTGCATTCAACATTTCTCAAACACATACTCTGCATTTCAAATGAATTACTGCACGGATCAACATGATAATGGCGTGCAGAGCTACTTTTGTGATGATGAATCCCAAGGTAATAGAGCTTTCCATGAAACGGCAACGGGGCGGCAGATCATACAGCATGAAGCCACATTTCCGTCATCAGTCTATTTGACTGAAGCAGGAACTACCTGCACACAAGAGCAAGGTGTCAAGAGCTAACATTTACAGCAGACGCCTAATGTGAGAGTAGAAGTCAACACAGTAATGTAGATGATTACAGAGCAGGGAGCAAATGTTCACACAATTATTGGGTGATATTGCAGAAGATTAGAGTACTCCGCTTGTGACGCTTTTTCTGATTCTGTCATGTTTGGAATAAATCCTCGGCTGATCAGCACTGAAAGCACATTTTCCTTTCATCACTTTGACTCAGGAATGGCAGAACGTACGTGAGGCCTTCAACGATGACTTAACTTGAATAAGATTAACAGTTCATTCTGAGAAAGCTCGAACAGAATAAAGTGAGCAGGTCAGAGACAAATTGAAAACACTGGACAAGGCCAAAAGTTCAGTTCAGTTTTTTTTTTTCCAAAGCATCCTACTTTGGGTTTAAGGTCACAGGTTTGTTTCCAAATTTGCTGATAAACCACGCATGAAAGTGTGGGTTCTTTTATTCCTGCAAGGACGCACAGGCCAGAATCCTAACACAGTTCAAGAGGGCGCTGCAGAGCATAACAATCATTCCAGTCTTTGAACTCCAAGGACAGCAGCTACAGAGAATGCTGCTGTGAAGAGAAGGAACTGAAGCATCCTTTGAGAATTTCACACATTTTCAATTAAACTCAGGCAAAAGAGCCACAATACGAAACAGTGGTTGTCTTCCCCTTTACCAGTCAGGAAATCGATTCTCTGACTGCAGCCGCTCCACAGAAGGATTGATCAGTCATTGCACGATCAAATGAAGGCCTGCAATTAGCACACAGCCCTGCGTCCCACTGCAGCTGGGGGCAACGATTGTCTCTTGATCAATCACGTGATTGATAATCAATTCATAGATGAATGCGGGGACGCCTCATTTCAGTCGCAACATTTAACCACAATAATATAATAATAATATGCTCAATCAAGTACATCAACAATAAGTAGCCAACAGGATAATGGTTTCTATTTTTATCCAGCAGCAGTCAGGTGACACTCATCTTCGGTCAAAAAACAGGAATATTCCACAACTCCTTGATTTTAAAATCAAAATGTGTGCTATGTTTTATTACAAGTGTCACTTTAAGTACATAGGTATTTAAAAAATTTTAAAAAAAAATACATTTGCAACTATGGCAACATTATCCATCTATGTATGTCAAGATCAGTCATACACAACCAATCTGTTTGTGGACAACAGATGTGTGAAGTAATGTCCTCTAACTTGTGTGTATTTCAAGCACCTCTGACTCTAACATTGCAGTTTAGGACAACAAACAAGTGATCCTGAGCATCGGGAACATGCACACATCAATATTGACAAGTTGTCGGTGTGGGGACACTGTGTGAGTCACCATTATCTGACAGAAATAATCCAACTGGATACCTTGAAACCATCAAATGAAAGAGTTGAATCACGCCGTTCTCTGGCTTCCTTTGTCGAAAACAAACGAGCGCAAGAGAATGAGAAGATGTTGAATCGAGAGAAAGTCACAGTTACATAACCACTCTCACATCTCATTAACACATCGCTGGCTCTCCTCTAGTCTAACTGCGGCTCTTCTGCTTTCATTTATTCCCACTCTCTGGAGGATTGCAGTTAAGCTGGTGCCAAGATTCTCTGTAATCTGATCCAATTGCCTTTCAGACACACACATACACAATCTTCTGATTCACTGCTGATACAAGAGGAGAGGCACACAAACACACTCATAGATAGATGAGCTCTATTTCAGCAGTCCCACCACCCTAATCCTGCTCCTCAGTGACACCACACACATACGACACGCATGCCAGCAGTCACACGAGCGTGTGATCAAACAAACGCCTGGCAAACACATAGACATGCTCAGAAAAATGCCAATGTGAATACTTCAATTTGTTTATCAATTCATGTATTCATATATTCATTGCCACTGCAAGTCCAACATCACTTATTTATCATCCTCACCAGTAACCATCAACACAGGCAAAAACAAACACCAACACAGTAATAATTCAGGCAACACTAACAAAAATGAATAAAATATCATGTGACGTGTAAAAATATACTTTGGAGAGTTTATACACTGGAGGCTTGGCTAATTGAAAAATTAATTTGTCATTTCTGGGACACGGAGACTGAATCAGACTCCCTGGTGAATTCAAACTAAAATTAGGCCGCAAGCTTTTTCTGGTGGTTAGGGACAAACTGATTTTCAAAACAGTTCTTGTCACACAGCAGGGAGCAAAGAAAGGCAAGACAATAATTAAGAAAAGTCAACCACAGCTAATATGTAGAACCAGCTAAATAGGATCCTACAATATCTCAAAAGCGGTTTACTTAATATTACAGTGCGTCACCTTGCCTCATTGGTAACATTCATTCTGCTTCCAGGATTGATTCCAAATATTTCTCAAATGTGCTCATTTTCCTCACTTAAAATGTTCGAGGCCAGCATTGGGGAATACATGTTTATGGATACAGGCACAAGCGGGTGTATTTGTGTTTCAATTCTGGCCTTCATAAAACCTGCTAGAATTTGCAATCAGACGTTTCTCATACACATGGAACAGGTTGGAAATCGCTTGTTTTTTTTGTTGTTTTTTTTTCAGCCTGAGGTTCACAAAAATAAAAGCAGTGGTTTACTGACTAAACAGGAGCCACTGGTTGACTACCAGCATGAGAATACATTGTGCCAAATTTCAAATCATTACTTATTGTTTTTTTAGGACCGCAATGACCCGTCGATGTAGTTGATTAAATTAGACTCTTAAATTAGTCAGGAACGGCTTCATGTCGATGAGTCATGGTGTCAATGCTCTGTTCTGTGCATGAGCAGGTTAGCACAATGGGTAGTGAGAGGGGAAATGGATCTGGGTCTGGAAACGGTGTATGTAAAGAAACATTTCAGAATGGACACATGAAAGTCTAAAGTGAGATGCAATATTTGCCAAACAAACATCAAACCTATTAGCACTTTTCAAGTGTTGACGTGTTTTTTTAAAAACATGATTAGCAACACTACAATGAGATGTTTTGGCGTGTTCATCAACCTGTACATGTTGTAGGCCAACTAGTCATTAGGACGATGGGTGACTAGTTGACTATGAAAATAGACATCACTTGCAACCCTATTTGAAACAGGGCCGCTCAGATTAACAATAATAAATCATTTTGATGGGTGCATCATGTGACAAATTATGCTTCCAGGCTTTTTCACATACAAAGCAAAATGTAAATAAAATGGCATAAATGTGACTAGTGTGATAGCAGCGCTATCTCCAGCAAGTTGTTGCTGTATTTTCCACTGATGGCATCCTGAGCTGCAAATATACTTCTGCCTGTGCTGTCAGTCAAAACTGGAGAGAGCACAGATTTAGACTTTTCTAGGTGGTCTCAAAATGTAACTCAACAACCCTTCGACATTAGTTTCCTGCTATTGTGTCAACTCGATTCACTCATGTGAGTAACGTACCCGCAGATTCAACCTATAAAATATGCTGAGGAGTCTGAATGAAAATCACTTTGGAATGCTGCTTTAAAATGAGGTAAATTAGGTGAAATAATTGCAAAATAATTCATCATTTGGAGGGAAATCTGAATCTATTAGACTGGCCACCCTAAACAATTGGGCAATTTGCAATTCAAGCGAGTAAACCATCATCGCCGTCTGTAGCCATCATGTCGATGTGAAAAATGACATTAAACATTAACTGGAAGTTGTCTGTTAAAGTAAGCTGTCAACCACACTTTCCGTACTTTTACAATGCTTACAGCACTTCCAAATTCATGTCTCTGTCCTTCAGCCAGAGATGGCATGCAAACGTCAACTAAAATAACGCCCAAACTGCTCTTAGACATTAACATTCAGTCTGTGAGACAAATTCAAGTGACTGTGTTCGAAACACTGCGCCGGCTTGTCAGATGATTATTATTCAACTCAGCGTTGCCATGCAGAAGAAGCCATTAAAGAGCATTTGAGATGGAAATCTGCAATAAACAATAACTAAATCCCCATGTTTATGTGACACACAGCTATTCGGAGAACGGAGATTATTGATTTCACACATTTGTCCAGGGTTATTGCTGAACTCAGTGAAGCTTAAATACATGGACGCAATAAATCCATCAATCAGCAGACAAACTGTCAACTTCTGCTTTATAGCGCACAATAAGTAGCACAATCAGAAGCAACAGAGCCGCTTCCTTATTCTCGAAACAGTGTGTCCGCTCGGAAGTCCAATGTTTACAATCAATGGGACTTCCTTTTTTGCCCCCTTTTTCTTTGAAATGCATCAGTTGCAAATTACAGCAATAACTTCTCAGGCGGAGAGACAGACATCCCACAATAACAGCATTAAGTTTCTGGAGGGAGAGTCGTGGCCAGACAACTGTCACGTTTTGTGACACCTTAAAAATGTATTCGCAGCGAGAGTGAGCGGCAGTGCATTTTATTCCCCCCGTAACCTTTACTTGGATCTGTGCAGCCTTAAGTTTCCTCTTCATCAGGAAACCGCAGAATTCTCAACTTTGGCCTTTTGTTAAATGTCAGCAGGAGCACGACTGCACGTGTAAAAATGTTTTGTGATGTTTTGTGAGAGTGAGACGGAAAGGTCACAAATATGGACTTCCTTTAGTATTCAGTGACCAACTTTGAAATCATCACAAATAAGCACATTAAAAACATCACTTAAAAGATACCAAGTGTCAGTTCCTGCTCACAATGTGCATTTTGGAGTCCTCACAGACAAGGAACACTGAGAACTCTGCATATAAGTTGAAGTTTCATGTCAACCGAGGCAATAAACCATTCCCAAGTCACATAATCTGACTGCAGTTGTGAATGTCAAACGTCTTATTGCGAAATTTCACCAGACACTTTCCTCAAATCCATCCTCTAACACACTTGAGGAAAGAATTCAGAGTATTCCTGTTTCCTGTTCATCCGTGCCTATAAATCTGTCCTGATATCCAACATCTTTTGGGGGTTTTTGAAGCTTGTGTCCCACTTTGCCAGTGTCTCTCTTTCTTCCTGCCCTCCTTCACACTATCTCTGTCAGCAGTTAATGGAGCCATAATGAGCTTATTGTCAATGAGAGCAGGAGGAAGAAAGAAGGGAGCATGAAGAGGCTGATGATCAAAGAGAGTCAGCGAACAACACATATTCATGCGCATGCATGTACACACACACGCACACACACACAGATAGTGGTTAGACAGCAGTAACACAGATTAGTGCACGGTTCACAGAGAAAGTGAATAACCAGGTATGACTCTTGCGGCCAGCACAAAAACACTGAAGAACCAGACAAACAACAATAACAGTAAATGTCAAATTTTTAAGGTTTAGTAGTGGACACAAAACACGAAATGGGGGAAGATGCACATCCACATTTGTGTTTCAGCAACTAAGTGTGTCCTTTGATCCATGAAGTGTTTTTATTTTCGTCTTATTGTGTCTCATTATATCCACAGCCTCATCTGACTCATGACCTAAGCTTTCATTTTAGCTAGCTGTATTCAGCCGTCCGCTAAGTAAGTCATCATCGATCCCCTCAATGGACCCAGAAGCCCTTCAAAACCACACTGCTATCACCAACACCCGCCAGGTCCAAGGAGAAAGAAATCACCTTTCTGCATCAGGTAAATCTTTAGCACGACCATCTGTTCAAAATTAACAGTAAGGTTTTCATCCAGTCCGCACTTCAGATGCCATCCCATAACTCTCCACTACTCCTCCACAACATCCTCCGCGACTACTCAAAAGCCACTGATGGGCGCTACACTTTGAACAAGGTTTCAGACAGTAAGGCAATATGGAATGTGTCAGGACCATTGCAGAGACTCACTGAGGTATACAAGTCCCTCACACTGACAGTCACCTTTGGTGTGTCTGGTTCTGCTTAGCTGTGTCATCAGAAGCCATTAAATATACCCCCACTGCTACACTGATGAAACGCACCTCCATATCAAAACCACGCCCTGCAGTTTTCACAAGTAATAATTGAGTGCGCCTTTGACAGCCAGGTCACTTCCTCAAAACCAAAAATGGAGGTATGACAACTCTATAACCATCCAAAATCCCATCAACCACCTCAGCAAGACCTTTCAGCGCCACCTTAGAAACCCTCCCAATCCAGTTGAAGGCAGCTCTGTAAGCAGGTTCTTAAAACAGAGCTGCATCTATGAAAAACTGAAAAAAATAAGACACAGAAATGTTTTGTTACGGTTCTTAACTGTCTGTTTGTTTTGAGGACTTATGAGTACCTGCATGCATCACAACTGTCTTAAATGTCTGAACAAGGCATGTTTATTTTTAACCCAAGGATGATGAAACTGTTAAGCCTAAAGATCTAATTCTAGCCTTACATTCTCTGTTTGATCATAGGAGTAGCGTTTACATCTCCATGATTTGATTCCGATCAGAGTCGCTTGTAACTCAAATGTTCCTGTCTTGTAAGCGTCTTTGACACAGGCTCTTTAGGAAATGAAGGAGTGTGAAAGATGTTGGTGATCGTACTGTAATCTCTATTATTATTATTCGCCTGACAGTTAGAGATCTGTAATTGTGGCATACATATGTCTACAAGGAAGCAGAATTGTGCGCACAAAAATGCAATTTAACAGGGGGTGATGATGCATATGAATATGTGTGACTGTTCGTCAGATGCCTGAGACAACAAACCTAACTCAAAAAACTTCAAGGCTCTTGTTTTTGTGAGAAAACTGGGAAACGTAGCTGTCTAATTTCCCAAAAGACAGATTCTCTTTCCTCCATCTCGCAGAGAAATTCCAGGCAAATAATGTCAGCAAGATTTCAAGTAAAGGTTCTGGAAGTGTTCATTAAGTTGGAGTCCTGGGAAAAGAAAGCTTGAGGAGGCAGAGGACAAACAGTTTGTCAGGAGAAATACAATGATCGGCAGATGAACGGAATGATTCCTGACGGGAATTCAACATCCTCAGTGTGACAGCAACTATTTACTTCCAAATTCACTCACAAGCCTTAACATCAAACCTGCAACGCTTGCAGCACAGAGGCAACACACAGCTCCCAGTGTGGCTCTGTCTCCATCAGCTCAAACTCAGCAATCAGACCAACACAATGCAGTACTGCTATCTTACATAATTAAAGACAGTAAAATATTTATTGTCATGTGACTGAACTTCGCTGGAGGTTGTTGTTGATGCTTCCCATTTGAATGCATATTTTATTGATACATTTCTCTTGTAATATCACATCTATTGCTTCTTATTCACACTGAAAGCAGTTTTGTTTTTCAGTCTCTTTGGAAAATAATTTAGCTTTTCAACTCAAATAAGGAAAGATTTGCTAGGGCAAGATTTCCACCCAAAATTAGGTTTTCTGGAACAAAAATCATAACCATAGATTTAAGGCAAAGAAGAGCATCCGCAGCAGTGAAGCAATACTAACTCATGGAAGCCATGTTGCCCTCTTCACCTTCACCTCAACTATTCTAAACACAGCGCATTCAATGGAGCTGTTCGATGTCTTCAGCTGGTTCTGCAAGCGCTGTACTCTTCTTGCCTCCTTAATAGAGTTGGGACCATAGGTTCTGCCGCACAGAACGAAGATTGGTACACAACTGATAACTGAAGTGTGAATTCATGAATTATGATGAGATACAATCTGCTAGCAAGAGAAATTAAGTCCATCATGAGTTAAAGAATTGAAGGTCAATTGTGCAGAAATCTTAAAAATGTCCAAGTGAGAGCGCGAGATGGTTATGACAACTGTGGCTCACATGAGGAGCGCAGCAGGAAAGGAGGACGATGAGTAACCTCTGCTGCAGTAATATACATATTTATAAATCCCTCACAACAAGGTGCTGCCATCAGCTCAGCATTCACATACATTTACCTAGCTCTTCAGTCCAATTAAGAGTTTGACCATCGCCGTAAAGTGCAGCAGTTTGTTCCTCTCCACATTAATAATTCAACAACTTTGACTGCTCGTTAGCATCGTTGCTGCTCCTCTCATCCGTCCATCTTCCTCTTAGCTCTAATTTCCACTGTCCTCTCCAGCTCCAGGAAGCGATCGATTCCATCCCTGCATCGTCTCCTTAAACCTTCTGACCACACTGTTCTCATCTGCACGTAGTTTCTCTCCCCTTTTCATTTACTGCGGGCCTGTTGTCTCACTGCAGCTTCCCCCCTCCACCCCCGCACCCCACCCCACCCCACCCCACAGTGTGTTTTGAACTTTCCTAACCTGCCTTTCATCGCTCTAATATTGTCTCAGCTCTGAGACCTTCATCCACAATCCACGCATCATACGGTACAGTACATCATCAGCCCAATAATTAGCGATGAATTCTGGAGTGAAAATGGAGAATTAATCAGATCAGCGCTGTCGCTTGACACAGGATGATCCCAGGTTACAACGACGCAGCATAATTGAAGAAGCAGAATGAGCAGAGGAAACTGGAAATCAGGAACAGAGCGGATAAAGGAAGTAAATGGATTAATTTGGGAACTATGCCATTATATTGCTATTAAATATTTAAGCTGTGGTGCCAAGTTAAAGTCACAACAGAAAATATGTAGCAGATACAACTACAGTTTTTTAAGAACTACCTAGACAAGTCACACTGCCCTCAAGTGGCAGAACGCCACACAATTTCATTTGCAGAGCCATTGCCAAACTAATTCATAGATATGACCTCATGAAGAAAAAGTCGTACAAACGGAGAGCAAAGAAGATCCCATCCTCACACTGTCCAATACCTTTGAAACAAATGGCTAATGTAACCCAGCATATCTGTGACTGAAGATATGAAGGCTAACTGATAAAATAATGATATGGTTGCAGACAACAACTCAGTCTGCTCATTGAGTGAAAATGATAAAAACACATTGTTCTAATAAATTAACTTAAAACTGTTTTGGAAAGAAAGAGCTTAACTGTCCAAACAAAAATAATCAATAAAAAAACGAATAGCAAGCAACAACAACAGATGAAAATAATCCATTTCCCTAAATTTCCATAGAAATTGATCAAACAGCACTTCAAGCTCTAATGACGTTGAGGGATGATTATTAGTCTGTTTCCCGCACAGCTGCTATATTCAGGCAGAATTTTATGCTGCAGTGACACATGCGATTTTATTATTTATTTCAATGGCTTGCCGGAGATTGAGGCATTTCTTCAGAAGACATTTAGGAGATTAATGGAAAAAAATATATGTAGAAATTTAAGGCAGAGGCAAATTCCTGTCTCTACTCTTCCTGATGGATCTATAAATATGTTTCCAGGGCAGGAAGTTCCGGAGTGGAAAGTGGAACAAACTGTTGCAGACATGCACCGGCTGCTTATTGGACTAATAGAAGCGATGTTTACAGCCGAGACCAACTCAGGGGACTTCCTGTCAGTCTGAATTAGAGCCTGGTTCCAGTAGACGACAACAGCTCACTGCTCACCATTGTCATGGTGGCTGACAGCAGGACTAAGGCCACTCAGTCTCACTCTATGGTCTTTTGCACGTCACAAAACAACTCTTTCCAAAAAAAATTTTTTTAATGATTTTCATACATCTTTTTGTGGAACAATATCTGAATGAGGAAAGAAATCCTCTCAATTCTTTGCAATCCCGACAGAATCACTGTTTTTAAATAGTAAAATTAGTGATCAACTGCACACTTTTCCTTGAGTACTCATGACAATCACACTTTGTGTACATGCAGTAACAAACATAAAAGTGAAGAATAATGAATTGCGAGACTGTATCATGCATTGTTTCGCATAGTAACAGTAGTATTAACAGCAACACCTTAATGCGATAAAACCCATTAATTTGCCCACCTCTTGCAAAATAAAAATAAAGTGTAGGCGGGTGTATCAGTTAATAAAAAAAAAAACACCAGCAAGTCTTTAGATTGGGGTATTATCATCCAATGGTCATTATTAAACTATTTACTAACTTATTTCATGTAAATAATGAGTAATTATGGTGTTATTTAGAGAGGAATTTTGGGGTCCATGCCAGGGTACAAATATATTTTCAGGCTAAGCTGTGTTTTAAAATGATTAAATAGTGGCCAATGTGCAGCTAATTCACATGTTAATAAGTAACCTGTCAAGACTTTCAAAAGTGCTGAAATATGGAAATAAAAGTTTCGAATTAATGGCGGAAAAAAATGTATTACGGAAAAATTAACAATTGTCCACATCAAATGTTGGTACAAACAGAACATGCCAAGGGTTTTATGTTTGAGTTTTGTTGTGCCTTTGGATCACCTCATCAATCAGTTTTTCTATGAAGGGATAATTGCAGAATACATCATTTCACTAATTCAATAAACTACATTGACCCTCTCTATTAATGAGGAGTGAATATTATCAATGGAATGAGGCAAACTGCTACTATCACCTGGCAGCAACGATCAAAGCGAATAGGAAATAGCCGACAAGATTCCTCCTTAATTAAGGAACGTCAAAATTCCTCACGCAGACCGACCTCAGGGAGCCCCAGCCTTTTGTCAGTGCTTGGCATTATCAATTATTAAAATGGTTCACCTTGGGATTTCAGCAGTCCAAGTCCCAAAAGTTGTGATTCTGAGTCCTCCTGGTTTGACACAGAGAGCTCCGTGTGACTACATGTACAGCATTTGAACGACTGCTCTGGCCTGGGGAAGAACACTGGGGAACCAACTCTCAAAACACTTTAATTCCTCCTCTCCTAGATTTTATTTTAATATTAAAAAGAATATTCCAAGAGGGTGACAAGTCACTGCATCATTCAGGGATGCAGCGTCACTCATCTCTTTCACAATTGTAATAGCTTGGTGTATATATACACACTGGCCATCAGCGACTCCTATTTTCATAAAAAACACTTAAAAACATCATACTCTCATGTATGTATGATCGTGAACCAGGAGGGCATGTTGATCTCAATAAGAACACAGTTAAAGTACACTGAATGCACAACAAATAAAGCCAGATGAGATTCTTTTGACAGAAGTCACCAGACATACAGGACCTATACATTGCATGAAGCAACAGGTAGGTTATTCCGCACACTGCAGCGTCCTACATTGTGTCAGAAACTGCATCCTTAAAGAGCTTTCTAAAACCACATCACTGAGTAAAGCAGCAACTGCCCTCCATATGTTTCTCTTGAAAAGCTATCCTATTTAGTGGAACTGGACGGACAGAGTTAAATATTGAAAACAATACACAATCGTACCAGTAATAATTATGACTCTCTTCTCACTTTTTAATCACACGTAAAACACTTCGTCCAAATCCCAACGGCAGCCTTCTGCCATCAGCCAAAAACATTGCAGAAAATTGAACCTCAGGTAATCACAATTGTGTCAGGTTTTCAGATGAACTGGATGGGAAAACAAAAAGGCAGATGGTGAGACTGTGCTGACACACACAGACCCACTTGTCACCCCCGTCACACCAAGACAAGCGTTCAGCTGATTAGACTGATAATTTGGAGCCCACAGACAAGCTAGCAGCGTAAATACTCAACTACATCAGTTTTATTGAGCCAACAAACATCACAAGGACGTTTAAGAGCAGCTCTTATTTTGATGTGTGACACTGGCAGCTAATTCTCTCGACACAAACAGTTTCAACGGCAGTGGAAATCCGAAGCTGCAGATAAGGACGACTACAGCAGATCACACACACGTCCTCTTGTTTGCTGGAATCCCATCACAGGAGTGTCGCTGCCAGACCGCTGCAGTAAGAATGAGAACACCGTGTCTGCTGTGATTGCCAGAACCTTAAAAACTTTAATCTGGACGCTTATTCGAAGCAAGACTCACACAACTGTCTCATCGGAGCGTGATTAAGCTTCTGAAAAGGAAGTTAAAAGGACGGCAGTCAAAACACAAACTTCCATTTCTGAGTTGAACTGAATGATTTTAACTGGATAGCTGCTGAGACACGAACAAAATGGCTGTAAGATATTTGGTCAAAGGGCAAGACAAACATCTTTTACGTAATGAATGGAAGCATCATACAAGATCGAAAAGGACATGAACCTGTAATTCGAGTGCAGGTGCACATTCTGCGACACAGACCTGGAGCAACTTCCATCACATCCTTTATTCACAGAAATATGCGCACTCGTGGGAACTTTCAGCACACCACCAGACCTTTTATAAGCACCTCTCTGAATCTTCCACCTAGCACAGATCTAACCCCTACAGCCCACACTTGTTCTTTACTTGTCCATCTGCAGTCACCTCCCACACATTTTGACTTGTTAGAGACAAGTGACAAGGTGCACACCCAGGTGATGAGTCATCATGCCTATGACACACCAGGTGGCGCCTCAGGTGCTGGGGGTCCATTAGCAACTATGACGTTTGACACTCACATGGGGTCTCCTGTCTTATTCCTCCAGATCTGGCACTCAACTACATCGAGTATAGAAGAATCTACCTTCATCATTCCTTGAAACCCAGCAGACCAGGTCAATTTAATATTCAACAACAGCTTCAGCGCACAATATACTTTACAATCATTTCCATCCAGGATTTAATACAGGAGTTTACCTGAAAGAAACTCCAGATACATGTCTGCTGTGATAATGCTTTGATCAAAAGCAGAAGCAGTTGAGGATGAGCGAGTGAACTGATTAAAATGGAAGCAGTTCCAAACCGAGGCCAGTCAGCAATGCGTCTTTCAGCTCAGCAAATTTCTAAACACAAATTCATTATGAGCGGCCGAGACTATATCCGTGGACACAGCTGTGATATTCAACACAATATCCACTCAAGGCCCCAGTAGCTTTGTCGCGCCACTGTCAGTGTTGCCTGGCAACATTCTTCAACAGGACATGCTACGGTGACAAAGATGTTCAAAGGCTCTGACTACTGCACGACAGCAGGTAGTTGGTTGGTTGGTGCTTACGTTTTTTTTTTTTTTTCCTCCATTCAGTGTAGGTGTACTGATAAAAGTGCATGCGTATTTAACATCTGAAGTTCTACTGTTATGTGGAGTTCTGGGAGCACACTGGTACAAACACACACCAATAAAAAGTAAATTTGGTCAAAAGTTAATCAGACACAGTCTCCGAACCAACTTTAATTGGTGTTTGGAAAGTGAAAGAAAATGAAATAAAAACATCCACAGTAGGAAGGGAGAAAATGCAGAAGAACAATGAGACCCCTATTGGTCAACATCAACAATGCTTGTCTTCACAGCTGAGTGGTATTTGCAACTCTCGCACAGCAACTTCAGGAAGGAACCTCATTAAAACAACATTTGGAAAAAGAAATACCATTCTGGAAATCCTGCTCTGACAAGCGATCAATACTACATCACTTTTTTGGATCGCAGGAACGTAAAAGTAACGAGCAAAGGAAGGACACAACACAGGGTTTCAATCCCACTCTCATTTGTGCCTCAGTATCTGTCACTATATCAAGGGCAGGTTAGTTGTATAAGACCATTTTCTGCATCAGTCTGACTTTATTATCATACTTTCTAAAGCCTTGCAAATCGTACCTGTTTGGCCAGGTTGACAGAGTCTGCGTGAAGACGGTCCCTGAGGTGGGGGTCCAGTTGAAAAGCAGGTGCAATCTCAACAACCTGAAATGCAAAAAGAAGACGAAAACACCTTGGTTTATAACCGCTGATTATTTAAATATTTGTGAATACCTGCACAAATGGATTTGTTAAACAAAATAAAAACAGACAGACACCACAGGAAGCAACTTCTGGAGGAACCTTACTGAGAGAAAAAGAAAGGAAAATTCCCAGCTCTTCTAAAATGCATCAATGAAATAGAAAGACTGATAATCCTATAAGCCCTATTCTATTGTGACCATGTGGCAAAGAAACAGCACCTTTTATCTGAGTCTTTGGGGATGACAAAGTACTAGCCCCAATCTCTCAAACAGGCCAACCTAATTGCAAAGCACCCCAACTTGGACGTAGTATCTTCACTCATGTTTTTATAGCAGTCACACTATGTGTCCCGCTGAAAATGTGGTGGTATGAGCCACAGCAAAGCCGATCCAGAGAAGGATGGAAGCCCCCGTCCTTATTAAAGAACAACACAAACCTCCTCTCGATCGGCCCCAGAAATTGATAGGGCATTTGATTAGATCTTGCTCTTTGTTTCTCACTAACAGGCTCATGATCCATGTGTGAACCTCCAAATCTTAAGCCTAAACCCCCATTGAAGAGCAAGAACGACTTCCAAGAACCTAAAAATAACCCGGTGTTATCTGCAGTGTTCCACATTTATTCGAACCAGACTCAGTTCTGGCTGGTGTGATTGAAAAAGATGTAAGATTAAGGACGAGGATGGATTAAGAATCAAAGCGCTGCAGTTCTCACAAGAACGCTGCAGCTGCTAACGTGATAATCAGCAGTAATTTGATTAAAGAAGCAACCAAGTGATCAAATGAGGCACAGTTGAATTTTATTATTCTCCCCAAATGGAACCTTTGTTCACATTGCTGTCTTCTCTGTGAGAAGAGCTGCTGCCATTTCCAAACTCTCTTTTCTCCTACCTTTACTGGGGAAGCAGCAGTTACAAAGCTTTTGAAAAGGAATCAACAACAGACAGATGAGTCAGTAGGGAAGTCGTTTGTTGAGCAATTCGTTAATCGGAAAGACAAGTGAAATGACTTTTTAACAGATTAATTGATTGTTCAAACTGTTATATTGCTATTATCTTGGGACCATTCATGCAGCAAATACCCAATTTAATTTCAGGCACATGGACATAGCAGTCAACTTCCTCCACCTCCACTCCATTTCTTAGTATCTGAGGAATATAACTACACTATTTTTCCTTTCTGAAAGTACTTGGTCATTTTGCAAACACATGGCAACACAGGGGTTAGCAACTACTTTTCCATGGGCCTTATTAAATATTGGAACGGTTGTGAGGGGCCATCAAACTAAAAGACAGAAAAAAGAGTCTATAATTTAAGACAAATTTAGTTCATAAAATATTATAAAAGAAGAAGACAAGTGTTAGTATAAGTGTTATTTCATATATATATATATATATATATATATATATATATATATATATATATATATATATATTCACACTTAATCACTGTTGCAAAAACCCAAAAATGTATTCCATTAAATCTCTTTGGGTGTCCTGTTTTTGAGGTACAGTACATTTAACAAGCCACAAATAGGAATCTACTCTATACAGTAGAGTATGCGTCTGGTGAATCAAGGTATGGAAGCCACATAAACGATAGGGCATAAATGATAGGGCTATTTCAGGTTCCAAGTTTTCCTTCCGCTTGGTTATCCAGTTCCAAATACAAATGTCATGGAGAGCCAGCCGACTGCTCATCTAAAAGCCTTTGTTAGAATGTGCCACGCAGCGGCGACATGATGAGTTCATTCTTCATTCAGATTGAGTTTCCAGAGAAATGACGGACAGGTGATATCAACAACATTCACCCTTGGGATCATAGATTTTAGTCAGAACAAAGAGCCTGCATGCTAACCAAATTAAAAATATCCATTTCGAGTGAAAGAAAAATCTTTTTTCTCTTCTGTTTAATCCCATTTAAAGCAGATAAATGCCACAAAAGATCATTTTTAAATTCAGCCAGTAATTACGGTTAATTGTATTTCAAAGTTGGAACATCACCTTTTGGTGTCTTCGCTGAATGGAGCAGTCTCGCTCGTAAAGGTGGATGACATTTCCATATTTATCACCTGGAGGAAGAAAGATCATCAGGTGGACAGGCGGATAGAATATTTATACATTTATCACTCACATACAGACACGCACATGAAGAAATGTCTGTTAATAGTAAGTTAGCAGCAAAAGGCGTTATGAGTGAGGAAATATTATTATGTTACATGAACACGTTACTTTGAATGAATAAAGTTTGGACCTAATTAAAAAAAAGGTTCAGCGAACAATAACATCTCTCTGACTTTTTCAGGTTTCAATGAGATGCCTACCGAGGATCTGCACTTCGATATGTCTCGGCTTCTCAATAAACTTCTCCACAAACAAGGCTCCATTTCCAAACGCCGTCAGCGCCTCAGAGTACGCTCGCTGATAGTTCTCCTCCAGTTCCTGAGACACAACAGCATGTCACAAACACAACAAAAGACTGTGGCAAATCGAAAACAGAACCCCTCACATAAAAAAAGGATATTGTTAACAAGAATAATAAAAAAAATGCATTTTATTTGATGATATTACATTTGAAAAAAATAGCAAGTGCTTGTTCCAATATAACAATGGAAAAAAATCACATTTACTATTATTATTAACTAGTATTATTAACCAAATTAGGCACTAGATGAATGAAGATGCAAAAGCTGTCACTTGTGAAATATACTTAAAAAAAAAGACGAAAAAAATAAAGAAATACACAATTATTTTTTAAATTAAATGAAACAAATGCCCAACATGAACAGTGAGTACAAGCAGAAACCCAATACAAATAATAACCAGAGATATTAAAACCAGAAGCAAACCAGAAAGGAAGTGAATAAGGCAAAAATTAAATACTAAAAGTCAAAGTAAAGGTCTTAAAAACACAGTTTTTAGTCAAATGAGGCGAACATAGTCGTTTTTGACTTTGACCACATAACTACTGAGCCGCGTCTGTTTGTTGGACACATCCACTTCCCCTGTGGGAGAGTGATACATGAGTGGAGCAGAGCCCGAACTCAGCCAAGTCAAGGTCTTGACTCTCATCTGAACTTGTACTATTGTTTGGGCGGGTAAGGGGGGGGCTGAGTCACTCACTCTTTGCCCCCATCCCTTCAGAGACTCGAGGGTCAGCAGAGTCGTCAAGGCCTCAGGGATAGAACCAGAGGGATACAGTGATGTAAGGAAGCAGATATTGTTGTTCAGACATCATTCACATATTCCAGGATGATAATACATCCTTACTTTGTTGGTTGACTTAGCATTATATTTCAGCTCACAGCTGACATTTTTCATGTATTCCTTCATTCTCCATGAACTAGTAATCATAATAAATACAACAATACAATAATCAATAAGGAAGCCACTATTATCACCTTGGACAGTAACTACAAATTTATGTGGCCCTAAAATTACACACAAGCATGACTCATGATGTAAGTGCCTCCATATCACCCACCCTTATTTTAAACAAATTCATTTTTGCAATGCCAGCGTTATTAGCTACGATTTTACAGTAATTAAAAGGTATTTTCTAGAATTTTTAAGAATTTAAGGACCATAACTTCATATATGCGAATTGAAGCACCATAACTTGAGACTGACTGTCTTGACTGTCTCCGGGCCTGACTTCTTTGGTACGTTTATATTTTGGATGACTTGACATGCTCAGGGGCATGGCCTCCTGTCATCTCTGACTCAGGAACAATCTCTGGATTCTGGAACCAACTACTGTGCTCAATTTTGAAAGTCAGACTGTGAAACATGCAGACAATGATCTCATGCATCCCTGCAGCAGACTATGAGAAAGAGATGAAAAGGCTTGCCAGATGATAAAGAACACTGGTGTGACAAGCACAGCCACCTCCACATTTATCATCAAGTCATCCAGAGGACACCGGTCATATCATCTGTTTAATAGTCTCACTGCAACTGCATGGGTCAAACAAACTGGTTTAATATGAAACTAAACAATGCAACCATGCTTCAGGTCAATTAAGTTCAACTATGATACAAGGTCCAGTTTATTAGATAAACAGGTAATCAGTGTAATGTTTTAGATAGAGATAAATTGTGAATCTCCTCAAATTAATTTATATTTCATCATTATGTTGAATATCTATTTCTCTATTGATTATATACATCACACAGTACTTGCAGTTTTCACCAAAATGAAATGACACGAAAGAACAATTACAGTACAAAAAGGTAAATATATATTTATGAGTCAATGAGATGGATGAGAGCAGAATTTACTGCAGTCTTCATTTCATCAGCTGGCATACTCGCGATGAAGAACATTCATTATCTCATTCTTAGTCCATTTGGGCTGTTAATTACTCCATTAATGTCCCGGACAATAGCAGGGGAGCGATGTCTGCCCAGCAACAATCTCACATCACACACAGCAGCCGAGTTTAGCTCAAGGCTGGAGTGAGTTGCTTCAATCATATTTTATGGACTTTACATTGCGACAGTAGTTTCATGCTTTGCCTCATCCGTTTACATTCTGCGCGGCTGCTACACTGTAATTTCCCTGCTTGAGGTCAGGAAAGTGAACCTATCCATCATGCTCACCTCATACTCTCGGACCACCCTCATGCCTCGTCCACCACCTCCGTACGCTGCTTTGAAGATGATTGGGAATCCATAAGTCTGTGCAAAGGCCTGCGCCTCCTGCAGGCAAGAAATGGGGGAGTCTGTTCCTGGGACCACCGGCACGCCTGGAGAGGCAAGAAGAGCGTTAATCACTGACAAAATGAGGGCAGACGACTCTATGGTTAACAAATGCAATATTGCTGTTCCTTCTAAATTCAAGTTTCAGAGAAGCAGAAGAGAGCGGCGTCTAAGTTTCAAAGAGCACACTGTGGTATGTACCTACGCTCCTCAAAGACAATGCTGACATCAGCTATTTACATATTCAATCGAGCAAAAGAAGATCAAAGTATTGCACGACTGGAAAGATGGAATCAAATGTCAAGTGGAAAGAAGGTAAAAAAGTCAGTAATATTTATGAAGCAGACAATTTCAGGCTTTGGTCTCACGATCTGCAGCAGCGGATCACCTTGATCATCATGCACGTTCTTTAATCCTCTCCTGGACAAACCAAATAAAAGCCAAAAGGCATTATAAATAAATGCTGAAAAAAAATCTGCAGAAACGTGACATGAGAATGGTGGAGGCTATAGACGGGTGGTCTTGGACAATGCTCAAGTACAGTGATTCTAAACAGGTGAAACTCACCAGCACCCATTGTTTTCCTGAGCTAAATGAACGCAGTAATGAGCAGGCAAGACACAGGTTGCGGAAATAACATTTTACATGGACATAGAAGGGAAGGTACAAATCTTCGAAGCAGAATTGTGTATTTACGTGAGGCATGCAGGATCAAGATATCCACCACAAGGTCTATCACACAGCCACTACGTATCACACAAAACCTAAAGTAACTTCTGATGCTGGTCGAAATGTAGCGCTCTCACGGCATTAGAATGTATCTTTCAAATTCAGACATCATATGCTTCATGGTACAAAACGAAACACTACTCAGAGCTCAAAAGCAGTTTATTGTTCGTCAAAGCAAATGTTTAACAGCTCATCTGCTGTTGTTAATATGCTGCCAACAGACATGTTTAACATTAAACCGTCTGTCTCCAGTTTAAACAGAGCCATTTTACTGGAAATATATTTACATGAATGCAAGTTTGGTATTCACTTGATTTGTGTCAAAGCTTATCATTAACGGGTGATGACGGGGCACAATGGCCAGAGTACACACAGATAACTGCAAACTCATGCTCTGTTTAGAGTCACCAATGAACCAGACTTAATATACTTGGACCAGTGCGCCCAGGGAAAACCTACACAAAACAGTAAGCGCCACTTTTTCCAAAAATAGTACAAAAAATACTAAGAGGCTCTGACAAACTGGAGAGGGGAAAAACAATGTCTGGAAAACAAACAACTTAACCACAACTAGAACTATGGTTGTCTACATTTGGAGCTGTGGCAGTCCATGTGGTGGCAGCCAACCACTTGCAATCTGCAATAGATACTATCATCTGCTTGAAGTTATTATTATCATTATTATTATTATTAACAATAATACATCTTTTGGTGCAGAGAAAACATAAGATTCTATGACAAAGTAAATCTTGGTGTTTGTTGGTGTTTACTCATTTCAATAACAAATGAGTTGTGGTGACAAATATCCTGACTTCAGTTGCCGATCATACACTGAAGTGGGAACTTCACGCTTTCCTGAGCTCCAGAATGGATTTAGGAAGAGCAAAGATTTGTTTTTGGAACTTAATATGGCAGTAATATAGCACTAGAATAGTCAGCCTTGCACGCCTACCAGTCGCTCTGTTTATAAGACTTGCCACAGCAATGTCTTTACATGGCTCAACAATACCACTTCAGAGTCAGGAGAAATCCAATTAGTAAATGAACTCAGGTCTCTATTCATTCCACCTGCTCTCAAATTAAATGATAACAAACATCAATCATATGCTGTTTATGCAGGAATTTTGTTTTGTTCCAGAAATTACATTTCTCTTTCCCTGCTTGTCAACAAATACATCTCTTATTATTGTGGCCATATTTCCCTTCTTTCAATCACCTGCCTGTTCAAGGCAGCTCGGTCATAAATTCATCGGATGAGAAGTAATGGGACACCACAGGTAGCTCTGCTCTTGGCTTTTGCTCCTGCTGGCCAACCCTAATATACCAGTATGTGGGTCATGATCAATTACAGCCCTGATTGTGTCTACACAATGACTCTTAAGCCTTAATCTGCCAGCCATTCATGTGTGTATTTTTTCATTTATTCCTTCATTCTCCATGATCTAATAAGCATAATAAATACAACAATACAATAATCAATAAGGAAGCCACTATTATCACCTTGGACGGTAACTACAAATGTATGTGGCCTTAATGTGTATGTTTCAAATCTTCCAAGCTGACCAGCATTTCCTCCCAGACGTCATTGGTCCCGAACCAATCTGTAAGGGACATATACCTCGAGAAGTGGACTTGGCTTGCTGCTTGGAATTGCAGCCTTGTTCTCCCTGGTGAGCGTCTTCACCAGGTATTCACGTGAAAGAAGAGGCTACAACAATGCGTCTCATGCGTGAGCTACCTGCACTGATGGCAAGTGACCGAGCCTCCACTTTGTCTCCCATCTTGCGTACGGTTTCTGGTGTGGGCCCGACAAACATCACGCCAGCATCTTGGCAGGCCTGGGCAAAATCTGACCGCTCCGACAAGAAGCCATAACCAGGGTGGATGGCGTCAACGTCGTTTTCCTGTCAAGAACACAGACCTTACAAAAGGCTGGCTAACAATCATGATCACCTATGCATCATCACTAATTAAGCATTCAGAACGAAAGCATTCCACAATGACATTTTTCTGTCTCCTTTAATAAGCACCACTGTGGCGAGCAGGGTAGTCCAGATAGAGATGTTGCTTGATGGGTATCTGCCATCTGCTCCCACAGACAATAATTAAGGGGCATCTCAGGCACTGAGGAAGGCGTTTACTGGCAGGAGAGATTAACACTAAAGCCACACAAGTGTCAGAATCCTCTGAGAAACATATAGAAACACACACACCAACACAGTCCACAGTGCCAGAAGCCCTGGCAGCGCTCCCAGACTGACTGGGGAGTCACAAGACTTGACTGCCGGGAGACAAAATAATACTCTCTGACTGAAGAATGATCAGAAGTATGAAAGTTTGGAGGCCAAGACAGATTGGAGCTAAGCATGTGGGTTTTACGAAATTAAAATGAGAATCACAAATGAAAAAAATCTTCCATATTTTCACTAGATAAATAGATAGATAGAGAGATCTCAATATTCACAACATGCGGCCTATAGTAACAACAGCAACAGACGGTGGCATTTTTCTTGGACTGTACAGCAAAGCTTTGACATCAGCTCGAGATTAACAATGGGGGGCAGGAGACTAAGAATGTGTGACCTACCTTTGCCACTTTGATGATGTCAGGGATGTCCAGGTAGGCCGCGACAGGTGGGAGACCTTTTCCAATCAGGTATGCCTCATCTGCTTTTTGTCTGTGGGCATCAAAACAATTTCTCACAGGTGACAGAAATATACAGGAGTGATCTATCCGCCTACTTTTTAATGGGGAGGTGCATTGCAGCCCTTTCCTCTTAGGCATACTAATGCTAAAAACTGAATAAGAAGCGTATTGTTGTTGGGGATGTTAATACCTGTGCATCTGTCCAGTGTCCTGCTCCGAGTACACAGCCACTGTCCTGATGCCGAGCTCGGTGCAGGCCCGGAACACACGGATTGCAATCTCACCTGAGGGGCACACACCAGACAGATATGTACATGCATGGGTGAGTGTTTGTGTGAAGTGGGGTTTATTTAGAAGTCTGTCAGTAGCAGTGCTTCCGCATCTCCGAACACTCTGTATTTAGAGTACTGGTCTTAATGTGTCAGGCAGGCTTCATTTGTTTTTTAGCTCCACTCCCACATTCATGTGTGTATCTTTGTGTCTGCCAGTGTTTGGTAGGAGCTTGTGCACCACTCTCTGCTCGTGTGGTCGTGAATGAGCTGTCAAGATTGTGGTTGGTGTGTAAGCTTCCATTAACAGCTGGAGTCACAATAATAGCATAATCATATCACAGGACATCTTAAGAGCAATTGGAATAACAGAATAAAGGCATTGCCGCTTCATATTAGAGCTCATGTTATTGTCAGGATTATTCAACATTTCTCATCAGTGACAGACATAAAACTAATTGCTTAGTTTGAGCAAAAGGAATGAAAAAGAAATGACAACTGAACAGACACTTTCCCTTTTAAATGATCCCTGGAGAAAACTGTTGTTCAATAATTCAACAGCAGCTTTGCCTGCGACTACAAATGCATCCTTGAACTGGTCATCTGTTTCACAAATGTTTGTTTGATTATGTCGCTATGCTTACCATGTGATGCATATTTAACGTTCTTTGGCTTCCCCAGTGATAGTGGGCTTTCTCACTCAATGATAGGCCCACAGGTTTACTTCATGTGTGCGCATTCTGCTTTTCATCAGACTGCATTCCTTTGACTCCCCAAAGAGGCTGCTCCCTCTAAACCTCTTAGTACAATACTGTACTTGCTGAGAGTGCTTCTAGTGAAACAAAAGTCATGTGACCTTTTAAGTTTTCACAAAATAACCACCAACTTTGAAGTGACCAATAATTTGTTTTCACTTATTTATGTGTTCTCTAACACATTAGTGCAGCTTTTGACGCCATTGACCATTAAACTGATTTTTACTAATGATTTTTACTTTTCCATCCTGAAAACACCATGACATTAGAACCTGAACCAAAGGGGCCCACTAGTACTACCACAGTACTACTGGTATCAAATTAATGAATGAATCAGGGAGTCTCGTATAGTCTTTCAATGGGTTCCCTGCTTGTCTTTTGATCCCACCTAGTGTAGTAACATTTTTGGGGTGCAGGCTACTGGGATTGAGGCTCATGATTACAATGACAAGCAAAGCCATGAAGACTCCAAAACCACAAAGAAATCTCCTCTTAGCTAAAACAAGGTTGAGAATGTGTGCACAGAGATACCATCGGCAGGAGACTATCACAAGCTTGTTTCTTCCTCATCACCATACTAATACTTTTTTTCTTTATGTACGCAGTGAGTAAAAACAAGTCTCACCTCTGTTGGCCACCATCACTTTCTTAATTGGTCGATAGTTGCTCTGCGATGAAGAGTGGGCAGAACGGGAAAGAACACAAGCCCTTCTGACCGCCAGCAGGCCAAGGCTGCCTTGGGCCGACACAAACCTCAACAACCTGCGAGAGAAGGACAAATCAGACCACATTTCATTGAAATGTTTGTTTTTCACATTCATCCTGATTCCAAAGAGACAGTCATTTTGAGGTTACTTCAGGTCTTAAAAACAAGAGCATGTTTTGCACAGTATTTACAGACAGCAAAACAACACTGTCAGTGTGATCTTAAAACAGTATTTCAGGATGCTGTAACGTACATTGGCAGTCACAGAATACCTTCTCTTCAGATTAACAGGTTACAAAAATCACAATCTGGAGCCAGTTTGTCCTGTCAGAAGTGTTTTGACTGATGTCATGGATCGAGGTCTTGTTCTAATTAATGTTCCAGTGGCTCCAGTGAACTCACTCGAGCACGCACACAAGCTCAGCACAGAGCTCTGACCCAGATGAATGGAACTTGGCCATAATTAATGTAATTAATTACAGCCATTTATCCTAAAATAGCCTGTCACAAATGATGCAGGGAGATTAACAAGAGCCCATTAAAACTTGACGCCTTAATTTTTTGTTGAAACTTTAGAGAAACCCCCATATTTCAACTGTCAACTCCTTAGTCTTGAATAATTTATTTTTAATGAGTCGTCCATCAATTTATTGAACTGGTCAAAATCTTTTTTTTTCTTGAATGTGAAACTGTGACGAGGAAAACAATAGAGCCTGGCCGCTGATGAAAGCGAAACTCACAGCTATGATAAGGCCACCACGCCAAAACGTGGACGACAGCAAGCCGCGCCCAGACGAACCATCACCTTCGTGAACGCTGTAATGGTCGCGCCGTAAGTCAGTGGCGGTCCTCTGCTGCCATCTGGTGGTCATGTTCTTTCAACAGTGATAAAATAAGACGAGTGTGCAATACTGTATTATGTCAAATCCAAAAGTGTATTACTTTTTTCATTATGTCTTATAAATCATATAATTGAGAAATCATGAAAAAATACCTTAAGCTTTTGTTTCCACTTAGTACATTTAAATTACCCCAAATATTCATGATGAAAGTTGAAAACATTTGTGCTAGTATATTATAGAAGACACACAGAAACCACAATATCAGCACTACAAAGATTCATTTTTGTTCTTTCCCCCTTTCATTACAACCATTTTTCTAAGCCCATGGGATTTTAAAAATGTTCAATGTGGTCGGAGAACTTGAAAAGCTGAAGTTTTTAAGGCAACTAAGCATTGTACTGTATCAATTACTATTGATAATTTAAAATAATTTCAAGAATTAAACATTTCTTAAATCTATATTGCGGCGGACAAGGTTTTGTTTTTTGCATGTGCATAATTGTATTTTATTATTTCATTTTTTATTTTTGTTATGCATTTTATTGTTTTAAGGCTAATTACAAGGATGTGCTGTGGTCAAAATAATTATTCAACTTGATTTTCCTTTTGATGTATATAAATGTCCTAGACTACTTGCCAAACAATTTCAAATTAAAGATGAGGACAGATGAGTCCACATGGTCGACATTTACGCTGTTAATTATATGAACTGAGCAGTGTGTTGCCAAACAAAAGCCTGTTGGTTTAAAGTATTAGCTAGCAGTGTCAAACCTAGCAGCCACCGACACCGATGCGTGGGTGGATCTGATCAAATCAACGGTGTCAACTGCTGAGTTGTACAAACAAACGAACTTTGGTGGCAGGTTTCACACAGTGCCAAGCAGCACTCCAAATTGTAATGTAATGCAAATAAAGTCTACCCATTGGTGTTTTATCAGGATTCACGTCACGACTGAACGATCCTGATGGGGCGGGGATTTCACGAGGAGCGGAGGTACCCACCTGCCTACCATACATATCTGTGACTATCAGTTACGTGAAAGCTGCAACGCACTGAACCTGCAGCGAGGGAGTATTTGACAACTATGAGAACAGCAGAATAGGCCAGTAAGTCCATTACTAGGGCTGGGGAGGCAACGTATACAATACCAATATATTGAATCTCAATATTTTCATACCAAATGTCTTGACATCAATACGATACAATAGCACAATGGGTTTGGTTTGAAAAAAATATTTTGTTAAAAATATAAGAATGTTACGATTGAAGGACGTTTGCCACTGCAATAGCTTCACAAGCAGGGTTAATTGAGATGGTGGATTGAGCAACATAAAATCTTGAATGTTCATATCTTGATATGTACATGATGACGATCTATTGTTTTGCTAATGCATCAATATTAATAACCTGAAGGTTCATATTGATATTGATACACCACTGATATAGCTTTCAGTCCTAAAATGTATCGTGAAGCAGAAACTCCATTAAGGGGGGTCAGAAGCGTCACATTACAAAGGAGTGAAGGAACACATGTAGATGATTTTCAACACGACTTTGTAAGGTGGCTATCATATGAACTAAATAAAAAGCTTGAATATAGTGATCAATGTTAATTCTACGTAAGTGTCTTCTGACTCAAAGATGTTCCATCCTTGTGTCCATTTGTTTTTCGTTAGGATGGTACAGCTTTCACTGGTGTCTCAGCCTCTCTCATAAGAATGTCCCTAGTGTGCCAGGAATGTGAACTTTGACCGAGTCATAAAGGAGATGCTTCAACTGCCATGGAGAAAATGTTATCAAACCAGCTTTACAATACTCACGAGGAGCTTTACAATACTCATGAGGGAAAAAAGTTGATAGACACTAAAGATTAGCTCTCGCTACCTTTCAGTCAGGCGGTGACTGAGTGGATCATTTCCATTTGAAGGCGCATTATTGAATCAACCAAATTAAGCTGACTGTGCGAAACAAGCAGCGGTTTTAATTGGGCAATTGGAGAACAGCATTGTCATCAGACATTTATTTAAGTTGATGAGTCACAAACAACAGGAAATATGTCCATGGCGAAACAAGTTCTCTTTTGAGTGACAGAGTAAAGGAGTGATATCACTCCATCCGCAATTCCAATAAACCAGCTGAATAGCTATTACATGAAGCACCAAGACGGTTACAAAAAGCATATACAGAGCAAAGCCAGGCATGTAATTCAATACCCACACGCATCAGCAGCCTCTTCCTTAATATTTACAGCAGTGTCCTCAACTCAACTCTATACTAGTCTTTTCCTGATTGAGCAACAGCACATGGCGTCACGCAAAACCATTCTTTATTGTCATCATACTAACAGACACATTTACACACAGTTACACATGGACACTTAGGGGAAAAAAAGAAACAAATGAAAAATGGATCTTCGCTCTGCTCCTTTTCAATCTCTGCATCATGAAAGTAGAAATATAGACTAAGTAGTATGCAATGTATCAACTAACAAGTCATGTGACATAACGGTTACATAAAAGTCAGATACGTTGTAACACATTTGCAATGTATCAAAGGATTGAAATAAACATTCAGTCTTAAACATTACAGTGGTTTCTAAATATTTCTTTTGAATTGAAATCAGAAGTCAACCAATGATAATGCAATGGGGACTGTGTGTAACAGTGGCATGTGGAGTAAATTGCTCTTTATTCAATAGATGTGTATGTAAGGTCACTTATGGCAACAGTCTTAAGATAAAGAAAATCACATGCGCTCATGCAAAGTTGGCTTCAATGTAAGCCAATCCCTGCAAGTTCAGTCATGAGGAGAAACATTCAAAAGACTCTGTTGTGACTTCAGTTAAACAAAGCCATAATAGTGTTAGAAACAACAACTGTCTTCCATTCTATTATTCACAACCCCTCACAAAGACCCAGACATCATCAAACAACTCATTCACAATCAAATGCACACATAGATTTTTTTTCAATTAAAAAAAATAAAATAATTCAGAAATGCCTTCTCATCAATTACAGGTTGTTTATCAAAAAGTGTGTCAGACTGTCTGCTACTCTCAAACACGAGGCTCACACATTAACATCTCTGGGTTCAAAGTTCCATTTCAACACACATGCAGATGACCCAGAAACACACTTCCAGAGACTGACTTTTGCCCCAATTGGCTGAAATGAACTTCAATTGCTATGATTCTTTCATAATTGATAGAGCTACTTAAAATGTGTACACGTAGCAAATAGTCACTGAAATATATTCTATAAATCAGGGGTGGGTGCAAAAGCTGGTAATTCTGTGAAACTTTCTTAAAAAGAATGTTCATTACGTGATGAATACAGATATTCTAGAAAATCAAAAATAGCTCATTGTGCACTGCAGTTAAAGAATAATAATGTGTACATTTAGCACAGTGGTTGGAAAACTAAAGCAAATGATGGGGTCATCTGTGGACCCCATCTAGAAATGTAAACACATGGTTGTATTTTGACAGAAAAGGATCATAAAAACGGCATGATCAAAGAGCCAGGTCATTGTCAGGATCAGGGTTGTCAGACATCTTTGTAGATTCCCTTTAAACAAGGCAAAGGTTGATGCTGTGGCAAGTTTGGGACCCGAAATATAAACACACAACTTCAAAGGTGAAGGGCAATAATTTTGCAACACTAATGCCTCACGGCAAGGCGGAAAACAAACTGCTTATGCAATACACAAGTTTCGACATGTATATGTCTGGTATGCTCCAGTCTGGCTTATCAACCTTTTGCATGTGCAACTTTTATTTTGAAAAAGCCTTGTGAATGTAATTGGCTGGCTTATACAACTTCCTTACTGATTTGCAAAAAGAGAACAAACATCCTTTTGTGAGAGTGACTCTGTGCCCTGATGTAAAACATGAGCCACCAAGAGCGGGACATCAGGGAATAAGATTTAGGCACAACAAGCATGTATTATGGGGATAGTCCTCATGTTGAGAGGTGTGTGTGTGTGTGTGTGTGTGTGTGTGTGTGTGTGTGTGTGTGTGTGTGTGTGTGTGTGTGTACCTGTCCTCACCCACGGATTTCCAACTCTACCAGTTACATTAGCAAACTAGCTTTCGGAAGAATTGTGCAGGCTTTTTCACATATATGGTTACAATACTTGGAAACGATATCCACAGGCCTTTTGGTAAAGGTGACTGACAGAGGAGAAGCCGGGGTAAAGTCAATAGCATTTGAACATACAATGTACATGTCTAGAATGTACTCCTTGAGAGTCCAGGCTCAGCCAACTTTAAACTCCATGCACATGCTCATGCTCATAACTAAGTTAAGAGGTTCCCACAGGGGGATTAAGCATTGTTCGACCTCCGTTGAAACAACTTGTGTTTGTAGTTTTCCTGACGCCCACTGTCGCAGTCAGCACAGCTAAAGTTCACTTTTTAATGAATGGCAGAGTTACTTGAGCGGAACGTAAAGTACTAGAGGAAGGCGCGTCAGTGACAGCTGGATTAACCAGCAGCAGATGATACCACGTTGACAGCGAGACTCGGCAGGTTTGTCTCGGGTCAAACGCACTTGCTGACACACACGCACGCACGCTCACACGGTGCATCTGTACTCACATGCTGCCGCTGACTGGATCAGAAACTGATGCGAATCCGCTGTAACCGAACACCGACTGTAAACTGTCGACTCTCACAGTGTGTTTATGTTTCTGCCCTCAGTCACACACACCAAAGCACACGCTTGGGTAGATCTCCGGGTTTCATACACTCTCATCAGCCGCCACACACGCACTCGCACGCAAGAAGGAGTGACTTCTTCCACACACGCAGACACACACACTCCAGCTCACAGGAGTTGCAGCTACTTGCTAACTACGGCTAACTTAGCTAGCAGCTGACAGCGTCTGTCTTGGTCGAGCTGGTTAAGGATATGCTACTGCGCATGCGCCCACCTCTCCTTTTAATCTCTCCTATGAGCATCCGTGACCTGACGCCACCGCTCACGCCCCCTGTCAACTGACAGCCAATCAGAAAGGAGGGCTTGGCAGCAAGCGGCAAATGCGGCAGTTTAAAGAGCCGCAGACCTCGTAGGTTTCAAGGTAATACTTGAAAGGACGACCACAACAGCTCGCTGAACTCACTCACCTGTCTTGAGAGTCAATAGATTAATAGTGAACGACTTCCCAGGCGGTCACATTGACTATTTTATGAGCATCTTTGTTTTTCCCAGTCCCAAGTCAAAGTCAACAAGTTGCTTTCATTCCTTTTGTTTACCTGTAACATGACTTTCTAACAGCTCGGAGACTGGAGGCTATTTTGCTGAGAGGACCTTTCATTCAGGCAAAGCTTGGTATGAGATTGTTTGGGCCTCTGTAAAGTGATCACCTCATTGCCTTTTTGATATGAATTTCTCTACTAGCGTTAAACATCCTGGTAGCTCCTGTTTAGAATTGAAGTCTGAATTTTCCTGCCTGAAATGATGCTTGTGTGGAGTTGGGGATGGGCGGTGATTGACACAATGAGCTGGTCACATATGTGGCTCCTGTAATTGTAGTTGTTTGGTGGAATTATTACATTTTAAAATTCAAGGTTCATATTTCAATATGTTGTATTATTATCAATTCATTTTTAATTCAGCTCCCCTGAAAACATTTCACGTGACTGTGTGACAAGATGTGTACAGATCCAGCGTAAAGTTGATCATTCAGGTGTCAAATATGAAAATGTGATGAATCACTAATAACTAATAATTTGATGTTTTTGCATCACGTCCGAGCTCTGATGCTTACTTAACAACAGTGTCCTCTCAGACGCACACTAGAATGTAGAAAGAGTGTACCCACTTATCAGCAGCTGATAACAGTGACGCTGCCATATCTGAGTGACGGACAACGGAAACAAACTGATGTCGGTTTTGGAATTCTACTTTGGCCTTTATTTTGTGATAAACCTAGATTTCCCCATCCTCAGCACAAGTGACGTAGAGACGCTGTCGTCAACATCAACAGTTCAGTGACTGGTGTTCAGTTCTTACCCGAGGTCTGCAACAAGCAGATAACAAACACATACCATACCAAAACACAACCAGTGGTTTTCCATTATTTAGAGCAAAATTAGTCGTGGCTTGAATGGACATGTCATCTATTGTCATTGACTGTGCTGACTACAGTAACAAGACCACTAGCTAGTCATCATACATTTGTTCTTGCTCTCGACAGCAAATCCACACTTTTAATTTAAAGTCTACCAGAGCCTGAACTGAAATACAGACCTATTGTTGTATCCCAGTGGGTGTGGACTGAAGGGCTATTTTTTTCTACAAACCCCTCTGTTTACTCTCTGGTACAACCCTCCCTGCTCCTCATTGGTCCGGCCATCCTCTCCCCTTTACTCTCCTTTTCTCTCTGAAAAGGTCGCCATTCAGGACGCTGCTGGTTTATGTTCCAGCTCCTTTTACACTTGGAGACCAGAGACGTCTACTCTTCTCAGATATTTTTCATAAATACTGGGTTTCATTTAGATGAACTTGAGATTGAGTCACCACCAGAGCTGGAGTGTCACATGAGAGAATGAGGCCAAACAAATGGGGGGATAATGAGCATTGTTCAAACACATAACACATGAATAAACACACACATAATACACACAAGCAGTACACGAAGGAGGCATGTGGTGCAGTGGTGAGTGCTTCACAACAAGTACGACAGGGACTTACTGAGTCTTACTGAGGACAAACTCGGTTTAACACATGGTTTCGCCCGCTTTTATAGACCTTAGGGATTTACTGTGGCAACCCAAACCGCAAGCCTGAGAGCACCAGAAAAGAATGACTCTCTAGCCCTCCAGTTCAAGTGAACGCATCAAATTCATCAACATTTATCTGGATTCAATGAGTATTTAGGCGAAACGTTATCTCTGGGCTGACGTCAGCTCTACCAACTGCTGTGACATGGAACTAACGGGAAGATGCAACTTTACCAGAAAAAGCATGGCACAAGTGAACGAAATCCCTGGAGTGGATCCAGGCGATGGCCCTATTTTATCAAGGTAAGCATTGAACCAGACAAGCAGGTTTCAAAAAAAAAAAAACGTTACAGCTCCCGCACTCATTTTCCAATATTTTGATACTCAAAACAACCAAAAGTGGTTGATAGTCTTAGATTGTGGAAATAAATGAAGGTGAAAAGTCACAACTAATGAAACCATTAATTCACAAGAGAAACTTGTCACAAGATAATGGATAAACACTTGTTTTTCCTCCTGCTCCATTTCACTTCTGCTACCTGCTCCAGAACCCCTTGGCTGAATTTGTTTGCAGTTTTAACTGACAACTGAAAGCCACCATGTTTGTTCATAAACATGTTGTTTCTGCAGATGGATGAGTGGTAATCTACAGCCTTACAACATCCATCTATGACTGTGTGATTTAGGATATTAGAGTACGATGTTGACGCTGTGTGACTCGGCAGGTCAACAAGCAATAACGACTGAACTGTCGCCTCACAAAGGTCATCTGTGTGTCATTCCACCAGGTATTACACTTGTAAATGAAGCTAAGTTAACCAAGTGGGATAACAAACATTTGCTTACAAGAGTTCATCTCAACAATAAATAAGGACTGCTCTGCTCTATATCACTTTAAATCTTCCTGTTGACTGAAATAGGCAGCTGAAGTCAAATCATGCATCTTATAGAATGTATTTCCAAAATGTGTTTTAGCTGACACCCACCTTCTGTTTTACTGACATTCCATTGGCTTCGCGTCCATTTAGAAATGATTTAAGGATTTAAAGACATTTGAAGACATTGGTGGAACCTACGTCTACAAGAATGAATGGTGACAACTTAATGAGCTTGCAGTCTGAGATCCAGACGGCTCCTAACAAGGCTCAAGGAGATGCGATAACCATCAGGGAGCCTTGACTGTGGTACAGGCCATACGAAGAGATGAGGGGTACAGCTCTCTACCCTTTTGTTATGGCTTTAAAAATGTATATTTTTATGTTCAAGTAGTGATGAATATGATGTTGTTTTTTCACTTCTTTTTAATGTGTTCATGCTGTCGGTTCATCCTGTGTTTATGGGGACTGTTGTCATGTTTTATTGTCGTGTGCCATGACCGAGAATAAGTTGATTGTGATGGTGTTCTGTTTGTTGTCACGTGACCAGCTCATTACTGTCAATCTCTGGTTAATGTTAAATGGGTCCCACTGAGCAGGAGAAAACCCAGAACGGCAAGGGAGACAGATGGGTGGATGTGAGCAGAGCTCCTGTCAAAAAAAAAAAAAAAAAAGAGATCATGAAAATATTACAAGAGTATTTACATTTCAGATTCTCACTGTTGGCATCAAAGCTTTGAATGAATGTGGAATTATGTAGTAACCAAAAAAGTATGAGATTATTTAAAACAAGTTTCATATTCTGTATTCTTCAAAATTGCCCCATTTGCTTTGATTTCTGCTTTGCTCACTCTTGGCATTCTGAAAATTGTAATTGAAATTTCCCCTCATCTTTGGGTTTCCCGTCAGTGTTTGGTAGGACCTCTGTAATAATACTGCCACCTCCTGTCCGATTGAGTTCATTGCACAGGGATTATTATTACCACAAATCTTGTAGATAAAATGCAAGTAGGGCAATAATATTGGCTAAATAAAAATCACAGTTTCAAAGGAAATGAGAGGAGTAGGGTATGGCGGTGGTAAGCAGTGCCTTCCTAGTTATGTCTGCTGTTAATTTCATATGGCAAGATCTGTTCCATTCCATCTGTTAGTCTCTAAACTCCATCACTAAGACACACAGGCGCCAATGCTGTATTTGTAGCAATATTTGAGACCAAAATTATTGGAAATTAGAAAGTGTTCGAAATATATATCATAAAATTTATTTGTAGCATTCAGATGACTGCCAAAAATGAAACATATAAAATGAGGATTAAAAAATAAAAAAAACTCTTGAGTACATACCGTATGAGAAAACATTTTGTTGAAAAGTGTGAGGAATTTTGTCTTCAAAGTAAATGTGGTGGCAGTATTGTTCTGATCACATTTTTTTCATACGACTTGAACCACATAAAATGAGTCCATCATTTGGTCAGACAGCTAAGTTGCCAGAGTAAGTGTGTTTGTGGTTGATCTGCAGCCACGTTTCCGAGGATGGGAAGTCTCCTGACAACACAGAAAAAATGTCCCTAAACCGGAATTCTAATTGAAAACAATCTAGAGCCAGTTGATTGGTTCCTCTCCTACTGATCCCTGAGCATCCCGTCCTTCTGAGGCGCAGTAATAGGACAAGGGTTCCAGTCCCTCTGAGTTCCAGGCCTGGTGAAGGACCAGCTCTCGGTATTTTGTGTGTGAAGTGTTTGCCGAATGGATGGCTGCATCACCAGAGCCACTTGGTTCTGAGTTCAACAAGTGTGCACCAGAAAGTTCCGCAGAGGGGTAAGGCATGTAACCAGACGGGAGGAACGTCATTGGGGAGCTGCTCAACGAGGAGTGTCCCAGGAGTCGACTGTTACTAAGCTGCCGATGGTGGGGCCGCAGGGGGTCCGTCCAGTCCTCCTGCGGCTGTCGGTGGATCTTCATGTGTGCGTTGCGAGACTTGATCTTGTAGAACATTCTGGTGAAACATGAAGAGAAAGGAAACATAAGATTTGTTCATTTGAAGACACAACGCGGCATCAACCAGGCCACTCACTTGCCACACAGCTTGCAGGGGTAGAAACTGGCCAGAGGGGGAGCAGGAGCACCGTCCTCCGGTACAAAAGTGGCATTTGCCAACTGATGAACGGATGATCCCTTTAAATGAAACATGATTAGACAAGAGTGTTCCGGAGTGGTGATTTTTCACATTAAACTGTTGGAACGATTACACGTTAAATGAACGATGATACAGCAGATTTACATTTTTAATCGCCAGTGCTGTGTCTCCTGGTCGCCTGCTCTCCTTTTGCAGTTTGTGTCTTTTCTGCTGCGGTTTGACGGTCAGATAGTAAAACTCCACACACTGGGGCGCACTTTTACTCTTCACCTGCAGCACACACACAAAGATACACATAAACTCTGTAGAATAGGTCAGTGTTATTAAAAAAAAAAAAAATTTCCTCTTACCGCCTTTTGGATTGATAGGAAATCTTTCCCATAAATTTTGAGAGCCGAGTTAAAACACTTTTTTTCCACCTCTGTCCAGACGTCACTGCCTGAAGAGAAGAGGGAGAATCATTTACATGCATCTATAGTAAAAAAAAAAATGTCGTAGCATTCTGTTTTCTGATCTTTGGAAAAAAAAAGGAGACAGAAAAATTATGAACATGAAGTTTGTTACCAGCAGTATAGATACATAACATGATAGTAAAGTATTTCAAATGTACCGGAGTAGTGGTAGTCCCTTACTGGTGACGGTTGAGTGAACATCAACATCTCCAAGGTCATCTTAAGTGAGACACGGATGTAGAAACAGTAGGTTTAGAAACAGTACCACGACTTGTAGAGTGTTTGACTATTGCTTCTATCATATAGAGGGGACAGACAGTAAAAATAGAAGTATAATAGCCAATAATTGTAATAATAGTAGTATAATAATAGTAAAATGTCATATGGAACATGGAGTCATTGTTGACGTTACTATCGTCGAAATGAGAGTTAAGAGAGGCATTAGGAAGTATTGTAATTCAGATTTGCTACTGTGGTCAACCGCTAACATTAGCACCGTTGTTCTTATCAGTCTCGTAGCAGTTGTGGTGACTGACAATTGTGTAGAAATTGTGTCCTCTTTCACTTATATGGTTGAGTCGACAGCCTTTTTGTTATAGCAATGAATTTTACTAGCAAAGGTCTTCATCCACTCCAGTGAAAAGGGAAATCACTAATGCAGTTATAGCTTGGTTTTTGGAATGTTTGGTAAGCAGTAATGACAGTAGTAACAATGGTCACAGTATTTTCTTTTTGTAGCTCAGTTCATGTATCTGAGAGTCACAGGTGCTTCAAAAGAAACTTCTTAAAACGGAACATATTGTTTAACCTATTGTAAAAGTACAGCATAAATAAATACAGAGACAAAATTCTCTGTTATTATTGCACCTTTTTATGTTTGAAGATACGCTCTATAATGAGTTTCACTATTTTGGAACTCATTTTTCTTAGCAATGTAATAGTTTTGTAATAGTATTGCAATTATGAGATATTTTAATAAACAGCTTGCAAAACAATCATACAATTAATACAGCAATATTTGCTGAACCTTGTATATACATTATTACAACACAAGTTGATTTAAAAAACGGGAATCTGTTGATCCGTTCTTTTTTTTTTCTTTTTTGTCTATCTTTTCAATATTTGCATCATGGCTACTGCGACACCACTGATTCTTGAACGCAAGCGGTGCAACTCAATTACTTACAAACGTCACATGCAAAATAGGAACTAGCCCTGAGTGTGGTCAAATACTTAAAATGATGCGAGTAGTGCAAGCAGTAGCCCCTTACCATGACGTCACCGTTACAGCAGTGCAGGCAGTGCAAGGCCAGTTCAGTATTACTGCCGCCTCCTGGCAGGCAACTGGAACTGCACATTAACAACAACTTCTCAACTGCAAACACACACGGAGGAATAGGGAGTTGAAGCTTGAAAGTTCTTACCACAGTTTATTAATAATAGTAGTGATGATGGAAAAGAATAAAATTTAAAAACCATGATCTTGTAAGGCTGCGTTTCCCTCCTGGCCCAGCAGTGGTTTCCAAAGCAACTCTTCTCTTACGGGCTCCTTGTCTTGTGACCACACGACCCCTTTCTTCAAGCACGGTGGAAGCTTGGCCTGGAACTCATCACCCACGTTGACTCGACTGAAAATGAGGAAACAACAATAATGTGAAGCATAATAAAGTTGCAAACTTTTAAAAAAAATTAGCGACTCACGGATGTGGTCTATTCCCCTCTTTCTCCTCTGACTCGTCCTCTTCCAGCTGTGGGGAGAATGAGGAGAAGAGGCCTGTGCCCCGCCGGGCTGGATTTAAGAGCGGCCTCGGAGTATAATGGCCTCTTAGTGGTCGTTCACGAGAGTGAAGAATGCTGGGAAAGGGAACTCCAGGGATGAAAATGGCTGTCGCCTGCTTGGACAGATAAATAATTCAATGAGTTTTATTAAAAACATGTTGTCAAGTAGACAGGGGACCAGGAAAAAGACCAGCCTCATCTGATTTAATGCCACAGGGCAAAGGATGTGAGTTACATGTATGGGAACGCCTGGTTTCAAATCAACGTCACATAAAGAATAGTAGTAGATACATATTTCTACTTCAGAAGTTGGCGTGAAATTCTGTTTATAAAGAATAAAAAGCCAGATTGAAATTAGTTTTTCTTAAATTTGATATTTCCTTCTTTTAAAAATCGACAGTTGTAGTCTTCTATTAAAATATTCATTCATTCAAGTATTCATTGGCTGTGGCTCACAACTTCGATTGTGGTTTCAAATTTTGCCCCTTGTGTGACAGAGCTTGATGCAAGTCCCCTGCATCACCTGCAATTGGAGGACGTTTACTCGTCCACTCCCGGGTTCCTGAGGGCTGTTGATTCCAGTGTGGTCAGACAGGGTAGCAGGAAGTAGACCTGAAGGATTGATGGAGGACGAGATGAAGAGATGATTCTCCGATCGATGGATGTCAGGAGCTGGAGGAACAGAAACGTTGAGATGATGTGTGTGTGGGTGTCTGTGTGTGTGTGTGGCTTGTTTGTCTCACTTTGTGGGGACCGTTTCTTGACAAAATCTTTGTGAGGACCGTATGACATTGTGGGGACATTTGGCCGGATGCCACGAGGTTAAGCCTCAATTTAAGAATGAAGACTTAAAAATAGTTGTTTTATTGGGTTTAAGGCCTGGTTCAGGTTAGTTTTTGGATGGTTAGGTTTAGGGTGAGAGGTTGGGGAAAGCGTTATGTCAATCAGAAGCCTCACAATGTCCTCACAGGGATAGAAATACAAGGGCCTGTATGTGTGTATATAGTGTGTGGGTCCAATTCTTGACAAAACACTATCCTTGTGGGGACCTTTTTGCCAGTCTCCACATGTCCAAACCTCAATTTGAGGATGGAGATTTCAAAATACCGTGGTGATTATAATTGGGTTTTAGTTTGGTTTAGAGTCCTGGTCAGCCATGTGTTTTGGAGGGTTAAATTGAGGGTGAGAGGCTGGGCAAAGTGCTATGGCGATGAGAAACCTCAGCAATACAAACATGTGTGCGTGTGTGTTCACAGAAATTATAGCTGTCAACTTATGAAGTTGATATAAACAGATAAGAAATAAATTTCTGCAGAACCAGTTGATAAGCTCAAAAGACAAACTCGTCTGACCTGGCTATAAGGGCAAAAGACTATAGGGATGAACCGAAAGTCTGGGAAAGGTGTTAGGTTCTCACTTAACTCAACCATTGTACTAACTTACAGCAGGGATCATCAACTGACAGCGGCCAAATCTACGGTGCCTGACAGAAGCTTTACATTATTTCGTGACAAAACACGAGTGCCCCTCCACAGCAGCATGTGGCCGTGGCTTTCTTGCTAACCTTGATCACTGCATTGACTTTCGCGCCTGAAAGTGTATCTCTCGCCGGCGGCTAAAGAGTCCTGGTGAAGTGTAAAACCTCACGCTTGGATACAGCTTCAGCGTTATCAAACGACTATAGAGGCAGTAGTAGAACTGAAGTCACATGGGCAATGTATAATCAGATTATGCATTTGTTGCAATGCATGCTGGGCATCCCGCTGTTGATAATTATAGAATGTCATATTTATTTAAGGAAAACACAAATTTAGGTCGTGTGATCCTGCAAGGTGCACATTTATAGTCAGTGGACATACAGGGCACATAATACAAAGAAATTAATTTAAAAAAAATTTTTTCAAGTGGCACGTTAGTGGCACGTTAACTTGGCTGTGGGGTCACAATCTGTCATATTTTGGAGGCTGCCAGATCATAGTGTGTTTGTGGTATAAGCTCGAGGCAGGCTGGAGCACAGCAGCCACTTTCAGGAAGGTGAGGTGCAGTCACGTTTGCTCACGGTGCAAAACCATCTTAGTTAAAATGTCAATTGTGTCTGTGGGCAGTGGACAAGTGGACAGTGAATATTAGTAGACAGGTAAGATTCACCATCACTACACCAATCAAACGCGACAAAAGCCTCAGTTATATGTACAAAAATACGTGTAACATAGACTCAACATTCGAGTGCAGTTTTTTTTAGTTTACAGAACCCAATCTGTAAATGAATATTTTTCATTATTCAGTTTTACTGTGTGTGTGTGTACGTGAATGTAATAATCAATTGCTATTGATTCCTTATCAATATAGAAAAGTGTTGGAACACACATTTCTAAAAGTGTGGTTAACCATTACAGCCTGCAGCTGTCTGGCTCTACTGTTCATCACTCTACAATAACTGTTATTTGAATGCTGTACGTAGACGTTCATAAACATTTCTCATTTTCCTAAGGGTTTAAAATTCTGATGGTGTTGAATCCATGACTGGACCAGCCCACGATTGTCGTCCTGTTTTTTTTTTTACTTACCCATAATGTCAGAGTAATAAAGAGTGCGTTTCAGGTGTAACTTGAAATTGCATCCAAGGGGTGCTTTTAGCTAACTAATAAATCAGACACAATGACATCACCAGCAACTTACAAAAAAATAAATCATGATCGTAATATGTAATATGGTAGCACTGTACTTGTAAACATTTGACTTTGACGTAAATTATAATTCAGTATAAAAAAAATAGTTCCATTTTGCAAATAGAAATAATGTTGATAATCCCGACTGGCCTACAGCAGAACTAGTTGAAGTCAGGGTGAAAATAAAGTTACGGCTTTATGTACAGTGTATGCAAAACTCTGGTTTCAACTGCTTGTTTGATCTGCCAGCGTTTTGACATTTGGTCGTGTTTCATGTAAAAACCCGACGTAGGCGACTGTAACAGAGACCGTAATGAGTCAAGTGGTGGAAATAGACGTTGGGAACATTTCCCCACTGAACCCACAACGCCCGTCAAGTTATAGTGGTTTTGCTTGACTTAATGTGACATTTGAACGTGACTGTCAATCACAAACACTTTCATACAAACTTTATTTATCAATTGGCGTTAGACACAAAATGAATTTAAATGAAGGGCAGATAATTGATCTTTGGACTGAAAGCAAGAAACCCGTGTCGCCAGGTGTGCAGGTCATGTTAACGAAAATCCTGAATGAAAATGAATGCATTAAATACATTCACTTACTTATACATTGCACACCCATTTTTTTATTGATTCCATAGTTTAGACTGAAGTTAAAAATTAAAATATTTAGATTTAAAAACTCAGAAAAACTTGAAATCACACATCACAAATTTCAGTAATCGAGAATCTTACTGCTACTGCTTTTTTGTTTATATATATGGGATTAGTAATAAATACTGTACAAGAAAAAGGTACAACTGTTTTTTGTTTTACAATATTTTTGAAATTGTTGTCATAATGATGATATTAGACTAAAATAATCCCACACCAATGAAAGAGCCTGTCGATGACACAACTATGTTGATAAATGAAATGGAAAAGAAGCACTGATCAGTAACTCACAATAACTTGAGTTTCCATGGTTGACAATTGGATCCTTCCAAGGCCTTCCACAGGATCGGGTGTGGGGCGGACGATGCGTGGGAAAAAACCAAAGTGTGTCGACAGCCTGCGAGGGAGGGCCCACAACAGTGGCAGGTGAGCCCATGTTAGGTGGGGATAGAGAGGGAGGAGTTAGGGGTGTGGGTGGAGGGCTCAGGACATAAGACATGAGTTGAGCTGATGGGGAGGGGAGAGTGGGAGAGGGGGAGGAGGACGAGTCAAGAACACAGCTGGTTCTAGTTTCTGCCTTCCCGACTCTCCTGTGATGTCGAGAAGAATTGGCCCCCGGGTGCAAAGTTAGCGCCCCCCTGTGCTGGGAGAGAAAGGCTTCTGAGAAAGAGTCCAGCTTCTGGGTCACGGGCTCCTGCCACAGACTTTCTCTGGACGGTGTGAGACTAAACCAGAGGGCCGGATCACCTTGGCCTAAATTACAAACCGGATCAATCCAACCCCTGGAGTCAATTGGGCTGTTGTTCGGGTTAAATCCTGGACTCCTCTGAGTTTTATTTTGACGGGTCGCCTCTGTGAAGATTGGCGCGCTTGATTGGCAGTTAATTTGAGAATAGTAGCTTTCTTCATCGCTGCAGGACACATTACCAGCTTTACTATGATAGTCCTCTGACAGACAGTCGTCCTTCCCCCCTTTATTGCTGCACCATGAATCCATGCAGAGGCTTTGACCAGGAACAGTTTCACATGTGGCCAGATACTCATCGCCACTGCAAACACCCTCCCCCCGGTTGGTGCTTGTGTCTTTAAAGGCTGCCGTGTTTCCTCCTTGACTACTTCTATGCTGATCCAGCGGGCCCAGCTCCTGCGGACTGGACAGGTAGCTGGCCTCTGGACTGTGTGTGGCAAGCAGCAGATAGGGATTGTGAGAAGATAAGGTTTCCTCCATAATGTGGTCAGCCACAAAACCTAAGAAAAAGAAACTGATTTAGTCACACTCTCATAGCATTCATATGGTCTATTGTAATTGATCCTCATCTGTTTATTCTGAGTCGGCGTGACTATCCCAGCTACCAACACAAGAGAAGACCCAATATTAGACTGTGAACATAAATATAAATTAACATATTTTAACACACACACATATAGACCTGTAAATAAAGTGAAAGTGATTTCAATATATTCGTGATATAAAGATTTATAACACAGTTAACCTTTCCAACTGCAAATTTCAGTGGCACCAAATTGCACTTTTACAGTGCCATGCCGCATTATCGTACTTGTGATCCCACTATTTATCAGTCTAAAACCACACAACAAGCTCAAGTATGCTCAATAAACTCACACCTAAAGAACTCTTAAACTGACAAACATGATACTTGCATTCCCAAATCGATATTCGTACCATGACTGTCAATACTAAAAATCCCTCGCACTGCGATGGATCTTGACAACTGAATGTCCGGCCATTAATATATAAAATTTTATTTTGCCTGCCTGTGTAGCATCTTGACAACCATGACGTCTCAGGACAGATAATGGATAGCTGATATGAGATGAGAACTGTTTTCATCCCCTGTCCAGGTTATTCGAGTTCAAGATGACAAGAATACATTTATTCTAAGAGTATCTCGAAGGCGACAGAGTCCAATGAAGAGTATTTAAAAGTGAAACAAATACTCCGCTCCACTCAAGTCTTTGCAATGTGAACCCAACGTCTACTTGCTCTGTGCTAAATAAATTGATTAAAAATTATGACAAAAAATAAATTTCAAACAAACCACATTTTTCTTCAATGACTCAGATTTTCAGTCTTTAAATGAAATGATGTTTGTGTTTCATTGTCATGCAGTTGCTCCAAAGTTAACAGGAGGCGATAAATAAACCTCTTGACTTTTCAAACCCGACGTGTGTGAGATCAATCGTGTTGCGACTGTCAACTCTGAGACAAGATCTGCATGCATAACAATTAAATAACAAAAGTGTAGAGAGTAGTTGTTATGAACATGGCAAAACATGGCAAAATAATTTCAGCTGATTTCATTCTCAATTTCCATAGGTGTTAATCATTACGCTAGCCTGAGTCATCATTTCTTCCTGATGTTGATGTAGACTAAATGTGAATTGATGGACGAGACTTCTGGTTCAAGTGCAGTCAGTCATGTTTCAACACAAAGGTTTGAGTCAAACAGAGAAAGAATGAAGTAAAAAGGGTACCTACTTTGCTGCGTTGTTTTCTCCCTCATGAGTCGTAACTAGCTGTCTGATTCTCCTCATCGCTCCCGCAACTTTTATTGGCTGACAATCGACCTGAACGAGTCCATTATTTCCTCCTTTCAGATGTTCTCACATACACACACTCACACACTAACTCTCGCAGGTGTTAGAAAAGGCAGCTTGTGATGTCGCTTGTTCTTGGTTATGGTAACCACATCCTGAGGAAACAAAGCTGACGGATCTCCCTCCTGACATCTATCTTTATCTCTGTCGCTCTGCTCTTCTTTATATGCTCTCGACATTTTTTATTCAAACTCATGTCATTCTTTCGTTACAATTACTCATTGTTCTCTTTTAAACTGAGCACCTTATAGTATTTCATTTGGGGTTTTGACGTTCACATCTTTCTGGGAAACTCCAGAAAGAAACTTTCAACTACAGATTCCAATGTCTGTTGACTCGATTCCAATGGAGGAGAGTCATCCGAGAAGTATGATGAAACCGTGAAGAAGCAATGAGGAGAAAACCATCCAAGCCTGAAACAGTGTCCAGTCTCCAAAACCAAAGTCCATGTCTGATGTTTAAACATGTCGAGTACATCGTGGCTCCAGCAGTGCACTCACATTGTTTTGGGGGGCAAAACTAAAGAGCATTAATAGTACATTTTTTGATCAATCATCAGAATAACACATTTTATAATGAAGAAATCAAGTTCGGACAAGCCAAATCCTTCAAAATAAAATATTTTTGCGGAGACGATGGATGCTACATTTGAATAGCTGAAGAGCACGTTTTGGCTCATCTTGTAAGAGTCAATATGGAGAGAAGCATTTGTCAATTATATGTCTAGTTAGACACAATGGGCCCCAAATTATGATTAATACTGTTCAGTCTGGTGTTTAAGATGTACACAACTCACATGCACAGTGCCTGATTTTAGCTGATTTTTTAAGCATTTGAAGAAAGCATTACAATAAACCCATTTCAGGACAAACTGTTGTGAGATTAGCCTTATGTCCGCCTTAGGCCACTGTAGTAGGGAGAACCACTACTGTAGGCCCGCTGAGTTAATTCATTACATCACAGCGTGTCACTTACAGGTGCAAATCAGAAACTGGGATTAACGTGATTTAGGGAACACACAGTTAGGCTTTCTTGGTTGTGCAAGTATTGCAGTAGTCACACACACTGGAGAACCCACAGAAAACCCACGCGCACACAATGAGAACAAGCCAACTCCATGCAGAAAGGTGGTCCGACCTGGGCATCGAGACTCGCAACCTTCTTGCTGCAAGGCAAGACTGCTAAATAGTTTCCTCTACATCAGTGAAAGATAATATACAATCCTTTTAGAACCTCAATACATGTATTTCATATGACACCCTTCTGCAACCTTGGCTGCCGGTTCTGTGTGGATGACTTCACTAACAGCTCCCTTAGCTCTCAAGTTTTACGTAAAAACAAAAGTGTGTGGGTGAGACTAGTTTCGCTGTTGGAAGTCACCCCGCTGTCACCTTTTTAACCACGAGTGTATGTGCGAGCTTCTCAAACCGAGAGTCATCAGTTTTCAGGCAGAGGAGGAGGACGATGCTCAAGGTTTCTTGTTAAAGGCCAATGTAAGTGTGGTGCGAATCCTGTCTACAGTACACTAACGGTGACGCTTGTGTTGCGATTTATTATTTTTGGTTGATGCAGAACAGAGCGTGAATTAAATAAATATTTTAATCATTCAACAGTTGCATATCCAAATGACAAAATGTGTCTTAATTAGTGGTTGTGTTCCTTTTACAAAAATAAAAATAATATAGCGGTGTAATTATGTCACTGCAACTCTGATAGTCTTGTCTATGTCAGTAGTGCGCCCCTAAAAGTCAAGAGTGCATCCTGGTCAAGGTAAAACCTATTATCACTAATGAGGCCAAGCTCCTCAGGCGAGATCTGAGGACTTATAATTTAAGTATAATACGTTTGAGATAGAAATTATTTTTATGAAAATGTAGACATTTTTTTAAGATTATTTTCTTTGTATCCATAAGTAGTCAGTCACAACTTGTCAGCGCATGTGAGATTGGTTTAGCTCTCCTTGTGAGGACCAATTCTTGGAAAAACACCTCCTTGTGAGGACAAATTTTCCAGTTAAGGTCAAGGCTGAGGATTAAAACCACATTAAAACAAAATAACTGGGTCTGTATAATAGGGTTTTTAGGATGGATTCGGTCCTGGTTAAGTTTAGTCATTTGTTTTGGATGGTTAGGTTTAGGGTGAGAAGCCGGGGAAAGGGTTATGTCAATGAGAAGTATAAGAAGGATAGAAATATGAACTTGTGATCTTAAGCAGTTTTACACTCATGTCTAGTGAAAAATATTTGAAAAGGCAAATGTTCTTTGGTAGCATGCAGCGTGCACAGATGGGAATTTGCCTTTACGCTCATTTACCAACTGTTGTGTTTGTGTGGGTTTCATAGTTTATAATAAGCCAGTAGATTTGATCAGATAGACACCTGTGACACTGTACCAGTGCCAAATCTCATCTAAAAATATCCTGCACATTACATTTCCACATCAAGGACACTCCATGTCTCCGCCTAAAAACGTGCACTGCAAGTCGGCACTTCAGAGTAAAATTCATTACCATGGTATCAACTCATTCTGTAAATGAATACTGTGATGCATTTTCCATACACCCTTAGCCACTAGAGTTGTCTATAAATTAATCTTTAGCTTGTCATTTAAAAAGAAGTCAATTATTCTTCGATACACATTTACTTTCCCTTTTCACTGACTAAATCACATGCAGTTATAAAAGCAAATAAAAGTGAGCCCCATGAGCACATATTGCAAGGCTTCCATTAAAAAGCTTAATTTAAACAATTCTTCCTGCATTGTAGCTTTGTGTGTTTGGCACAAAATTAGATCACACCATTTGTCAAAGACGTAATCTCAAAGTAGCATTTCATTGTACCTTCAACTGCACTCACCGTCTTAACCTCCTTTAATACTTTTTCACTCAGTTTGTGCATTCAGTATCAACCTGTGTGGTGTATAACTGTCAACTTATCCAAATTTGCAGCAGACAAGAATCAGCCATTGTACGCAGAACCCCGTTTTATTCTCTTTTACAAGCACTCGCTTTTTTTTTTTTACAGCTCAGTAAGAGAACAAAGCAAAAACAAAAATTTAAAAAGTTGGAATGTATGCTAAAATCTCGAATTCAGAGTCAAAATCTAAAAGTTTTAAGTAAAACGAAAACATTTGACTTGACTATCAGCAGAGCTCTGCAGCGCTGCCCTGGCTCAGGCGACGTATGGGAACTTCAGAAGGACGGCCTGTTGGGCAGGCAGAGTGAGCTCATCCAGCTGGACCGGGGTGCCCTCCTTCTGTGTCGGGTCGGTGGACAGGACCACTGTGGCAGACTCAGGAAGTTCCACACCAGCTGTGGACAGACAAGTTCACATTTTGAAATTTGCCACACACCAAGCTTGTTTTTTTAAAAGTGGGCCCATGTTGCTTCTCCATGTTTCATGAGTGTCAACATATACCAGAATGTGAAAGAACAGTCCATATCTGAGTAATTTAGTTTTAAGACAATACATTAGGCACTGCGTCGTATACAGTGACACATACAGACATCATGAGAAACACTTTTTAATCATAGTTAACCATTCATGTCTTCATGGGGACCTTTTGCCGGTCCCTGCGGGTCCAAACCTCGATTTGAGGATGAAGACTTCAAAATAACTGGGTCATTACAATTAGGGTTAAGTTTGGTTGAGGGTTGAGTCCTGGTTACAGTGAGCCAATTGTTTTAGATGGTTAGGTTCAGCGTGAGAGGCTGGGGAAAGCATTGGCAATGAGAAACCTCAGTGTCTCCACAGGGATAACAATACAAACGTGTGTGGATTTTTTTTTTCCCCAAAGTTTCATCCTGGAGAATTGAATATGCAACACAACTTACGCAAAGCTGTAAACTTGATGGGGGCGTCCGTGTCGCCCCAGTTGGCTGCAGTTATGTACCGCCCACTCTGGTCCCACAAACGGAGGAATGCCAGGGAAGAGGGGCCAGAGTAGAGAGAGTAATAGTCTCCGTGAAGGAGGGAACGCTCCTTTCCTCGCAAGTCACTCAGCGATTTGAACCACTTCTTAGTAGATACATAGGCCTCACGCTGTGCCTGCGGACAACAGGTGCCGTGTGAGACAGTCAGTTTCAAACTCGAGGAATAAACTGCAATATAGCGGCATCGTCTTACTTCAGCAGTTGCATTGCTCGTTCCTTCTTCAGGCGCCTTCTCCAAGTTCCATGGCATCTTGGGGGATTCTGGACCCTTTTGAGTGGCGAAAAGGTTGTCATTATCAAGCCAACGTGACTGAAATAAAAACCATTCAGCTGCCACCAACCTGTTTCTGGAGTCCGATTTCATCTCCATAAGTAAACACTGGCGTTCCAGGCAGGGTGAAGAGAAGCAACTGGTAGAGGCGAATCAGACCCTGAGGGATGGCCAACTGATCCTGCGTGGCAGCGCCCACACCCCAAGCAATACTCCTCTGGTTGGCATGCAGGACATCCAGGGCCTTAATGCGTTCCACACCTGAAGCGCGGGGAAATGTCAGACATATACTTGACTGGAGAGACGCTCGTCCAGTATGACAAGAACCCACCACTGGTCTGGGTTTGCAGCAGGTCTGACAGAACCAGATCAGCTCCAGAAGTGTTGACCAGATGGGATGCCTGCCCAGGTGACACGCCCTTCAACACTGCCATCAGGAGCCTGGCAGACAAAGAGTACAGAACAATGTCACGTCGGAGGGCCATCTACTCACCAATTTAACAGAATGCAAGTATCTATAATATTATCACTCTATAAAAAGATTTTGGATATAAAAAAAATGAGCATTTACTTGTCAGACTCTTCAGTGTCGTTGCCATGGACAGCCATCAGAAGCTGGGACCAATCACCAGCTCCAGAGGCCACTTCAAGATTTTGGAGTTTTATGCCATCAATGCCCAGACCCAGCCAGTAATCTGCAGCTTCCTGAGCAGGAGAACCAGAATTTTAGCTACAACCCGCATTAGCCAGAATGATCAGGACTCAAGTGACCCCAGCTTCGTACCTTCACTTTCTCCATCACATTTTCCATGTCTCCAGAAGTGAACCATGGAGCCGATCCCTCATAGTTGGGGGTCAGATCCAGAACGACAGACATTCCTGAGAAGACAGCAAGTTAAGTTCAAAAAAAATGTTGGGACTTTTGTACCGAAAGGACAATAATTCATTTGTTGTGGGTTTATCTACTCTTTGGAATGCATGTTTCATATAAAGCCTTTTTTTCTGTCTGAAATACAACTAAATATTATATATATTCAAACTAAACATTCACTTATATAAACTTAGAAATCACACCGCTTAGTAAAATACACACCCTTCTTATGAGCCTTCTGCACTACAGCCATCAGGTTCTCCTGTGTGCCCTCAGTGGGGTCGATCGTCTTTAGGTCCAGTGTGTGCGGTTGGTCTTTTTGGACAGTGTGAAAAGGTCCGAGCACAAGACCTTTGACCTTAAGCTGGTTCAGGCTGTCCAACTTTGACTCCACACCTACAGATCAAACGGGGAAGAACAATGAGTCGACGTCTCTGTGGGACTTTCAACAACATACAGAGACATTTTCCCTTCCTCTACGTGACAGAAAGAAAGAAGCTTGTTCACGTGGAAACAAGCCAAAGTCATGTGGTGCTATTGGAATTCCACCCTGAGCAGCATGGAACCTGAGGCTGGGAATTCTGTTGAAAGCAGCCAGACAACCTGTACATGCCAGGAAAGGCTGGGCTTGAACACAAAATGGAGGCCAAGTGCTGATGTCAACTCTGGACTTTTAACTCTTCGAGTCAGGACATGGCAGTCTGGAGACTTCATTTTACAAGGTCCAATGTCTTTTGAGTTTTGCGCAGCTCAGCAGTTGATTATAATCAATACTTGACACACCCAGGCAAACGTATGGATTATACCTTGAAGTGGCTCTTTGGACAAAAATAAACTCATTTTGAGAATGAAAATTTATCAACATTATACGGAATGTCGTACACACTACAGATAGAATGAAGAAGTATTTACCATCCAGTCCATCAGAGAAGGCCTTGGCATCGGAAATCTGGTACAGTGGTCCCTCGTTCCACCATTTCATCTTAGGCAAAGGTTTGCAGCGAGGAGCTTGGACAATGATGGCGATGGCGCCGGCGAGCATCCCAATCCAGCCTAACCAGAAAAGCACCAGCAGCAGCCAGCGGGTCCGCACCCATCTGAAGGGAGAAACAAACATTCATTCATTCATTCATTTTCATTTGCTAACAAGGAGTATTTGGCTAAGTGATTGGGTTTTGTGGACATACCCCGGTGTGCCAGCCACCCTCATCAGCTCCTCCTTTGACAAACCAGTAAAAGCCACCTCATCTTCAGGGACCTTGACTTTCACGCTGCCGTTCTTCTCGCCGCCGGTCGGCTGACCATCGCCAGTCATCGGCTGCTTCTCAGGGTCCAGCTCGTTCAGCTCGACCTCTTTCATGTCGACTGCCGTATCGCTGCTCATCTTCAATTCTAAGAACAAGAAAGAACTCGTGACACCAGTATCAGGGGTGAACGGCGCTATTTTAAGACAGATTATAGATAGGCCACGAAACTCGAAGGACTCCACAGTTGAAATTGCGCAATACAAGCGGGCAATTTTTATCATAACCCTAAAACAAAAAAACAGCGTTACGCTTTTAGACAAGGACCTTGGATGAATGGTGTCCGACAAACAAGTACTACGATAACTACCTCAACTCGTGACATGACAAATCGACGCGTTACTCGATGTGTACTTCATGATGAAAGTTAAAACATGCTCGCTGAGCCACTTCGGCGTTTCTGATGCAACCTTGTGAGCAACAGGCTAATGCTAATGGTTACTTTGAGCCCCACTGTTTTTCATGAAGCCACACGTTAAATGCCATTCCAACTAACACCACAAAAATCCTACCGAGCAACACAGAACGTCGAATACACGTATAGGACCCTCAGGACGTCGTCTTCTGCTGAAAAAAAAACTGGGGGTAGGTCGTCTCGTTTTAGCACCGCAAACTCCCGTAAACAACTCCGACAAGTGGTTTCTACACGTACAACGCAGCACTTCCTTTGAAACATAAAAGACTAAGCGTGTTAGTAACAGTAGGTATTTACCGTGTGTAGTTTCGGCGGCAAAGTTCGACGGCAAACTCGTCCGTGTCGCCTCCGATAATCTCCCGGACAATCTGCCTCTGAGAGACTTTATACTGGCGAGGAGGAGCCTTCCGCTCAGGACTCAATGAAACGTGACACCGCGCCATTTTGTTTCCTAGTTTTTTTTCTTTCTTTTATATATATATATATATATATATATATATATATATATATATATATATATATATATATATATATATATATATATATATATCAAATGATCTGGTCTGTTTGACACATGGTTTAAGTTAAATGAGCCACTTATTTTGTGGGAATGCAATGTTTTTGTCATTTAGATGAGTTGTTTCGGTCATTATTGCTAATTTAACCTGATTAAAATACTGTTACCAACTTGTCTTGTACAGTGTAGACTTCATCCATCAATTTGAGTAAATAGAAATATTGTAATTATTAAAATTGTGCCTAAACTTGTCCATATTTCTTGCGTGTTTGTAATGATGCATGATCCCATTCTAGAATAAGAATAATAACAATATGGTCAGTTTCAATTTCATTGCTTGAGTGAATTTTACAAAGAGGACACGTTTGTTTGGTGAGTGAATTAGACAAGTGAAATGACAAATTACGTTTTGAATACTTTAGGGAGGAATCCAACGCAGGATAGTGAGGACATTGCTGTTTCTGTCTTGAAATAGAGGTTGGACATTTGAATAATGTCATTATGAGTGAAGCCGTTTCCTCAGACTTGAGTGAATCAGATGGATTAACGGCCTGATTGATCACCGTCTCCGTTTCTCTTGACCGATCTAATCACTGAGAAGTGATGGCACCACAAAATACATCCTTATTGAATCATCTAAATGCATTGCCTGCTCATTGTTTCACAGGACAATGTTGAAATTATGTCATGATTACATTTACATCACCTTCTGGTACCACATGATTGTTGTTATTGTTTGTACCACCTCTAGTAACTTCCCTCAAATGAATGTTCCTCATTATTTTTTATATGTTGTTAAAGCTATTATATGTGTGTACTTCTTACGGTATTTTGAACATGTAGTTCAACTGTATTTTCCATGACTTATCTGGCAAGTGACTGACGCGCGGGATTGTTGTTTGTCAAGTAGAAGAGCAAGAGCACAAACATGGAGAAACCCTGAGGAGACATATGGAGGAGGAGGAGCCAGCTGAAACAGGGAAAAGGGGGGAGGTCGGACATAGCAGGGCATGAAGGAAGGCTGGGCTGCAAAGATAAGTCAACATGTTTATTTGAGCCGAGCTGAACATTTTGTAACTGCCTTCTAAGTGAAACCAGAGTTGAAGAGAGTTTCTAAGAAATAGTCCAGGCTATTTCAGAAACCTAGAATTCTAAGACACGGATCTAGAAAGAGACTCACACACCTCAGATGCATGTGAGGTACATAAGCTGCTGTACACACATCAACCAACAGCACTGACACAGGTTTGGCTTCGTGTTGGCGGTACATCCCACGTGCGCTTTGTGTAGGTGTGTGTATTTAAACTAGTCAAAGTTGAAATAAAAAGGTCAGATGCAGCACTTCTGTTCAATGAGTCAAACTTGTTTCCTCGTCTTGCGACAGTACATGTTACATCAAGGAGGTCTTCCTTTTCTCACGGAACATTGAATAGAAGCTGGTTGGTGGGGGAGCAACTACAATCACACCCCCCGATGAGCCTTCTTGCTTTGTCTTTGGATCTGTGTGAGGGGAATTTTAACTCTTTGGTCGACATTGACACTTCCGTGTGGGGTCAGAACACTCCCAGCAGCTTTGGTAGACACAGTGTAACTTGTTCTTCCACACTATCTTGCTCTGTCTCCTTCTAGTTGCTCAGCTTCAGGAATAACATGCATAACACTGCTAAGCACAAGCAACGCTGTCATTCCTTTTAATGGTGGGCTGTGCTTTAGCGCCCCCTTCTGGTTCTAAATCGGTCAAACAAAGGCCTTTGCTGGAATTCGGAAAACATTAAATGTTTGATGACATTATATTTGACAATAATACAAAATCAAAAAGTTTGAACGATACTGTCACATTTAATCTGAATGTACTTTAAATGGAGAACTAGTGAAATTAACAAATCCAGTTGAGTAATACTTAGAAATGAAGCCTTTGGTTTCGTGATATTCAACCAATAATGTCAATAAAAAAGATAATATGAAGGTGATGCGTAACAACTATGCTGCCACCAGTTTTTGGTCGCTGTTTTCAAGCTTAAGTCTTGTCTTTTATTTGATTTTATTTGATCCTGATTGGGAAGGAAACAAACTTTGGGCTCGTCACGACATCAAGCACCAAGTGACTAACAGTCACGTTAGTAAATCTCTGGCGTATCCCACCAGAGGCTGCCACAGTGATGACCCCTGATCTATGCTCAGTCCAGCCTTTGTTATCGCACTTATGCAGACAGAACGTGTCAACACTGCTTCATTGTGCTGACCAAGTGGATGGACAACGCCAATGCAACCGAGTCACTTAGCACTAAACTGACAACTAAATCGATGACAAATGCTATTGCAATGATTGATTTCAGCTGCCACCAATAGTTGTTCGTAAGTCGTCCTTATCACCTCACGATACTTTTGGTGTCAGACGATCTTTGTCCAAACAACTATAACACTCTTAATCGACTACAGTAAACTATCTTTAAAGCTCATCTTCAGAATGCGGCACGCGTGCTTTTTTTAGTAAAAACATCGTCCACATGGTGCGTAGCGGCGATTGCGTCATGACGCACGCTTGCGTGTCATCCAGGAAGTCGCCGAGTGCAGCTCGAATCAAAACAGAAGCCTTTCATTTCCCAGCTGACTGGTCTCGAAAATGTCCCGGAGAGTCAAGGAAGAATACTACCGCTTTTTCTCCGTCACCGAGACACGAACGCATGAGAAGGGCCACACCGAGTATAGAGTCACTGGCCGGGTTGGTACTGTTGCCTGTTAATCATTATTATACTGTTGTACTGTTATACTTTGCAATACGAATTGGTAGCTTTTGTCGGCGTCGTGTCGACAAATGTGTCACAACAACGTTTGCCTGCTCGTTAACCTAACAACTAGAGATGCATACATTTGATTACCTATCAAACTGTATTTCAAATTTCCTCTGTCAATATCAGTAATTCGATTGTTAATCCGTATTAGTTATTCTTTTAAAAAAATGAAACATATCCAAATAGATGTCTCATATCGTTGATATTGATCCCATCATTTCTCTATATAATGAGAACATCATAGGTTTACTTCAAGTATTTTTTTATTTTATTTTCCAAAAAAGTGATAGATAAGAAAAGTCATTGGGTCTGACCAACTTCAGTCAGTTACTTGTCATTCGACATTCCAGTGCCTCAAACACAAATCGAGGATCCTGATCTGCATCAATGTGGATGGCATCTGGGAATGCGGACTGAAGTGCGGCGCTGTGTGTCCTGTACATACTCAATAACTCTCTGATAACACGAGTGTGTTCCTGGGGTTTGATCTCGAGGTTGATTTGGGGTTGAGACATTGAAGTAGAAGATGTTGGCAGTTGCCCAGGTGGGGTCAGAAGAAATTCTGTGTTTGGAGTGGTTGATTCTGGCGCAGGTGTAATGTTGATAGTGCTGTCGCTTGGTGTGGAGTCAGTGGGTGTGACAAAAAGGAGCGTGGTAGGGGTGCGTAATGTCTCAGTTGCAGGAGTAGAGGCTGGTGGTGTCGGTGTTGCCGTGGTACCGAAGTGAATCCTCTCTCCAGTCACTGGGTCTGTAAGTTTAAGACTTGTCCTCTCCAGGCAGACTTCATCCATGAGATCCAAGAAGAAGACCAGGTTTGGTCTGTGCTGAGTGCTCTGCAGCATGGTCAGCTGTTCTGTGTCTCTTGGAAAACCGTGCAGGACCCACCCTCTGGAGCTGCAGTCTGGTTGGTTCAGACGTTCATTTATCACCTGAAGAACAAGTTCGTCTGGAACTGGCCGCCCTTGCTCCACGTGTGGTCTTATATCCAGGGCAAAATGTGTAGCGCCGGTAGCCACTAACCTTAACATCCGACCTGAGCTTACATCCACCATCTTGTACTTTTCTGCCAACATTTGGGCTTGGTGACTTTTTCCTGCCCCAGGTGGACCCAACAAGAGAATTCGCGGAGTTCTGTAGCATCTATGAGTTTGAACAAAGGCAAGTACTTGCTGGTACACATCCAGTGGTGGCTGGTCGGCGTTGATCGCCCTCAGGGCGTGCTGGAAAGCAGCACTGAGACCAGTGATTTCACAACGGAAACACTGGATCTCAGACAAAAGCTGCGTCTCTGATGAGTGTGGCATTCTCTCCAGGCGCTGAGCCACTGTGTCATCTGGTGGGTGCACGAAAGTCTGGTGGTAGACCTCCCCCGTGAGTCGATCTATCAGCCTTCCTCGGCTTCTTTCCAGCAACACGTCGTTGGGAGCGTCCAGCATAATGACATGGTCAGGCAGGACACCAGCTTGCTGAAGGTTTCGAGCCTGCAGATATGTCTGAGGGATTCCGGCTAATATCCACCCCTTGCTGATGCAGTCTTCCTGATTCAGCCTGTGTTGGATGATTCCTACCTGTTCCATCAGTGTGAGGTTCCGTAGCCCATGGCTTGGCTCTCGCAGGTCGTCAAGCAAGCTTTCTGGTGTCACATGGACTGCGCCTAACTCGACACTCAGCTTCCGGGCCACGGTGTATTTCCCTACCGCAGGAGGACCCAGTAGCATCACCCTGGCGGCATTCACACGCTTCTTCTTTAGATGAGACACCAGAAAGGAGATGGGATCGTCTGGCTGTACCACTAGCAGGCTGGTCACCATGTCCTGGACCACTCCACGGATGTTATGTTTGTCAGCATAAGCTGAAATTTGACGGACGGTCTCTTCCATATGGTTGCTGCTTTCCAGTCGATGATGTTAACATTTGTCAGCACACAGCATTTTACATGCATGGTGCCATCTAGTGTACAGTTGCCCGACTGTACATGTCTAGTCTTTGCCTTTACTGTCTCCTGATGTCACCTAAATACATTCTTTTAGGCCTGGCATGATGATGTCACCAAGGACAGCTAAATCTTTTATCATTTAAAAACATGTTTTTAAGACGATCTCTGACTGATCTTAGTGCGGCTTGTCAACAAAGAACAGTGACAGTACAATATGCTACCCATCCACTCGTGAGCAGCAAACGTAGTGACAGAAATAGAGGCTGTCCTTGTTCTTCATTTGGAACGGTCCTGTGAGCCGAAACTAGACCACTTTGGTTTATTATGTTTTTTGTTGGTTTAGTTTGCCATCTGTTGATTTTAAATGTGTGCAAGTTTAGCAGTCAATACCTGGATGCTGATGATAGATGTCATTATGGTATCACTGTGTGCTTACTGTAGCTCTATAAAGATAAATTCAAATGAATTCTGTTGGTGTTTTTGTATGAAGCAATCAGTAGTAGGTATTTACCAATGTATTGATTCCTTTTTAACAAACAACTGGATAGCAGACAGTGACGTTCCTGAAATAACTAAAAAATGATAAATATTTACATAAATACATACGTTTTCCATATTGTAATTCTTGTTTTCATCAATATTTCATATGTTCAAAGGCTCAGTCAGTGACTTGCTGAGCCTTCTATAATGCATCTTTTGTTCACTGACTTGATCTTGTGACTCCTGAAAAGCCATGTGGTCATTCAAACACTAACTTGCTCATGCACCGCAACTAATGCCTTGGTCTCACACCACGGCTACAGAATCTCACATGGCTTCTTGTGTTTGTTTGAAGCATGAGATTGATGGATGTTGTTTTGATTTCAGTTTGTGTCCAAGCGTCAGCCTGAGGATGTGAAAGAGGTGATGGTATGGAAGAGGTTCTCTGAGCTCAAGAAACTGCATGGAGAGTTGGCTTTCACTCACAGGAACCTCTTCAGACGACAGGAGGAGTTCCCTCCTTTTCCCCGCTCTCAAGTCTTTGGTATGAAGGGTGATATTTTTAATCTTCAGCTGAAAAGCCAGTCTTTATTATGTACCATCCAATGCCAACCTGATGGCTCACGGTACTAAAGCACAGTTAACACGGATTAACATCTATTTTAAATACAGATGCACAGTTTGAATATGGTTGTGCATAGAACAGCACTGTCTGTGTGTGTGTTTAGGCAGGTTTGATGAAGGTGTGATTGAAGAGAGGAGGAAAGCAGCAGAAGCCATGTTGCGGTTCACCACCAACATCCCTGCGCTCTACAACAGTCCTCAACTCAAGGACTTCTTCATGGTAACATGCATTAGCAAACCTGCATTAGCTCATATACAGACACAAATATGCGCGTCGCCCACCATTGGTCATGTGCAAGCACTCATGCATCAACTCGCATAAAGACTTTCTCACACTACACGACATGAAAACAAACATACCCTGAAGTGCTGTGCGATTATCATGAGCAATAATGTCATAATAAATAATAACAATCACAGTCATTTGGATTCTTATTGAAATCTATAATTGTTGATTTAGGAACTTGCTTTTATGTAAAAAAAAAAAAAGATACATTGCCATATACTCAATATTACTGACAGTATGAAACATGCCTCAATGTTCAAATACATTATTTCATACACATTCACACACACGCACAGTGGACTACTAGGACGCTCCCCCATGCATCTACTTCATCCACCATTGTTTCATCTTTGCTCCAGGGTGGTGAGATGACTCGGCCTCTAGATCCATCCCTAGATTCCACTTCTGATCCTCTCCCACCTCCACTGATTCCGCTCCCTAAGCGGAGGGCCTCAGACTGTGAGCCTGCAGAAGAGGAGGAGGGTAGGGAGGCGCCCCCGTTACCTCAGGACCTAGGCACCAACCTCACGCTGGAGATTGGGGAACTGGAAGTGGCAGTGGAGGCTGTTAATGAGACGGCAGTTTCCCCAGGAGGAGGAGATGAGATCGGTGACCTTGAGTTGGAGGAGCCAGGTACCTCCCTGGGGGTGAGAATGACTCCCTCTGTTGATTCTGTTCTGATAGCTACTCCTCTGATATTGTTTCAGCTCCTTCCTCCAGCCCAGTCAGAAACCTGAGATCAGTAGAGTCTCAAGACGAGTTTGACTCGTTGTTTGATTCTCCGGAAGAGCAAGACACAGCTGCTCCTCCGCTCAGTGACGTTGACCTGGCAGCGTTTGACCCCTGCTTTGAACCTGGTGAGACATAACAGGTCACTTAAATCAACACATGCTTTAAGAATGTTCATGACGTGGCAGTGGTGAGATTCAAACCTACACAAAGCCCAAGCAAAACAATTTGAAGTAAAACATTTTGCACGTGACTGTGCTCCCACCTACTGGAAGGAATATGTAAATGCAGCTTGTTTTATTTTTACTTATTTATTTTGTGATGTAGAGCTGAATGACAAGGTAGTTCTGACTTCCTGTTGATGTCGCAAGATCTTCTTTGTGACCGATCATAGACATTTTTTTCTTCAAATTTTTGGCCATTCATGGATGAATGCAAATACGGAAACAATTCATGGACAAGACTCGGTGTAAATACTACATTTACTGTACACAGGACTAGATCTGATCTATAGATCTAATTCTCTTTTCTAAGTGTCTTTCGTGTTGGCTTGAATCCCACTGCAATCTTTCAACATGATAGATGGTCTCCCACTGTGTTCCAGGAAAAACGACGACCTGTGGCGACCACTCTGAGCTCTTCTCTTTGGCTTCATCCAGTCCAGAGACAGATGCGGGATATTTGATCCAGGCTGCAAACGAGCTGACAGTTGCCATGGAGAGAGAGAAGGACGGAGAGTTCACTGCTGCCATCCGAGGCTACAGGGTGGCTGTAGACCTCCTCATCACAGGAGTCCAGGGTGAGAACAGAGTGTTGTTAACATTCTATTCTATTGAGTAAATAAGTGATGAGTTTAGTCAGTGCAGGAGGCAGATTTCAGCTGAGACACAGCTGAATGCAAATGAAATAGAAACAATGGCCCGTTGCAGGGAACTTGTTTTATATTGCATTCTATGAATACTTAGCTTTGATTCTTGAGGGGTGATATAAAAAAAGGCTTTTTGCGCATGATAAAATTAGGAAACAAACCTTTACGTCCAGAATTTTAAGTGTGTGGGTGCCAATTTTTCAATATTCATGGCCCACTAGTAAAACACTCCGACTACAAGGCCCGTAATGCATTGGAACAGTTGAAGCTCTCACTACCTTTTGTTGCATTCCTGATTGGACACTTTGCTGTTTGCCTGTTTCAAATAACTAAATGAGTTAGAAGTGTTACCTTCTTTCTCAAATGCGCAATGATGTTGTGAAGACTTCTGTACCTGCAACACAATGTTTTCCAGTATACAACCATCGATAACTGCCAACACAAAGCTGCTCACACCATTTGTCTCCCTACGACCGTACAGGTGATCCAAACCCGCTTCGCAAGGAGTCTGTGATGAGAAAAACCGCTCAATACCTGAAACACGCCGAGATGTTGGTGGAAGCGCACGCCTCACCTGCACACACCCAGGAAACTCCGAAACAGGATTAGGACCCTGAAATGCTCTCTTATGTTTCACTATACAAACAAGCACTGGTATGACTGCACTAGATGCCATGCTCTCCCTACTACAGCTGAAACACATACTGTGTGAACACTCCCTCCTTTCATGCTTTATTATCTTGTAGTGTTTATAATCTACAACTGTCCTTTTGAAATGATGGATGTTTTACTTGACGGTGTCTTGATAATTTGTACATATTTGCACAGATTTTGGTAATAAATGCCTTAATTTAAATGGATGTCGTGCGAGTGTCGTTTTCATTGAAGAGACCTCACAAAGAATGTTAGAGAGAAAGCAAGCAGAAGGGAAGCTAGAGGGAGATTTACTTCAAGGTGCCATCATTACAGTCTTGGAATTCACCATGAATGTCACTAGTAAAGAATTCAGATGTTGGAAACACAAGTGTGAACAATGACCCGTCCAGTCCTCATGCCCACCTGCTTGAATGTGAGCGAGAGGGTTGGAGATGAAGGCTACTGGTGCAGGGCAACATCGACTAGTTCTGGTGTTACTGGGCCCCACACGACTTCTAACATCTGTGGGACTGATAAGGGCCATCTACTCATCTAATTACAAAACAATCTGCAAAAACAATGTCAAAATAATTCATATGTTGTACGTTCAAAAGTGATATTCTCGTATATCAGAGGGTTATATTGAGTTGTCACACTATATTAAAAATGAATTTGAAAGAAGACATGGCCTAAATAATGACATTGAAAGATACAGTGAGGATATAAAATTGAAATAACTGAGTATGCAATTTAAGTCAATTATTTGATAAATAGGAATTTAACAGCGCTTGGAAGCAATCTATACCCAGGCAGACAAGATGGCTGACAAAACTCCTGGTAGATTTTATCTGTTGATATCTTTAGGCAAGGAGGAAAAATGAATACATTTCTCAGTGTTGAGATGGACAAAGTGATCTCAGTGTGTTGTATGCTTTAAAAAGAAAAGGAATATTTTTTTTAAACTAAGTCGAAAACAAATTATACTACAGCAATAATTTTATGAACTTGAAAATGGCCTGGCAGTTTATCCTTTTAATACCTGGCTTTATTCATATTTTGATTTAATCGTATTAATCTAGTTAAGAGTCTAAAACAAGGACGGCTCGACATCACTGTGCACTTCACTTCCATGATACACTCAATCACCATGGCAATGACAGAGACATGACCCTGAATATTACAATTAGTCATTTTGCTGTGTTTTAGAAAAGTATTGTCATGTCGCTTTAAACATTAAGCTAATTTTGGTTTAATGAAACATTTATTAAGGGCTGGACAATGAAACATGCAGCAACATAACCGGATTTATGTGGAAAAATAGAGGAGCGTGAGCACAAGCCAAGAGAGGAGCCCAACACTGCAGCATCCTCTCTGGAGAGAAGAGAGTGGTGGAGGGACGAGTGGATGGCTGGAGAGCAGACAAAAGAGGAACGAGTGATAACAGAGGAGAGGAAGAAAGGATGGATGGGGAGATCATCCCTCCATTGTCAGAGGGGTGGAAGCAACTTCCTCTATTTCCATCCATCCTCCCTCTGTGGCGAGTTTGAAGAGGATGGAGGGATGACGCAGAGCACTTCTCTCTTTTTTCCGTCCACTGGAGTGCTACACCTGTGAATCATAGAGACAAAGAGATGGAGGGATGGAGGCAGGAAGCATCACAACATTAGCATGCTGAGAGTGTCAGCACTCATCTGTGCTCTCTCCCTCCGTTCTCTTCCTCCTCAATGGTCACTGCAATTACACCATCAAAACACTCCAGCCTGAGAGCGTAATAGCTGTGTGTGTGTTTGGAGATCAAAAGAGAGTTAGACATGTGTGTGCGTGCATAATTTAGTAACATACACGTCGCGTTAGATGTGCACGTATGACAGGCGGCGCATCGGTGCGTGTGTGCGTCCTCTGACCTACACACGGAGAGGACCACTTTGCACTTGTGTGTTTATTGAGCTTCTGTTTAATGGATATGAGACACAAACTAGCATGACCTACATGTACACACACTGTCACCTTGCCCTCAGCTATTGTATTTCATCTCCCATATAAAAACAGAACTCTCGTCTGTCCGGCTAGAACACAGAATGCGTTTTAACCCTTTGTTGCAGTGACGCAGCTCGACGTCTGTCACATCTTCTGTGAGGAACCCACAGGACCAAGATCGACATGATCTCATACAGTACAGTTTGCACTCTAACATGACGTTTCCAACTTTGTCTTGATGAGTTCTGTCAGTCTCTCCACTCCCCTCTCATGTCTTTATGCAGGCGCCGTACTATTTATACTGCTACCGCTTTCATGTGGAGTGTCTGTGGGCTCATGCCGTGACACTAAAAAGCACACTTTGTTCAAATGAGCGTTCCGCAAAGACCCTGAACTGTCATTTCTCTAAGGACCCACAACACACTTGCAACCATAACACCACTGTCAGATGTTGTTGTAGATGAAGCACCGTTGACTCCCATCCACCGGGCTGCCTCCACCTGCTCCCGTGTGTCTGGGCTTTTGTTTCCAGCCTTGTTTCCATAACAACTGCGACCTTTCTGCCTGCATCTAATCACTGAATCACTACAGGACTGGGGAGATGCTGGAGAGACACCAGAGGAGGAAGTGCTGGAACATAGTAATGTGACAAATAGGGAAAAAACTTTTGCTGTATATCAAACACGCTGTTTGTTTTTTAACCAATGTGGCTGGATCCAGATAAGATGACAGTTTTCAAAGAGTTTGTGTGTGTGTCAGCAAAGTAGCTTTATATGATGCATTTATGCACCGAGATAACAGATAGCACCTGCAGTGGAATGTTACTTTCATTTCTTTAGCAACACAAGCTTGTCTGTATTGCAGACACCATTACACCACTGTGTGTAAAACATGCCAGAAGTTCTTGCTCCTGCAACACAACAAACATGATCAAATGAATTAGTATTTTCCTCTTGAAGCCGATTTTATTTTGGGGACGTCAGTTTTTCATGTGGGTCAGCGATACTTTACAGAAAGTCCATTGATGAAAATCAAATCAAACAAATACAAGACCCATAATACACTGCAACTGTTGAAAGTTTAATGGAGCGTTCCATTTACCTTGGACGTTTGCTCTGTATGCTACCCAAGTTACTTTAAGTTAGTAACTTAGTGACAGTTACTAGTTACCTCATTCAAAAGTAACCTGGTTACTTCAAGTTACTCATTACTTTCAAAGTAACTAGTTACTAGCTAGTTTGGAGCTATGTTTGGAGCTCAAACATAATCACATTAGAACAGTCAAGGTCATCACGCTGGGTCGGGAACAAGCAACATTGGGACAGAATCGGCCCCATTATAGTTGTTTGTGTGGCCTGCTAAACTAGATAGTCGATCCATCTATAAGCCTTAACCCACTTCAAGTGCAATCCTATTACAAAGTCGCTTGTTACCTGTGGATTCCATTGGACCTTGCACTGTTTCGATGACCGCTGGAATGAACTTATAAATTATGGCAAGAAATGCCAAAGAAGTGTAGCATGAGGGCATGTGACTAGCTTCATTTGCGTGAGACTCTCGCCAATTGCGTGAGAGTTGGCAATGTTCAGCGCATTGTAGTTAGCTGTGTCCATACAGCTTGCTGCACATGATAATTAACATGCGCTCCTCTGGCAGTGAGCACACCTGCAGGATAAAGTGGAAACTCAACAGCACAGAAGACATTTGCTTCCTTTTCTGTATATTGAGGCTGACATCTTGACTTTCCGACTAGAACATTCGACCTCAGGGCGAGAAGCTTATAGCTGAGAAATTCCCAGTTTCATATCAGAATGGGAATAAACAATCTGATCGGTCGATTTAGACTTGATTTTCAGTTGACACCTCTGATCGACACCATGCACATATAGCTGTTTATAGAGGCTGTTCCCTAGCTTTGGATCCAGCCACCTGCGTGTCAGTGAGAGACGGCGTATGTGGGAGTATTCATTTTTTAAAATATGATTGTATTATTAATTGATGACTGAGTGAGTTCAACAAGTTGTCTGTGATTAAAAAACGCAATCCAAACCCTTTGTCTCTGACTAATGGAAGAAAGACAGATTGCAATGCAACACTCCCCCTATTCTATCAGGACTGTACCAGCTCTGCTGGCATCCAACAACGGCCGTGGCCTGATCACTCAGCTGGATTAACATGAATGCTGAATATATAAGTGATTCAAATGATATTGTATTCAAACAGTGGGGTGATGAAAGGTTGCTTTACAGTGAGCATCGGTCAGCTGAACAGTTTGGAAAGGCTGCCCGTGTGCGCGCGCGCGCCCGTCTGAACTGGGGGTCATGCCAACTTGGGAGGGTCGTCAAGTGGACAGCTCGCGAGCTCTCCCGCCCACCGCGCGTCAGTCCAACAGCTCACGATGATGATGTTGGCGATGATGTTGATGATGATGATGATGATGATGGACTGCTGAGGAAGAGCAGACCCCCCCCCCTCGTCTCTCTCCGCACACAGAAGCGGACGTTGCGGAACAAAGGCTGGTTGTGTCTCGTCGGTGTCCGGTGTCATCAGTAGCCGAGCAAGAGCGCGCACAGGCGGCCAGCTGCTGCGGAGGGAGTCGGTGTCCTGCTGGAGCTTCTCTGGCTCAGAGTGAGTTGATGCTTCTCAAAGTTTGCCGCTTCTCCTCAAGTCCTCAGACTCATTAATGTTCCTTCGTTCTCGTTGCGACACTCTTCAGGCGGCTAATTAGGACGCACGGCGGGAGCGCGCGCACGCACGCTCACGGTTTGACGCGCGTCAAAATGGCCAAAACTGGTTCATGTTGCGTGACAGATGTTGTTCTCTCGGTTATTAATAATTCATTGCTTTTTTTCGATGCTTTTCAGAGGGATTTTAAATGGGCTCGCTTGAGCGCAGGCACGAAAGGGAGAGTTATAATTTAATATAAGCCAGAAAGAATTTCATTCATTTCAATCAAAATGATGTAAAAGGTTTTTGCAAATTATTTGAAAATTGAAAATAATAAGCAATGTTATGTTTTTGTGCTTGTGTGCTTAATAATTTTAAAATATGTATTTTGTTGCTATACATTATTGGAAGCAAATTAGTATAAAATAAACTATAGCTTCTTTCAGGACCCCAGTCTTTCAGTCTTTGACCTATTTATGACCGAAGTTGGTCCTCTCAATGCCTCACCATCCTGTCCCCTCACTGATGAGCAAAACCCTTGCCTTATAAACCCCTATATTTTAGGACTCATGCGTTGATATTTGCTTGACAAGAAAAGTCATATGAGTGAATAGTACTCAAGTGCATCATGCACACGCTCTCCTCCTTGAAGAGAATTTTTGCTTATCTATGTGAAAAGAGATAGGATCTGTGCATAACAGTCAGTTGGTGTAATGACTGATGGATAAGGAGGGCGTGTCAACAGCTCTTTAACTCTAATCTTCATTAATCGCTTTAGTTAAAGCTCCGAACAGCTAATCTGAAATAATCTCATCTAGTCTGCCACCATCTGTATTCATCCGTCATTTAAAGATCCATCCATCAGTCGTCCTGTGTATCCAGCATTTCATGATAAATGTATTTGGACATCAAGTCGGTGACACCCCAAACCAGCCACTCATGCACAGTTGCTTTCCTAAACATATGTGTGAAAGTGTGAACACCTACACACAAATGGTGCGACCAACACTCTTCCAGTTATCATCCCTTCATCTGCCTGTGGGTGTTCGTCCATCTGAAGTGGATTAAGGGTTTTTAACAAAGCTGAGTGGAACCTGTTCACACACTCCACAAGGACTGCTGAATGTGTGAGTGTGGCCCTGTGTGTGTGTGTCAGTAAACACTCTGATCAAACAGAACTTAACAATCTGTCTGAACTGATAACAGAGAGAGGATGAGGGGATGATGAGGGAGTGATGCAGAGGAAGGAAGAGGTCCAGCACCGGGGCCAACAGGTTACACACAGTCCAGAAAAGGGTTGTTTGATCTCTGGTGGCAGAGAAAGTGTGGTGATTTTCAATCCAGTCAGAAATCCTCACTTGACTTCCTCAAAAGATTTTTTTTTATTCAAATAATGAGTCTATACGCTATATTTTAGAAGAGAAGGAAATCTAATATGGAGTTTGTGGGTCAGGGATCAGTGACCAGATGTGGAAGAAAAATGTATCCCAACATGAAGCTTCCTTCTCATATTGATCGGTGATCTGAACCCTTTCTAGTTACTTCCTGCTCACATGACTCAGTGTTTTGCTAATTTTCCCTCCCTTGATGCATTTTTTGGAGCTTTTGTATTCAATAAATGAATGACACAAGCATTGGCATCAAATGACCAATTGTTGAAAGCATGTTTTCACCAATGTCTTTAAACAAGGCTTCTGTTTTACTCCTGTTTTATGAACGCTACATTGACATTGCTGCGGTGTAACCATCATATTTATGTTGCACCTTACATAAATGTGGGGCTCACCGTGCTTCCTGGGGGGGGGCATGCGTGTATACATATGGTAAGCAGAATTAGAGGCAGTTATCTGGGTGAGCAGGTTTGTTGAGTGGAGCAGAAGATGGCACCAGGTGCTGTCATTGTCAGCCTAGAACACATGGGCCTCTTTTTGCACACTGATGTGGGTTCATTACTTCCAAAACATTTTGAATAGAACTAAATGAATAATATGAGACCTCACAGTCCACCGGGCTGTAGGTGATGATCATATCCCTTCTCAAACAGAGGCAGATGGAGCCCCTGTCCAGTCCAAAATCTGGAAATACAAGCACACCACTGATAACTGGACAGCATTGTAACTATCTAAAAAGGCACATTTTGTTGTAATTTAATTCATGAGTTGACTTAAGTTTATTGACTCGATGATGCTCTTGTCTGCTCGCAGTGATGGATTCCTCCACAAATCTATTCGATGGCTCGGCCACTCAGACGTTTGCGCCTCCTCACTGCCCCACTGGTCAACGCCCTGCACCTTCCACCTTTAGACCTACTGGCTTCCCTCTCATCCACCACCTGGTGCAGCCTGGAGGGTCCCTCCGGAGGATCGGGGCACAGGTCTCCGAAACAAACCTCAATAAGCTATACCTGGATGAGGATGGAGGAGCACCAGATGGGCTAACGGGGGAGGCCACTGAGGGAGGAGAGAAGCAGGGAGAGGAGAGCATATTGAGGCCTGAAAAACGATGTCATGATGCCACACCGGTGCCAGATATCGCGAGAGTGAAGAGGACGAAGTTCCAACAGAAAGATGGGGAGCTGGAGGAGGGAGGCAGGAATCGAGAGAGAGGGCGGCAGAGAAAGAGAAGAGAGAAGGAAGAGCTTAAAGAACAGCTGGAAGAAGCAAGGGAACGTTTGCAAGCACTGCAGGAGAAGGTTTGGAGGGCTTTTGGAGAGAAGAACATGGCAAAGGAGGGAAGGAAGAGAGGCAGGACTGAAGAAAAGGATGTTGGCATACCAGAGGATGAGGATGGTGCTGATAGGGCATATGATGAAGATGACGAGGAGATTGAAAAGGAGGCATTTGCTCTGTTGTCTCCTTTTGAGAACTTTGGAGGACAAAAAGAAGAGCAACAACAGAAGGAGAAGGGCAGCGAGGGAGGAAGAGGAGAGCTGCAGGTGGAGGGTGTGATAGAAGGGTTGTGGCTGGACTGTGGCGGCCTCGTGAGGAGAGAATGGGATGGGTTGGTTGAGGAGGAAGGGGAGGATGAAGGAGGGCAGAAGTTTGCTGAGGCCCTGAAGGAGGAGCTGGGTGGTGCTGTGGCCAGAGTCATTGACCGGGTGCTGCGTTTGTACACCGAAACTAGCGAGCTGAAGCCATCCTCACCACCTGCTGCCATCTCCTTCCTAACTCCAACCACTGGAGGTGATGAAGGGAGGGAACAGGAGGTGTGGAGGGGGCTGCTCCTCAAAGGAGGAGAGGAGACACAGGAAGCAGAAGGAGAGAAGAGACAAAAAGCATCTGATGGTTTGCCTCCTAGTCATCGCACAGACAAATCCGATGAGTCAATGCAGAAGTCACCTGACTTACGAAAGTGCCACCCATTCCTGGGACCGCCTCCTCTGCCACACCCTGTGCTTGTTCCGCCTCACCCAAAGGACTCCTCAACCTTTCAACCTTCCTCATCCTCATCTACTTCCTCCTCTTCTTTCCCGGCTCCTCCACCACCACCTCCTCCTCCACCTCCCCCACTTCCCCTCCCTCTGCTCCACTACTCCATGCAGCAGCTTTTCTCCCGCTCCATCCATCCACCGCCACTCCCTCACCTGCCACCGACGCGTAGCTCTGACACCTTTTTGGAGTTTTCATCTCATCCCTCCTTTGCACCCCTCTCCCTGCTCGGTCACCTGGACCCCACAGTGGCATGCAGAGACAGGGAGAGGGGGATGAGAGGCGACGGCGGGATGAGGGCAGGTATAGATGGAGATCTTTACCTGGCTGGTGGAATATCCTTTTTTTCTGCAACTAGCTGTTAATGTATAGAAGAAAGCGATCCCGAACTGGCAGTTCAGAAGGCAACTAAATAGTCATCTTTTGTGCACTATATAGAAGAAAGCGATCCCAAACTGGCAGTTCAGAAGACAACTAAATAGTCATCTTTTGTGCACTATCTTTCTTAACTGTTTCCTTGGTCACATTCACGAGGGTCTGTCCCCTTGTCACCTGAAGAAAGCCAAGCTCATGTTCTTCTACACCCGATACCCAAGCTCCAACACACTCAAGACTTTTTTCCCTGATGTCAAGGTGGGTCTCAACACGTCAGGCCTTCCACCCACACGAATTTGAAAATGTCAGTCACCAGAAGTGCAACTGCTTGAAGCTGGGTCCCGGAATGGATAGATTTTTAAAACAGTACTTTTGCGTTTTTGTCTGCACAACCAACATGTAGTGGTGCAAAGTGCAAAGCGTTTTCAAAACGATGACCATTGTTGGGCCTCACTTCACCACCGTCACTTTACAGCAACAGTAGTTGACAGTTTACTTTTTGAGCTTGTTGAAAAATCAAAATTTCAATATATGCAGCAAACGACCACTGCAACTGACATTGATAAAGGTTGAGAAAAACACTAGCCAATTACAAACACAGGTTTACCATTTGGAGCAAAGCAGAATCAAGACTTTTTTTATGTGCACATACCATGCCTTCTTCAATGTTTTTTGGTGATAGCACTACATCACTGGATCACTTTTTAGTGATCACTAAATGCATTTTTAGGGATCATTATCATGGGGATCATTTTTTGAAGGCAGTTGATTTTAAAGGTAATATCCCAACCCTGAAACAAAATGAACATGGCACGATTGTTTTCTTGTTTTCAAAGAACGGCGTTAGCTTGTTGTGCTCATACTTTAAGTTTCCATTTCCTTTGAGTTTACAAACAAGTTTCCTTGCACGGTGTCTGGACTCTCCTCACAGAATTGGGTCCAGGAAGATCTTGTTTTACACAGCTAGATAGTCAGATATACATGACCAGGAAAAACCAAAATACATCCTTTCTTCCAGTTTAATCGCTGCGTCACATCTCAGATGATCAAGTGGTTCAGCAACTTCAGAGAATTCTTCTACATCCAGATGGAGAGATTTGCTCGGCAGGCGGTTCGGGAGGCCCTAAACAGGTAGCATCCCAACACCGAAACCTACGTTTGTGATGCAATCCTCCCATAATTACACTTCTCTCTCTCTCATAGGCCTTTGATAAAGTCAATCCACCCATTCTTTCCGCATGATCAGTGTCATTCTGAAATTTTGTGCGCAGAGATGGAGCTCCCCGGCTGGCGAGGGACAGTCAGTTGCGTGTCAACAGAGATTCAGAGCTCTACCGTATCCTGAATATGCACTATAACAAGAGCAACATCTATCAGGTGAGAATGCCCCTGACATTTTGACCTGTAGTGAAAAACATACATCTAAAAAAGGAAGTCTGTTTGTGTGTGTGTAGGTTCCGGACAGGTTCATGGAAGTGGCTGAAGTAGCACTAAGGGAGTTCTACTCAGCCATCTGGACAGGAAGAGACAGCGACCCCTGCTGGAAGAAGGGGATCTATAAGATTATCTGCAAGCTGGACAGTCCAGTACCAGACACGTTCAGGTTGCCAGGCTGCCCGGTGGGATGATAATGTCATAGTCATTCCAAAAAGAAGAAGATTTACATGTCAAAACACATGTTCACTTCAGAATAACATGAGTAACACACTCGGGAGCTTAAATGAGAAACTATCAATCAATCAGGCTGGGCTTGATGCTGTGGTTACCATAGCAACCATGCAGACCACCATATTGATGTGTTACTTAAAATGTCGTATTATTTCATGTTTTACATTTTTTTTATTATTCACTTTTTCTAACATGTAATTGTTGACACTGTTCCCTTTAATTTGTAATTGAATCTTTTGTTTTCCAGTTGTGTATCGCAGCTCAGTATTTACTTCATTGCTGTTAATTCTTGATATTTTTGTAAATGATACAACAAATTGAAAAATATATTACAAAAAACGGAGTAAGATGAATGTTTCGTTATTATTGTAAATATGTGAATCTGTGAGTGTCATTGCATATAGTGCTTCATGCTCGCAGATTTGCTGCTGCTGTGTGTTTGTGTGCAAGCATGCATCCGTGTGTGTTCCATTTTAAGCATTTGTAAAATGTTTTACTTGATCTTCGATGTTTTATCAGTGAATAAAAGTGGAAACTGACTGGGTGGCAACAAAATCAGTAGACGCATGGCTTGCTGACAAAATGGATTACATCTCAGACACACATATTTTGTCCATCTATGCTATTTAAATGTCAACAAATGACCAGTACTATATGCACATTTATGCATTTAATATACCCAAAAAGCAATAGCACTTTGCACACACATTGCGTCACATCTGCAAACAACTTTTTTTTTTTAAGGAATGCTGTCACCATGTGGATTCTATTGATGGTAATACCATGCGAGGAGAGCACCTGATCAGAGTAGACTTGAAATGCTTCATCACCCCAGTTATACAAGTGTGTTAAATATATAAGAACAATTTGGTCTCATGACGGTCACGAGACGTAGAGGAATGTGGAAACACACACACACACAAATCCTCAGATTTCGTCCAGCAATGACTTGGCTCAGCAGTGCAATGTATTTTAATATAAAATCATCTAGAATGCGTATTCAATGCATGTCGCCGTGTATTTATTTCTAGTTGTGCCTTCTCATGGTAATTTCTCTTGACTTTGGTTCCCACAGTTGTTTGTGGATGTCATTTGAGCCGCACCAAATTCTTCAGCATGTCAACAAGCGCCTAACTGTTTTAGTGTCACAGTGTGACAAATACATTTCTTCACCGGTCGTGGACATCAAGCTGGCCTCTTGCAGAACCCACAGATGCTGTTCACTCTCCAGCCGGCTGTCAGGATTATTGCTGCAGGCTGGAAAACGCTTCAGGATTCCATACATTTTCTCCCTCAAGTGAGTGATTAATAAGACGTTTAAAATGCGCTTGGCTACTTAGGAGCAAACGTATTTCGTACTATACGAAATGCAGAAAAACAGGAAGTAGAACAAAAGTGTGTTTTATTTCGAAGGGGCTCCGAGGACGTAGTTTACAACTCACACAGCTGGACGCGGCTTGCGGGCAGGAAAAGATGGCGCTCTCGAGACTGCTGCCTCTAGAGCTCGCGCTCTACGCCGCCTGCTTCGTGTGCGGGATAGTGACGGCCGCGAGCGTCACCATCGTCCAGGTGACCATCGTCACTACTCACCTGCTGCCTTCTCTTCACCTGTCTTCCTAAAGTTTTCACCCACTTTCCTCTCACCATCTCCCTCTTCGTCGCACTCGCTCTTCCATGCTCCTCCACCTGGTGCGTGTCGAGTCACCCCGCTCTTGTTCCCTGCGCCCCACACTCTTGTCCATCACTGCCCTGCGTCACCCTCGCTCTAACCTGCACCTCACGCTTCTACACTTCCTGTCAGCGCTCCTCTTCACGCTTCCCTCCCTGTCCTCGCTCAGCCTCACTTCCAAACTTGTTTTGGGTGAATTATAAGATCTAGTATTTGGACCCTGTTTGCGCTTGATGGTCAACTGCGGAGAGCCTGACTCTAACTAAGGTTACTTGTCAAAAGATTGGGACTTCCAATGCGCGTGCACGAATCAATGATCCGTGCACGCGCAGCCAAATATCCGGTCATGTGCTCGGTGGCTCCTCGTGCAGTCAGGTGCTGTTTGTGTGAAGTCGGAGCAGCGCTTCCTCTCCTCTGCTCCTGGAGTTGACCCGCCACTTCTTCTGCTACAGTGATGTGTGACCTGACCTGGTTCACGCTCTGTTGGCTTGTGTGCTTTTGCCGTAGTAAGAAAATACGCTGTTTATGAACTTTCCCGGACAACCAAGGTCACGTGACCGCCGAGCTGTTTCCCCTCCTCTTGTCACGTCGTTAACAGTGTCCATGATCAGGGCTGATACACGCCTCGGTTGTTTTAAGTGAACTGAAGTTGGTGGCTCTCACATGTTGTGATTTCCTGTCTTTGCATCCCTTGCTCAAACATGATGTGCTCAGGTGTCGGCATAGGTGAGTAAATATGACTTCCTGTTTGTGCACACCTGATTGTGTGTTGGTGTTTAAAAGTGGCCATATTTGTTCTGTATTAATGTGTTTGTTTACTGCTCCATGGAGTTTTGGATGCTTGTCTCTTGCGTGTTGTGTTATGTCCCGAGTCCTTGGTCACGATCGCTGACAAAGTTGAAGGAGGACAAAAGTATAAAAGGATTTAATGGTGATCGCAGTACGGCTTGTTGCCATTGCTCCTCCAGCAATGGTATCACTCTACTCTTTCTCCTCCTGCTTCCTCCTTTGACTCTAGCATCTACTTTCTGAGCACACACCTGTTACTTACTTGAAACCGTTTGATACATTGTATTAGCTGAATAACAAAATGGAGCAGTAAAATACTTCCACCTTGTGTTTGTTTCAGGGTCATTTCGGAGGTCAGTGTATCCTCTATGGCCTGGTGAGCTTCAACTCGTCGTCCTCCTCCATCACCCTCCAGTCCTCCAGCGCCGCATCTCTGTGCTACTTTGTGTCGTCCATCTCGGTGTTGGTGGCCGTGGTTTGCTTCTCGCTCTCCCTCTACTGGATCTATCAAATCTGCATCGATGGAGAGGTCGCCAGGTTAGCCACCTCTAAGGTCAAGTGTGAAGGTCGCACTCACACCGATGAGAATCCTGTCACCTTTAGAGAGCGTGTGTGGATGAACGTGATGGTGGGCGTCTGCGGAGTGGCCCTCTTCTTCCTCCTCATAAGCGGCTGCATGCTGAAGATTGGCCGGGACTCCCTGTGTGACTCTGTGCTCGCCAGAGTTCCCAACATAACCAGGTGACTCCATGAACAATAACAGTATCCACACCATTTGTGGAGAAAACATTGCAATAAACAGAAGCGGTTACAATGCAGGTGTGAGGATGCTCAGAGCAGCACGTGGGCGAGTCCACTGGACGGGAAGAGGTTCTTCGACAGTCTTCACAAAGCTGAGGTCATTATGTGTAGCTGGAGACCCTTCCTGTTTCATTGTAGTATTGACACTGACCTCCTTTCACAGACCTCCGCCTGGGTCAACTTCTTCTTCTGGATCATCATCGGTGTCCTGGTCTTCCTGCAAAGGCGGCAGAAATTGGGGTCCAAAGTGATGACGGGGGGCCCAGCTGGAGGACTGTTTGGAGACCCGGCGGTGACGGCAGCAGAGACGGAACCGTTCTTTAACCGCACGGCCCGAACGCAGTGATGCGTCAGCTGCATTAGTCATTACTGAGCTTTTGCTGTTAGCGCTGCGGTTTCTTTGGGGCTCTCGAGGGGCTTCTGTGGCAGCTGGACTTCACCAGCCCCAGCAGTTTCGTCGCAATCTATTCAGTTGCAGAAGTGTGTAAACCTCGCAAAGTATTTTGTATTAGTGTTTGTCTGATAAAAGCGGAACCACTGAGTTTGGTTATTGAGTCAGTGATGTCTTGTTGCTGAAGGTTTGACTGACACCTGAGCTTGACTGACTTGAGGAAAAAGGTTGCTAATGACGTGTTAATTCCATTAAGGTGGCGCTCCCCCTGCTGGTTACTTTCTGACTTACAACATTCATGAGTCAAGAACGTGCCTGGGGACATGTTCGGGGTTAAAGCTGACCATGGAACTGATTCAACAATTTCTCTAATAAAACTGGAAGTCAAGCCTTCTGTCTGCCTTCATGCTGACTCAGCTGGATGATGAGGTTCAACACAAGTCTGTTATTAGCAGCAGGTGAAAATAGCAGCGCTGATCTGATGGTTGCCTTGGCGACCTGCTATCGCTAATCTCTGCGGATTATCGAGCTGAGTGGACCGGCAGGGTGATAGGATCACGGACAACAGGAGCGAAGACACAAGCGCTGTCCGTCAAACTTTTTGGGCGAGAACAAGAGTGTTCTTGGGAGAGGGAGCAGCACTCTGGAGGAGACTCAGGAAGATCTTGACCCCAAGAGAACCAGTAATCTGGTGATTAACTTGACCCTGGAGACTCCGGTGAGACCCTGCACTCTTTCTTCGTGAGAAGAGAAAACAGCTGAGGGAGGCAACACGTTTTATTTAAGATTATTTTGACAAAGAGCTAATGCTAGGATTTTATGAATAATTGTGTGAAAGATTTCTGCAATGTAAAAATATTGCAATGAATCAAAAACTGTGAAGATGGGTTCTGTAGAGGAGGTAATAAGAAACCTCAACCAGGAGCCCCAACGTAACTTGTCAGTGACAGTGTGACCCCTGACCTCTGCAGATGTCCGAGGACCAGTTTGACTCGGTGGCAGTGAGCGTGGAGTCGCTCCTCTGCGACGCCAAGCGGATGCAGCAGCAGTGTCGTGAGCGCAGCGAGCAGTTGGCTCTGGCTGCCACCCAGCTGAGGGTGGAGTCGTCCGCCCTGCGGGAGCAGAGCGAGGAGGCACTGCTCAACATGGCCACCATGAGGCGGCAACTGGACGAGCTGCTGGACACAAAGGCAGCCTTCGAGGCCAGAGAGAGGCAGGCCCGCAAGTTGAGCAAGCAGCTCTGAGGCCTGTTGACCCACCTCAACTGTACATTTACAAACTGCGAGTCGATTAAAAATAAATAATATTGGATCTGTCTTTTTTTTTCGTTCCTTACTAACAACACTCCTTAATATGTCTCTTCTTTGGAAGTCAATGTTCAAGCAGAGACACATTGATTTGGCAGCAGGAGGACATGCAACAAAGGAAATAAAGTTGCTCACGGTATGACCTCATTTCAAGTCAAATCTAACTTGGTAGTCAGCCAGATACAATTATTTGAAGGATCTGCAGGCACAGTCTCTATCGCTCATTCTCACTCCTGATGCATTACATCTTAATCTTGTTGCTTTTGCTACATGTGTTACTAACAGTAGTTTAGAATTTACTTTAATAAGAGAACACCCAGCATCAGTATACGCTCGAGTGCAGTGCATTGTACATACTTCGGTGAATAACTTATCTGAAATAATAGACAGCCTTGAGTCATAAAAGATTAAAATTTAATTATGGGCTTGAATTATTTCATAAATAGATTGTTTTAAATAGAAAGCAGCAGGGGGTGTGTCGGGAACGTGGCGCCCTCTCTCCTCTCTCCTCTGTCATCGTTCTGAAAGATCAAAGTGCAAATGAGGAAGACAAAACTTTAGGTTGGTGGAAAATAAAGGTACTCAAACTTACTGTCAACTTTCTTCTTTAGTGGTGTCAAAGCTGCTTTGGCCTACAAAAAAACAACACATACGTTACCAACATATTAATCGTGTTTAATGAATGTACTGAGCTCATCGCAATTACAACTAGGGGTGGAGGAAAATATCCATAAGATCGAACATCGCAATACTTCACCGTGCGATATCAATATTTTTGCTGAAATATTGCAATACTAGATTCTGTGATATTGTCCTGATATTTTAAGTCAGCTAGATCAATATTTAATTCATAGATACTTGGATCCGCTGCTGCATTTGTGACATGTGTTTAATAATGTTTTGTTTTTGTACATTTTTATTAGTTATTTTGCAGATTATGGGAGCGATTCACTCCTCTGCGTCCCCTGAACTTTAACTGAAAGTCTAACTGGTCTGACGTCACAGCAATAAACTCGCTCTCATGCACATGATATTGTAATGCAACATCTGATTTTCCCATTTAAAATGAAGGTTCTTATTACAATATATTGCTGCACTTACAGTATTGCAGTACACCACAATGTACGGTATCGCCACTCCTGTATCAGGATACGTATCAAGATGCCTGCCAGTACACAGCCCTAGTTACAGCTAGTGTGATAGAAACGCACCATCCTTCATGACAAAATCAAACACACCTTGTGGGATCTACTTGGCGGGGAACTATTTCGCAAACTAGGTTCAACCATTGCAGTCAGATAGACCATATAGAAAGAAAATCCTTTCAGATCAGATTATGTGACTCGGAAATACCATAGAGAAAGACCAAGCGCTCACCTTCTTGATGGCGGCCCAGTCTTCCAAGATGTCGATGTCCCTCAGCATGTAGACAATAAACGGTCCTGCAGCAACAACATCACAACATGCCGTGTCAAAACAAACGCTTTCTCTCATAAGCCTGAAACTGACGTCACCCACCTGAGACCAGAGACACTTTTCTCTTTCTTCCAAAAGGATTTCGTGTTGGAAACTTTTTGCCTCTTGTCTCATCGCTCCACTCTGACCACAGATGATACACACAAAGACATGCATGGATGAAGTCAAGACACTTCAGTGAGTCCAACACAACAGCTGTCCTCACACTGAGTGGGTACCTGAGGTGATGTCCAGACTGTGTCTGTCCTCCTCCAGTCTTCTGATCTTCTCCAGGAGCTCTGACCTCATGACATCTGACAGGAGGGAGCGCTCACTCTGTCATACGTGGAAAACAAACGCCTCACAATCGTGACCATCTAATACCAGAGGGGGCGCCTGTGTGCGCCGGTGCACTACCTCAAGGTGCTGTTTAGCTCCCTGGAGCTCACAGTCGTATTTGTGTTGTATCACCTGCAGACACAGCTCCCGATACACACCTGTAGAAACAAGGTTGAACCACTGAAGGAGAAGTACACACTCCCTCACCATTTGTACAACGAGCTCACGCAGTTCTTCTTTGACGACTACACAGGCGCAAGAATTATACATGTAATTGCTACTCACCTGCTACTTGAGTCCTGATTTGCATGCTTTTCTGCAGCGCCGCCAGCGGCTCTTTGTACTCTCCTGCGGTGCCAGTCAGAACCTCATCCAGCTTCACCTTCACCTGATTCAATCGCTCCCTGAACAACCTGCAATTTCACGATCGCAAGGCACATTTTCGCGGGGCAAATGTGTGACACGAAACATTGCAGGACTAGGAGCAAAGATGACTGAGAAGTGCAACCCTGGCTCTTACTTCTCCTTCAGATCCTGAAACTGTTTCTCCAGATCCCCCATCTCGTCCAGACACTCTCCTCTCCTCCTCTCACAGTCCTCATCGTCCATCTCTGAACACAGGCCAACAAAGTGTTCAGCTCTCAGGAGTACGACAACTCAGCACTGCCATCCCACATTTACCTGAACTCTCTTCTTCCTCTTCCTCCTCTTCCTCATCGCTCTCCTCAGAGTCACTCTCCCTCTCTTCAGCACTCTCCTCCATGTTCTCTTCTCCATTGTTGACTGCCTCCAAACGTCCGTTTATCTGGTTGAGTTGCTGTCTGTCCGCCTCCATCTCCTCATCTTCCCCCCGTAGAGGAGGCTAAGTGGGCATGACTGTTACACACACAACAATATAAAGAGACAAATAAGGCCACAGCTGTTTCCGCAAAAGTCTAGCAGTTGTATTTAGGAAGTAGTGCAGCACCCAAAGAGGAACGAGGAAATAACCTCTATTTATAAAGATTTAAAGACGACTGGCTAAACTTGCAACTTCTGCTTTCAAGATGATCAGGTTAAAAAAAAATCCGTATGGGAAACTACGTATTGCTTCCTTTTTTTCGTCAATATTGCAACTGCTCTGCTGTACAGTAATGTCAGTCAAACAACAACAGGATTAAGAGTAATTCCAGGTTTATTTGCAAAATTGTATTAGTAAATTACGAGCTTAAACCGACTCTCGGCGTATTTACTGATAGTAGTCTTGGTTGTTCACGTGGTTGCAGACATGAAACGAGTAAATAAAGGGTAAACATTCTAGAAAAATAAAACGACACGATAAAGCTTTTATTTTGTTGCAGGATGTCCCGGTGTAGCACCGTTGACGGCTTAACCGCAGCGTCTATGATGTCATGAACGAAAGGATGATCATGTAGGTACTTCACCAGTTGTAAGGACTTTACATCAGAGTTTATACCAGTCGCTGTGCATAAATGTACAGTCGGTAGTCAAATAAAGACGATTTGGGATTTGTTTCCGAGCGATTTTGAATCAAACTGGCGTCTGTTTGGTCAAGTGCCGCGCTAGCTTACAGTCGAGGATACACACAACACCCTATCGGACTTCTGTTGATCATCGGTCAGAAATATAAACCACTCACCTGAATAGGTAAGACAGCTTAACAGATGGTCAAAATAATCGGGTTATATTTCCATTTTAAAAACTACTTCCTCTTGACTTCGCTGCACTTTACGGGACCGTAGCGAAAGACGGAGGAGCCAATCCGTACGAAGCACTGCCTGCTGCTGGGAGGAGTCTGGGAGCCGGGGCAGCCCGAACTCGCTCGACCAATCCGTGAGCAGACTTTCAAAAGCAAGGCCGCCCGGCCTCAACCAATGTTCTGAGGTGCCCTAGCACATAGAGTGGATTTCAATTGAACCCGTGTCTAAAAAGTACAGTAAATATACACTTAAATAATGTACTTTCCGTAGCTATAGACCGGAATATTTTTACGAATCTGCAATGCTCAAACTGCCCACTAGATGGAGGCATTTCGTAAATGACGGTCGACAGCTGTAGCGTCGAAACATTGAAGTTTCAGCTTGTTTTGAACTTGCAGGCGCCATAAACGGACGATAGAAATCTTTAAACAACAGAAAACTTGTCTTTAGTGACTCGTATCGCTTACCATTCACCTTTGGTCAAGAATACTTTTCACATGTGCAGCAAAGAAGCACTTCTCATGTCTCATCTTGCAGGTTAATTCCAGGGGGCGCACCATCGGGTCCAGAACTGGAGGGAATCCATGAGTGGCGCACAAGAAACACTCACAAACTTTCATTTTGACATGTTTTTATTAAAGTTGCATAAAAGTGTAACAAAATTGGGCAAAAACACGACCTTATGTTGATATTGCTACATTGGTTTGTGGAGTTGATCTCATTCTCATTCAGAAAAAAACAGCATGATCGTTTTAATCTGTACGACAAGCCTCGTTGCTAACAATTGCTATTCCGCTAGTGTTGTTCCACCAACAGTACAAACTCTGCAGTAACAGTCGAAAAGCTGGATTGGCCCACGATAACCCGGCTTTTGTTACCAAAGTTAGATTCAGAAGGCAGAGGCGAACAAACCAGAGTACTCTTAAGTCGATTCCTTTTCACTACAAGGCCGGGCATTAACAAGGTCGTCATAAAAACAGTATTCCAAGAAGAGCTAAAGATCAAGGCCTACCAGTTTCACACACACTTCTAAAAACAAAACAGAATCTCATCTCATAGAACAAACAAAAAATAAAAACATGTGATGCAGTCCTGTTCACGAAAATATTATTTGGTTTCATGTGACGTAAATCATATCTAAGGCAACATCTGTCTTTAAAGTTGGGGGAACCAAAGAGTTGAAGATGCATGTAGATGTGAGGGCGTGTTTAGAGAGGCAGACAGCTGCAGGTCTGTTGCAGACAAGTCTCAGACTGGTCAGCGACCGTCAGCCTAAAATCTAACCTGCGCGAGGTTGGAAGAGATGGCTCATTATCTGGGAACGACTGGCTGTTACAGCCTGACAGCACACATGATCTTTGTTGTGCGTGAATTTTTCACACACCTGTTCGCACACAAGCTCACACCTCAATCTGACTCAGGCAGCTGTGCATAAAGATGGACATGTACTGAATCTCAAAGGCCACTAGCCCCACCCTTTCACACTTTAGGTTCACGGATGTTAACCTCACCAAAACAAGCAACGGTTGCAGACCTGTGTTCAACATATGGAAACGCTGGAATCTTTGTAATACTCTGATTGTCTGTTGACATCTGTCTCATAACACAAAAAGTTGCCACCATGTTGCTTCTGCATTCTGACACAAGTCGATCTTTGAGCACAGCAGATGTTATGTTTCAGCGAATTAACAAGGTGGAAAAGTTAACCACTCTATCATGTGTGATGTCGTAAAAATATGACGGCATAATTATGATGTAATACACAGGTAAGAAAGTGGAAGGAAAAATGAATTATCAACAACACTATAGATCATAAAAAAGAACAAGGCAGCTCTGTTTGGGTCCAAAATGTGTCATTCAGGAAAATAAAAATCAACAGGAACCAGTCCCTCACTCGAAAATAACTTCCTGTTACAGAACAGCAAAATAATGGCTGTTGTATGTTTCCTAGCAACACACGAGACAAATCAGTGGAGGCAGGGCCACAGCAGCCCACACCTCAAAATGCACCAAGAGAACAAATCAAATGCCAAAAAAAAAAAAAACGGTCACTTGACTTTTTTTGAAGTTCCAATGAGCACAAAGTATTTCCAACAAAACAACAATGAGGCGACAAACTGACAAAGTCCTTGAACGCACCGCGGCATCATCATATCCTCCGGGTAACATAAGAAGAAAAAGCTCCGCCCCAGTCGCTTTTCAGTTGAACAAAAATTGTTGAAACTGCTGAGGACAGAGCTCTGCTGCAACCTGATTGGCAGCTTCGTCCGTCCAGTCGCTGATGATTACTTCTCTTCATTGTGTTTGAGGTCGGCGAGAACAGAGGACCTGGTGAAGGAGAACGGGGCGCCAGGTTCCGTGTCTTGGTGTGACCCGCTTGTGGTTTTACCCAGGGAAAAAAAAAGGGAAAGAAGAGGGGCAAGTGGGAAGACGACGGGCGAGGAAGAGGAGGATGAAGAAAAGGAGGGAGAGGTTATTTCTTCTGAGGGGTGGAGAGCTTCTGCATCCCTCTGATCTTATCCAGCAGCTCTGAGATGAAGTCCTGCAGACAGATACCATGAACTATGAGTGAGCATCTAGTTTCATCATCATTCATTACAGTGAGTCACACGTGTGTGTGTGTCTGTCTATATATATATATATATATATATATATATATATATATATATATATATATATATATATATATATCCCTATAATGAAATACTTCATTTGAATATCATTGACTCATTAAGCGCTGCAACTCTCTAAAGCTGTGAAGATCCAGATGGTCATCTGGAAGACCACCAAAAACCTGTTCCTCACTACAGTCCAAATTTCAATAAAAATGTGTTTAGAACTTAGGAGGTATTTTGCCAACAGAAAGCGCCTGGTACGCCATGTTATCTCATGTCCATCTTGGCTGCAGTAACAAAAGCTGAAGAAGCCATTTACAGGGAACATTTTTAAGATCTTCATCGACATCCAGTTGTCTTCACACTCTTCTGAATATGATGATCTGAATTATAAAAAAGAACATTGCTTTTCTCACCTCGGTGGGTTTGAAACAGTCCACCAGCAGATCCTGTGAAAGTTGAAAGACAGCGTTACATTCGATAGCAATTCAAGTCACACAAATGTAGACGCACAAAGTCAACCTTAACTGGCAGCCTTAACTGGCAACCTAGCAGAGTTAGCAGCAAGACAGGGCAAACCCAACAGAAGACCCACTGCTGGGGTTATCCGACCGTGGACTTGAGTTTTCAGTAGTGGCGAACTAAATGACGTGTGGCTTCTAGGCTTGTGTCAAGCTAAAGTGGGCATGTAAAAAGAAGTCTGGTTTTGAGGCCTGTCTTTGTGAGGAAAAGGTCACCTGACCAAAGGCAAAGAAGGTCTCGTTTTGAGCTGTAAGTCACTTGCGTATATCAGTATTTGGGTCTGGCACAGAAGATTTCCACCTTGTGAGGAGCTTGCAAACTATTCCACCAATTACCCGGTTTGTCAGTTGTTTTATTTTGTCAGTTAATGACTCACTTTGTCACTCCCTGAGTGATTTATTTAGTCAGTTATTCCACTCACTCACTGTTCAAGGCTCTGAAGGACTCCTCACTGCATTGTGCCACAGCAGCTCGCGTGCAATGCTCCATTCAGAACTACTGTACAGAGCCAAAATGTTGGTTTAGTTCATTGAATACTGATGTAAGATGGCACTGGCAGGTCCAGTGGTTAGACTTCAAAGAGTTTGAATCCTGATTATGTGTTTTCCTTGATGCCGTAAGCCAACAAAGGCCAAGTTGCCTGTGCACATACTCATTGAAAGTTGTTCTACTGACTTCATTGTACGCTGTATTCTTTACTTAGAATTAAAGCTTTTAATACTGGGCCATTTTTACAGATTTCAAGTCAAAACCTCAATATCAATTTAGATTATATGGTTTTTAGTACTGACTGGCTGATCAGGCTTCATGAACATGTGTCCTCATATTCACAGCTCAGTATGTGGCACTCTGGGTTTAAAAATGAAGTGAGGTTTCATCGGAAAAAAACGGTAACTCATATCCAAAGATTTTAGAGCAGGGAGATCCTCCTGTGATAGTACAGGGTGATCTCTCACACCATGATGGAGTGTTGACATCTTGTACCATGTGCGGTACATGCTCTTGTGATGCACTTCAATATGAGCTCCGACAGCTTGTCTGTTGTGTATCATCATGTAAGAATAGATGCACATCATTCTGAGCATGTGTCTGACCTTGACCCTGGCAGCTCTCTCTACATCACTGGGCATGTCCAGCAACTCATCCACATCGATCTCCAGCTCAGGAATCGCTTCCTCCTGCAAACAAAAGCAAAATGAGAATGAAGTTAAAGTCAACAGGCGACTGCCTCTTCCAACCACTAGAGGGTGGCAAAATGTAGTACTTGACAGGACACAAAAGAAAGAACATTCTTATCAAATATATAAATTCAGTGTATTAGTTGAGAGATGCACAGTGTGCTTCAATAATCCATTTGGAATGTGAAATTTTCTTCCGCTTCAGTCAGCAAAGTGACATGATGAGCTTTAATACTTCCACAGCAGAATCATCACTTTCTTTTAAGAGTGTGTACAAATGGATCCAGACATGGGTCAAACCATTTGTCCTGTTGGCAGACACACACAGAAGATATAGTGGAAACCTGTGCAGGGGTTATTGCAGCACAGCAGGCAGCCAGCGACAACACACACCCAACGTTCATGTCAAAGAATCTCACCCCTGAACTCCCCCTGCTCAGAACAGCAGGTGTGGGAACAGCTGCTGTGCTCGCAGTACACAGACACCCATGTGCTGGCACCAAGATGATGGTTTCATGGGGAGACCCCCACGAGCACTCATATGGGATTAAAGAATTATTTTAAAAAAGTTCTTTAATACGGCTGTGCGCGAGTGTGGGCGCTAAGCTGCTGACATTCAGTCTGTCTGTCACATTAACCCGCCATCTCACACTGACTGCTACAGTCTCGCACTCACCAACAAATCCTAACAAGTCGTTCAAACATACAACTTAACCTGTCACCATGTCCCTGGATGAATATGAGAGTAGCTGCTGCTGGCTTGGACTGAAATGTGTGTGGGGGTGAGAAAGTATGAAACATTGTGGAGGAAAAATGGGAGGAGGAGGGGGGGTGGAACAAGGGAGAAAGAAGGAGATGGAGGGGGGGTTGTAAAAGTCTGAGACAGGCAGACGAGACACAAAGAATTATGATGTGGAAGTTTTGCAGTGCGTGTTCCTGTTGTGACTAAGTACATGTGTCTGTGGCGTCTCCGTCCGTCTGACGACGTGTGTTTGTGCGACTGCTTGTCAGTTTGTGTGTCTCGATGTGAGGGCTTCTATTTGTGTCCATGCCTGTGTCATTGTGTGTGCTTGCCAGTGTACACTTGGAAGTGTCCATGTGCCTGTGTGTGTGTAGAGGTTGATATGTGGTTCAAGCATCAGTGTGATGATCCATCTTCATGCATGTGCTGTACAAGTGTTAACAGACTCCAGTCAGCAGACAACACCACTGCTGCTAGAGACTGTACATGGAAAGTTCGCTGCCTGTCTTTGCCATTTGATCTGCCCATTGGCTTCAGCTCCTGCACACACATACACGCTCACACACAGCGAAACCACAGCGACTCATGTATGTAGGTCAGAGAATCACCTGCCAAGACTACAACACTTTGCTAACACGATAGATGTGAGCTGCGTAAACTGAGGGTCACACGCATGTGTGCTGGTGAGCGTGAGCGTCACCATAGAAACACACACAGTCAGAGAAGTTTGGTTGAGCAATAGCCACCTTTGCATGCAGCCAGCCAAGCAGACACACCACAGTTAAAATGGATGCTGAAACAAAAACACTGGGTGAAAGGAAGTGATGGCAGGAGGCAGCAGGATGCAGGAAGAGACGGCCGCGTGGCTCCAAACAATGTCTCCAAGCGCTTCAGTTTCCTGGTGAGCCTTTTGAATAGCACAACTAAACTGCAGTTCAAAACAGTTCAAACGCAACAGAAGATTTGTTTGTGCGACCATTCATATGATCTAAATTCAAACATGTGTTACATCACATGACAGTCTCCCATTCGTTCACATTAATGTATCCAAGTCAGGCATTGTATATAAATGTGTGTGATGCACGACAGGGTAACATTAAGACACTCAAACGGCAACACTTCCTCTCTGTGTGTGTTCCATTCTAACCATCTCCTGAGGCCTGTTTGACTAGCAGAAGGTACAAAGTGTGTGATGCTGACAATGTTGAGTTATTTTTACACGCACACACACACGCACATACACAACTTGAGTGCAGTCCATTAAGGTTTATTTCTGTCTCCATAAAGGCAGTGTACACCAGGATATACAGCAGGATTTTGGGCTCCAACTGTCCAGAGAAGGAAAATGAGAAAAAAGGCTTAGTAGCAATGGCCACTGACATCCACAATGACTAAGCGATACAGCAGCCAGTCACAAACATTAAACGGAAATCACAACCTTGTTGGTGACTCAGCAAAAGCACAACCACAACAAGACACCAGCCTGAAGGCAACGCAGAGGCGAGAGACTGATGAGGCCTGATTACACAGTGTATTGTCACCTGATACACACATAATGAAGTGAGGAATTGTTGTACATCAGAGTGATCCAAGTCGCAGCCACCCAAACACACATCACATCTCTCACTGTATTGTGAGCTCCTGTGATAGAAGTCAGACTCCTCTCTTCATCGGGTTGTGCTACAGGCTTCATTCGGCTGATGTGTGTTTTTATCTCAGAAGAGTCGTAGAAGTGGGGTTATTTATGTCCATGTAAACACAGGCAGCCAGAATTCCCCGTCTGATAACGCTGCTGATCAGAGGTGAAAGGTCGCAGTGTGATCTGTCAACCACCCTCTGCTTTCACACAGAGAGAGAAAGACAGCAACACTCACAATCACAAGATTCTGACTGAAAGAAAAAACAAAACACCCTCAAAAGCAGCCGACGATGCGTTTGTTCATTCAAAATGATCGTGTTTAAAGCATCCTCAGTTGTCTAGAGTGTTACGCCTCGCCACCACAGCCATGAGACACAGTTCGTCATCTGCTCTGATCCTTCGCTTCAGTTCACACTCAGGGTCACTCTTGCTGCTATGGTTCTCTTAAATTATATTAAATTAAAATGCAATGCTAGTGTGTCTAGGTGTTTGTGTGTGTGCACCATTACACAAACGATGCATAGAAGACGCAGACAAAGCTTTCAACAAGACGGCCGTGTGTGTAATTAAGAAAAGTGGCTGCGGCCTCACACATCTGTGAATCATGAAGCACGTCAACTCAAATCGATGGAATGTTTTCATGGGGAGTGAGTTTCAATCAGCTGAGTGAACTTCCTCTTCACTTCTGAGGAAAGGAGAAACAGTAGAAGGAAATCTTCCAAATGCCATCTATGTTTACTTTTCTGCGACAGGTTAATTGTTATTGACTCATTGTGCCTCTTTTTGTTAGCAGCAATCCACACTTTTATGGCTCCAGCTTCAAACATTCTGCACGTCGACTATGACAGCAGATATGCAGTGCTATAACATTTAATCATCCTCCAGCAGTGACGGGGCGAGATGCCTACATAGGAATAAAAAAAAAAAAAGAATCTGAAAAACATGAATAAATAAATCTGCCGACTCATCACAATGAGGTTCCCCAAGCCACAGAAAAAATTCTGCATGAAGTCATCAATGATTTTTGTCATGTTTGAGGAGGTTTTCTTGGAAGTGTGTGGACCAGAGATCAACCGTGAAGCAGAAGCATGATCCATCCTCCATCACTGGTTTGGCTCAACAAATCTTGCAGCACTGCCATGAGGCTCGCACTCTGGTTGCACTCATCTGACAGCCAAATAAAGAACAACAATGAACAGGGAGGACTCTGAGACTTGTTAGAAAACAGCAGAACTTACAACTTTCACAACTTGCTTTAACCATCAACCAGCAGGACAAAAATAGGTGGACAGAGAGTGTGAAAAGCACTCCCACGACTGGAGTGAAAGCAGAGCTTACAGGGAGATTAAAATAAGAAAGCACACTAACAGATTACAGCAGATTACCATTATGTCACACTTGGTACTTCTTTAACACACAAACCAAACCAATGATTCATAATCTTTGTCTTGTCACTTGAAAACAGACACATAAACATGAATCAATAAAAATAGAGGGAAGCAAGGCATGGAAGTGGAGATTTTAAAAAGTCAAAGTCATAAAGTTTAACTACATTCCTCTAAAGAATATGAGCAGGGCAGAAGTTTGTAAACATAAAAAACAATGTTGCTTGACAAGTGGCACAATATAGCTCATATATGTTTTTTAAAACACCAACAGTTTTGATATCCAAGACCAGCCCAGTCTATTTATATTTAATAGTTTGATCCCCAATGTGTTCTTGAGCAAGACACTTGACCCTTGTTTGCTCCTGACGGTTCAGATGGCGCGCAGCATCGCTGCCTACGACCTCACTGTGTGAATGTGTATGTGAGTGGGTGACTTATACTTCCTTTCGGATTAAGAGAGCAACTATATGTGAGAATGGGGAAACAGCTCATCGCTCAACAGCTCTTCGATGCTGTCATCGCCGTGTTGCAAATGTTTAATAGTAATCTGATGAGTTTGTGAGCAACACCAGGTCTGCTTGATAACCACAGTGCCGTCATAACACTGAACCTTGTCACACTTCCTGCAGCAACATTCCAGCTCCTGACTCACATCCCACTTTCGCTGCCTCACTGGCTCCGCCCACGCAATCTTCACTTCCTGCTCATGTGACTCACACATCAAGAACAATTTTCATCCTCTGGTTTTATATCCTCACCCAACATGAAGCACTCAGAATTCACAACTCACTCACTTACCACCAGACTGGTGTGTCTTTTTCTCACCAACTTACAAACACACATGGAAGCCATTAACACAGTGTGTGTGTGTGTGTGTGTGTGTGTGTCAGAGCGAGAAAGAGAGAGAGAGAGAACAGCAACAAAGAGATGCTGTTACTCAGCAGGACTGAAAGACTCCTGTGTGTGTCTATAAACACACAGCATACACACACACACATACAGGCTTTAAGCGATTAGTATTCAGACAGAAGTGGAAGCTTTAAACACATGGTGTGTCACTTGTGTGTTTCCACAGTTACAGCCCACACCAGTCACCACTAAAGACTTCAGCAAAGGTTGCAGTAAGATAACATCAGAGGCTTGTTTATTGTCAGTAAAGCATGTTTACAGGACTTGTAGTTGTATGCTTCCTCCTGCAGTCCTGATTTAAAACGTTCATAACAGGCGCACCAAGATATGAGGTGCACTGTCCACCCCACAGACAGCTGTTATCTGGTCACCACTTTAAGGTCACTGTTGCAAAGACCAAGCAACAACGATGGCTAAGACTCGGAATCTAACCAGCACACACCTCCCAGAGCTGGCCAGCAGCCCTCTGTTAGGCCACACTAAAGTGCAAGGGAGCATTGAGCAGCAACAGATCAGTGCCCACATTGAAACATGACATGCAACTTGACCCCACCAGTACAGGTCATACTGCACATCCAGACAGCAGTGACCCAATCATAATAATAGTTTCCCATACGTGACGTGAATTTGCATTCGTCTTAATTTTATCCAAATGGTTTCAGAAGAGCACACCTGGCCTTCAGAAATATAAAAGAAAGATGAGGTAGAATATTCTTTCCAGATCTGTGTACTTTTGGCATGGCAACTATGGAATGAAGCCTGGAAAGAAAATGAGTTTTATTTCTAAAAATACAAGCGTGTGTGTGTGTGTGTGTGTGTGTGTGTGTGTGTGTGTGTGTGTGTCCACGTTGGCCCCGTGTGTTGACTCCACCCACTCCTTCACTGGCTGGCTCTGTTAACTGTCTAACTGCTGGGCAGATGAAGAGCAGACTTGTCTTGCTGTGATGACCATCTGTACACTTGACCACGGCTGGAATGGTGATTTTACTTACATGACCAGAATGATTACAACAATACATCCCACCATCAATGCTAACCCTTACTAGCAGTAACGGATGGTGCTAAATAAATATAGTGTAACTACTACTCACATCAATAATACCACCATTATTAATGCAAAACTATCACTCACTACTATCACTATACAGTATATATGTATGTGTATGCATATGTATCTTATAACATCATCAAAATCAATTGTTCTGTTTTAAAATAGTCAGTTTTTGTAACATCCATCTTGAAAACTGTAGAATTACTTACAATTACAATTATTTAAACAGTTCCACATTAAACAAATAATAAGGGAAATTTCATTTAAAATATAGTACCAAAACATGAAGAACATATGAACAATCTGCACTCAACAAACGTATAAGGACCTAGCACTCCACTCAACAACACATAAAATTATGCAAAAACAATCTCCACTCATCGAATTGGAATGCACGTCATGGAATTTCGGATCCGCTTAGCTAGGAGGCTAATGCTGGAAAAAGGAAAACAGACTTTGCAATCCTTGGCTGAAGTTGACAAAAACAACATGCGTAATCAAGTTCTTAAATATAAGAACATCATTGTAGTGTCAGACATTCTCATTCCAGCAACGAGAGAATGCACAGTGTAGATTTTGGTGTGGCACGTCTTTGCCGTCATCTGTTGGGTTCAAAACACGGTGACCTGAGGTATCTACGGAGGAGAGGTGTAAAAGTAGGAGACGAACCCATGTCTAATTGAGAAAGAGTGCAAAGATCAATAAGCATAGTCGTCCAGAAAATGTTCCTTGATTATTATTTGAGATTAATCCATCGCCCCGCCCTACAGTGACTAGTAAGGGTATTACAGATCATTTTAACAGCAATTCTGCAATACTCCAACCGTGACCCTGTTGCAAAACTCAAAACGTTTCCAAACACCGGACTGCTATGAAGGGTCGTTCATGCCTCGCTCCACTGCTTCCACTCCGCTATCCGCCATGCTGTTTTGTTTACTGCTGGAGCATGGCGACAATGGCACTGACAGGCCGACAGAATCGAGTGACATTCATCAATATAAAGGTGGACAAAAACACATTCAGATAAAGTCTGTGTGATGAAATACAATACATTTTGATTATTTCATTTACAACAATTTCAGAACAATATACGCCGTTCATACGCCAACCTGCTGGGTACAGATCTAAGTAGTTGGATCATAGGGATATTAATCGATACATCGATCCACTGGATAAATCATTACAGTAACTATCACTACAACTACAGGAGAACTCTGAACTACTAACACAAACATTAGCACCACACCACAAAATGTTCTTTTCACCTGTAAATGGTACATGTATTCTGTGCACAAAATGTAATGCCATATATGATACAGTAACATACTACTGAAATGAACTGAACTGAAGAGGTCATTGAGCTAATATTTTATTGGCTATATCATTCATACCACTACAAATGAGTAATAGCAGTTCTGCTATCACTCCAATTGTTGCCTTACTGCCAACATAATGGTATCTGGCACAATTATTACTTCGCATTGACCACCATTAGCAACTAGCATCACACAACACTTCAAATGCAAATGACAGATAACTAAAAATATAAACCATATATTCTGTTTACTTCCTTTTTACTGTTTATAAATCAGCATTCATGGTGCTTTAATGCCTGATATGCTCCTAACACAGTTAATATCTTGTCCCTAGCACTGCCAAATATAGTATTCTTAAACTGCACACTTTTATTCCTGACTCTTCATTATTTTTTGGAGTGTTAATAAAAGCCTGAACAGTGCAGTTCACATGATCAAAAGAACCTCAAGCTCAAATGTACAATTGATGACAGAGTGGAGCATCCCTCTTCAGAGAGAATGAGAATTGGAAAGGTTTACGGGATGACAGATGACTACAAACAGGCCACGTGGCCACAGAATCCTGATCCAACATTGCCCCAGGGCAACCACAAGTGAACAATATAATGATGGCGGATGCTTCAAGAGAGCGATGGAGTGAAGATTCCCGCTGAATAAAGATGGACGATGACAAAAACGGGCAGACGCGGCACAGTGGAGACAAAGGAGGAAAAGCCCACGTGTCAGGAAGCCGGATTCTCCAAACATCCTCTTCCTCAGTAGACTCTGTGTTTAACCTCTTCACATATGATTTGAACAACCTCCGCCAAGTGTCAATCAAAGCCCTTTGTCTCACTGACTCCTTCAGCAGGATGCTGAGGCTGCATAATTATCATCATTAGTGTGGCACAGAGTCCAATTAATCCCTTTTTTCCTCAAACAGCTGTGGTCACGGTCAACATCTTGAGAATGATATACAACATCAAAGTAGGGAATCGCACGTGTTTGTCTGACATATTGTGTTTTCAGATTTCTTCCCACCTGGGCAAGATCAAACATGACATGCTCTGCTCACGACAGCGAGACACAGGCAGAAAACTGTAGTTTTTAAGCAGGCCAACTTAGTACATTTCGGCTCAGGAACTCTAGCAGGGGAGCATGTCGGACAAAGACCAATGATGACAACGTCAAGAGAAGGTTAACCACTTCACACTGCAAGCAAATGTGCATCAGCATAGATCTGAGATTCATAGAACGAGACAAAAACCATTCATGCGATCTCTTCTCACATAGTGTCATATCGCACACCCAAATCTTTAGACAAGTTAGGTAAAATTGGATCAATTCTACGGCACACTTGACATTAGTTCGCCCTGCAACACTGGTTGAGAAACACTTATGGTTCATAGGACATTTGTTAGTGTTTGAATCAGGTTTCAACATAGATTATTAAACTAGTTTTGATTAGCAGCTCTATTACGCATGTTTCTTACAGATATAACGTTACATGAAAAATCATAAATAATATTGATTCTGGGGAGAAATAGCAATATTTAATATTGTCGTGAAACAAATCATGATGTTTAAATGAATGTTTTTTTCTGCCACTGATGAAACACATGAGGGTCGAGAGGGTCCCAAAGTAAAACCCTATACAATATCAACATACAGTATCTACACCGTAGCTCTCCTGTGTCACAATCTGCATGATGAAGACGGATTTCAGGCACTCACTGTGACAGACACAAGGAATTCAGAAAGCTCCCCAAGCAGAGTAAGCATTTGTTCCAACTGTAGAAATTGAACTTTTGACCTTCTAATTGCAACACTCAAGATCTGCATGACTGATTGGTTTGCGATTAATTGTGTTCATGAAAACTGATTTACATTTTCTGATCACAATATGTGATGGCTTAAGGATGGAGGTCAGTAAAGCGATGACGGAACAGAAGAAAGTAACTCAAATCCCAAGTAAAAATGCTCTTCTTATATAGCAAGTTCGTGTGGTGGAGGTCACTTGAACTCTTTCACACACTTATTACTGCATTCTCTGCAAAGAAGGAAAGCGCATTATTTCCATTAAATCCGCTCTGCATACCACGATGTAGGTTAACTGGTATTTCAGAGAAAGTTAATGGAGTCCCATTTGTTTTTGCACTATGGTTTGCAAACTCAGCAAAATAATTTAGAATCAAATATGCATTCCATTTGACTAAACTTGTGTTACACACAAAAGTAAAACAGCAGGAAGTCACACCATACAACTTCATCAAACACCTGGCAGTAGTTACTAAATCAGCTTTCACCATCTTAAATGCCACCAGCTTTGGCAGCTCAAATGTCAAAACAAGACTTCATAAAAAATGTTCACATTGTCACAGGAAATCAATCTAAGCCTGGATAAGCTAAAACCATCTAGGGAGCCTGACAAATGCTACAATAAAACATTGGCAATCTGCCTCAAGCTGCCACACTTCCAATCTACTGGGTCAAACCACCTTCACCTCATAGTGGCAGCAGTATGTTAAGTGGGTGAATAGGGGGAAATGATTGCAATAATTGTATTTGTTATATAAATACCTTCCAAACAGTGCTGCTCTATAATCCAAACCGATCATATTGGGGATACCCTCCTCTTTGTACCTGATGTTATCTTACTGCACCCAAACCTACTTCCGGGTCCACCCCACTCCAGACATCACTCCTCTTACTACTGAAATTCCTCTCCTACAAGGAAGTCCACAAACCTATAAGTCTTTGTGCTGGTCAGGCTCGGAATAGAAAGTGGGTCGGGAGCAGCTCAGGACGGTGGACAGGAGCTCGGGGCTTAAGCACCTGCAACAGGTTACATGTGACCGCAGTGATGCCTGTGCACGCAGCGATGACATCACCACCGTAATGACATCACAGATTCACAAGCATATGCACCAAACCACACCATCCAACCGTTACCAGAACAGAGCTGGGATGCAACTTTTGCATGTGACCTCTGATCTGTTTGCCTTCCATGTTATGAAGGTGAGAGGTCCATGTGGAGCTTAGCTTCTACCCAGATTCCTGCTTGAATCCAGTTACCCACTGAAGGCCAAAGGTAGATTATGTATGTTTTGATGATGACAAATATATAAATAAACTATAAATCACACCCATCCAAACACCAACAATTAAAAAATATTAACAATTTAAAAACATGGCAGCTGCAATCGGGAAAAACAATCTCGGCATCGAAAGATAAATCACATGGGAATTTCGAGTTAATTCCACTGCAGAATAATACAGCATGCAACCGTCAGCCATAAACAAAACTCACAAAGATCCCCCTTTGTTCTCCCTCTGACCCTGAAGTGCCTCCTAATTCCACCAGAAGTTTCAGTGGAGAAGAGGAGCGCAATGGGAGTCCGATAAGGGGGCAGGGATAACAGTGTAGGAGGGGGGTGAGAGGTCAACATGTGGTTGTGAAAATGATACACACACACACACACACACACACACACACACACACACACACACACACACACACACACACACACACACACACACACACACACACACACACACACACACACACACACACACACACACACACACACACACACACCAGCAGACTGCATGAACTTCCATCGATGTCCACTTATCGAGTGTTATACTGACAAGTAAGTGAGTCTCGCCAAACACAGCAGGTCACCTGTCTGATTGTGTGAGCCCGGTATCGATCAGTGGGCGGAGCTGATCAAACTATTGTTTGGAAAATATTGACGGTATGCACTTCTGACTTGTGGAGCGTGCGGTAATATATCTATCTAGAACCAGTGGGGCTCAGGCCGAGGCCCCGTCTCACGCGCTCCTCTCCGCGGGCAGTGGTGTCACTGAGCTCCGCTCATCAATCACTCAGTCAAGTCAATGAAACCGGCTCGGTTCGGCGGCGGCTCACCTCGCAATCATACAGGTCCGTCAGCTGCTCGATGATCCACTCCTCCAGGTTCAGTCTCTTTCTTAGCTCCTTGCGGTCGTATTTAACGGTGACGCGTCCCTGTTTCCGAACCGGTGTCTCGGGCTCCTCTGCACTGCCGGCCGGCGTCTGGAAGTAGACCCGGGGCTGGGGACTCGTCTCCGGGCTCGTCACCGCCGCCATATGCTCGCTGGTTCCTACCGAGGATTCGGGAATAAACCTTTCCTTTTGGCGATGCAGTAGCGGCGCGACGAACGTTACACGAGTCCAAACAAAAGACTCCTTCCCGGTCCTCGCAGGGTCCAGACGCCGACTCTAGCTCTGACGTGAAACCGGTTTGAAGAGTATTTTCCGGCGTGAAAAGTCTGCTGCTATCAAAGCGCCGCGGAGCCGAACTCTTCATCCACAAAGAAACGTCTCTTCTTCACGCGCCTGCGTGCGCGCTCACGAGCAGTTGATGGCGCGCTTCTGGAAAAGAAAAGTCATGTTTTTTTAACTCCCGCATCTCCTCCCACACGACCCTCCCACCCCATTTACCCCACTTTATCTGCCTTATCTGTTCCAAACTGCGCACAAGCACAACTATGTTTTGTCAAATAAAATTATCCTAGCGGCATTTGACCCCCAATGTGTTAGATTCTGCAGAGGGAATCCAACTGTGGTCGAATTTTTGTTCATCCTAATTTTTCCTCTTTCATTCAGAACATTGTTTTAATAAAAGTCTCAAACATTTTAGCGGGACATGGCAGTCGACTATGAGGAAACCATCAGGGATTCATGTTGACTCAGTCTTTTTGAAAAATAATTTTGGGCGTTCTTTTGTTTGTGAGAACGATCTCTATGCGTCAAGGTTCCAACAGAATCCAAGTCCATCTGAAAAGTCGCCAGACTGGTTCGCAACCGTTAAATGAGTGGAATCATCCGTCAAACATGCTCCAGGCTAGAGAGTAAAAACTCACCCTTTGAATCGTGTTTTACCACACAGCTCCTCTTTTATAGCCTGGTCAAATACAGTACTGTTTGCTACCATGGGTTTTAAACACATTTGGAAGAAGAATCAGCAAAACAATGCATTTTATGTTCTTGGATTTGTTCCAAAAAAAAAAAAAAAAACCAAGGCTTGTGGTCCTTCAAAAAGTTTTTAAGAGCAGCCTTTTATTTTTTTAGATATTATTATTAGAAAAAATGTTGGACAACACAATGAACTTCATCCAAGTGAATGAATTCATGATGACAGCAAAGTTCAACACTGTGTTTCACATATCAAGGTGCATAGATATAGCACCTCATGTGGACATCACTCTCTTTCCAGAGCTCTTTTTTTCCCCACAAATACAAATTGATTGTTAGACAAGAAAATTCTTCCAATGCTGGTCCTTTCACTGTTCAACAGTAGTGATAGTTGGGCTGTTTTCCCTGCACACACTCATGTATATAATTGGATTTGTAGTTTTTGAGATCACCTATGTCTATTGCATATTGTGGTTTCCATATCTCTTTTCCTGGCACTGCTGATGAAAAAGAAAATAAGAAAAGAAAACATAAACACAAATATAAGGGTTTAGTACTGCAGCCTCAAATGTATGGTCTCCCCAAGTTTGTATAGGTTTCGTGAGAACACTGGTTTCCTCCCACACGCATTCCAAAATGATATGAACAAATTGTTTTCATCATTTTTGTTTTTTGTTTTGTCTATATGTGGCTGACAACCTGCCCCTTGGGTCGTGCGCAAGGTTAACAACAGACTGAACCCAATGGAAGTGAACAAAAGTCAATTGATAACGCATAGTTGAAAGTTAAAAAAGAGAGACACGCTGACCGAATAATACATGAAGCTGGGTGGAGAAGATTCTCTGATCTGCATGATCTGTGACAGAGGGGTGGCAGATAGTACTGGACTGTCCTGAGACCTGCCATGATGTGTGGTTAAGCTCTGACTCAAAGACGCATGACAGAGTTGAGGGCTCTGATGTGTCTAACCAAAGTGTGCTCTAGTCAGGGCAAGAGCAGAAATGGACTGGCAACCTCCATGTTGTCTTCCTCTTATTCGCATAACACCATAAAATGCAGAGCATGTCACATGTCCTGTCACACGCACAGCCTTGAATGTAGCTGGACTCCATTTTTGAGTTACACTGCATAGTGGGAAGCTAAACACATTTTTGTGTCATTGAGAACCCAAATTCACTTGAGCACTGTCGCGTTTCTCAACACCATCGGTTGGTGGGATGAGATGAGACACAAACTGAAGTTTAAATAAAGGACATTTGAGTGAATCATGCTTGACGTTGGGAAGTCATCTGTGATGTGTCTGCATGCTTGTGCTCGAGGGTGTGTCACGCTGACCCAGGCTGCCATGTTCCAGGCAGCCACAGAAAACAAGGCATAAAAAACTAAATAATTCAGAGAACATGTCTGAAAGTTACAGTTGAATACTCAGGCTCGCACACGTACACAAACGTAGTGGCACATGCTGGTTTCCTGTCACTCATATATGGCAATTGTAGCATGTGTTTGAAAATATGTCAGTGTTACTCGTTCATAGAGAGGTCTGAGGTCAGTCATATCATGAGAGTGTGTGCTTCGTACGCGAGTGGGACATGTCATGAGCACATTTAAGCCATTAATAACAGTGAGCCTGCAGACATTCATGAGTATAAGACGATTATGATCTGCTGTATGAATTAAAAGGCTAAGTCACTGTAGCACCGTGGGAACTGTAGATGAGAAACAGACACACAAGGGAGAGAAAGAATCGAGTCATTAAAATCAAATCAGACCACAGCCATAAATCTGAAGCTACGCGTGTGTTAGTGTGTGAATTTACGTGTATGCAGCTGTGAGAGTGCAGGTGTGTGTGTTTGTGTGCAGGCGGAGACAGTTTACATATTTTGGAGGCCAGAGCAAAGATTTCGGCATGTCCCCACTTGATCTTGGCCAAATAGAGCATGAAGAGCAGAACTTAGGCGCTTTAGAATCATTACAGCTTCATTTTAATCTATTTGGTCACACATCCACTGTGACCAGTTTTCTTTCTCTATATTCAACTATCTTGGAAATAAAATAAATATATTTTTCTTTTTATTTTGAGAGACATAAAATGCTGTTAAAATCCGCATTACTAAAAGAATCTCAATCAGATTGAAAATTGCTAGGAACAAGACTCCATTTAAAATGCTCTGACTTCACAAAAACCACATATGGCGCCACAGCCCGCACTTTGCCCACCTCTGACTTAACGTGAGCAAAAACTCTAGATATATAAGCAATCTGGCAATACACAACTAGCACATGAATGAAGCGGAACATGCAAAGTAGGGAACGTGGTCATAAATATGAGCACGTGGCTGTAGTGTTGGTTACCTATCACTAGATGGCGGAAACACTCAGTCTTCAGATGGAGCTCAAAGAGCAGGGTTGCATAGAACATACTAGCATCACAGTTGGGGCGCAAGTTAGGTCATAAAAACTGTTTCAGTCAACACTCTGAGCGACTCTTAAAAGAGAGGTCACTTCCCTCCTTCACTACAGCTGGCTCTTGCAGTTCCTGCTCAATTAATCTTTAAACAGCCAAATAAGTTTACTTTTGGAGCCATAATGAACAATATTGCTTTGACAGAGGAAACGGAGCAGGATTCATTCAGTGACTGGATCAATTCGCATATGTACTGGAACTATGCGTATAATAAAGCTCTGAACCTCCTCAAGACATATCTTCATTTGGGTGGATATTATAGGACGATGACAGCTGATGCTATGTAAAATAATTTAAATCAAAACATTTTCAAAGACAAAAACAGAGGCAGTCCCTAAGGTAAGTGTTCTATGGTCAATTATTACCAAAGAAGCGTGAAGCGACTGAAACAAGTAGGTCCAGTGTGTGTTAGGTCTTGCCAGTTAGAGCCTGTGGTTTGGACACACACTGCTGCTGTTTTATTTTAAACACATAACCATTCTTCACTTCACTTTTCCTTCTCAATGTTCCTCTCATGTTGGTTCACTTATTTTTACGTGCAGTGCTTGGCAGGTCTTCCTCTTTCATGATCAGCCCCTGGTTGTCATTGCACACAAGCCAGTAATGTACTGTGGGTTTAAACCCTTTAGCACATTCTGAGATTTCCTGTGATTTGTTTGAACATATCTCATTTAAGTACAGAACATAAACAGCACTGGGACTGACAGGATCATCATGGAAAACAGAACCCTTCTATTTTAGTTGCACTGGACTTAAGTGCAGCCTTTCGTACAGTCGACCACACGCTTCTGGTAAATATATCCCGTAGCACAATTGACATCTCTGGATTTGGGACTGCTTTTATTTGGTTTCACTCATAGAGGTTGATTGAAAGCAGCTGAGGGGAACATTCTTCCGCAAGGTATGAAGATTGTTATAGATTTCCCCAGGGCTCAATTTGGGGTACAATATCTTTTTCATCTTAATAACGCTTTAGACAGGCTTCATATTTCATTTAGGATTGAGATGGAGATTATTTTTTAGAGCAGCTAGTGACTTCAACTCTTTCAAATGATCCACTTTCATCGAGTGCAACGACTCTGATGTTTCCAGGGCTTTACAACTTTTATTTACAAACCAATTCCTTTGATAATCACCATTCTAAGTTTTAAAAATATTTATTATTATTATTATTGTTAGTAGTAGTTGTTGTATTGCATATCACCTTGCGTTTTGCTTCACATACTGAAGTCCTATTCTTGTTTTTATTTTGCTTTTCTCTGCGCTTCATTTTCAGTTGCAGATACGCTCGCCATGTGTTAGGATTTCTTATAAGTCTCAAGAAAAAAAGCAATGCAAGAAGGAATGATAAATGACCAGATGATCAAAGTCTTGCATAATTTTTTTTTTTTAAATAAATCTCTATTTGTCCTGGTTGTCATATCCGTGGACATAATAATACGACAGTCAGTATTATAATTAGTATTATATTCAGTATCATACCATGATGCAGTCTCAGAAGTTCCTAAATTCTTTCATTCATTGATCCACAAATGTTGGTAGCGCGTGAATTTGCCACCTGAGGGCGCTAAATGTGCATAAAACCTCTGACGAGTCGTGCACCTGCGGGCGTTGTATTCTAGCTCAGGAACCTCTTGGGACTCTCCGTAAGTTGCTACAGGTCTTTTGCTTTGTAATTTCTGTAGACTATTTAGTCATGTCTTACTGCTTCAGTTGTTAAAATAAGCATGATTTCTCCTAAACTCAAAGTCAAAACGCCCCATGGTCAGTATTATTTCCAGTGACCCTAAACCTGACCTTTTGGCAGAGGCTTTTAGTTTGTGTGAGAAATGGTTTGGGGTCGAATGTGATCGAAAAATGTCACAAGAGTGACATGAAAGAGAAGAAAACACGTGTAATATGAACCAAACATCAGGGGAACGGAATGCTCCGACTTATGTAACATTATGACATGATGGCACTATTTAAATGACAATTTGCGGATGTAGAGTAAGAGTTTCAGATTCCCCTGACTTTCATGTGTACGGTGGGAAATCGCGTCACAGAACCTTGTCACACCGAGAGGAAATATAGATTATTAATGAGAGGTTTTAAAGGTTGGTGGGAGTAAACACACCCACTTTCATTGACTCTCGTCCACTTCAGTGTCTCCGCGTTCTCCTTTTTCACGCTGAAAACAAGGAGGAGGAGAGAAGAAGAGACGTCAGGGGAGAGAGGGAGGGAGGAAGTGGAGAAAGTTGGTGGAGGAGTGAAGAGAGGGAGCAGATGGGAGGAAGGAAGCACAGGATCACTGGCAGCGCCTTTTGACCACCGAAAACCTTCAAAACGCGGAATCAACGCGTGGACGCGCCCGCTGGACGCGCCGCGGTGCTGTTCCCCTCATGTCTGACGAACTTTGACTGAGCGAGCTTCTCCTCCTCGCTCGCTCCTCTGATCCCCGGAAGAGAAGAGACAAGACGCCAAGAGTCGAGGAGCTTCGGAAGGACGGAAGTTCGTCCCCGGCAGAAGCGATAGCGATAGCCGCGCTTGAAGCGTCGTCGCTTGGGCACAAGTGTGCGCTATGGCCGGGGCCAAGCCGGGAGTCCACGCTCTGCAGCTGAAGCCAGTGTGTGTCCAGGAGGCGCTGCGGAGGGGGGGCAAGTTCATCAAGTGGGACGAGGTAACGCACACACACACACACACACACACACACACACACACACACACACACACACACACACACGCACACGCACACCTGCCTCTATTGACCGTGTAGCTGCAGGTGTGTGCTGTACCTGAACACAGGAGTCCTCTATCGTAAGTGTGTGAATCAGATACCTGAGCTGCCTTCATTCCTGTCCAGCCGGTTTCTTCCACACTGATTTTTGCTGTCTACAAGGAGCCAGGAGGCTCCGACTCATCGATGAGTCGGACACAACAGTGTTGTTGATCTGTGTCGGAGTTTGAAATCACGCTTTCAGAATCTCACACTTGACATGACTTTATTGCAGATCAGGTCATTGCCTGACCTAGTTAACAGCACACCTGTACATACAGTGTGTGTGTGTGTGTGGTTCTTTCAGTGTTCTCCGTGGTGAAAGTGTGTGTGTGTGTGTGTTTAGGTTCATCAATGATTAACTCAGCTGTTAAGTGATCTTCTCCTCTACCAGTCTCTGTCTGTGTGTCTGTGCCCAAGCTCACAGGCTTCACTGGTGATGAAACACTCGCACGCCTTACTGAATACACCTGTGGAAAGTCTATTCATTATGAATCGATGATTACTTCACAGTCCAAATGGATGTTTCCAGTCTCTCTGTGTGAAAACGATGGTCAGTTTGGTTTTGTGTACTTCCAGATTTGAATACAAACATGACGAGCATATTATACCCACATGTACTTGTTCTGTCAGATGATTTTTTTCCCCTCAGGGATGTGTAAGATTCATCATGATCTTGCTGGTTGTCATGGACGTCAGTCATAGTGTTATCGGGGAGATTCCCCATGCAAAAAATTTGTTGTCACTCTATATCACGTATTCCTCATACCAATAGGCATCACTCAGTGGTTGCATGCGTAAGGCCACTTATTTTACATCTCCCTGTTTTTTTTTCATAGAAATAATGATGTCCATGATGTCACCTCATCTTTTTACTTCTCTTTGCTCATCTCACCGCTCCGGCGCTTTGTTGTCACTTCCCTGTGTGATTGTTTCATAGAGCTGCGCGCCTGACAACAAACCTCTGTTTCTCAACTGTCAAGTGACACGCACGCACGCACTCACGCATGCACACACACGGACACTGACTCACGCAGGGAGGAGGAGTAGGAATGCATTCCATATTGACCGTCTTTCTTCTGTGCATGTGTTGGTGTGCGCGTGTGTGGCTGTTTTGTTCTGGGTGTGTGTTTGAATGACTTCCTGTTGCAGCTTGTTGTAAAGTCCCCCCCCCCGCCGTCTTCTCTCCACAGCCACAATTGAATTTAGACAAAATTCCGACTGGAATTCAGTTAGATTCCTCTCCTACAGCCAATTAAGCCTCCAGAAGTGAAGCTACGAGGCTCCATCAAATAAATGAACAGGAAAGTCAATAGAATATCTTGTCATTTGTTTGCAAAAACATCGTAAAACATTTGTGGATGGAGCTACATTGTGACATAACTATTGGAAATTCACAGAAACCAATATAACAAAGTAGAATTTCCCTTGCTTTCTTACCTGTGACGGCACAAATTGATATCCCTCGAATGCAGAAATTGTGCTTTGAGTTGCTCTGTGACTGACCCTGTTTTTGATTCTCATGGAAAAGACGTCTAGATACAATCATGAGACGGCAGGTTTGGAGTGAGGGTTAGCATCTTCTAGTCTGATGGCAGAGCTCTCCATGGCGAGCAAACAAAGGTCAAAGTCATTTCCTCGTGTTTTTTAAGGGTCTTGTTCGCAAGTGATGGCACTAACAGAGCTTGTATCGGACACCAGTGCTGGTCATTATTCGGTTTTCGTTCCAATATTTGCCTCCATCCAAGAACTGACTCACCAGGATTATGGATTTCCTTCATGGAGTGAGTGACTCTTGGCCTCATCTGACCTGCACGATGGAAGACCAGTAAAACTCCCATCCATTACACGACAAGTCCCATAATGGACTGCAACAGTTGACGCTCTTGTCATGTTATCAGAGGCTCCCTTGACACCGCTATGGCGATGGACACAGTCATGTGCTTGTGTCTGGGAGGAGAAGTTGCTTCTTCGCTTAGTGATGAGCCATTTGAAGTGGTTAAGGCTGTGTTCTGGTTGTCATCGACAGGGCTTTGGCAGGTGTGTCCAACTGACAATAAACAGTAGGTCATGGTTGTCCTGGACAGTGAAGAGTACGTGGGGACATATCTGCTGTAAAGTTGCAAATGTTGTTGCCTCATGTTTAAAAGCCGGTGTGTTTGGTCTTTTGTCGCCTGCCTTAGAATGGCCGGCGACGTCCTGGCAGAGGGGTGAGAAACGAAGGCAGAGGTGAGGGGTCAAATACTGCCACATGTGAAGTGTGTTTCTCACATCTGGAGTGATCCTTCATCATTTTGCCTACATCACTCTCTGGAGTCCTTATAATCGCTTATTTTTGTCACTCGTCCTCATTCATTGTCCCAATTCCTCTCAGTTTCCATCCCAAAATTTAAATACAGTACTTGTCTAAAACCGGCGTTTCAGGAAATGGATGTTAAATATGTCATTTCCCGCCTCAGGCCAGATAAAATGTTGGTGTATGTTTTCTGTTGAACGGGCAGTCACACCTGCAGATGGTGGTTGGCTCATCAAGAACATGTTCTGTTTTCAATGGAATGAAGGATTTGTTTCTCGATTCCATGTCAAACAGTCATGTCTCCCAATGCCTCACTGGAAGAAAGCCAAGTTTAAAAAAAAAAATAAAAACATGGAATCAACAAGGGACCAAACTTTTCTGTAATTTTCTGCTTCATAATCTTGATTTTTATTTCTAAACTCTTGGATATATTTTTCCATGTCCCTTTCTCAACGTTCTCAACTCTAAGTGCTTATTCATATGTTCATATTAGTTTTTTTTTTTACTATTCTTTCAAACACTGACACTTTTATTCTGTTCTCATATTTCATTCTAAAGTCTCCTATCTTCACCTGCTGGCTGGACTCCGCCCCTCCACACGCTGCAGAGTTCAAAGTTCTCACGACCATCAGAGACCCGACTTTTGCTGTGTTGCCAAGCGTCGGCTCCACCAAAGAGCCGCCATTATCTTAAACATACACATGCTCTGTAAATGGAGCAGAAATGTGCGCGCGCTCATTAGCGTGGTCGACCCGCTCAGGTCCTGGCCAACTGTGTCTATTAAAGCCTGTGAGGGGGAGAAATGATTGACAGATGGATGGAGGAAGGAAGTGTGGTGAGACCCCAAAGTTTTAATTATAGTGCGGAGGGCAATTGTAACCCTCCGCCTTTCACTAGCAGACACAACTGCACACAGACAGCAGGGAGTGTGTTTGGGACAAACATGTTTGTGCTGGAGAGTTTGGCTCTGAAGCTTATTCCTGCACTGTCAGAACAAACAAAAGTCATTTGTGTAACGTCATGCAGGTCAATCTGTTGGATCATTTCAACTGATTTGACATCGTATTTTGAGTTTCTGATGTTTGTGTTTTTCATTTATCTTCTGAATTCTGGATGTTGTCACTATCACTGTCGCCGCATCACTGAAACGGGATCAGCAATCTTAAGCAAAAATCAGTGGTCTCAGGTGTGTTTTCACGTCACCTGGGTCCTCGCAGCCTCTGCACCCGCTGCCTGTTGAAATCAGAAGCAGAAAACACCACAGCTGAACAGATTTCTGGGAAGTATCTCATTTGCCCAGCGGCCAAGTCGCCGTGAAATCAGCTTTACAACTTTCCAGTTTTTCTCGTCTCAACAGCCTCCTTTATTTTCTTGATGTTTATCATCAAATGATTTTTTTCCCCTCACATTACAGATATACATTTTTTATTGTCCTTTGAAACGCTGTGTTTATGTCCAGCATGCATATCTAATGGATCTTTTTCAAATTCAGCTGTTTGTATTGAAGCTTTTTTTCTCAACATCCACCAGATTCTGAATCTCTCCAAAAGCCAAATATCCCTGGATAATTAACCCACTGCTCGGAGTTTCTATTTTTAGTAACGTCATGATTCAAATGTTAATTGTGTTGAACAGTTGAAGCAAGTGGCAGGAGCGACTCTGAAGGAGACTAATGTGAGAAATACAGAAACCAAGCGTTCATGAGGTGCTAATATTTGACAGTTATGATTTACAATCAACATGTGTGTTGTCATCATGAGCAACAGGAAACAAATGAAACAATGGAGTGTCTTGTTGAATGAGCCATCAGCTTTTACATCAGACTCACGCAACATGTTTCTTCGTGACTACAAAGTGGGAGAATTGCTTGAGAGGATTTGGTGCCAAACTCCAACATGGATGTGTGTTTGTGTTGGCATCTCAACTCCATTCGATTGCAATGGTGAAGATGACATCATAGACATGTTATCGTCTGTCATCATGAGCTCCTGAGAAGGCTGGTGAATTCATGCTATGTTAGAGTGTGTGTGAGAGAGGGAGAGATTTATTTGAATCTACTCTAACTTAACCAGGTTAGAATGACTTCAAACAGATCCCCCCTGCCGTGTAGCTACAGCTGCTATATGCGGAGTTAATATTTGTCTTTCCTGGTTGGACCATTCATTATTCATACGTACCGTCTTCAGAAAGGCTATCATAAACAATCTTTAACTATAACCCTCTACATGAGTGACCCCGACTGTGGGGAGGATTGGACTCCATGTTTGACCGCTACTATCAGTGCTGTCATTATTGCTTGTCTGTTGCCATGACGTCTGTATTGATAATGGTAATGACATGTTGGCGTCAGCTGCTCAAGTGTAATGGGAGGGAGAATGCATGTCTGTCTCCAACACACACGTTTGTTTTGCTATTTTTGTGTGGACCTCTCATTGACATAATGCTTTCCCCATCCTCCCCCCCCTAACACATGACTAACCTTCACCAGGACTCTGAGCCAAACTTTGTGCCCAATAATAATAAACTGCTTTTACTGATGTTTTAATCCTCTAAACCTTGTGAGGACAGGCCAAAATGTCCTCACAAAGCAAGATGTCCTCACAAGAACCCACACACACACAAACACACGCTTTTCTATTGCTATCCCGGTGGGGACGTTGTGAGGTTTCTCATTGACATAATGCTTTCCTTGGCCTCTCACCCTAAACCTAGCCATCCAAAACACATGGCTAAACCAGGACTCTGTACCAAACTGAAACCCAGTTGTAATCACCCAGTTATTTTGAGGTCTTCATCCTCAAATTGAGGCTTAACCTCGTGGGGTCGAGCCAAATGTTCATATGTCAGCCAATGTCATATGGTCCTCACAAGGTTAGTGTTTTGTCAAGAATTGGTTGCCACATAGTGGAATGAACAAGCTCACAAACACACGTTGGCATCTGTATCTTTGCCATAATGTTTTCCCCAGCCTCTCACCCTTAAATGAACCATCCAATATGACTAACCTTTACCAGGACTCTGGACCAAATTTAAGCCCAATCATGATTATTATTATAATTTTTATTATTATTATTTTGACATTTTCACCCTCAAACCTCTGTGTGGACCACCCAAAATGTCCTGACAAAGCAAAGTCCTCAAAGGAAATGTACTTAAAAACTCTAGCAGTAACTATTGATGGTTTTGTATTTGTATATAAATCCAGTCATTTAAACAAGACATTATCCTTTAAAGACTGATTCAACTGAAAATTCATGTGACTGAATATGGAGCAATGGATTGCGTTGCCTGGTAACCACTTGTCAGTCACCAAGTAGCCTGCTGAGGCACAGTGTCACTGTAAAAAGAATAATTACAGAGCAATTGAAACCAGCATTATGATGTAAACTAATCCTGGGTGAACAATGTGCAGTCAAATAGAGCACGAACACGTGTGTGGGTCTGTGTTTGTGCCATTTTTCTGGTATCTTCTTGATGTTCAATAGATGTTCAAAATAAAATGATGAAATCATGCCGTCATCTCATGGCACAATATAATCCAAGTAATTTTGAAATGTGGGTTTTAATGGAGATGTTGCTGTCATGCAGGAACCCAACAGTGGCCCCCCAACACTGGTGACGCTAAAAGTGGACCCTGATGGCTTCTTCCTCTACTGGACGGGAGGCGCTAACCTGGTAAGCCAAACTCGCATGCGTACGCACATGCATACATGCTTATGGAAAACAATAAGTCCTTGCAGTAGTAAGACAGGAAGTCCATGTCTGAAAAACTACTGCTGCTGACCAAAGCTTACTTCTTTTTGGGTAAGATAATGTCGTATTTGACAGTGTGTGGTACCACTTCGTCATGGTATTTTTTTTCGCTGGTGGGCGCAGATGAGGCGTTTAAAATTCTTTATCAATTCAGATTTATTCGTCCCCGATGAGGTCACAGCAAAACTGTAGAACTAAACTGTAGAAAAATCCTTCTATTACTGTGTTTTACTACTATTCATTACGGTCTTAATTCAAACATTTGTTGAGTTTACAGTGAATTTACAGTACGTAGTTTGACATTGAGTGGTTAATAGTATCTATTACCTTTACTGTATCAATTTAGACGTTTAGTGGGTTAAAGCATGCCTTTGTTCAACAAAACAACTTTTTTTTTCTTTTTACAAAGCTATTCTCCTCTGAAGTAGAAAATGTTGACATGTTTATGATATTGACAATCTTCAAATTCCACGAATTTTTTTTTTTTAAATACACTGATTTACTCTGTTCATTTTATTTTACTTTTTCCTCTTTATTTTACTTGTTCCTTGTTTTGTGTGTTGCCCCTCAGAACAGTTACTCTTTATAATGTGGCCCTCGAGTAACAATAATTGCCATCACTTGACTAAGATGATCCAGATCTCAACAACCTTCCATTCAACAATGACATGGACTTGAAGAATATTCAGAGCCTTTCCTCTTAATATATCAGAAGACATGAAAATGGCCTTGTCTACCTTTCATTTTGATAAAATATGTAAAGACATTTTAATTTGAAAATTATTTAACTTTTCAATGAAAAGCTGAGCTGAGCTGTTGACATCTTGGTGTCTCAGTTGCTTTGGAGTGGTCCGTTAATTCAGTACCTCTTCATCCTGACATCTTTGTGGTCTTTGTCATTTTTGTTGTTTCCTTCCATCCATCTTTTCTCCCCACATCCGCTCGTCTCTCCCCTCTCCCTGCATCGTCTGGTATCATCCTTCTCCTCTATTAGATTTTGCATTTGGACCATGGATCAGATATAATTAGTCAGAAAGAAGGAAGTGAACCAGATGAGTGCTGCTACTGTATATGTAATCAGATTTATATGTTTAAATACATGACTATTTAAAGTACATTTGTTACCCTCCATTATCAGGACAAAACAGAATACGCACACGTGCACACATATATACACACACATGTGTGTATATATATATATATATATATAAATCTCCCTTGCTTAAACTAGCTGATGGATGCCAATATGTTCCCAAACCAGAGTGAGTTCTCATGCGAGAGATGGCAGCCACCAGCCTGCAGTCACTTGACCCAAAGGTCGTGCCATGACTGAAACATGGTCTCATTTTATTGTGTTGGAGTTTGATTTTTAGCCATGACGGAATTGTTATGAGATTGCAGACGCCATATGTCTGTGACTCTGGCATCTGTCAGGAACTGAGCGTTCTGAGCAGTCTGCATTGGTAGGATGGCGTTGACTTCATAACCATGGAAGCTCTCTATCTGCATGAGTAGCTTCAAACTGACCATGTTTGTTTATTTTGGCTCTTGAGTTTGTGGACTAATCCATTACAAATATTTCAAGCATAGATAATTCTTCCACAGAGCTGATTAGGAGGAAATGGAGACGGATAAAGTCGCCTGCACAAAAGTGCAGAGTCCGAAGGAGAATTGCCTTGTATCGCAGGAAGTCCCACAGTCTCATAGAATCTTATCAAAATATAGCCGACTTATCACAGACTTTCTGGAGTTCATTTTGTCTGCCTCACTGGCGTTGGTCACAAACACGATTATACCGATCACACAAGCATGTGCAGTACGTCACCTCTCTGGGTGCGACACCTCTGCCAGGGTCTAAAGCTGGAGTTCCCGCCCAAACCTCCAGGAATATTATCCTCTCTGAACATGATCCGTCTTCATGCCGGTAAATACCATGTGATCCAACATCACAGTGAACTGGGAATGTTCTGGGAGTCCAGTTGGATCAAGTGACACTTCAGAGCTGTTTCATTAACCTGTGCGTGCCGCCGTGCGTCTGCACGAGTGTGCGTGTGTTTTCATGTAGCAACATGTGTTAGCAGCACACAGGTCCTTCTGTATCACTGTGTGTTTTCGGATAATGGGCCGTTGGTCGCCCGAGGAGCTGTTGTGACACAGTTCCCCTTCGTCTTTCCTTGTCTGAAAGCACACCAGGCCCCTGTCTTGTCTGCTGCCAGGTTGGTGCGGAACTACATTTCACGACATCATCAATCTCCGATTTTATTAAAGAGCTCATTCTTGCATGCTTTCCTAGTTTTCGACAGCATCATGACGATGTTAGTGGGGGCTACTTGAGTCATAGCAGAGTGTGTTAAATGAACAAGCAGGAAACATGATCTGACACTGTTTTTCAGAACTCCACCCTATTGTGCAGCAGTGTAACCAGTGGCGTGTGATGGGAACTTTCTAAGCCTATATTGACATTTGATATGTGCAAGTTCACTGTATTACATAATTCCTTGTCTCTGCTTCCCATGGACAGAATGCCAGAGCATACCAGGCTCCGGGGGGGTTGTGTTTGCTTGCTGGTTTACATTCGAGCGCACAAAGTGGGAACCACGCCTTAAATGTTTGAATGCCTGTTTAATGTTGCAGACAGTGAGGCTTTTTACACCTGCACGACTCTGTGTCGGTTCAGGTTCCCCTTCGTAACCTTGAACCAGTCAGCATGTTCAGATGGGGACAATCTGGCTCCCAACCTGTAAAAGTTGGTTCACAGCTGAAGCCCACAGAAGTTTGAGCTTGAGAGCCGGGACATCATCGGTGGTGTTTCATATTCTGTGCTTAGGACGTAGATCGATGGAAATCTAATGAAATATGTGCCTCTGCTCAGACGATTGTCAAAACCTCTGGCCTATACCCACGTGCTCTCACGCCTCTGATGTACTGGTCTCCTGTGTCTCCCCATTCAAGTTGTTGCCTGCTCTGTTGTTGGATGAAAACACAAAGCATCAAATGCTTCCTGAATATCGCCGCACCTGGTCATTTTGCCGGTGTCTTGTTTACTGTCGCCTGAGGAACACATTACTGCGGCTTCTAGCTTTAGTTCTATTTAAACTTCTACGCAGGTTCCATAGAACGCACCAAAGTTCTGAGGATCCAGAATGGCACCAGTTCCAAAACCACAACCATGCTGGTGTTAAAAGCCTCCGTCTGTTTCGATGGAACGAACAGGTACACCTGTTTAGTGTAATTTTAAGTTTAATGGAAAGTGAATCCACCTGCAAGCAGAAGAGTAACTAAACATAGGAGAGTTTCACTATCATTGCAGTTGATCGGGCTTTGATTTGTTGTCATTGTCAGTCATTTAGCCACACTGGATAAGGACCTTTAATTTATACGTATTGTGTGTGATCCTCTTGAACTTATTTGTACACAAGTTTGGCTCGGATATTCATAGATCCAACTGACTGATTTGAACCAAGTTCAATTGAATCTCTTACTTTTCTCTTGAGTTCTAGTATTAGTGTTGAGGATAGTGTTTTAGATGACTGGAACTGTACCCAGCTGTTGTGTTAAAAGAAACATTTTCCCAACACATTCTTGGTCTGTAGATGGTTTTGAGACCGATTTGTCCCAAATGTCAATCATGACCGCCCTTTATTGCTATAGCAGTCCTTCTCAAATAGTGGGACGTGAAGCGACGCCCGTTTTTTGGCGTGCTAGAATAAAGTGTAATTGCACATCCACTCATGATTTTCTTTTTTTTTTTGATGCACTTTAAGTACAATGTTATGCTGAGGTGTAATCATAATAAGTTTATAAAATTATACTATTAACAGAGGCTGGGGGGCGCAACAGAAAATAATAGATAAAAGCACTGCACTATGGAAGTAAAGTGGCCGACATTCGTTCCCACCTTAAGGTGGTGCTGACCGAGACTATGATACATTGCATTAGATGGTTCTTTTAAGGTCACATTAACAAGATTAAGTCTGCATTATTGGAAAAAGCACAGGCATTATAAATGTCCTGACGGGCATATGATGTGGGAAGTTAAAAGTACTGCATAAAAGAACGTTGGAGTATCATCCTGAGAAGAAAGAAGCCGCTTTATTTGGGCCAAAACGCGAGGTAGGACTTGTCTCTGTGGATTTACAATCCAAGATTTAATAATCCAGACGGCTCTGTTAAGAAGCTTCACGTCATATAAATATGGAAATAAAGCAACTGTTAATGGGTTTCTGCACATAAAATGGAATGGTTTTCGTTTTGTGTGTTTATACAGCTGAGAGCACAAACACACTCTGTTTCTCACCAGGTTAGTCTCCTCAACTGTTACAAGCATCAGCGGTGAGGTTGAATTAAGTCAAAATATTTAACATCGATGAGTCATTGGCGTGACAGTGGGTCAAAGGTCAACACCTTTTAGAGGGGGTTTTATTAAACAGTTCATTATTCACTGTCACTATGTTTAACGCACGTCTTCCTAAGACAGAGGAGGTACATGTGACTCCAGAAAGCTTTTGGTTTGTGCCTGGATGACCCTTTCATGAATTTGTCGGCCCTTCCGGGTGTGTAATCTTGGGAAAATCGAAATCCATAGTATTTCAGGATATGTTGACACCATCCAACACATCAGTGTTGTGTTCTCTATTTTTTTCTGTTGCACTGTGTTGGATTGCTGACAGTCTAACAACAAGTAGTAGGGCTGCGTAATGAAAAGACAGAATGAAGTCAGAAGGTGCACGAAATAAAAACTGTTTATTCATGTCTTCCTCAGCCCTACTCTTTTTACCTTTGTTCAGCTAGTTTCGCCAAACATTCTATTTCCCCCGTTGTTGATGCCACCGCCACCAAACACTCTCAGTCTCATCTAAGGACCTCTGTCTGGGTCTTCTCTCATTAGCCGTTTTTTTTCCTTCACAGTCTCTTTGACCACAGTTTTATTGAACAGTTGTGTCAAATTATTGTTTTTAGTGATGTACCTGCCAGCATTTATGCCAGAGCCCATGGTTAAAACAATGGAAATGATGAATCCCTTTTGCAGATAGTCTGTGAATTAACATGTGTTTTCCTTGTAACTTCTTTATTTATGTAAATTATACTGTTGGACTCCTGAACTGATTTGCATTTTATGCAAATGTATCAAATTGTTTTTCCAAACTGACGACATAATTTCATTCAATTCAGCATTAAAAGTGAGTCAAGAGCCATTATACTGTGTGGTTTCTAATTTACGAATAGTGATTGTGCAACTTTGAACTTCAATTTATGAATATCTTGCAAAAATCTGCCAACAAAAACATCATTGATCATCGATCAAGGTAGCACTGTATCTGTCACGTGACTGAGTTTGGAGACATTTTACTGCATAGTTTTGGCGTTAAGTTCTTTGGTTCACAATAAATGTTGATAGAATTAAGGTTTTGTTGTTTAAATATCAGTTTGTTGTCCTAAAAATTTGCTCGATATGCTGCTGCAGTCAAACCAAATGCACTTTGATTGACTAATGCTCAAACTTTGGGTGAAAATGGATCCCAGATTTCTGTATAGACAGCCATCCATTTATTTGAGGCCTGCTTGACTTGCAGACTTGAGTTTTCATGACATTTAGGTTGTGTTTTCATTCTGTGTTTGTTTACAGAGCCAAATACAATCATGAAGTCACACTGTGCCCGTTCTTTTGCACTCAAACTGTTCAAATTTGTTATTTTCGTTTGAGATTTTCAATAAAAAATCTGTCTCATTTTGTGAGTATCGTTTTGTGACGTTACTATTTCCTTACACCAGTAGAGTAAGGAGGCTACTTTTTTTTTTGCATGATCATTCTGTTTCTGCTTTGGTTTGTTTTTTTTTCCCACCACTTTGCCAGCTGCGTAGCTTCCAGATGTTGAAGTTACTTTTCCCTTTTTCTTGAATGGAATCATTTTCTGAGCTTTCACAACTTCTTCATTGTTTATTACAGATGTTTGTTTCTCATCGATCCGCCTTGTGCTACTTAATCTGTTGCATGTTTTTATTCATTTGTTCAGACCATGGAAACCAATACATATTGTTTTTTTTTTTTTGGACAATTTATTATTCTTTACTTAACGCTTGTAGCTCAGATTTCTGTTTGCCGGCAGCATGGCGGCCACCTCTGGCTCCCAACAAGGTCTAAATTTTAAATGAGATGTTAGCAGTTTCAGATCCACATCTGCTGCAGCAGATGTTACCACAAATCCTGGGTGTAGGTTTGTGCAGATTGTACATGGGCAGTTTAAGACTTGGGAGCTGAAGAGTTGAGAATACTTGCCTGTTGTTCCTCGGACATTTTCCTGAAAGTTGATTGGCAAAGGAATGTTATAGTGGCCGGAGTAAACAGTGTTTGAAGTCTGGTGTCGTTGAGGTATGAAGCATGATATTGAGTTAGATTTTGTTATTGAAGTTCCTAACACGAGCACGATGACGTGGCGTGATGAATCAAACTTTATCTCACATGCTCGGATTCCTCTCACCAGACCATCAGTCAGTTTTCCTTGTTGCCATGGAAGCTGCCCTCTCCAATATCATGTTTTCCCCCGAACGATCCTTCGCCTCAGTTTCTTGCAACACTTTTAATCTCCAGTTCCCTCTCAGCGTGGGAAAGCGGACAGGAAGTTGTTAAGACTGGGGAGCATGGGGCTCTTGCCTCCCCCTGTCCTGCTCGCCCTCCCTCAGGGTGCACGGGTCATGTCAATAACACCTGAGTGGTGAGTGGTTCGTCCCCCCGGGGAGGTAATTGAGTCGCCACAGAACAACAGTAGCCTCTGATAATAGGTCTGCACACAGACACACACTCATGCGCGTCCCCACTTTGTCACTTGCCATTCATCAAAATCGCCTGAACATTGAAATGTTGGGCCTCTGTTTGTTTTTTTAATCTCAGAAGAAAAAGCAATGTACACAGTTTTCAGTGTTGTGGCCTCGGCCGCTCTTCGTTCCTCAGGCAATAAAACATCAAGAACCTTATGAGTTCAGTTGCTTGGAACAAGCGTGTAAACCAACCATACTTTTCAAAGTGACACGCAGAGTGGAATGAACCGTAGCTGGAAACATAAAGATGTCCACAAGCTTTTCTCTCTGGGAGCTTTCTTCACTTGGATTGATGTGAAAAATGTGCCATTTCATCCTTTAGTGGGGATTTTTGACAAGTATTCCCAACAGTGATGAGAGAAGAGCACACTGTAATTATCTCTGTATGGCTCATGTACGTTATGTGCAAATTTATTGCTGATATTGTTCTTATCATTTGCTACCACCTATGACGTTTACGTTTTTGTACAGTTTTATGGATATCAACTTCCTTCTGCAAGTAAACTCACTGACTTGCACATGCACACAGGAAGTATGTTGTCATTTGATAGATACACGACTTCCCTTAGTTTTTTTCCTTTTGTTCACCCCACTTTCACTTTACTGCATGTTTTATGTTAACATTATCTGAGACGCACATTCACATATACACCATCTGTGATGATGCAGGCGCTCGGTATCGCTCAGTTGCAGACACCTCATCTGGTCAACTGCTCCTCAGGATCTCGCTTCCGATCACAATGCCATCCCTATCCATAGCTGACCCGAAATATGTCCGGATCAAATTCAAACTAAGGCGTGGTGTGCAAGGGTGTGAAGTGGAAGTGAGATCAGGTGGATCCACCAGTTTGTATTTTTTATTGTTTCATTTTGTGGACACGTGGTCATGATAATACATATCCATTTCTTTGCACTAACAAATCATAAAACAAAACCCTTACATGGAACCCAAGATGCCCACCCCACCCTCTGTAGAATATGTTTAATTACTATTTATTATATTTATGAGCAAAATAATACTTGCTAAACACTGGTGCAAACGCCTTCCAACTGGTCTGTTTTGATGATAAACCTTTGATAAACCTATTCACTTTGCAGATAAGTGGACGGGCTGTGCTTCCAGACAACAATTTTCTTCATGAATATGCTAATACTATGAAGCAGCAGCCTGTGCCGGAGTTCTCCACATGCCTCAGCCGGGCTGGCTAACAATCGCTTTATGTGTGTTCCTACTGCTGCAGTTAGAATTACTGTAATTTACGGACAATATGCAGCTACGTTTTTTTTTCTCATGGCCCGAAAGATCCTCGCGCCATAAGCAACGATGTGGCTAGTTTCCAGATTTTTATTTTCGAGCGAGCTCCATGGCTTGATATTTGAAGTTTTCTACATTGATATTTAATATATAAATACTTGGATATGCTGCTGCATTTCTGACAAGTATAATTCTCATGTTTTCTTTTTGCACATTGGAGTTATTTTGTTGTTTTGTTATAGGGCAGCGATTCATTACCCTTTTGGACTTTAAGGTGATGATTCTTCTCACAATATATTGCTGAACGTACAGTACTGCAGTATTTCGTGTCACCACTCCTGTATCGAGATACGTATCGTATTGCCAGATACCTGCCAATACACCGCCTTGCTGGTTGTTCAGCATTACTGTGGCATAAGTCAGTGGCCTCTTATTTTATATTACCAGGTCAAAACAATATCACCAATATATTTATATGGTTGATAGACATGGAAGAGATGAATGAAGGAAGCCATGATGCAGTAACCATCTGGGATCAGTCGATCACAACAGAGATCAGAGTTGTAACGCACCTCACCCCAGTGAACCAAAGTCCAGTCATGGAGTTGCGCAGGGTTTTGGGAGAGATCACTCCCAGTGGCCAAACTAACAGATCTTTGAGTCAGAGCTTGTGGCGCTGCATGGATAGGATGGCGTGGGTGCACCCTCAGGCTTTTGGCTTCCTGTGATCGGGTGTGTGCATGTGGGTGACAAGGAGTGAACAACATTTGAGAAAAACAGCACTGCTCCCCACTCCAGAAAAGTGTTCCGGGGCTGGAGTGAGTGCTAGCTTGATATAAACCCATGAAATATGAACAGGAAATAGAATGAATCCTTGATTGGGTGAATATTTTCAATGTTATCGTCAGTGCTTTACACAAACTCATTTGTGAGAATTACTCATTCATGAAACATAAACATTTGTGTGTATCAGCTGTTTCTCTCACCTCGGCACAGTCGAAGTGTCTGCTTTAAATGAGGGAAGAAACGGGATACCTATCCTGGGATCCTGATTGTTTTATCACCATAGGCCTGCATCTAAAGAACTTTGCTTTTACTTGGTCAAGTCTGTCTGTTTAGTTGTAGCCGTCTGAGTAGATGAAATATTTTACAGTGGTTTTGCTTACTTCATAAATCATATTTTTCAGAGGCTGGACCTTCTTTACTCAAAGAGTTTCAGTTCATAGTGGTCGTGACTCGTCTCAGACTCCTATATTTACAGCTGGCCGGGTCATAAGCAGCCCCCAGTTCTGCACCTGTGTATGAAGGATCCTGTCTCCTCATACTGGGTCACCCATATTGCATGTCCAAAGTGGAACGCGCCAAATTATAGAACCTGAGTCAGAGCTGAACAATGACCTGCTGTGTGCTTGTGGTGAAAAGGTTTCTCGTATCGGGTGAGAAAAGATCAGTTAAAATTAAATGAAGCAGATGGACATCAAGGCTCCTCACGCTGTTGAAAGACCGAGCATCACTTTGCACTCCTCGGTATCCTTAAATGTCAAGACGCCGACTGCTCCTTCTCAAAGTTTGTTTTTACTGTCTGGTTGTATGACTTGTTGTTCACTTGTATTTGAGGAAAGAAGCAGCAAACTTTTTTTTTTTTTAATTTCTTTGAAGAAGATGCTTAGCTCCTCTGTTGCAGTCAAAGCAAATCAGTGCTAAAAACAATCCAACTCAAGACGTGAGTAAAGCGGCTTCGTAATGACAAGCTTCACAAATAAACTGATGGGTCACATGCTTCAAAGCAGCTCCACGGTGAGGTGGGTGGAACAGAACAACAAGAAACTAGCTGAAGGTATTTAGTGTCACAGTAGTTCCTCTGGACTGAAACCGTCCACATCCACATCCACTTCCTGATGGCCGTATTTAGTCGTGTACCATGCGACCTGAAACCTTTGGCAGTGTTTGGGTTCAGAAGAAACAGATGTTGCCGATGAAACCCTATCAGTTGAGCAAGTCATTGTAGCCCTGCTCCAAATAAAGGAAGAGGAATCTGTGGAGTTGATCACTATTCAGTTACGCAAATAAGATTAAAGCGATGACTAAGTCAGCCAGTGGAGTCACAGACACACAGATATGCACATACTAATCAAAACACACACTCGCAGAACAGCAGGCTGGAATATGTCAAGAATGTGCTGAGAAGTAGCCGACCTTCACACGGACACATGCACCCTGCTGCGCGCACGCACACACACACACACACACACACACACACACACACACACACACACACACACACACACACACTCTATCGGCTTTTTCTGATCATGTATGACAGACTTGACTTGTGAAGAGCTGTTTCCGAGCTAGATTTCTTCACAGGGACACACCCACACACGCCAGGCTTGCTTGAGAGGTCAGGATATTTCACAAGTCAGGACTTGCATGTTGCAGTTTCACTTGTGTCTGTGCCACTCTGAGTGAGCGCTAACTGTACACACGCACACAGACAGAGTGAGATGGCAGACTAAGTTGTAATCTCAATACCACGGTCTCCAGGGAGTCACCATGGCAATGGCAGAATGGAACCACGGCCTGTGGGAGACCAGAACCCGTGTGTGCGTGTGTTTTACTCTCCAAGGAAGTCAAACATTCTCTATAGGCTGACCAAAAGTTTGAGTCAAGGTTCACTGGGATTGGTGGAACTGATATTGACCTTTGACCAATGACGGCCAACGCAAAGCCTCAAGAGAGTGGTGCTGTGGAACAATATGATCATCGTGTTTAAAGTCATCTCACAGCTGACTTCTGCTTCTCAATGACTCAGTTTCGATTTTGGACCTTGCAGTCAGAACGTTGGTGGTTCATTACAACAGTGTCAGCTTTTTCTCCGACAGGAGACGCTGGTTCTTGAAATACTGTAGAATGCTGATCCTAATCTAGTTTTGACGAACATTTAGAAGTTGCAAGTATCTCATTTGTTTTACGCAGTTAAAAGCCATCAGTGGATTCCGGGGCAATTTCATGCTGTTTTGAAGTTGTAAAATGAAAGCTTCAAAAAGTAGCAGAACTGCATGACTTAGCCTGCTGAGACCCTGCCTCCTCATACAGGAACATTTTTGCCTTTCAGCACTGTGGATTTTCATTTTCTTTAAACTCTAAAAACTAAGCTATCTGTTGACATATAAGCGTTTTCTTTTTTTATTTGTTTGAAAAAGAAAACTACTTTCTGTACAAAGACACTGTTCAGTTTTCATGCCTCTTAAGCCACTGTTATCCCAGATGACACACGGAAATGAAAAAAGAGGTGTCAAGTTTAGAGAGAATTTATAAAATGATCTTTGATTAGAATCTTTCACTCCATCTGCCGACCCCAGGTGCAGTGAAGTTCGAGTTAATTCCCATATCAGAATGATATGAGATTGATTTTTTTTTTCATTTGGGGTTTTGATCTTTAACCAGAGACAAGTGTGATCACATCCTTCCTATCTCTGGCTCTTTGTGCTTGGCACTTGGTTCAGTCACAGTTTGCGGTGTGTTCTCTGTTCAGCCTTAATGTACTTGGATTTCCATTTTATTGCTTGAATCATGACCCTCATGGCTTCTGTCAGATGTGGTGCAATCAATGGCTTGTACAAATGGAAGCTGGATTCTTTGCACAGACATTGAGAGTTTGTTGTTCCTTGGCAGTGTCTTCCAGAAATGCAGGATTTCTAGTAGCGTGTGTCGTGTTTAAACACAGCAAGTCGCCATTATGAATCATAAGCTGTTTCAGGTGGCCAGGTGTGTTTTGTTGATATTGTTTGTCCAATGTTTTGGGAGTGTGAGTGAAACGTGACGTCACATCAGTAACATTTCTTTCTTGTTGCAGGAGGTGGAGATTCTGGACATCAGTACGATCAGAGACACCAGGACTGGGAAGTTTGCCAAGCAGCCAAAGGTCAGTGGGTCTGTGTATATTTCTGTGTGTGTGTGCGGGCTGTCACCTCCTGCTGTCGGTGACTGTCAGTGAAAGGTGCAAGAGTTCTCTCTCAGCTGGTGGACGATGGTGACGGAGTGTTTATAAACCTGCTGTCAGAATGACCCTCAGACAGGAAGTGACGAAACGTTGGGCAGATGGGCCATGAGACAGGAAGTGATGATGCAACATAAGGGAAGGGCTTTGGTGTCCACACTTTCCTGAGTTGCGAGTGGCACTCAAATACTGTGCTTTTGAAACCGTCACTAACCCTCAACTGACAGCTCAACCCCACGTTGCTGCCCGAGCCATCTCTCAGTTGGCCTGTAAAATCAAAATATTGTTTAAATGTAAAAAACAAATCACACTTTACCTAATGGACAGCCACGTTGAAAGAAAGGGCATCTGTATAACTACAGTAGCCACCTTCACAGAGCTGTGACTGGAGTCTGTCACAGTCAGACTGACACACCTGTGTGAGCTGCTGGTAATTGGGCACCTCTTGGCTGGGAAGTTTATGTATAATCTGAGGGAAATATTTGGACTTGAATTGTACATCAGTTCAGTAACTGCTCTATTATAATTCACGCGTGGGTGTATTCCATTTATGCTGACGTGTGCATGTGTTCACGGCAGGATCCAAAGGTCCGTGAAGTGCTCGGTTTCGGGAAAGGTGAGAACGTCGAGGGGAAGCTGGTGACCGTCGTTTACGGCAACGACTTGGTCAACATCTCCTTCCTCAACTTCCAGGCCATGCAGGAGGACACCGCCAAGGTGACTAAGCTCCTCCCTTCTTGTCTGATCCTCCATCTCCTCTTTGGGTTTCCTTCTCTATGTTTGTGTTTTTTCTCCTCCTGCCTCTTCTCTCACCTATTTGCATTCCGTCCCCCCCTTATCTGCAGCTCTGTACTTCTTGCATCTCATTTGCTTCTTTATCTCATCTCAGGTCTTCTCTGCACCCTCGACGGTCTCCCCCTCTTTCCTTCTCCTTTTTAACATCTTATTCTCAGTTATTTACTCGTCTGCTTCCTTATCTCATCTCCTCTCCTTGTCTCCTCCCTCATCTCTCCTTCTCTCCCTCTGGCTCTTTGTTGATGCTTCTCTTTTATGACGTTAGCTTAAAGGAATGTTTCTGTTTGTTTTGTCCACCTTTCCTCTATTTTTCCTTCACCTTTATTTTGAATGTGTTACATTTTTATCCTATGTGTATGTAATAAACATGGCTTTTCTCATCATCAGATTTGGACAGATGAACTTTTCCAGTTGGCAACAAACATCCTTTCACAGAATTCGTCGCGGAACATTTTCCTGCTCAAAGCGTAAGAACTTTTCCTTTTCTTTCTAATTTAATTTACCATTAAAAAAAAAAAAAAAAAAAAAAAAGCATTTCCAAGACTAAAATTTCACCATTGTCTGCAGGTACACCAAGCTGAAGCTGCAGGTGAACCAGGATGGAAAGATTCCTGTCAAGAAGTGAGCATTCACCAGTGGCCTGGTCACATCTGGTGACACAAGTTAACTCCGCTCTGTTTGTTGTCCAGCATCCTGAAAATGTTCTCGGATAAGAAGCGAGTGGAGACATCACTGGAGCAGTGCGGCCTGGTCAATAATCGGGTCATTATTCACCTGGTTTCTTTATCCGCTCTGCACATTTCATCGCCTTTCTATCTGCTGCTTTCTCTCTGAAATGACATAAACAACAACGATTGAATGCTGATCTGAATGTTGACACTCCATGACACATTTCTTTCTGAACAAGTTGCTGTTCTTAATTTATTAAAATTCTAATATGGTTATTTTATTGCACACATTCATTAATTGTGCCATGAAGTTTAAACAATTTTGACTTTCACAAATGCGGATCTGACAAATATTTGAGGAATGAAAGCATACAAATGTTGTCTTATATTAATTTTGTTGCGTCGTTTACGTACTTTCTGTGGGATCTTGTGCAGCAGGAAGTTTCAGACACTTCCTTTTCTGTCAGTCCTGTCGGCGTGTGCACAACAGACCCCTGTCTGTGGAGCGTTTCAATAATCAGTTTGAAATCACAAGACTGAGTAGCAAGAAAAGAGAGTGGGCTGTGAAACTGCCTAGTCAGCAGGTCTTGAGCTAACCTGGTGCTGCAGCGCCTCCTGGTGGAGGTTTGAGTGCAGTAATTTGGTGTGGTTGGAGATAAAATGGCTTGAGTTCTCCAATCCCACAACATTTACATTGATATATATCTATCTATGCAGTCCGAGGGGATTAAGCCAGACGACTTCACCTGGGAAGCCTTTCAGAGGTTTCTGGACAGTCTTTGTCTGCGGCCTGAGATCCAGAGCATCTTTGAGGAGAGGTGAGTGACATTGTCCTCTCTGTATGTCCAACATGTAACGCTGAGGATCGTGCCTGTGTGTGTGTGTGTCTCCAGTGGCTCTAAGGGGAAGCTGTTTATCTCCTTGGATCAGCTCATGGACTTCATCAACCGAAGACAAAGAGACTCCAGGCTCAATGAGGTCCTGTACCCGCCGCTCAAACGAGAGCAGGTTCGGCAGATCATGGAGAAGTACGAGACCAACAGCAGCCAGCTGGAGAGAGGTCTGGCTCGCATGCATCATGCAAACACATTGTACCAAATGAATCTGGTTGAACTAATAGCCCGAGGCGTGACCTGATGCGCAGGTGTAACGGTGAGCCTGTGTGTTTTTAGACCAGATCAGTCTGCAGGCGTTCAGCCGTTACCTGGGAGGAGAAGAGAACAGCATCGTTCCTCCAGAGAGGCTCGACGTCATCGATGACATGAACCAGCCGCTGTCGCACTACTTCATCAACTCTTCACACAACACCTACCTGACCGGTGAGACTCAAACGTTTGAGTACATTTATTGTACAAAACCCAAGCTCACACACACACATGTCCGTCACCGGTGCGTGCTTCCAGTGGGTCAGCTGACTGGGCTGTCCTCCGTGGAGATGTACCGGCAAGTTCTGCTCACCGGTTGTCGCTGTGTGGAGCTGGACTGTTGGAAAGGACGGCCGCAAGATGAGGAGCCGTACATCACACATGGCTTCACCATGACCACTGAGATTCCTTTTAAGGTAGACATCAAAGGCAAAGATGTTTACAACCCTCGCGGCAAGCTGGTTGTTCAATAGCTTGCTGCTCTCATGAGCTTTCTGAATGCTCACTGCCTTGAAATGTCCCGAGCACAGGAGGTAATAGAAGCCATCGCTGAGAGCGCCTTCAAGACATCGCCATACCCAGTCATCCTGTCTTTCGAGAACCACGTGGACTCGTGAGTGCAGTGTTTAGCATTTAAGAACACACACACATGCACACAGAGTTTATTTTGGAGGCTGCTTGTCTGCTCTTTTAGAGCCAAGCAGCAGGCCAAGATGGCAGAGTACTGCAGGACCATCTTTGGAGATGCACTTCTCATCGACCCCTTGGAGAAATACCCGGTAAGATTTGAATTATGTTTGTGTTGAAAGCAGAACAGCTCTGTGCTGCTTTGTTATTCACTCTTTCTATGACTGCTATTTACCGTATGGTGCAGCTGCAACACGACAGATGTTTCCAGTAAAACCACATGCACGCGATGATAATTTGATAGTAAAGGTATTGAGTGTTTCTCACCCCCCTTTTCCGATGGCGTATCAGCTTCTCTCTGAAGATGACTTTTGTGACTGTGGCTAATGTTTGGCCACTGCTTGCTCACATGGCTCTCAGAGCCGACTGATCCCTGCCTTATCTTGTAGTCTAGTGCTAAATCATGAATGATTTGTTGTACAAACATTTTGTCAGGATTTACAAGAGTGAGATCGCTGCCTCTGTTAAAAGCTATAAGAGGCTCAGGATTGTTTGTTGAGGGGAACTTAATGTGTCTCTGTTTATCACTGGAGTCCAGCAGTGGGTTCATGTTGTGGCGATGAGGCGGTGCCTCTTTTATAAATGTGTTTGGTTGGAAAAGTTAAAAGTCTCTGCTCCCCCACAGCTGGTCCCGGGTCAGCCGCTTCCTTCGCCGCAGGAGCTGATGGGAAAGATCCTGATCAAAAACAAAAAGAAGCATCACCACCATCGTCCATCCAGCAGCGGCAGCATCCGGCGGCGGGAGCTGGAAGAGCAGACTCCGCCTCACAACGGTGACCTGTGATGCCGCGTCAGTGCGGCGGCTCGAGTCAGTTGCTGGGACTAATGCTTGTGATTTGGCAGACTGTCCTCTGATGGACGGGGAGGGAAGTCAGCTCATGACCAACGGCGAGGAGAAGCTCGCGGAGAGGATGATGAAAGATTTAGAACCAAGGAAGTCCATAGGTGGGTCTGATGATGAAGATGACAGAAACCCGGTGGTGATGGGCTGGTGAGGCGACAGGAAACACTGTCACTAACTTCAGTGAAACCTTACATCATTTTTAAACCTAGAGCGCCACCCACTGAGCTCTGAAAATGAGGACCCTGTTTCATGTGGAATCATCAGCCCAACCCCAAAGTCACTCAAACATGGTTGTCTGTCACTGTTTTAAAACTTTCAGTAGGAGGTGGAAGCCATGTTTCAGTGGCTGGGAAGGATAAATGTGTGTCTGTCTTTATAGACCCAACAGCATTCCTAATCGTGTCAAGCTAACCTCTCCAGTTATTGGATGCCAGTTAATAAAAAAAACTGTTTGCTGTGACTAGATGGAGGCGAGGTTGCTTTGCCTTCTCCTGGGTGATGAAGGTGTTTGGAGTTGGTGAGACCATGCCTGCAGTATCTCAGGACAGATAAAGCACCGTCACTCTCAGCCTTGTCACAGCTGTTTTGAGAAGAGAATTGGTGATGTTTTTAGCTCACTTCTGAGCAGACGCCACTGCAGCATGGCCACACAGTTGACTGGTGAAACCAGGAAGTTATGATGATCTCTGACTGTGATGAACTTTTTTTCTGCCATCCAATTTCAGAAAAAAAAAGTTTCTGAAAATTCCTCAGGTTGCAGTGGAGTGGAGTCTGTTGCGCTTGCAGTGCTGCTTGTAATGACATAGTGATTGTTTTGCTGGTTGTGGCTCTCAATTCAAAAAGCCAGAGTCATGGTAATGATAGCTATAAAGCTGATGCTGATGTTGCTGACTTGTCTGAAAGGAGGGGAAGGAGAGAGTGAGGATGAGGAGGAGGAAGAGTCCGTCACCGACCTAAAGAAGCCCAACTCAGATGAGGTGAGTGAGTTTGCCGGCTGATTTTGGAGGCAGGTGGCTGACAGCTGTGCGCCTTGTCAGGGCACGGCGAGCAGTGAAGTGAACGCCACTGAAGAGATGTCCACGCTGGTCAACTACATCGAGCCGGTGAAGTTCAAGTCCTTTGAGGTGGCAGCAAGTAAGTTTATGTGTGTTTTTTCAGTCATGGATTAGTGTGTGTGTGTAACAATGTGTGTGTCCTCACAGAGAGGAGAAAGTTCTTTGAGATGTCCTCATTTGTAGAAACCAAAGGGATGGACACGCTGAAGAGTTCCCCGGCTGAGTTTGTGGAGTATCCTCTGTCATGTTATGTCTGTAATTTGCCAATATTTTCAAATGTATTTGGGCCATGCCTCATTCACCTGCCACCTGTTATGTCTAGTTTCACTGTGAACACGCTACAATTCCTTAGTGCTCCGTCCAGGTACAACAAGAACCAGATGAGCAGGATCTATCCCAAGGGAACCAGAGTGGACAGCTCCAACTACATGCCTCAGCTCTTCTGGAACGTCGGCTGCCAGATGGTGGCGCTGAATTTCCAAACACTGGGTGAGCACCCAGATTTGGTCTTTCGCCGCGTCACTTGCAGGATTTCAATGCTGTCTTCATTCCACCCAACCAGACCTGCCCATGCAGCTCAACATGGGCGTGTTCGAGTACAACGGTCACAGCGGCTACTTGCTGAAGCCCGAGTTCATGCGCAGGACGGACAAGCACTTTGACCCTTTCACAGAAAACATCGTGGATGGCATCGTCGCTAACACGATCAAGATCCGGGTGAGTGGCCGGACACGCCACGGATGGTGAGAGTGACTGGTGTGGTTGACGTCAAACATTGTGTGTCAGATCATCTCAGGTCAGTTCTTGACCGACAAAAAAGTGGGCGTTTACGTGGAAGTGGACTTGTTTGGACTTCCTGCCGACACCAAGCGAAAGTACAGAACCAAAACGTCGAACGGGAATTCTCTGGACCCAGTCTGGGATGATGACCAGTTTGTTTTCAACATGGTAACTGGACCTGAGCGTCTGGATCTGCGTTTCACGCCTCCATCTAACTGGCTCACCTCATGTCTCCAGGTGGTCCTTCCGACCCTCGCCTCGCTGAGAATCGCTGTGTTTGAGGAGAACGGAAAGTTCATCGGACACCGGATCCTTCCTGTGTCAGCGATCCGACCAGGTGAGCGATGGGACTGCCAGCGTGAAAAGATGATGGATGTGTGAGCATCATCCCCTCTCTCCTTCAGGTTTTCACTACATCAACCTGAAGAATGATCTCAACCAGCCCCTGCTGCTGTCGTCTCTGCTGGTCTACACTGAAGCCCAAGACTACATCCCCAATGAGCATCAGAGTGAGATGATTTCCTGTCCTGCCAGTTGTGAAGCGCTTCATGAGGCCGATAGTTTTGACAGTGATGCTGGGATTGTGGCATGGGATTATCGTGACCGATTGATAATGAATGAATGGGTGGATGTTTCTGTGTATCTGTGGAAGGTCTGAGTCACCCTCTAGAGGCCTTAAGTGGTACGCCAGTTTCACAGGTTAAGCGTTTCATTTCTTTCAACCTTGTTTGGGGTTATACATGGCATTCATCTAAATGTAACAATCAGAAAAGAGATCCTTCAGCAGAATACGGCTTCACCAGCGTCAGCTGACGTCCTGAGTGCTGCTGTGGATGTGTGCCATCTGCTTCACAAGTGTGCACCTGTGTGTGTGTCCAGAGTACGCTGAAATTCTGACCAACCCCACCAAGCATGTGAGTGAGCTGGACAAGCGGGAGACCCAGCTGGCTGTTCTGATCAAAGACAACTCTGAGGTGAGACCTCGTATGGTGGTGCTGTTGTGACATTGTGTGACATTACGCGTGTGTTCAGCATGTCCCCGACCTGCCCAGAGAGGGCGACACCAGGAAGGAATGTGAGGCTGCGCCGGGAGGTCACATGCTGCCACCCCCCTGCAGCACCCCGACCTCGACCTGGCCGAAGGAAGACTCCCCTGACATCCCCCTGCACGTCCCCGGTATTCCAACACTCACTCACCTGCGAATGTCTGTCGGCCTGTTAACTCCAGTAGTAGGAGTAGTGGTGATTTTTCATCATGAGCCTGAATGTCACTCCGTTTCAGCAGAAAACATGTTCTCCCATTTTGCTTGACTGTGTGTCCACATCTGCTCTCCCCACGCCTGTGTGTGTTTACATGTGTGTGTAGCTCCCAGCCAGAGTCAGAAGGAGGACTTGATAGAAACAGTTCTTGCAGGTAAGAGTGTCTTCCACTCCTGTTTGCTTCTCGCTCCATGTTCATGCGGACACGACGACGGTGTGGGTCTTTGCCGTGTCTGACTAATGGTGTTTGTGTTTCAGACATTCAGGTGCAGCCGGTGGAGGAGTTGAAGCAGCAGAAAGGCTACCTGAAACTCATGAAGAAGCAAGGCAAAGAAATGAAAGAGCTGAGGAAGAAGCACCTGAAGAAGGTTTAATGATAATCCAAAACACTGTTCTTGTCCGGGGTCTGAAGCATGTTCTGCTGTCAGGTTTGGAATCTGAGTAAAGAGCAGAAGAATCGCCACAGTCAGCTTCAGTCCGATTCTCAGAGGAGGCGGAGTCAGATGGAGAAACACCTGCACCGCAGCATCAGGAAGAAGTAAGGAGGGATGGGTGTTGAAAGCGAGGGATGGTTCCAGTGATGACGCGTGTGTTTGGTGTCAGCGAGCCTCAGGAGCAGGTGCAGCGGGAGCTCTCCGCTCTGACGCAGGAAATTGAGAAGCAGACGCTGCAGCTGCGAGAGTGGCAGATGAACGAACTGCTGGACCTCAGACACAAACAGCACACGCTGGAGAGAGAGAAGCAGCATTCACACCTGCAGGAGGTACTCGGACCTGCTGCTCATGCATGTATCTCTCTCCTTGTGAGGACCGCTCATTGCCATAACCCATTATTATGACCGGGTTATTTTGAAGTTTTAGTCCTCAATTTGAAGCTTATACTTGGTGGGAGCAGCTAAAGGAACATACACGCTGTCGCACAAGCACTGACATACTCTCCGTGTGCAACCAGGCCTTCCAGAAGCTGAAGGAAACGGCCCATGAGTGTCAGGCGACGCAGCTCAAGAAGCTGAGAGACATTTGTGAGAAGTGAGTGCCCACCTGATGACCTGAAACTCAACATTCTGTGGGTTTAATTTTTTGTTTTTTTCATCAGAGAGAAGAAGGAGCTTCAGAAAATTCTAGACCGAAAGCGTCAGAACAGCATCAGCGAGGCGAAGAGTCGGGACAAAGACGAAGCAGAGGCGTATGGACCTTTGAGATGTTATGTTTTTTTCATTGTTTTGACTCACACTCACCTGTGTGTCTGTGCCATCAGAGAGCTCAACGACATTAACAGAAAACACATTCAGGACTCAGTTGCGCTGATCAGAAGAGTGAGTTTACTTCAGCTCGGCAATGTCCTGCGGTCTTTGAACCCCTCATCTGCTAATGCCTGTGATTCGCCTCCTGTGTTGCTCCCTCACCTCCTCACAGTTGGAGAAAGCTCAGTCCAAAAGGCAGGAGAAGCTGATGCTCAGGCAACGAGAAGTTCTGCAGAGGATTGATGAAGAGATGCCTCAGGTGCTGACCATCCCGACACATGACGACACCCCCACTTCACCCCATCTTACATGACTTCACTTCCACAAGACCTCTGCCCGACACTTGTAACCTCACCTGCACGTGACCACACCTTTGCTAAGCCAAGCGTCCACACCAGCACAGCAGCTTCACATGACCACATTCCCGCTCACCACAAACCTGACGCCATGTTTTGCAGCTCCACGCGCGTCTGGAGGCGGACTTGGAGATGGAGCACGAGCGCCTCCCGCAGGAGATCTACGAGCACCTGCAGGCGGAGCTCCAGCACAAATCCTCGCGGAAAGAAGGCTTCTTCTCCCCTTTGTCCAATCACAGTAGCTCCACTTCCATCTGCTCCACCCCCTCGAACCCGTCCACGCCGACGCGCATCTCGTGGAGCCGCAGTCTGGACACTAGCACCAACTCTCTGGCTGAGTCTACGTCGTCGTCAGCTACACCCTCAACGCCGGTGCTGTCAGAGGCTGAAACCTCGCTGAGTTGAACTCTGCCTCATTTGTGATGACTTTGTTGTTTTATTTTTTTTAATCAGAGTTTTATTGTCATCGAGTCAGCACATTGAATTGAGACCACTCTTATGCTTTTTTAAAAATAATTTCATATTATTTTACCTCCATTTCTTTTAAAGGTTTGTCTCTTTTATTTAAGTAGAAAAACTTTTTAATTATTGACCAAGTCATGTTTTTCATCCCTGCCTTTCACGGATCACTAAAAATCTTTTTTTTTTTTTCTTTTTTTTTTTTTTGTGATTTTGTTTTGATTTTTACTTTGACCTGTGAAGTTGTCCTTTTTTCCTAACGTTATTTGATTTATTTGTAAAAATGTTGTAGGATTTAAAATAACTTTATGACCTGGATGTAAACTTGTTTAGAGGTGATGTAAAAAGGGTTGGTGTCTGAAAACATGAACTTTGTGAGAGTATCTTTCAGTTTGAGAACGAAAACCACTGGAGACTGTAAGCTCCTCCGTCCCTCCTCGTCCTTGTGCTCTGTATATTTGGTTTTCATTTTCTAGCGCTGTTATCGTTTTCCTCTTCGTCCACTCGCACTATTCTTCCTGATAACACCTGGATGGGGAGTTAATGTCCGGAACTCTAACAAAGTTTATTAAACTTGATATTTAAATCATGCACAGAATGTTTTATTCACTCTTTTTCAACCTCCTTTAATTTTTTCCCCCCACTGATTGGTCTAGTTGCGGTCATCATAGCCGACCAGCAGGGGGTGCGCTACACCTATTGTGGCGCTCACGTTTCAGTTGTCCAAGAATTAAGAAAACACTTAGGTCCTTGTTATAAGGTAAAACGTGAATAAACGCAGTTATTCGTGTAAAATAAATAACAGTAAGTTTTTGGTCATCTAAGTGGCCCAAATCATGACCCATATATGTTCAGTAGCTTGCTCCGTGGGCCTCTATTGGTTTTCTGAAGAATGCCTACTTATGAATACAATATGTTGGCTGATATTTATGGGGCTAGAACAGGGACAGCCCATAAATAAATATAGAAATATATTTTTAACTTTAATACCATTCTGGTTTTCTACCTCAATACAAAAATGTTTCAGTCAATATTCCGTTTTTCAATGCCTATATTCTTTTTTTCAGCCAATACATACATATATATATATATATATATATATATATATATATATATATATATATATATATATATATATATATATATTTTTTTTTTTTTTTTCAATGTCAATGTAAGCTGTCTCTGTTCGAGCCCCATAGATGTTTGGATCCACTGAGTCTGAAGTATGACAGGGTGAAGGTGACCAAGTATAAAGAGATTTGATCTCTGTAATGATGCAAGTAAAACTCTGACATCCCCCCAAGTCAGAGTCGAATCATGTTTGAGGGAACACTGCAGTGATGAGGTTGTTCGTGTATTAGAAGGTCAACATTTACATTTTAAATCATTTGAGACACACAGGTTTTCATCAAAAAGTGACGCTGAATGTCACATTAATCAGAGTTTTGTTCCTCCGCCACACCAGCACCAGTCTCTTCATCACTCATTAAAAAAAAACAAAAACTATTGATCGACTGCTGATTTTGGGCTTGAAATGAGTAAATTAAAGTAAGAGAAGTGGAGAAGTGGAATTACTTTAAGCTTCTTTGTATTTGCTGACAGAGGAAGAGACAGGATGAAGAGAAGCAGAGTCAATAAGAGCAGAAGACGACAGAAGGCTCGGGAACAAAGGGAAACTTCAGCAGAAAAACAAGAGGAGCAGGAGTGAGTGTAGAGACGGTTAGGTCTGCAGTGCTCATGTGACCGTGTGTGTGTTCCTGGAATCTGTAGATGGCTGTAGATGTACGTGTCAGCTCGTGGTCACGTGGTTGTCAGGCCGCACTTGCTTTTGGGTTGATAAAAGGCAACACAAGCTGCCTAAATCTCTTTGGTAGCCTGACTCCTGTCCTGTCTCTGTTTCCTAAAAGTGTGGATTTGAAACTTATGGGGTTTTCAATATAGCAATTTCATGACATGTAAAATGTCATGAAATGAGTTTTTAACTCATGATGCAGCAACATGTGACTTCCACATGCTGTCTCCGCGCCCATCTCCCTCAGGACACTCTTGTTTACTGTCTCCTTGTCTTCCTCGTTCTCCTCCAGTGGAGGATGGAGGCGTATCTCGCTGAGGCGGTAACCATGGCGCCCACGTGGGAATAACAGCTGTCGGCTTCTTCTCCAAAAGTAGAAAGTGGGGGAAATTTGGAAAATTCTCCTGAGGAGGAAATGTGGAATGATAATCCAGCCTTCCCAAGTTTTTCTTCTTTTTCTCCCTGACCCGGCCTAGTGATTCTCAACCACTGATCTGGGTGCCATTTGTGGGCCATCAGAGTCTTGACAGCGGCCTGAAAGCCATTGGAATAAAATATATTTAACAAAGTGGCTTAATTACTATTACTAGTTCAAGTCACTACATCTGGTATAAAATTTACAACTGCCACAGTAAACCCCTGAATATTGAACACATCCTCCAGGTTGAAAAACGAAGGCAGGAGTTTCTGAAAGAGGTGAATCACTATCATTCATGAGGATACTTCAGTCAAGTTTTATTTCATCTTTAAGAAAAACAAATGTAATCTGTAAACATTTAAACTTCATTTTCATGTAGGATTTTAAAAATATTCAAATTTTTACAACAGTTTTCATGCATCAACACGCGCGCGACACGCACTCACGCACACGATAAAAAGGGTCTTTTGACTCTACTCTAGTCAGCAGTTCCACTCTCTAATGAATGTTCACCAAAAACACAAAATAAACATATCATAACTTAAAAAAATGTATAAAATATTTTTTTAAATAAACACATTTAATCTCAGAAGCACTTTGTGACGCATGATTAAGTGATTTAATAGATAAGCGTTTGTAAGATAAGACGAGAAAAGTGGAGAAAAGATTAGAAATATAAAATATTGATGATTGACGCTCAAGCACATAAACAAAAGAACAGTGGAGTCAGAATGGATGGTCACTTAGCAACACGCGAGGGACAATAGGCTGCGTTTCTTTTCTTTAACTGTGTGCACACGCACCTTCACTCTCACACACGCACGCACTCATACACCTGCTGCTTCTTCTAATACCGCTATCGAGAAGGACACATTCCGGCCAGCAGGGGGCAGCGGGCGTTCACTTCATACTGACAGGAGCAAGTTTCACGTCACGTCTAGAACTGATGCTCCAAATTATTGACTTCTTTCAATGTTATACGTCGCTATAGCATTCCGTCTCCGGCAGGCGGCGCCACTTCGTCCGTCATGACATTCTCAGAGAGATTTGTTTCAATAACAATTATAGTGACAATTCTATCAATTCAATTTTCCATATACATTAAAAAAACAAACAAAAAAAACAAGAAATTAATACGATTTCAGAGTCAGAACATTTTTTGCACAGTAAGTCAAAATGTAAAAAGAACAAATGAACAGCATTAGCGTAAACACAAAATATGCTGCCATGGCTGCACGTGACTTGTTCATATTTGTGGACATCAACGGCATTTTCTGATGCAGTGAGCTTTTCTTGTTCCCAAAATGTGTTACATGTAGGAGCAGTCGCTAAATAATCACTTCATAATGCAGACTGGAATAAGTGGCTTTGCAGAACAGAATCAGGCAAACTCTAATCCAAGTGTGGGTCATGGGGGCAGCAGCCCAAGACTTTCCCTTGCCCAGAAACCTGCAGTTCTCATGGGCAGGTGAGGAGTTACCAGCACAAGTGAAAGGTTGTCCAGCTGTTCCACTGGGAGGTGGGCGGCCTCAACAGTCCAGTTGAGTTTGGATGAGAGAAGGAAAGAAGATGGACCAGCTCAGATCATGAGTTTTGTCTTTTTCAGCTCGGCTCTTTCTTCACCGGTCAAATGATACACAGTCTCACGACTGAGGAGACTAAACGGCAACAGCTTGTGACCCCTATAGGTGGGGGACTGAGAGCAAAAAGTCACATGACTAGACTAGCTATGTTTACAATTAGTGATTGTGGACACTTCCTGTTCAGCGTTGTCACAGCATCTAAGATCACCTTTAACTTAATCCCCACGGTTGTCGACGCCGACTAACTTCATAGAACTTTTATAAAATATTTTCCACAAATACACGTCAATAACAACAGTGAAACACGACACAGAGTTCAGAAAGGGGGGGAGGCTTGACTGGCAGCGAATCATCCACGAGGGCGAAGAACTGCACAGTGAATTTGAGGGAAAGACGGGGTACAGGATTCACCTGAACTTGTGAGCGTACAGTCAATAATACTAGTTGCCATGGTGATTCATGTGGCGGGTGGGGGTGGGTTGCGTAACTCTCTTCATCTTTACGTCTCTGCTCCACTTTAGCTTCCAATCTCCTTTGATCTTCCTTCGTCTCCCAGTTTGTCATCCCAGTGCATAATTCATGATCCTGAAATTATCGTCGCCAGCTTCACTCCGTCGGCATTTGTAAACCCAATAAAAACAAAGTGAAAGAGTGACGTGCTAGCTGCCATTCGCCTCAGGTTGACTCCACACTCTTCCTCTTGATCCTTTAGCATGCTCCCACTGAAATCTCTCTGGGTTTAGTGTCTTGCGCCTCCTAGCTAGCACTATGCAGAGGTCACATGGAATGAGTCCACTCATCAGTGTTTAAATAATGGAGAAGTAAAAATAGACTTGTTGAGTCCTGCATCTAAAACTCTAGAAACTCAGGATGAGACTATTGAAAGGAAGGGTGGAATCATCCTCGTTCCTTCTATCTACCAGCGTTTAGAACCCGGGTATATGGCAGTAGGCCTCCAGTGACGCCAGCATGATGTAGATGAGCCACAAGGACACGAACAGAAGTGATGTTGCTATCTTGCAAGTCCGAGGGCCTCCCAACTCACCGCCGGCGACAGATGGCCGCCGCCTGTACAGCAGCATGGTGACACACACCATGGCCAGGATGGTGAAAAGAGTGACGGAGAACGCCAGGTTACCGGGGTCCACCTTGAAGGTCTCTCCCTTGGAGTACCAAGCCACAGCAGCGATGGTCCACGCCACGCCGATGCCCAGGAAGACGTTGACGGCGTTGGAGCCGGTCACGTTGCCGATGGAGGCGTCGGCGTACTGATCCTGGATGGCAGCAACTTTGCTAGCAAACGTGTCTGGAAAGTAGAAAGTAAATATGAGCAAAGATCAAAAACACTGATCAGAAGTCGCGGGACAGATGCCTTGAATCCACTGTGTTCTCCAACTTCGATGCCATTTTAAAGGGGACTACGAATGGCAGCCCAGGGTTTCAGTGGCTCACAGTGTTCACAGTGTTCAAGAACCACTTCAGAGTGATTTTGTTCTTTAGAAAGTCTGTACAGTATGTTAAACCAGAGACACAGACACACTTCACAGAGCAGCCTTTTAACCGCTTCTAAATATTGTCTTGAAAGATGAAGAGTGTGTTTTTATCTGTGAGGAGGAAGAACACGTGTTTGCCATTCTTAAACACAGCAGCTCAGTGGACTGATATCGCAGCACAGCTGCAGGACATCTCTTGGGCAGTAGCTGCCACTACAGTATTTTGCAAACCTACTGAAGACCATTTGGCCATTTCTTGTTGACAAGGATCATTTAAGCTGTTTAAAATGCGTCGGTGATTGACATTTGTGATCCATGGAGCATGGCCCATGTCGGCAGTTTTGAGGAACGTTTTAATATTGAATTGCACAAATACAAAAGATGTAAAAGATGCTGTTGCACCATCTAACCTACTGGTCGTCCTTTATAATGCGGTGCAGACATGAACTGTCAGGAACACAAGAGTCTCACAATTCATCCTCAATAATAGCATCAGCATACTGCTGATTCTCTTGAGCAAATCAGCAGAGTTTTCAGAGCTAAATACGAGGAAGGTGCTAATATTCTTCTGGTAAATCATTTTTTAGTGTAGTTTTGGACGTGTTTCTGAAAACATGTCAGAAAGAGGGACGTCACTGGCCTCCCAGCCGGAAGGCAGCAAGACTGAGGTTCCACAGCGGGCCAGGTTGACCTGATTCCAGCAGGCACTGCGGCCCACGTTTTGTCTTCAGCCCGGACAGAGATTTATTTGGTTTATATAACTGTTGCTTCACTTCTGATCATTAACTCCTGGCAGCCTTTTATGGACATTGTTCAACTAATGCGCTGCTTCTGCTGCTAACTAGCTCCTGCAGTGAACATTCATTAGGTTTTTGTAGCCAAACTGTTTACCAGGATTAGGATTAGCTAAAACCGAATCACTCTGCTGGCATTTCCTCAGTTTTTACTTTCATGTTTTCTTTTCGTTCTGTTTCCAAACCATAACAACAGGAACACTAGCAAACAAGGTCCCCAGGCTTCTGTGGAACATGTTCAGGATCAAACATGGCGACATGAAAGAAGGAAAATATGCAAACCAGTTGCTGCGGGGAAGAGAGGGACGATCAAGTGTGGGTCAACAAAACGTCTTACACCTCATTAGGCTTTTGCTTTAGTGAGGACAGAATAACTGTATTTAGACCTGCTCTCCAACCGGTCGCTAGTTTATGATCCTCATAGATCATGTGACGTGATCTGCAGCGATATAAATGTGGATGCACTGTGCATCAGAAGCAGCTTCTTGTTTTACTTCAGAGGGAGTAATGAGTTATTTCCCTTTTCTGACCTGGCACAGATGTTCCAAGAGCCACAAACACCACAGCGGTCACAGAGTCCTTCAGTCCGATGGTGCATCCAAAATGTGAGGCTAAATCTCCAGTGACCGCTGTCAGGACGCCGATGAGCGAGATGGAGACGAAGAAACAGGCCCAGCCATTCCAGTACTCGGTGGGAGGAACGAAGGCGAACAGAACCTTCCAGAAGACGGTGAGGAAGTGCATGATGTAGTCGAAGCAGGAGGGGAGACGCTCCTCGCCGCTCTCCTCCTCATCGTCATCTCCTGCAGCAGGGACAGGGAGGAAGATGAGGAGGATCACAGCCACTTCGTGTCTGTCTACCTGCTTCACTACCTGTCGACTGTTCTGCTCTGGAATGTGTGTGTGTGCTCATCCATGAAGGCGTTTGCATAGATGCACATGAGCTAGTTAGCAGGATGCAAATACATTTGCACTAATCGTGGGACTTGATTGAGAATAAGCATCTGCTGAACTGCAGCTTTTATTCATCACGATTAATCATATTTTAATATTTCACACCAGAATGATCAGGCTGTGAAATCCTGGCTGCATGAAGTACACGGAACATTTGTCATTTGTACTTTTTTCAACTTTAATTTTCCTTCAATCTGCTTTATCCAAACGAACCCAGTTCAGTCTCCTTCATCGTGGCTGTTTTTGCTCATGACATCACACAGTATATCATGTGGCGCACCTGGAATTGGAGCACTGATATATGTTCCATGAGAAAAGGCGGTTTATACACAATGTGATTTGGAGCCGTTATTTTTCTCTGTAAATAATTCATCAGAATTAATTGTACACCATCATTTGTAGCTTTCACTCGTCCTTTCAGATCATTAACTATGGAATGACTACTACACCTCAACTGCAACAGTGTAGTCATAACAGTGCAATGACTGTGGACTGTCGTCAAGGCTTCGGCATCTAAACATTTAAATCAGTTCAAGCTGTTTTTATTAGCAAATGATTCCCAAAATAATAGAAGACCTTTACTTCAAGGGCTTCATTCTTTGTGTGATGGTGCATGCACACATTTACAGTGTGTGACTCTCACTATTGTATTATTAATACACTTGTGTGTGGGCGTCTTTATCCTACTTTGTGGGGGAGCAACTCTTGACATAACACTATCCGTGTGATGACCTGACATCTGGCTGGACCCCATGATGTTGAGCCTCAATTTGTGGATAAAAACTTCAAAATAACTTGGTCATTATAATTAGGTTTAAGTTTGGTTGTGAGTGGGTTAAGTTAAGGATGAGAGGCTGGGGAAAGCATAATGGCAAAGAGAGGTCCTCACAAAGATAGTGTGACAAACCTGTGTGTGTGTGTCCCATACCTGCGCTGACAGTCACTGCACTTACAAACTGCTCCCTCCAGCTGCTGCTTCCAACCACGAGCGCCAAGTTCGTCTTCTTGATCAACTTATCCACTGTATTCTACAAACACAGAGACACACACGCGCACACAAGCAAGCCAAGTGTAAACACAGAAGAGCACGAAACGTGAGTTGTTAATTCACAGAGAAGGAAAAGAGAAGACAGAATACCATTGGCACTTAGACACACCAGGACATGTTGGTGCCGCCACAGTGTTTATTATGAGGAATAAAATTAACCAAATGAAGACATGTGAAGCAGCAGGAGCTTCAGCTGCAGTTGCCGTGTGAAAACCCTGCAGCTTCACACTTATGTCGTCATGACAGCCAAAAGACCGGCATTATTCTTTAATAGGAAGAAGACTCGTGCATGTGAGGAGGGAAGGAAGGAAGACCTTTTTAGCGCGATACAGTAGCACATCCACCGCTCTCTGCACACACACCCCAGCACACACAAGGGAACACACATGAAAACAAATGAGCACCTGCTGTATAACACGGGAGAAAGACCATTTCAATATTAAAAATATAACTGACAGCGACGTATCTGCATAAAGCACTTACAAAGAACTTTTGGTCACCAGTTTGATGAGTGCACTCACAAGTGACCCCTCACCTTGAACTCATAGGACTCCTCGATGACCACCTCCACCTGCGTGTGCTCGCCCAGACTGGGACATCCCATCTTAGCGACCTCCTCCTCCTCCGCTCCCACCGCTGGCTTGTTCTCATTGGAGTCGCCTAGGAGACCAGCAGAGATGACGACACCAGCGAAGATCAGAGAGAGCCAGAACTGAATTATACAAGATACAATTGGACTCACCATGTTTCTGCCCAATCTCCAGCAGGACCGGTTCACCCAGCTCGATGGTGAAGGTCTTGTTTTTTTCATATTCTTCATCGTCAATGATCTTCACCTCGATGATTTTCCTAGGACACACGACGCACACGTCAAGGTGTTGCCTTTGTCAAGCCCCTGGTGGTCATGTCTGATGCTGCCTCCTGCTGAATTCTTCACATGTCAGTCAGGAAGCTGGAGCTTTCATTTCTAGACATCACACTTCTATAACTCATGCACAGGACACTGACTGGACACACTCATCCCCACAGTGCGGGGGACAGACAAGCACACACTTCAGTGAAGTTTCCCAAAATAGAGCTAATGAGTCAGAGCAAAGAGATCAAAGTCAGGGACACAAATAAATATTTCTGCAGTTGGGAAGCATGTCTGTAAATCAGAGAAGTATATATGTGTGTCCTTTGACTTATATTGGCTCATGGTTGATTGACAGTGGAGAATTACTTGATGAACCAAATCTAATTCCATATCTCCATTCACTCTACAGTCCTGCGCTTGATATACTGTACAAGTGTGAGTGTGTGTGTGCTGAGCTGGAGCAGGGAACAAACTTATTAACTAGAGTGAGGGGGATTTATATGTATGCACACACAAGTTTTGCCTCTTAAATGCTTCCATGCAATCACAAAACACACACACACACTTTCTACTGCAACAGATTATCATACACTAATCCATCAAAAAAACACCAAAATGTTTGCAAAGACACACAGGCGCGCACACACACACAGCTCAGGCGCATTTGCTATGTTGTTTTTGTTTTGAGGGGACATTTCATTGACCTTCATGCTTTCTTCAGCCTCTCACCCTGAACCTAACCAAAAAAGAATGGCTAACCTGAACCAGGACTCTGTAGCAACTTCAATTCAATTATAATGACCCAGTTATTTTGAAGTTTGACTCCTCAAATTGAGGCTTAACCTTGCATGGACCAGCAAAAGGTCTTCCAAAAACATCTCACATGAGCAGTAGCCATCTTAACAGTGTGCTAATTCACACGCTGAGTAGCTCTGGAATTGGCTTCATGGAACATGACACTCGAGTGCACACAGATGTACACATGGCCATACACACACATGAATTGCTATCAGGAGTCCTAATCCTATGCAAATTGTTTGTGTGCATTACGACACACACGCACACTCACGCGCACTGGTCTCCAGCTGTGTTGAGTAACAGTTTCATCTCTGGAGTGGTGGTGGGAGTAGATGTGGAGCAGTGAAAAAATCTCTGCCCTGTTTTTTTTTTCCCATCCTACATACTTTTACAATCATCCCATAATTTTAATGCCTCCACTGGTTTAACATCATCACACTTCTTTCAACTGAGAGCTCCCATTGACCCTTCAGTGTTTGGTCAGCATCTGTTCCAGGAATGATTCCCGCTCCATGTTCAAGCCCAGCGATGATCACTCTCATTTGCACAACACAAATGTAATCTACTTAATGTGAACACGGCCGAGAAGCGTCCAAATATTGAGGCGGTGTTGTAGTGACGACGGTGAAACAATGAAGCCTCCTGCTGTATTATAATCCCGCTGTAATAATCCAGCAGTGAAGTGAGTCACACACTAAACTCTGCAGGAGAAAACGAAGAATCCGCATCAGCAGAAAGCAGAGCTGGAATCAAAGAGGGATGAAAGAGGGGGACCGGAGGCATGTGAGTATGGAGGACGTATGGCTGCTATGGGAGCCAGCACCATATTGTATACACACACAACATACATAAATGAGCTTATATCACGCTGACCTATAGAATCAATATAACGAACATGCACCACTTTCTCACACACACACACACACACACACACACACACACACACACACACACACACACACACACACACACACACACACACACACACACACACACACACACAGTTCCTGCACTGCATTAAAACTGTCGGATTAAACCCTCCAAACCTCACGCTACACTTACACACGCTAGTGCGCGCACAAATCTGCTACTGTTCTGTAATCCTGAAGCGGAGAGGGATGAGAGCGTAGAGTCAAAATTGATGATGGACAGCCTTGAGAGGATGTTGACGAAACCGTCTTCATGGGGAAGAAAGACGATGGCAGAGAATAGCTTATAAAGCTTAAACCCTGACAGCACACCATAGATAGACACCATCTGGCAGTCTCCTTTATTGAGCGATCTCTTCAAGTTTCTGAGGTTTTTAAGTGAACTAAAATTTTTAAAAAAAGTTAAATAAAACACTTTGATTTTAGTAACACGCACGCATATTTCCAGGCCAGCCTTCGTCTGCGTCATCTTACAGTACCATAATACATTTCATATATCTTACACTGCTGAGTCAGTGAACAGTGACTCATCCAGATACAGAACAGAATTTCAAACACAAGAGTCAATTCACTCTGGAGGGTCGTAAAATGTTTGCAGCTTGCAGTTCAAGAGGAAAATCTAATCTAATTCCCTGTTACAATTATGAGACACTCATTTTGGTAAATTTGGAGACCAATCATAAAAGAGTGGAGAGCAGCACTCTCACCATCACGTCTTGAGCAGCTCTGCTGAGGACACCAGTGGCGAAACATGAGCATTACAGGCCTTCACCTCAACCGTCACCGCCAAGCGATGACATCATCACAGGGCAAATCAGCAATTCAGGGAAAGAGTTTGACAACCAGAACATCAAGTCAAAGAAAGCAATAATCTAAATGAACACCAAAAGCCATAAACTCAAATGAAATGTGGTGAATAGATCCCGCTGTGGCCATGCTTCTCCTAATAGCTCACACAGGTCAAGTCATTACCATGGACAGCGCCATGAGATCACAAACACGCACCTAGTAAAATGAGTCTCATGAATATTGATGTGGAAGAGAAATGTGACTTCAGTGAGGAGCCGCCTCGGGATCTCTCTACTCTGTTTAACCTTGCTGTAGTGAGCTTTTGTGCCGCACATCTGGCTGGAGATCGATTCCAGAGGTCCCAAAATGTCGCTCACACGTGGATCACCTGTCCGATGAAAACAGTCTGACAAAATAGGTTGCTTTTGGTCTTGAGATGCCTTTGCGTGTGTGTGACTTTCACTCAAGCCAAGTGTCATAAAGGCCAAGGAGTCCTATTTTTGGTTCATGCCCCACCAAATGTGAGTGGTCATCACTATCTGATGGAGACTGGGCTCTTGGATTCTGTAAGAATCTTGGAGTCCAAACCAAAGACAAGCCATGGCGAGGCAGTAACCCCTTCATTGCAGGTGTGAACCTGACAGAAACTTTATATACAGAATGTAGATGGGAGAAATATATGTTGCCAAATAGATAACAAATTAATCGTGTAGAAACTTTCTGTCATAAGCTGAACACAGTTCTCAAGATGCTTTTGATCCAGAGATTGTTGGACCTTCTCTGAAGGTGTTGAAGGCCTTGAGGGTTCTACACTGGAGGACTTGGTAGAGCCCACCAGCAGCAATGTTGGCCATCTCTTCATCCAACACTGGAAGTGGCAAGAACATCAGTCATTACTGGTGCAGGTCCGCACCTCGAATAGAGTTCACCATCACCTCCTCCACCTCATGTGGCATTCAGCTGCCATGGACTGACTTCAGCTGATTATCCATTCAACAGAGTATGTAATGTGCAGCGCTCCTCCACCTCTCCATGACCTTTATGCCTCCAGGAGGGGCAGGAAGGATTGCGAGGGCGACCTCTCAAGCCCAGGACACCTCACCTTTGACCAGCTCCCTGAAGATCATTAAGGAGCCTTGGACTTCAAAACTGCTTCTTCCCTCTGACACTCTCTTCATGGAAAGTACCTCTGCTCCTGACAGTTCAGTCGCTCTCATAAATGTTTGCCCGTCTTCAACCCTGGTACATTTGTTTATGAGCAATGCTTCAAGAAAACATCTTAAATTTGCTTTTTATATGAGTCGCGTCTAATAATACGATACCTATTTCAGTACTTCATCAAACTGGGTGAGAAAGGAGAGTCTTGCTCATGCGCGCAGGTATTTATATAACACTTTATGTAAGAGTCGGTGTTTCAGCCACCCGTTCATCACCTGCTCCCAAAAATTCACCTTTGTCTCACGCCAGTGTGTTGTTTGTCCTCCAGCCAGAAGTCAGCCAGCTGCTGCTCTCAGGAGAGGACCTGGGCTGAACTTCTGTCACCTGAGCTCCACACTCAGAATAGTAATTAGCAGAAATCCACCTTCTCTGTGCAAATTATTTCCATGCGAACGTGGTGATTTGTTGATTGAGGTCATGAACACATTAGTAATGTACAATCACAAGCGTCTAAAAAAACCCCACATTGTGATTTAAAGTAGGTTGGATGAGGACCTGCTCATCAATGCTGTCAGCGACAGAAGATAAGATCAGCTGAAGATCCTCAAACCACGAGTGTTCTGACAACAGCACGGGCTTGAAGTTGTCATTTACTGGTTGCCATGGTGATGATCCACATGTACGATGAGACTGTCACTGAAGCGTTCTGATCCTTTCATGAGTTTTAAAGGCACAAGAGTCGGAGGGATGAGATGCATGAGCAAGTCGATGAATAAATGAATGGATGAAGACGATGGTAAATAAACAGATGGAAATATGAAGGAATGAATCATACCATCTTACACTCTCATGGTTGTCTTCTCATTATCCCCTTTATTGTCCAGTCAAGCACAACCGGCTCACTGAATACACACTTGGAATAAAACAGTTGTTATTCAATATGAGCTGAATATTAGAACACTGGCGGAATCATATTTTAAAGTGTAACACGCGAATGGTCTCTTATTCAGTCCAGCAGACTCAAGTGCTACATTCCTGAGACATCTTTTCACCCTGAAACATGATTTTAATCAAATTAACACAAACCAGTTCACACAGACCCTGCAGCGTTTGGGAAGAGCTGGGAAGTTGAGTCAACTCAGACAGCTTTGGAATTTAACTGAGTGTGTGTGTGTGTGTGTCGGAGTGGCTGCCGTCGCTGGCTCAAGGTGAAGACCTTTAAGCACTGTGTGTAAATATATCGCCGTGCCAACCACTGCAAAGCTGGTGCCAGGCGCTCTGCCAAACACACACACTCTGATGTCCCAGCAACTATCCATCTTCCTCTGACACGTCCCGCCTCCTCTCCCTCATCAGTCTGCTCTCCCGTCTCCCGCCTGTCGGTCCTGGGTCTCTAGTGAGTTTATGAACTGCAGCATCACAAATGTCCAGTGAAACAAACCACAGAACGTTTGCCATTTCAACGGTAATAAATGGTTTCTAATGAAATGTAGCCCCGTCATGCTGGGAAAAAGAGGCAGAAGGCGAATGAACGAGTGAAAATCCATGAGCGCCAGCTGGACTGGTCCGACCACTAACATGGGAGCTAGTTGTTGTGGCTGTTGTTTTCACCATCCCAACAACAGCTTTTATCAGCACCTGCATTTTCACCTTCAATTCTCACTCAGTCTCAACCACAGACTCCTCTAGGTTGCATTCATTTCTACTCTTCTCATCTATCTATCCTCTCATTTTGTGTGCCTCTACTTTTGCTCCACATTTGTCCTCCTTCTGCTCACTAGTTTTCCTCACCAGCTCTGTTAAAGTGGCTTTATTCAATCAGTGTGCATTAAAGCTGCCCTATCAAGTTTTTTTTCTCCTGTTCTCTCACATACTCATGAAGTAGATTCACGCTGCTATTTACCAGTCATACTTGGTCAGAATCTGGAGTGTTTTGACCAGATGTGACAACACATACATGGTGTTCTGTACCAGCACATGTTGTCTCTACACTCAATGGACTATGAGAATATAAGGCACGCAACGTAAGAACCGCATATGTACAACAACAGATTCCTACAATTATATCTATATACATATACTGTACAGGTGGACCATCAGGGTAGCGCACATTAATTCTTCATTAAAGTGACTGCTGACTGAAGGAAGCTGCTCAGGTTCTTGTTGGTTCTCATCTCAAGGGATCTGAGGAACCCACTGGATGGGAGCAGTTCAAAGAGTCAATGTACAGAATGAGAGGAGTCCAGCATGATACTCCCTGCCTGGTTGGTGGGCAAAGGTTCTTTGTCCTGGGCAGTCACAGTATACTGCAATCTGATTCGGTTGCAGTTCTAGACCACACGGCGATGAAGAAGCACAGGACAAATTCCATGTCTCCAGTCTAGGACTGGAGCTGCATCAAAGCCTCAGTGAGCCAGCTGATGTTCTGGCCCCATCACTCAAAACAGGTTGGATTCAAGTTGGGCTCCACCAATTGATCCACCGGCTGTTATGGGCATTCATGACGTCATCAATGTCATGTAGCCCCGTCTGCAGAGTAGAGCTGCAGCTGCAGAGATTGGTGCCAGCCAGCCACAATGGCACCTAGTGCCACGCTTGGCAATACCTCTCTGTCACGAAAATGACTACCAAATTGCAGTTTCCAAGGCAGATGCACCTGCACCGGACTTCATTCTGGTTACAACTAATCAACAATATCAATCACTGATGCACTTGAAGCAGCAAACGTACATAGATAGAAAGCAAAACTGACTCACGTGACAGCTTGGTAAGATGCATTTCAAGCTGCATTTCAACACGTGACCTTCCAAACTTACATACGCTGGGGCTACAACGACTAGTCGCCGTTTCGCCAATGGCTTTATGCCTCGACAAGTCATGCATTGGCAAGCTAAAAATGACAGAGCCAAAACCTATGAGTGTATGAAAACATCTCACAATGGACGCATCATTGACTAAAGTAAAGCATACCTACCTACAACATAGTTGTATCAAAACAAGTTTCAATACATTTCACAAATATATAGTGTTTATTGGTGTTTTACTATGTGGCAAATCCTGGTATTCAATTCAGGAAGGCGGATTCACAGATCCTGACCCAAACCTCAGCTCCTGGACCGATCACTGGAAAACTCGAGAGGTTTTCTACAGCAATTTGCAATGTCGCAGGTCATGCCTATGAAACTGTCCGCTGTGAAATGTTTGCTTGAAAAATCATAGAGCAGCGCTTTAGAAAAACACGCCCCTTTGACTCACAGCCAAAATACATGTCACCATCTTTCATATCATATTTATAGGCTCCATGAAGGTGCTTCGATGTAACTACACAGTATATGAAAATCTGTCGGCGAATGAGTCGGGCAGAACATGATATACCACGTTCAGACTAGGAAATGGATGAACATAGTTCTTTCACATTCTAGTACTAAGCAACACTCCAGATAATGCTTAAAAAGCATAATAAGGTCGCTCTGAAGATAGTAAACAGGGGAAGAGTGGCGAGAGGAGCAAGAGAAGTGTTGTAAGGGTTTAAAAAGTTGCGCATACAGAGTTATCAGAGGACAGGAAAATGAGTAGACATGAACAATGGATGATACATCATCCTGTGGAGACACGGAAGAATGCATGTGGAGAGATGAGTCAGAAAGATGGATGCAGCTGATTGTAGAGGGTAAATAGAAAGGCAAAAGTTTGTAAAGAAGGAGGATGGATGGCTGGCTGGATGGATGGATGACAAGGGGCAAATGAGGGCAGCTGGAGGGAGGTGGAGGGGTGTTGGGCCTGAGAAGTGAGAAAGCTTGAGTGAGTCACGCCCTCTTCTCCGCCAGCTATTACTGATTTAATCACTGTGGCATCATGGCTGTGTGTGTGCGTGTGTGTGCGTGTGTGTGCGCGTGTGTCAGATTACCAGGCTGCTACTCTGAGCTACTGTGGTCAGAAACTGGCTCATCACTCTCGCGTGCATTTATCCAGTCAAGAGTTCAGTTAGTCAACACCGGTCCAAGACCCCAAACATGCTCACAGTGTAATCTGCAGCAGGATGAGATTGAGCCGCTTTTCACTCAAGAACGTGTGTGTGTAAGACAGAAAGAGAGAAAGACAAAAGATTGGATTATTCCACCTCATTCACTAACCTGTTTTTTTTTTCTTTTCGGAGTTGTAATAACTTTTATTTTTTCAATTTGATGGTGCTTTTTTCTTCCATTCATTCCTCCCCAGATGTCTGCCTTCCACCTTGTTGGATCCCCTCCCCTACATTGTGATTGATGCTATTACTTATCTCCATTTCATCTACTGCTCTGCTGTGTGTGCGTTGGGGTTCACAGGATGTTATCCAGGTTAATGCCTCCTCTGTAAGTATAAAGTGAGTAGAGGTGTATGACGTGGTGGAGTCTGTCACTGCGAGTGGCGAGAAAGTGGAAATCGTAGAGGCATACGCTGACCTCGGCAGAGTGATTCACAGCTCAACCTGCTGTGAGGCAGAGTTCAACAACCATCTTGGCCTCACGCAGCGGCCGATCGACTCACCGAGGAAGACATGGTGGTGCTCAGTAGCAGCGCTTCGTCATCTGGTCCTCACGCTGTTTTCGTGTGAGGTGCAGAAGTCAGCTGATGGAGCGAGACACGGAAGGGATTTCATTGTGACTTTATCACAATGCAGCTGCAGCTACAGCAACAGCGTGAGTTCAAGGCCTTCAGAGCCTTCACCGCCGGCGAAAACATTATCAGAAGCAGCTGATATTTACAATGTCATATTTGTCCCATCAAACTCTAAGAATGTATTCCCTACCTTCTCCAGACAGCCTTGGCTATCTGGTCTGCTGGATTACCTGTCATTGACGGTTAAAGTACTTTGGTGTCGGCACACAGAGACACATAGCCGGACTAAGACGTTAATGTTCTTTCATTCAGGGATTTATATGTTTGAGAGAAATGTGTAATTTCCCAAATTCTGGAGAACAAGAGGAAAACTTGAATACTAGGACCACAACGACTAGTCGCTGTGAGAAACTTTAATGGACTCTTAAATTCGTCGCAGATGTCATGCATTGAGCAGCTAGCTCATTGTGCAGTTATAGGAAAATAAGGGCAGAGCCTTTTAGATATGCTGACTAGGCAACAGTCTTTAGTTGCAGCCCTGTTATATACGAATACATTTTCATGGAACAAAACCACCAGGCTTGTCAGGAGAGTCCAGTTAGCCCGAGCATTTCTCAGCTGCATTAACCACTACCAACAGGCAACACCACAGATAACCAACTGATGAGTGCAGTGACAAAAATTAATCAGCCGACTAAACATTTATTAGATGTGTGTAACCTTCCCTTCCATATTAACTGACAATATAATTACTGCAGAACCACAATGGACCCCTAGAACTGTACACTTACACTGTATCCTTGTTAATATTAAAGAAAAGAAAAAAGCAATATAGATCAACTTACAATAAAGAATAACTTTATTAACATTGTTTTGTCTGTAACAGAAAAGACCTAAAGTGCATCAATTTGCCTGAAATTAAAATCCAAAAATTCATGAGTGGATGTGCAATTACACTTTATATTTACTTCTGACCCTATTCCTATTTTTATCATCATTACGTCATGGAAATAAGTCATTTAAAAATCACATTTTGGGCCAAAAACAACAACCAATGAATCAGATCATTTTTCAGACCTAAACCCCTAAAGAGGCATGATGTCACTCTCACAGATTACTGGCCAAATTAGCTCGACTCCACAGCCATGTCAGGTTAGACATACACAATTAGAATATCATGTTCTTCATCATTTTTACGATGAAATTATCAGAACGACAGTTGAGCTTATTTAAGTTTTGTTCTGCAATTAAAAGGCATGTTGTGAAAGTGAGCTTCGTCATTCGGAAACTGGAGTTGAGCTGATACAGTGTGTTTGCTAAATAACATTCTGCATTGTTTTAAAACAAAATAAAGCCCATAATCATTTTCGGGTTTTATGTTTAGTGCTTAGGGATTTGCTATTCTGCAGAGTTTTGGAATGTTGCGTAACCCTTCATGCTGGCTCTTGGGGGTCATTTAAAATTTCCAGATCTTTCCTATCCAGAAACAAATACAAAGACGTGTCATCATCGCTCTTCAGTACATTTCTTTGAGTCTTCATGTAAAAGGCTGCGAGGCTTCACTGTTCCTCTAAAATCAACTTTTTAAAGAGTCTCAGTGACAGATGGTGCGAGAGAAAACACCCTCAAGTTTATCCGTTACACAAACGCAGACGCACACACACACACACTGATAATGTAGGGAGGACTCGGAGGTCGGACCCCAGGCGTTGATGGTTACTGAACTCAGATCTAAAGACTTTAATGTGGGCAGCCTCAGTGGAGAATGTGCGTGTGCGTGTGCATGTGTGTGTGTGCTTGTGTCTCTGGGGTAGTGGCAGGGGGCAGTTGTAGGCCAGGGAGAAGCTCAGTTCCATTTTGAATCTCTAATCACGGCCATGGAGCGGCAGGTCTGTGCTCAGTGCAGCTCTAAAGGCTGTGATTATAGGGTGTGTGCTTGACTCAGTGTGTGTGTCCTGACCACAGGGTGTGTTTGGGTAGGGTGTATATGGTTGGTAAAAAAAGAAGTGTTTGAATTTAAAGGACAAAAAAAGACTAGCAGATGAAGAGGAGAAGCGGATTGGCGGCAGGATACTGCTACTAAACTCGAGTGAACTGTTCCAGTCAACTGCTTCAGATGAGAGTGGTGAGTGTTGAAGTGGCACTCAGTAGAAGGTCATGAAAAAAAAAGCAGCACAGCAGAATCTGTGTCATTACTTTCAGAGTGACGAAAGAATTCAGCTTTCATTCCTCGACTTCTTAAACGTCCAGGAAATGACACAACAAGCCATAGAACATTCAGACTGGATAGAGGTCTAGTGCAGACCACAAGTCTTCCTCTGTGATTTCCTCACTCTTTGTGCTGACTACCTCCCACCTGGAGGATCTGGGACTCAAACTGGCAGCCAAGTGAAGATCTCATCAGATTCCAGACCCACGCAGGGATGATCTAGTCGAGCAAGGCCAGGATCTTTCAAAGATGCTCACAGCTTTTGCTAGGATCTCAGCATCAAACTCCAGATTAGTGACCAGCCCTGACTTGCTCAGCATATAATCCACTCCATGGATGAAGCTGCGGCCCAATACTGGCTTAATTAGCTGTGAAACCTCTGCACATCAAAAAAGTAGAGAAAATTTGCTACCAAAAGCGCATAATCTTAATTATTACTTTGTTATTAGCTGTGAACTGTAGCAGACATGAATGAAATGGCTTTATTTTCTCTTACAGAGTCAGACGGAAGATACACAGCCAAACAAACGTGTCCGTCGTTTCTACATCCCTGTGATATTTCAGACACCACTGACGTGAGGGTGATGTGTGGCCTGTAGTGTGGTTTGTACACTTGTACGCTGCACACACATCATCAGTGAGAATTGTGAATGCTGGAAAAATAAACATGATAACATCAACTGTCTGACCTACTGCCTGAAATCAATTTGAATTCAAAACTCCAGCATTTACAGTAGGTGAGCAACTTCCTCTGAGCCAACGCAACCATCTGACAAGTTGACAAGGCAAGGACAAAAGCAAGAAAGAAACAGAAACACAATCACATTAGAAGAACACTTTTTTGTTTGTTAAAAGCTAAAAGTCATGCAAGTAAGAAAAGAAATGGCCGACAGCATGATTAAACTGTCCATCTCTCTGTTGCTGCTCTTGTCAGTTTCCCCTCTCTCTGTTATTAATTCTGTCTGGCAAAGGGAAGATGGACCTGAACAACAAAGCTGTGCTGACATTATCTTTCAAAAGCTTCTACTGGGATTCTGCTTTTATTGAATGGGACAAAAGGTGCAAAATTATCAACCACGAGCAGAAAGTAAAATAATGTTTTGAACCCCAACAAAACAGAGTTAACTCCCTCAGCAGCTCATTCAAATCTCAGCTGTGATCTCTGTATTATATTAACATTATAAGCAATATAATTCAGGTGCGCTTGTCTGACAAAAAAAAACTGTCTTAATGGATTTTTAATGCTATTTTTAATGCTGGCAAAGTCAAAACATTAAATGTTGCTGCCAGGGCTCCAAAAATTCAGGCTGCTTCTTATGAAACCAACACAGGGTTCATTTGTTCCACTCCTGTTTACATTTGTTACAAATGTTACCCATGATGCAAAGCAGGATGTTGCATTCTTTGTTATCATACAAGTGTGCTTGTGCACGTGCATGCACACGCACACACACACAGACGGCAGCATGCACATGCGGCAGCACACATTTGGGATTTGCAGTTGAAAGGATGTTTTATTTCGGGAGCTTTTGGGTTTATTATTCGACTATGGCGACAGACGGAGGAACAGGTTGTTTATATCAAAGACTCTTCTGGCACTGTGACTCACACATACACACACTCATGCAAGCACAGATGCACCATCACAATTCCTTTAAAAAGCAAGTCTAAGGAGGACAAAAGTCTATGAGCGTGCAAGGTCATGTTATTTTTGGTGTCCTGACCAGCTGACAGTGAAGGCACAGCAGACAGAGGTGTGTATCTGCATGTGTGTGTGGCCGCCGCTCCTGCTTTTCCCGTTATAAATTTAAAACAGGTGTCGCCACCAGGCTGCACCTACGCCCGTTCATTTACTCCCCCATCCTGTGTTTGCAAGCTGAGCAAGTCGGAGGAGAGAGTGAGAGTCAGGTGAGTTATGGAGGTTGCGATCCCGCTAAATTGTCTTGGCAGGAAGTTCCTCCAGTCTACAGACTCTGACAAAGATGGATGACAGTGAATGGAGGGTGTGTGTATGTGTGTGTAGGTGTGATGGGGCAGGAGAAAAGCACCAGCAAGCAGCATAAGGAGCCCACAATGGAAAGAGGTGAAGGTTTAACTTGAGGAAATGTAAATGACTATTTGGCAATAGGGTTGGAGGGTAAAGAAGCAGAGGACGAGTGAGGAGGGGAGTCAAAGAAAGAATGTGTGGGGGAAGGGAGTAGGGGATGTGGGGGAGAGCAGAAGCATGAAGTTGAAGAGAGCAGGAGGGAGACAAGATAAGGAGTGGATTAAGGGTGGTGAGGATGATTAGTGGAGGGAATAGAAAGCGGGGGATGACAAGAAGATGAAGAGGAAGACGGGAGGAGTAAAAGGTTGAAGAAAACAATTAAGCAAGGAAAAAGATGAGAAGAAGAACATCAGATAGTATACAGTGAGGACACAAAGGACAGTATGGTGAGAGAGGAGTGTGGTGCGCAGGGAAGAGGCAGGAGCTGGGTAAACCTGTGAGTAAGAGGAGAGTGAGGGATGAAGTGAAGGAAGAGCAAAGGAACGAAGACAAGTGGAAGGACTAGGCTGAGTGAGGGGGGTCATGCTCACACAGCAAAGTGGAGTCAGACAACTGGTGAAGGGCACGAGCTGAATAAGAGTGAATCGTAGTAGAGCCCACATAAGACGATGGAGAGACAAAAACATGTCCCTCTCCCACACAACCAAACACACTTCCACAACTCCCTGGAAAATTAGAAATGCTTCAGCGCAGCAGTAGAATCAGCTCATCGATCCTTTGCATCATCTACCCAATGATTCTTCACACGACTTAAATGAATGCACTTGCTGCTATTGACGTCAACAGGACTGGTCGAGCACATTGGGCCGATGAAGTGTGAGATTCAGAGATCTTTCATTCTCATTTCAATTCGCATCAAATATAGATTCTGTCAAGCTCTTATTTGTCTTGGGCCTTGTGATAGATGCCTGCCTCTTCTGTTCAACCAGATGTCAATCACACAGTTTCAAACCAACCAGATCTCACATCGAAAAATAGTGCACATTTTGGGAGACATTTTTGTACATTAAGAGTCAAGCAGGCGAGGAAAGGACCATAAAAGAGCACACGCCCCCACACACTCACGCACACATCCAGAAACATTTTATATGCCCTCGGAGGCCCGGAGGAATCAGCAACCACTTTATGTGTTGGTCAATTTAACACTGCTTACATCAGCACATTAAATTTGTGTGTGTGCTTTTGGACAAAAGAGATGGAAGACGGTTGCTTTTCTCCGCAATGGCTCTATAATGGACTGATATTACTCAGTGTGTCCATGCTTGTGTGTATAGCTACACTTTGTCTGTGCAATCATGGAGGGGAGGCTTTCCAGGGGCGTTGATGTAGAGAATAAAAAACACTCACATGGTCTCATCGTTCTGGAACTCCAGTTTTCCTGATGCTAGCTCGTAGTCCTCGCCTCCCTTGGCAGTCCCATCAACGGTGCGGTAAGGAACAGCAACCAGGCCACGGGCCCCTGATGTCCGCAGAACCTTCACCTCCATGACACCGACACTCTCACTCACTCTCTGGCTGGCACTCTCAAAGGTGAAGATTCCTGAGACGGAAGCAGAGTGGGACTAAATCACACCGGAGAGCGCCCACGACAAACCCACTCGCTTCCCCAGATAATGAAGACCTACTCATCCTCCCACTCCTGCCTCATTCCTGTGACAGAGACCAAATACCCTGGTGCCGTTTGCTTACATGGAGCCGAAATTCAAGGATTTTGTTTGAGCTATATTAGAAAGGGAAGATGGAAGTGGGTCGTCTGAACAGATTTATGTAGTTTGTAATCAGCGTTTTCTTGAGCCAGCTTTTCCAAAGGGTTTTGGCAACAATTCGTGTATTTCGTTTTTCAAGATAATTAAAAAAAACTTTTCTCCCACCAATTTTAGAAAGGGTTGAACACGTATTATTTTTATATTTGAACTTTCTGGATTATTTTATCTGGATTGCAACACAAACTTCTAAAGCTAACTTGCGACATGCGGAAGTATACGACCTGGAGAGTACAATTCAGCTACTTTCTGCCTCTCATTTGCCACTCGATGCTGTACATCACACCTTTTTGGGCTCACTTACCGGCGTGGTCGTCATCGTAAATTGTAACCGTCGCTGTGTGATTATCACCAAGCACAGCCTTGGGCGTTGAGCCACCATCGACCGGAGCGGTGCCGATTTCGGGGTAGCCAACAACACGTGGGTTGCTAAGGTGGACATAGAAATACTCGTCCTCTTCAAAGATGTCATCATCAATCACACCGACTGTGATCTCTGCAACAACAGGATGTTTTTTATACAAGTATACATTTTCTTCAAATCTGTTAGAAAGAGTTAGAAAGCACAATAGTCCGGCATCAACTCTCATATTTTTAAATGCGCTCCTTATACCTTTGAGAGTCTCCCCAGGCTTGAAGAGTAGTGTTCCCTCGGCAAACTCATAATCTGAACCAGCATTAGCGGTGCCGTCCTCCGTGCGAAAGTCCACCTGAGGCAGGGGAAAGAAACAGAGCAGTCAATGAGAGAGATAAAAGACAGAGGAATGAGGAGGCATTTGGGGAAGGACAGAAAAACAGCTTCATTAAAGCAAAGCCTCTGGTTAGAACGTTTCTTTTGTCGTCATTCTCAGTACCAAAGAGAGAAACACAGTCATCATCTCCATCCACTAACACACACTTTCTAAAACATTGTTCCCATCTGCTGTTCTGTAAAGTCATGAATGATATATCTTCAACTCTTGACCAAGAGCTAGAAGGTCATAGTCAACAAAACATCCAATTCTAGTGAAGCGAGTGCTTCAGTGTTCAGATTAATGGCGTGGATTAAATTATTTCATTGCTCCTGACTTCAGGGGATGTGGCAAAAGAATACACGCATACTGTAATACACATACAGAAGCAAACCGCATTCATTCTGTAAAATGGATTTAAAGAGGTCGAGAAGAATGACCACAGCTGCGGTGAAGATGCTATAATGACAGCAGCACAGATGCTTATTGCATCTCCTTAATCGTCAACCACAGGCTCTGATCATATTGTTATCTTCACACCTTGACAGTGATTCCTGGATCACCCCCGTGTCGAGCAACTGTGAGTTTCAGGGAGCCACAGTTCTCAAAACACTGATACAAAGATGGTTCGAACTCCAGACGGACAGTGTGTGGGTCGTCCTCCTGGGCTTGGGTCTCGTTGCTGCTCACCACCTGAAGAACAAGCGTGGTCAGCAGTGTTTACATGTGTGTGCTACAGCGGTGGCACGAATGGTACCTTGCGCGCTTGGTCAGCGGCGTGCTTCTTCAGTATGTTGCCAGCTCCAATCATCATCCTGGTTGCCTGGATTCGGTAGAAAGCTCTGCTCTTCTGCTGCTGCATCAGAACCTGATCCACAAATCGGTTTATCAATTAACAGGTCGACTATTTTGATTTCATCCTGTTACAAAATATAAACCTTAAGCTTACCCTTATCCATTAGCAGTAATAAGAGAAAAATCAGTGTATCCCTGGGAGCTTTAAAGGTTAGTGGTTGCCTTAAACATGATATTAAGGTTGTGAAGGTTCTGCAGCTCAAGCTCCTTGATTGATATTTCCTGGATTCACTTTGACTAAGCCTGTTTGATCTGTGGTCTCCAGCATGGAAAGGTCACAAACTGCTCTCAATATTGACAGCAGTAATCCCACAGGGGCTCATTTTCATGTGTTGGCTAACAGACTCTTAATCTAGGCAAATATATCTGCATCCTGTTTTGGAGAGTGCAAACCCTCAGGCTCATGTTAGTTTCTTCAGCAATACTTACAACCTGCATTTTTTAATGCCTCTACATTCAGTAAAAAACAGTAACAATCCAATATCGCCCCCCCTTAATTCTGGAGTGTGCTAGCATTGAGCACACTCCTCTGTCAGTCGTCCCTCATCTCACTTTTTTTACTTTCTTGAATTCCATACCATCTGCATCAATTATTGGGACATTTTCAGATTGCTGGTTGACTTTTGTAATCACCATCGCTAGAAACACCATTATGTTCCTAGTATACTGGCATTCCAGTATATGGTGCCCCTTATGTATTGCAAGCTTTTGCGGGGCAAATAAAATGTCTGCCAAGGCGTCCCTCGAGTTTGATATTAATTAAAGGGGCCAGAAGCATTTAGCAAAGTCTCCCTCCAAGGTCTGTTGACGTGACGATGGTGCTCACCTGGTAGTTTGCCATCTCGATCAGCTGCTCCATGTCCTTGTCAGGGTGTCTCTGTTTCAGTTCCTTCAGGGTCCTTGCCATGTCTCTTCTGGCCTCAGTGTCTTCATTCTTGGCACCGCCATCTTCCAGGATTCCACCATCTAGTCCACTGTGACAGTTCAGCGCCATTTGTCCGTCCAGCTCCAGCATGTCCATCTTGGTGAAACCCCCAGGACCCAGTGCCCCACCTCGACCATCCACCCCTCCCGCTCCTCCATCCGCACTGCCCTCCGTCTCGATGATAATGCCACGGCTCTTGTCGGCACGGTAGCGCTTGTGGACATACTTGTAGAAGAGAAGGCGACGGTCAGCCACCCAGGCCTGGACTACACAGAGTGGGAAGTAAAGGAAGGTGAGCACTGCCTCCCAAACCTAGAGACAAAAGAGCAGTAACAAGGTGAAGTCTAAACCACCTAGAATTAGGTAAAGCTTGAACTCATGAAAAATCATCGCTCACCTGAACTTCACCGGGCGAGAAAACATTTAGAATCAGGTACAACCAGATGTAGGCGAAGATGCTCCATGCTGCTGTGACAAAAAACACCCGCAGGTGTTTGATTTTGCGAGTCTCTCCGTCTGGGACCACATAAACGCACAGCGCAATGATGACAAACATGTTAAAAGCAGCACTTCCCACGATGGTGCTCGGTCCCAGAGCCCCAGCTTCAAAGCCGTGGCCGCACACCTGCAGGAAGGCGTTGGAATATTAGACATCCATGTCAATGTCAAGCACGTGTTGCCAGGTAAACCCACCTCAATGACTGACAGCAGGATCTCTGGCGCACTGGAGCCTAAAGCCATCAGGGTGAGATTAGACACTGTCTCATTCCAGATTCGAACCGTAGCCGTGGTGGTTTCGCCATTTGGCCTCTTGATTGTAATTTCCTTCTCCTGGGAGGTGATTACCTGCCGAGATGAAGAGCGGAAGAGCGACATGAAGATTGTCACAGAGTAATTGCATGTTCCGAGGAAAACCTGTTGTACCTCGATCGAGGACATGAAGCGATCGGCGATGATGCTCATTCCCAGGAACATGTATATGAGGGCCACAAAGTACACAATGGCGCGGGCCACTTTATCACCCACAGACGGATTCTGCGGGTTCCACACCGGAAGCACAACTCCTGGAAAGATAACAGTTTGGGATTCTTTTAGAGGTTATTCATATTAGTTCATTCAAAAATTTTATAAAATATTAAAAAATATTTATAAACCCCATTCACCATTTAATGAATTTCTAACATCACTCTTGACAAATCTGTCTGCTGTGAAGTATCGATTATCATTTCTCTCCAACTGGAGAGCAAATCACTGATCCTTCAAGCTAAAATGACCCACCTTCCTGACAGGGGTCTCCTTGGGCAGAGCAGTTTTTCGCAGAGCCTCCATGGACAGATGCAGGACATGACAACAGCACAAGAATGGAGAGGAAGATTAGTGCAGAGGAGGGTGAGGAGATGCGGGAGAAAAGGGAGACAGGAGTCGCTGTAGCCATGGAAGCCATTTAAACAGCTGGTTTGTGTTTGATGCTTTTTAACTCTCCAGGATTCTCCTGCAGTCCTCCAAGCTTCCAATGATGTCTTCACTGGACACTCTCTTGACTAGATGGGCAGGATTTCCTCAGGTAGAACACTCCTGCAGATAGAGACAGAAGTGTCACTGGGAAAAGCCATTAAAACATAGTTAACTTAATCGCAGGCCTTATTTACGATGCATCAGCTGGAGGATTGCCATGGCAACAGTGACGGCAGGAAATGTGTACTCTATCTTAAAGGCAAAAATAGATCAAAAGATTGCTGATGCAGATTTCAGCTGACAGATATTGTATGCACAGCTACTCCTCTGAATAATTTGTTCCTGGCTTTAAGCAGTAAGTAACTGAATGTTATTCAGGCCCAACCCCAGCATGAAGGTGATCGGTGCATGGTATCAGAGGTGACAACACAGAGTTTCCATGACGACAAAGCATCGTAGTGCAGCAGAAGACTTAATTTGTTGTGAATGAAACCACACAACACTTGGCAGGAAGATAAAACAGCGACACAAACAATGTCGGTCATCTTCATCTGTGATACTCTTTTGTGTCCATGCATAAAATATGGCATTCATCCACAGAAAAGAGGTGTGTTCTGAACATTTTTATGCTCCAAATAGTCTTTAAATAAGTAGTAATAAATAGTCTCTTAAATGCTTAAATGAATTTGTCTCCCACCATAAACAGACACCAAGATTACCATTTGTCAGAGTGAAAAAGCATTTGTCACAGACAGAGCACAGTGGAACAGAGGTGACCCTTCCCAGGGGTCGCCAGCCAACAAAATTACCCCAAGAGTGCTGCGATGATTGATCCAAGGGGTCATCAAAAGCCCAACAACATGATCCAAAGAACTGCAGGCCTCACTAGCCTGAGTTAAGTGTTCCTGACTCCACCATCACAAAGGGACTGGCAAAAAATGCCCTTCATGGGAGAGCTCCAAGACGAAAAACACTGCTGAGCAACAAGAACGTCATGTCACTTCAGCCAAAAGATGTATCTTGACGATCCTCAAGACTTTTGAGAAAATATCCAGTGGAATGAGGAGACTTAAGTTTTGGAAGGTTTGAGCATCTTAGATAAAATGACCACTATATTTCGAAACAAGAACATCAGACCAAAAGTAGCGCATGGTGGTGGAGGTCTGGCCATGTGGCTCTGACCTCCAGCTGAAGGGAATTTGGGTCTGCAGTAGGCCAATGATCCAAAAGACACGAGCAAGTCCACCTCTGCTGCGGGAGAAGAACAACAAAATCAAGACTTTGGAATGACCTAGTCACAGTCCTGGCTTGAAACCTATTGAGACGCTGTGGCCTCACATCCAGAAAAACAAAAAGAAACAAGGAAGATGGCAAACACTTGTATTATCACTCCAGTGTATTACTCCCTTGGCTCACTCTACTGTCCAGCTCTTTCATCACAACTGGGAGTCAGTTTTCATCATCACAATTCAGAATCCTGTCGTCCTGCATCTCTTCACTTGTCACAGCTCTCTCTCTTCATGACCGTCTGTCTGTCCAGCCCCTCATCCTGCTGCCATCATCCTTTCATCAGTGGCTGTCAACAAATCTGCTCCACAATCTGTCTGTTTGTAGCCACAAATGTTGAAAACTACCGGAAAAGACTGTCATGACGGGCGAGAGCTGACCCTGACAATCACAGCCTCGTACGATTGCTACTTTCTTTCAGCATGTCACGGGTCATCAACACAATAAATGCCAAAGGGCCCACAACAATGGCCGAGGATTTCAGATTACATATCATAGCTCTGGACTGGCAGGTGGAAAACTGCCAGTGCTCCCTTCAGCGTGTAACCAAAAACTGCCACTCCATGTAGCACAGTTGGGCGTGCAGTGACAGACGTGTGTGCGTTTGGAAAATGGTGGCTTCTTCTTTGCAGGATGAGTATCTAAGAGTCAAATACGAGCAATTGTTGAACTTGATCTTTTAAACTAAGCGCTTTATCTACTTAAGTTTGTGTGCTTTTCTTTTACGATTAGTCAAGTCTGTCTGGACAGATTTAAATTTCATTTTTCTGGAAATGTTCTTGGGGCTCAAAACACTCCCATGTCGTGCTGTCTAGCCCACATCATTGTTCAACCAGCCTTTTTTGGTTGGTTATATTTGGGTTCTGAAAGGCTCCTGCCACCTGCTGTCCCACTGAGCTCATCTGAAATGCATGATGGATTTCTAATGGTAAAAAGGTATCCACTCTTTTAGATGAAATGAGTTTGGGACCATGATGTTGGGTGAAATTGAGTAAAGGCAAAACATGGGCAGACATAACAACAGCCTGTGCTGGTGCCAGTAATGTTTTTGCTGCCGCAGGTCAAAAGCATAATCAAAAAAGTCAGCTATGGATTTTCATGAAATTTTCACATTTAATGCGAAAAGCTCCTTATTCACTCGTTTGGATTCTCTTCTCTCTCAAGCGCGCTGTTCCAATCAGCACTGGCAAACATGCTGAAACTTCAAACACCACATAAAATTGGATCAGTAAAAACATTGTTCTTTGACTATGTGTTTTCAAGCTGCGGGTACAATCATGTAGTCATGTCTAAGACCACACGTCCGCACAAGCGGTTCGAATTCCGGCAAGGAACAGTGTTTTGGCTGTGAGCCAAGACAATTCTTCAATAAATGGAAGCTGTTTTATCAAAGCGATTGCATGCCTTGTTGACACAACGTTGTGTGAAATTAGTTCTTTGGTGGAGGTATGAACTGCCACGGAGCTTTCATAGTTTGCGTACGTTTTCATGTGACAAGTGACTGAATGACTAGACGTCTAAAGATGTGTGCATATTTGTTTCGTTCTTTAAGTGTTTTTATATGTGTAGGCCGAATGTCATTTACTACTTACTGCTACTTAACATGTTCCTTATCTATTTTTATTATAATTTATTTATATATTTGTATGTTTTTCTTTCTTTATAAGGTGTTTTGCTGAGAGGGCCTGTTTATTTTTTTTTTACAAGTGAGGTTGTGTGTTTGGATAAGTCTGTATACATGCATTTGTTCCTCAGGGCTATTGGCAAGATACAACATATTTTGACAGGTCCCTTACCAACAAATGGGCATGCATGCATACACAACACACGTGTGCACACACATGCAGAAAGACCTGCTTTGACGGCGAAGGTACACATGTAAATGGATGTGAAAACACTCCATGCCAGTGCCTGGCACAAAGGAGGTGCAGTCGCGAGGAAGGGGAAGTGGTATAAAAGCGTATATGGATTAATCGATGTTTTAAGGGCATAACAGAAGGAGTGTGATGATGAAAACAAGAATGCGGAGACAAGTGAGGACGGGCAGGCAGGAGGAGAGCAGGCTGGCGTCCAAAAGCGTGGGTGGGATCACATCCTCGGAGCGGCGGCCAGCTGATGAGATGCATAATTAGTCAGATTTAAGGACGATGGTGAGCTTTCCGCTGGAATGCAGCTGTCCAAGCATGTCAGCAACCATGTCAGCAGGCGTGTTAGGCAGCGTTTTAGAGAGTGCGTCAGTTCTGCACGTTAAGGTCAGAGGTCACTGAGAGTAACCACATTAAAGCGGCAGGCCAGACCTTCCTGCCGTACAAGTGACGGCAAAATCGAACCAGTGAACCTTAATGCTGCAACACGAGTGTTTGACTCAACACATTTGGACGCTACAATGACAATAGATTCTAAGTCAGGAAGAGCCACAAACCCATGGCTCTAACCAGCCGCTACAAACACACTGAAAGTGGGCATCACCGGTTCACTGAAGCTGAAGAGGAAACGTCCGACTGGATTTAAGAGGCAAGAGTGAATCACCAGTTCATCAACAAAAATAAATGATTCCTTCTACATTCAGTTCTTTGAATAAATATTCAGATTAATCCAAATAGATTATACATTGTTCCATCCAAGACAGGAGAGACCGCCCACTGACGGCAATTGAAAACCCGAAGACAATGTTTCTCCGCTTCCTTGCTCTGCGGCACACACAGTCACAGCGTCTTCATGAAAAGGCTGAAGAAGCCCTGCCGCCACAAGCTTCGTGTGTGTGCATGAGTGTTTTGAGGAACGAAAGGGAGGAGGAGAAAATATATTAGAACGACAATGAGAATTGGGCATGAATTAATTTCTCACAAACCTAATGCTGTCCAAGAACGTTTATGCATATTTTAACAATGGTTTAACACATTTGTTATTTGTTAATTGCACTTTTTTCTGCATTTGGCATGACATTTCATATTCAGTATTTTTATATAATTACTGTACATCATTACATATTGAAGCTACTGATTCAGCGTAGCAGTTTTATTTGACTATTCTTCTATGGTCACCGTAGCTTTCCCTGTCAGAGGGATAATGAAAGGTTCCCAAGGCCACTGCAGAGATGCAATTCCAATGCCTCATCCTGGGTGTGCACGGTCGATTCTCCCGGGGTAACACGAGACCCCTAAACACTTGCGCTGTTCATAATAGCTTCTTCTGCCGTTGGCATCTTATAGCATAGTGTCCTCGCAGTATCAGCACTAATATGCATATCATGGCCGAGGCCACAGTTCTTGTTTAAGTATGTATAAGCAGCGCGTTTTCTGACCTCATTCTCAAATAAGACTAACGCCTCATGCATGTCTCTGCAATTACTGTGCCTTCCTGTTATGTCCGTTTGAGACTGTTTGAATTATTAAATGAACCTTTTGGGAAACGATACCACTTTGATGTTCACTCACCTTCAAATCAACCAAACCACGGGTGGTTTGGACCTCTCTATTTTAAGCTCACGGACACTGAAAACCTATTAAAGATTGTTGAAGATATTAAGGAATGATTTGCTTTATAACAAGACAATATAACTGAACTGAATTTGCAATCAAGTCACATCCTAATGATTAATTAAAGTATAGCTGCCCCATGTGGCTCGTGTTCGAACACACTTGGGGATTATAGTGGATGATATTAAGCTTTAATTCTCACACTCCTCTGTGTCCTCTGTCTCAATGTTGAGCTTGATATTAGTGAAAGCTGACGTCATCTGCCTGACAACCAGCATAGCAACCGTCTCCCCCACCTAGTGGTCCAGAGACGGTTCGTCCAGCGGAACCTGAGCTGCGGTCACGCACAAGGTCAGAGGCTGAATGTGGTCTTGATCTGGGAGACGGGGAGAATCAATCTTTACTTTATCAGCCTCTGTGACACAAACAAGACAGATGTAAACATTGAAAATAACTTGGAGATGAACTTGATTAAAGAAATATATATTTTGTTTTGGCTCAATTCAAGTTCCTCAGATAATTCATCAAGACAAGCAATTACTTAAGAGGTCGCTGGTACAATTCCAACTTTCCACTGACATTAAATAAGCGGAGAAATGATATGGATATTTTAGCTCAAGTTTTCATCTGCACTCTGTGCAAAGACAAAATATAAAAGCAAAGATTATCAACAAGATATGGCCAGACACACTCCAAACCCAATTCTCGGGCTTCGCTCAGCTACTCATCCAAAACTCTGTGCTTATTGACGGCTCCAGTGAGAAATCTTCGACAGGAGAACAAACAACTTTCCACTCCTGTAAGTTTCCTCATTACACATAAAATCCATACACAATAAGAAGCCGTCTCCATTAGCCTGATTAGATCCCTGACTTCTTTAGATTATGCAGGAGTTGATGCGGTGAGAAAGCACCACCAATGTTTCCCCACATCCACTTTATCAAAGCCGTTACGCTCATTAAGTGATTGCAATAATAAAAGTCTGACAGACAATTAAAATGTCAGTGAAGTGAAGAAGCAGGGTGCAGGTTTGTTGGGGCCTGTACCACAGAGAGGGGTTTCCAAGCACCCCTGAAACTCTAGCATCGTCCCTGAGCTCACATTTTAAAGCCAGCCCATGGAGTGATGCTCCTGAGGATGGCTGTCCTGAAAAATCACAACTAGCTAAGGTTCTGGCTGAGTCTCAGTGGCACCGTCAGCGCCATCATGTTTGATCAGTCTCACGAGGCAATCAGGGTCGCCTCATTAGAAATAAAGGGTGTTCATTAAAGGCAGCAAGAGAAGAGAGCAGGAAACCATCAATGGAGGACAAGGAGATTAGAAACAGAGAGTTCTTATCGACCGATAACAGACGGAGATATTGAAGATACGTGGCCTGATTAATGTGTAACCTTGGAAGAAATCCTGCACGCACACACACACGCACGGTCAAGTCTTGACTCACGTCTGAGCCTTTGCTAAGACGTCAAATCTGCATGACAACTGAATGACCCAACAATCAAAACTGCACGAAAGATCATGCATCTGTTGGGATTGACCCGGTGACTCAACTGACAGCTGGTCGAGTGGGCAATTACGTTTCCCAGGGAGTCTTGTCACATCCTGGGATTGTTGAGAGGGGCTATGAAACCAGTTCCATAAGAATATCATCAATTGTTTCTTTAATATAAATAACAATTAATAATGCTTTTAAATCATAATAATAATGAAGAAAAATATATGATAAGAAATGGGATGAAGAGACAGCACTAAAGGAAAGAATCATGAAAAATAATACTCAATAAAAATAATAATAAATAATTCATGCCTGGCGATCTTTATATTATATTATAACATAAACTCCTGATCAAGTAATGATATACATATATATATATATATATATGTAGATAGATAGATAGATAGATAGATAGATAGAGATAGAGATAGAGATAGATAGATGGATACCTCTTAACCTCCAAACAACAAGATGTATTCACAGAAATGAGGGCTGGTGAACACTGGAGTTAGAAACTTACAGTTTGAGTGCGACGTTTGAACTTTTCATTTGTTATCATTGCCATCAGCTCAGAGACTATAGAGAGCTGAGTCAGGACTTTCCTATCTTTCCAATCTTTTTCCTGCCACTTAAAAAAGTGCTCTTTAAACAGGGAGTCGTTTCATGCATCCAGCGAATTAATTCTAAATGGCCTGAAACTAGAGTTGGGCTCGCGATATATTTTATCATACAGTTTGATCTAGACTATTCTTATTCTTATTCTTTTTTTTTTAAATGTTGTTTTTAAAATGCCAGTCCTTTCAAGCATCTGTTAGGAGAACTAATGGAAGTAGAGTTATTTTAGTGTTTTATTGGCATTAAAAAACAACGAAGCAAGAGCAGGCTGAGTTTTCACGAATATCCATGATTATACCGTAAGCAATTGGGTTATCCGTCTTCATGTGTCTTCTAAAAGAACATGTACAGCCACCAGCTTTTGTCGCCACCAGCTGCCAACACAGCTTGCAAACCTAAGTATATTGCTCCGTGTCACTCCAGAGATACCTGAACCACCACCACACAACAACACAATGCTGAGATGCCTTTTCCCCCCCAATATCTGACGGGCTGGCACCACCACAGTATTCACATGTAATATTTTGAAATTCCACACATAACATTCATTGTCATCTGCTGGATTCAGAACATGGGAAACTCTCTTTTTTCTGTTCAGTCAATAAACAGGGCGATGGTCGGTCTGTATACAGGTAGATTTCAATTAGACATTTTTGGTTTGAGAAAATACGTGTTTGCTTGACATTTTACATCTTTTTTAAAATGTCAATTTTAAACATTATTAAAATGTGAAAACACGCTTTGACTGACTTCTCGGTCGAGTCTGTGCTTCTCAAATGCCTGCAGTATTGTTTCTGTTCACGATTGTTTGCTACTCAACAGCTGTTGCAGAATGATCAGCATTCTGTTCTGAAGTGATGACTTCCTGGCAGAGAGAGTGATGGGGGCCATGACATCCTAGTTTTCAAACTAAAAATTTGTTTCTAAAAGTGTTGGCTCCACAGACTGAACTCGTCGGATTTGTGTGGATGAAAGGCCTATCCGACACAGTAGCTCTGCTTCGTGGGCCACATAGCTGGTCAATGGATGCAGGAAACAGATTCAAACCAAACTGAACTGTCATGCTGAACTCCCACCATAAGAATTGCTAGAAGACACTCCTCGAGTAGCAGGGGTGCTCCTGAGAGCTTTGTATGACTCCGTGGTGGCATCAGCCATGTCTTTTGGTGTGGTCTGTTTGAACACACTGAACAAACTGATTAAAAGGGCTGGATCTGTCAACAGATGCTCACTCGACCCACTTGAGGTGGCAGAAGGAAGGAGGTTGATAGCAAGGGTCTGTGTTGGGGACACAGCTCACCCCCTTCATTAGAAACCCGAATTACTAAGCAGCTCCTTCTGTGACTCACAGCCGTGTTGCGGGGAGACACAGTTGGTAGGTACAGCTGAAAGAGTCCACTTGACTCTGCACTATGACTGCATTTGTACTGTTAATCAACCATGGTGGGTTTCAGTATGAAGTGTGCATTGAGATATTGATGTGATAAATGCATCATTATCATTACTTGATCAGGTGTTCAGCCCTCTATGTTGTAGGAATGTAATGTTCATTTATTCAGTCGGTTATGCTTTAGTGATAAATGTGAAATCGGAGAAGTTGGTTCCACAGGTTTTTAAAGATGTGTTTCATCTCTAGCAAAATAAGACGAGTACATTTCACATCCATAGCAACAAGATGGATTTCACAGTGAATACATCAAAGTCAACATGGTTTACAAATGACGCAGAGGCAAAGATTTTGGATCCATTTTTCATCGTGTGGCTTGGATGACAAATCATGTTTGTTCTTCTGAGAGTGACAGTAACTGCTAACAAGGACAACTTGATGGACGCTAAGGTGGAAACTCCCAGTGTCCTGTTATGTCTTATTTGTTCGTCACTGCTTAACCCAGAGAGAACTTTGAGAAGGCACCAGGGCTGTATAAGTGCAATAACAAACTCCCGAGAGCGGAATAACTGTTTAAGGCTCAAGAAAACAACATGATTGTTTTACCGTTACTGCTGAAAAACAATCTGACCTCAGAGAATTGTTTTTCATTGATTCTCACTCCCTTTCTGACAGGGACATTCTTCATAAAAAATAGTGGGCTTGAGAAACTTGTCAAGTGAAGATGTTCCTGTCAAGCTCTTGATGGAGCAGCACATTATATCCATCAATAAGTGGAACGTCTTCCACCTGGATAAGGACAGATCTATGCCTCACTAACACCAGAGTGCAAGTGCGTGCATTTGTCTCTCTGTGTTTGGAGCTATTAGAAAATGTAGGCAGGGGCTCAGGAGCCAAAGCTGCAGTCAAATCCATGTTCAAACACCATGCCACAAGTTGCTTTAGCACTTTTGGGTGCAGCATCTGTTTGCACATAAGAGAAGATTATGAATGTCAGTAGAAAGGCTATTTAATCAACGGCTAGAAAGTGACTATGTTTGCCTTCAGTGTTGAGTCGGTGCAGGAGAATAACTTTAACAACTTTGACATCAAGCATGCTAAGTAGTGCTAAATCAACTCTCCTAGAATGAAAAGCCAGATCAGATTTTGGATCTATATTTTCAAAGACATGGCCAGTGAACCATTGTGGCTCTTATGCTGCTTCCGCTGCCTGTGGGATTGTGGGAGTATTGTGATGCATAGTCCGAACACATTTTGGTGAATGAAAATGTGCCATTTTAAACATTCACTTGGAGAAACTAATCTCTGTTTGCGGTGGAGAATCAGAATGACTAACCCACATACGCACAGGTGAATACTTTACACAGACAGGCTATATTCAGAGATTAAGAAGTAAACAAACAACAGATTCCTTCCACCAAAACAATGCCAACTTTGTATGAAAAGGTCAAATGACTTCAGCATTCTTGAAATCTAACTCAGTAAACACACTTGGAATTCTCACAAAAGCAGAAACTGCACATCAAACGATTTGAGAAATGGATGTGATCATTAGCATGCAGAGTTCTGGAGACAGTGAACGCTCCCCCTGCGTTCGGGGCTGCTGAGATGCAGACACACGTTCCGTCAGATCAATGGCATTTCCAGTGACTCCTGCAGTACCTGATTCCTATCAGCAGGGGTTGGAGGGGGTAATTTATTCAGGAAGTGTCCTTAAAACCAGAATACCCTTTTCCCTCTCAGTGAGTTTTGCTGCTGGTGTTGTCATCTGAAGGTTAATTCTTAATTCTCTCAGAGAGCGAAACGATCCTGTCACCAGCACTGTTCTTGATTTAAAATCTTCCGTGTCTCAATTCTTTACCTCTGAGTCATTAACAATGACTATTTCGGTTAAATTCGGTTCCACTCATTGTTTTTTCCTAGTCAAGCCTGCCCACTTGCTCTATTCACATCAGTAATGTACACTCAACTCGACCCATCTTTGCCAGCTGTTTACAGTTTTGATATAAATTTCAATACTGCGCTCCAGTTGCCTGGCTGAGTCTAAGTCATCGATTCAGAAAATAAGTTAGGGTGGCTGCCCCAGTCAGAGGCTACAGTCATAGGAGGCGGGACAGGTGTTTATGTAAGACAGTAAGATTAATCAGAGCTGTTCTTTAGCAGACAACATCCAACAAGAACTGGCCCTGAAACACACCTAAAAGGCAGAGTCCATGAGATGGGCCTTGGGGTGCATTCCATTTATTCTTGGAACTAAGAAATTAATGTAGGAATTCCAATTCAGGAAGTTTGAGGATGCTCACCACCCTGAGTTCACGATCCAAGGTGGCTTCCCTGAGCGTAAACAGAAAGTAGAAGTTTTGAAAGATGAAATATGCTGAAAGAAAGAAACAGATTCTGAGAATTTCTGATGTGGCAGTTTTGCTAGTCGCAAACAGAGTGCATATTTGTCAACAAGTTTCTTCTTCAGTTGCAGTGACTGAAGTCACTATTTGGATTTATTGGTAAATTGTGGCTGTAAAAGACGTACATTTTAGAATCTTTAGAATTATTGCTCTACCACATCCTTTAATTAAAGTTCTTCAATGTGTGGTGCATGATTTCCACACGGTGGTTCTTCAGAAATTATACATCATTAAGACAGATTAAAAATCAAAAATTATAGTAAAAATGACAAAAATGAAGAATCAGTTCACTTGTTCACTTTAAGCTACAACAGAAGTAAGTTATACTGGCATTGTTTTGATACTAAGTGACGTTAATGAAAGTGAAATGAACGAGTCAGCCTTGAGGCTGCTTCTCCAGTCAGTGATGGACAGATGCCAAATACTGTGGAGTTCATGTGTCTGTCTGTTTCCTGGCTGTAACATCATTAAAAGAGGTGAAGAAGTGAGTTCATAACCAAGTCTGGTGAGGTGCATGTTAAAGATGAAGCTCTACGGGTGAAGTGTGATCGCTTATGTAGTGCAGAGAAGAGGTTTGTGGTAAATTTAGGAAATGGGTTTGAGTCATCATTGTAGCTGAAGAAGAAAAGTAAATTCAGCCGAAACTGTAGGTCTAAATGTGGAATAAATAATGTGCTTATGACACATGGCCTGGAGGTACTGCACAAAATTACATTGAACACAGCGGGTGGATTTTTTTCTCCCCGGTGCGGAACAAAACAAGATTACAAAAGACTTCAATGCTACTCTCCAAAAATACTTATCAAATCAAATTTACTGGAAATGATATTGAATAACAAGCAGTAAAGGCCCCTTGTTTCCAAGGTAACAACCTAGCAAATTCGCCTTCTTAAATATTAATTATTCCAAGTCTGAAGGGGCCTCGGGGAACACGTTTCAATTATGTCCTCCTATAATCATTATTGATCCTACTCACAGATCCAGATATTGATCCTGCTGCAGAGGCCACACGCACAGTTATGTGCTCGTACACGCAACTTTTCAGGTAGTCGTTTTTGGTTTCTCTTTTGCAACATTTTCTTTGAATTGGGTTTGAAACTGATAAAAACTATAAGTCAAATAAATAAAAAAAGAGTTGTTCTTCCTCCTCCAACTCCATGTGTAAGAAATCAGTGCGTATGGATCCCAACATTGTTGCAGCGTGAGAGTATTCCAAAAGGTCAGAGAAAATAAGGACTTTAATTGGAAATACACGCACACCAACACTCTCACACACACAAAGGTGTCATTTAAATGGCACAGTATTGAGTGGAGTGTGATCGAGTGAATGGCTACGGGAGCTGATTACCCATTCCGCTTTCTGCGACACCCACATACTTTAGACAGCAATGATGCACGCTGTGCAGCTGAGAGTGAGGCAACAGAACGCGCAAAAAGAGTCGCACTCATGACCTTGAGCAGGTGTGTTGGCGTGCTAACAAGGAAGCTAGAACCCATGGGTGCCAGCATCTGTCACTAACGTGTCTCTGGAGGCGTCCTCACACGCGAATGAATGGATGCAACACAAAAGGGAAAGCACACCGACCAAGTCTGCATCATTCAAATGACTGAACCTGAAAGCTGTATTCAGTGATCTAATAACGGAATATAAAAGAATGTAATTTTGAAAATGATATCTTGAGACGCGCTGGTATGGCTGCCACTGCTATGTGGTTCAGCAGCACAGCTTCCATAATTTCACTCCATGCGACAGTGCAGGTAAAGTAAGGGAAGTAAGTCCAAGAATTATTTCATATACAGTGATAATTAAGAAGGAAATGTAAATTTAGTCATGTAAATTAATTCTGGGGTCATTGCAAGATCAAGTACAAAGACATGGTTGTAAAAAAGGCATACGACTTGCATGATTTAACAGTGAAAAGTGTTTAGGCTATAACTTCAGTCAGCAGTAAGTGATGTTTTTTGCGCAGCTTGATGGTTGTGTTCTTACTGCATCTTGTTTCTTCAGACGTGAAATGATGCTTCAGTCAGTCCATTATCATCAGACCCAGATTCACATGCAGCAGTTCCACCCAGCTTCTGTCAGACACAAAGGAAACAAAAATAGACAGCTTAATAAGATATCTAATGGAGTATTTCTTTTTATTGAACTTCCTTTTTTAGGCTCCATTCAAGAAGTTAAATATAATAGGACAAAACCAGCCTTTTTCAGGTGTACAGAGGTGTGTAAAAGCATAATAGCGTACGAGGACAGGCACAAGGCTATGTGTAGAAAAAGCAAGGAACGAGAAAATGGACTTGGATCACAGTCAAAAAGTTTCACATATTTATAGGTATGTTACAACGCGTAAGATTTTCCTCATCAGCCCATCACTAGCCACTTTTGCACTGTGGGAACCAGTTCTAGGAACCATTTTGCCAACTAAACAGTTTCAGTACGCGGACGCACAGCAGGAACCAGGAACCAAATCGATTGGTTCTAGGAGCCCTTTCATTCCTCTTCTATAACTTCTTTTTGATAGTTTTGTTAGCACCTGAGTGATCTGTGAAAGACGCCGCCCTCTCAGAGGCAGCAATCTAGATGGTTTTCATTCCTAAAACATTTTTAATAAATAAAATTCTAAATAATGGCATTTCCCAGTGACGAGACCCAGAGTAATGTTGGATTTATTCAATGCCGAAGTTTTCAGTCACGGTTTTCCGACTTGGCTCATCATCAGATCCATGAACCACTCGCAGCTCTTCACAAGAAATTAACTAAACTTATGTCATGTATTATTCATCCCTGATCACCTCATATTAATTTAGTGGACGCTACAGAGTGCATCGTCACATAGACCGCTGCTGACTCTTTTAGATATTAGCCAGCCCATAATCTGCGATTACATACTTAACTGAAGAGATTACTGTAACTCAGAAGCCCGCTGATGTCACACACGGAACTCAACAATCTCTGCAAGAATAAAACAAACAGGATCACTCTTTACTGGTTGGAGATAGGTTCCCAAAATGAGCAGAACACTGTTGCCTCATTGCTCACTATTACACATTAGTTGTGTGTCAGCAATCTGGCAATGGACAGGTGACGCCACCGACCCCCGTCCTCCCGCTAATGTCCGTGAGAAGAATGGTTCTTAGAACAAAATGGTTCCTGCAAGTTGTTCCTAGAATTAAAAAGATTCCTGCAGCGTGGAAGCAGCTACTGTCAGCTGCAGCAACATCTTCTAATGACTGCAGCAGAATCCAGTCAATCAACAACCAGGCTACATCTGTGATGTTTTCTTTGGATCTGACGTTTGAGAAGTGGACGATCGCCCTTGCATGCGCTTTGCCTAGAAGGCTGAGTAACGTGATGCCATTGTTACAAGCATATACCCTGTGGTCCACCTTTTTTAAGAACCATAGCCTAATCTGCTCCATTTGTACTTTCGCATAATGTTCAACAGACATGACATGACAGCCATGACAGTCCCTTAACAGCCGGAGCCTTCAGCATTTCACAACAGATCTCATCAATCCCAGGGGCTTCGCCACTGTGGGGTGTATTGACGACACTCGTGACCTCCGTCAGTGTAATTGATGTGGACATTCCATCATCTTCCAGCTCTGCTTCCGCATTAGAGGGTGGGTTAGTGGGGTTCAGGAGTTCCTCATAGTGCTCTTTCCAGCGCTCAATGACATCCCCGGAAGTCAACAGTGCAATATCTTTCTCCATGCAGCCTGATGCTCTCTTCTTCACAGGCAGGAAGAAGAAATCTACAGCTGCCAAGGGCTGTCACATGGGTTCCCCAAATCCCTCCCATATTCTACATTTCCTTTTCATCTGCGGAAGGCAGTGTCCTTTCCACCAAGAATCTCCCAGGACGTCAACCTACTGCAATCGAGTTACAAGCATCCTAGTTAGCAACCCTTGAACATCCACTCACTATTAAGAAAATCAACTTTCCTTAATGGTGAGTTACTTTTGCATTGTTTGTACATTTCAACAATTTATTCCTTAACTGTGCAAGCTGTCTTTGATTGATTTGGCATTTATTCCAATATATCCATAAAATCTTCTCCATCACCCACTCTGTAGTAACCATGGCCTCTGACTCAAGGGGAGTAAAGTTTCTGTGCAGCTTTTTTGACATCTTTCATTAACCTTGATCAGCAAAGGCTTTTAGAAACGGGAGTTATATGCCTCCATAAAAGATGGACATGAGTCTACTCCTTAAAGAGGCCCTATTCCTCACTGTCCTCCTCACTGTGAGGGTACTTTTGAGCTGCTATAGTGATGTTTCTTGCGCCATAGAATTTTTACAGATGAAATGTGACTCATGTGACTCAAAAAATATGAGACGAAATTTGTGTCGCAAAATGTTTTTAAATCACATTATGCAAAGTTAGCGTGGAAAGCAGTCTGCGTCCACAGACCTTCCTGCCTCAAAGTAGTCACCAGGACACCCAGTTTTTTGTTGCCATTTCAGGTGTCTTTGCTCTTTTCATTATACAAAAATATTCAAGAGCATGCCATGGTTATATAATCATATCTCAAGTGATGATTCAAAACCACCTTCACTGACAAAAAGAAAGAAACTAAGAGCAGGTAATGTATCATATGTTTGATCTTTATATGACAATAAATATGAAAATGTGAGTGGTGGTTGATGAAAGATGACTTTGATGATCATGAAATCATGTAAACAATAATCCGTCCATCATCACAAGAATAATCCCCCATCTCATTAGTGGACAGTTTCATGCACAGTTCAGGGTTTTGGTGCTTTGGCTGGTATGAAATTGTGTTTATGTAATGCTCTAGGGCACCACACACATGCACACACACACACTATGAATGGATCATGAAGAGAATGTTACAGTACCATCCAACTACCCATCTGCTCTCACTTAAAGACATCTTGAGCTCTTCTCACCTGCTTTCCCCTTCACACACACTCTTGCACACGCACAGACACCCCAGCGATGAAAGTGTTACGACTTTGTATCTTATTAATCACCATGGAAACTGTGTCAGACCTACTTTCCCCCTTCTGTTTTCGTCAACATTTTCACTCACAGGTCACACACACACACACACTGGCCGGTACAACCATCGAGTCTGTTTTGATCGGTGAGATTGAAACTAAACGGTGCATGCCCTGATGAGCTAGCTTACACTCATTTGTCCAGGAACTCAACTCAGACAAGAAGTTTAATGATCTGCCATGCTGCACTACCAATTCCAGGCACAATTCGCTCGCCATTTCTGAACCTTGCTGAGTTCTAAACACATCAGATATGTTTGTGTTTCCAATCTTAACTTGGGTAATAAAGCGCTGCCCTTAAGGGAGAACCAAATTAGGACAACTGGATTAATGGGAACTGAGTGAGGCAGGGATCTGAGAATAACCATGGACCCGACACACACAAACGCACACAGTGAATGTCCTACTCACATGTGCAAATATTCACAGCAGAATTCATTCAGTGTTTGAAGTCTGAAATTAACATCGGCCCCTGTGTGTGTGTGTGTGTGTGTGTGTGTGTGTGTGTGTGCGCGTGTTTGCGGTTAATATCCACTTAGATCTGTCTAAAAGCATCTTTGAAGTCCTAATTCAGATCCCGGCAGCATCTGAGCGAAGCTAAGAAGCAGAGTAGGACGGGGAGGGTGTTAAGTGTTAAGCGGGGAACAAGAGGGGTGTGGATTGAGAATGAGCAATAAACACTGGAGAGTGGAAGCAAACCAAGCATCCGGCGAAGAAATTGTAATGTTTCCTGCGGCAGTCACATGATAGCACTCTATTTTAGAGAGCGGCAGAAGAATGCATTCACAATTACGATAATCATGGGTTTGAAATGTAATCTTTCGACACTATTTAGAGAGTTTTCACTCCTAATTGAACCATAAACAATTTCTTGCTTTCACAAACTAGGGCAGGGCAAGGAACTTCATGTACTTGGAGCAAGGACCACTTCACTGGAACATCTGTCCAGATGGGTAATTTCAGTGAAAGCAACTGACCAGACTGATCTGGTATGTGCTCCTCATGCTATCAGTGAGATGATGGTGTCACATGACTGCCAGTAATTACGACCACAATGGAGGGTGTGCAGCTGCAGGGATTCTAACTGGCCAGGACAATATCACAGACTCACTGCAGGATTGAAGTAATCCCAATCTCATCATGGATATTACACGTATGCTCTTACGCAATACACAATCAGCATAATCTGCTGCCAGCATTTTATGATGGCCATGGACACATGCACACACACACACCACCAACACATGGATACAATGGGTTTGTTTTTTTTCAGCTGCCCGACGTAACGCAGATGCTTATATCTAGTGAGTTTCTGTTTGCTGCTTAGTGTGTGTGAGTGTGTGCGTGTGTGTGTGTGTGCGTGTGATGATGAGAGGTAGTGGCAGTACAGCTCTCAGACTCCCTTCCCTCCCTAATGTCACACACAGAAAGGATTGGAGGCTGCCTGGGGGAGCACGCACACGCGAAAGCATACACGCACCACACACACACACTTACACACACTCTTATCATGCATGCCTAAATGAACATGAACATTTAATCTTCACATACTGATGGAGATGTCCCATGTTCCTCTGGATTCCAGAGTGTTCTCTGACTCGTATGGATTTGTTTGTCTTTGCTACACTGACTCTGCGATGCACACACACCCAAATATGCTCAGAGACCAGGATGTTCACTTAAGTGTTATCTTTCTGCCGCAGGGGGATGTTAGCACACATGAACTCACATGAAGACCATAACAGAAAGTCAAACACCTTTTCGATTACGCACACTCATAGAGGCATACCACGAGGATTGCTGAGAGAGGACTCACAGAGCTTCTCTTCCATCCTGTTGGCCTATCCGCATCTACTTTTTGCTGCTACAACCAAATTTAAAGATGTGAAAGAAAGTTGGCGTACACTGATGTTTGTCAGTGCCAGTTTTCTAGGTTGCTCATTCCACATTTTTATATTAAATATATTAGATTGTTGATTGGTTGCTAAAAAAACAAGCCCACCATAAATGGCCTTGTAATTTAGTTTGATATTATGAAGTGGCTCACGGCAGAATGCGTTAACTTAAAACAGTTTATTCACAGGAGACTTACCAGTGAAACCTTGTGAATCAAGAGGATGTGCTCTAACCACTGTACTACCACAAAGTCACATGACTCGACGTTCACATGAGTATTGGTAGCCCAGCTTGCTGTACCTTAGGTACTTCTGAATTGACGCCACTGCGGCTTCTACTTTTTCGCAGGTGTCACGACATTCATGCAAACCTTGCAATATTCTTATTGACTCAGGATTCACAGAAATTTAGAAAGCAATCAGTTTGAGTTGTGAATATGTGTTTCATCTAAACTATCTAGGCATTTACCAAGGCCAAAAATATCACAGTCCATTTCTGAAGTCATCCTGCTTCAGGTCAGGCTCATTGTTCATGATCTTTCTGTGATAATCCAACTGCATGCACATACACACATCAGTCTAGTGACGGTTACAAGATTTCACAATTACACTGTCATACGCTCATGAACACACACTGCATGCTGAAAAATCGTGCACTCAGACATGCAGCGTGTGCCTGTTTTTGCATGTGTGCGTTATAGAGGGAGAGAGAGACTCAGAGATCAGATTATATAAGGCAGGTTTGGGTTTATGCTGCTGTCACAGATTACAGTGAAGTGGAGTGAAGAGAAGCAGAGACGACCATGGTTAGCTAAGAGTCAAATACTTTTTAGCTCTTTATGTCACTTCCTGCTCATATGAATCACCACAACAGACAATTCCCTTTTTTATCTTATTGATATCCAATAAAATCTTTCAGGTAACATTCAGCTAAATATTTAGTTTTCTATGGAAAAACCTGGTTTTCAGCACATTCAAGAGGACCCATACAGACTGTGGGACACTGTTATTTTCTTCATTGGACTCTCTGCTTGGTGTTCACCGGCTCCCATCAGCCTAAAGTAATGAAAGGTCAAAGGTCAAGATGTCCCAGCAGGGCGCTCAATCAGCTGTCAGCCCAATCTTAATCAATTTGAGTTGACATTTATGAACTGAAATCAATAGCTTCCTGACCCCACAATTTCAGTAGACATCCAAAATACATTCAAATTATGAAACCTACAGAGTGGTGTCATTATATTCCGTAATCTCCACCACTGTAAATCTGCTACTTTCGTTACGTGCTCTGAACCCTGCGGCTTAAACACACAATGCGGCTAATGTATGGATTTTTACAGCCTAACGGGTTTCAAGATATTGAGCCTCATTACATCAGACCGACGAAATTACAAGCGCTTTATTTACACTGAAGCGTGAACAGTGGCAACTTTGAAGTAAATAAAAGACCTTTAATTTCATTGGTCTAATGTGACGAGTCTAATTACATTGGCGGCAAGATGCGCGTTCAGAACAGCGCTGAGGCTTAGCTGTGTACCAAACCTATTTCTTCTTAAATCTAATGGGTGCAGCTTATATTCCAGGTGCACTCAATAGTCCTCAGTACGCTACAGAATTGACCGGAGTGTAAGGACCTGAGTCAGATTGTTACATTAAAATACGCAGATCAAGCTACACAAAATCATAAATGCAATAGCTCCAAGTTGCCACACACCGGTGGATTGTCATTGTCAACACAAAGGATGGGTTAAACTCACAAGTTTCTTCATAAAACAAAATTTTCTGAGAAGACTTTGAACACTGTAATACAAGAATGATAGATGTAGAGTGTAGCGATATATAGAGTATGTAAATTCTACCTGGCCACGTTGTTCACGTCCAATTGAAAAGAGCTTCATGTACATATACTGACTGATACTGTCACACGGGAAAAATCACACAGTGCAGTCTGGCTTTTGTTACAATACCTCTGTAAAACATTCACACAACAGAGTCGCACATAGTTTAGATCATCAGCCTGAGCCCCATTAACACAAAAATCAAGTCTGCCTATAAAGCTGATGCCCAGGATGTTAGCAAAGCCAAGACTTAAAATGAACAAGGACGGATGTTTCCTGTGGGAGGATTTGGGCCTGTAGCAGTACTTGTGATAACTTATACAGTAGTTTGGATGAGGACATATCCTCCTGATAATGAGCAGAATGAGCTGCAAGATAAAGGTGTTAAAGGAGTATATGCTATACGGGAAGAGTTGATCGTACAGCTTCGCCCATGCTCTCTGCCGACATCCAGCGAGAGAACATGAGCAGAATTTTCTTCATCACCGTAGCTATCATTTTTCACATCTGTATTTGTTCTCCACGGATGTAAGACGCTGAAACCAATCCTTTGAGTGAGTATAATGCATCAAAATTTGAATTTAGATCAAGACTAATCTTGTACGGACTTATATGGCAGACGGTCTTTCAAGTAGTCGAAGTGGGTTTTACGTACAACAGATGATCCTGGCCGTGTTTCTGCTGAAGTACATAGCATCCAATATAAACAACCACTTGGCCAGCTAATCTGCCATCCTAAAATAAATCCTTTGGAACTCAGTAAGAAGGAGACCAGAGGGGAGACCTACCAAAAACATTTTTTTTATCATGATTGTGACATTAGAAGGTCATGGGCTCAAATGGACGGGAATAGATTCCTGTGACATGACCTATAATTGAGCTACTTTGTATACACAGATGTAGGATCATCATCATTTATATTACTAAAAACGAGTTCCCATTCAAGTCAAATCACATTTTCATGTCACTCTCAATGAAAGATATAATCCAAAATACGTTGAGAAAATCTGCCAGAAATGTCTAAGATTGAAAGAGCTTCAGCTTGGAAAAAAACCTGGCAACACCGTCTGCCTGCCATTTCTGTCTCCACCCTTTGTGTGGTTTTTACTCTTTCATTATCGTCGTCCCCATGTCTCCACGCCTGCGTTGCTGCTCTCCTTCCTTCACCTACACGCCGTTATGTCCACCCCCATCTGTCATCCTCTCTTCTATTCTTCATTTTAGCTTCACCCATTCTCAGTCTCGCCCCAGTCTCCTCAACTTCTTTTTTCCGTCCATCATCCTCCTCTCACTCCAGTATCTTGTACCAAGCATTTCATCCGTTTTCTCCAGCTGACCCAAACAATCCATTTGAAAATCACTTTGGGTTTTCTTCGGAAGAATTTCATTTTGAGGAAGCAAATTAACACCAAGTACAATATTTATTTCCCTGGAAGAGCTGTCAAAGCAAATGAAGCCTGAACTACACCGTCTCACAAAGACAGTTAACATTCACAGGGGTCAGCTGCAAGAGGACCATTGTCACAGTCCCACCTCCATCTGGATTGGAAAAGACTTCACCCTTCATTTTTTTGCAACTTTTCATTTACAGCACTGGTGTCAAACTTAAGGGCCAGTGGCCAAATCTGGCCCACCAAGTCATTTTATGCGGTCAGCAAATGCTTTCAATGCAGTCTTGACTTGGACTTAGATTCAATAGTAATTTTAAGTGCATCAAAAACCACCTCCAGTATGTGTCAATATCATGACGGACAGATCGAATTCTGAAAAACTGATGCAGACGTTCCAGGATGAGAAAGCAGAGTTCTAATTCCATGCGTTGAGTGAAGTTGGTAGAGAGGGAGTAGCATTTTGGTATTTTGACCCTGGGTGACAAAGGAAACTGATGCCACTCAGGACACAGGATCACATTCAATGCATCTGTACTCAAAGCCAACACACTAGCTTTTCCTCATCCCCTCTTACTGACCAACTTGCATGTCATATTTTTCATTCTGTCATTCATTTTCCACTTCTCATGAATTTGTCACAGACTTCTCTTCGCATAATGGGGGATGTGAAGTTGCAATTTGGCTCACAGTCCAGGAAATGACGTAACCGGCTGAATCAATTCGGGGACTAATGAAGTTGTTGATTTGGAACTCACCATAAGAAGGTTTTCAGCTGCGCATTTCACAGAGAATGCCTGTCACCAGTCACTCCTGAGACGCTGCAGCAGGGGCTGGAGCATTAGACACCAAGGGACATGGAGCACAGGCACGCAAACAGACGCTCATTCTCACACACACTTGTTCATACAGCAATTCAGAAGTACAACTTCACATCTGCCTCCTGTGGAAATAATCCACCGTAGGCTTATGACAGTACAAGGAGAACCGAATGCTAATCAGAAAGACGTCCCCAACCCAGGGATGTTCAAAGCAGGAATCACCCTGCAATCTGATGTCACCATGTTAAGTTATAGTGCATAAACAATCCGAATTAAAATAAATATGGAAAAACAATCCGTGACGAACAGCCATATAAAGTGAAAATAAATTAAAAAAATAAAACTGTCTCATCTACCCGCACAGTTCTTGCTGAGTCAACCTCTGTCTCAGACCGAAGAGACAAAATCTTCAAAAAATTTGGAAGCAGTTACACACTACATTTATAAATTTTGCAAGGATACATATCCCTCTTTGGAACTAGCAAGTCTGCAATTGTGCCAGAAGTAGTTCCGCACATCCGTCCACACACTAACAAACTCACACACAGGAGGATTATGGGAATATCCCATCGCCAGCACTGGCAGGAACCTGCAGTAACAACTGTAACCAGATTAACCTGGAGGAGAAGGTGGAGGGGGGGTGTGAACATTCATTCAAGGATTAGAGGATGGAGATCAACAGGGAAGACCTGGATATTTTTGGTACCAGAATACACAGACGTGTTCCTGTAGCATCAACATCAAAAGAAGACGGTGGCTCATGATTTGAATACCAACTATATGATTAAACATTGAAAAGTTTGACTTAGATGAATATAGTTCAAACAAATCTATAGGTTACATACATGTTGGTAAATATAAATAAAATCCACTCAGTTCAGAGTGTAAACAAAGTTCTGGAAATGCTACATTTAAAAGAAGACTTCAGTCCACAACAGGACTCGGGATCTCTATCTCAGATAATAAGCATATTAGATAAGTAATTGAACACAATATCCTGGATGAGCTCAAGGCTGCACTCTATAGTCCAGTCGTCCATTATACATTTTGGCTTTCTTACAGCTCCCGTTATTTATTTATTCATTCATTTTCATTTCATGTAATTAGTCCAACTTCAAATGTGTTCAGGAAAAAATAATAATAAGTCTTCATCTGTGGAAAGAAATCATTAAAGGACAAGAAATGTTTTTTTTCCTTTGATGGATGAATAATTCAACGTTTGTGGCAGTAAAATAACATGAATAAATTTTTGAAGACCCAGTTGGAGTCAGTTCATTGTCCCCAAGTTACCCAACCCCAGAGATATGTAGCTCAACATGGCACAAGAGTAACTTAAAGGCATCTCAGTTCATCACACTGGTGACTCTCTCAGATTTATGTCCCTCACTAGAGAGCATTGAATTTACAACCACAGAAAGGACACTGTAACAACCGTCATGGGTGAACTACTTGTCTTCCTCTAAAGGTAAGACATATTTCACTACACATAACCAGAACTTCACTAAGACCAGACAATTCCAGCTTTATTTCTTAACACTTGACCTGAAAAACATGGCAGTAATGACACCATAAACAAAAATGACCTCAAATTGTACATCAGGACTAGTAATAGTAGACATATGTGATACTCCAAAATGAGACCATTAAAGCTCCATCAGTTATATTCGAAGAACTCAGTGTTACAGATCGAACAGTAAGACCCGGTGCTCAATGTGCAGGACCTGACACTCCGCACCAGTGGTGCGCTGTTATATGGCATAAATGATATACATTTCACCTAAGGCTACTGTCATATTGTGACAAGCCTTCAAATGCTGACATAAAAACAAAGCACTGATGAATGAATCTGCTGCACTTTGGTTTACGATCAGTTTTAGACCTACATTTAGCATTCAAAGCTCTAAAAATAATATTGGTACTTACTGAGACTTTGATACACGTTGACTTTGTTGACAAAGCCATGCATCTGTCCAGGTAAGAGTTGTCAAATCTGATCAACGACAGCGAAGAATACATGATTTCAAGTGATTAAAAAAAAAAAACACACACACACACACACACACAGTAATGTTTTTATGCTTAGTGGGGACATTGTTCATGCTTTCCCCAGCCTTTCACCCTAAACCTAACCATCCAAAACAAATGGCTGACTTCAACCAGGAACTAAAACAAACTTAAATTCAATTATAATGACCCAGTTATTTTGAAGTCTTCATCCTCTAATTCATGCCTAACTTTGTAGGGTCCAGCCAAATGATACCCACAAAGGCATAAGGTCCCCACAAGTATAGGGTTTTGTCAAGAATTGGTCCCCACAAGATGGAAAAACAAGTATATATACTGTGAACACACACACACTCCCCACACAGACAAACACAAATTCAAGTGAATAATCTGTAAATACATTTGAATCTATGATTACATTGTGACTCAGTTGTAACCCAAAATACTTCAAAATTAGATGCTTTCACTGATACAGAGCTCTTATCTGTTGACGTCACAGCCATGGAAGAAACAGGTAGAACTGAGCGATAATGTCGTCTCCACAGTGATATGACCAACGTTTAAATACATAATGATTCATGATTTTGGAGGCGCTTTCCAGCAATGCTTACCTTCAATGTTGCTGCTTTAGGTACAGAATGTTTCCAAGCTGGTTCCTGCAGTTTACAACAACTATGCAAGTATTGCACTGGAATTTCTTTTTTAATGCTCTCATAATGACCCTGTATATTTTGTTTTGTGTTTATTTTCATAAATTTAGTTTTTAGGGACAAGACCGCCTTCTCAGAAACACGTCTGTTTTAGTTATTATACATGAGTTGATGTCGCAAAATGTGTTGCTACTGTGAATTCAATTTACAATTTATCCCACAAATATTAGTCCTTATAGCCCAGCTCTAGTCGGCAAGTAATACCTGACATCAATGACCTACCGCTTCATGTTGAACCATAATTTCTCTAACATCAAGTACAAGGTATATAAAGTGAGATGCCACAGAGTATGCAGTGAAGGTGTTAAAGACCTGACTGTCTTCGTCACAAACCTTGCAATTGATATTGGACACCCACAGTAGCAGTCGTCACTTCAGACATTGCACATGTGGTCCGCACCAAAGACCTCACACTGGGCATTCAAGACCTGACAGTCTGGACCAAAGACCCGGCACTCAAGGTCAGAGACCAGAATTGTGGATAGAAGGCATTTCATTTAGTGTCTCATTTGTCCACACAGAGGACCAACTACTTGAAGTCCAATATCTGTTAGACACCTGGAAGCTAAAACTAAGACCTAGCATGGGAAGCAGGGTATTAAAACAACAGATGACTGGCGATACTAGCCATGTCCATGACATTTACAAATTAATACCTGACACACTTCAACAAGAACCTCAGTTTCGAACATCATGACTCTGGCCATGTCACGCCACCTTCCGACATGTGACCTGACCCACAGACAGATCAGAATTCTGTGTGGCGATTTTTGGATTCATTTATCAACCAGATTTGTGTGACAGCTTGACCCTTGCATAATTTATGACTGTGACATATTTTCTTTCATTATTGATCGCTGTTGAACGTGTCAGTGCCATTGGTGTGCTGCTGTCACCTTCATCATCACTGTCCTCACATCAGTCATAATTATTTTGGTCATTCTGCAGCGTGAACGTCCCAACACCATCCTGGATGCCCAGATTCATGATGAAAATGGCCATATTGAGCTTCATTTAAACCAAAAGAACATGAGGCATCCACAGTATCATCATCCTAAATACTTCAATAAAAGCAGTTCTAGCCATGATCGCCCTCATTATGACTTTCTCTTTTGATTGACATCATTTCAGTTCATTGCACTGGCAGTGGTTCTATAGACAGCCCTGGCCATTTTCGCACCCTGCAGCCTGACCGACGCTCCATTACCCGTCTGCCTCGCTCCTCCTGACCCCGACGCTGCCCTCCTCTACCGGCAGGTTGGTCACCGCTCGGCTGGCTGAGCGACCAGGGATTTAGATCGCTCACCGGTTCTCCACAGAGAGGCTCTTCAGCAGCAGCGCTTCTCCACTCCGGTGAACCGAGGCAAGACACACTCTCTGTCGGAGCACCGAGCACCGGGCTCTGCGGTGGGACACACCTGAGACGCCCGGTCCCAGCTATTGAGGTTAATGTTGGGCTTACAGGTCTGATCCTCAGAGGCGTGCGCGAGCGTCGAGATGCCAGTGCTGCACGCGCACAAACGGTCGGTTTGGCGATGGGAACTTACCGTGATGCCGCTGGTCGTCACTCTACGCGGGGGGCAGCAGGGTGGGAGTCCGTCCACTGGCTCGGTCACTCATCTCCTCCCCTGAATGAAACGCTCTCCTGCTCTGGAATGGTAACGGCGCGCGCGCACTGATCAGCCGCGCGCCCTGCTGCTCCCGCCCTCTCCTTCGCACGCGCGTGTATACTTAAAACCGTTCGTATGCTCGCGCTTAAGCATGCGCACTTGAAGAGGTGTGTGTGTGTTTATGAATGGATATGAATCAGGTGGCGTGGACGAGCTGGCACCGGTGAGCGTCTGACCCGTCAATCACTAGGTTGTGACCAGCAGGTATGATCGGCATATCCCGCTGCAGCGCTGCCAGGCAGCTTGTCAGTACCTGTCATCAGTCGACTGGTCTGAGCTGCAGGAGCTCCTCTCTTAAGCACAAAATCTGTTTCGCTTGGCTCCTGTTTTTAGGTAGCACTGACTCTGGCAGACAGAAAACAACACCGTGTAACGTGTGCTATTTTTGATTAGCTATTATAACAAGCTCAAGCAGTGCATTTTCTACCCTGTCACACCTTTGGGGAGTGGGGTTCCTAAGCGGGAGCAAAAGTTAGGAGCTTAACCCACTTTAAACCTCAGGGATGTGCAAAAATGTCAAGTTTTTTTAAACTGAGCAATAGCAATGATATCAATGAGCAAAGCAGTCATATATAATGAAAGTACATATATAAAAAATATCAATGAGAAAGGGGAAGATCCTGACGTCAGCGTATCCAGGGATCGACATTATGCTATACCGAGGACTAGTAATAATGCTAGTTGATCATGTGTTGCCATTGAGTAGTAGAAGTAAAGAAATGTGTGTGTCTTACACCCGTTACTGAATGTAGTAAATTCCACTGTGTAGATGGCACCAAAGAGTCAGTCAAAGGTGGTGGGATGTTATGGACATTGTTTCTCAGGAAAAGGTATTGTTTATGTTTGGCCGTTTTATAGCTTGTTAAAAATAAAACACATTGACTGATCCCTTTATTGACGCGTTGATAATGGGATGCCCTTCCATTAGGAGAGTTGACTTGACAAGATAAAGATTACACATTTATCTTTCCAAATCATGCATATTTTACAACCGCTGGTCAATTCTGATTCTAAGGTCAGAGCTCAGCGAAGAAAATAAGCATCCTGGGTACTGTTAGTCATCACACAAGAAAATGATTTATGGATCAGCTCCAGTTCTGCTTCACAGGAGAAGACAGAGGAAAACTCAACGCGAGAGAAGAGATTGGAGGGGTTAGAAAATCGCAACACATATGAAAAGACGGCAACAAAAAGAGAAATGACGGGGCAGAGATACAGACTAACTGGAACACATTAGAGAAATATAGAGGTGAGAGTGAAGCATAAAACACAGATGAGAAATGAAGGACACAAACAAAGAACCTTTGCAGGGAATATAAAAGGAAGAAAAATCAACAGCCTTGACTCACATGCATAAGCACACACTCAACCCAACACCTGAGTCCAGTTCATACATCAGCAGGTGTCAAGAAGAAATGAGCGCTAAGAGCTAATTCATCACTTTCCTGCTACTTAGACCCTCAAGCAGTACCACACAAAACACACAGGTACAGAATGAGACGCACAATGGGAACACATGCACACAGCTTGGAAAAGATTACCCTTATATATTTAAAGATGTAGAGAAAAAAACGCATGCATAAAACATTCACGTGTTTAATTTACCGGACCATAGAGATGTTTGCACATGAAAACACAACCTCACTCTATGTAGTGAATGTTTTGAAGCCTTGATATGTTAAATATATCCAACGTTTAAATTCTTAAAAGGTTTTAAACACGTTCAAATGAATATGCATTGTGGTAGTCTGCCATTTTAATAAATATATTCAAATGTAATCATTCTCTCCAGACAAACTTCATTAAATATTATAATGTGGTTTTTAAGATGTGCTGACTCAGCACCAGTCAGTCTTCGTGATTGCAACACACACTAAACACTTGTGATGGAAGACAGACAATCAGAGAATCCTCCTCACAGTGTGACCGAGCCAAATGTCACCGCTAATGAATTTAAGCTTTGGAGTTCCTTATTTTTTCACGGTTGGTTAAGAGAGACCACACACACACAGTAAATGCACAGGCCCATTGATGCGAGCGTTGCTGTGTTCTTAGCGGATGCTAATAAGCAACATCGTCCCTGGAGGGGAAAGTAGTTTGTATTGAGCACAATTAAATGTGAGCGTAACTGCATTGTATTATGCGCCTGATGTGTGAAGATTCACAATGCATTTTCATTCTTTCTTTCAACACTGGTGAATAAAGAAAACTTTATTTTACTGCTATAGAAAAGGAAATTTGGTCTTCAGATACTGCTTGGTGAAAATAGATAGGAGACAATAGTTAGTTAAAAACTTGATCTAGTTTGTGCTTCAGGAGCTTTTAAGAGTTTGTTTCCTCTTGACTGAAGCTTGTTCTTATCTAACTACATCAATTAAACACGAGCTGATGTCAGACTGAGAGAAGGGGGCTGGGAAGAGGATCAGAAATGAGGAGGAAAGAGAGCAAGGAAATGACTTTGATGTGAACAGCATATTTCATTTTGGACATTACAAACAGCTCAATAATTTATTCCTACCACTCATGCCTTAAACTGGATGGATTTTCACACGGACAAGCAAGGTGAAGCAAATATTACCCCAAAATTCAAATGGATTTCTTTCTCTGTGTTTAATTACACATTAAATCGCACGTCATAAACTTGTGTTAAAAAAACGAAAATGTCCATTTGCATTCAGCGATGTGCCACAGAGAAGGAGCACGACTCTCTTTCAAGTGTTTGGGAGGGAACTGAAGCTACTTACTGTGTTTGATCACAGAAAGGAGAACATGATGACAGGCTTGCTGTTTTTACTGGACCGAGAATATGTCGAACGCTGGAAAACCCACTCGGATTACAACCAGGAGTGACAAATTAAAGGTTTTGCGTGGGTGTGTCAGTGTGCAGTCTACAACAGGATGGAGATGAAAAGAAAAAAGCAGAGAAAGCAGTCGCATTTGTATTATTGAAGGGTTGAAAATGTATGAACAAGAAAGTCAAAACAAAAGCAAATCTTTTAAAAGCCAAATCTATCAAGGCCACGTCTGCTCCCACTTGTTTCAGGTTGTGTGCTGTTTTTACACACAAGTATCAGTACTTGAGTGTGAAGAGGTTCTTTCCATCATTTCAGTCTTACTTGATAGATTTAATTGGCATCTAGAATAGGTTTTTATGGTCAAAACATAGAAATGTAAAATAAGTATCACATACTGTAAGGTAACATCAGCCATTACAATGGGAGTCAAGAGTGTCAATCAACGACAAAATCTACTGTAGCTGTTCCCATCTTCCTACCAACAGTCCTGAGGTCTTTCCGATGTGATGTGTAGTTTGTCAGTGAGCGTTTGTTTGGACTGTGGTCAGTCAACCTACTTTCCATAACTTAGAAGTGGAGCAATGGACAGCATCTCAGCACAACGTGTCTCTGGAGCTTGATTGTGATGTCATACTCTGAAGTAGAACTGTGATCTCTTGTAGAGACCCTCAATTTTTGACCTTCCAATCGATATAGTGTTTTTTCTACAAAGGGTCTTGATGCAGATTGCTGATAATGTTTTGGTGCTGGAAATGAGAGGAGCCAAGGGAGTGTGAGCACGTGTTAGCAGCTCAGGTGATCCTGTATGATCTGAAATAAACATTTCCCACTCTGACGTAAACATAGGAAGTTAGCCCCAATGTATCTCATTTTCTCCAAAATTAGTAAATAAGTTCCATTTGCAATTTTGAAGCGGGTCAGCAGTGTCAAAATGTCTTGGAGAATTTTGTAGTTCAGCAGCTCAACTTTTTTTCCTGCTTTTGTTCACTTCAGTCACCTCAATGTGGCACCTTAAGCGGTCTAACCATAAATAACTCTCAAAGGCTTCCCAAGTATAAACCATACATATATTCACAGTCAATGAGAGAATTCATTCACAGATTAACAAACTGGTAATAGAAACAATTCAACGTCAAAGTAGGTACTACTTTTAGGTATCCTTATGTGAGTTGCAACTTTTTATTTATTTACATTTCATTTATTTATTTATTTTCAAAGTTACGTCTAGTTTACAAAATGCCCTACGGTGCTTTTTGCTCGATCATCTGGTTTCAAGTGATCACACGTATATCAATCACCAAAGCATTTAAATCAGCTTAAATAAACGTGTTTGCTAATAAAAACAAAAGTGACTCACATGTTCTCTCGGTATGACATTAGTTTCTGCATGTCAACAACTAAGTCAGGGTGATGTTGAAGCCATATGAAGTCACACTGCTTTGAGAAGCGCTGTCACTGTTTATGTGCTGTCACTCTCAACAACGATGATCTACAGATATGGTGATTTGCGGTCAACTTCCTCGACTCAGGTCATTTTAAATCATTACTTTTCACAAGATTAAAAGATGTGATTTGTAGGTTTAAGGAGATGACATTAGCTCCATGTTTGCAACCATTAGCAAAGTTGTTAAGTTAGCCGAGGCTCACGCTAGTGATCGGGCAAGACTCTGTGCTTTATACTCCACATCTATCATTCTTGTGATGCAAAGAAAACACAATAATATTTAATTTTAATTAAAAACTTGTGAGTTTATTGCAAAAACCTGCCCAAGGTAGCGTGTTGACAATGAGTGTGTCATGTTCAACCATTGCTCCAATGCGCTGATTCTGGACCTGGCTTATATAAGAGTCTGAAATGGCTCCTCGCTACCTGTCAAATCTACAGTCATAACACACGGCAGGACTAAACCATGAGAACAGGACACAACCTGACTCAGTGGCTTAATCCAGCTATTGCCTTAGTCGGGCTACTCTCTGCATGTAACCACTGTCACTGTAGATAACTCTTAAAACATGGTAGCGCATAATAGGAGCCCATAAAACGAACCACTGACACGTCAAAACTTCCATCTATTTTTTTTTTTCTCGCATAAGGCATAATTGTTCCTGGTGTACTTGGAAGGCAGTAACATGATTTTGCTTCTTCAAAATCGAAAGAACACACACACACACAGAAGGGGTGCGTGGCCTCCAGTTCCAAAAATAAACAGCTGCTGAAGCGGGGAGATGGGTGGAGCCTGGTCATGGGGATATAAATGGATGTTAATTGTACGTCTCCAGTAAGCATCCATGTGCGTTCACACACACATACGCTCACCAGATTTGTGACCCCTCTCCTCTATCATTTCCCTAATCCCTACCAAAATAGAACTGTGAGGTTCCACAACACACTGATCCGCGCACAGGCACGCGCACGCACGCACCCCCAGGGTACAGATGATTTAATGGAGACAAAAGTGTTTCCGGACAAAATGGTAGCAATTACACAGTGATGATGAGGTGAAGCATTGACCTCCTGCACTCTTCGGAGTGTTCAGTGATTCATGTTGACTCCTGGCAGATGCGGCGCGAGGGCTCTCACTGTTCTGCGGCCTCAACACATCTGCTCGTCTTCATCGGAGGGATATCGGTGCCATTTCTTAGGGAAATTCATGGAGTAAAATGAAGACCAGTGGCATCAAATAAAAAAAAAATAAAATTATTAATCGTGCAAAATATGCGCAATAAATGGACACAAAGTAAAACGTGAGCCGAATCAGAAATGAGTCCGTGAGGCACAGAATAATTATCCCGCATTACCCTCTGCTGGTCAATGTGGCCATTACACATCATAATCGTTGCTCAACACAGGCCAAAGCATTTCTATTGTATTCCTTATGTATGTAAATGTTGCAAGTTCTTGGCCTATAAGACTAGAATCTCCAAGCGAACGCGATGATCCACCGGACATTTCGTCAAACTATGACCAACAAACACGAGTAAATGCCTTCCCCAAGCAGTTGATTTTAATCCTATGTAACGAACAAAATATGTGTGTCGTCAAAACTGATTTCCTCACAGTGAATACGAAAGGCAAAATACGAACGAACTACTTCCTGAGTGCGCGCATTGCTGCCAGTGATTACGGTAAATGGTCAGACAAACAATAGCCCCGACCCAGTCCTGACTCGCAACAGTGACGTCAGCGCGCAGTGGCGGTACGGTGACGATTGGCTATTGGGTGAACGCACACTAAACTGAATTACACAGTAAAAACAACTACAGGAACCACCGAACCGGCACTTTTGGACCCTCGTCGAGACATTTTTTTCTGGTGAGAAACACTCGACACCTTTATTTTCTCCCACACGTTCCTACATGTAGAAACTCCGAGCCGCTTCCACCATGCAGGAAGTTTCTTTTGTCCTTTTCAGTCAACAACAACAAGCCCGTCCGAGTCGCTTCAGTCGGCCTATTTAAACCGAGACAAGGCGTGACCGAATCCGAACTTGATCCGTAATGATGTGTCGCATGTTGTTGCACATTTTTGTGTGATTCTTGTTGCTTGTATCCTTTGGCCGCTCGATTTATCGACAGTTGGGTGTGTTACAGCACAATCCAGCGACCACTGAGCCTGAGTAAGTAGCATGCGTGTGTTGTGCAACTGAGATAAGATTCGAATCATCTCGCTGTTAATTCGTCGTAAATCACTGCGATTAATGCTGTTTCAGTCATATTAAGCAAGAAGAGTTGTTGTTTTTTTGCGTTGTTTTGCTGACGTGTCGTTGGCTTTGAATGACCACCTCGATTTGTATCTAAGAAAAGCAAAACTAAGTCTAGTGAGCATTATAGTAAAGTGCATTATACGGAAATTATGAAAACTGTTATTTATAGAGAGTGTGTATTTATCAACGTATTAGAAGAACGTCAGTACATGCGTACTCCGTAAATTAGCGTTAAACTACTTGGAAAAACATGGATGTCTCCTAAAAACTCATTTTCAAACTGGAGAGAGAGAGAGAGAGAGAATTCTTAAAAGCCTGTGGGAAACACCAGCTCATTTCCCTTATTTCACCCCAAATAAATAATTAACAGATACATCATGAATCTGCTTGGAAGTAATCACGATTGATTTCCTCAGATGTCCCGATGGCTGCAAAATTCTCCATCTCCGACAGTGACTCTGAGACCTCTGAGGTAGTAGAAGAGGGCGATAAGAAGCAGTCACATGTCAGACCAGACCAGCTCCTTCCTGGAGACCTCACTTTTCCTGAGCACAGGACGGCAGGTAAGTAGCATCAGTGGCTTATGGGTCACTGTTACTATATATAGGACACATATTTAGGTACTTCGATATGTACTCTGGTATCCAGATAGTGCACACATTGCATTCCCGAACATCCGAGCAGCAAGCGTCAACACAGAAACAATGTACACAGTGACTACTGTAGATATAGTTGGGGGTTTTGTCTGTTTTCTTTTTGCTTTGTTAACTTGTTGTTGTTTTTGTACTCCTATGAAGGTCGCATCCGCGTAAACTCAGAATCCCATGCCTCCTCGCTCTCCAGAGATGAGGAGCTCCAGGGTCGTGGGGAGGAAGAGGCTGGTACACCCACTGAAGGCGCAGGATTTCGAGGCCGCTCAAAATCGGCACCACCTGCTTTCTGGGCAGCTAAGAAGTACGGCCGACAGCTGCGAAGGATGAGTGACGAGTTTGACAGCCTGCTGGACAAAGGGGTAAGTGACCGATGAAGACCATTAATAGGCTGAGAGCGTTTCGCCCATCGTCACCCATTCGTCTTTGAAACGTTATTAAAAGCCTTTGGACATGATTGTGACTCATTTAAATATGTGGCAAGCATATGTAATATGATGTCAAAAGGTTGATGAGTATGAAAAACGGGTAATAAATTACAGCTGTGGTAAACTTTAATGTTTAATGTACTTCTGGATTTTCAAAACTACAAACAAATGCCAATGAAAAATAAAAACAATTTTGTTCTGTGTTTAAGTTGTCAAAAAAAACATGGTAATTTAATCTGGAACATAACCACATTCAACAAGAGATGTCTTCCTGCAGGAAATGAAGCGGGTGAAAAGCGGTGCATCATCTCGACCCATCCATCACTCAAAGACCTGGTGGAGTTATCTGTTTAGTCACCAGGAAACGGAGGGAGAGAATAATCTCCATGACAACCACACTCATCGTAACGAGTAACAGTTTTGTGGGGCCAAAAGTTTTGCAAAAAAGGGGGGGCCAGATTAAAGTGTTGCATTAAAGAACATGAAAAGCTCACAGAAACTGTGGTGATGAAAAGATTCGCATGTGATGTTTGTGTTGGTTATAATCTCAATTTTTGTTGTTGAAATCTAAAGTACAATAGGTTTACATTTGCTTCTCCCTGTCAACAGAGATTAAACTATGCTTAGAATATGATATATTAAAATATGTATGGACATATTCACATGACGTATAAGATCAAAACTCACTTTTCTAGCACAAAAACATATACTTGTGAATACTTGACTCTTCAGGGAAAAATCAATGAACCACTCATCTGTTAAGCCTATTTTTCGGCTCCTGATCTGCTCATGAACCACTGTCAACTTCCTACTTTAAAAGCAGAACAATCTTGTACCAGACAATCACTGACAACACAAAGGTAAAAAGTGAAAGAAAACTTTATGAAACACAAACAAGCACAAACTCAGATTAACTTTATCTTTTTAAACCTTCAATAAACAGAAGAAAATATTATAAACCTGGAGTTTTTATCTGTAAATACTCTTTATCGGATGGATGAAGGAGAGGGAGGAAAGTGGGGTGGGCTTACACTGGTTTTTATTTGATAAAGTGAAGTTGAAATGCAATAGGCACTGAACAATCTGTCATGTGGTCTTGAACAACAAAAGTTGTGTAAAGTTTGTAGCCGTCGGTTTTTCGCAACTGTTTTATAACCTTTTATACAATCAATATTCACTGTATTATTTTATGGTGTTAATTAGGCATTGAAGCAAATGCTGATGATAGAAATGGAATATGACAAAATACCTAAGTAATCGCTTTGCCGCAGGACACTGTCTTAAGCTTATTGCATGGTTTAGGGATCAAACCTGTTGGTTTACCGTTGTGCTCAGAAGTGCCGCCTATACAATCGCAAATCTCTTTTTCATTTATCGACTTTTACTTAATAGAAGAGCATCTCAGTTTTGAGTGTGGTTTGTTAACTTCATAAAAATAAGACAATTCAGATGAAGACAATCTGTCAAAGATTAGACAGTGAATCAGAACCACCCACCTTAAATGGCTGCAATATTTATTTATTTTCACTAAGGTTTTTTTTTATTTCCCCTCAATATTTGATTTTGTGTAAGAACTTTGACTCCAGGTGGGAGTGAATCATTTTGGACGATTTACTGATGCTATCCAGTGACATGATGTAATCCAGCATCAATGTGCAGTACACTTGCAAGTGCAGCGCCTTAAACTGTCAAGATGATCACACTACATAGAACTCAGAAACTGGCAACAGTCCACCAGTCAACTGATCCAATATACCTGCAACAAAACTTACTTGAAAAGAAGTGTGCTTGAGACAGACTGTGCAGCGGAATTGTAATACCTTCATCTTTTGTAATGATTTTTGTACATTTTCTCAATGACTGTGAAACTTTTGGTTGTTCTGAATAAAAATATATTTGAATCACCGTGTCATTTGCTAGAGGATGGTGCAACATGCATGGCGAAAAAGGGGGGTTAAACAGTGTTTTTTCTGTAAATGAGGGCAAATTATGCTGCAATCCAAGTCTTTGTTGTTTGGAAAAAACATCAGGACACTACGTTGTGACCACAGTTCAACACCAATCTCATGTATTTATACGTGTCTTTGAATTTAGTATAATTGAGGTCAAAATAGTCATCCAAGTCCAATGTTCATAACAAATGATTATGCTATGTTACGTTTATGGTTTCATTCGTCTCAGCGATTCAAACCCAACTGTACTGTAATCCTGGTTGGGTCTTACCTGAGTCCTGTCTAGAGGTTCTATTTTCTACTTAGTGCCTGTTCCTATAAATTAAACACATATGTTTCTTCCCACACCCCAAAGACATGTTCACTATGTTCATTGAACTCTCTAAAATTGTCCCTAGGTGTGTGTGACCTGTGATGGACTGGCGACCTGTGCAGCGTATATTCCTGCCTCTTGTCCAATGACTGCTGGGATAAGCTCCAGCACTCCCTGAACAGGACTAAGCAGTGGTTAACTGACGATGTATGGATGGATGTAGAGGACTTTAACAGTCACTGATGCACTGGCTCATAGATATGATGAGGCCAAAGAGCAAGAGCACAGAGTTATAAATTAGCATAACTCTTTGAGGCTCATTTCTATAATCAGAATGGAAAACTTTCAAGTAGGTCAAAGCCTGCTGTAAGACCCCCAGTACTTTACTGGGGCGTGTGCAAAGCACTGACTGACAATGAAAACATTCTCAATATTTTGCAACAATTCTGAAGCTCTTCTTAACTTTTGCTGTGAGGCTCACGGCTCCTCGTCTCATACAGTATAATTCATTAAAATGAGTATATCTTTGGTCTGGTTGTCTCCTCATCTTTTCCCTGATACTGGAAAGCAGAACTTTCATAACACCTAGCCTGCCTCTCGTGCTGTGTAGCTATATACATTAGCTATGCATTGCCAAAGAGAAGTTCATGATTAATTGTTCAGTTGCAAGAAACAACTGTCATACTTTAAAGAGGCATTTTCCCATATTAAGTGAAAAAAAAACATTTTGAGAATGAGGACAAAAGAGCTAGTAATGAAATAGTTTTATTGAATTTACTTCAGTGGATTTCAACATTCATCATTTCACTTTAATTTCAAAGCGTTACTTAGCAGAGCGTTCATTATGATCAAAGAAGATATAATACTGGTGACAGTATCATTGGCAATTTACCGTTATAAATAGTGGGGAATAACATTTAAACAGCACACTTAAAAATGTGCCCATTGCTGACTGACTGAAGGGTGAGCAAGGAGGGTCATGTTTGTAAGCAGGCATTTTCAGACCACCCCGGAGGGGTCCCAGCAGACTCTCTGTCCACAGTCTAAAGCTGACAGCCGATCCATGTCAGTGTCATCCAGAGTGAAGTCAAAGATGGCAGCGTTTTCCTTGATTCTGTCTGGGTTCGAGGACTTGGGGAGGACTGGGACTCCCTGCTGAACAGCCCATCGCAGCAGGACCTGCAGCAGGACCACACATGTCAATTGTGATTCATTTCTGTGGAGAATGTTTGGTGGCGTTTGTCTCACCTGAGCAGATGTTCGTCCATATTTGGTCGCAATCTCTGCGACCACAGGGTCAGAGATAAACTCCCCTTTACCCAGAGAGGAATAGGCCTGAAAACACACACCCAGCTCTGCACACACACTCCTGAGCTCCTTCTGGCAGAGTCGAGGGTGGAACTCAACCTGGACATCACACAATCAGTCGACTTTAGTGAGTCAGAAGTGCACAGGCGAACTGAGTGAGCTTATGGAAGGATATGGGTTTCTACCTGCAGCACTGCAGGCCGAACTTTGCAATCCTTCACCAGCTGTCTCATGTGTGTCGGTGTGTAGTTTGAAACGCCAATGTTCTTCAGCTTCCCTTCAGCATACAGCTCCTCCAGAGTGATCCAACTCTGTGCTCTGTTTCCTAGAGGCACATCAGCAATTGTTGCTCACTGTCATGGAACAGCAAATAAAACTGGAAAGGTTATGCTTCTGGTGAATCAGGAGTACCAGTGTTTCGATCATCTTGGACTGGCATTCCTCGTGTGCCAGGCCAGTGAATGAGCAGAAGGTCAATGTAGTCCAGCTGCAGCAGGTCCAGACTGTGCAGGACAGCCTCCCGGGCCTTCTCCCCATGATCTTTGGGATCCAGCTTACTGTGCACACAAAACAGAGCTGTCAAGGACAAACTAAATATCCAAGTCATCTTCTACATCACCAACCTGGTGACAAACACGTCGCCCCGGGTTAAACCATATTTTGGCATCAACTCCCTCAAAGCTTTTCCCAGTTCCGACTCATTCTGGTACACAGCGGCACTATCAAAGGATCTGTAACCACACCCCAAAGCAGCATCGACAGCTGTCAGGACTTCATCTTGACTACGTAGTTTATAGGTGCCCAATCCTAGAATCGGCATCTGCGCTCCTGAATTCAGAAGGACAGTTGGGCCGGCAGTTGGACAGGACATCTTTGTGAGTCTGCACAAGGAAAACAAATGTAAAATTCATATTAGTTTTATTAATGAGCCAGCAGATTCTTTATCAAAGCAGTGATCCAAGTGGTAGACAGACTGGTAGATGACTATTTACCTATGCAGGTTAAAGTCTGGTGGGTTCAGACAGGAATCACAAACCAAATTACATAGCCATATCTGATAAAATTCTGATTTTTCAAATGGCCTACCTATGAAAATGTCCAGTGCATTGTGCACATCACTATAGCCATGTATGTATATGTGTGTATGTATGTATATACACCAACTAAGAGCAGCCAACACCATCCTCCGATGTCATTCTGACTTGGTAAACGCACATGGTACACATGCATATTACGATGGTCCTGGTAATACGTTTCGCAAAATATAAGGTCAACTGCATGGTTCGTTCATTCCTTCCTTGGGCTTTGAATACTTTAACATCATAGAGAAAATGTTAAAGTGCCAAATATGTAAGGATCACGTGTCAAACATTAACGACACAGCTTCTAAACTTTATAATGGACAAGTTTCGTAGTGAAACGGATTATTATATGCACCTAATTCGACTGTAGTTTCATAACACTCACTGTATTCTCCGTTTAAACAAAGCTTTAATCAGATTTATACAGTACTAGCTCTGTTATTTACAAATATCACTGAGTAGCAAAACAAACTTCTCCTTGTTTTAGATGGCACTGGATGCTCCTTACCTTTGAGCTGATGTTTTTGCAGGTTATATAAGAACTGGATCAGATGCAATTTCTATAATGGGAAATTACAGATTCAACTTTCCACCCCTTTCGCAAGCTGGAGAATGACAGTCACGTGACTAAACACAACCGTAGCAGCAGTGCCTTGAATTATTTCTGCTAGAATCCCCCGTACTGACGCTGTCACATTTTTTTTGTTTCGACAACACTCGTCATTACTCTTTCAAATCAAAAATCTGTTTGGAATATTATCCATATAGTAATTAAAAACCATCGTTTTGTGAAGACTACGACTAGCAATGGCGCGAAGTATTCTAACAGAAATAATTTATGGCATATTAATTTACAAAGTGTGCGAGTTGATTTGTCATCGCGGCACCTGTTTCCAGGGCGATGATTGGATAAGGCTCTGTCCAACGAAGGGGAGGTAATAACTCTGAAGCGGGAAACATTGTTTAAGTTATCGACGAGGCCTCATTTCTTCTGAAACTACCACTTCTGTTTTTGAATTGATGAATAACTAAATTAACTTGAACAGTGCTTGAGACAGACAGTGTAGGTTAGCTGCAACACCTTCATCGCTTGTGATGACTTCCGTTTTCTCAATGACTGTGAAACTTATGGTTGTTCTCCAAAAAGAGGTCTGAAGAATGAGGAGGCTTGAACAGTGTATTCCGTGTGTTCTAAATATGGGCACGTCTTGTGTGACCAAAGTGTGGCAAAATTGTATTTGTGTTTGTAACACTTGAAGGTAGGTTTCGTACAGTTGCAGCACAAAAGTGGGTTTAGAAGAGACTCACTGAACACAGTATAGTAAAGAAAAACACTAAGTTAGCAACAGCAAACTGATGTTGCATCCGTCTTCCTGTTTACTTTGTTTATTAGACTGTAAACAAAAAAAAACTTACATAAACCATTTAGAAAAAGAGGTTGGTAACAAATTAATTCAGTTTACAATAAAAGCAACTTATTTCAAAGTGAGATTTGTTGGAGGATATAATCATGATAAAACTGATTTCAGTCAAAACTTAATGTTTGAACTCGGCTTATTAATTCAATTAAATTAGAATGTGCTCATTGCTAATTGACTGCATTAAAGTGAAAATAAAAAGGCAGGCTGAAGCTGAATTGTCATATTTGTAAGCAGGCATTTTCAGACCACCCCGGAGGGGTCCCAGGGGTCTGTCCTCTGTCCACAGTCTAAAGCTGAAAGCCGATCCATGTCAGTGTCATCCAGAGTGAAGTCAAAGATGGCAGCGTTTTCCTTGATTCTGTCTGGGTTCGAGGACTTGGGGAGGACTGGGACTCCCTGCTGAACAGCCCATCGCAGCAGGACCTGCAGCAGGACCACACATGTCAATTGTGATTCATTTCTGTGGAAAATGTTTGGTGGTGTTTGTCTCACCTGAGCAGATGTTCGTCCATATTTGGTCGCAATCTCTGCGACCACAGGGTCAGAGATAAACTCCCCTTTACCCAGAGAGGAATAGGCCTGAAAACACACACCCAGCTCTGCACACACACTCCTGAGCTCCTTCTGGCAGAGTCGAGGGTGGAACTCAACCTGGACATCACACAATCAGTCGACTTTAGTGAGTCAGAAGTGCACAGGCGAACTGAGTGAGCTTATGGAAGGACATGGGTTTCTACCTGCAGCACTGCAGGCCGAACTTTGCAATCCTTCACCAGCTGTCTCATGTGTGTCGGTGTGTAGTTTGAAACGCCAATGTTCTTCAGCTTCCCTTCAGCATACAGCTGCTCCAGAGCGATCCAACTCTGTGCTCTGTTTCCTAGAGGCACATCAGCAATTGTTGCTCACTGTCATGGAACAGCATATAAAACTGTAAACTTATGGTTGTTAAGATCAGCAGTACCAATGTTTCGAGGGTCTTGGACCGGCATTCCTTCAGTGCCAGGCCAGTGAATGAGCAGAAGGTCAATGTAGTCCAGCTGGAGCAGGTCCAGACTGTGCAGGACACCCTCCCGGGCCTTCTCCCCCTGATCTCTGGGATCCAGCTTACTGTGCACACAAAACTGAGCTGTCAAGGACAAACTAAATATCCAAGTCATCTTCTACATCACCAACCTGGTGACAAACACATCACCCCGGGTTAAACCATATTTCGGCATCAACTCCCTCAAAGCTTTTCCCAGTTCCGACTCGTTCTGGTAGATAGCGGCACTATCAAAGGATCTGTAACCACATGCCAAAGCAGCATCGACAGCTGTCAGGACTTCATCTTGACTACGAAGTTCATAGGTGCCCAATCCCAGAATCGGCATCTGCGCTCCTGAATTCAGGAGGACAGTTGGGCCGGATGAGGCTGTCGGACAGGACATCTTTGTGAGTCTGAAGGGGGAGACAAATGTAGATTTATTAGGTATTATTGCGTTAGCAAGTCCCTTATAGAAGTAATTGAAACAGAATGTAAATTGAGAAAAGTAGCATAGTTGAATTTTAAACAACCAAGGAAGTGGAATTATTATCTTGAATGATGCGATCCATTTGTTCTGCGGATGCTCGAAGTCAAGGAAAGTAGGCCAGTGGATTATTATTTACCTCAGCAAAGACTGAGACATACCCAAAGACACAAAGACTGGCTTTTCCTGATTCCTGTCGGTGAAATGTCCAGTGCAGTAATCATCTTTAGCATTGCTTGGGGAATTTTCTATTAAGCCAACCGACAGTATATGGAGATACAATGTAACAGCTTTCAACACCATCTTAAGCAGTCATTCAGACTTGCTGGTACAGATGTACAGTTACAATGCTCAAGCCAAGTCAATGGGACTTAATCTATTGAATAACCATATGCAAAATAAAGAAGTTAAATCTATTACTTAAACTATGTCTTCTACCTTATAGAATATGACCATATAATATGAATCACAAAATGTTAGGTCAGCTATATTGTTCATTTCTTGGTTCGGTTTTGAATAGTTTAACATCGACAAAGAGAGGGTTGAAAGTGGCAAACGTGTAACCAGAAAGTGTGTCAAACATTAACGAAACTGTTTTCAAATCTTACCTTGGATAAGTTAGAAGTAAAAAGAATTGCTATATACGCTTCAATTGGCAGTGGACGAACGACACTCCCATTGATGTCCGTGTAGCCACAGCTATCGCCAGAATTATACAGTACTTAGTATATAATTCGTAATATAAATTGCGTAGTCCGCTGCCACATACACCATGAGATGGTCCTTACCTTTCAGCACAATTTTGTCGGATGTGAGCAGATTTGGAGCAGATGCTATTACAGAAAAGGGAAAAAACTAAATAAACTTTTCACTCTTTTCGCTGATCGATAGTCAGCTGCCTATAACCATTTCTGCTCGAATCCTGGGCACATGTCCTTTCAGGGTCTCCGTACTGCACTGACGAAGTCAGACAGACCCGGATGCTTTTGAAGAATACGTTCGATTGGAAGGTTTAGTTATAAAACAATTACAATACAAAATACATTGTATTTATTTATTTATTTTGCAAAAATAAATTGCGTCTTATTTTTTCACAACGTCTGCGAGTTGGCTTGTCTTAGGCCGGCTTGAAATAATGTTACGTTCTTAATAGGACTTAATGTCATTTCATATTTTTTTTAAATATGCTGTAGTTGAATTGGCGAATGTTACTGTTTTCGAATTTAAGATTCATGGGAAATGTTTTTGTCCTAACTTAAAATGAAGTTGAATAATGCTTGGATAAGAACGTTTTCAGTGATGTGTGCATTTATATGAATCTATCTTAACTGTCATTTACTTACCGTGAAAATAAAAAATACAGTGTTTCCTTTTGTTTTAGTAACGTTTGTTCATACTTTTCAGATTAAGAGACGCCATAGTCAAGAGAAAAAAGGTGAAGTCTGGTCTGTGGTTTATGTCCGACTTGAGGTAAAAGCTAACCAGAACTGTGGGAGTAACTGTAGCTTAACCATGAGTTAAGTCATCTAATTTTGTATTTCCCATCTTTATTGTCTCCAGTTAAACCATGTCGCAGATGTCTTTTGGATTTCCTCACGATGTAACACGGTACTATGAGGCAGGAGGTTTAATATACATGTTCAAGTTCAAAGGTGGAAGCTGCTTGAGGCAAGGAGTTTGTTCAAGTTATTTAATTTGATTTTTGAGATTAAGTTTGCGGGTTCTTTTTCAGTTATTGGGTTGCAACAGCCCTCATTGTGGCTGACATGAATATTTCTGTTTTGGAATTATTGTTGATAAAAAGGGCTATCTGTGCCAACTCACAGTAACAATTGTGTTGAGAAAAATAGCCAACTTAGACTTTAAGAAATTGTCATAGATTGATAAATGCTAATTTAAAGTCAAATTGGAAAGAAAGAAAACAGTGCTGAGAATGCTGACTTTATTAAATATGATTCGGAGAGAACCGCCTGCTTTGCAGTTATTGATTAAAACCGAATGTGCTTGTCTTTTGTTTATATTTGAGGTTCATTTGAGGTATCAGTTCACCCCAGAATCTGTCTGTGTTTTATTTCGACAGAGGACAAATGGAGACCGAGAGTTTTGCCCGAGAATTGGAGGTAATGTATTAATGTGTTGGCACAGATATTCATTATTAATTCAAATACAAATCTTAGTTTTCTTTTCTTAATAAAAAATATGTTTTTTTGTTGTTTCAGGAAATCGTCCGAACTGTTCTTGGAAATCTGCAGAACCTGCAACCGTTTTCTAGCACACACTTTAACATCTTTCCCTGTATCCTAGAAATGGACAGATGGTTGGCTTGATGACATTTTCAGCATCAACAAGAAATAATTCATATTTACTTAAAGTGTAAGATCAGGAGAGGTGGCATGGAGCCTCACAGGTGTCGTGCCACAATGCTCACAACAACCTGAAAGCCTATCCGTTTGTTCTCATTCTGCATCTTGAAGAAAATAAGGCCTATGGTGAGTTAACACAGCAACTGATAGTGTTCAATTCATTGATCGGTTTTTAATCTTATAATATTCCATTTCCTAATTCCTGTTATTTTAAATGTCATTTCAGTGAAGCAAACAGGGCATGAGAGGGGCAGAGTGAGTATTTATTCCAACTTTTAATTTTGAGGGTGGCATGTCGGGTTGTTGACATTTCCTCAATGTAATATTTTCTGTGTAAACACTTGGTAGGTTTCTTTTACATAATGGTTGATGAAGGAAATAGGTTTCTGGTACCTTTTGGTTGAGATTTTTTGGTCTTTTATCATGCCAATTGTTATACATCTAAATGCTTCAAGTAAACCACATATTTGTCTATCGTCAGAAGTCTCGGAAGCCAGTTGGGACAATGAACCGTGTAATTTAGCCTTGGTCATTGTTTTGACACTAATACTGTGGCTAGAATAAAAACTGGCATATGACTTTCTTTTGCCGTGTCTCTGCTAAATAACCACAAATTGACAACTCAGGTTATACTCCAAAAAACTGAAGTGCAAAAATGGTAATCAATGGACTCCTACATTTGTCACAGCACTAATTGTTATTCTTCACCGTGTTACTTCTAGGGTAAAGAAGATGCTGCCGATGCCAGTGAACTGACACGCCATGACAGAATTGGAACACTGGAGGACGCTGTACTTCAGGATATGATGAACGACTCGGTTGTTGAGCGCAGAGATGCAGAAATGGGGTGAGTGAATAAAAACACATTATTGTTTGACATAAAATGCTTTGGCCTTAAGGTGACCACTGAGCAAAAAGAGTGTTCATGCATGTCTGCTTATGTATGAATTGTTAACCTATAGTTTATTGGGAATAGATGACTAAAAGTATCATCTAATTTTAGTCATCGAGTCTAAAAAGGATATTGTGTGACGTTTTTATCAATTCACACCAAGCACTCAGCTTCATTTTGACCTTAAACTGACTCACATACGCAGACTGTTTTTTGCGATCATGAATCAGAGCATGGAAAGCAGGCGCCATCTCAATCACACTGACGGATGATCTGGGTAAATTGTTTTATTACACACTCATTCACTCTCTGACTCGGACATATCCACAAATTGTGTAAACATTCTCATAACAGCATGATGTCTGGCATGATGTGTTTCTTTAGAGTTATTGTTTCATTCACCATATGTCAGGAAACAGCATTTAACACAATCGTCATCGCTGTCCTGTGAAATATGTTGATGTGTGTGAGTGGCTTGATGTGCCTTTCAGATGTGAGGAGTTCATTCTGTCAGATTTGCTGTTCAAACTGGGTCTATCGTGCAGCTCCAGCTTTTCTTTGTACAAGTGCCACATCATAAGGTTGCACCACTGTTTTGCTGTCAGTGTTTTTGTTTCTATTCTGCGCCAAAATCTTGTCAAACAGACAGAAAGACTGCTTTATTAAGCCCTTTTGGAGGTTCCTTCAGAGAAATGGAGGCTCCAAGTCAAATTCCCAAATACCCTCATTAATACAGTGCTGAAAGAATAACTATTAATAAAATAAAATATTGTTTTAATGTACTATGATGATAACACAAAGTCACAAGAAATTCAACAGTGATGATAATGGTAATTACTGAGAATGATTCGGTACTGATTCATGTATCTGATTCATATCACATGGATATGACTAATACCAACAAAGTAAGCATGATGATGTTTCAAAATTGTGCCATATACAGTAATATTATCATATACATCATTCGAACAGTGGCGATCTTGATCTGCTTTTTTGTGAACTATATGTATTTAAATGTGAGCAAAGCAATACTTCTCTACTTGTTGTTTAAAATGTATTAAAACAAACTATACTGTTCACCTGGGATAGAAAGTATATTTTTACATTTTAAAGTCCCTGATGTTTGTATAATATGGGACTTTACAATGAAGGCATGCTGCTCAGAGTTGACTGTCCGTGAGATGAGCCTCACGTTTAGGCACTCATAAATGCATTCACTTTTATCCCACGTGTCTTCATGTTTCTGTGTGTTAAGGCAGAGTTGTGTGCAACCAAATTAATGTTCAATGTGGTGATAATTGATGACATGTTACATGTGATGATAGATGGCGTAATGACACTCCACACACTTCGGAGACTGATGAAAAAAACTCCTCTGACTTGGTAAGTTTCATTCTGATCCAGTTAACTCAACTTAGTAACTGAATTAGAATAATTTAACACACTGATTTACTCTAACACACAACGTTAATGTAATACAAACAGTTGGGCTGTTAGTGAGTGAGTTAGTTTGTTGACAGTGTCACTCTTGACTCATCATAGCGGTACAACTCAGTTGTTTCAGTCAAATAAATGAAATCAATACAAAATGAATCACCAGTCTCTAGGCACGCATTGTTTCCTCCCCTTCGCCATCAGGGCTTGTTGCTGCTTCAGGCTAACATTAGCACAGAGTGTAACAAGTGTGATTGGCTTAATAATAGCATTACATCAGGAAAGTGTGCGTGTTTCTGTGTGTGCTTGAGTTTCATTAGCAACTAAGTCCCAAAATTGCCCTCCCCCGCCCGGCTCTCATCCGATCCACTTGTGAACTCACTTTTTTTTCGGTTTGCCTTTTTTTTCCGCCTGCACGTTTGTTACAAGTGGAAAAAATGATTTAAAGTCATTACCTGGGACCAGAGGGATATTTATTTTCTCAACCCTGAGGAGGAAGTGTCATTACAAGGTTGCAAAGCTCTAAAAAGTATTAACGCTGATCTCGAGGATCGGAATTGCTGACATGGAAACATCCAGAACAATTTCAAGAATAGTTATCTTTTCAGACACAAAACACAAGACGATGGATTTTTGTTGTACCTTGGCCTATATATATATATATATATATATATAAATCTAGAAAAAAGAATCTTGAAAATAGCTAAATAATCTGATGCTATAAACAGTATATGTTCCTCATCACCAAAACCGTCTTATGACTATATCTGTGGTTAAGATGTTATTGCACTGGCCTGTTTTGTGTCGACCACCTTATCTCCTACCAGCAGCTATTGTAGTGCATTCAAAGAAAGAACATGACTCAAACATGACAGGAAAAACTGTGTAGTATATAATATAGAACTTATTATATTGCGTTGTAGTCGTGTATCTAGAGCGGGGATCTCAAACTGATCCAAAAAAGACGCGCACAGGTTTTTTTTTCATCCAATTAAAAGGGCACCTTCTTCACCAATCGTTTGTATATGTTTATGTATATGTTTGTATATGTGTTATGTTGTATATGTGTGTATATTGTGTTGCATATGTGTTTGTATCTGACAGTCTGGTCCGGTGCGACTTGTTTCAACTGACACCTGATTGGTTAACCCATGTGTGCTTGTTTGGTTGGAACAAGATCCTGTACATTCTGCGGTCCTTTGAGGACCTATTTGAGACCCCTGGACTAGACTATGTTAGTTGTAAGTTATGCCATTATTATTGCACGTAAAGCAGATATGTTAAGTACCTGTACCTGTACCTTAAGTAAGCTGTACTTCGGTATAACTGAGGTGCGATGTGCAGCGGAGTTGAAAGACATGCTCCTAATGAAACCAAAGTCTGTGATCTTTAAATAAATGTTGAACTGAAAGTGATATAAAAATTTTATTACACTTCTACGCCATGTTGTTTTGTTATAAAGATATATCAGCTCTCTGCTGCATAGTTTCTCACAAAAGTGCCCAAGAAGTGCATTCAGGAAGTGCACATGGCATGTGCACAGAACAGAAGCACATCATCTGGGAAAGTCAAAAATATATGCGTTATGAATCCCGTCATTTACAACAACAGTTGAAACTCTTAAGAGTAAACTCTTAAAAGAGCAAAGAAAAGGGTTTAACACCAAGCACTGTGTTGTTTTTGGATTTGTTTTTTTTTTATTCTGTGTTCTGTCATCTTCAGGTTACAGAAGAGGACTCCATGTCGGAAAACAACCAGACACCGGCGTTCGGATGTATTCCAGAAGAAGCAGTGGATTCATCTGAGGAAGAGGAGATAGAAGAAGACCAAAACCACGAAGGACCAGGATTTTGGAATCGTCTTCTCCAGTGAGTAGACTGAAGGTCCAGATGTGTGTTCCTGTGTGACCTACATCTCATGCCAGACAGAGTCTGACCTGTTCTGACAAAAACCTATGCAGCAAAAGTTCAGAGTGAAAGTGCTTGTCAAAGATTAGAACTGATTGGGGAACTCCAGTTTATATTAACAGAAATCTCCCCATCAATAATAAGACGAGTCACAATCTGACAACCGAGTCGACAGGCACATCACAAGTCTAGTGAGCCAAAAGCAATCCGTCAGATCAGACTCAGTGGCAGGGAGGCTGCCGCTGACATGCACTGAAGAATAAATGAGCGTCAGGCACGGTCAACTAAACATCCCACAGTCAGACATCCAAACCAGAAAATCCAAAACCTTAAAGGTCATCTCACCAGTTTTATGCTTTAATTGGTTTCATTAACCTCTGAGGTCACCCCGTCCATATATGTGCCGAATACATTTTTGTCTTTCTAGACACATTTAGAGACCCAAGACTCACGCAGCAACTGCTGAATGCAAAACAGACCAGGATAGAACATTGTGTTCAAGTTTTGACAGTGAATCTAGTGTACATGCAATATGTACAATAAAGTATCCAGCGTCATATGACATGGGAATCTGACATGTATTAGTTATAATGGAATTATTATTGATAACAATGTTTAGTTATTACTCCTGCTAAGTAATCCCTATCTCAAAACTCAAGGAGCTTGGGAGCTTGGAATATTTTTTTTACCTTTGAACGAACCTAGTCTCTTTCACAACTGTGCTTTATCTTTTCTCTGTGGATCTTGTATTGTGTTTTGACTCTAACAACAGTGATCTGATCTCTCGCTGTTTATCCATTTATCAACAAGCTTTAAACACACAGAAAGCTGTGTCATTATTGTGATTTGTCTCCTTGCAGGAACATCTTTCCTTTCTCCCTTTTCCAGAGAGACACCTGAAAGTCTTCCACTGCTCCAGTCAGGGTTTGTTAGTTTGTCGGCAGGTTTTTCAGTGAGCAAGTTCAAACTTTTAATCTGCTGCTAAAATATTTGGCTACATCAGGCCAGTTTGTTCTGTATTTATTGAAAACCTACTGTTGTGCTGTTTCATTAAAGTTCAAGAGTGCCTCCCTGTTTCATGTGAGCTTCAATAATTTATCTGCAGTTCTTGTTTTGGTGAGTACAATAATATTGACAATAATAGTTACTTTAAACCAACGTTTAAACCAAGTAAATCTGCTTGTATGAAACTGTCCAAAGTCAAAGCACAAAGTTGCTCATATAAAAAAAGTCATTTTAAAAGCCTAAGGGAGATGATGAGGTTTTCCTCTCTGGTGTATTGAACCCTATTCAAAGTGATTTCATGTGGTGTGGAAATATAATATATACAGACATACATACAGACAGCTTGACACTTAAGTAACAGCACGGTAGCGCTGTTTATGTGATTTAACGAAAGTTATTTTAAGTCAACATAAATGCCCCAAAGCATTATACTTCAGACCTGAAAGCACCAAATGTACTTGGTAGTCATAGTTTATGTGCTGACATAAACATCTCTCTGGTTCCTGTGGACTTGATTCATCAGGTTATTGTAGTCAACTTTGTGTGTGCGGCGTGTGTTGTGTGTGCACTTCCTCAGGGTGTGGAAACTCCACTTTCCTCCTGTCAATCTTCATTAGCTAAGTGTTCAACCTAGGTGTCTCTGTGTACTTGTGTATTTGTTGATACAAGTTTGAATGGTAATGGGATTGTAAGTCGGTGTATAAGGATAACTATGAGTGTCTTGCTATCCGTGTGCATGAGTGTGTGTTTAAGTGGGTCAACCGAGCTAAAACATCATCTTAGAAACAGGAAAACTTTGTCTAATCCTTTCCTTATATTGTCAAAGTGCCTAAAATAACACACACACACATCATTTACCTTACACACATAATGTCCTGTCACACTCAATAACACACTTACTCACACACACACACTGATACATGGCACTACACACGCACAAGCCCCGACACAATGAGACACAATCCTTTATATTTAAATCCACTCACGTCATGCATTTGCAATTAAAGAGTCCAACACACACACACACACACAATGATTAGAGAAGGAAGTAAAGACATTGACAATAGGGGTTTTCTAGACGCCAGCGTCTCCATGGCAGCAGAGAGCGACGGGCCACTGAGACGTACAAACATCGGTCACCCTGTTGAGTCACAGTGGGGAAGTGTGTGCGTGCGCGTGCGTGTAATGAGCTTCATTCACTTTTAATTCTCTCCACAGATGGATGCTTGATCAGCCCTGCGCTCTCTCTCACTGTTTGGCAGGAAACCAGGTGAAACACACACACGCTCTGCCCTTCAAGTGACTATCATCTCGCTAATAGTTTTTTGTATGTGTAGGTGGCCCTTCACATGGTGATGTCACACATTCCGTTTTCCATTGACATAACAAGATGGTGAATGTTAGGGGTAAAGGGGCCATACCATGATAATTGTGTTTTTCCAAGGGCCTGTGTGTGTTTCTTGCAATCGCTCAACCATACTCTCACTAATGTCTCTTAATAGCTAGATCATTGTTTTGGAGCAATTTTTTTCTGTATATGAGCTTCATCTTTTTTTTCCAGATGAAGACAGTATCTACTTTATGTATAACTCACTCATCCTTGTAATAACAACACCAGCCAGCAGACGTTTGTTAGTAGTTAGTCGTAAGTGGTAAGAAGAACATGTTCTTGTCAAAAATGTATCGTGGATTAGCTTTATTTTTCACAATGGAACGTGGTCTGTAGCCCCCAAAATAATAGAGAGACTATTGTATTTCACAGAACCATGTCTCTTCAGCGTCCCATTGAGAGGTTAATTGTCAACCTCTATATTCTCTGTATATTCATGGCAGCAGTAGTGTGGGAGGCCGTCTTTTCACAGACGATGAAGAGCATGAGAATAATAATAATAATAATAATTTTGAACCTTTATTTGAAGCATCTCCTTCACATTTCAAGCTCAGGTGGGACGTGTAAAAGGTCTGGCCAGACTCGGCACCCAGGGTTTGGGTTTGACACAAGTCGTGCAGGTGTGGAGAGACAGATTTTTGTGGAAAATAGATGATGTCATAGAGAAGATACTGGTAGGGCCACGTTTAATCTCCTCTTCCACTGTTGGTGCGTGAAATGTCACTGACTCCACTTTTGTTAGACAAGACCAGATCTAGTTTAGTTCACAGATATTATATTCTCAATAAGATCAAAGTCCAGCTCCTTTACAACAAATGGAAGAATGTGAGTGACTTTACCTTTTCAGGTGAAGAGGCGCTGGTTTCATCAGAGGTGGCCCGTGACCACCGTCTTCTGTTGTGTAACTGGAGTCAGTGTGAGCGGATGCTGGAGTTTTGGACGACAGTTGTGTGAATTATTCTGAATTGTGATGATGATTCCTCCTATTTCTGTCTATGACAGCTTCTCAGGGAAGATGAGGAAACACTATTTTAAAACCTCTGTTTGGTGTCCACAGAGTGAGGTGATGTTCTTCCTGCCTTAACATGCTGGTAAAACCCCTGTTACATATTCCAGAGCTGTCACATTCACTTACTGTTTGTCATGACGAGAACAGTTTGTGATTATATTTCTAAAACTTGTCAATTTATGAAAGACTTGGAGATTGAAGTGTCAGGCATGTACGTGCAAACTCAGTTGGGCGAAATGTCAGTAAGGTGTTGGACAGTTGTATTTCTAGTAGCAGACTATTTCATGTGCTTGTGGACTCACACTTAGACAGGACTTTTACATTTATATAGCTTGCTGATGCACTATGCATTTGTGTTGTGACTTTTACCCTCAGTCTCTCCTCACACTGATCTTTATAACGCATTACTCTGTATCAGAGAAGTTTTGTCAGTGAGTTCCTTCGTTCCAGTGTGTGTTGTCTCAGTGCAGTTCATGCAAATGGTTGACAGAAGTTCCCTCTTCTTCTATGATACATTAGATCTAATCTGTTATAGTCTTTGTAGTATTACCATGAGTACTATTCCTGGAATTTTACTAGTGATGCACGGCTGAATAGAGAAAAAAAAATCAGCGTACTGTAGTTTAACAGTGTTGTATGATAGAATGCATTTTTCAAACACCGCGGAGGCGAAGGATGCTCTGCGAGACCACTGACGAAATTCTGGCAACCTATTCCACAATTCTTGGAGGCAGCATTGTAGAAACCTGGCAACACAATCCTCCACTTCAGAGATGGCAGGCCAACTCACTGCACGGTTCAGCAGCAGTCTAACACGAGTCAAAATTATTTTGACATTCCATCCCATGCCTCACACATTTCCTCTTTATTTGACAATTTCATTGTCGTCCACAGCAAGCGTGGTAATGCATTGGTGCAACGTGTGATCCGAAGTCTGCATACAGTGTTGAACTTTTTGGATATTTTAAAGTGTTGAAGAACGAGAATATAATTGAATTTTGTTGAGTATTCAACCAAACTCCAAAGTATGTATATGTTTTGTTTGAAGAACTAATGTAAATGAAAATCTTTGTTAAGCTGATTTTTTAAATATATATTGTCACACATTTGATATTCGTATTGTTCTGTATTCAGCCAACTGTTTTAAATTTGCTTCGGCTTTGGCCACACATTTTCATTTTCGCCGGACCCTTACTCCTTTCTACATCACCAACAGTGTCAGGTTGAGTCAGCACGCTTGCGCTTATGAACAGGGCTTTTGGGTGAGAGAAGTACTCTCATACTCCCACACCTCTGCACAGGTGTGACAGTAACACCGAGGGTTTTACCAATTGTCCAGACAAGTAAAGTTTTTGATCTGATGTGTAGTAAGTGCCGTTTCCATGTGCTCGTCTATAGTGAAACATACTAAAGTCTGAACCATTTGATGCGTGTACTTAGTTAAACTTCAACACTGTCTGATCTAACATCATATTATTTCCGTTCACCGGACAATGGGGTGTATTTGAATATCAGAGTCCAAAAAAATGGAAGCTTTTGTCTGCCACTGTTGCATTAATGCCTCTTTAAGCAGTACAAAGCCACGTGACTTTTAAATCTCACTTCCACCTTCTGCTCAACTTTAAATGAGCCATCCCAGTGAGTGAGAGCAGAGCAATGTTTTAATCTGAACGGCGATTAGTTAGCCGTCGTGCTGGAGGTCTGTCCTGCGACGGCCCCACTGAGTCTGAATGGCATGAAACAAGAGCTTCAATAAAATGGATGACGGATACTTCTGGAATTTAAAGTATCATAAGTAAAGTTTGGGTCTGGTTGGGATCCAGCTGCTGTTGGTTCAATCTCTTTACAAGACATTGTTAGCTCCTCAAACTCCAGCGTTCAGTACTCGATGAGCTTCACAGAACCACAACCATCCCCACTATGTCCAACACATTAAAAAACAATACATTTAAATCTGGATGTGCTGATTCAGCAAGTTCCTTGTTATTTTAATCATACGCAGACAAAGTGCCAAAACCAAAACAATCTATAACAGACATAATTTGTACTCAAGCAAATGCAAAAATATTTGAAATTAATTTTTATGCTCATCTGTCAAACACAGTCCAGGTTTTCGACTAATGACAGCATTTCTTCAGCTGATCCACTTTCAGGATTTAGACAGCAGACTACAGTGTTTGAGGAAATACCAGTGGCACTGGGGTTTTAGTTCAGTTGAACACCAATGAGCTCGACTGTGTTTTACTACCATAAACCTGCCATTTTTTCTTAGTTATTTGAAACATTTATGTTATTTGAAAAAAGTATGCCTGGGTCGTGGTCTGGTATGGTGGTCCTAACTACGGCTACGGTAACACTGTCTATTTGAAAGTAACCTGAGGCGAGTTAGTTTTTATTAGCTAGTTTGTGTAAAATCTTAGTTATCTGCTGCAATATTCAACCGAAAAGATAGTGGGAAGTGTGAAAAGGCAAGCTAAACAGAAGGTGGCTGTGAAAATGGAGAAGGACTATGATGTGAATAGGAAAGTGCACGGGAGGAGGCGACTAAGACCGAGCAGGGTTAGCTACAAGAGCATGTTGGATAAGAGCTAGGCTGTGGTGCTTCTTTAAGAAATCAATAGGAATCGGCTGGCAAGCAAGTGGAAGGCCGCGGAGATCGCTAGACAAAGATAGACAGATAGGACATAAAGGACTGAATGCTAGTTTAAACAACGCATGCAGTACAAAGAACTGAGCTATACAGGAAGACAGTGGAAAAAAGTGAAAGATCACCTGAACATGAATGTAGCAACTAAATCAATTGTACTGACATGTAAGCAACAGAAAAAAACAAAACACGCAAATGTGCAACACGACTGTTTTTCAATCCTCTCCTATTCAATCTCTCACGCGTTAGACAAAATGATGATAATAGTACATGTAATGTCCCAGAAGCAATGTAGTGTAATGAAAATACGGTATATGTCAATGGAGAAACATTGAAGTTCAAGCTCCCTACCGACACACTAGTCTTTCCCTCCTATTCTCCTACTGGTCGATGGCAATGCAGGACCCAACTCCACTCCCAGCTCCTCCTGAGACATCTTCTGACCTCACTGTTCATCCCACTTTTATCAGGTGATGTCCCTGTGCTCTGCGTTGTTGTACTCACCTGTCATGTTCTGGTTTCGTCACACAACACGTTCATTGGATTAAATGGTCCCGCATCTGTTCAATTGTAAAACATGTCCTCTTACTTCTGATCCAGCAGAGCGGCATCTGAAGCCTTCCCAGCAAATAGTAATGTGTGAGTAAATGCCTAATAGCTTTGCTGCCAGTTCGAACCCAAACATACTTTGAGTCACTCGTGGTGAGAGCCAACTATTCCTTCTTGGTATGAAAGTATCCCCCATTTAAATCACCCAAAATGTGGCAACACATTTTCCGTGAAGGAATATGTCACCCATCCGTTCCTCCTCAAGGTCGCTCCTTCCTGCAGCCTCCTGTCGCGGAATCTTTTCTGCAGTAATGTAAGGATGTTGAACTCAGTCACATACGGAGGCAAAATTTGATGGTCAAATATGCTCTCACTGCCCAGGTCAGTGGGCGCTGAGTGGGACACCTGGTCTGCAGAGATCAAACCGAGAAGAAGGAGTCCTCATAGCTGTGAGTGAAGCACCGTTCTTGTTCAACGGCAGAGAGAGAACGCTGTGATTTTATCGCTATTGATCAGCGCAATCACCACAGCCATCTTGGATTTCGCTTACGCTAGTTTTATCTGACTGGTGGTCACTAGATGGTTTTTGCATCAGATCAGGAAGAAGAGAGTTTCTCTGCTGCCTCCATGGCTCCAACTCCAGACGTAGCAAAGCTGCGATTGACAAGTCGGACAAACATGCTGGCCAGTCTTGGTTCCAGGCCGCTTGTTAAGGATCATCAATATGGAAAATGAATGCATGCTCTTGTATATTTGACTATTCCCATTTGTATCTCCTCATTATTCTGCGGAGCCAGTGCTTTTTCGGGTCTCTCCAGCGACTCCACATGAGCCGTTTTGTTGCTGCAGCACTCCCCAGGTCTGAGGTTTGGCCACTTGGTCAAACAACTAAAACATATGAGGAAGACGTCGTCGGATACTTGAACCCTACTAAGACTATTAACAGCACGGTGGAAGCGGTACTGACGTCCTGGCGTCGCCTGCCATCAATATGCCCTCCACGTGCCACACACACACCAGCAGCACCATCAGCTGAGCCGCAGTGACCCGACCCTGCCCTTCCTCTCGCAGCCACAGATGGAAAAAGCAGCTTCTCCAACCCGACGCACTTTATTAGAGCAGTTGTATCAAGTTGAGGCCTTGCACATTAGTTTCTATGTGATTTCATGTCCGTGTGTGTGCGCGCATGTGTGTGTGTGGAAAAGCCATCTAGTTTTCCTCTCTGTCACAGCAGCCCCCCAAAGGTTTCAACAGTGAGTTGGGGAGGGCACAAAGATGGTGACACACTCCAGCAGAGGGTTTCTGTCATGGTGTTCTCAGGTTCTCTCACACACTCAGACTCACACACGCTGTGACTGTGGGTGTGTCCGTGGCTATAAGAGGCACCGAGACTTACCTGAGTGACTGCAGGCTGAGACCATACGCACGCACCTGAACCTGCTCCTGCTCCTACAGGTGAGTCTCGCTCCACCCTCAACATGAAGAAATCTGCTCTTTTCCAGTGCATGACTCTTCTGTCCTCAGTCGTCTCCGACTTGTTTGAAATGTTTGATCAAAATTAGGATCCAATCTGCTGGGATTTATATTGAGTTCTTCTGTTGGACGAACACCTGATTAGTGATGACTGAGTGGGGCTTTCTTTTTCAATTGTACATTTTCTGTATGAATCTCCTGATGAATGTTATGAAGAGAAATTCATTCTGCATCATTTTGGATGACCATCTTCCAGCCTATAAAGAGGGTTTTGAACAAAAACAATTACATTTTTCTCTTACTGTATGAAGTCACAGTCACCAAGAAAACAGAAATTAAAGTGTTTTCTGATGAAATTTAAAGAAACTCAATTGTGTTTATTCCCTAATATCCTTTAAAATTTGTAATTTAACCAGTTTTAAGGGGGAGAAATCTCCTCATTTCTCACACCCTGTCAGATTAAACACCTTCAGGCTTGGAAACACTTGAAGAGAATAACCAGAGGACACACACATACACACACACGCACAACAGTGTTAATGGTTATTCCCAGTGCTCCAGTTGAGGGGAAGCGGATCTGGAAAGAGAAGCCATTTTAGAGGGCAAAGGTTGGGATTCCCTCAATTCCCAGGAAAACCTGACGACGATGTTTACACACGTGCAGCGCCTGTGTGGTTGGATACTTATTTGACTTCATGAGGACGAGAATAGTGACCACAAATCCGAACCTCTACTCCCAGATACAATCGTTCTCTTAAGTCCCTGATCCACTGATGATGTCCTCATCTGATGACATCATCAAGGTGTGTCACTACCGATTCTCTATGATTGTACACTTTGACCCTTGACAGACAGGTGGTGTTAGTGGGACTCAGAGGCCTCTGCTTCCTGCTTAGCTACTCAGTGAGCTGACTTCCATGACTTCCACTGTGTTCTCTCTCTTTCAGGCCGCCGTCCTGATGTCCTCTCACGTGAGCTCGCAGCTCTGTCTGCTCCTCCTGCCAGTGATGTCACTGCTGCTGCTCTTCTCTCCTATTGGCTGGAGCTACGACAGTCTCACACCTGGCTGCCACCTTTTCCGTGAGTCAAAGTTCATCCTTGCTGAAGTAACTACGGTAGAGAGTTTGTTGCTTTGCATTTTGACTCAGGAAATGAATGTGAACTCATGCTTCTTCCTCCAGCCGTAAACGTAACCATTCGCAGTGACCGTCGCGGCACGTGCAAAGGCACACACCAGGTCTATGCATGCGTCGGCTACTGCGAGTCCAGCGCCTTCCCGTCCAGATACTCCGTCCTGGTGGCGTCCAACTTCACACACAACATCACATCAGCCTCTCGCTGCTGCACCATCAGCAGAGACGCCAAGGTGAGGCCACTGTTTGTTGAGCCGCTCTTTACCGACATGACCCCTGACCTGTGGACACTCTGGCAGGTCAAAGTTCGCCTGGACTGTCCTCGAGGCCGACACCACGATGAGATTGAGATCGTAACAGCGAAGGCATGCCGCTGCGACATGTGCCGCCGCTCGCGATACTGAGCCTCTGGCCTCTTCAAGTATTCACTTACAACAGACATCCAACTGAAAGCGGAAATTTGGAAATGCTTTTGTCCAAATATTCCGGTTGCAAAGCGCTCAAGCAGAACCACTCAGGTTGTCTTTATATTTGGCACCTGGCTTCCTAACTACAAACTCTCATTTGCACTTTGACTCCCAATAGTTCTTCCCCAAAATGTTTCAATGTGCATCCTCGAAGTTGCCTGTAAGTTGTTCAAAATGTCATTGTAGGATGAGGAAAAAAAACTCTCTTATTGTGTGATGGTAGGAAACAGTTTGGTTCCAGTCAAAAGCAGAAGACGTCAGTCCAGGAAACCACTAAATGCCGAGCAGACACTAACGAATGTAAACTTGAATTTATATTTATTGATCAGATTTTGTACATAAATGCAATGAATATTTGAAATGAACATGACAAGATGCACTGTAAACTGTTTTTGTTAATAAAGTTTTATTCTGTCAACTTAACTTATTTGCTTGTGTGGTTGCGTACGCGCACGAGGATGGATGCCAACCTCTCCAGGATGTCCTCCGGCTCTCTCCCTGGGCAGCTGGGACCCGGGTGCACTCTCATCAGGTCGCTTTATTATGCCAAAATGAAATTGTGTCAATCAATCCACAAAGCTTCGTTTCATGAGTTTTATTCATTGATTTCAAGAGCGACACATAGCAAGCACACTGATAAAGCTCGTACATTCCAAATCAATTGAATGAACACAAGGATGATATTTGGCAGCTGGTATTTGGCAGCACTGACTTGCCGGGGTGGTGACCTGCATCTCCCCTCAGAAAGTTTCACACTCGGTGTCCAAGGTGGAGCAGGTGCTGCAGTGACAGTGAAGAGCCACCGGGTAGTGGTAGAGAGGCGAGACGTTGGCCTGACAGCCGGGCAGGCGCACAGTCACGTGACGAGTTCGGGCATACGTACAGACTCGATGGTGACGTTGAATGAACGGAGGATCTGGAACTGGCTTCTTCAAAAACACGAAGACGCACACGGTCAACCGCTCAACTTAGTCAGTCCTGACACAGCCATGTTCTTGTGTGTCGTACCTCCCAGGTGTGACAGCGCCCCCAGCAGGCCTCGGTGGTGATGCGAAGGCCCCTGCAGCCAGGCTTCTGCGCGACGAACGAGAACTCTCGAACTGCGCAGCCACGGAACGACTGCAACGTGGTCGTCATGGTAACGCAAAGGGCGTGGCCGACCATGAGGAGGAGGATCATTGAGATTAGGTGCATGCTGGGAAAACACAAAATAGATTGAAAGATTTTGCTATTCTGAAAAGAATTATATACATTATCAATGAGAATATTGCTAAATAAAAAGTGTCGTCCTAATCTCACGCAAATTCATCGTTCAAAATAATAGCTGAACACTGAACATTGCGCTGACTGCCCTATATGTCACCTGTGTCATTTGTTCATTCAATTTTTGTTTGGAAATTAAAATAAAAAAAAAATCTAAAACAAAAAAACTCAAAAAGCCATTAGTTTTTTTGTCATTCATAACATGGATTCCATGAAGAAGAAAATAAGAAAAAAACGTTTTCATATAGTTAATTTAGCCTGGAAAATACTCCTAAACCTAAGATATTCACCTAAATATTCAATAGAAATCAACACCCTATATTTTCTCTCAAAACCAAAATTCAATGTACAAGCATTTTTGAATAGCACTGACCTCTGCATACAGGAGCAGTGGCCACATGACACCAGTGAGTAGTTTTTGGCTGGTTATGCAACAGACAATCTGGATTTTTGATTATTTCAATGCTTTTATCAAAATCTGCAAATTTGAGGAAATGTTCTTAATCACCACTCAATGAGGAATACCTTCCTCTAGCGTTCATTTTACTTACTGCAAATAAAAGTTTTAGGTCGTACATTTAGACGCGCTCCGCTTCGTTTGTGTCTATCAAACGACATCATTAACGATGGTGGTAGATTAAAGTTTCTGTAGACGCGACGCCCGTATGACGTCAACATTATGCCTCTGACTGAAACTGAACAAAATATTGAGAAAAATCCCGATGTAAACCATTTTAAAAACACATCGGTGAACATGCAAAAACACCTTTTAAAGAGCATTTTTTAGCGAATGCATTTTTATGCATTTTAAGTGTTTTTCTTTTGAAAATCTAAACCTTCTGAAGCCCAACAAATGAAGCAAACTGCTCAGTAGCTCAAAAGAATTGTGTCGAGAGTTTATTGATTTTGCGAAAGGAAAGAAAAGACTCACTTGCCGTTGTTGCTCTGCTGCCGCTGAAGTCTGAAAACTTCAGAAGCGTTCACCACCTTCACGGGACGGGGGCGGTGACGTCATCCTCTGTTTTAAACGTACTCAGGAAAGAGTGTGTGCTTGACAAAAAAGGTATTTGTGACTCATATTGTATGTGTGTCATGTCTATGCATCTATGTTGAGAAATATTAATGGTAAATAATTGTGTCTGAATACGCCCCCTTCAGAAAAACTTGTTCATAGACGTCTATTACACGCTCTATATTTTAGGCTAAATTTAGGCGACAGTACTTAATCCACTACACCTTCACCTTCACCTTCACCTTCTTCTGCCGCTTATCCGGGGTCGGGTCGCGGAGGCAGCATTCGGAGCAAGGAAGCCCAAACTTCCCGGTCCGCACAAACCTCCTCCAGCTCCTCCCGGGGGATCCCGAGGCGTTCCCAGGCCAGACCGGAGACATAATCTCTCCAGCGAGTCCTGGGTCTTCCCCGGGGTCTCCTCCCGGTAGGACATGCCCGGAACACCTCCCCAGGGAGGCGTCCAGGGGGCATCCGGATCAGATGCCCGAGCCACCTCAGCTGGTTCCTCTCGATGTGGAGGAGCAGCGGCTCCACCCCGAGCTCCTCCCGGATGACCGAGCTTCTCACCCTATCTCTAAGGGATTAAGGGTGCTTAATCCACTAATTTTTCAAATTAAAACTAACTTTAAAATGCATAAATGACGGCCAAAATTAGGATTAATGCTTTTTTTAAACAGTGTACTTTACATTTAGACTTCATTTAGACGTTTAAATGGAGACCTCATATCAACTTCTCTTTTGAAACAGAATCTAGACGATTTCATGACATACATGAAATGATGAATATTGACCCAAAAAAACTACTGCAAGTTGTATTATTGGTGGCCTAATGTTGGACTTAGATCATTTGAATGGCCATTGATCAATCTATAGCCATGTTTAGATTTAGCCTTCATTTAGACATTTATCAACTTTTTCATTTAGAGCAGGTTTAAACATTTAATTTTTATTGTATTTTATTTTTTAAGGATTATGCCATGCAATTTAGTCTGTAGAACCATTAAATTGGTCAACGTTCACTATGATATGGTATATGGTAGGCAGCATACTTGCTATACATAATACAAGATAGATACATACAAAATAGAATGAATCAATAGTGTATTACTTCTTGCTGAGGGTTCAGTTCACATGTGAGCGTGGCTACTATGTGCAGGTTCTTTTACAGATAAAACCAAAGAGAAGACACAATAACAAGTCGTCATGTTTTCCTCAAAGTGAAGTTTCATTTTCATCACATAGTTTTTCTGCGTCTACGCATCGGTACATTACATACAGCAGGAATGGCGTCTACATTCAGGCCGCGTCGCCGTGTTGGTCCCCAAAATAAACGTCCTCTTCTTATTCTACGGTTTTATTCGTCCACACGACAAACACAGACTCTGGCAGACAGTGCAAATCTAGAACCTCGGTGAAATTGCTACGTAATGATTTCATGTAAATATTCTGCTGTGTACAGTTCGGCGCCGCCCCTTCTGCGACGTGTCTACGAAGAAGCGAGGCCGAGCTGCTTTGCCATATCTCCCTTCTCCTCTCCCACTTCCTGTTTCTTTTCAATAAAAATTGTCGCGACTAAGTCAATTTGGTTTCTGCGTTTTCATCTAGCAAAGTCGTGTTGACATGTTGTGACAGAGTCATCATCTATCCATGCTCCTCCATGTGTGCGCGGTCAGGTCAAGGGGGTAGCAGCAAGAGTAAAGAGGCCCAGTATTCCCAGAAACAACTCGTCTGACGACCGAGGTGTTCCAAGGTCAACTGAGAGACATGATCTCTGCAGCACGTCCTGAGATCCCCCCGGGGCTCCTGCCTTTTGAACCAGCCTCACTATGGAGCCATGCAGGAGGCCAGCACCACTCAACTTCTCATCATGTGGAACAGCTACTATGAGCCTCATGAAATGAAGTCGGAGTCATTATTAAAGTCATTTGTTAATTGTTGTCCAATTAACAAATGAAGAATTAATTATTTTAAAAAATGGTGTCAGAATTGGGTCTATGACATAGGACTGTTCAATAAAATTCTCCACTAAAGATGTTCAACATTTGCACAAAACAAATGCTCCTGCTGACATATCATTTTGAGGCGTCCACTAGGGGGCAGTAGATTAGAAAGCCAAACTTGAAACAGGTCAAACGTCATCCACCTTGATCGCCAAACCCCTCGCCTGACTGCCTCCTCCCACAGGTGGACGTGATGTGAGAACACTGCGGTCCCAAACCGTGCAGTCAACAGTCCACTCTCTGCAGAAATCTACTGCTCGGGGGAGATTTCACGTGTTTGGTGACGAAGCAAACGACAAACAATCAACTGGATTTACATTCAGTGTTCACCTGTCACTCAGGAAGGAGAGGAGGAGACCCACTCGCACGCTGACACACACACACAGACACACACACAGACACACACACACACCTTAAACCTTCATCGTCAGAACTTCCGGTTCAAATAGAAAATAAATAGTTTGTCACAAAATGAGCAAATTTATACAAAAACAAATCAATACAAAACTCATCAGAAAATTTACATGTAACTAACTGTTAAGACAATGTGAGTAAACGTAAGAGTGAGAAGGGGTGGAAGTGGGGGGCACACTTCCCGGCTGACCCCTGAACACACACACACGCACAGATGTTATCCTGAAGGACTGAAAATATTGCTAACATAATTTAACAGTAATTTCCCTTTAAAATCTTTGTCCTCGTCTTCATGATCCACCAAGGAGAAATTAACCTTTGTTTTGTCATGGTAACCATCTGTCCTGGGTTTCTCTCTTATTTTGAAACTCATTGTTTTGGTGTCATATATCGGGGTTAAAAACATATTATTGCAGTTCACCTTAACTTCCTGCATTTGTCGAATTAAATGATCAAATTATTACCGTTGCTAATGTTTCATTTGAAAGAGCTGTATACAAGATGCACCCGAATTTATTTGATTTAATTTTAGTTCCCTTACATTCAACATGTTCCATCTAAAGGCGCCATGTGGAGTGAGTGGAGTGCGACCAATTGGATCTGCAGAGTTATTTGGTGTAGTGCAAAAACATAAAAGTGCAAAAAAGGCAGTGAAGAAGACATGAGTGTTAACAAAAATACCTTGCTCCTCAAAAGCAAAACAGTGCAGCTGACCTGACCTCCACATGGCTGCTAAAATCAGTGGCCACATGTTGGACTGGCATGAGTTTCAAAATAAAAGCCCCGGCCTCCCAGGTGTGCTCCGCCCCTCCTGTCTGCTCTTTAAAGGGGAGTTCTGCTGCGTTATGGCCTTAAACAGACGGAGCTCCCTTTTAATGTTGCTGCTACACAAGTAGTTCTGCCGCCGCACACGGCAGAAACATCCAGAGATACATCGTATGTAGATTTATAATATTTATATTTATAAAAACATCATCATCAGTAGTATTTTAAGTAGGAGTAGTAGTAGAGTAACAAGAAGGATCTGTATTGTACTTTTATATCTTCATCGTCGGTAGCTGAGGGAGTTGAGGCTCCTCCTCAGGCGGAACCCCACAGTTACGCATTTGTGTGTGTGTGTGTGTGTGTGTGTGTGCATGGGAGTGTAGTTGGTTGTTTTATCTCAATAGTTTAGTGCATTCCATTGTTGGTGTGTGAAGTTGTACCTGGATTCTTTGTCTTTAGCTCTGTCTTCTCATATATATATACAGAAATATAGTGTCGGGGAGTGTGTGTGTGTGTGTGTGTGTGTATGTGTGAGCGTGTGTCATTGCTTGCTTTCTTAGCCTACATGTTCCATAGGCATCAGTGATCACAGGATCAATATGACGCTTTGAGTCGACTGACGTCGCTGCTTTGATTCAAGTGGTCATGTGACCTCGTGTTGTGTCACTGACGATTTATTCAGACGCGCTCCTGGAGTCTGACTTCCAGGGCCGTGTTTGTGGTTCAGCCAATGAAAGGTCACAGCTGACGCGCGTCCATTCGGGGAAGCAATTGAAGATCATTGGATTAGAAAATGATATTGGTCCTGTGATCAGCAATCCATCATCAGTGATCCACCAAACTCTTTTCTTGAATCACAGATGTGTAGCTCACAAACTCTGCAATTTAAGAATAAAGTTGTTCCACCTTTGTTTCTCGATATTGCATCCCTCTAACCCCTCATGACCCCCTCAGGTGACCTCTAGGTAGCACTCTGACCCGCAGCGGCGGAGGCTCCGCTAGGTTTGGGTTCGGGCTGGTTGAGGTGGGCGGTCTGGGGGGACGAGGGCGTCGGGGGGTCTCCTCCTCGCTCCTGCAGGTTCCGCTGGTTGCGGGCGGCCTCTGTCAGCATCTGCAGCCAGCGCTCCTGGTGCTCCTCTAGACCTCGCCACAGCTCAGCTCGCTCCCGCTCCCGCTTCATCTCCCTGACAACACCAGGAGGACAGGGGTCGCATGAACCACCGGGCAACCATGGGACCACAAGGCATGAGGTGTTGCCTTCAACGCCATACGTTCATTCTAACCATGAGGCACATCTCATTGTTGCTTTAGCATTGTGAATTATCATGGATCACAATGACCTCAGTGGGACAGCAGGTGACAGCAACAGTCTGGAACTTGCTCACACGACACACACCAAAACAAGAGTGTGCTGAGTGTTAGACACACATGCTTACTTTTGCTTCTCCACTTTGTACGAGGCAGTGAGTTCATCAAACAACTTGCTGTTCATCTCCATGAAGGTTTTCAACACATTGTAGATCAGGGAGACAATCGTCCTGGAGAGAAGAAAGTCATCATCATCGTTGTCATCTTCTTTATCATCCTTATCTTTTTCTGATTCATCATGCTCATCCTCTTTCTTAACACCACCATCATCGTGTGGTTCTTTTTCTTCTTCTGTTCTTCCTCATCATCATGGTGACCTTCATTGCTCTTGGTTTAAAAATCATGTGAATTCTCATCAGATCCAGAGAGTTTAGAGTGGGAAGTGCCATCTAGCAGCCCCTGACAGTCAAGAGTGTCGAGAATGATCAACACCGTCAGCTATCGACAGTGTTGCTGTTTGACACTGTCATGAGCAGTAGATTAACAGGCGACCTGATATCAGTCATTATTAGCATCTGCATTGAAACACGCTATCACCAGGCATACGCTCGTCCTCTATGTCAAGCTCATTCTAACCATCATCTCATGGCATGGACAGAACGTGATGCAGCATTAACTTCATCACCATGAGCATCAGCTAAATGCAAACCCTTCTGCGTCATAAGGTCGTGATGTTCATGCGACTGTGTGTGAGTGTGTGTCTCTCACTGGTTCCAGTGCTCCTTGGAGACTCTGTAGAGTGTGGCAAACACCAGTGGCAGGATCACCTGACAGTTCTCCTCTATCAGGCTGAGGATGTACTCGTTATTCCAGAAGTAGAGCGCTCGCTCTGCCACCTGGTCACACACACACACACACACACACACACACACACACACACACACACACACACATAGACACTTGTCAGCATCACCAGCAACGCGGCACAGTACAGGTGTCATGTGCGCACACACACACCTGGAAGTGAGGACTCGAGATGCAGGCGGCGATCTGCTTGAAGAGCGGTTCCTGGACTCGGATGAACTGGGATGGTTCAATGACGTCCAGGATCTCCTCGATCTCGCCAAGGAACATCACCTGACACACACATCAGATGTTGCTTGGATGAAGACACAGTCAGCTCAGCGTGTGACAACACTGGCACGCGTGCTCACCTCCTTCTGTGTACAGGTTTTGGGCCAGTACTTGAGCAGTCCTCTAATGATCTGCGGAGAGAGAAACGTTTAGTGCTCTGATCTGATCTATCTATCCATCCATCCATCTATCTATGTATGTATTACATCCTACATGACAGGTTATATGAGAGTTGTAAGATTGACCCGTTCAATCAGATCCAGTTTACATTGTAAACCAACTCACATATTCAGTCACTGTGGCGTCTTTCTCCATGAACTGCACCACACAGTAGGCCAGCTGTGGGAGCAGAGATACCGAGTGAGACTTGACACACACATACACACACACCCTGAGGCTGACAAGAGTACAAAAGAGAACTAAACACTTATCCCCCGGGATTAAAATCTGCTAATGTCTGAGCAGAAGTTTTCCAGTGGAAGACGTGTGTCACAACGGTGTGCACGTTTCCTCATCCGCCATTTATTCTGGGTTACAGTGCAGTGGAGCCAATTACAGTGTGTTAGTCCGGAGACATCTTGGGCAGGTTTCAATTCCATCGCACAAAGGCTGGAAACCACTGACTGTTTTTACACACAATGAGACACACAAAGCTGTGAGGCAGTAGTGTGCGAGGAACTTTGTGAGGTTTGAGTCGGCTGATGGGTCTGTGTGCACGCACACATACATACGTGTGTGTGTGTGTCGTCCATTCAAATTAGCAAATTGCCGTAGGGAGAGATCGCCATGGCGACAGAGGCAGTGTATGTTTATCTCGGAAAGAGTGATGTCACTAAAAACATACATGCACATATAGACGCAGAAACACAACAGAGAATTGTTGAACACAGAGTCGGAGGCCTTGGATTTTGTAAAGCGACTCAACTCTGCCCCCCTGTGGTGCATTAGCCACACTGCAAAAGGGGAGAAACTTCCTCCAATATGAATCGATATTGGTGAAACGTAATTGAAACTAAAATAAAAACAAAACTCTCTATAGCAGAGCATTGACCTTTTAATAAAACAAATGCTTCAGTTGTGGGTGATAAGAATCCTAACTAGCAGAATGTTGCCTCTTGTAATCCAGCCAAGGTTTTTCAGTGGTGCCTTTTGGCGATACAAATTTCGCGATTGACTGAGGCGGGTGTGAAATAGGGACTGATTTACCTGTGCGTGGAAGATTGACAGGGACTTGGCGGTGTGCAGTGGGATCAAGACTCGAACCAGGAACTGCTTGTGTTCAGCTTTCAGCGGAAGCGCAAAGCCGTTGATGATGCTGGGGAAACAAGGATGATCAATGAATCAACAACATACCGGATCTGTCGACCTGACCCAACTCATTTGCCCACCAGTGCAAGTGCTGAACTACAGTAGGTTTTTTTTCTATGAAACATCTTCAGATTTTCTTGCTTCTCCTAAATAAGTCAAGGCCATCACCTGCGATTCGCCTCTTCTTCTACAACTGCGCTGGTCCTGGTTGTGTGGGAGGAGCTAAAAATACCTCTGTTACCATCAACATGAATGCAATGCTCTCTCTCCCGCACTGACTCATCCTCACATCCACAACGCTGCAGCCTTTTAACGTGCGGTTGATACAAGATTTGTAAAAGGCCATTCAGTCAAAGCTTTATGACACTGGTAGGCTGGTTTTCTTAGGTGCCACGAATAGCGCAGACAGAGGTTTGAGACACATATGATGGACATACCTTCCCAGGATCTCCAGCAGCTCCGCGACACCGTTGAAATGTTCGGTTTCATAAATGAATCTAAAACAAAGAGCGTGATTTTAGTTTTGATGTATAAATAAACATTTGCGATTTGGTAGGCAATAATCAAGGTGGAGGGGAAAAAGCAAAACAAAACTATGAATAATGTAAATACTTCCAAAAGGGCAACATTGCTAATCTAGTCTATGGATATATGAAGCTTAAGTGAACTACAGAAACAATCGACAAGAGCTACGTACCAAAAAGAACAAACGTAAAATATAAATAACACATCAATTTTTTACCCGTCAATCAGGATTCTTTATTAAGAAAGGATATTTAACATTTTGTTGGAAAGTGGCAAAAATATGACAAACAACAATAAAAATGAATTTCAAATGATGCAAGGCCAACTCATCAGTTAAGTGTGACTTTACGTTTTAAGTATAAGGAGGGATACTGGGCTCAAAATACAAAGGTATCTGACTTACCGCAGGAAGATGTTGTTGATCTGTTTGCGGATGTAGGCTCGCAGCCCCAGAAGTTTCCCATAAACGCGGTGAAGGATGGTCTTCAGGTACTCCCTCTCCCGGGGGTCTTCACTGTCAAACAGTTCCAACAGCTGCCACACAGACGGACAGAAGGATGTGGACCACGTCGGTTTATAGATAATTGTGGATATGATGTTCAACTTACATAGGCATAAGGAATAGTAAGAAATGTAATTAAAAAATGTATTATTTTTTTCCTCTGAAAGTCTGACACTTTCCTAAGATTTGTTTTGCCCCCTAGTGAATAAAACTATTTTTGTTTTATTCTAGAGAAGAGGGCAGAAATATACAGTATGTGATATCAAGAAGAACTTGGCTTCAGAAGGGAAGATGGAGTCAAGGGAGCATCTAGAAGTCGCATGTCAGACTTAGAAAGGATTGAATGAAGGTAAGAAAATAATAACTTTGATTGTCAGGAAAAAAATCAGGGAACTATACTTCTAAACTGTGGAGTAGAGGAGGAAGGGCACTAGGTTTGAGGGAGGCAGGAGACAGGAAGTTTACCTGTAGGACGAATTTCTGGTCAACGTAACGTTTAGCCATCGAAGGCTGGAAGTCCGGACTCTCCAGGAAACGCAGGAAGAATTCGTAAACCAGCTAAAACAAGGAACAGCACGGGGTATCA